>NC_142352.1:43107537-45507537 GCF_059441175.1 Urocampus carinirostris
ATAGAATACAAACTTGTGCTCACTCCCTTAAAACAGTCTCAGCAAATGATAAAAGAGCATGACCAACATAAATAGCATAACTCACGTAAACATAAAAACATTCAAGAGCAATCTGCGCAGTTTAAATAAGCGCACTCCAGTGAAGCATTGCCACGCCGCCAGACACTCGGCATTAGGCTTGACTAAACCGTAATTGGTGGAACCAAAACAACAGCAATGGTGAATGGTGAGTGTAAAGAACAATTAAAAACAAACCTTGAAAAATGTTTTACTTCAACTAGTTAAAATCAACCCTACTCGTGAGCAAGGAAAAAGGAGTGTTCACCAGCTCCGACAGCGCTAATGTACACAGCATTACAAATGAACACGACTTGACTGACTTGACACATCTAAACTCACGGAGGAGGAGCAGCCCGACTACAGCCACACCGTACGACTGTAATGGAGCAATTGGGGAATTGTGTTTACTGTGTTGCAAAAAAAGACACCTGGCCGTGTCACTTCAACATGCCCCAACCACTCCAATGGTCTCCACAAAGGAGGGATTGGGAGTGCGAGAGAAAAGGGGCAGATGGCTGACCAGGTGTATTTATGTGAACGTCAATCGCTGTTAGTTGGCAATCGCAAGGTATGGCGCCCAATCCCTCATTTTGCCTCATCTACCCTAAGGTTTTGCATCGAAGCCCAGACGATAAAACTTAGACCGTGTTGCTGTGCTAGACTAGCTGCATGAGTCAGAAGGTGGTGAACATTAAAATGGTGCCCAGCCGTAGTACCAGCTATCCGATGGAGAACTGGCTGACTAGGGCTGAGCTGCACTGATTTGGACAAATGAGGGACAAATGCAACAGACCTACCCAGACCTGACACAGAGGTCTGAGGAACCAAAAGCCACATGTCCCCATCAAGGGAGTCATTTTACATCTGCTTTTTTTTTAGACACATCCCGTCTTGCCCATTTTGGCTCTAATCCGGATTGTATTGATTACTAGTATCAGACAATAACGTATAAACATGACAAGTGTGAAATCCTGTACTCCTTCATATCATAAGCAACACTAAATTTATTGCAAATCTAAAAATAACTAAAAATATTCTGAAATAATTGCTCCCGTTGTTTATCTTTGCCCACAGCAAGACGGACTATGTAGAATAAAAACAAATAGGTTCCATGTTGTGTTTGTATGGTTTGTTATTGTTTGATACGGAGAATTGCAATCATTAAAAAGGGGAACAATTGACTGAAGTTGATAGGTATAGAAAATAAATGAAGAAGAACGAGAAACATTTTTGAAATAATATTCATAAAGGCTATCAGCGAACAAATGGTACTCTGTAGTGTAAGAGTAATGACAATTCTTATCAGACCATACTAAATGTTGAAAAGGCACTAAGAATTTGAAGACTATATTGTGATGCGGTGCATAAAACGCTGGCATCCGGAGTTTTACAAGGACGTTGCGGTGTTCTCCATTCTTTTGATAAAACTGTGTACGCCGCAATCTCGAACCACATCTCCATCAGTCTCGTCTTTGCGCTGTTCGGCGGGCTTAGTTTGTTAGAGTGTTAGATACGAGCTTGTCAGCATGCAGCAACGAGATGTGGTGCTTAGATACAAACAGCCACAATTTCCAAGATGTGGACTCTCGAAATTAGAACACTTCCCTCCTCCACCTCAGTGGCAGGAGGCCACCCATTGTACCGATCATTGCTTCAAGGAGTGATTGGAATGAATATAAGAGTATGATATTCAGTTGGCATAGGGAAAAAAGAACCCATACACACATATTCAGATATTTTTTTTCTCCTTGGTAAAAAGTAAAGAAAATGAATATGTGCAAGATTAAGATGATGAGTTCTTAAGCTCTAAATTAGATGATAGGAACATATAAAATAAAGAAGCAAAGTGTCCATCACGTTGAAAATGAAACATTTCTTAAATTGTAGAATGATAACTGATCAAATCCAAGACTAACAGAATTGGTCTACAGCAGGACCCAGACATGTTCAGGAAATAACACAAAAAACAATCTCAAACTGCAGAGTTAAGAAGGTTATCCTACCCAATTGATATTCTATTTTATAAATTGACTATTGTCAGTTTGCTAGTCCGAAGATATCTTGATTGACACAATAAACAATTTTTGACATTTTAGCTCCCCTGAAAAATCCGGAATTAGGAGACTGTAAGAAGCAAAGCGGTGTGGGCTGTTGGTTCAAAATATAATATGAAAAATAAAATTATCTTCTCTATTCATTTGTAACAGAGCAAGGAAAATGAAATATCATAAGTTTGCCTGCCTAAATTATTAAAAGTGTGAAAACAAAAATAATATCACCGTCTTCCCCTGACTTCACGTCACTGATACAAATGGTCAGTCCAGCTTTATTGAAAAAAGAGCAGTGCTTGCTTCCACGATCCGATGATCGTCGGACACAAGTAACCGGTGGCAGGAACGCGGAAGTGGCACTTCCTTGTCGAGCGGGGATAGTCGTGGGTGACAGGAAAGCTGGTCAATTGCCGGGACCGAGGAGCAGGGCAGAAACGGGTGCAGAAACAGGTTGGCAACAGGTAACAGGCAAGAGAAAACAGAGCAGGAGTTCGTCGGAGGGTACGGTGCTTGCCTAGCAAAAGCGTAGGTTCGCAGGGCAGTCTGACAGCTTCCTCTTGGAAGCCGGGGGTTTAAAAAGAGTTCATGAAACAATCAGCGCTCAGGGCTGTTGGCGCCAACAGGGAATTTGCAGGTGCAAATCATGACACAGTCATTACACTGACCAAAATGTGAAAGCAGTACATAGGAGGTGGATTAAAACGCATTGGATAAAGATCAAGTCTATGTGAGTCAAACTAAGATCACAGTTCATCTTAAATGTTCTGTGAACTATTTTTTTTTTCATACAAAATAATTAAAAAAGCCGCAAAATAGAAGGCGAAGGCACTCACATTACCAGCTGCCACGGATAAAAAAAAAAACAGACAGCCGGGCCAATTATATGGTCTTATTTGAATTTGCAGGATAATTATAGGGCTCTGTGGACGCAGGAAGGCTCGCTATGACGCTGGACCCAAGTTGAAATTATGGTTATTAGCAAAATTGTATTTCCATTAAAGAGCAAAGGGTTTGCTAGTTTTTCAAAGCTTGTTGCTATTGTTTTGACCGCTTTATGCATGGCTTGTGCTGATTAAAATTGAAATTGCCATTGTAGAAATTGTGTAAAAAATAGTAGCATGGGGCATGGACTTCATCAACATTTTAACTCAGATTAAAACTACAATGCTGATGAAAGTAATTGTTATCTAAGATCTCTTTCCATGTGGGCATTCTTAACTATAACGATAATTAGACTAATGAAAATGGACACTGTATTTTATTATCGATATGTCATTTTAGGTAGCATTCAGCAATAAACAATCACTGTATTCTATTTGAGCAGTTCTAGCACCCAAGTGGTTAATTTGAATTAATCATGTTTTAGTGTCGTTTTTAGCATAATTTTTTCCAGACAAACATAAAATATCAAAGACCAATTGCTTCTCACTGCTGCAATATAGTTATTGTTTTTGTTTATGAAATTTGTGACATGGGGTTAATATTATTCGCGGCAGCACGGTGGCGCAGTGGTTAGCGCGTGTCCGGCACAGTTCTGAAGTTGTGGGAACCTCCTGTGTGGGTTCAAATCCAGCTACCGGCCTTACTGTGCGGAGTTTGTATTTTTTCCCCGTGCTTGCGTGTCTTTCCTCCGGGCACTCCGGTTTCCTCCCACATTCCAAAGACATGCATTTCAGGTGAATTGGCCGGTCCAAATTGTACCTAGGTGTGAATGAGTGAGCGAGTTGTCTGTCCCTGTGTGCCCTGCGATTGGCTGGCAACCAGTTCAGGGTGTCCCCTGCCCACTGCCCGATGATTGCTGGGATGGGCTCCAGCACCCCCATGACCCTACTGAGGATAAGCGGTGCAGCTAATGAGATGAGATGAGATGGGGTTAATATTCGTCTTGAGTGAGGCACTGTTAGATTTACAAATAAAAGAACCTAAGTATAATTTGATTTGCAGAGCAAGAAAGCTATATCTGAACTGTAGCTAAGAAAAAAACCTTTATTGTCTTACCTTAACTTATGAATAAAATCAAAGGTCCTTTATAATAAAAGCATCTAGGTTATCTTCTATTAGGGAAAGAAAAGTCCAAGTAACATGAATTAAACAGTAGATAGCTTAACTAGCCAATACATTAATAAATCTACAGTTTGGGGCTGAGGTGTGCACTAAATGAAAAACATTAGTCTCACTATCGCCCTCAGCCATGACGCAAGAGAATTGCATGCCTCACTTTGCACTTCCTGCCGCTTAGCGAGTGTTTCTACCTAGGCTTTTTGGGAAGGAGAAATAACATTTGCTCTATTTTAACATAGGGGTCTTATTATTTCTCATTGATTCGTTTCTTGTCCCATGAAAACTCCAAAAGGTTGTCCGATGTTTATAAGCCGAGAAGAAGACAACAAAAGTATCCACAAAGACAAAAACGTTAAAGACAGCAGTCACAAGAAAGAAAATGTCAACGATAAGTTCAGTGATGTAGAGTAATAAGTCACTGGGCAAATAGCACCCAACCAAAATTAAAACTACAGATTATAGGGCTGCAGTGATCATTATGTCTGTTATGATTGATGGTCGATTACAAGAAAGTGAATTAAATCAAGCATGCAGTAACTAAAAGAGACCTCTAAAATGTGAGTGAAAAGTGACATTCATTACAGCTATGTATGTTTTGGATTGTGTATTATTGTTGTTTTTATGGATTCTGGATTTTTTATTATTTCTTGGTATAGTATCATTAGACAAAACCATTGGCAATTAAAAAAGGAATCCTCATCATTTTTAAAAAAAAATGATCTGATTCTTTTCATTTTTTATGGTGAATAGAACATCTCTATCTCTATCTCTATCTCTATCTCTATCTCTATCTCTATCTCTATCTCTATCTCTATCTCTATCTCTATCTCTATCTCTATCTCTATCTCTATCTCTATCTCTATCTCGGTCATGTCCCTCAAGAGGCGTGACCGACAGCAAGACAAACACATACAATGACAAAAAAAATGCCCAAATACCCAAACAAGTTAAGCACCTTGGCACCCACAATGGTCATGCTTTCGTCCCTCCAAATGAAACGGAACGCGAGAAAGCGGCCATGTCACTCGGGTCTGGGGGACACAACACACTCTTCTGTTCAACAGCAGAGCCCGACAGCTTTCACTGGTTTACCCCTGCTGCATCATACGGGTGCCCTGCCCATCCCTTAGAATGCGTCTAAACATCCCACTATCCTTTCAGAACACCTCTCCACTCATTCCTATCACCAACTAGAGCTCTAGCTTCCACTAGATTTATACCTCTTTCTGGCTGTGCACTCATCACCATCCATCCACGTCAATCGTGGCCTTCCCCTTGGTCTCCTTCCATTTGCACTGGGTCATTTTATTAGTAGTAGGGTTGGGTGATACAAGGAATTGTGGTTTCTGATCCAGGTAAATAAGGGGTATTATCAATTAATACCAAGCCCATGCCGATAGGTTTTACTTAGAAATACCATGATCATTGAGTAATTTAACCCGCCCCCCTTAAGTTACTTTCACTATGATAACCACTGCATAAAGACTTTAGGGACAAAAATTGTTTTTTTTTTCAATAAGTAACTGCAATGCAAATTTAAGCAATATAAAAAAAAACTATTACATTTCTTTAAGGGGAATAATCAAGAGCGTCAACCTAAAAAAAGGCAGCAATGTGGCAAAAATATACTTACTGTATAACAATGTTAACAAGACAATTACAATTCCTATAATCGCACAATATTTGAAAAGCAAAGTATAGAATAGAATTAGAATTGTTTTACTGTCATTGATAACGACGTGGAACATTTTGTAAGACGAGATTAGCTGTGGAACTCCAGGATAAATACGTGATACGATTTAAAAGAGAAACACTATAATAAACAGAAAGTCAGTATAAATACATCCAAACATGTTTACAAGGTAGTATTTGGAGATCGGCTTAAGTTGTTAGTCCATCATAATATCTGTACAGGGAATTGTTGCTTTGAAAATTTTGTATCGATCACTGGACAATAGTGTTGATCCGATCCAAGTACCCTAAAATTGGGACTATACAGCACGACTTTTTCCCAAGCTTTCAGCGGTGCAGCTTATGCAATGATGTGGCTAGTTTATGCATTTTTTTCTTACGGCCACTAGGGGCGCACAAGCCGTAAATGTAAGCGTGAGAACATTGAATATATTTGTCGAGGAAGACATTTTAACTAAGCGCTTTGTGCAATAATAAAACTAGCATGAACAGACCCTCATCATAAAAAAGGTGTCAATCAAAAGGGGAGGGCTAACTACCATCTCTTCTCATCTCATTAGCTGCACCGCTTATCCTCAGTAGGGTCGCGGAGGTGCTGGAGCCCATCCCATTAATCATCGGGCAGTGGGCAGGGGACACCCTGAACTGGTTGCCAGCCAATCGCAGGGCACACAGGGACAGACAACTCGCTCGCTCACACCTAGGGACAATTTGGACCGGCCAATCCACCTGAAATGCATGTCTTTGGAACGTGGGAGGAAACCGGAGTGCCTGGAGGAAACCCACGCAAGCACGGGGAGAACATACAAACTCCGCACAGTAAGTCCGGTAGCTGGATTTGAACCCACACAGGAGGTTCCCAAGACCTTAGAACTGTGCCACACACGCGCTAACCACTGCGCCGCCGTGCTGCCCCGCTAACTACCATGTTGGAAATAATTTTAAGAGTTTCTTTCTAAACAATAATAATGTGGCGAAACCAAGGGGATAACAAAAGAAACGTCCAGCAAAACAAAAATGTTTAAGGCGGATTTCTATTGATCTGTCGGCATTGTCGTGTGTTTTGGAATAAATATTTTACACTGTTGGATTCTATGGATTGTCCTTGATGTGATGAAGCTATTTTTGAAGACGACCAGGGGACGTAATGGTGAGTTATGCCGAGTATTTTGTTTTAGACAGTTTGTGATGTTTTTCTGATGAGTATATTTTGAAATGGTCATATTTAGAATCCCAAACGTTAAGTTTTTCCAAGGATATGTGGCATGACTAATTTCAGTGACTAGCGACATGGTACAGACCCGTATTTGTTTATCAAAAGTCCGGCGGCCCATCAGCGTTAAAGGGTTTAGGTTGCCGTATATTATTAAAACTCTTTCTGTATGCCGTCATTTTTTGTAAATATTTCATGTTTCAATGTGGGCACATGCTCCTTTAAGTCAGGTGCAGCTTATGTATGTACAAATTTTTTTTTCTTTAATAATGTCCTGGGTGAGGCTTATAATTATGTGCGCTTTATGGTCTGAATTTTACGATATTTGCTTAGTATCGATAATATTTATATTTGGATTGATATGTTTACTCCTAGAAAGTAATTTTTGAGATCAAAAAGTGTGAGCACCACTAGTATCAAGTAAATAAGTTTCAAGTATTAAAGTCTAAAAGAAATTGGGGATTTCCTCTTTTGCCTTTAAAAATAATTACAGTATATTAAAAGAATGATCTACATTAGGTTGATTTGATCGACAGACCTAAAATGATACACAAACATAAACTTAAACTATAGTACGTTGGACCAAAAATGAATGTTGATCGAAGTAATTTCCAGAAAAGTAAAATTTTTTGGTTTGAACAAATTTATTGACACTAAAAACAGAAAACAATCATGACAATCTCAACAGCAATTAAGCACATTCACAATATTATATTCCAATATGACGTTTTTAACAGCAAACACAAAGTGAGGTTTGAACAAACCTTCTCGAAAATCTTATTAGCAATCAAGCATATTCACAATTTCATTATACAACATCTTTGTTAGTGTCAATAGATCCATCCAGGCCAAAGTCGATTGTCCTCGGTCTGAACAAATCCACCGACACCAACAGCAGCAAAACAAACACGACAATCTCAACAGCCATCAAGCATATTCGGCCGAGTCATACCTAAGACTTATAACATTGGTAAAAAATGGCGGCGCCCTCTGTTGGCTGCGGCTGCATCGGCTCGCTACAACGGGTCAGGTGTATCGACATTTCGTTCTTACAAAGAATGACAATACAAAGGAAATTATTATTATTATTATTATTATATTCACAATTTTTTTATATATGACAATATGACTTGACGATATGACGTTTTAACATTTTTTCCTGACATTTTCAATTTTACAATTTCAGAGTTATTTTCTTTTAACAGTAGTTAACCAGCGTGTAAAAGGCAATACTATTGTGCAAGGGCATAGCTCTGCCATCCCACCCTCCCAAGCAGCATTCTTCCAGTCCTCTGTGTGGGTCCTCTCCCTTCTGTGTGGGTCCTCTCCCTTCTGGGTTCCACAACCCAGGCCGTTGCTGCCGGGACTCCCACAGTGTAGCTCCGGCTCCCCCTCCAGAAAAGTAAAATGGTGCAGGCAAAGCAAATGTTGTTTAATTCCAAAGTAAGAGAAAATGGAACCAAGGCTTTTATTCTCCCAAAGAATCAATATGAGGCATTTGTAAAGGGCCCATTTCCCCTTTTGTATTGTTGTCATATAACATGCAGTCACCCTTGATTACATTAGCATATAAAAAGACTCACCTTTGTGTCATCAGAAGACAAAGGAAAACATTTTTTCAATCAGAGTTGGGTAGCGTAGCCAAAAATTACTATTACTACTACTGTTACTTCAAAATAATAATAACTAAACGTCATATTGGAATATAATATTGTGAATGTGCTTAATTGCTGTTGAGATTGTCATGATTGTTTTCTGTTATTAGTGTCAATAAATTTGTTCAAACCTAAAAAGAAGTAAAAAGTAGTCATCCAAATAGAAACTTGAGTACAAGTAGAAGTTACTTGAGTTACTGTGGCAACATCTTATTAGTTGATTTTTAAAAAAAAAACAACAACAACCATTCAATCAGATTATCTAATTCAAAGTCAAGTCATGTTTATTTGTAGACTTGTAGAGTCTCAAAGTCCTGTTGTAAGTGTGTACTCAGTTTGTCTGAGTGAACCCTATGTAAATTAAAAAAGAAAATACATAAAAAAAAATAATAAACTATTATTAATATATAAATTATTAAAATGATATACGTATATATAATATACTGTTAATTCACTTAGGGTTCACCTGTGAGCTATATACAATGCGCATCTAGTAAAGTAAAAAAAATAATGCTCCTAACCCTGCTTACTAGTGCCACCTGTCGTTGTTTGGATCACTGGTCTAATATATATATATATATATATATATATATATATATATATATATATATATATATATATATATATATATATATATATATATATATATATATATATATATATATATATATATATATATATATAAGGTTTCTGACTAAATAAATGTGCCTAAGCAGACACAGACAGACACGTACTTACGTGGAGGGGATTTAAGTAACGGCTTCAATGTAGCCTAATGTAGCAGAGTAAGAGTAAAGTTTCTTCCTCACAAATCTACTCACGTTAAAAGTATAGTGATTTAAAAATACTTTTAGAATTACAGAATGTCTCAAAACCGACTCAAGTAAGTGTTACGGAGTAAATGTTACACATTACTACCCACATGTAGTTTCAGTAAAGTTTAAAACTCAGAGGACTCAGGGGCAGGTAAAATTTGGATGTTGATGACACAGTTATCCATGGAGCATAATGTATTATATCAAGAGCATACGTGCCCACAGACAACAAAAGAAAAAAGAAGAGCAATAAAATATCTTGCACCTTGTCTTCCATAATGCTCCACACTCATCCGAGCTTGCTTAGGTGTGTGAAGTGTGATTTACGCAGCAGTGGCTGAGACCCATTAGCAATGACATAACATACCCTCCATCCAGGAAGTGATTTACAATTTCAATAAGCCTGGCTAGCTTTCATTTGCGTCCTGCTCCCATTTCGCTCGATTATTCCTGGCGGCGGCAGTAAGAAAATCCAAAACGAGATGAGTGGAATCACTCAAGTGTGGATGTCATCGATACCGGAACATGCTCATTCAAAAATTTGCCCCATGGTTAGAAAAGTTCTTATTCCCCTGCTGGCTCATATGAAATTTGTTCCAAGCCCCAACGCAGCAAAATTTTACCAAGGGTCCTGGTAGCCGAACTGAAAATTTAGTTTACACTGCTTTGTGATTCGGTTATCGCTGAATCACTGCTTTGCGGATTTTGAATTGAATTCAATTGTCTATATTGTCATTGATATCAATGTATTGTGCATTGAGTTCTACAGCAGACAGCAGACAGCAAATGCTATCATGGAGGCAGGTTGTATAAGTGTATGATGTGTGGGCCTGACTACATGTGAGGGTGACTGTGATAGGCTCATGTATGCTCTCAGTCAAAGAGCAGCGCAGAAGCCAAAACATGTGGCGAAGCATGGCGACAGTTACTTTTTAGCGGCTCGTTATATTGAAAAGGAATTCATAAAATAAATCCGACTCTGAGGAAGGTCAGAAGAGTGCAAAGAAATGGTGATCACCAGCAGGTGCTCCAAGGATTATTATCGGGTTGGGGAAGCAACTCAGACGTTGTTGATAAAGAAGGCATTCGTATTGCTGTAGGGCAGGCATACTGGTACGGCTAGGCTGCGTAACAAGTCTTAACAAGCTCCCCCTGCCAAGCCTGTGTCAAACCAACACCGGATCTATTAACTGCAAAACGGAAGACTTGGAGGTACAACTCGTGGGAAACTGCTACATTTGGGACGGTTGTGCTGTATTTTATTCATCATGGAGACCTGGGTCAATTCAAGAATACCCAACTCTAGCCTCTAGCTAGCAAGCGGCTCCCTAAATCTCTTTCTTAAATTGAAAATAGAAGTCTTCCAATGTTGTTGTACGTTTGTATTTTGACAATAAAGACCATTCATTCATCTGTAATTTTGTGTTTTGTGTTTTGATCTGTAGATTTATAATTGTTATCTTATTATAAGTCAGTGGTTGACCAGGTCGGTGGCATTGGGGGTAGGGCGCCCGCCCCGAGACTGGGAGGTTGTGGTTCAAGCTTCGGCCGAGTCATACCTAAGACTTAAACATTGGTACCCGTTGCCTCCCTGCTTGGCGTTCAGCATTAGGGGTTGGAATTGGGGGGTTTGGTCACCTAATGACTCCCAACACCTCAGTTGGGTTGAGCGAGGGGGCTGGGAATCCTCTTCTCTGAATCAATCTCCCAAAAAGAGTCAGAAATGACTCTAGCCACCTACCAATAGGGGGATATGGCTGTGGTATATATATATATATATATATATATATATATATATATATATATATATATATATATATATATATATATATATATATATATATATATATATATATATATATATATATATATATATATATATATATATATATATATATATATATATATATATATATATATATATATATATATATATATATATATATATATATATATATAATATAATATATCTTATTATAGTTGTATTCTCTCAGTCAGTATGGACCTTTATCGAGGTAAGTTTGACTCTTGGAGGCTTTTATGAAAAGGGTGTTATTACTTTGTTGGTTTTCACTTTTTGCAGGGGATCTGGTCCCCATAAAACGTGATAAATAAGGGATTACTGTAAATATTTTTCACAGTGGAAAAAAATGCATTCTTAAATACTTACAGTATCTCTGTTGAGGGATGCACAATTTAGGAAAAAAACCTAATTGCGTTTTTTTCAGACCCGTATTGCAATTTCGATGGGAAACTACAGGTGGGTAGTAATGTGTTACATTTACTCCGTAACACTTATTTGAGTAAATATAGTTCTACAAATAAAAAAGTAATTGTAGTTGGATAAATTGTTTTTATTTTAATCACACAAAAGTTCAACAAAATCGTCGGGCTACTCCTTTCAGTGTAGGAAAACGATTAAGAGAGTGGCCGGCTAGCTACACGCTAGCATCGGATAACCTCGACTTCTGCGTGGTCTTTGTGATGATTAAAATACAAGAATCATAAATGTAGCGGTTTTCCATGAGTAGTAGCTCTCTAGTAGTCTGTTTCATGGGTAATGGGACAAAAAATGTTGTTTTTGTTGTAGTTTTTTTTTTTTTTTTTTTAAAGGATACCATTTTCTGATGGTCTCTAATAAAGTAAGTAGAATGTGTCCACTCCCACTGGGGCACAGAGATGACCAAAAATTCAGAAACATTTAACATATAGTAGATAATGTCAGATAATACTAGGTTGTTCCCTAAACTCACCAAAGTATTAACGATGATAATGGTAAATTCAAGCCCCTTTTATGGTTTTTAGAGTCAGATTTCCAATTTCTCCAGTACCAGTAAAGGTAGAAATCCAGTGTCAATCGTGTATTTTGCAGAGCCAGGAAAATATCTGTGATTTACATTTGCGGTTTTAATCTTTCGTGTGCATTTATCAAGACATTTGATTTTGGATCTTAAGTAAATCGCAATTAAATCATAATAAATGTCCATAACTGATGACTACTCCCTGCGCTAATATACATGTAATAATGCCCTGGTTGTGTGTAGCATGCACTTGACCTCTTGAGCGCGACCCGTAGGGGGCAATAACGCATCATAAGACAATGTCGTACAAACAAATGCGAGCTGCTGTTAATCACGAGGGAAGAAGCAATTTAATGGTAAAGCAAAGCTGTCAAACAGTTTCATCTGCATTATTTTAAGTAGGCTTGTTGAGAAAAGTGGCATTCACAAGCACTTCAATAGAAATTCAATCACTTTTCAATCCTTGAAAACACGACATAAGCATTTTCAGGGATTTCAGGCACCCTTACAAACTCTGACTATAAGTAAAGTGACATTTATCTCAACACACTTCAGTGATTTACTTGTAGCATAGTTCACCAGGATATGTCACAGTGGATTTTCTTTTATTGTGAAAGTGTTTATATGATGACCAGCTGACTGTCCTTGTAACCCAACTCTGAGATTCCCGGCATTTAAAAAAATAAAACGAGTTGATTTGAATTAAAGCAGCTGCTGCCATCAACATGCGCTGTGCTGAAATTTGTCTTTTTCTGTGCAGATTCTTTATCGGAAAGCAGCTTGTTCAGCAGATGGCAGTTGAAAGAGGACAGCAAAGTGTGGAGGAAGAGTGAAAGCGCCAGGAAATCTCTCACTAAATGTCCAATCTATAAAACCTGATCTTACAGGAACCAAGCCATTGGAGAGAAGTGATTTTTTTCTCTGACAGTGTTTGACGAAAGGAGAATTTTATGAGGCTGTGTAGGCTGAGAAACGATCAATAGAATGATACAAGGGATCAGGAGGGAGCCCAAAAAAATACGGTGTAAACTAATCTTCTGTTTTGAAAAAAAGTTTAACGGTTAAATAATAATATAGAAGTTCATGGCGTCAATTATTGTCCAATCTTCGGAATAATCTATTTCAGTGCCTTTTAACCTGCGCGCCGGGGCACACTTATGTGCTGTGAGACCTTGTCTAGTGTGTCACTGGAAATTGCCCTATTTTACAATTTATCAGTAATCCGTCTCAGTATCGCGGATTTCATAGTGTATTGTGTTCTGCATTCAGCTTGGCTAAAAAGACTCCCTGCCCCTTTTCTGCCAGTGTCAGCCTGTGTTAATATCCATACGGTCAAAGTTGCACACGTTCGTAAAACACCTTGAGAAACCTACATTACGTACATGCAAATCTTTTTCTATTTCAAATTTCTCTAAAATCCATCATGTCAATAAAACGCTCAGGAACGTTGATCAAATGATTGAGAGACATTTTTATTTTTTCCACTGGTTACAAAAAGTAGAAAATCAACAGCTTTGATTAATAATTGAAATAGCAGAAGGAAAAAAGAGGGAGACAAAAAAAAGCCGGGGTTCATCATGGTCCTGTCCCCTTGGCAACCAAAAGGCTTTCACGTTATTATTGTCATATTTTATTTTATAACAAGACATTTTTAGTATTTTAAATTACATCTCATTGTCCCTCAAGAAAAATAATCGTATATGTAAAATATAGATCAGCATAATCATATTAATAACATGTCAACCTTATTTTCAATCTTTTTTTGTTTTTTTTTGGTGTTTGTTTAATTTCTACAAGAAGAGCCAGAAGTCAATTTTGAGCCGATGAAACCAGTTCAGCTGGTTGACGAGTCGGTGTTTTCCATTTTGACGTTGTAGATGCCTTCTATCACCGACAAATGTAGACGTCTCGACAGGTTATTACATCACATTTAGTTTTTCCCAAAAACGTCCACATGATGGCCACAAAAATATTCTAAAGTAAATGGTGTCCTGAATCAATATTGCAATATGGCAGCAAGATCGTTTTTAAAATTATAATTTGACAGTATATAACTTATTTGTAAAAAAAAAAAAAATATATATATATATATATATATATATATATATATATATATATATATATATATATATATATATATATATATATATATATATATATATATATATATAATAAAATGGGTGATTAGTACGACAGGGTGCGGATGTCCAGGGCTTGAATCAAGCTCCATTCCCAATCTTAAAAATAATTTTGCTGATTTTAATTTGTACCTGTATGTACTTGCGTTGCCCTTACGGCAACTGTTTTTCTTTAATAAATAAGTTACTGTGTTTAATATGCAATAAATGTCTAAAGACCTAAGTTCCTTAGAAAGTGTCCTAGATCCATATGTTATGTTTTTTTTAACCTTTATGTTGAAAAGCGTGGCAAAATTATAATACTTCAGAGTTTTTTTCCGGTTCCATCAGCTCAACAAAAACAAACACTCAGACAATTGCTGATAGGACTGTTGCAAGTTCAATCGATTTTCTCCCTTTTTTAATAAATCAACGAGGCAATGCCTTAAGTTTCTAAAGTGTTTTATAAGATGCACAAACAACTCAGACAGATGTAAAAATTATGCACTTAATTTTTGTGAACTTATCGGCACATAGTCTCAATGCATTGTATTGGACTTTTGCAGTTTTCACCATTTGGAGAAGGAAATTAAAGCTTAAATAACATGTATCCTGTCACTCCTTTTTTTGGTGGTTTAGCTTGGTGTCAAAGCGAAAACGCTACAGTACTGGTTGTACTAATAAAATAAAACATAGTAAAAAAAAATTCTATTGTCACACATTGTAATTTTAGCTGTAAGACAAACTGTGGAACTTTTCAACAAAAGGTGTGCCTTGAAGTTTTTCTATTCAAAATGTCTGCCTTGGCTCAAAAAAGTTTGAAAAACACTCATTTTTATTATTATCTATACGTATTTATTTTATTTTTTTAATGTCCAGGCCATATTTTTCTGACGACTCCCGAGTTTATTTTGTTCATGAAAAAATACGATTGAGTCCATCCAGTCAAAAGCCAGCATAAAACAGTTGTGACCTTCGCTCTTTGGCAGATGCGCTAATGGCCTTATTTGTTTCATGGATTGTTTCTTTCTCAAAGCTTCTCTTCGCTAAAGGTGACTCTTTCTCATCTTGAGCAGTTTCCACATCAAACTCATCCAAGCCCGCCTTAATGGATTCTGCTTCAGTGCACAGCAAAGATAAAGCTGTCTTCCCCACTACCTTAATGGAAAACTGTGTAACATTTAACCACTAGATGATGCTGTATAGTGTAGTTCAACTGAAAACGAGTGCTCCAAAGCACAAGAAAAAATACAGACTACGGAGACTCAAAGTGACTAAACCTCACAATTTTTCCCCCTGGCCTTTCACAATGTTTTTTTTTTTATATCTGTGTGTGTGTGTGTGTGTGTGTGTGTGCGGGCGTAGCAAGATGGTGAATAATCATGTAAGCTCCCTCTGTCAGCCTCATTTTATCTAAAATCAACCGATCTTCAAGTACTGTATTTTTTTTAAAATGCATGTTTATATGACCATTCATGTATTTTTGCTTATTATTCAACAATATCTATCCATCTATCTATCTATCTATCTATCTATCTATCTATATATATATATATATATATATATATATATATATATATATATATATATATATATATATATATATACAGTCGTATACAAACGTTTGGGCACCCCTCATCATTTTCAAAATTTTCCTTTATAAATCATTGGTTGTTCGGATCAGCAATTTTAGTTAAATATATCATATAGCAGACAAACACAGTGATAACTGAGAAGTGAAATGAAGTTCTTAGGATTTACTGAAAGTGTGCAATGTCTTGAACAAAAGTAGGCAGGTGCATAAATTTGGGCACCCTTGTTGTTTTATTGATTTGAATAACTTTAGCACTAATTATTGGAACACAAAATTTGTTTGGTAAGCTCATTGACCCCTGACCTACATACACAGGTGAAGCCAATCATGAGAAAGGGTATTTAACGGGGCCTTTTGCAAGTTGTTCTCCCTTTGTCTATCTTCACTGAAGAATGACAACCTGGGAGCCTCAGAACAACTATCAAATGACCTGAAAACCAAGATTGTTCAACAAAAACAAAAAGCTAGCTCAGGGATTTCAGCTGTCAGTTTCCAACATGAGGCACATAGTGCGTAAATGAAAGAACACAGGCACAGTTCTAGTTAAGGCCCTGGAGTGGCAGGCCAAGAAAAATCTCTGATAATCAGTTGCGAAGGATGGTGAAAACAGTCAAACTCAACCCACAGACAAGCTCCAAAGACCTACAGCGTGATCTTGCTGCAGATGGTGTCACTGCGCATCGTTCAACTATTCAGCGTCAGCGCACGTTGCATAAGGAGATACTGTATGGGACAGTAATGCGGAAGAAGCCTTTTCTGCTCACATGCCACAGAGTTGCTTGAGGTATGCAAAAGCGCATTTGGACAAGCCAGCTTCATTTTGGAATAAAGTCCTGTGGACTGATTAAACTAAAATTGATTATTTGGACAGAACACGAGGCAGTATGCATGACGGAGGAACACAGCATTCCAAGACAAAGACTTGCAGCCCACAGTGAAACTTGGTGGCGGTTCCATCATGCTATGGGGTTGTGTGGCCAGTGCAGGTACTGACAATCTTGTTCAAATTGAAAGTCGTATGGA
Organism: Urocampus carinirostris; assembly: GCF_059441175.1. NCBI lineage: Eukaryota > Metazoa > Chordata > Actinopteri > Syngnathiformes > Syngnathidae > Urocampus > Urocampus carinirostris. The sequence goes on from NC_142352.1 coordinate 43,124,620, forward strand.
TTCCAGTCAGTATCAACAGATTCTTGCGAACAATGTTCTAGAATCAGTGACAAAGCTGAAGTTGCGCCAGGGCTGGATACTTCAACAAGACGACTCCAAACACTGCTCAAATTTTACTAAGGCATTAATGCAAAGGAAAAAGTACAATGTTCTGGAATGGCTACGTCAGTCCTCAGTCCCCATGCCTAAATCTTATTTAAAATCTGTGATGTGATTTAAAGCGGGCTGTCCATGGTCGGAAACCATCAAACCTGACTGAGGTGGAGATGTTTTGTAAAGAAAAATGGTCAAAAATACCTTCAACTAGAATCCGGACTCTCGTTGGAAGCTATAGGAAGAGTTTAGAGGCTATTTTTGCTGCAAAACAGAGATCTAATAAATTTTGATGTAATTTTTCTCTTGGGGTGCCCAAATTTATGCACATGCCTACTTTTGTTTAAGCAATTATTGCAAACTTTCTATAAATCCTATCAACTTCATTTCACTTCTCAGATATCCCTGTGTTGGTCTGCTATGTGGTATATTTAACTGAAATTGCTAATCCGAACAAACAATGATTGATAAAGGAAAATCTTAAATGATCAGGGGTGCCCAAACGTGTGCGTGTGTGTTTGTGTGTGTCTGTGTGTGTGTGAGAGAGATATATATAAATGATATATAAATGATTTATCTTTTTTACTACTGGAAAGTTTGCTTGAACCTCAACCCGTTTATTTTATCTAAGATGATCTCTAGAAATAAGAACCAGGCGACTCCATACTCTCTTTTAACCATTTTCTGGATGCTGGAAGATTGAATAAACAGCTCTGGAGCCTTTTTATTATGACACGGAAGAAAGCACTGTCTTGGCCGCCCACCCACGCAGGGGCTCGGACACGGCTTCTTGAATGTGACTAGGAGAGACTCATTGGTAGTAACTAGTTCAAATGGGATAATGTGTGCAAGAGTGCTTTTAGATAGGGAGACTCCAAATCAAGGAAGAACACAGCAAGCTAGTGGGTCAGCTCAAGTCTTCTATCAAATATCTGTGAGGCTTAATTTAACACCACTAGTAGGCACTTAATGCACAATGTCCCTCAATTAATGGATGCCAAAGTTTGTCCGAAATCTATAGAAGACGAGTAACGGTGTTTTGTTAAATCATCTTCTGACTAAACAGTGGCATGGAGTCAGGGAGGTTCCTGTCATCATGGAAAACTAACATTTGAAATACATTTAATGGATGTATATATTTAGTGTTATTTTTTTTCTCATTTAATTTCATATATTATTTTTTTTTTTCAAAATTACTGAATTTTCACATTGTATTTTGAATATTATTAATGCAATTAGGATGTGACGTACCAATGAACATCTTCAGATGCAGAGTGAGGCATGCCTTTCACTTACCTTACCTTCACTCACTTATTGCAGAGGGCAATACTGAGACCAAGGATTCTGATTTGGGTCACACCTCAACCCCAAACAATAAAATTAGTAATAGTATTAGCAAGTCAGGCCAACCAGTATTTTTATTTTCTCGATGCATGGATTTATTTTCATAATTAAGGATTATCTATATATTGCTGTCTTCATTTAAAAAGAGCAGTGCATGGACTCCATTTATAAATCAGGGTAAGACAATAAAACGTTTGTTTCTATGCTACAGTTTATATATTGCTTTCTAGCTCTGCCAATCAAATGATGAATAGTAGGTTGAGTAGGATGAGTAGGTTTAGTTATTTCTAAATCTGCCTGTGCCTCTCCACAGACCTCACAACATGTCACTCTGATTGACTGTATTAAAATAAAACTTTTCAAACCAAAATTGATGTCTTAGCGAAACCACATGCGGAATTTAACTGAGCCTCAGCCTTTTAGAGCTTTGCATTTGCCTATTTTACAATCCAGATGGACATCAATGAGAATTATTAGCATCGCACGAAAGGATAAAAGGTTAAGATAACTTTTTTTTTATACATCTGTAAATCGATTGTTTGACATTGACCTGTCCTTGCCTGCCGCAGCCAGCAAATGTTCTCCACCTCAGCACTGATGTCTGCTCAAGTATCTGGGATAAGTACTTTAAGTGGCTTTTATTAAAGATAATTGGCCCTCAGAGGAAGATCACATCCAATTACGGAGCTCTACCTGCATTGGACCAGTAAAGAGATAAGAACTACTGCATGTCGGTGAATTTAAATTGAACTTTACTGCAAAGAAAACAGATGTAACTCCAATTACATACCAATATATTGTTTTGTTTTTTTCTTTGTTAAATCGTTAATAAATACCATCCTTTTTAAGTACCTTGTCAAGGTTCCTGCTTCCTTTGGTCCACCGCAAATCATAACATATTGTATGCTTGGTGAAAACGAATAATAGGTCAAAACGGCCTTGTTTGTATGTTAAATTTGTATGTATTAAAGTTTTTGTGAACAAATTGATATGAATTCCAGTATCTCAATGTCAAAGGAAATGCTAGCAGCAAGAAATATCCATGTTCAGAACAGTTCATATTTACTGTTCCATTCGTGTTCAGAATGTTCAATGTTGAAGACCTAGTGTGTATTGTGTAATGTGAACGGATATGTGTGCCACAGAGCACAGTGTAGCAGCAAGTTGACAAAGATGGTTGGAGCCCTTAGATAGTGATTCCACTATGTAATAGACTTTTCCCGACCTGAATTTTCTTTATGAAAGATTTTTTTTACTGAATAAATGCTTTCGTACCACTAGGAGGCACAGAATATTGCACACTGTCCCTTTCAAGAACTGTTGATAGAGGAAATTGAACTCTTTAGAAACATTTTCTTTTCTCGTCTGCACGTATATGTGGTTTCTTTAGTCGTGTCAATCTCACGTATTTATATTATATTAATTCCTGATTGATTTGATTCTTAATTTTCATTTTTTATGTATGTTTTGATCTTATTTAGTGTCTGTGTATGTTTATCTGAGCTTTTCTTGTAAAAAAAAATAATGCAGCCCAGCCTCAACCAGAGGCTCTGTTTTCAGCAGCCCCCAGGTAAATTGAGTTTCAAACCTATGCTTTAGCTTTAGGTCAAGTCATGTTTATTTTTATAGCCCTTATTCAAAAAGTTGGAAATTATTGATTTTTTTTTTCAGGACTGGCTCGAGTCAACCTCGCATCCTATTAGATGAGATCCATTCCATCTCCACTAGAGCACAAAGGGAAAGAACCAATTTTTTTATCAAAAGTTGAAAGATTTGTAACACATATTTTGTAGCTCTTACAAAACTTTGACAGTATTCAATTTCATTTAAAATAAATGCATTACTTCTTGTACTTAAACCTTGTGAGTTGTTCAATTATATTTTTTATTGTATGTTAAGTTCCATTAACGAAGTATTGTGGCCCCCATGCCAAAGTTTAGAAGCCCTGGTTCTTAAAAGCACACTCTATAATTTAGCACCTTCTTGTGGTTCCGTAACAATATTGATTGGAATAATAAGCAAAAATACATTAACTATCTTAATGTACATTTTAAATATACCGGTCGTTCAAAAAATGTGTATTTATTTTACATATTAGGAGACGCACCTAGAGAGAGCTGACATGATTGTCCGCCATCTTTCTTCAAAAGCTACACTGAAAAAACATATTTTAAAAGACATTTGAAAACACTTACCCTGTTCTTTTCAGATACACATACACAATAGGGGGAAAATGTATTTCAATGAATATGTGCGAAATATCTCTTTCAGCCTGGTCTGATTCTTTTTTCATCCATGTACAAATGTCTTTGTTGAAATTAAACTTTAAACTTAGACTATCCATTCAACCGTAAACACATGACAAAAAATGGGACCAGAACAGGTGAATGAAGGGCCGTAATTCAAATAGCCATATCCTCAAAATAGTTATACAGTTATACTTGTATAGTTATATCATCATAAAGCTTTGACCATGGTATCATTTAAAATCTCCTTTCTAATACCTTCCATTGATACCAAAAAAAAACAAAATTTACCTTGCTGTGACTCATTTCATTAGATCAGGTCACGTATTTCGACTTTACAAATATTTTTTCCTATTAATAGTTTATTCGAAAATAGAATTATTTAAATTATTTTGCTGTATTGGTCCAATAAACCTTTTAACCTTATCTTAATCCTTTTGCAGTGTATGTGGTGATATGCTGAATTCTAGTGGACAAATAAAGAACTGCATTTCTATTAGTATATTTAATTTTTCATTACTGTATTTCAATGTTGGTGTAGGGCCTACACTGTAGGCCAATGAAGTTCCAGGACTATTTAGGTCAAACAAACAAAGTGATCTCGACTCAGGAAACCAAAGTTAAACTTTTGGGCTATACATGATTTGTGTAGCATTAGCGCCACTGTAGGTTTTTTTAGTCAATTGATTGAGCAAAATAGTTGACAAAATATCAACAGAAATGGAGAATTTTACCTTGGTTAAATAATAGGTATTAATAATGTTGTGTTGCAACTTCCATTGAATGCACCTCCTATTAATAAAACGAAAATTATTTAAATATCAAGCAAAAGTACACAAATTAATTTAAACGCCCATTATTTTAAATATGCAAAGGTCGTAAAATTTGTATTTGGTTTGAATGACTTGCGGATCACCTATAGGAAGCAGACATCTTGCTGCTATGCGTACCCGAAAACCAAAATCCTTGCAAAGGCTTGGCATAAAAATAGTTAATGGTCTGCATTTTTATAGCGCTTTTATAGACACTGAATACCTCCCAAAGCGTTTTACAATGTGCTTCACACTTTTCTATTCACACACACTCACACACGCTCACAGAACGATAAAACTACTTTCCAATTATTAAAAATTACATACAAATACTAACCTTGAAGAAAAAAGTTCACTACTGTTCAATATACTTATATATCCATCCATCCATTATCTGGACTGCTTATCCTCAGTAGGGTCGCGGGGTGCTGGAGCCCATCACAGCTGTCTCCGGGCAGTGAGCAGGCACCCTGAACTGGTTGCCAGCCAGTCACAGGGCACACAGAGATAGACAACTCACTTGCTCATTCATATCTAGGGACAATTTGGACTGGCCAATTAACCTGACATGCATGTTTTTGGAATGTGGGAGGAAACCGGAGTGCCTGGAGGAAACCCACGCAAGCACGGGGAGAACATGCAAACTCCACACAGGAAGGTTGGTAGCTGGATTTGAACCCATGACCTCAGAACTGTGCCGCACCGTGCCGTGCTGCCCCATATATATATATATATATATATATATATAGTGAGAGAGAGAGAGAGATTTACAGGTAGGTCTACCTTTTTTTCTCACCCACATTCATTGTTTTTTTTCTCCCATTCCAGTGTGCAAACCTAATCTGCAGTTTGAAAAAGAAATCAGATAAGCGCTGTGATATATTTAATATTGCCTTGGCCTTGAAACGGTCCAGACAGAAGAGGCCTTCAGGGAGGAAATCACATCAGCATTGGGACAAATTTTGTTCTACAAATGCGATTACTCACAACGGCAGCCGGGATGCTTTTTTCACCTGGCTGAGATGAATAAAGTATCTGAAATGACATTTTGAAGCCCAAATGTGTAATAGTTAATCACTAGATGGCACTGTGTTGTCTGGTACGAGCGAGGGCCAGTAATACACGGCAAAAAGTGGCAGCAGGATGCCGGAAGAACATGACGCCGCTTCAAGAAGGGATTCCACAGTGAAAAAGAAAGTAATGGTTCATGCATTTTTGCCCAGTATTCAAATCAATTTTTTTGGGGGTGATTTTTTTTTTTCCTTTACTGGATAAACGGTTTTTTTTTGTACCCCTGGAAGCACTCAATATTAAACACTGTCACTTACAGGCAACAGCAGAGAACAGGGTTATTCTAATACTTAAAGGCAAATTATGTAATATTTGACCATTAGGTGTCACTCTATCATATAATGCAACCAGAATTTAGTCTTACAAAGCAAAGGGAAGAAGAACCAACTACAGATAGTCCAGTGGCCAAACAGTACCCTTTTCCTCGAATTTACTAGGCTAGCCTTGTTAGCCTAGCCTTGTCGGGATGCTCTCGAGCATGGTAGCCACTGCTCACTTGGGCTTCCATTAAATCACCGACCTCCCATCAATCGCACGTTTCACCCTATCCAGCCAACCACATTTAGGCCTCCCTCTCATTTCCCACCACTTCTGCACTAAGTCACACCTTTAATACATTAAACATACATCGGTAATCTACTCCATTCACTTCGATGAACTCTTAACTGGTGGATAAAAATAGAAAAATACACATTCGTTTTATCACATACGGTGGGACCTCGGTTATCGCAGTTAACAGGGACCAAAACCACCCACGATAAGTGAAAATCCGTGAAGTAGCGGCGCACCTTAAAAAAAAAAAAAAAAACTATTTTTTTTAAATTTTATTATTTTTTAGACCTGGTTAATGGGGACCAAAACCACCCGCAAAAACTGAAAATCTGCGAAGTAGCAACACCCCTTCAAAAATGCTTTAATTATTTTATTTTATTATTATCATTGTTTAGACCTGCGAAGCTCTGAACCCGCGAACGCCGAAGCGCGAAGTAGCGAGGTCCCACTGTATTGAATTTAAATTAATCATCTACCAATCAAATTACAAAGCTCGAAAATCCAATGTTATTCTAGTCATAGCCAGATAGCTAATCCTAGCATCGCAGCAACAACCATTTTGAGGCCAGTGTCTAACTGAATATATATTGAATCCATGTGAGCGACTTTCGAAATATTTCGAAAAGAATAAAGCAGACATTGGAAAATACCAATATTGTTGCCGATACCAGCCTTTTTTAAAGGGACACTGCGTGATATTTGACCACAAGATGCCGCCGCGTTGTGCAGTGTAACCAGAAATGAATGCTACAGAGAACAAGGTAGATTTCAAACGACTGAGACTGGAGTGGACCATTTTCTGCATTTGGGGTAGCCATAGCAGCAAAATGGCGGACCATCATGTCAGTTTATTCTAAGTGATGTAAATGTATGTAAAATGAATACAAATTTCTCCAATACACAATGTCCCTTTAAAATAGGGGTGTCAAACACCCAGCCTGCTAAGGGATTAAATACGGCGCGTGAGACAACGCTGAGGGAAGCACAAGAGAAAAACAAGCTGCAGGTTGAAATATGTTCACTTGATGTTGTCAAAGACAGGTGCCTCTCACAAACGCTGTAGTTGTATTTCTTACTTTCTCTCTCTCTCTGTCTCTCTCTCTTTTTCTCTCACTCTCTATCCCTCTCTCTTTCACTCTCCTTGTCTCTATTTTTTCTTTATTTGTTCCTCTTTTTCTCTTTCTCTCTCTGTGTCTTTTTGCCTTCTTTTGCTCTTGCTTCCTTTTTTCATTTTCTCTCTCTTTCTTGCTTTACCCTTCTCTGTACCATTCTCTCTTGCTCCTCTTTTTTCCTTCTCAACTTTAATTTATCTTTGAATTTTTTTTCTGTCTCTTTCTTTCCCTCTTTCACTATTGCTCTTTTTATCTCTTTTGTTTCTCATGTTCTCTATCTTTCTCCCTTTCTCTTTCCTTTCCTTCCTTTCCACTCTCTCTTTTTCTCTCCCTCTCATTCTCTTATTTCTTCCCCTCTTTTTTTTTCTCTTTAATCTACTAGTCCGGCCCCGAGATAATGTTTGTTCTATCGTGTGGCCTCAGAGTAAAAATCAGTTTGACCTCAGAGTAAAAATCAGTTTGACACCACTGCTTTAAACTATTGCCACTCGCGGTGATCGCAGAATTAGCAACAATCAGGAACCTTACATAAAACTTCGGCATTAAACGACTTAAGTATTAAGGGAAACTATTTCTCAGTCATCTTTTATTCAGGAAAAGGGAATCGATATGTGCTACAAATATAGGATTTATGTGTCTGTGGAGCGTGTAGTTTGCGTGTGTGTGTTTTATCAGGGCAATATTTTCACATGTTTGAACGTTCCATCATATCATATTCGCATTTATTAATCTCAGTTTAATAATGTCAGATCAAAAAATAAAAAAAACCGTGACTCTGGTGAGGATAAACGGTACAGAAAATGGATGGATGGATGGATGGACAAAGAAAGAAAAAAGAGCTCTAGAGCACCCTAAATCTCTTCGTGCACATCACCGAGCTCTGACCGTAATTTCTGCAGTGGTTTATTAATTCATGGGTGTCTGAAGGGATTTAAATGCCCAGGTTGCATGCAAACCTTTTTGGAGCGAGAGAAAGTCAAAAATAAAGGGTGACATATATTTGAATCAAATCCTTTTAAACAACTCCACGTTGTTAGCAATATTATATCACAAACAGGCAATCTCACCTGCATGTTTGCATGGAATCCCCTCTGTAAACGCAGGAGCCGTCATATGCACCCAGTCTCATTTTATGATCCTCAGAAGACAGTTCTGTTGAACCAATCAAGTTATTCCTTCACACAAGGGGATCGCTATATGCGTGCAGCTATTTAATTTTCATAGTCCTTAAAAAGGATTTAATTGTGTCATTGTTCTGGTGATAAAAGACAAAATTTCACATACTGCTGAGGGAGCCAACGATGATTCCGCCAAATGAGTTTGTGATGCCACCGAAAATATGGTCTCAAGCGCTTGTTTTATACACTGTGGTCACCAGACGGCTTGTCAGGAAGTGTTTGGCACTTTTAGCTCAAAAACAAAGATTGTTTTGACTGTTCACTTCCTTTTAAATAAGCATATTACTCTCTCACCGACTGTATGCTCTGAATATTGACATATCTACAATGATGTGTGCAGCAGGCATGAAAATTGGTCAGGGGTTAAAAAGGTGAGAAGGGTGTGGAGAATATACCATATTTATTTGTGTTTACGCGTATTTTTTAATCCGTTTAAAACTTGTGGCTGGGTGGTTAGCACATAGCCCCACGGTGCAGAGGTTCAGGGTTAAAGTCCAGCTACTGCAGCCTCCCCCTGTGGAGTGTGTGGGCGGCCATGATTAAAATAATTTACTGACAATATAAACTACAAAGACAATACCAACATAAAATACAGAAGGCATTTATTTCTTGTCCCTCAAAGTCTGATTCATCATCAGGTACAAAAGAAGAGTTGTTTCCCTTGTCATGCTTTTTGTCTTTATTTTTATCTTCCAGGACAACGACCTGTTTTCCCCATTATCTAACATTCGAGTCTGGCACCGTGACTAAAAGTATGATGATAATGAGATAAATTGTAATGACTTTTCGAATGTAATTTGCATCACTAGTGGATCAGTGGTCAGGTTTCGGTGCTTTCACGTGTTTTTTAGACTGTATCGATTAAGAGTTTATTTAATGCTAGAACCTTAGCTTGGCCTTTGATGCTAGGTCCTTAGCTTGGCCTTAGATACTAGGTCCTTAGCTTGGCCTTTTGATTTTTGCATTCCGGAGATGGAATAAGAGCTTGCTCTGTCCACTCCACGCATCGGGCCGGTATTGCAGTACCTCCGGGAACGGTGCATTCGCAATGATCGCAACAAGGCTTTAGGGCTAGGACCTTAGCTTAGCCTTTTGGCTGAGAGTAAGTGTCCCGGCTCCTAGGCTTTGTAGCATATAATGAACTGACCGATAACGGATAATGGATAATGAATAACGAAGATAGATCAATAACCCTTAAAAACCCCCCCACGCAGTGCGGGTTAGATTCCCTTTGCATGTTTTGAGATCGTGGTCAGTCATTTTTTTTGACTGATACATAATTTCACAGTCAGACTGTAAAACCTTGTGTATAACACGCACCTGAACTTTGAGCGTTTTTTTAGGTAAAGAAAATGCGCGTTTTACATAAATAAATACAGTACACCCACCCATGTGAACTACACTGATTTTAATTCAAATGCACCCCATCAAAGGCACGAGTCATTTGGGGAAATCTCACAATACCACCCTCTCCCGATAAAATATTTCTCTTCCGAGCTACACAATTCACGTAGGTCACCTTTTTGAATTAAAGACAGCAAATTTCGCCGTAAGGTGCGAGATTTTCATGCCTGGTGCAGTCATTTTACAGTAGACAACAATTGCAAGAAATGGGATATTCCTCTCCAAAACAAAACAACAGCTGCTCTGTTGTTGGACGCCAGCAGTTAATCGGTAAAATAAAATCTTAAATGACTTAACAAGATATTGTCATATGACAGTACAAACATCAAAAATCAGTCCAAAAGAGAGCTACGTTTGTGAGTTCTTCACTTAGAAGTCAAACATGTCACTCTGCTTCTTGGCCAACTTGGCCACTTCTTGCCGTATGGCCTGCACAAGCGCAGAGGTGGAGAGGTTGTTTAGCGGAATGCCGTCCGTGTCCGCGCTGGTATCCGTCCCCATCTGCTTTGTGTTTTTCTGAGAAGTTGGCTTGTCCAAAGTCTGAGTGTACTGCAGGGGAAGGATGGAGGGGCTTCCCCGTGGGTAGCGAGGATGAGGGAAGGCCTCGACGTAACCAGGCAAAGGAAGCTTGAAAAAACAAAATGAAACAGAAATGATGGAAATTCAGCAGTGGTGACACTAAAAACAAAACACACACACTGTAAATTCTAGACTACAGAGCGCAACTGATTAAAAGCCACATGCGCTAATTTAAGAAAGAAACTCAATTTTCTTTTTGTACAAGCTGCACTGAGTTATAAACTGCAGGCCTAATATACATAAAAATGAACTCATTCCTGTCCAGTTCTTACATTTTAAAAGAATAAGGGTCATGTCTAGTACAGAAAAGTAACACATTGTGCCGCATTGAAGACACTATTTTGTGGACTTTGTCTGCAACTAGCGCAGCAGTCAATAATAATTAAATTTGTCATTAACATATACTAAAACATCCTGAAAACTAAACTCAATGTACTGTACTGACTAAAATTAAGACGCCCGTTTAATCACAACAGCCTGCACACATACTGAGCCATGCAACTGATCTCAAGCTTTCCTATCCTTTGTTCACATGACAGAGAGGATAGTGAGGAAACCAAGTTTTGCTACTACTACATGAAAACAAATTATTACATGTACAGTTATTCTTGGAATATTTCTAACAAGTAGTTTCATCTGATTGAATATTTTATTAGGAGACCAACTGACAAAATATCAGATATATTGTTCCTATCGAGCCAAGAGCTGTGATGTCATATTAGGCCATGAGTGCCCAATAATTACTGTGTAACCCGCCTTAATTAATAACAAGTGTTGTCCAAAATTGCTGCCGAATACCTTTGCGACCATTAAGATTAAACAAAAAATGAAAAAATAAAAAAGAATATGTGACTTAGTATTGTAAATTGCAGTTTTTAAAATGTACAACAAAAGGATCAGCTTGTAGTCAGGAATTTACAGGAATATTTTAAAACCGTGCAGCTGTACTTAATCCAAACAGCTGTCATATTTGCAGAGTAATACGAGATGATGGTTTTAGATGCAATACCTCATTCCTCTTGTTAATTAATACATTTTCGCCTCAGTAAAAGAATATTATGCTCCTTTTAAGTATTGTTTTTCTTGTTTGAATATATTTTGTACTTGATTTCATAGTAATGCACTCTCAATACAGTGTTGTTCCGGTACTCAACAAAAGACTCCTTATTCGAACAAATCGTTGTTCAACCAAACTATTAGAGTAATTTTTATTGTGCTATTCAAACGGAAAATCGGAACTTGAACACACCCGGATATACAAAACATGGTTGATGTGTGGTCGAGTGAGATGAGTCGGCATCTTGTCCACTCTTACGCTGTCGCGTAGCATTATTTAGAGAGAGATTGCCAGTCCGTCAACATTTTATTTAGATTTAGTGTGTTTTATTACATTTTTTGGATAAAAAGTGTTAAGCCACAAGAAAGTTGGTGACGTGGGTAAGGAAAAGTTGAAACATTAAAAACAACGTTTGAGTTGAAAAAGGAAATTATTGTGAATGGTCTACAGTTGTTTTCCATTGAACCTGTGCTCCAAGGTGCAGAAAATAAATTAAATTGTTTTATATTTCATTCGTAACTAATCATGTTTAATTTTCGTGGAATATTTACCGTTTACACACATTTTGTTTATATTTGGGGTATTTATGGTTGTATTTTTTTACACATTTATGTATATGTTGTTTTTAGGATCCATAGGAACATATAAAGATAAACACCATCACTTCATATGGGTTGCTGTACGCGAACAGTTTAATGTTTGAAGACCGATCCCAAGCGGATTATGGTCAATTACAGAGGTATTACTGTAAACTTATATTACTGTGTGAATACTATATTCTCTCATAGTATACAACTATTGTATATACTAGTAATACTTAGACACAGTTGTGCTGATGTCAAGTAGTTTTTTTTGACTTTGTAAACTTTTTTTCTAGTCAAAAGAAAAAAATTGTTACATAAAATAATCACAAAAGATGATAATCTTGCTGAATTTAAGAACAAATTTGCTTGTTTTGGTGAAAATATTATTTGTAAAAAATAGAATAAAAATATTAGTGTAGTAACCTTTTGCACAATTTAGGTATTATTTCTCTCGCTGCCAAGTACATTCGAATAATTAATAATATGCAAATAATGTTAATAACCATTATGTTATTTAAATTAATATTTTTAGAAATGGTTCAAAGAATAAGAAAAATAATAACTGTAGGAATTCAATGCAGAATGTTACAGAAATTGGAACATTATTATTTATTCATGTTTGTGTTTGTTTGTTTGTTCATTGCTGGGAAAGTAACTAAAATAATATTAGGTCACTTATACCCAAGAAACAAATAGTGACACAAATTACATTTTAGCTGTTATGTGCACAAATTGATCCTAGGTTGTGTTAGGTTTGAGGTCAATATTACCACAATCTTCATAAGAGAGGGAAAAATGCCCGATATTGGGCCCTTGTGAGTGGACCCCCAGAATCTCCAATCAACTCTCAATCTTTATGGCACACGAGTAAGTTAAATTATTTATCAATCAAGTACTTAGTGATGAGTTTTACATTGCAGGTTTGAAAAAGGTAACTTTGCCAACACGTTAGCAATCTTTAGTGGCAGTGACTCCCACTTCACAACAAGAAAAGTTTGGCAGTTAGAATCTGCTTCAAGCTGTGTATTGCCATTATGCATCCCTACACTTTAACAAGTTCACTTAAACATAATGGATGTAATTAAACCAACCAGAGATTTCACTTTCAGTCCATTCAACCTTAAGGGTAATGCAGAGCCTTGATGCAATACTTTGAACCTCAGTTGAATATTTGTATCTGCTTTATGTCATTAAAAACCTGGTTCATCTGGTCGGCTCAACGCACAGGGACGGGACCCCCCGACCTTCGCTGGAGCAATAATCAATCAATCAATCAATTTATGTCATTAAACATTATGTTATTCTGTTTTTTAAATGAGATACACTATAATGTTCTTATTTTTCTTATAATTGAAGGGACACTGTAATATGTGACACTACATGTCACTCTGTTGTGTAGTGCAACGAAACGTGTTTGCTACAAAGGAGAAGGAAGAATAAAAACAATAGTCTAGAAGTTTCAAAACCACACAACCTTTCTTTTCTCAATTTTTTGCCCAGCCTTTCACCAGGTTTTTGGCTTTTACTCCAGCAAGATGGCGGAGAATTATGTCAGTAATGTCTGTTATGTACATACAATTGTTTTGACCTTCCAGTATTTTAAAAAATGCACCTTTATATAACAGTTCATGTATTTTTTTTTTATTATTCAAAACAATATTGTTTTTTATGAATAGAGGGTTTTTATTTTAATTAACAGGGGCAAAATAATGCACAAAGTCCCTTTAAACAGAAAGATTCAACAAATAACATTGACATACTGAATCTGCCCACTGATGAGACACATCTTCCGGTTCTGGGGGGTAAGACATCCAAGAAGGACTGTGGTAGGAAGTTGGCGAGGCTGTGACAAAATAGTCCGAGAAGCCCGGCCTGCTGGCTGGGATGGAATACACTGCTGTTATTGGGTTTCCTGAAGACAGTGCAGGACATGGGGAAAACAACAAAAAGTTGGGATACCACATCACTACTTTCTTTTAAAATGTCATCTTGGTTCAATGTAGGGCTGCAACAACAAATCATTAAAATCCATCAGGCTTGAATACGAAAAGCGTTGGCAAAGAATTTGAATATGGATCGTTGTGTCGCCCAATTTCTGAGCCATTCAGTACGTTAATTCAATGCAAATAAGAGTGCATTGAATGTTTCGTTACATTAAGGGGACATGCTTGTAGTACCACTTTGATCCAGCCAGGGTCAACTCGACATCTTTTTGTGCGAATTACTCTTGGTCTGGTGACGAACTTGTAGTAGCACTTTGGTCCGGCAGAAGGTCCCCTCGAAACGGTATTTTGATGCATTAATGAATAGATTATTTTTTTAATTGTATTTATAAAAGCATAACAAAAGGGCTTCTCTTTTCAGTTCAAGTAAAACACATTTTAAATTTAACATGTGCAAAAGGATCACGATTCACTGGTTCCTTACCCATTAAGGTTGTCGAGGCACCTATACTGATGCTAAGTCTTGGGGAAGAAACAGCCTGGTGGTGCCGTCCCTCTCCAAACCATTTTTTGGGGTAGGGGTTTGCTCCCCCACATGAAGTTGCTTTAAAGTAGTGTTCTTTGAAGTCAGTCTCTGTGTGCAAGCTAACGGTGTAAGTTCGACAACCGTATTTTGTTATCAAATTGCCGATGAGACTTTATCATCAACTGAGTGCATCCTTGATCATTGAAGGGGCATTAGAATTAAAAAAAAAAAAAAAACGCTTTGGATAAATATATCCAAAATGCATGGGGTCCTCTTAATTTGACAAAGCATTGTCCTCCGATGCTGCCTTTCAATTTTTTTTGCCCTTTTTAAAAAGTATCTTACATATTTGCAGGTGTATTGCATACATTATTATGTATTTTTGTTTATTGTTAAGCTATTCGAAAAGCACTTGTTTTTTTAATTTTGTTTTATATTATAAAATATTTAGTTGTTTCGTACTTCATTTTTCTATCCATCCAAAACAAAATAAAAGATTTAAATAAAAAAAGTGGAAATTACAAATGTGTTTTTTAAAAGTACGTTTGATAGATGATGAGAGAAAAAATAATCGACTGGTTCTTTGCTTATTAATCATTAGTTGCAGCCCTAGTTTAATGTCCACTCACCTGAGTAGTTGGACACAGGCTGCTGGATTGTGATGGATGGAAGTGCTGCCCGGGAGCATGGCCCGTACGGGTTATCATCATGTGAAGTCTGCATTTCAGTGACAGATGTCTGAGACTGAGAGCTTCTTCCCTTGGGTCCCAGGTCAGAAATGGAACTGCAGACAAAAACGTAGTGTTACCAAGAAATTGTCACTAGAGGGCAGGCACACTCCACGTGGACTAGCAATTAGCTCATTACCATTCTTACCATACCTCACTGCACTAGCGCAATGTTAAAATGTATACAGGGCCTGAAATCACACTGGTCACAGTACATTAGCGAGAAAATATCAAGTCCTCCGAAAATAGAAGCAAATTGGGATCTATGGAGCACACAGCATGAGTGAAACCTAATGAGCGTTACCGTCTGAGGGAGGTAGCCGAAGGTGGTCCCGTGCGAGGTGGTAAAGGAGGAGGAGAACTAACTGCCAGATCAGGCGGTTGGGTGAAGTGGAAGGCCTAAAATGAGAACGGGAACACAAAAATGAGGATCATTCTTGAGCAAAGGGGGTCCATAAGTTTGATCTACTTGCTTTCCTTTTCAACCTCAGCCAATTGCTAACCTTTTTGGTTGCAATTCCCCTTATTATTTCATTAGATGCCAGACGTTTCTCTCAAATGGAAAGAGCTGGTGCCTGACATTTTTTCGCCATTTTGACTCATTTTTGAAGGCCTACAGATAAAGTAATTCTGTTTCCATACAACCATAGGACATAGCAAAAGAAAGCTTTTATTAGAAAGAAAAAGTATGTTCTAAGTTTTACCATTGCAAGGTAAAATAAAGTTAAACATTGCTAAGCTTCTTGGAAATACTCCAAGAAAACGTCTGAGGAAAAGGGCTTCTCGTGAAGGGCTACATTTTAAGCAGACCTTTCACATTTTTGCTTTTGTTATACCTTCCATTAACAAAAAGGCATTTTGCTTACAAAATAACATTTTATGCAAGAACACGGACGTTATGCATGAACAAAGCATGAACTTTGCAAGAACTTTTTAGCCCAATGTTTCTATTCATGTGATCATATGATTTCAGTCATCATGGCGATTGTATTCCTATGGACATGCATGAAACGCCATCCCTCTATGCCCTAAACAATGAAGAAGGGGTTTTATCAGCTATTATAGGAATTTTAAAAAATCCCTTGCACACTAATCCAAATATTTGCTTCCCTCATATATACAAGTTCACCACCTACATGCCATATGGGGCCACATACACACTTCAACCGCTGTATACCGGAAGCAAGACAGGGAAGTTTGCGCTCCCTCAATGAGTGGACAAAGATCTGATCAAGGCCACTACTGCCATCTAATGGTGATTTTTCATACTGAAATAATTCCAAGAGGTTTGATATTTACTGATGAGCTTCGCCAAACCCCTTTTAACAGTTTTGTAAGATAAAACAAAAATATATATTTTTACATTTTGATACTTGGGGATCACGATTTTAAAAACATATTCATACGTTATGGCACTGAATGAGTTAAGTGACAATAAACCTTACAATTACAACATGGCACCTAACTACTCACAGCAATACAGAATATCTAGAATAGAAACAAAGTCATTTTTGTAAACAGTACCCATGAAAAATAAATGCTCGATCGAGGATAACATTTGCTAGTGTACTGCGACAATATTGGCAATCTACAGGGTTTGTACACATTTTTCATGGCTAAATTCAAGCACTTTTTAAAATACTCTCAAAGCCACTTTTCCAATTTCTCCATTACCATTTAAAGGAGAAATCCAGTGTGAATCATGTATTTTGCAAAGCCAAAGTAATTCTTCACTTTACATAGGCGATTTTTAATCTTCTATTTGTATTTATCAAGACATATGATTTTTTAAGGTCTTGAATAAATCACAGAAGCATTTGTGGATCTGAACACTACATTTGTAAATATTTTTGCGACAAATCTATCCCCATATACGTGTTGGATGTGTGAAAATGGCTATAATATGTACCTTACATTTTTAGCTGCTGGAAGTCCTTCCCATTACAATTCATCACTGGAAAACGCTACCTTAATGTTTTGCATGGTCCATACTTAATGTCCATAATTGATACAAAATCTTTGCGCTAATTCAGATTTCATAGCGCTCTGTTTAGGTGTAGCATGCACCTGTCTTTTTGGGCGCAACCTGCAGAGGACACTGACGCTTCATATGACAATACCATAAAAACTAATGCCAGTTGCAGTTTATAACAAGGGAAGAAGGAATGAAACATGACAAATGATAAAACATCACACGTAGGGTCTTTTAGGACATATGTATGTAAATGTCAGCGATGCAGAAGATTTGCATCTATAAAACTGTGAATGAATAATAACTACTCAATTCCCAAGCTACAACTGTAACCACTTCACATAGCTAAAGGTAAATAACACCTGCATCCTTCCCATTTGCAGTATTATTATTGTTTGCAGTATTTTTATCAACTGACTGAAAGGATGTTGAAAGACGTTTTTAGTATTCTATAATATTGCTTTATATTACATATATTCTCGTATATAATCCTACATCACAAAACTGTTCTATTATAACCAAATGATAAAATGAACAAGTCCCCAAAATATTAAAATGTGTATCTAAATAACGGCAATTCTTTAAATGTGTAAATAATAAAGATTAATATACTTATATTACTTATATACTTATAAATTTTCTTCTATTTCATTCATCATATTTTTAGGCAGTTTCCGGGGGTCGGCTTCAATGAGAGTATATACAGTAATTTAGTTTAGGTGTCAGTAACCCGGGGTTCAATGGAATTACTTTTTAAATGCACAAAACGTAACTTTTTGCTAATTGTTATTGCACTTCTTTTAATTGCTCTGTCCTTTTTGCCTTAATATCGCACTATTATTATAACTTGGGCCACTTTCCAAGCACTATGTTTTTGTTTTTTGGTATTTTTCTGCCTTTTATCCTGATCTTATTTTATCTTTTTTCCCCTCTTTATTGTCTTTATTACATGTTTACCCTGGAGTGCCATGTCCAATCGCGTTGTAAAGAATGTCTCACAATGTTTATATCAATGAAAAAAAAGACAATTAAATTATATTCCAAATCAAGTACAGAATTCAGCAAAAGTAACTATGTTTAGTTTTGGGGGGTGATGGCGACATATGGGTAAGGTAGGGAGATAAGGCAGGGTTGCTCACAAAATTGATTGTATTTAATGACGAAATGAGGTACATAGTGACAAACAGACATGGGTTTGCAAAACAACAAAGTGTCAATAACAAACCAAACTCCAAATGGTAAACAAAGGCCGTAAAGGGAAATGGAAAATCCAAGGAGCAAAATAATACAAAAAACAGAAACTAGCAAAAACTAACACAAACAAAAACAAAGAAACACAAAAACACAAACACAAACAAACCTGGCCTGTTGGTGGAAGCAAAAGTGACCCGATCATGTGTAAAGTATTTAAAAGCATTTCAATAATTAATAAAGCCAAATTCCTTTTAAACTATAATGCATTGAAATTATTATATTGTTCTCTAGTTCTTCCATACTTAACATATTGTGCAGAAGTCTGGGGCAATAATTACAAAAGTTCACTCCAGCCCCTTTTTATCCTGCAAAAATGTGCATTTAGAACCATACACAGGGTAGGATATCGAGATCGTCCTAATATTTTACTCCTGCAGTCCAAATTATTAAAATTAGATGATTTAGTAAAATGTTTACTGCACAACTGCTATTTAAGGTTAACAAAAACATAGTGCCAGAAAACATCCATAAATTATTCATTCGGAAAGAGGGAAATTATAACTTAAGGGGCTGTAGTGAATTAGTAATTCCAAAGGTGAGAACCACCAGGAAAAGTATGTGTGTGTCTGTGTGTGGAGTCAAGCTTTGGAACAGTTTGCAGGACGAGATCAAACGGTGTCCAACTATTCACTTGTTCAGGTTTAGATACAAAGAAACATTCCTGGCAGAATACAGAGATAAGGAAGGTGGGGTATGAGTGGTGCAGGAGATTGGGAATAGTGCGTCTAGTTAACTTTGTGTTATTGTTGCCATTCTTATATCATAACTGTTACAATTAATATTATTACAATTGTTGTTATATCATTGGTGTATTTGGTAGGGAAGATGAAGGGGTAGGGAATATAAGCATATGCTTCTTACAACTCCTTTTGGAACATATAGAAAGAATAATTGGGCACATGTGTGTGGTGATTGGACACACCTGTGTCTATTTCAAACCCCAGTTGGGGCCCTCTTGTGGTAGGAGGCATACAAGACCCTAACAAACTCATTTATTTCAGTAACCCGCCGGTGGTCCACAATGGCCCTCATGATATAGTTCACACACCTAGCTTTAGAAACACCATAGTATCAAATTTTTCTTACTGGTTTGGGTAAACTGCACTGGTACTCATCTGCTCCATAAGACGGGCTCCACTGTAGCCCTCCGCGAGTGCAGCCCATGGTGCCCGGAGCGCTGGTCACCACATCTGCATAGGGGAAAGAATCTGAAGCGGAGCTGTATTTATCAGCAGGGTCTTGTCGGTGGCGAGACGGCCTCCCGGATGTGGAGTGTCCTCCCGAGGCCAAGCTGAATGCTTCCTCCAGGAGCAGGTGCATCTGCTGCCGCACTTCATCAATGGAAGGCTGTGAGCTTAGAGTGGAGGTCTGAGACTGGCCTTTCAGAACGCGGCCGTACATTGTTTCCCTCGGATCCGTTAAATGGTCCACGTTTGTCTCTTCAATCAACTCCGGCTCGGTCTGGGGTAAACATGCAGAGTGGCGACACGTGAAAATCAATGAATGTCCGCCATCCACTTATTAAATCACACGGTCAAAGTGGTACGTGTGAATCAGGCGAAAAGATCCCAGCAATGTGTCTGAGAAAATTCATCAAATGCTAAGCGTAGGGGAATTGATCCAAATACTGATATTATTGATACTGAGTACTTCTGATCGATACCATTGTCTTAAGATAGGGACTCTCTTCCCATTATAACTATACACATATATAGTACGGTTGTAAGTGTGTAATAAGATGATACATGCATTAACAGTTCACAAATCCCTCAATCACCAGGGTCGTCGGTGCGAGACTTTTTGTGGTGTGTCTTGGGCAAGTACAGCCTAGCGGTGTCCATCCTCTCCAGGCCAGTTCCTTATGGTAAGGCTTTGTACGGGTTTTTTATCAACAAGGCACATTGAACTATAAGTCGCAATGGATTAACACAGAAAGTAAAAAAAACCTATTTCATAGAGCATAAATATTAGATAGTTTGGTTTCACAACTAAAATTAATCTATTAATTCATATATGGTTACTGCATGTAGAGGAGTTTGTTATAATTATGCATTGCCAAATGTATTTACCGTATTTCTGGCTCTTTGAAGGCAGATTTGGAAAATCTGGCAAATTTGGCATTTTTAGGTGTGTCTTATAGTCCAGAAAATACTGTATTTAGTTGTCTTGCTGGTGTTGTTATCCAGAATCTGTATTTTCATTACATTTGCTTCTTTTTTGGTTTGAGTCTTTCGACTTTTGTTCTGAAAGACTTGCTGTCACTGAAGTATTTTCATTTTTATACTGTTGAAGGTTTTTACATCAGAATATTACAGGATTGCACTTGACTCAATTTTCTCAATATTTTTTAATGGAATGTATAATATTTGTGATGTTTACTTGTTATATTTGTATTTTTGTTACATTCCTACTTTTTTGGTTTAACTGTCACGGGTGCTATGGCGCCCAATTGGCCCCGCCCGTGTGGCGCCAGCTGCGGCTCGTTGACAGATTGGCTTTCTGTCTTTTTAAGCTCAGTGCTCTCACTCTTCCTTTGTCAGTCCGTCAACTTCTACCCCGCAAGATGTGGGTTCTGACTCGGTCCTGTTTCCTGTTGGTATTTCCTGTCCGGTATGGTTCCCGTATATTTTGTCCTGTTTAATATATGTATATATATATGTTTAATATCGGTTTCCAGTTTCGTTCCCGTCTATTTTTGTCCTGTTTAATTTCAATATTCTGTTTCAATATCAATCCTGTCTGTCCCAGCCGGTTTCGACCCCATCTGTGCGATATCTGCTCGGGCAATTGGTATTGATCTCGATGGTCTCTGGCTTCCTGTCTTTACACGCCAGACCGCTGGGTAACGTGCATGACTCCCCATTTGCCGTAAAATAAAAACTTGTGTGAAAAACGTCACGCATTTGGGTCCTGATCCGGTTCCGGTTCTTGACATTTACTCTTTTGTTCTGAAACACTTTCAGTAGAACTATTTATAAATATATTTTAAACTGTTAAAATTGGCATTGTAGTTGTTTTAAAGAAAAAATAGAAAATGTCTAAGCTTTTTTATCAAAAATTATAAACTAACTCAAGAGGAAAAGGTTTCAATTCTTCAATGAGCTTGAGATTGTCGAGATAAAAGTAACAAAAATGGATCGCTATTGATTAATACCACTATTTAGTTGGATCGGACCTATACCAAAAATCCCAGTAAAGCCCATCCTTTTGCACCACATTTCAGCCACATTTCACATGGCTCTTGCATTAAATTGAGTGCAAAACTGCATTGAATAATCAATCCAGTTAATAGAGTAGGTGGATGGATGTTGACTAAGTGTTGACAGTAATATGTTGAAGCCTATAGGAGCAACCCACAGATCAAACCCGATCATCAGCCATTGCAAATTTTAAGCCTTTTCTATGCCACCGTTTTCCCCCCCTCAACTGTCTATTCAGTGACAAATAAAAGCAGAAGCTGCCCTACTTCCAGTACAAATAAATGCTTGCCATTGGATGTGTTCTGTAGTACACCTCATAAATCAGTCCTCCCTGGAACATGAAAAGAGGGAAACATCCGCAGTGACTGGGCTTGCAGCTACACTGGGCACATTATAATCAGCAAGGCGAAGAAATTGGGGAGGTTTGGGGATGGGAGGGGTTGCGGGTGACTCGCTGCGTAGTTTGAAAAAAAAATGTGGGCGATGAAAGAAAAACAATTTCAAGGTCAGCATCTTTGAGTGGTTTGTTGAGCTTTTGTTTTTTTAATCACACTCTTATTTGTCAAAGCTAGTATTTCGTGCTAAGTACAAAAACAATATGGATGGCCTGTATAAAAACACTCTACAGCACTGGTTTTTAACTGGTCTGATTTTAAGACCCACCATTCCATCCTAATGATAGGATGCAAACCAGAAAATCACTTCTCACATTTATCCAGCAAAAGGATTTTGCAGTTTAAACCAGAGACTGTAGAACATATTCACCTTTTTTTATTTATAAAACTAAATGACCAGCAAAGCCTTAACGACTTCATGTACCATATACACTCATATATAGGCCTTCATAACATAAAAGCGTACAACTGCTTTTATCTAGTCACTTACTAAAATAAATTTAGAATAATAATTAGTATGTGTACCTAAAAATCGATTATTATTTAATTATGTAGTTTATAAAGATTTATAAACTGATAAAAAGCTAAAAAATATAACATTTTTAGACATTTACTGTACCTTCCAGCGGAGCTTCAATGGCAGACACCCATAGACATTTTTGCATTTTGCAATAATTTCCTTCTTAGGGTAGGTTCACACTGCAGGGAAATCAGATTTTTTTGCACCGACGCGACCTGTATCTGACCTGTTAAAGTTTTTCTGAAAGAAACATATCCGATTTTTTTTCACACCAGACTCAGGCCACCTTCTTATGTGATCCTAAATCCGATACATATCTGATCTTTTAGAATGTTACTTCAGTGTGAACGGTCAAAACGCAAGCGACCTGCACATCATTGATAAACGGCAGACGTCACTAAAATCACATCAACAACCATGGCTGCAAAAAACACAGAGTGTTATGAACACTTGTTTATTTTGTAACCAACTGAACAACCAATGTTTCATCTATGCTGTATTCACAATAAGTTGCTCTAATTTATCACTGAAATGATACTATCCTCTGATGGTAGCTAGCCACTCCTTGCACATCTGTTTCTCTGCACTATTGTACTTACAGCGTTATTGTTACAGTGTTATTGTTCTGATTACCTGACTTGTTTACCTGACTGCCCATTTTGCACATCTGGTTGGCTACTCCTCTTGCACTATTTGCGCTACTGTAAAATACTATACATAGCCATAATTATTTAGTATATTATTAGCACTCAATACTACAACTCAATACAACATTTTATTTATATCTGTACATTCAAGGAAACTGTGCGGGTCAGATGTATCGACATTTCGTTCTGTATACATGTGTACTAGAATGACAATAAAGTAGATCTGAATCTGAATCTGAATCTGAATCTGAATGACACACGGTGAGCATTCAATGGAGGGAAAGTGAGGTTTTGAATTTAATTAATATTTGGGGGAGGCAATGAGCCACCGTTTAGATCCATGATTACTTTCCCGAACATAAGTGCATTGCATGTGACATCTCTGGTCCTCATCTGCGCATGCAGGGTCACTTGTGGCGTTCACACGGGAGATCACATTCAAGTCACATTTAGTTAGAAATATGTACGATCTCACAAAACTTCGTATTTCACCAGTACATTGGAATTGAGCACTAAACTCTGCAGTGTGGACCTTGCCTCATAATCGATCCCTGTTGTCATTCTTTTCCACTTTTCTTTACCCTTAACACAAACTTTCTTGGACCCATCATTACGATCAGAAAAAGGAAATAAAAGCAACAAAATCAGAATAAAATGAGATGTGGTCCCCCTCAAACATGACGATAGTCTGAGCAGGGCATTATCACCTACTACTCTTGAGGCATGTAATTGAACCTCTGTTATTTCTTTTTCTTAGCATTATTTTGACTAGGCAAAGGCCCGCGACCCAATGAAAACACGTCTGCGACCAACTTTTGGGCCCCAACCCACCAGTTGAGAAACTGCTCTACAGCGGTGGTCGGCAAACCGTTGTAAGTTTGGGTATTAAATAAAAAAGACAAGACAACGTTGTGCCGTGAGTAAAAATACAGTACTGTCTTGGTAAGATAAAATGTAATGCTATTTCCTTTGTAATCAACAGTGCTCTCATTGCCGGGATCCAGGCTGGATTACTGATGCATCCAATGTTGAGCAAATATGATCGGCAGTATTTTTTGACTGATTACCCATTGCCCTAATACTATACTTTACCACCGCACACAAAACAATACGCTACAACAGGGGTCGGGAACCTATGGCTCGCGAGCCATATATGGCTCTTTCTACGAGTATCTGTGGCTCAGAGACAGATTTGATTGCATGCAAAATTTCTCCATCTTGTCCAAAAGTTGTTTCGTCTATCCTATTAAGTTACACGTAAATCTAAACCGAAACTTACTGACAAACGATTACTTCGCAGTCTATAAATGGCACGTTTTTCACTACAATTTACAGTCAAGGTATCACACAAAAAAATGGGGAAAAAAAACTCGTTTTAGCTGTACAACGCTAAAGAATCCTTTATATAAAAGTTCACTATGTAATCTGTGTTCAGTGTTCAGATACCTTATGATGAATCCACAGAACTGTAAATACGCCAAAACACCGGAAGAGAACTTAGTCATTTGATTGGGTGAGTGGGAGGGATGGGTGGAGCTAGGCAAAAAGTACAAGCACTCCTTCCCATCTCTCGCCAAAGGTAAGCACATGAGGCTCCCTATTCTCAGAATGTTGTGACGTTTTTACAAAATAAATGCTTGCATCTGGTTTTGAAACCAATATGTATGATAAAAAAGGGTCAAAAGGAGTTTAACCGATCTTGAGTCATTGCAAGAAAGAGACAAGTTTAAAGTGGTATGTTTGTTGATTTTGGGACAGGGGCTCTGGCATTATTCTCTTTTCATAATTTTTATCAAATCATCAAAAATAAATGTGCTGAAGACTAAGCTTTTGTCTGGGGCGCGGGTTTAGCAATTTAGTAAATTTGTCTCATAATATATGGTGTGGCTCTTTCCCAAAATAAAATTAATATTTTTTGCTTTTATGGCTCTTTGAGTCAAAAAGGTTCCCGACCCCTGCGCTACAAGCAATAATAGGCCCAGTACCTGATACTGGTCCATGGCCCGCTAGTTACCGACCACTGCTCTACAGCATATCTCTTTTGAATTGGGATTTCCGCAGGTCATTAAAAGTGATTCTAACTTTTATTGAAAACTGTAAAATCCAATTGCTCAGAATTTAACTCAATTTAATCTGATGCTTATGTCCAACAAAAAACACTAATGGTGACGGAAAAAAATATCTCAAAATAAATTGGACTTGATGCTTTCATTGTTAATGATAATGTTTTGTTTTCGATCTAGGTATATATTCACATACGGTATATCTGTGTGTCTGTCCTACCAAGAAAAAGGGGGAGGAGTTTAGATATGACCACCACATTTCCCAGGCAGTCAGGTAGATTACCGTAGTTGTGAAAAATGCCAGCAAGAGGATGACTGAACAGCTGTTTTTCAACTTCCACAGTTTTCCTTTGTTTACTACTTGAATTCTCTGATTCTATAAGTTAATCTTTTTCAAACTATGTACATGTACGATTACATATTTGAGCTCTTTGTAACCTCGTTCCAAGATTTTAGTCTCCATCTGGACTCTGTTTTGGGTTTTCCAATTTCATGAGCCAATGCCTCAGCCAAAAAGAGAAATGTCACCCAAAAATGGTTTGGCATCAACCAACACGGGTAACACTCTAATCCAGGGGTGTCAAACATACGGGCTGCGGGCCGGAACTGGCCCTCGAGGAGGTTCGATCAGGCCCGCAGGATAATTTAAAAGTGTAGAATGCTCAATGGACATGGGAATTCATATTTTCAATAGGATGCAATTCACGGATATTCCACTGGGAAGCAAAGTGGTGCACTTTCGATCAATGCAGTGTGATCCAGATTTGAAGGGCAAATTTGCCTCCGTAGGGCTGGACAAATTTTATCAGTATCTACTACCAGGGTACCCCAAATTAACAGCACTGGCTGCTAAGATTTTGTGCATTTTTGGAGCAACCTACCTTTTTGAACAAATCTTTTCAGTAATGAATAGCAATAAAACAAAAAATGTGTTCAAAGCTCACAAACAAACACTTAAATGACATCCTGAAAGTGTCAGCTGGTCAGGATGATGCACTTGTAAAGGCCAAAATATGTCAAATATCAGGAAGAAAAACTAGACTAGACTAATGCCTTTAAAATGCTGCCTCAGAATGAAGAATACAGCTCTGTGAATATTAATCCTTACTGTGGTGACTTAAAAAACGGGCAATTTAATGTTAGTCACCAGCTTCACTACAAAAAAGTATGGTGGAATTATAATGTTCATGCAACTATACATTTTCAAGATGTATTGTATTATGTACAGGGTAAGGTAGGGATACTTTAACTTGACTACCTTCAATTACTTTTGGATTACTCCAATACCAAATATGCTAATAAAAGACAAAAGAAACTAAATGTGAATAAAATTATGACTCACAACACGTGGTAAAATTTCTCTCCTGGCTTTGATCTCTTTGATGTCCGGCAAAACTAACATAAAATGCGACAAAAAACAAAATGAAAATAAATCCAAACAGCTTGCCAACATTATTTTTGCCATTCCATGTATTCCGTTACTCCCCAAGCCTGCACAAAATTTAGTAATTTTATTCATATTTAGTTTCTTTTGTCTTTTATTAGCATATTTGGTATTGGAGTAACTCAAAAGTAATTGAAAGTAATCAAGTTAAAGTAACCCTACCTAACCCTGATTATGTATTGTATGTACGTTTCATGTATGAAGTTTACACATTTACAGGAGATTAGATTAGAGAATACTTCTATAAGGTGTAGGCAGGGATTAAATATAGGAGCATGTGTAAATGGTTTAAAAATTCCCTTTTTTATAGATGTCATTTAATATTCAAGTGCATATTTTTCAAAGTTTTGTTTCTTTGTTGAATCATTAAGATCAGTTGCGATACATACTGTATATTAGAATGATAAAAGCAAATTGCACATTTGTCCATGAAATCAAATGAAATGTTTTGTAAAACGAATGTTCATTAAATTTCATCATTTTCCTCCTGTTTTGTGCTACTTCACACCAAAACAAATGAAAGACATGATATTTTCGTTATTTACAGCATGTATGGTATCTATCCATCCATCCATTATCTGCACCGCTTATCCTCAATAGGTTCGCGGGGGGGCTAGAGCCCATCCCAGCTAACTTCGGGCAGTCGGCAGGGGATTCCCTGAAGTGATTGCCAGGCAGTCGTAGGGCACACAGACAGACAACTCACTCGTTCATTCACACCTAGGAACAATTTGGACCGGCCAATTAACTTAACATGCATGTTTTTGGAATGTGGGAGGTGCCCGGAGGAAACCCACACAAGCGCGGGGAGGACATGCAAACTCCACACAGGAAGGTTCAATCTCATGACCTCAGAACTGTGTCGCACACGCGCTAACCACTGCGCTGCCGTGCTGGCATGTGTGGTATAATTTCAATGATCCGGCCCACTTGACATCTACCGAGGCCATATGTGGCCTGCGATGTGAAATGAGTTTGACACCCCTGGTCTAATGGCACACAGCCATTTTAGTTATTGTATGGTTTTACTTTTATGAATTGAGCATTATAAAATGTGTGTTTTACCCTAAAGAAAATTAAAAATGTGTTGCATTATATAATGAAGTTAGTAACATAACTAGTGTGTGATGAATTGTATATTAACAATCATATAATTAAAATTGTCACTCATAGCCATAATATACTAAATCGAATGCATACCCAATACACATGTTATTATCATTGTATCGTGTGCATGACATTGGCAGTAAATTGGTTTTAATTTGCAGTAAAGATAGAATTGAAGCGATAGTGTGTAAAACTTGCCCACTAGATGTCGCTGCATTATGTAGTGCAACCAAAAACTAGTGCTAAAAAGCACAAGGAAGACTACAGAATATGAAGATTAAGTGACCCCAAAACAGAGATTATCTACTCATTTTATTGAACAGCTTTTCTTTTGGTATTTTGGTTTTCTGGTACATGTAGCAGCAAGAAGGCAAGGAAAGGCTCATGCAATGTAAAATTAACACATTTCTCAATCTACAAGTTATTTTTAAAAATGCACTTTTATGTGATACTTTGCATATGTTTGCAATATTTTTAGATCAATATTGTTTTTTTAATGGATTATGATTTTTCGCAGTTGGTAACCATAGGATTACATTTTCATGTCGATTAACAAACATTAAAAACTTCTTATTTCTTAATGTAACGTGGATGACCGGTTGGACAATGAATACGTCAAAGAAATTAATAACTTGTGATTAATTGTTAATGCAAATGTATAGAAAAATGAATATGCATAATTTACTTTCTGACCCTCACTTTAGACCGTTGCACTATTTTTCTTTGCATTATTGTTCTGATGTACTTACAATTAAGGCCAGTCCCTTGTAACTATTAGGCTATTCAACCTAACATGCTTTTTCATCTTATTTTATTACATGTTTATTCTGGAGTGCCTTGTCTAATCTTTTTGTCAATAAATGTTCACTACGCTGTTATAAATGACAATTCTTCTTGTTCTCTAAATAACTCTGAAAAGCATGAAATAACCATATTTTCCGGACCATGATGCACATCTAAAAACCCAAGTTCTGACAGAAATATGAAAGTGTGCTCCATATACTGCAGGTTACGTTGAATACAATTGGAAATGCAAACATTAATTACAGTTATGTGTTGTCAAACGAGGTTTTTACAGGAAACCTCCATATTTGTGCAATGACACCAAACACTACACCATTGTAGTACAGGTGACACTTGAAAAAGCATTACCATTGTCACACTATTTTTATTCACAGTGCCAGAAACACTGA
Organism: Urocampus carinirostris; assembly: GCF_059441175.1. NCBI lineage: Eukaryota > Metazoa > Chordata > Actinopteri > Syngnathiformes > Syngnathidae > Urocampus > Urocampus carinirostris. The sequence goes on from NC_142352.1 coordinate 43,153,644, forward strand.
TTTGCATATTGCATTCTGATAGGGTAAACAGGCTGTCCACTTCCTTACCTACAAATGTTAGAGAATGGGGAAAAAAAGAGTCAACAAAATACTATACAACCTTTTTTCTGTATGCATACACCACAACGTTATAGACGCACAAGTTAAGAAGTGGAGAGACTGTTTAACCTATAAAGGATGCAAAACAAAATGCACTAGGTAATTCAGGTTTCGGTTCAAGTATTTTGGGATTTTGGGCAGCGATACTTATTGACTAACCAATCATTGCATTAATATGCAAGAGTTCAAGAATTATACACACGGTAGCTCTTACTGTAGTCTTAATTTCATGCACACTGGTCTTCAGTAGTCAGTAGTCCGGTGTGCCTTATGTATACAGTGGGACCTCGCTACTTCGTGGTTTTACGTTCGCGGGTCTAAAAAAAAAAAATAAAATAAATAAAATAATATATATCGATATATATCAATATATATATATATATATATATATATATATATATATATATATATATATATATATATATATATATATATATATATATATATATATATATATTTTTTTTTTTTTTTTTTCTAAGCATTTTGGAAGGGGCGTAGCTACTTCGCAGATTTTCACTTTTCGCGTGTGGTTTTGGACCCCATTAACCGCGCTAACCGAGGGATTACTTTACCGACTATATGAATCCCGGCTCCTCCGTGTTACATGTCGAAGTGTCCTTGGGTAAGACACTGAACCCCTGAAACTCCCAATATGCAGGTTAGCACCTTGCATGGCTGCACGGCCACTACTGGGAAATGTGAAGCACAATGTAAAGCGCTTTGGGAAGTCTTGACTTGAAAAGCGCTATATAAATGCAGATCATCATTTCATTTCATTTCATAAAATACTTTACAAAATGTATTAACAATAAATGTGTATTTATGTATTGACAGCAAGGGTTTTCATTAGGTAGATTGTCATCTCCTGGTGGATTGCAGAGGCAGTACTAATAAATCTTAGGAAAGTGTAATCAATGCATTATATATGTTGGGATATGCTGCCATATACCGATGGAATACAGCATGTGAACATGAACGTCAATGTTGCTTATGCTGCAGTAATAAACTGGTGTAGTTAAAATTTTGTTGATGAAAAGTGTAATATTGCAATTATAAATGTTTTTAAAATGGTATTAAATCAGAAGGAAAAAAAGTATTTAATGATTAAGAGTTTAAATTAAATGTAATATATATATTTGTGTATTGTAAAATGTATGACAATGGGGTTTATAAAGATGCCTCACAAATAAAAAGAAAATAATGTTAATTAATTCAAATTTTAAGTATATGTTGGAATTTCGATAATAAACCACAAATTTAAACACTGTATTTGAATAGTTTAAGTACAGGGTATTTAATCTTCTACGATTAATCGATCTGCACTACAGTTGTACAGTGTTACATATTTCTTGCAAGAATAGCATTGGATACAAACATTGTCAACAACAAAAAAAGACTTAAATTGAGTCATTGGGTTAACACTTATAACAAACCGGTATTACAATTGTATTACAGTACATACTTTTTTATTTTGATGAAACATGTTTGATTTATTTAGGCTTGGATTGACAAATATTGTGAGAAATCAATTTGGCTAATAGGGACATTTTTTTTAATGCTAATCTGCTCTTGAATATCTTTTTTTTTTTAGGTGGGTTGATCATTTTGACTTGGCAATTTGTAAGTAGCTTGCATACTGAAAACGTATGAGTACCCCTGATTTACTGTTTGTATGACATGGGCAGTAAATCTGTTTTAATATGCATTAGAGACAGAATTAAAAAGCACATTACTTATTACCTGCAGGAACCCTACGAAAGCTGAACAAAATAAAAAGGGAGTGGTTGGACGAAGCCAGGCAATGGCCTTTAAGTCAGTGATATCACCTCTTATAATTTACAAAAGAACAGCTCATAGTGAAAACACAACAGGGGAGAGTCTGCTCCATTACACCAGGGAGCCGCAAAGCATAATGGAACAATAAAAGACGGCAGCATGAAGCAGTCAGACGGATATCCATTATTTATCACGACCTTATAAATGTTCATTTGGGTTAATAAATGAATAGACCCAAGCAGCACCGTGTTGGTGCACACAAGTGACACAATTGAGCACGGCGTGCCTGAGTTCTGTAGTATAAGACACGGTATTAGAAACAACTTAGAATATTTTAGGGGTCGGGAACCTATAGCTCGCGAGCCTTATATGGCTCTTTTAATGAGTACAAATGGCTCGGTAATAAAATATTACTTGATCAAATTCCTCCGTAGTTTTCCAGTTCTGGTAAACTCAAATCATGTATGGTGCATGCATAAAAGCTCATTAAATAATGTATGTTGAGACACTTTATGAGAAAAACCCACAGAACAAGATACCCACAAACGCTAGCCTATAAAACAGAATACAGACTCTTACCTACTTACGAACATTTGAGTTACAAACAACGGCACATAAGAACATTTTTTTGGGGGTGTCGAAAAATATCTGGACATTACTGTAAGTTAGATTTTGTATTGTGTGCACCTTTATCCGAGTAGAGGACAGTGCTGTAGTGCTTCTTTCCGCCGCATTGCGCTGTGAGAGGTCAACCAGCATCCACCCGAAGAAGAAATACGGCTTCTACTTCCTGGTTTGTGTGTATACACACTGCACTGTATCTCTAGCTCACTAAGAACTTGGACATTTTTAATTGTTTAATATCTCGTGCATCCATTCGCTATGGTTGGTGTAAAGCTTAAAGAAGAGGCGAGCTGTTTCTTTTTAAATGAAAGTGGAATTAGAAACCTTGAGAAAATGGTTGTATCGTTTTTTTTTTCGTTCACTTTTTACCGTGGGGGAACAAGTCGCCTAACTCTTCCAAAAGTAAGTTAAATTCAACTTTATTTATCTATATAGACAAGTCATGTTTATTTGTGATGGCCTTAATCACAAGGGGTCCCAAAGGGGTTCATAGACCACAGAACGTCTAATGTGTAGTTTTTTTCTTCCGGACTATGCTTTATCATTCAGCCTGCTTTGTAACGTTATAGAGCATATTATTTTATTATACATTTATTTTTCAGTTTCAAAACAAAACAGGTTACTTATACAAGCCTTAAACATAATTTTATAAACCTTAAACATAAATTCCATTCATAATATATCACTGAGGCAACTTAAACTCCGGGACCTATCTCGTTCGTAAGTAGGGCAGCGTCTGTAATTTCATTGTGTGTGCTGTAGGGGTGGGTGGAGCTATGCAACACAGCACGCCCCCCCTTTCTCTCTCATACGCGCCCACTGCACTGAAGGAACATATTTACACAATAACTCTGCTTGCACTTTGTTTTGAAACCATTATTTACAAAAAGAAAAAAAATAGCGTCAAAATGAGCATCAATGATCTTAAGTAACTGTGGGAGGGGAGACAAATTTAAAGGAGTATGTTGATTGGGATACAGGCTCTGTCTGGCATTATTATTATTTTATAAATGTTATCAAATTGTCTAACAAATACAGAGAAATAAAATGCGCTGAAAAATTAGCTTTTGTTTGGAGAAGGGGTTTGGCAATTTTTCAGATTTTCTTTCTTAAAATATATGGTATGGGGCGGCACGGCAACTGAGTGGTTATCACATCTACGGCACAATTCTGAGGTCATGGTTTCAAAACCAGCTACGAGCCTTCCTGTGCAGAGTTTGCATGTTCTCTCCGTTCTTGCGTGAGTTTTCTACGGGCACACCGGTTTCCTCCCACATCCCAAAAACATGCATGTCAGGTTAATTGGCTGGTCCAAATTGTCTGTAGGTGTGAATGAGTGAATGAGTTGTCTGTATCTGTGTGCAACCAGTTCAGAGTGTCCACTGCCTGATAATAGCTCAGGTGGGCTACAGCACGCTCGCGACCCTACTGAGGATAAGTGGTCCAGATAATGGATGGATGGATGATTTTATGACCAACCTAATATATTTATCACTAAGAAATTGTCATGTCCTGCACGGTTGTCATGGCGCCCAGCTGAACCCCCGCCCCTTGACACCGGCTGAGACGCATTGGACTGATTGCTCTTGGAGTACTTAAGCACTCCTTTTGGAACTGCCCGCTGCCAGATCATTGTTTAACCCTCGTTGAAACCATGTTCATGCCCGTTTGATCTGAGTAATGCCTAGTTTGTAATTTTGAATGCCTTTGAACCTGTTTTGTTTTGTTTTTGGTCCGTTTGTGTGTTGGACAACTTTTCTTTCCTAATTAAAGTGACAGATCGTTTACGCATATGAGTTCCGACTTCCTGCTTCCTGGTCTGTTTCGTAACAGAAATGCATAGTTCTCAAGCTCAAGGATTGATACAGTTTTAGCTTGTCTTAAACACTGTCTCTGGATATTCATCTGCCATTTCCTAACAAACATTTTACCGACAAAGCTTTTTTTTAATATTTTGTTGTTAAACACCAACAGTACATCTGTTCTATATAAAGTAATTATTATTATTATTATTATTATATGTATTTTATGCTTACTTGGTGTTTTAATGCGTATTTAATGGCATGACATGATGCTGTGTACGGAATTTACATCATAGCCGCTGTTCCGGATCCCTTTTCTGGGTCTTTCCTTCATCACAAGCAAATCCATCTCGGTTCCTCCAGGACTCGGACTGTTTAGACTCTGCCTGCTGCGATATGACGCCTGTCCCACCTGATTGTGCCTGAAAAATATAGTTGCAAAAATACAAAACAAAAAAAACAAAAAATTCCTGTGATTAGATCGCTAAAAGATGACACAGATTTTGGTTCAAAATTTAGCGACAGCTTCCATGTATTTGGAGGAACATTGCATTGAGCAAATCAATTAAGAGACATTTATTTGTTTTAGTGTCCCTTGAGCGTGACAGGAGCTTTATGATGCCAGAAAACATAAACAAGTTGGGGTAAAGTGTGATTTAATTGCAGTTATATGCATTTTGCATAACAATTCAGATTCAAATTCAGATTTACTTTATTGTCATTCGTGTACACGTGTATACAGAACGAAATGTCGATACATCTGACCCGCACAGTTTATTTGAGCGTCAGCCGGGATAGATAAGATTAACCATGTCTTCGTCAGAATTTTAGCGCAGCAGTTCATCATCTCGCAGTTGCTTGCATTAAAGTGATTCCAAAATAAATTTAACACACAAGTTAAATAAATTGTACATTTTTGGTGGAGGTTTTGGGAGTTTATGCTACATAGTAAAGTGCAGTCAGGGGAGGCAGGTGAGGTTATGCTTCGCCTAATATCTCTGAAAAAGAAGCATGTATTAAATGGTTATATTTATTCAGTGTTAAATGTATTTCTCATTTAGCTTTGTTATTGTTGGATTTTATTTGTCAAAATTGCAAACATTTTACAATATATTATAATTACCATTAATGCTATTAGTGTGTCGAGCAGGGGTCGGTAATCTTTTTGACCCAAAGAGCCATAAAAGAAAACATTTTTCTTTTTTTAAAGAGAGAGCCATATATTTTAAGCAAAAGTCGCCAAACCTGCTCTCCCGACAAAAGCTAATTATTCAGCACATTTTATTTCACTGGGTGATGTTTGATGAATTGATCAAATCTATGAAATAATAATAGTGCCAGAGCCTTTGTCCTATATCAATATAACTAGAAAACATAAAATTAATCCCCCCATTAAGTACTAGTAATTGTTTTCTTTTTGTTGGCGGACTACTTATCTATTGATTCTTTCGTTCAAAAGGATCAGCACATACAGTTCATTTATAAGTTAAGGTAAGACAATTAAACTTTTTTCTATACTAGAGTTTGTATTTATCGTATGAAAAGTAAGATGTAGCTTTATTTATTTGGAAATATTTCTTGGACGTAGCAGACACAAACCTAACCACACATCACTGGTATGTACAGTACACTTCATAAGGTTCTGCTTAATGATTGGTTCATTGTTAGTTGGAGGCAGGGTCGCTATTTCATGTGGTTTGTCTTGAGCAAGTACAGCCTGGTGGAGCCCATCCCTCTCCTGGCCAACATATGTTTCCACCCGGTCTCGAACTGGGGACCTTTCGCATGCTAGGTGAATGTGCTAACCACTCCAGATTTTAAACACACACATTACCTCACGTGAGACTTGACATAGGTGGAGTTTCGCTGGTCATCAAACCCCTCCTGCTCAAGGCCATGCCTCTGTTTTGGGGCCTCTCTGCTGTAGCTGCCGCCATCCATGGGAGGGATGTCGAAATAACCTTTCTTCTTGGCCTTGATTCTCAACTTGTTTCTGTATTGTTCCATGTCCAACCGCTGTTTGAGGGCTAGATTCACCTTTGAAAATGGGTGAGGGAAGCAAAAATGAAACATTTGTTTCTTAACGTTTAGTGTCGTTGAAGTTATTAAGGAGGAAGTCAATCCGATTATTTTTTTCTTAAACTTACATTTTAATTTCTTGAAAACTCTAACTTAAGAAAACATGTATTATGTTAAAGTTCATGACTGGCATATTTTTTCCACTTTTAGATGAGTTGTTTGTTTGTTTTTCATTTTTACCTGAGTAAAACAATTTATTTGTACTGTTTCACATATATATATATATATATATATATATATATATATATATATATATATATATATATATATATATATATATATATATATATATATATATATATATATATATATATATATATATATATATATATATATATATATATATATATATATATATATATATATATATATATATATATATATATATATATATATATATATATATACCAGCTCAGTAGCCTAGATGGTAAGGCGCCCGCTTTGAGACTGGGAGGTCGGTGGTTCGCGCCCCGGCCGAGTCATTCCTAAGACTTAAAAAGTGGTCGGCGGCGCCCTCTGTTGGCTGCGGCTGCATCGGCTCGCTACAACGGGTCAGGTGCAATCGACATTTCGTTCTGTGTACATTGTTACACAGAATGACAATACAAGGAAATTATTATTATTATATATAAATATATATATATATATGGGCAGCACGGCGGCGCAGTGGTTAGCGCATGTGCGGCACAGTTCTAAGGTCTTGGGAACCTCCTGTGTGGGATTAAATCCAGTTACCGGACTTACTGTGCGGAGTTTGTATGTTCTCCCCGTGCTTGCGTGGGTTTCCTCTGGGCACTCCAGTTTCCTCCCACATTCCAAAGACATGCATTTCAGGTGGATCGGCCGGTCCAAATTGTCCCTTGGTGTGAATGAGCGAGCGAGTTGTCTGTCCCTGTGTGCCCTGCGATTGGCTGGCAACCAGTTCAGGGTGTCCCCTTCCCACTGCCCGATGATTGCTGGAATGGGCTCCAGCACCCCCAGCGACCCTACTGAGGATAAGTGGTGCAGCTAATGAGATGAGATGATATATATATATATATATATATATGTAAATCCCTAATACCCCCAATGAGCACGTAGTTGCCTTACAAAGCTGACACTGCTATTGGTTAGTTAGTGTGTGTAAAAGGGAAAGTGTAAAGCACATTGTAAAGCGCTTTGGGAGGTTTTAATTGACTTGAAAAGCGCTATATAAAATGTAGAACATCGAACATCATCAAGAATTTATTCATCTAATTTCTCGTTCCTGTTTCTTAAATATCTACAACAGAGTATTGACCACGGTCTTGCTCCCTTAAGAATTACTGGTATTAGTACTAGCCCATCCAGAAGTCTAGAACATTTGTTTCAATGTCTGGCACTGCAGCACATAGTTGCTCGGAAACACGTGTGACCTTTTTGGCCAGTGATCTACCAATCTAGAAGGGCAGGTGGCTTCAATTAATGGCTTAACAACTAGTTGGTCAGAATCGATTATAGTCATAGGTTTATGCTGTTGAGTGAAAAAAAGGGATTGACAAAAGTATTAATCAGTAGGTCAAACTTTTCAAAGATTGGAGATGCATCATCAAAAATGTTGATCGTGCACTTCAAATGCAGATTTTGTCCCACATAAAATAAGTTCATGTTAAGTATTTTTATATTCCCTTTTTTCCATTTATTACAATTGGCGGCTATAGACGTGAAAACTCCCTTTCTTTAGTGCTGGCCGTGAATGAGTTAAATACCATGATGAGAGACAGATGGCAGAATACAAACAATAACTAGAACATCAAACAAAAACAGCATGTTTGCAATATGTTTTCTATCAACACATTTAAAGACGCGAAAAAAAAAAATCTCACCTCTCCGTTTAAGATAGCTGATTCACGGTCGGAAGAAACACGTTGTGAGTAGTTAAGCTGAGCCGTCATGGGCTTTATGGAAATGAGCTGGAGCGAGCCAGAGGACGTGTCGTATGGATCTAAAGAAAAGAGAAAAAAATTAATTCACAAAGCATTGACGGGTAACTAGTCTGTATTTTGTGAATCGCAGGGAACATCAAAACAGTCCGTGGCTTGAAAGTTGAATTCCAGACCCTCCTTCTCTTAAGTAAATGAGGCAAAACGGTGCAGACGCAGACTGTTTTTTCAGTCTGTCTGCTATCCTAAGCAGTATTTCCCATCCTTATTGGCAAGGCACCTATTTTACATTGGATAGATCTCACCGTAAAGCAGCAAACAAAAATAAAGCTTAGTAGATCTCATGTCACATGAAGAAAGGGGCCCGTTTAGAACTAATTGGTGCTTGTGTTTATACTATGGAATGTCAATGGGCTGGTTCAAAGCATCTCCTATTGACATGCCGTAAAAAATGTATTATTAATGTGACATTTTATGTAAAAATGCTGCGTCTATTTGTGCAGCTTAATGCTGCGCTGTAAGAAATAGTCAGAGCCGACTCTTCTGATTTGAAGACTATGGAGGTTGCGATAGATACATGACCGCACGACCTTGTCGTAAAAAGCATGAATGGTTTTGTATTTATGCTCGTACGCAGCTCACCCTCTCGCTTGCGCGCTTCTTCCTTTGTGGCTTTCTGCTGCGCTGTGACTTTCGGTGCCGTCAAGGCCCGGACGGAATTTTGCCGCTCTGATTCGCCACCGATGACGGAACCATCCTCGCTTAACAGCTTGCTGCAAGTAACCATAGCAACAGGAAAGGCAGTGAGCTCTAGGAAAAGCCGGGCTCGCCGCCAGGTTATGTCACACTTCTCTTTAACAGTCTCACCTTTGGATAAAAATTGAATTATGAGGGTAATTTTTTCCACACACAAAAAAAAGACTTGTGCAACATTTAGTTAGCCAATTTTACAGTGAAATTGTATAGGAGTGAAATTAATATAAAAGTACAAATTAAAGCGTAATGATTTCCCTAACAACATTGTTATTTTACCATAAAAATAAGGAGAGAAAATATCAATGGATTTTGAACTTCCAAGGAGAACAGAAGGACTGTACCCAGACCCTCAAAAGATACAAGGATTCCAATATGTTTTAAAGGTCCTTCCCTGAGCACTTTCTTTTTATGAAATTGCCCAGGATACATGGATGAGGAAATCAAAGAACGCCAACATTATTGGCCAACAATGACAATGATATAAAGAGTGCATAATAGTCAAAATAATTGACAACAGTGAGCAATAATATTCAAAATAACGGACAAGTCACATTTATTTATATAGCCCTTAATCACAAGTCTAATAGGGCTGTACAGGTCACAATTACATCCATATATGAAACGTGCATGAACAACCCTGGCATAATTTGCAATCTCTTTTGCAGATGTCCAATTAAAAACGGAATAAAGCAGAATAAACTTATTAGGCCCCTTTCCATTTCACGCTTTAGATAAGAATTTCAGAAGCAATATACACCTTTTTTTTATAACAATCCCTAGTGGTGGCAATTTTGATCATTCTGGGGAGTGAAGATGACACCACAAACGCTCAGGCACTCAGGACTCCGTATCAGAAAGCAGGTGAACCGTGATTGGTCATTGGCTGAATGTTCAGCGTTTGTTTGATTATAAAAAAGGACCATTTCAACCTATTGGTTTTGAAACCAAAATCACAACAAAATACACAAGTAAATATATCAATTTACAAAAAAAAAACTTTAACAGTTATATCAATGTAACAACTCCACGTCTGACAAGTTGCATTGAAAACTCAATGCAAGGTGTTTTATTGCATGACATGTAATATATTGATTAATAACATTATTAATTTTTTTTTTAAAAAAGCGTATGGAGAAAAATCTAGCCAGCTAATTGATTGTTGGCGATGAGCGCAATGAAAAATTGATTTTTTTTCAATAGACCAGATGATAAAGGTGCTGTATCTGAGTCAGATCAAGAGGCTTCTCCTGCTTGCGGTAACTATGGAAATCTATACTGTTTCAAGTGGGGGAGCAAACTCCTACTTAAAAGTTAAGAAAACCAGGTATGTGCAATCGCATTGCCTTAAATAAAGACGAGTATATGAAATCAAATAACATCAGGATGGGCCTTTGTACAAATGTTCTGTTTGACAAATATTAGTTATCACATACAGCTACAGTTGATAGAGTGGCACGTGGGTTTGGCGACATCCAGTGGGCATGTTAAAAATTACAGGTTATTGTTTGAGAAGAAACGGCTTTTTTTTCTTATGCTTCTCTCAGCATTGTCTCCCGAGCCGTTAAATCCGTTGGCAGGGCTGTGGTTTTGTGACTCCTTACTTTTGCTTTAAATCAAACAATGACTTGATCAATGAATGATTTTCAAAGCGCATGTATGGGCATGTCCACTACCATTAAAACGATGAATAGGACATCATTTTGCTAGTAATTAGAAAAACCGTGGCTCCGTCCGCATCGTGTTTAAAAGGCCTTTAAACGCTGCACCGAGGCTGGAATTAGAGCTTTGCCGACAGTGACTTCAAAGCGCCGCAGTCCATCCCTTATTTGTCTGGTAAGAATGATAAGAGCAAAAAGAGAGAGAGAGAGAGACGCTGGAACAGAGGCTGCCCGCCCTGCACCGATGAGACCTCAACAAAGACGTGCATTGTGTGATAACTAATAAAGGCGTAGAGAGTACATTTACTTTGGCTTCGTGGGGCCAAAGAGGTGGGGGGTGGGAGGGTTGGTGTAACGATACGTGGAATCGGAACCAATGGGATAAAAGAGAATTGCGGGACCCAAAATCTTTCCTTCAGGGAGGAGGAAGCTTTCTTCAGATAACAGTGACTCCATTTGGCATAGGGGAGTGACTGCATTAAACAAGTATTTGAAATGATTGGTTTGAGTACAGTAATCCATTATCTTTTGTTCCAAAAATGTCCCGCGATAGTCAAAACCCACACAATAGAAACTTTTATTCATTTTTTAGATATCAGTAGCATATATTAAATACGACTCCAACAAAAAAGCGACTATAGATCTACAAATACAAACAGAGCACTGCATCCGAACGAAGGATGCTTATTGTCATAAAAGAATAGTACAACAGAATTGGAGGGCTTCTCCTTTCAGTGTAAAGAAGTAATGTAGAGAGCGTCCGGCTACTGCACCCTAGTATCAGTGAGCCTAAGGTTTAGCCAGCTCTCGGTGAGGATAAAAAAGACAACAGTCATGAATGTAGCGGCTTCCCACAAGTTGTAGCACCAGTTCATTTATTTCATGGTGAATGGATCTAGCATTGGTGAGAAACAGGCACGATACAGGTGTGGCTCGAGAGGGTTTTTACGTAGCTATTGCTTTCCCTCCCAACGGCGCCCTTGTCTCTTCCCCGACCCAATAACAATCTATGGAGCATCCTCTGGTGATCAGCATTTCTTTGTGCTATTTTAATCTAATTGATGAATTTCTTTTCAATGTAACAAGCCACTAAAAATATTAATAATAGCTGTAGTCATGCCATTGACTGGTGCAGCACCCTGGTCTTTTACTAACAACAAACACCAGCCTATCACAGGCCTTAGTGGCCCCGTATATAAGGGGCTGGGAACCTTTTTGACCAAAAAGCCATTGTAGCTAAATATTTTGAGCCATACCAAATATTTTAGGGCAAATTTTAGCAAAACCCCCAGAGCCTGTGTCCCATATTAACAAATATACCACTTTGAACTTGTCTTACTCCCGCAATTACTTGAGATCTTTGAAGCTAGTTTTGACCTTTGTTTTTTTTTTGTGAATCAAAAAAAGGTGTGAGTAGTTATTTTGTAAAATTGTCACAAAATACTGCAAACAAGGATACCGAGGTATTTATCCTCGGTGCAGACAGCGCTGAGCAGACAGAAGTGCGCAGTGTGCATAGCTCTCCCCATGCCTACAGCTCACCCATTCAAATTTCTGTGTGCTTGGCTGGCGTTTCTGACCGTTTACAGTTTTTCTGTGGGTTTTTATCATTAGGTGTCTCAATAGTCAAGCTAAATTATTTAATGAGCTTCAATATAAAGGATTCCTTAGCGACTTGCAACTTAAACGGGTCTGTTGATGTAACGCCTTGACTCTAAACTGTCTTGTGGAGTATGCACTTTATATACTGGACCAAACCATTTACCCTATTAGCTCTTCGCCAGCTATGCGCGCAATTGATGCGTCTCCGTGCTTATCAGAATGGGAACGCTTCGGATGAGATTTGTATGGGTGTAAATTCATCTGAAAGTCATTTGTACTCATGAAAAGAGCCATTGGTTCTCGACCCCTGTTGTATATGATGATATATACCGGTATTGCCTATCATAATTTTTTTTTGACAACGCTAATGCTAGCTTAATGTTGTCCACACTGCTATTGTCTTCTTGCATGATATATCATAAAAATGTATATGATAAGAGGCTAAACTAAGTAGTGCAAGCATTTGGATCACGTAACTTAACATTTAAGTCACTTTAATGTTCAATAAAGCAAACATGTAGTACAGGATAAGGCATCGAGAGTTCAAAATGTCTCTAATAGTTTTAACTTTTTTGTGTTCCGATAAGAATGGAAAATGAATTGATAATTGTGATTAAAATATGAAGACAAAGCTAAAGTGTGTCTTGACGTGTGAATAAAAGAGTGAGTCATCTTGACGTCAAATGCATGACCATTTTCTCCCTGAAATTGACGATTCTGTGACGTGCATTCCGATTTAATCTTATTATACCACTCTGAAATTTAATCCAGGCTCTCAGAGATCCAGCTTTTTTGTGGTGGCATGAACCTGTCAGCCCTGATTTAACATGACAATTCTTTTACAGATCAGCGCTTCTAATTATTAAATAAGCGAAATGGTCAATTTGACCTGGCCACACATCGATCGAGTATAAAACGACGATCTTTGATTTTTTTTTAATGGTCTGTGCGCTATGCAGGTTTCCATATTGACACAGGTCAAGTTTATGGAGGTAAGAATACCTTTTGTGTTTGTTGCTGTTGACTGTGCTGTCATGTTTCAAGGTTTTCTCCAGCGAATGCGGCGCATCTCGGATTTTCAGGGAAAGCATCAAAGTGTCTTGACCAACAGGTTCCTCGTCTCCTCCCTGCCGCCCCAAATGCTGCTTTGCGTAGTCAAAACCTTGAACTGGCTGTTGGGGAATAAAGAAAAATATATGACAGAATAACTACATTTCACACAGTGACATACAGTCAGGGGAGGCAGGTGAGACTGTGGCTCACCTGTCAAGTCACATTTGTTTGTACTTGCCCACAAAAATGTCTCAAAGCACTGCACAGGATGACAATTACACCATCGCCTGATCTTAAACCAACATGCGGGCAAGGAAAAACTCAAAACCTCAACGTGAGGAAAAACAAACCTCGAGAAGGGGCCTCAAAAGTGATAATCCCCCTTCCAGGATGACCAGGGCGTGTTAAAGTTCTTCATCATTTAACTGTTAGGCTTGGCGTTTGAACCCAAACGCTTACACTATAGCTGCATTAAAAGTGAAAGAAAGGGTAACTACATTCAAATCAGAAAACACAGACTGCGTCAACTCACGGCTGGAGAAATAAAGGCAGTATTTTGGGGACACGGCACAGACGGCAAGGAGTGAAACTTTGGGCAGGCAGGGACAGCTCGAAGTGCAACAATCTAACAAATACCATAGTCAGCTTTGTCAATTTATGTGATTTCCGTAATCAGCAGCAAGTGTGGTGATTTGACGTGAAAGGTGGCACCCTGGATCCTGATATTAACCTTACTTTTTTCTTTCAAAAATGCATAACTTTCAAGTCATATAATGAATAATAATGCCAGTAATACTATCTTTCTATATCTATATACTGAAGCCATATACCCCTAGTAGGAGGGGGCTGTACTCAAGAACGCACTCACATTTGTCAAACATTTGTTCCCCTTCGCTTTACCTAACCTGATACCAAACATTAATCCTATAGCACAACAAAGGGTGCGTTGCTGTGTCGTGCAACCTATTATCAGCAGATAGACCCGACAGCCTACACTGGTTTACCCCCTCTGCATCATATGCGTTCATCAGTCATTCTTAACCATCCCTTGTCATTCACATCTATTCCTTGTACACACTCTTACATCCATTAAATTACCCGACCTCACACCCAAATCACGTTTCACCCCATCCATCCAAGCATATTTGGGACTTCCTCTCATTTTATTTCCCACAACTTCTGCATTACATACGTTTTTAGTCAAACAGCCTTCATCAATTATTTCCATCCTGTATGTCCAAACCATGTCGGAACATTTTCATCAGCACTTTCAGCAAGCTCTCTCACCACACCAGTTATTCTCGTTACTTCCTCAATTAGTTAGTATGTTAGTTTAATAGTATATAACACATTACTGTGTTGAGCGTATGCAGATGCATAGTGAGGCACGCAATTGTCTTACCTCATGACACAGTGCAATAGTGAATCCAAGGACTCTGATTTGCTGCACACTTTAGCCCCAAACGATAACTAGTAATAGTATTAGAAAGCTAACATCAAGTCAAACCATCCGGTGTTTTTTTTTTTCCATTGCATCGACTTTTTTCATAATGGAGGATTGTCTATCCGTCACGATGGCCCATTGCCCTCATCGGTATCTGCTTTTGTATCCTGTATCTGGTATCAATCCTGTCTGCCCTGTCCAGTTTCAACCTTGTCTGCCCCTGTCTCACTTCCTCTGCCCAGCGATCGCCGAATCGCTGGCGTTTGTGTTCCCAGGCATGACTGCCCCGTTACCGTAAAATAAAGCTTGTGTGAAAATGTTACGCGTCTGGATCCACCGTCTGTTCAGGTTCTGATATTATCTTTTGATGCCTATTGTTTTTATTGTTTTTTGTTTCCCAAAAGGAGCAGTGCATTGACTTCATTTAAGTTAAGGTAAGACACTAAAACATATTTTCTTCTCAGTTTATATGTTACTTTCTTGCTCTGCCAATAAAATGATAAACAAGATGTAGGTTAATTCATTTGTGAATCTGACTGTGCCTCACCAGATGACTACCATCAATTGTATCTTCTCATGTAGTCTTAGCCTGAGTGTTAAATGCTAATGTTATGTTCAGGTTTGATTGCACTGCTTGTTCAAACTTGTCCCAGATACAAACCTTAAATTTCAAATTTGAGAAACTTCCTTCTACAACATTTCACATGTACTGCACAATAATCGTCATCGTCATTTACTTATGTTTTGCCATATCATTTAAAATGGCAAATCGTGGCTGTCATGTGAATAAAAATGCTTTACCATTGTCATGTTTTACATTTTTACAATGGAAAATAGGTTATGCTGTGCAAAACAACTCCCAAAAATGGTTTAGCTATATTTAGAAACAGTCAAAAAATATGTGATTCATATTTATAAGCCCCAAAATTGGGCAATAAATATTCCATAAAGTCAATAAAGTACACATTTACCAAAACATAGATTTGTTTTTAAAACATGACAGTGTGAATGCTTTTGGAATTTAATTCTATTTTATTAACAAGTGTTTTTAATTTTGTTTTTAAATTTCGAAAATCTCGTCTGCCAACAAGTCTTTTAAGGGATATTTCGGTTGGCCTGAAAATCCACCATCGGTAAATGGACTATAAATGATCAACTTGAGTGATCTTAGTAAAATAACAACAAAGAAAGTTTGAGTAGTGAACTTTCACACATATTGTTTGGTCAAATAGATGTACATGTATCATGTTTGTAATGTTCAGGATGTTCAAGTGAAACAAGAAAAGGATTTAAAGGGACGTTTTGTATTGTTTACCGCCTCCTGGTAGTAAAAACAATATTTCAATAAAAACAAAGGACTTAAAGATAAGAACAAATGCATTAATTATCATAAGAACATGTAATTGTATTAAATTAACATAGGTCGAGAAATGCGAATGTGTTTTTAATGAAAAGAGCCTCACTTAGAGGCTGACGTGATTGTCCACCATCTTACTGCTACAGGTACCTAAAGGTATGGCATTAAGTCAGGCGATTAGGGTAAGATATGGGTTTTGGTTAGAGGTTAGGGTTGGTGTTAGGGCTAATGGTTGGGTTTAGGGATTAGAGTTAGGGCACGGGGTTAGGCTTTAGTTCTTAGGGTTAAAGGTTAGAGGTTAGAGTTAGGGTAAGGGTTCTTGCATGCTGGAGAGATCGTCCAAATCTGGTCAAGTAAAGTAACTGTAACTTTGAGTTTCTGTTCTTTGTTTTCTTCCGTGTGCTTTTTAGCACACTCGTTTTGTGTTGTACTCCACAATAACATTAAATAACATTTAGAGGTAGAATATTACACAGCGCCACTTTAAAGTATTCAAAATATTCCAAAAGTGGCTAATATGCTAATGTTATTTTTTTAAATGCTATGAACTCAGACATCCCCACAGATCTGCTAATAAATTACTTATATTTGTGGGAAAATGAGAGTGGAGGAAAAAAAACTGTGTTTGCCCCTCCGCGGTGCCTTCAACTGGAGAAGATAAATTGATTTAACTGAAAGTCTTTTCATCTTTTTCCAACTTTGTGTCCAGTAAACACTCACAGTGGGTGGTAATAAAACAAGATTGGCAAGTTTTCATGAAAACATAATGATGGATTTATACTTTAAAATACACTAAGGGAAACGAGGAGCTATGATTTACTGTATAGAGAAAGGCATCAATCCCACACACACACAAACCCGACACACAAACCCACAAACTCAAAGTGAAATTTATAGTGCTTCAAATGCATCCGTCCAGCATTGCAAAATCAATGTGACACTTCACTGAACATGCTCTCTCTTTGTATTAGTGCACCCAGATTGCATCTATAAGAACTCACCGAATGAATTGTTTAGTCATGTCCAATGTTCAGTTTACTTGCAATAAGTTAGAAGTGCAGCAATGCATTTACTTAACACAACTTCTGTCAGATTACACCAGTGACGTGCAGTCAGGCGAGGCAGAAGAGGTACAAGCCTCACCTGTCATCATGAAAAAAATTAAATCAAAATATATTGAATGGTCATATTTATTCAGTATTCAAGATTTGTTTTATTTAATTAGATTTACTATTTATATAAGAATTGTCTTTATTGTCATTGATATCAATGTTGTAAAACATTGTATGCAACAAGATTAGGCATGGCATCTTGACTTAACTTCCCGTCTTGGTATTTTAATTTTTAAAATTTTTACATTACATTATGATTACATTTAGTATGTAACCTATTAATGTGCTGAGGGTCTGCTGATGCAGATTGAGGCACGCAATCTCTTGCTTCATGGTAGAGGGCAGTCATGAGACCATGTATTCTGATTTGGCGCACACCTCATCACCGATCAATGTAATTAGCGAGCTAACAGCATGTTCAGCCATCCAGGATTTTCTTTTTGCATTCCATTGACTTTTTCTGCACATGTTTGGCATTCAATTGATGCCTTTATTTGAAATTCATTTGAATAAGATTTAGGTTTGTTTATTTGCAAATCTCACTGTGCCTTCCCAGACACAAACCTCACTGTATGTGACTGGACTAAACCAATCACCGTTTTACTCTAGGAAAAATACTGACGCCTATTTTAAAACTCACTTCTACTCCATTGCATACGAATAACCTACTCCTCTTGTCGGTTGAAAATAGTTTGTGTAATATAGTGTAACAATCTGTGAAGCCCTTTGAGACTCTTCGTGATTTAGGGCTATACAAATAAAAATGACTTGACTTGACTTGACTATTTTCTTTTACACGCAAATAACGCAGAAGGATCAATTGCGTCCTGTAATAACCACGGATTACACACGACAGCGTAAGATCTTTATGAGGATCAATAAAGCAACGAAATATGCTGAGGTGGACACTTTTTGTTTTCATTCATCTACAGTACACTGATCCAATCGGGTGAAGAGAACCCAAGCTCAGCAAAAAAGCAACAAAAAAACAGTGCACAGGAGGTGCTGAAAGGGGTTTGAGAGAGATATATTGACACGCTGCCTCTTTGCAATCTTGTAAGTTCACACACTTGTGCTTCATAAACACTCTCTCTGAAAGCTGGCTGGATCTGTCAAGTAACATCTGGAGACTGCTCGAGGCCAATTGTCTTTCATCCAAGAGAATCCCATCGTAAAAAAGCTATGGAGTGTCAGCGGGCTGCTGTGTTTCTTTTTTTTATTAAGATAGCAAGAATATTCAGTAGAGTAGAGTTCCTTCTGATTTATTCGGAAAAAATTAAAAGATGAAAATTGTTGTACCTGATGATAGTAGTTGACATCCCTCCGGTGCGCCATCTGAAAGTGAGATTTGGATTTCAGTGGGGCATAGAAGATAGTCAAAGATATCTCCTTTTAATCTGAATAATGGTGAATTAAAGGTATTGTAACAATGTATAAACTGTAAATTCTTAGATAAATTATATTTTTGAACGATCCATCTATCTTCTTAGCACATCAATCACTTTCTCGTTATCATTGAGCTGTTTAAATGAATACAGTATTATCCTGTATACGAATACTCCTAAACACATCAAATACGGTATACAAGTTTTTTAACAAAAATATTGCCCGCTATCTGTAGGAAAATCCACTTTACAAATAGTCCCATAGCTCAACACTAGAGACAGGTCGATATCGCTCATCGCTCGTGACTGGTTACAGCCAGCATAAGCTCATCCAGTTTGCGCATACAATATACTACAGGTAAAACACTAAAAAGCCGTGCTGTAATTTTTTTTTTTGTTTATGTTCATTTAAAGAATCTTTAGTTTTAGGTGTACAGTAAGCGCTTATGTATCATCAACAGTCTCTCTATCTTAAACCTTTGAATGTGCAATAGCTCCCCTTATGATGATTCCAAATGGAAATAAAATAAAATAGAATAGAATTATCATTGATATCAACGTTGTGAAACATTGAATGCAACGAGATTAGACATGGCACTCCAGGGTAAAACATGGACTAAAGACTTTGGAGAAAAAAAAAAGAAAATACTACCAGGATAGATAGACAAAAAAATAATTAGATTTTAGTGCTAAAAAAACGCCTTGGGTAAAATAATAATAATGTAATATAGAGGAATAGGGCATTTTAACAAAAGTGCAAAGAAAATAAGTGCAATAACGTAAAACAAAATCGTCGCAGGATACGTTATTACATTTTTCTGCGTTTCTTTGGGGCGGTGATGGCTCTGGGGCAGATGTTGTCTCTGAGCCTGTTTTTCCTAGTTACAGTATAAGGGGCCCGTAGCTCTTACCAGAGGAAAACAGGTCAAAGAAGTGGTACTGTAATTCAATCTATTTATGAACTGATTATATTTTGGGACAGCTAACCGCATATGTGCATGTAAGACCAATTCGCCCATTGAAGGAGAGTCTTCTCTAGTAGAAGGGACTGCACAATACACAAAGAGGTAAGTATTAGTTTCAGGAGCGAGCAGCAGCAAGTCAACTGCAGCAGAGAGAATGGGAAAGGTGAGAGGAGAGAGAGTGGGAAAGGTGAGATGGCACAACATTCATTTGGACAGGTAACTTGAAATTAGTTTTACCTGGTTATATCAGTATCAGAAATTATTTTCCCCCCATTTTATTAACACTCTACTTATTGAAACATGAATATTTTGTTTGTTTGTTTGTTTGTACATGATTCAATTGTTTGTTTGTTTGTTTGTACATGATTCAAATTGAATCTTTTCTTCCGGCGCCGTCACGAATGGCAGCCACTCCAGCAGCTCCCGTGTTATTTTTCGATTGTTCTCGATTGTTCTCAGCTCAGGGATGCTGCTGGAAATGTGAATTTCCCTTCGGGGATGAACAAAGTATCTATCTATCTATCTATCTATTTTCTTTTTATGTCAATTTACTTCTAAATTGCTTTAAGTATTAAAAATGGACTATGAACATAATAGTTAACATGAGCCACATTGTCTGATATGACAGACACAAATATTTTTGCTAAATTTTGGTATTTTGTTCTTATGTCTTACAAGATAATATGTTTTGACAAAAAAAAAAAAATTGAAACAGGATCAGCTATTTTTTTCATTTTACTCTGTTTATGTATAGGGGTTTTCTGTTAAAAACAATGAACAAGTTTGTGGGGTTTTGTCTTATTTTAGAATATGTTTAACTTATTTTTTTAGTAAATCATACTTTATGTTTGAAATTAAAAAGGTTTGTTGTAAAATAAGATAAATCATGTAAAAAAATGAGCAAAATGATCTTCTTGCATATATGACATTGTTTTTTACAGACACTGTTTCTAATTTTAGTATTTGTTAACACTTGCTTTTCCAATAAAATATGCAAAATAATAGTTGAAAAGAGCAACACCGTCTAATATGGTTCCAAGTTAATTCTGCTTAATTTGAAAGTTTTCTTATTCCACGTCATAAAAGTATGAAATAAAGTATGATTTACTAGAAAGTTCAATATTTAGTAAAATGAAACAATAATCCTAATGGGTAAAATGATCTTCCAATGAGACTTGAAGGTAGTATAAATACAAAGAAACCAAGAATGCATTATAAAGGTAAAAGCAAAGCTCAAGTGAATTGCTACACAGCTCACTGTTTCGTTTGGTAGAAGGGGGCTGGAATTGGAATGGGAAACAATGGATCTTATTCAACATTCAGGTGGGTGCATTCACCTTAGCTCGTGGGTTTAGGTTGCCGATGGCGTCCGCTTTGTAGTCCTTTTTATTTCTTCTGCAGAGAACAACTGTGATGACGAGAATGACGAGTGTCACAACAGCGATGGGTGCCAGCACTGCAGCGATGATCCAAAGGTTATTTGGAGGGTTCTTTACCACAGCTGAGGAATGCAAAACATTAACATTGCCATTTTAGTTTTAATGCACCAATCATGGTTTGTTTTTAATTATGTGGCCATAGCTTTTGGCTTGTCTTTCTGTTAAATAATAAATGACCTTGTTTGTGTGATCTTTGGAACTATTTTGGAATACGAATGGAAAACTGGAAAAAAAAGACTTAATCAGTTACATATCAGATGGGCACAGCAACATTCTGGCGGCCAAGTTGTAGCCGGGCACTTGCCTGTAATCAGCAGAAATTATTGGTTCATTTAGGACCCTGATAAGGTTGGCTGATTTTTTCTTTTTTTTTTAATCCCGTTTAAAAGTGCAATCCTGCTTAAAATACCATAATTATGATTGTTCAATGAATATGGAACTCCTCAAATATCATGTGCTTATGTAAAACCAGCAACCCGAAATTGCGTAAATGTTTCTTTCTTTTGGGCAGCACGGTGGGTGAGTGGTTAGCGAGTCCGCGGCACAGTTATGAGGTCATGGGATCAAATTCAGCTACCAGCCTTCCTGTGCGGAGTTGGCATGTTCTCCCTGTGCTTGCGTGGGTTTCCTCCGAGCACTCCGGTTTCCTCCCACATTCCCAAAACATGCATATCAGGTTAATTGGCCAATCCAAATTGTCACTAGGTGTGACTGAGCGAGTGAGTTGTCTGTCCCTGTGTGCCCTGCGACTGGCTGGCAACCAGTTCAGGGTGTCAACTACCCACTGCCCGAAAATAGCTGGGATGGGCTCCAGTACCCCCATTACCCTACTGAGGATATGCGGTGCAGATAATGGATGGGTGGATGTTTCTTTGGGAACAAAGCCAAAAATCCAGTCATGCTGTACACAACAAAATATTGCGTACAAAACATTCTCAAAAATTGTGTTTAAAATTGATCCATCTGGGTGATTGTTTCATTTTTGACCAAATGCGGGTTAATTTTGAGTTCTGCCTTTTTTGTTTCAAGGGTATGAGTATATATGTCAAGTTCTATTGTGCACATATAGCCCAGAGTTCCCGCTAAAATATGAAAACAGTCATTGTTCTGCTTTAGCATCATTGAGACAGAATTAGTGTTCATTGTCACAGTGAAAACTACACAATATAGTATAATGCACAAATGGACATAACTCATTATGCACTTGTTGAATGCATAATATGTCTCTCCTACTAAAACATGCAGACACTAAACACCCACGCTTGAAATCCTCTAGCTTCAACTCGACCTTATGTTGGGTCTATTGTGGGCCACAATCTAGAGTGCGAGAGAATGCTAACGCCTCTTAACTGCCTCGACTGCCTCCTTTTTGTACTGTTCGCTAAGCACCTTTGCAGTTTGAGCAAACAATGACTTTGCCTTTCAGAGAGATCATACAACAAAAAGCTCTAGAAGTTGTCGATGTCCGCTTGTCAAACGCTTAAAGGATGCCGTTGCTCACGTTCTGCTTGCAGTTGAACAAAGTAGCCCAGGGTGAGCGCCATGGTCTGAGAATCCACCGTGTTGAGGACCTTGGCAGCTGATGCGCCGGTTAGAGGAATGCCATTGTGCTGCACGTAGTAGGTCATCTCGGCCGGATTTCTCGATCCGGGAACCCTTCTGAGACTCACCATCTGGCAGCACCAAACAATCACATCAATATTGAAAAATATCAAATTTGCCTGTGTCTTCACACTTTAGTTGAGAAACCTAACGGACAATAAATAATAACGATTGTTGATTTGTTTGAGACTGATCTTGTTTTTAAGTTTAGTACTGCTTTGCTCAAAAAAAAAAAAAATGGTCTTGAAGACAGCACAATGGACCAATGAACACAAAGCACCGTTATAAGACATCCATTCAGAATCAGCTCAGTGACCAACTTCTGGGTCTCATTGAACCAAATGTTGTTGTTTTTTTTGGACTATATGAAAAAGTAGCAATTCCCCCTCAAGTCAGTAGATTGAAAAACTGAGATTTGCCAAAACATCCCCATCTTAACCTTCATGCGGTGAGATAGACATTTTAACTGCGTGCTATAAATTCATGTGAGGCACTCAGTAGCATTCATTATATATGAGTCTTTCTTCTAGCACGACTGAGGGCCGCTAATCCTAGTGGACGGTGATGTGTATCGTACCTGGACAGTGTAGCTGCCTACAGCGGTAGCTCGTCTGAAGCGTGTGCCCTGCTGGCTCGCCAACACAAACAAGTCAGCAAGCCGCTGCTCCATCAGACTGGCAAAGCTTTGGTACAGCTCAGCCAGGCTGGCGTTATCCACGTCCTGAATTACTGTGGAAAGGACAACCCATTAGAGTGCCCAAACGGGTCGTTAGAAATCTGTCAAGTAGCGAAGTTAAATAAAACACGTGCACGCAATGCAAGAATTGATAATTGACACGATTTTGATTTTGCAGAAACCACAACCACAAAGTGCTGCTTACTTGAGCATGTTGTGGTTGTTGCAACTTATTCAGGGTCATAAGAAAACATTTCAAACTCATATGTTGGAAGTCAATAAATTTAGTCAATTAAAACAGACTTCAGATCGCAGAAAGTGTAGGCTAAGAACCAAAAACAATAATAAGAACATGGCCTGCCATCACATGAGAAAGAAAACATAAATCCATCAAAATTGAGACATTTTAGGCTGATTTCTTTAATGATATTATGAATGACTTTTCACTCTTACCTGTGATAACCCAAAAGTCCCTTGTGGCAATCGAGGTGTTCAGGTTATGATATTCCAGCGCTGAAAACAAAGAAGGAGACCGTTTAACCCTCGTGGCATGTAAGTGCATATTATGTACATTTTCATGCTTTTTATATTTTCAATCAAAGGGAAAGCATTGAAAAGTAAACACTTGGAGCTCAAATTTTCCATGGAGTGTGAGAACATGTAGATGTTTAAAATTGCATTGCGCTGTGATTTCAATGTTATTGTCACGGTTGCCATGGCGCCCAATTGGCCCCGCCCGTGTGACGCCAGCTGCTGCTCGTTAACAGATTGGCTATCGGTCTATTTTAAGCTCAGTGCTGTCACGCTTCCCTTGTCGGCCCATCAACGAACTTCTGCCCCGCAAGATGTGGGTTTTGACTCGGTCCTGTTCCTGTTGGTATTTCCGGCCCGGTATTGTTCCCGTTTATTTTGTCCTGTTTGATTTCGGTTTCCAGTTTTGTTTCCGTCTATTCTTGTCTTGTTCATAATTTTCTCTAGTTTTCGTTCCCATCTAGTTTCTCCTGTTTATTTTCGATATCCTGATTCGTTATCTATCCTGTCTGTCCCGTCCTCTCCGGTATTGACCCCATCTGTCCGATATCAACTTGGGCAATTGGAATCTATCTCGTCGATCTCTGGCTTCCTGTTTTTCCATGCCAGACCAGTTCCCCAACGTGCATGACTCCCCATTTCCCGTAAAATAAAAGGCTTGTGTGAGAATGTCACGCGGTTCGGTCCTGATCCGGTTCTGGTTCTTGACAGTTATTGTATTTGGGAGTTAACCACATACTACACACAAAGCGTGCTACGTACATTTTTTGTACATACAGGCATCCATTGTATTTCAAAATCCATGACTTATTACAAACCTGGTGTATTTCAATGCATTTCCTGTGATTTTGGTTTCTCTTTAATGTCATTGAGTCAATTGTATGCAAAGTAAAACATTTTGTTGAGTGGTGCCAAAGCCCAAATATAGTAACAATATTGATCATAATTTTGCCTGCAAACCAGTGACTGCAGCCCCCAATGACGCTGGTATTCCACACCATTGCGCATCATGTACGCAACAATTCCTTTGCATTGCTTTGCAGAAACCTCTGCAAACATTTGTTTTCTACTTAGTTATTGCAAAATCAAGTGCCGTGAACTTGGATTACGTGTGTGCCTCTTGGCACAGCCAAAGTACTGAAAACAAATTTGTCAGCACTTTTTGACCAATGCGAAGCCCTAGTTTGTCAGGACCAGAATGGAGACAGGACACACTTGCGTGCGTTTCTCTTAGTTCTATTGGGAAGAAGGGAAAGGATAGTACACACGATCGCCGGTCGCGGGGAGCAGGTTGCTCAGACGCGGAAGTGGTATTTCCGTGGCGAGCGATGGCGGTGTAGCGAGCGGAAAAAACAGATCAGTAGCCGGGACGGGGAAGCAAAAATCGTGGTCGAGATCAGAAAAGGGGTCGGAGCGGGGAAACAGACGGGAATCACAACAGGAGAGAGTAAGGGTCGAAAAGCTTGCCTAGCGTAAGCTGAGGTTCACAGACGGACTGACAACCGGTGACAGAAAGACGGGGGTTTAAAAAGTGACATGGAGCCAATCAGCGTCCGAGGCAGTTGGCGTCAAAGGAGCGGGCACAGGTGCCTCGCATCAGTAATCATGACATAGGTAGGCTATACGAAATATTCACCAAGAAATTTGATTTATGGGAATATACAGTTCAGTTCGTTTTCTTTATAGTCACTTTTGGAATATGTACTGTTTTAAGGGGCCAGGGGAGGAATAAATGAATGAAAAACTACAGTATATGTTTATGGATATGTCTGATTCCACTGAACATTTTGAGGGATTGGAAGTCAAAAATATTAATAAATGGCTGAGTTATCACACTTTAAGTTCACATCCAATTGATTTACACTGACATACATTGTGTCATCCAAAAAATTCATGTCACGAGGGGCGCGGGGAAACTACGGTGACTTTTAGTATAAAACTCATCACATTCTTCTCACATAAGCACTCGTTCCTATGAGAGTTGGAGATTGAATCAATAATCTGGTTACCAAGTGTAAAATATCTGATTTAGCGTGATACAAATCTGAGTTGGCGGCAAGTCAGGCAAACGGAGCAGCAAGAGCAGTCGTATCGCTGGCTGAGGCTGTGTTTTCTTTTTTCGTTGTTGTTTTGTTGTTTTTACATCTATTGCCTGCTTGATTAAGATCCTGTGCTGTGGGCTGGTGCAGTGTTTGCAGAAACACTGCATTGCCAGCCTGTGAGAAAATAGCGATTTACTCTTAGGGATGACAGCAGCAGAACAACAGAATTGTGGAGTAAAACAGTGAAGGTTCTGGATTAAAAACGTTGGGTAGCAGCGAGATGTAATCAATTGAGTAAATTGGGGCAACGATAACGCCAAAGCAGGCAAACCATATCCTGGATTAAAGACTTGGTGCATTGAAAAGAGGGGTGTTCTGAATCATACCCTTTAAACACGACCCAAGAGGGTGAACGTGATTTGCTTGTGATGTGCATTCAATTTGGTGCTGTTTTAGTTGAGCCCTGTCGGTATTGGTTTCCAAAATTACAAACAGAACAACAAACTGTCACCAAACCAAGGAGAAAAGGATGTTTTGACCATCTGTGCATAAATCAAGCTTTATGCAAGCTGTTCATCCAATTCTCACGGTCTATGCTCTGCTTCATCCAGGCTCATCATGGCCGGATTACAGAAATTCTTGGGGACAAACTAAGGTCTTCGTCTATATTGGCTTCTTGTCCCAGTTGCCTTCAAATACTGGTTTGCAACTCTCTTTTATTCTCTATTTTACAGCACAAAGAATTATACAGATCGAGAACAGCATTAAATCAGGGGACCATTTTAAGAACGTCTAAATAGAGTCAGCCTGAGATAGAAAACAATCAGTTGTGGGGTTTAAGAAATGCAGATTTGAGTTAGGTAAATTAAGGATAGTTTCCTCTGCCTCAAAATTGGAGCCCAGATTTGAAGAGTAACTTAGGCAAAGGGCAAGCAGGGATAAGTGTTGTATTTTTATTCCTGAGCCTCCAAAAAAGAAAAGTGAACTCATACAGAGCCTAGATACAACAAGAAAGAAAGATTAAAGAACGCAACAGAACTATATTACGCCATGCCAAATCTCATCAGATGACTCAGCGAATGAGGGAATCAAACAATGTTTGATGGTGAAAGGAGGTAAATCACTACCAAGCAAGTTAGTTTTAGACATTTTAATTGTCCGAGATCTGAGGTTCCCTCTGCTTTCTGAAACGACAACTCCTGCATATCAGGTTTATTACATTTAAGGTACCCATTAGCTTTGTGAAATGGACCCCAATGTCCATCTAACTATACACCAACACTTGGGTATTCCACCAATTGCCTTAGCATCGAATATGGCAACACATGTAAAAGGTTATTGGGAGGTCAAGGCAAAGTCAGCAAATGTTTTAGTTTTAGAATTGCCAAAGCGATGTCGGCAGTTTTTACCTTGGCCATTAATAATTGGCTTTGAATCAATTCATTTTAATGGGAGGCTGATCTTGTAAGCCTCCAAATACCAGCTTAGGGGTGTTGCAGAAATTGCTGTCCATTGGTGGGATTTGGCTTCAAGGAGCTTTATATCTAAGCCTTGCTGATATTAATTCCACTACATGTTTCCATAACGCTCACCCTTATATCACATAAGAAAACATGTTATCGTGTTATTTGTAATAGAAAAGGCATCAAGTAATTAACAGTGGCGGAACACGTGTGACTTGCAAAGACACAACCTGATAACAAGGTCTAAAACCTGATTTACGTTACACTGAAAGGTATTTCCCTCACAGTCCTTTTATTATTCCTTTCGAAAAACATTACTCATATATCCAGCATGAACTGTGTGTACAGCTCTTCTAAATCAGTGGGTTTGAAATGAGGGCATGTGTATTTTTGGAAATATGAAAAGGCACACCATTGCGGGTTTTAAAATCAATATTTCAAATTTGAGTCAAAAAGGACCAATTATTTTTTTAATCATTATCAACCACGAGCAAAGCAAGGATGGTGGTAATGTTTTTATTGGGGATACATGTATGTATATGTATACATGTGTTTTGTTTGTGTGTCAATGTGTTTGTTAAGTCAAGTCAAGTCATTTTTATTTGTATAGCCCTAAATCACGAAGAGTCTCAAAGGGCTTCACAGATTATTACACTATAGTACACAGACTATTTTTCAGCCGACGAGAAGAGTAGGTTATTCATATGCTATGGAGTAGAAGTGAGTTTTAAGTTTAGATTTAAACATTTCCACTGAGGTTGCAGATCTGATCTCAGGGGGAAGAACATTCCACAGCACCGGTGCCCGGATGGAGAACCCTCTCGAACCAGCAGAACACTTCTTTGCTCTTGGGATCACCAGAAGACCGGCACTCTCAGATCGTAGGCTTCGGACCGGGACATAGGGGCAGATCAGATCTGAAAGATAAGAGGGAGCAAGTCCATGTATGATTTTGTATAATACTAAGAGAACCTTGAAATCACATCTAAGGCTAACTGGGAGCCAATGCAGGTTAGCCAAAATCAGTGTTATGTGATCGTACTTTTTTGTCCTAGTTAAAAGCCTCGCTGCGGCATTTTGTACCAGCTGAAGAGACTTGATTCTAGACTTCGGGAGACCAGAGAGTAGTGCATTACAGTAATCGAGACGGGAGGTAACAAATGCATGAACTATAATTTCCGCATCCGACTGAGACAATATTGAACGGATTTTAGCAATGTTACGAAGATGGAAGAAAGCGGTTCTAGTAATTTTCTTTACATGCATTTCAAAGGATAGATCTGGGTCAAATATGACACCTAAATTTTTAACTGAGTCACTCTGTGTGATGTGACATTTGTCAATGTTCACAGCAGTTTTTGAGAATAAATCACGGCATTTAGATGGACCAATGACTAACATTTCGGTCTTTTCAGAGTTAAGATGCAAGAAATTGAGTGACATCCACTCTTTTATCTCAATGAGGCAGGCCTCCAAATTTCCACAGTTTAGTGTGGGAGATTCCTCCAACGGAAGATATAGTTGAGTGTCGTCTGCGTAGCAGTGGAAGCTGATATTGTACTTGCGAATAATATCACCTAATGGAAGCATGTAAATGCTGAAAAGAAGGGGGCCAAGCACTGAACCCTGTGGAACACCGCAGGTAACATTAAAGGGCTCAGATGTCATTTCACCATATTTAACACAGTGCGTCCTATCTGAGAGGTAGGATCTGAACCACGAGAGGACGGTTCCTGAGAGACCAATCCATTTTTCCAACCGTTCTAGTTTGGAAATTGTGGTGCACTGTGTCAAAAGCAGCACGAAGATCCAGCAGCAGCAAAAGTGATGAAGCGCCAGAATCCATTGCCAGTAGGAGATCATTTGTTACCTTGATCAGAGCTGTCTCAGGAGAGTGGTTAGCCCTGAATCCTGATTGCATGGATTCAAAAAGGTTATTCTCGGATATGAAATCATTCAGCTGCTGTGCCACTACTTTTTCAAGTACTTTAGAGAGGAAAGGTAGGTTTGACACAGGTCTATAATTACTTAAGATTTCTGGATCAAGGTTGGGTCGTTTCAGTGTGGGTTTAATAACGGCGGACTTAAAAGCTGCTGGAACTATACCTGAGGAGAGTGATATGTTTATAATATTTAGAACTGAAGGTCCAAGGACGCCAAAAAGACTTTTAATAAGTGAACCTGGGAGCGGGTCGAACTGGCAAGTTGTCGGTTTGGCCGCATTCACCACCTGTTTGAGATCATCAAGTGACAGTTCACTAAAACCGGACAATTTGTGTGGTATTAATAATTTCTTTAGCAATTTCTTCCTGTATGCATTGAATCTTCTTAGTAAAGAAGACCATTAAGTCATGTGCAGAGTGCGTCGAACTATCTGCGATAGTCTGTTGCCTTGTAAGCGATGCTACAGTGTCAAAAAGGGCTTTGGGATTGTTCTTTTGAGACGCAATCACCTTCGAAAGGTAGGCCGATTTTGCAGAGGATGGACCACGTTTTGAATCATGTGGCAATTGTTATCAACAAGTAAAGCTTTAGGAGCAAGCGATCTAATATTTAAAAGACCAAATTTTAGCTTTGCTGAATCCCGTGTTATTTTCGATTGTTCTCAGTTATTTTCGATTGTTCTCAGCTTAGGGATGCTGCTGGAAAAGTGAATTTCCCTTCGGGGATGAATAAAGTATCTATCTATCTATCTATCTATCTATCTATCATTTGACTTAGCTGAAGTCTTTGAAGTCTTTGTAGAGATCGTCAAAAGATGCCGCCGTTGGGGCCGTTCATGAGCGCTGAGTGTAAAGCGGCGGTTGTCCGGCGAGGAATGAATGGTGGAATTAGTTACATCCTCGCGTCCTTCTTGCTCCTTAGACTTCGCACGCTTCACACATCTACCTGCACGGCAACCACGCTTCTGTTTTCTGTCTTTACGGCGCCGTTGTCGTCGTTTATTAGGAGGAATAGCTGTCCACAAGGATGCCGGATCTCTTTGATGTTCGCCTGGTATATCATAGGCGGTATAAAAAGTGCCCGAAAAGTCGAAATTTAGACGCCCACCCAACCGAATAAGTTCGTCCCTACTGTAAGTATTTTTGGCCACACATGTGTCCAAAAGTGAAAAACAAAAAATACAAGAGAACGGCAATAAATAGAAGATTAGTTGGAGAGCAACTAGCCGCAGCATCCATGCGCGCCACCATGTTGAATCGCCACATTCAAGTCCATCGCCACATTTGTCTCAAGAAAAGGAGCAAAGGGTATGTATATGACTGCAACTTTTATAGGAAGGCAGGTCGGTTACCCTATGTCTAAAAAAAAAATGCCAAAAAAGTTGACTTAGCACTTTTGGTTTTGTTTACTCAGCATTTTTTCCAGAAAGACATTGCACTTCCTCAGGCCAGAACAACATTGAATATCATCACTATATTTCATCAACACCATTTTTCAAGCCAATAGCTATTGGTTTGTTGGATCCTTTAACCACTAGGGTTGTAGGGGCGTAAATGCCTGTCATGTCTCTTTTCCAAGTACGACTTGGTGGCGCCCATCTCCCTCAAGGCCAACACATGTTTCCACCCGGTCAGGTTAATTATTGGAAGTAAGGTCAAATGGACACAGTCAGTTACTAAAAAATAATTTTAGTAGAAAATCACAGACTCAGCACTTGTGAGTCATTCTCAAAACAGGTCCACGGACAACCTTAGATGTCCTTATGGGGCACCCTTGTGCCACGTTGGAGCATCTGCTCTAGTGGAACACAGACATTGTAGTTTTAGATTGCTTTTCCAACCCCTTTCCAAAAATCCTGATTGCAGGTACTGTACCGGAAAAAATCACATACTATACATCACAAAAAAAATGTTGATGACTACTGTTATAGACAATTGTTCCAGGTTTATCAAAATACATTATACAAAAACAAATCCCTGACTATGTTCCTAAAAAGGAACACCATCAAAATTTGAGGGGAGACGCTTAAGCAAACAATCACTCAAATACTTGTGGCGGTGTGTGTGTCTGTGTCTGCGTGCGTATGTCTGTGTGTGTTGGCGATGAAATTACTTGGCACTGAATCCATTGTTTTGACTTAAAATAGACATTGCGCTTGCAACGTGTTCCACTCGAGAGAAAGCGGGGCAAGAGAGAAGCAGCTGAGAGCAGCGCCTAGCCCGCAAGTGGCACGTCAAAAGCAGTAGTGCCCTCGGTGTTGCAAACAGCCGCTGTTATGGTGGCGCGGTGTTTCAGAGTTGTTCGAGCCAAGTCATAAAGGTGGCGTGAGAATCCCCTGCTGATAATTATTTTCAGTACAAATTGACTTAGAGGTGAGGAGGAAGTTGAACCTCCTGCAAACAGCAGCAACATCTCCAAAGGACACAGTGGGAAAACAAAAGATTTGCAGTGTTCTCCCTTTATCTGTGGTGTACACAAATAAACATGTTGTGGTGCTACAGCTCATGGCCTTCTGATTCTTGGTATGGGGTTTTATTATGCAGATAAAACATTCATTTTCACATGGAGTTATGGAGATTTTCTAAAATGGCCGACCAAGTATACTTCAGTATTGAACAGTTATTAGCTATCAACTGTACCACATGTTTCAGCCACAGAAAAATGTAAACTGAACTGATTGAAGAAGAAAGGAGGGGTTATAAGGGATGAGAGCGTTTGATTGAAACGTCACTCCAAAGATCTGTTTTGCTCAGGGAATTCAGAAACATGTGCACAGATGGGAAATGTGTGACAAAGAGTGGATAGATAGATGGATAGATAGAGAGACAGACAGACCGATCAAACACAGAGACAGACAGATCGATCGAACACAGACAGACAGACAGACAGACAGACAGACAGACAGACAGACAGACAGACAGACAGACAGACAGATAGATGTCTAAATAGATAGATGTCTAAATAGATAGATGTCTAAATAGATAGATGTCTAGATAGATGTCTAGATAGATGTCTAGATAGATGTCTAGATAGATGTCTAGATAGATAGATAGATAGATAGATAGATAGATAGATAGATAGATAGATAGATAGATAGATAGATAGATAGATAGATAGATAGATAGATAGATAGATAGATAGATAGATAGATAGATAGATAGATAGATAGATAGATAGATAGATAGATAGATAGATAGATAGATAGATAGATAGATAGATAGATAGATAGATAGATAGATAGATGGACAGACAGACAGAAAGACAGACAGATCGAGTCGAAGTTTTTGTTTTGTTTTGCTCAATAATTGAACTGAGTTTTTGATTTATTCGATATGGCGCCTCGAAAGGCAGTCTCTAAGCCATGTTTTTGCGGTGCCGTGGACCATGGCGCGATGATTCAATGTAGCCACTGCAAGCACTACATTCATTACGAGTGCTCTGGGTTGTCAGTTCAGGACCTAAGCCTCGCGATTCAAGATAAACAAGCTACTTACATCTGCAAGTCCTGCGTCCCCGGCTTATCCGCTGATGATAAGGATTCTCACGCCTCTCTGAGTAGCTCTGGAACGGTGTTCACCTACGTGGATAGCACCCCAGTACCTTTATCCGGGTCGTCTGGGCCGTGCGGTGCCCTGAACTCTGCTGATTTGGTCTCCACTGTCCGTGAAACCGTGAAGGCCATGGTATCAACTCTGGTCCGAGAGATTATGACGCAGATGATGCCTGAAGTTGCCAAAATGTCGACTAGCCTAATAGAGGAAATGCTAGCAAAGGAAGCTAGGAAGCATAATCTCGTGGTGGTTGGAGCAAAGACACATCGAGAAAGTGAAGCTGTTCAAGATACGCAGCTCTTTCAGGAAGTCGCCGAAACAGTTCAGGGAGTAGAGAAACAGGACATTCTGGAAGTTTTTTGTGATGGAAGGCCGAGGAATGATGGTAAACCCAGGATTGTGAAGATCTGATTCCGGAATACAAGGTCAAGGCTGGCGTTTCTCCGTGGATTCAATCGGGTGAAAAGAACCTTCCCGACGTTGTCTTCTGGATTTGTTCGTCCAGATATGACGCCAAAAGAAAGGGAATGCGACAGGGAACTACAGGACGAACTTAAGCGCCGTCGGGACGAAGGTGAAGTAAACATTATTATACGGGACGGGAAAATTATTGTCAAGCCGGGAAATGCTTAAGGTCGCCTTCGCCTTTATTGAAGAGCCCCTTGATTCATCTCTTTAATGCCCAATGTTTTACTTCTAAGGCAGATGACTTGGTCTCGTACATCAATTTCTACACCCCTGGTATTTTGGCAATTACAGAAACTTGGTACTCCGCTGGTGACACAGGGCCAACTATAGCGAAATATCATACCATTAGAACTGACCGAAAAAATGCTCAACATGGAGGAGTTTTGCTCATTATTTCTCATGGTATATCTGTGTTGTCTGTCTCTAATTATCAATTTGATAGAATTGAGTTATTGAGTTGTGATATTCTTATTTCTGGGGTGAAGCTGAGAATAGTGCTTGTATATCGCTCTGGTCTGAGCTCTTTTCAGGCCAACGTCGCTATGTTCGAACATCTGAATTCTATTTTTGATACTAAATTGCAAATTCTACTTATGGGTGATTTTAACTTTCCTGACCTTCACCACATTTTTCTTCAAAATTCTGATACTAATCTAACTTCAAAGTTCAAAAACTTGGTTTCAAATGCAGGTTTCTTTCAGCATGTCGATAAACCAACCATGGGGTCCAACGTATTAGACCTTGTGTTTTCCACTGACAGATATCTGATTAAAAACATTGACGTTGGGTCGAGTTTCTCTACCAGTGATCACGATTCTGTTACTTTCCAACTTAACCTGGCTCTTAAAAAAGACACCACTGCTCAGAATTACATAAATTTTAAAGACTGTGATCTACATGGCATGAGATACTTTCTGTCCAGTGTCAACTGGTATCTCTTATTTGATAATTATGGGAATATTGAAGAAATGTGGGCAATATTTAAATCTGTTGTTTACACTTTGATATCTGTATACGTACCCTCAGTTGCTGTTACACCTCACGTCAACCGGGATATAGCTGAATTACATAGGCGAAAGCAGTTTATTCACAAGCTTTTAAACGTGATCAGTTGGCATACTTGGAAAGTTATCAAGTTG
This sequence comes from Urocampus carinirostris, assembly GCF_059441175.1. Lineage (NCBI taxonomy): Eukaryota > Metazoa > Chordata > Actinopteri > Syngnathiformes > Syngnathidae > Urocampus > Urocampus carinirostris. The sequence goes on from NC_142352.1 coordinate 43,188,112, forward strand.
CTTCAAGGAAACTGCGGAGGGCCATCAGGCGGGAAAGGGTGGCTGAGGAAAATAAAGTTTTAGAGGCTAATAATACTCGTAAATTCTTTTCATACATCAACCGTAAACTAATTTCTAGGGCATCTATTCCCAACCTGAAGGCATCTGACGGTACCGTTGCTACAGATAATGCTGATAATGTCCGTATATTAAATGATCAGTGTTTTTGGTCGTGACAATGGTGTTTCAACCGACTTTTCCAGCAGAACTTCAGCTGTCCTGAATTCTGTGGAACTTTCAAAGGAGTTAATTCATAAATACTTGATAAAACTTCCCAGCAAATTTTCAGCCGGCCCTGACAAAATTCCAAATTTCTTGCTTAAAAAGCCAGCTGACTTTTTATGTGAACCATTATTTTACCTGTTTTCTAGATCTTTTGAGGATTCACAGCTGCCTGAGGACTGGCTCAGTGCTATTGTCATACCCATTTTTAAAGGGGGGAGCACAACAAGTGCAGCCAACTATAGACCAGTTAGCTTGACTAGCTGTGTCTGTAAAGTGTTTGAGAAAATTATCTCAGATGCCATATCGAAATTTATACAGGAGCACAATCTTTACGTTTAAGCAACATGGGTTTAGGTCCGGACATTCTACCATGACTAACTTGCTAGCTCATTTGAATAATATTACCAGTATGTTTTTTGTTCACAATATGGCTGGTCATGTTGCTTACTTAGACTTTTGCAAGGCTTTTGATAAAGTGTCTTATGACAAGCTTTTACAAAAACTGAAATGCTATGGTATTAGTGGAAAACTGCTTGACTGGATAACTGCATATTTGTCAAATCGTAAACAATGCGTAAAAATTGATGATGTTCTTTCAGCGTGGTCGGAAGTTTGTAGTGGGGTACCGCAGGGCTCAGTACTAGGACCATTATTATTTCTGTTTTTTTGTGAACGACCTACCTGAGGCCATTCAAAGTAGTGACATCTCAATTTTTGCCGATGATGCTAAACTGTCGGCTTTCTTACCAAAAACCCAGGTTGCAGGAACAATTGATTCTCTCCAAAACGACATTAAATCAATTTTTCTTTGGTCCGAACAGTGGCAACTGCAACTGTCATCTCATAAATGCTTAGCACAGTCGTTTTTTCATGGTTCTGTTCCGCTGTATAACATTAATGATCATGATTTGCATGTTGTTACTGAACATAAGGATCTGGGTGTCACTCTTACTTCAAACCTAAAGTTTGTCACGCATATCGCCAAAATTACCAACAAAGCCAATAACAAAGCATCAAACATTTACAGACAATTTTACAACAAGAACCCAGCATTCTTAGTTCGAATGTTTTGCATTTATGTTAGACCCGGGTTAGAATATAATAGCGTTGTGTGGAACCCTTACTTACTCAAGGACATCAACCTACTGGAAGGAGTTCAACGTCGGTATACGAAGCGGATACCTGGGATGCACAACTTGTCATATCCGGAAAGACTACAAAGACTGAACTTGGACTTTTTGGAGCTCCGCAGAGTTCGATTTGATTTAATTTTTGTGTTCAAAGTACTGCATGGAATGATCGATGTGACTTTGGATCAATTTTTTGAGTTCTGTCGTGTTGATGGTTTACGTGGTCACAGATATAAGTTACAGGTGCCTAGACCTACCAGCAACTTGCATGGAAACTTTATTTCTTTCAGGATACCAAAAATTTGGAATTTTTTGCCTGACCGGGTTATTAGTGCAAATACGGTGCAAACCTTTAAGCAAAGGTTGGCAGAAATAGATTTGTCAAATTTTCTTAGGGGAGGGGGCGTAAGGTGACCATATTTGGCCATGCTCACTCTCAGCATTAGGTTTTTTTTTTGTGTGTCATGTTTTGATTAATGTATCCAACAATACCTTCAATAAAAAAACATTTCATTTCGATAGATAGATAGATAGATAGATAGATAGATAGATAGATAGATAGATAGATAGATAGATAGATAGATAGATAGATAGATAGATAGATAGATAGATAGATAGATAGATAGATAGATAGATAGATAGATAGATAGATAGATAGATAGATAGATAGATAGATAGATAGATAGATAGATAGATAGATAGATAGATAGATAGATAGATAGATAGATAGATAGATAGATAGATAGAAAGATGGATTCATTTGTATTCTTTTTGTGGACTTTGCAGTCTTCTTGGCATCAAAACTGTTTGTAGGCAACGTTGTTCACTAATGTTGATTCAATGCTCATTAACACACTCCAAATATATTGTCACGGTTGATGTTAACAAAATGGCATATGTCAATGGCATCTGCCATCATGAAAATTGAAATTAAAAAATGCATTTAATACAAATCACTTAATTTAAACCCAAGTGTATTGAAAATACTACATAACCATCATTCCTTGCAATAAAGGTCCTGATTCAGAATGCATTTGAGACCACCACAAAGTACAGAGATTAAAGCCTCCCATTCAAAACATTGCTGAGGTTGTCGATAAGCTTGCAATTATTTTGCATGAGGAAACAATTTGTCCACACAACAGAATCTAATGTCCCTCTTATTTGGCACATTATTCCAAATAGCTCAGTGGAGTGAGAAATATGTGCGTTCCCATTGCCACACAGAACCATTTGTGGTAGATTTCAATAGCTACTGTAATATATAAATGCAAAACAATACAGTTTGTGTGCTTCTTTCAATGTCCCCCCTCCGGGCAAAGGCATTTGTGTGTGAATCACAGACAAGTCCTAGCTTTGACTGCAGATACATGAATTTTGTAGATGAGGTCAGTTTTATTATAGAACTAAATAAAACATACCCTTTTGCTCTTAAAAAAATGTGCTCTTATTAAACTGCAGAATTTTGCATCCAGTTCTAAGCAAACTGGGTCTTGACTGGAATGCTGTTTAGGCTTATGCAGATTCTATCATCTTTGCTTTTCTTTCCCTATGCAAAACATAACCTTTGCAAGCCAACTTTTAAGATGCAAGGTCACATTGAGGTTAAAGTAGTGGGCACATCGAGATAAAGGGACGGCTCCCAAAAGTGATTCAATGGCATGCTTTGTTACACATGGGTTAAGCGTTTACAACAGGAATCAATCTTGAGGAATGAAAAAGCGCCATGAAATTGCATTACATGTACTTCATGTGCCAAATTGTGACTTACGTTCCGCGACAATCAGCGGGGGGTAGAAAAGGAAGTAGCCCACCAACTCAGAGGACAGCTGACAAAGGAGGTTTGAGGCGGTGGTGCCGTTAAGGAAGACAGTCCCATTTTTCACACAATAAACCAAGGACACAGCAGAAGACCCAGCAGACTGCGAAACACTCAGCATCTGGGCGCAGGCAAATTAAGATGGAGGGAAACAGAAAATTACATTAAGGGAACTTATCCAAAAGCACGTGAGCGTATGTTTTTTTTTTTTTTTTTTCAAACTTACGTCAATTTTTTTTTTTTAATTATAGTTCCCTCACCTGCACAGCCAGTTTGCTGTTGACACTACACACTTTGGCCTGTGCTTCAGAAAAGACCTTCTCCAGCCTCTCTTCCATCATTTGGGAAAACTGACAGGAGCGTGGATCATCGGCAGAGCCCACAAATTGCAGAACTAAAGAGGAAAGAGAAGGTGTGAACTTTGTAATTTTGTGATTTTAACCTGGGTCTCAATTTGACTCTTGACTCTGGATTCATGGATATGTACAGTAATTCTAGTTGAACAATGGAATTCAGGTGGATTCTCATTCACAAAAGAGAAAAACTGTATAGTATTGCATAACCTAAGAAATAAAATGATGGTTAAGTTGGTGGGGCATGGTCTGTTAGTCTGTCAATTTTCTGTCAGCATGTATACAAAAGGTGGGAGTGGTCTTTACGTCCGTTTCTATTCCATCAATTTCTCCGTGCAGGGTGAGGTGTACTTTATATCAAAATGTATTACAAAAATGTGATAATTTGTCTTTGATATCCAAGCAAAAACCTTACCTTTAGGCAATCAACTAATGTAAGATCTGGCCACTCTTGGTATGAATTGGTTTCTCACAGTAAAAGTACTTTATCAGGATTTTATTTTATTAACAAAAAAAATTTGTCTGGATTCAACTAAATTTGTTTTGGTTTTTGTAATTAGATGTTTAGAATAAAATTATGGTCAGAAAGGGAACTAACTAATATCCTAAGGTAAGTCTTTATTACATTTTTGCCATTATGAAAAATACTCCATGGTGAAATTACTAATTGTACCGTAGCAATAAAAAAAAGTTCTCATAACTGTCTAGATCAGTGTTTTGAACCTTATTTGAGCCAAGGCATACGTTTAATTGTTAGTAAAATATCTCCGTGCACACTGTCTGTCAATCCCATCCATCCATCGATTATCTGCACCGCCTGGAGCCCATCCCAGCCAAATCCGGGCAGTGGGCAGGGGACACCCTGAACTGTTTGCCAGACAGCCGCTGGGCACACGTTGACAGACAACTCACTCGCTCATTCACACCTAGGGACAATTTCAATCAGCCAATTAACCTGACATGCATGTTTTTGGAATGTGGGAGGAAACCCACGCAAGCATTGGGAGAACATACAAACTCCGCTCAGGAAGGCTAGTAGCTGGATTTGATCCAATGACTTAAGAACTGTGCTGCGGACGCTCTAACCACTCACCCGCTGTGCCACCTTCACCGTCAAACATGTTTTAAAATTAATTAATGGCACCAGTTTCATGTTTCTTGAGCTTAAATTACCATATTGCCTAAATTGACTATATAAGTTGGTGGCGATTTCAGCTGTGCGGTCCCCTCACTCATTTGCCCAACTCACATCTTTTCAGATCATGTGACCATTGAAGATGGTGATTACAAAATTTAGCACATAATTATTTCTACGCAAAAAGAAAACGAGACGTGTCTTTCTGGGTTTTCTTGTCATTGGTGGTAAGTGCGGTAATGGACCAAAATACATTAGCTTGTCATTATTCCTCGAGGGTTAAAGGAAACTACAGTGACCTGACATTGACACCGACGATACCAAGAAAAAAGCGTCGCGTTTTTTGATGGGTAACTTCCCCTGCTGTTCAATTCAGATGTATAAATTGAGGACTTGATTTGTGATGGGCAAAGTCAAATACTGTGAGTACCTTGTGAATATTGAACAAAGTACTTATGTCAAACCTTCTGTTTTGCTCCTCTTATGTATTATATAAATAATGTTGGCAAAAACATGAACTAATTTCTCTCTGTTTCGAGACATCAACCAGGTGTTAGCGTATGTGTGTGCTTGCCGTTTTCTTAAGTATTGCTCAGCTATCTACACGCAAAGATATTGAGGTTTTAAAATAAATAGATAAAATAAAATTTAAAAAAAGATATTCAAAGCCACAGTATTTAAAATGTAGGGAACAAAGTGGCTTGTAATTTACGTTAATCTTTATCCATGAGCAGGTATGTATATAAAAAGAAAAAAAGTAATCTCTACAACCTACTGATATCGAGGAATGCTACAGCTTTTCGGCTGACCTGTCACGATTCTGTCGCTTGCCTGGTAATGACCCTCACCTGCGCTCACTCTTTAAGCCCAAGCTGCCACTCATTCCCTGATTAGGCAAGCATTTTTGACTCTGTCCTCCGTTTTGATCCCGACCTGTTCCTGTATCTTGCCTGATTCTGTCCCCTGTTTCCTGTATTGATCCCCTGTCTCTGGCTTCCTGATCCTCTCCGGCTACCACGACCACGCTTCGTTCTCCTGTACTGGCTACCCGACTTGCTTCAGATCCCCGACCATGCTCCATTCTCCTTTCCCGGCTACCCGACCTGCTTCCGATCCACGACCATGCTTCGTTCTCCTGTCCCGGCTACCCCTACTTGCCACCTGTCACCGGTCGCAAGGGCTTCCTGCTCCTCCTGCTCAGCGAGTGGCAGATCACTGTCTTTTTCCTCTCGCCCTGACTTCCCAGATCCCTTAATAAAGCATTGTGTGAAACGCATTTGGGTCCACTGCTGGTTCCGGTCATGACATGACTACTTGAAGAAAACTATTGCATACACTAACATCAGTGCTAACTTTGCAGTCGCTCAAATAGTGAGGAGGAGATATTATCCAACTGTCACTGGGAGTTTCGACCCTAAACCACAACGCCCTCGAGTTTGCCGGCTAGCAGTGATGGCCGACAGATAGCTTTTTTGCAAAGATGACATTTTCTGTGGCACAATATAAGAGGTCTCACGACACACAAGTGTACCCTAGCACGGTGGTTGAAAAACACTGCTCTAGATTTCAATGCACGAGCGCCACACTATTTTGATAAGTACCTACTTAAGCAGAAGTTCTTAAGCTGGTCTTATTTTCTATATTTCTCCCAAACCTGTTTTGAGCTGGAAGGCAGGAGCCGGGCTGCTTTTCCATGTTGCAACGGTCATAGGGAGCGCTGTGACCATGGGGAGGTACTGTCGCAGGTCCGCAATCAGCTTATCCCGACCGTACGCGTCCAAGCCAGAAAGCACCATGGAGGGCACATACACCATTTCTCGTCCAGTTACGTGATATGCCACCGTCATATTTGGTGAACCAAATACCGTCTCCACCTGAAAACATTACAACATCTGTATCTTTTGTTTGTTGTGGCTTTTTATGTAGGCACAGCACACACAAAACAGCATCAATCAATAATTAAAAGAAGGAAACAATAAACTAAACAGCACAAACAGCTATACATAACGATAATACAGTACTTTAACATGTGCCCCAAGGGAGTGGGTTGAAGTCGAAGCTCTTAAGTGCCTACCCCTGTTCCGTAAATATATTCAGAATCAAAACAAGAAAACAAAACTGGCATTTCAAAGAAATGACATTTCATTTACATTTAGGGTTAGTACACCTTTTTCATGGCCAAATTCAGGCACTTTTTGAGGACTTTCAAAGACAATTTTCCCATATGACAACGGCATATAAACTAATGCACCTTACAATTCTAATGGCTTTCTTCTGAAATCCTATAAGTGATGTTGCCGTGGAGAGTGCCGGGCACCATTGGGCTGCACTACCCGAGACAAACCACAGGAAATGGTACGAAACTAGTGGATAAGGGATCCAACCAATTTGATCATTTTTTTATTATGGCTAAGTCTTATAGTAAAAGTTGATTAGGGCTAGAAAAAAGGTAGGCATTACTATTTTGTTAATCTATTTTGTCAGTAAATCAACAAATCAGATTTTTTTTCCTTGATTTGAAAACAAATCTTGCATTAACATTGTAGCGAACCCAATTTATTAATAATTTTGGTACAGCATTGACTTATAATTTGTCCAAAATATTAGAAAACAAGTATTATCATCAAGTAAATCGCTGTCATTAAAATGTTTTTATTATTTATTGAGACTCCCAAAAAGTACTGATTTGTTTGATGGTAGATTGGTGGTTTTGTAACAAAAGAAATTCCCACATGTGTGTTCTGACCAATAATGCAGATTTGTTTTCATTAGTCCTTATTACATTTCATTCTTAATCAAATTTTGACCTATGGATTTTTGTTCTGACGGAAAGCTGTCATTTTGATTCATTATAAAAAAATGGGGCTCCATTTATGGAGGTCAGTAAACTTTGTTGAAAAAGAAATATTGCAATTATAAATGGTTATATGTTCAAAAGTGTACCCATTAATCTCTTGTAAAAACAACAACTGAAAACACTGAAAATAAGATTTTCTTTCAAATTATTTTACTACATACATATTACAAAAAATTAAATATAAGTTGAACCTAAAAAAGGCCAAAAAATGTAACTTACATTAGGTTTCATTTTGACTCGTATTTCTCGTAAAATTAGAAAAGCTATGCTTTTATAATAAGAAAAACTTTCTTATCAAGTGTATGCTTATTGACAGTATTTTTGGGTATGACATTTCTTAAAATCGGAAAAATATACATCATCTTCTTTTTTTCAGATACTTTTGCTCGTTTTATGGAATGTTTAAAATATACTTGAAATGATTCATAGAAATCAATCACTTTCCAACCAAAACTTTTATTATGTAACATCAATATTTACCTAAATTCTGACTGTTTTTAAGTTAAAAATAAATCCACAAGGCATTGCAAGCAGCTCTCATTTCAACCAGTGAGAGAGCAGAGCCTCTAAAAGAAACCTGAAGATCCTGCGCTGTGGGTGCAAGTGAGGCAAGGCGACGTTCAAGGAGATGTTCAGCACACACTGGCTGACCTTCAGGTAGGACAGGTAGGATAAAAACCATTACAGTGGTTTTAATTCATAATATGTATATGCTAGCTTGCAGAGGAGGCCATACCATCTGGTTTTATTATTGAATTGAGTGACGTGAAAAAAAGAGTTCAGTCACTTTCACAATGCACGCTTAACAAACACAAGGCACGACACTACCTTTTTTTTAATTTCACAATTTTATGTGTCAAAATATGACAGCTTGATGATTACTGCATACCTCATTTATACCCCACACCTCATCACCCTCCGCCTTGTGGGATGCAATCACTCAACCTCATTTCTATATTAGTCGTCACATAGCCTACATGAGGATCCTCTGTCAAAGTGTCCACTTTATTTTGAGTGAGTCAAATTCGAAATGTGTGTCAAGGGAAACATCAAACATTGTTAAGAAATAGTGAGGGGTCTTTACAGAAGAACATCATTGTAATAAGTACAAATGGTTATTGGGCACTTATCCACCTTAAATTTAAAATTCAACTCACATTGTGTTAGTTATGGCAATATGGCATTCCACAGGGCTCAGAAAATGGTCCTCTCTTTTTAAGTATTTATATGCTTCTTCTTGGTGATATCCATAAGCATAATAACGGTTTTTATTGCTGTACAGATGACACCTTACTGTATCGGCTATTGGAAGCTTGCCTCGCTGAGATTTGAAAAAACAGATGTAATATCATTTTTTTTTTCACCTTCAGCCCGAAAAAACTCAGTTGTCGATTGTTGGTGGCGGCAGTAGCTCAGGAGGTAGAGTGCTCGTCTTGGGATCAAGGGATCCCAGTTCGAATCCCGGCCCGTCTGTGTTACATGTCGAAGTGTCCTTGGGTAAGACACTGAACCCCTAATACCCCCAATAAGCAGGTTAGCGCCTTTCATGGCTGCAAGGCCGCTATTGGGAAATGTGGAGCACATTGTAAAGCGCTTTGGGAAGTCATTGACTTGAAAAGCGCTATATAAATGCAGATCATTTCATTTCATTTCATTGTTGGTCCTGCTCATTGTTGTGACTTCTTGTGAAACATTGCTCTAAACCTTGCAAACCGTAATATAATTCAGTGATTGTGTAAAATGTGCTCATGTTATTTTTGACTTGTCAATGTTTTACAATTTTCTCCATGCTGTTTTTTTTCTCTCTTTCCCTGTAGGTTTGAGTTCAAAGGATGTTGTAAATACCACAATTTTAGCCTTTGCCGCCCTTTAAGGCACTGTGATTAAGGGCTATCCAAACAAATGTGATTGGACTGTAATTATGTGTAATTCTTCTGAATTAAGAATAGCTGAAGTTGTTTAGATGCCTAAAAGGAATTTTCTTCTCAAAATTAGCATTTTTCTCATCAAACAGATGGATTAATTATCATTAATCTGAATGTACCTTTCTTAATTTTGGTGGAAAATGATTCTTAGAATCTATAAGAATATAAGAGCATTTAGCTTATTTTGATAATTGGTGAACCTATTTAATTGGGGAAACTAAATTCTTTCTCCTGGCCTTATCCCATCTCACCAGTAGTCAGCTCCCATACAGTTGTACGACTCTGCACAGTAAATAATTTGATGATAGTTATACCCAACCAACGTTTCGCAACACCTAATGTTGGGAGTAAGAATGTGACCAAATCCTCCTTTTTTCAATGCCGAGCGCCAAGCATGGAGACAATGGGAACCAATGTTATGAGTCTGGAGTATGACTCAGCCGAGGCTCGACCTAACAATCTCCCAGTCCTAGGGAGGACGCCCCTTCCCAAAGTCACGGGGCTAGTCATTGGAGAAACAGGATTGAGTATCTTAAAATAAAAATTATTTTCGAAATAAATGTTTTCTGCCAAGTGGATGAATCAGCAAAACAGATAAGACATGACAAATGTTGTTTCCTTCTAGGTATTTAAATCTAGTGTATTTTTTTCTTGTTTTGTGAACAAAAAAAACCTTTAAAATTTTTGTCCAGCTCATCGTACTTAAAATCATTGTTTTAAAGAAATATTTTTATACTTAAAATGAGCAAAACAATCTACTATCTGCTAGCTGAGAGAAACATGCTTATTGTAGGCATAAAGCTTTTATTTGACTAGAAACACAAGTTAGAATATCTAAAAATTCAAATAAATAATTTAATATTAGCAATATTTTTGTTTTGTTTTTTTTTTGCTAAATAAACACTGCTTTCTGAATATTAATATGTTGATGGAATATGAATTAAGTGGCACAATTCTTTTTAATTCCTGCTGTCAAGTGAATATGCCATTGAAATAGCTAATTTCTCAGTTAAAGGCTCTACTTGAGTGACCTGGTCGTGACCGTGCCCAGAGGGAATATGCCAGGAAAAAGAGGTAATGGTTAAAAACAAGTCGTTTACCTTCTTTAAAAAAAAATTCTGCAACCACCCTCAAAGCTAATATTCTGATGTATTTGAAAGTAGCATTACTGATTATTATTTGATTACAGTGTACCCAAATGTATACGTGATGGATTATAAATAATCTCAATCCATAGCATAAAGAAAGCATATTTCAAATAGTAAGCAATCAAACCTGTGCTTGTACTGAGCTATCGTTCAGAGCTTTCCGGAGGCCTTGACTAAGACCCCGGCGTAAATTCTGCCTTTGGATGCTGTCCAGCCTGTTCCTCCTCACATAGATGGACACAACTACAACACAGGAATATTCACATGAAAACAATAAACAGAGACACGAACGCTGACATCCTAATGGAGCAGGGCCATGTTTACCTGTTTTCACCCACATTCTTTCAGTGATATTGCACAGCGGAGGTGGAGCTTCAGTGGTGGTGGTGAACGGTGACACAAAGACGGTGGTGCCTCCCCTCGCAAGGCCCGTCCTGAAAATCGGGGGGATGAATATTCTTCTGGTAGATGGAGTCCTGACAGTTGTGGTGGTGATGGTTTTCCAGGTTACAGTCGCCGACGTGGTCGAGGTTACGGGGTTTGACTGCGTGGTGGTTAGTCTTGGCGAAGTCGTCGAAGAGGGGGGTGTCCTTGTCGTGGCACTAGCAGCCATGCTTGTTGTGTGGAGCTTCAAGGAGGCTGTTGTGGTGTCCTGTTGGACCGTTGGGGTTGATACCTGAGATGCCTTCTCAGTCATTCCAGGGGGTTTAGAGGGAGCCAGTTGGGTTTCTTTGGGAGCAGACACTTGAGTTAGAGGGTCTTTCCCCGACACTGTGAGAAGACAAACGTTGGGGATAAGGTTGACGTCAAATTTGGTGATAAAAGTATGAAAGGCTGTTATATTGAAAACTACAGACTTACTACAGCAAAAAGAACTGAGATTTTAACAAATAGACTTATACCTCTGCCTACAAGCTTAATTCGTTCCAGGATCGTGCTCAAACCTTGAATTGCTGGCGTAACAAGCGAAATTTCCCAATATAAAATAATGAAAAACATTAAACATCAGAAACAATCAGTATAAAATCTATAAAAAAGCACATAGCAAATTAGCTTTAAGGTTTTTTTTAATTAAGGATTTCATGTTAGCTATATAGTAAGCTAACCAGAATAAGCAAAAGCAAAAAAAAACGAGAAATAAATCAGCAGAATTATCTGATATCGCCCATGTAATGATTTTTTTCAAACTAAATGAAGAAAACTGATTGCTTTTTTCACTGAATTAATGGGAAAAAATACTTGAAACAAGTAAAATTGTCTGCCATTTGCCACGTTGCTCAAATTTAAGTATCACGTTTTAACAGAATGAAGGAAAAATAAATTATTAAAACATGTACACGTTTCTGAAAATGAAACACTGTGTAGCAAATACACTAATTATACACTAATTCCAATTTTAATGTTCACCTAATTGGGCCATCTGCCGCTAAATTCTATTTAAGGCCGGGTTACGTATTTTCTGATTAAAGGTATTTCTTTAAAAATGGTTTATCTTTGGTGGTGCTCCACTTTCTATGTGCTGCCATTACTTTTGTGCCAAAGCTAAAAATAGCTCTTAATACCTCAGTGCTTCCGTATGTTGCCCATCATCTGTGGTGCCACCGCTATTAATGTTTTTCAAGCTATTTGGGAGACAAGCACACTAGGTTGAGGTTCATTTTAGTGAGCTTTTGATTTCTTTACTACATTGTACCTGTGTGTTTTTCTTTACCCGAAAAACAATTGCATAAGAAGGTACGATGCCATATGTTGACATATAGGATTGAATAAATACCTAAATATACACTCAAGATCAAAGTTAAAGAACGACTTATAAGAATGATAAATAATTTTCAAATATTACCATCTTCACTGTTCCACAGTTAAATTAAATGCTATCGGTACCAAAACAAAAAATGACTGAAGGCATTTTACGCAAAAAATATTTTTCATAAAACGCACTGATCCAAAATAGAGAACGACAATGACTTTGGCATGGAATAACAATTCTGAAGGTTACAACAGTCTGCAATTCGTAAGAAGTGTACAGGCATTTGCTACGAATGACTTCAGAACATCTGCGGCCACAGGATAGTAGTCCCTCACACTGCTCTCATGTGATTTTGGTCCATTCCTCTTTAGACCTCCTTGGTGATTGAAGTTGGTTTCTTGACCATAAGTTTTTCACCAAGGATTTTCCAGAGGTTCTCTATTGGGTTGAAATTAGGACTCTGGGCTGCCCATGTGATTTATACAATGTTTTTACCTTCAAATATATTTTTTACCCATTTTGTTGTGGGACATGAAGACTACAGATTCAGTGGTACCATGTGATGTTGAAGAACATCCTGATACGCATTTGCATTCACTTGGCAATGTAGTTGGAAAACAGGCCCATCTCCTGCTGTAGAAAGCATGCCCCAAACCATAACACTTCCTCCTCTGCCTTAGACTGACTTTTTTACACACTTTGGGTTCAGTCTTTCTCCAAAGTGGGGACGATCAACTTTTCTTGCTATGTCTGATCTGGACAACCTTCTGCCAGAGGTTTTCAGACACTTTAGACTGCCCACTATCTTGCAATGTAACTGAAACTGGCAGTAGGAATGCCAGCTAAACAGGGTTTGCCAGATAATCAAGGAAATTAGTAATATGTGCTAGATTTGCACCATTTAGTGAAAGGCACCTGAAAGTGTTCTCTAGTTTTGATTAGTGCATTTTTGGTAAAAAAACTGTTTTTTATGTAGTGCTTTATCCATTTTGTAAAAAAGTGTTGAAGTAGCATGGTATAACTCAACAAAGTGTCCTTATATTGAGCAGGGAAGATGGCATTTTTTTTCAAATTATTCAATTGTTTGTATATTGTTCTCTAATTTCGATCTCCAGTGTATGTGCCATATAAATAAATTAACAGAAATTAATCATGTAATACATAAATAGACAATACAAATACATTCAGCCATTATCTTCAGTTTATGTAGGGTCGGGAGCAGCAGCCTTAGCACGGAAGCCCAGTCCTCCCTAACCCCAGCCACTTCATCCAGCTCACCCTAGAGACGTAGTCTCTCCAGCGGGTCCTGGGTTGTACCCGGGTCCTACTGCCGGTGGGACATGCCCAGAACAACTCCCGAGGGAGGAGTCCTCAGAGGAAGACGTGTCGGTGGGATCAAGATGGTCCTCGAAGTATTCTGCCCACCGATTCACAACATCCCGGGTCGAGGTCAGCAGCGCCTCATCTCCACTATACACAGTGTTGATAGCACACCACTTTCCCCTCTAAGACGCTGGATAATGGACCATCATTTCCTTGAAGCCGTCCAAAAGTCCCCTTCCACGGCCTTACCCGTATTCCGCTTGGCCAGCCAATACCTGCCAGCTGCTTTCGGAGGCCCACAGGCCAGGAGGGCCCGATAATAGTCCTTCCTTAGCTTGACAGCATCCCATACTGCCGGTGACCACCAACGGGTCTAAGGGTTACCGCCAAGGCAGGCACCTACTACCTTGAGGCCACAGCTCCAATTGGCCGCCTCGACGTTGGAAGCGCGTAACATGGTCCACTCGGACGCAATGTCCCCTGCATCCTTCGAAATATGGGTAAAGTTCTACCGGAAGTGTGAATTGAAACTCTTTCTGAGAGGAGATTCTGTTAGCCGTTTCCAACAGACCCTTACAACACGCTCAGGCCTGCCGGGTCGGACCGGGATTTCCCCCCACCATTGGAGCCAACTCAACAGCAGGTGGTGATCAGTTGACAGCCTCTCCGCTCTCTTCACCCAAGTGTCCAGAACATGTGGCCGCAGGTCACATGAAATGACTACAAAGTCGATCACCGAACTGCTTCCCAGGGTGTACTAGTGCCAAGTGCACATAAGAACACCTTTTCTGTGTCCTTATGTGCACTTGGCACTAGGACACACTTATGTCTGAACATGGTGTTCGTTATGGACAAGCCATGGCGGGCACAGAAGTCCAATAACGATGGGTTAGGGTGGGGCCGTTTTTCCCAATCACTCCCTTCCATGTCTCACTATCATTGTCCCCCAGCAGTAGGAGGGAACCACAGGGGGAGCGCTCTCAAGCACACACTCCAAGGGCTCTAAGAAGGGTGGCTACTCCGAGAGTAAGTCAAGTCATGTTTATTTGTATTGGCCTTAAACAAGGAGTCACAAAGGGCTGGTCGTGAAAAAAGTACCGCAGGAATTTTTTTGGGATGGCAAAAAAGTGTAGGTATATTTACGCCATTTATTTCTACATATGGCAGGATTGGCCTTCCATTTTAATCATCCTTCGAAACAACTTTACTCGGTGTACTTTTTTTGTGAAAAAGACATTCGACTTTCTCTCGCTTCACATTTATGACTTCATTACTGTGTCTGTGGAATTAATCTGACACAAAAGTCAAGTCCTGGTGGACGTGAGATATTAGTTAAGAAATGTGTGCACTCATCCGAATATTTTATCCATTATGTCAGGATAATATGATATCGGGCACTTAGGGCGAAATTTCTCCACTTGTCATCATTAAATGACATTTAGTAGACTTTTGGCATTGGTTCACAGCACCGATACATGTTCATGTAATAATATATGTTTTGTGACTTACACTTGGTCTAGTAGACTTTTGGTCCGGCAGAGGGTACCTTGAAACCATATTTTGATGCATGAATAAATTAATGGCCTTTATCGTCTTTATAAAAGTATAATTAAATTGGATGGCTTCTCCTTTCAATGCAAGTACAACAGATTAAAAAGGAAAACATGTGCAAAAGGATAAAAATGTTTAAAATGCCCATGGGCCTCTTGATCTCATTAATTAATTAATTGCATTATCCTCTGATTTTGCCCCTCTTTATTTTGCTCGTCATAAAAAAAAGTAATTTACATGTTTGCAGATGTATAACATATATTTGTATGTATTTTTGTTTAATGTTAAGCTATTTTACAAACACTTGGATTTCTATTGTTTTAAATTATACAATACTCTGTCGTTTTGTGCATTATTTTTATATGCGTACCAAATTTCAATAGTTGAATAGAGGGGAGGAAATTAAAAATGTGTTCTATAAAAATGACAAGTCATCAATTCATCAAATAAAACAATCCACTAATTCCATACTTCATGGAAATAATTGTTAGTTGCAGCCCTAAATATATGCCAATGAAAATTACAATTCTGTGGTTAAAGGGCAGCACATTGACCGAAGGGTTACCACTCTAGATAGTGTGGTTGCTCTTACATGAACTTCCTGGGGACAATGAAGACGGCGCCTCTGAATCTCGGCTTGAAGGCCATTGGGTGATGTTGATAGCAGTAGAAAGTGTCGGGTAAGTACGACTGTGACCAAGGCTGTCCGGGTGTTTGACAGTTTCCGCCATGACGGTTAAGACAGACGAAAAGGCAGGAAGACCGGTCGGGCCTTGCCCCTCAGATTCTGAACGGGGCACCGTCAAAGGCACCCGTCGTTCAACCAAAGGATGAGCGGAAGCGGCAGGGGGTGCGGCGTCGAAGCCGGAGGCATGGTAGGTTTTCTTTTCTGCACCTGGAATATATAAGGCAATACAGGTATAAGGTTAACCAAGGTTAACTGGGTTAATGAGTCAAAACCAATGAAGCGAAAACATTTATTTATCAGCCCTATATAATTAACATATAATACGTACTACTGTAAGAAAATAAGAACTATCGACCTACAATTAAAACACAGAACACAGAATTGCAGTTCAATGAATGGTATTTATTGTCATTAATGCTCATTCTACAGTAGTAAAACAAAATGGGAGGGCTTCTCCTTTCAGTGTGAGAAAGCCATTTCAGACAAATGCAAAAAAATTACTTTAGGGTAATATATATTATGGGAAAATATACCGTTTTTAAAGTCCATCCTTTGTTAATTTGATATGTTCAAATAAATAATAAATAATACATAAATATGACCAAACGAGTTTACCAGTCAAAAATGTTTACTTCATATTAGCAGTTCTAGACTTGCGTATCCCTCAAAGACAGATATTTTTGGCCACAATTGCCAGCCCAGTCACAATAAAACTTGACCATAGTGGATCATCTTTTCGCCTCTGAAAAAAATGTCATCTAAATTACATTAATGCTCCAAACTCTGCAGGAGACAATTGGCCAATTCAGTGTCATAACTATTCCAGTGCTGGTCCCATTCTGCATTTTTATTCACATCCAATCACTGACGGATCCATTAGTGGCTTCTCTGTGAAAATCATCCAACCCCTTCAGCACGTTAAAGTGCATCCAGCTCACTCTTTGTCACAGCACATTATATGATTTAAAAGGACAACTATTTAGCTGTCAGGTGCAGTGTTGCTTTGACCTTCTTGAACTGAAAATCCACATAAGGTTCATTGTACTTTTTTTCTGACTAAAACGGTAGTGAGAGATTATCAATTGAGTCAATTACTCTTCAAGAGTTTGCAAACGTGTTATTGGATTTTATATGATATTTAATAAAATGGGCGTGTCTTTAAACCCACAGAAATTGACGTTCTTGCAGATCTCATCTTCTGCTAACCCGCGTTCGGGAGCCAATTCTCGCTGAGGTGTTGGATACTGCCGTTTAGCCACCTGCTCTGACAGAGCCTAAGATATGGGATGCTTTTTCACCAATGGGCCGATAAGGGGCAAGGTGATCATTTGAACAGTTTCGAGGTCATGAGATCAAACCTCCCTGTGTGGAGTTTGCATTTTCTCCCCGTGCTTGCGAGGGTGTCTTCCGGGCACTCGGGTTTCCTCCAAAATTCCAAAAACATGCATGTCAGATTAATTGGTTGGTTCAAATTGTCCCTAGGTGTGAATGAGTAAGTTAGTTGTATGTCCACATGTGCCCTGCAACCAGCTGGCAACTAATTCAAGGAGTCGCCTACCCACTGCCCGAAGATGGCTGCGATGGGCTCCAGCACCCCGGCGAACCTACTGAGGATAAGCGGTGCAGATAATAGATGGATGGATGGATGGATGGATGGTGTTATGCTTATTTACTCTCAAACCCCACGCCTGTAAGCCATATATCACTAATAAAATCACCACATCTTCATCCAATCCTTACTTTGCATCCTTTAGCAGTACTCTACATTTGAACAATCAATTTAGCATTGCCTTGCACTCTTCACCCACCCTTTTCTTTACATCCTCCTCCAAACCACCACATGCTGCCTCATACAAACCAAAATTCTTCAAACCATTTACCTCCTGCAACTTTACACCATTCAACAAACCCACCAACCTCACCAACTCTCAAACACCTCATTACCTTACTCTTGTCTGCATTCACATTAAGCTTCTTTCTCGTATAAGCTCTATCAAACTCTATTACCAAGGCACTCAGTCCTGCTTCAGAGTTATCTGCAAACAACAGCTGACTTACATGCAACTCACCCTCACAGATACTCTTACATGCACCACATGCATCACTCCATCCATATACAAATTGAACCGCCACACCCTTGCCTCAAACCCACTCTTACCAGAAGCCACTCGCTCACTTCACTCCCTACTCCCACTCAAGCTCTACTATCCTCATACAAGCTTTGCACAGCATGCAGCAACATGCCACCCACCCCATATATCCTGAATACTTGCCACAATGCCTCCCAATCTATCCTGTCATATGCATTCTAGAAATCCATAAATGCCCAAGACAACTTTCCCTTTTGGCTATAAATGTTTCACACAACTACCCCACTGTAAAAATGTGATCTGTAAATCCCCTTCCTCTACTAAACCGACCCTTTTCCTCCCTAAATAATTCTGCTCTCTTATCCCTTATTCTTCCAATCAAAATATTGCCATTAAGTTTTCCCACCACAATCAACAGGTGAATATTGTACCTCTAAAATTACTAAACACCAGTCTGTCACCTTTCGGTGAACCACACATGCACACACCAGTTCTCTGGTACCACTCCAAGCATTAAACATATCTGTCATTCAGTGCTTTTTTTCCCATCTCTTACTGCTCCATTTACACAATTTTCATTTTCATTCAATACTTCTCATATACTTCCTGATCAGTAGTCTGCAACCATTCCTCAAATGGTTTTCTCTTTTCCATAATTGCTGGTCTCACATTCGCATTCCACCATACACTACCCTTTCATACACCTACACCAACCTTGTGCATTCCACATACCTCAACTGTGCTGCGCTTCAAGCATGTCTTCAGACGTTACAACTCTTCCTCCACTCCCTCTATAGATCTCTTCGTCACTATTTTAAAACACTCCCTTACTCTTTCGGCATACTCATCCTGCTTCTCTCACTTCTTCAACTTGATCATCTTCACTTCTTCTCTCACATGCACTTTCTTCCATAACCCTGCCACTTATCACACTTACACACACAATTTTGCCTCCACGAGATAGTGGTCAGACATTCCACGAGCTTTGCCACTCAGTACGGTCTGATCCAACAATCTCTCACTCATCCTCCTACTGATCAAAATCCATTCATTATTAGTCTCTTAACCATTCGTGCCACTCTAATTCATGTGTACTTATTGACTTGCTTTTTCCTAAACATACTATTTCCTACCATTAACCCCAGCTCCAGACAAATTTCAATCAGTCTCTTGCCACTCTTACTCACTCCTGGAACACCAAATCTTCCAATCACCCATTCCATCCTCACATCACTAACTCTGGCATTGAAATCTCCCAGCACGAACACAGAACAATTCATTCCATTGACAAATTACTCTCCAATCCATTTCTCCCTTCCTCATATCTCTCAGCACCTGGACCATCCACATTCCGAAAAGACGTTCTACCGTAGGCTGACCTGACAGCAGCAATTGTGTACTCTTTATAAATAAGTAAAAACAGTTACACTAAAACTCAGAATTATTGCAAACAGAACTTTTCTAATGATATAAACAAAGGTTAGCATGCATACATTCACTGTGTGATTACCATAGTCAACAAACAACATGCAAGAATGCTACCACAGCAAAACACGCCAGGCTTAAAACCTTTGTCAGGAAACAACATTTTGAAGCAGTGAAAGAGTCAAATAAAACTAAATAAAATTTTATAATTGTAAGTACTCTCTGCTTTGAAAGGCATAAATTGCTATCAGTGTTGTACGTGTGCATGCGCTGAGCGGTATGAAGGGATTTTAGAACAATGGACTTCTTTACCCCAATATGGAGTTCATTGACAAATACAATGTTTCTGTGTTCCCTGGTGATGATGCCAAGGTCATTGGAGAAATCTCTCCTGGTATATAAATTTTATTAAAACTTCCAAATGTTGAATGATCCCAACAAATGTGTTGAGCAGAGGTGCCCACACTTTTTACTCTTGTGAGCTACTTATAAAATGTTCAGGTCAGAATGATCTACCTGCTATAAAAATGCAAAACATATCCTTTTATAAATCTAGCATATTAATATTGGGGTTTTTTTGTACCATACAGTGCCGTGAAAAAGCATTTGCTCCCTTTCTGATTTCTGTATTCTTTGCTTTTTCATCACTCAGAAAGGTTTCATATCACTGTGAAACATCTGTGGATACCACTATGGTTGGGAAAATCGACTTATTGAACAATCATTATTGCAAAGGACTTATCAGATCATTGTGTTAGAAGGAAATTTTGATTTTTCCATATGTTATGTCTTTCTGGAATACATATGTATTGACTGGAAAACGTTTGGTTGTTACAGAAGTTATATACTATTTTTTACACTATTTCATCTTACGTAAAGTCTTGTTCTAAAATCTGACTTCAGTGTTTGAGGGCAAGCTATGAGAGAAGGTTTGTCGTGAACCGCACTTTGCCTTGGAATGTGCCTTTCCTTCCATTCTGTGCAGATAACAATGACTTATCACCTCGCCTGGAGTGGGGGAGTATGTGCCTGGCACGTCCTATGACCCTTCCTCCCATTATTCAATCATGGTTGGGAAGTTTGCATCGACGACCACGGACCAATCAGCCAGCGGCTTGGTCGTGGGCTGTGAACGTTTGGTCGACATGTGTCATAGAAGTGGGCAACCCTGGAAGCCCCCGTCGTCTCCTACACACGATTGTAATTGTCAAGGAAGAGAGATCCGATGTGTTCAACTCTTTGATTCGGCTAAATAAATTAACATGTGAACTATACTCGGCTCAATAACTTCTCCGGCTTCTGGACATGCTCCAACTGTAAGGGATTACACAAGACACGGGAAGTGTCTTCGGAGTCAGATTTCAGTACAATAAATGTTAAAACCTCACATTACCCATGTGCTACTTACTAACAAACGAAGTGCGAGAAATTCCTTTAATATCATTCACAGGATTAACCCCTCCAAAATTCAGAATGTGGGCATATTTAATAAAGATGTCAATGTAAACTATATATCTTTTTTTACACATAAGGAAACTGTAACCTTCTTATAAAACGTTTCTGGAGTGAAATCTGTAATTTTATAGTTGCATCCCCCTCACATGAAACAGATAGTATTGATTTCCACAGTTACTAGTAGTAAGAGAATCCTACTGATATGACTCAGATACAGCACTTTCATCATCTGGTCGCTGTTGTTTTTCTGTGTTATAGGAGTCAAATTCAGCCACACTCAAGAAATACAGAACCAAACAAAAATATCAAGTCAGTGGTTTAACGGGTGATTTCCCAACGAAAAAAAAAGTTAAACATAAATGTAAATAAAGACATAGTAGGAATTTTGCTATCAACTTGAGACGTAAGAGACCACCATCTGTTTTCCTACCAGTTTCTAACCGATTAGAGAAGCTTGACATTTTTGAAACAAGGACCTAAATTCAAGAGTGAATGAAAATCTCACCAAAATGATCATTGAAATCACCCAAAATGCTAGTCGCGTGAAAAAAATGGCCTGACAAACAGCACCTGGAGGAGCAACGTAATAAGTTTTTATAAGGAATGGAAGGATCGGGGGGAAGAAAAACTATAAAATATGTATAGTGATTCAAACTATTTTGTAATTTCTATATGAACTGACAAATGACTGTTACAATGATGAAGTTATACGCCCTTCGCTTCAACATGTCATCCCTTTTTTTCTTTTCAGGTGATTTGTTCATTTTATGGTGTTTGTTGCAACAAAATTGAAAAGAAAAGGATAACAGAAATACAAATTCACAGGTAAAGTAATTTGTTTCTCCGCCTTTAAATGTGAAGTCAAACTTTAGGTTTTGCCTATGAAGGTTTCCCCAAACCAGTAGACCATTAAAACTAATCATTTAGATATATAGATGTAACTTATCTGCCCCCTTATCTAGTTTATTTAAATTTGTTGTAATTCTGATTGTGTGTACAGTTTGTTTACAATGTTAATGCAATGTTACTACAGAATATTTCTATGGAAGTGTATATGGGTTCTGTTCAATACAGCATTTAAAAAAACAGCTTCCAATTCAAACGCAATTGTGTTGAAGCTGCTTTCTGCACTGTTGATGACTGAACACAGGTAGACAAAAGCGTATCATATCCCAGTTTTGTCGCCAGACGGAATGCATTTGCTGCCTTGCCGGTTACCATTAATCAACTTCAATCATACCAGTTTAGTCACAAAGTGTGTGGGCTCAGGTAGGCGATGCTGGCTGACCTTATTTTACTTAAAGTAAGGGTAATGGACGTGCTGTTTAGGGCAATGACTATCGCATTCGCTGGGATGTTGTGCATGGACTTCTCTTTTAACCATGTCATGGTAAATGAAAGCTGAAGGTTTTCTACTTATTTGAAAATTAATTAAATAGTGCCTAAGTGTCTTTGCAGAAGTTTAAACATGATTCAGCCTTATTTCATGATACATGCAATAATCTACAATGTGACATTCTCAAAATCAGGGTATCTTTTCATTAAGAACTACAATGCAACAAAACACTTTCTAAGCTTCATATACTATAGCAGCCATTTAAGCTACAATTAGTGGTTGCTTCCTTCTTACTTGGAGGTTTGCCAAAGCAGTTGTGGAAATGTATTGAATGCACTTTTTGTTTTGTTATAAATGCACTGTCAGTAAAAACTAAAAGTGTTAGAATCTTAGTGAGTGGAAAACATATTGAAATAATTCTGATAATAATTCTAATTCTTTTAATCTTAATTGTAACTGAATCGGAAGGTACCCAGAAATTCCCACTCCTCGATTCTAATGAGCTTGTGTTATTTTGAAGCCTTCTAACTTAAAAGGGATATGTTTATTCTTTTGCGCCTCCTGGCAGGAAACAAAATAACTTCAATCATTAAAAAAACTACATATTCTTGATCAATAAGTAAAAATACTAGAACTATCGTATAAACCTGCATTTGTTAAAATAGTTGTAGGTCAAGAGATTGGTATTCATTTTATATCACATGAGCCTCACCTAGAGGGAACTGAAATGATTATCCACCATATTTCTGCCACGGGTACCACTAAAACCATACATTTTTGAAAAGCTGGGAAAAATAAAGGTAAAAATGGTGCAGTTTGGTCACGTTTGATTCTCCATAGTTTGTATTCTTTCTTGTGCTTTCGGTAGCACCATAAAAAAAAGCAATCAATAATTTTCAAAAATGTTAGATAATGGAAAATGATATGCTTTCTGTAGGTGGACAAACATGACAAAAACATTCTTAATGTTTTTGTATGAATATCCTTGTAGATATATACAGTATATTTGTGCATGTGTGTGTTGCGCTCTTATAAGGCTTATTGAAAGCTTTTTTGTGACTTATGTTATTTTTTCTTTGTTTGGTTCTATATTGCTCTTTGAACATTTTGGGTTGTCGACCCCTGCTTTATATTGTTTATTTCATGTAGAAATAAGTGAAGGGCAGCCTCATTTTTGTGAAATAACTACCGACACGCTCACAACTACGCTCAGAAAGTTTAAGCAATAAATGCAGCAATTATTCTGGCGAGCAATAGTGCATTGCATCATCGCAAGAGCGTGTATGAATATTTTACTTGATCTCGTAGGACACGGCATAAGAACAAACATTCAAACAATTTGTTTGAAAAATGTTTTCTTGATTCCAAACTTTTCTCTCAGAAGTCGACAGAAATGCTTTATATCATCCCCAGAGCAGATAGCACTATGTTTGAGTAACCGGCACTCCAACATGTCGCCGTGTGCTCCATTATATGCCGCTTTTCCTTTTTGCTCTCAGCTGTTTTTGTGCTTTTGAGTGCGGAAATAGTAAACAAGAGAGTGCATTTCCAAAGAGACGCACACAGAACCCTGGGAGCAAAGAAACACATTTCACAACTAGGATCGTCTGTTTCTGATGAGGTGCCACAGGCCTTCCTCAGGTTAGGACTCTTTTCATGGACGGCGCACAAATACACAAACACAGGATGCTAATGCAACTAAGCTGTTCTTTTTGTCTTATTCGTGCCTATGTTTGAAAAGCCCTGCATTATGGGTGTGCACAGTGACGGTCAGTGCTGAGGTGAGACAATCTGTTTCTATTTAACTCAGTGACGCGCATGAGCTCTATGGAGAGCGTTCCAGGAAACAAATAAAGGGACACTGTGTAATATGTAGACATTACATGTATAATGTAGCACAGTGGAAATCAAGAAAGATACAAATTATGGAGCCACAAAGTGACCAAACTGCAATGTTGCTACTTATTTACTTGCCCTGCCTTGTCCAACTATTCCAGCCTGCAAAAAATATTTTTTTGTTTTTTGGGATACCCATAGCAGCAAGACAATTATGTCAGCTCCCTCTGGGTGAGGCCTATGTTATGTGAGATGATTATAAATTACGAGAACATTTTTGAAAATGCACGTTTATATGATAGTTCATGTTTTTTCTGCTCAGTTTTAATTAAGCTATTAGGATTCTTTTTTTACCACTTGGAAGTGCTAAATAATACACACTGTACCTTTTTGACTGCGGCATAAATGAGTTGTCTTATGTTTCAAGACAAGTTTTAGTTTTGTTTGGAATTGAGGAAATGTTGTTGATATCAGGGTCAGGCAGAAGTGTGAGGCCAATGAGGTGACAAAAATAAAGGTTTTGAAGTATAAACTTTTCAGTGACATTCCCCCATAGAATTATAATGCCCCAATGTTTAGATAAATTACATCCACACATTAAAAATGGCTTATTTTCAAACTCAAAATGCAACCCATATTTATAAACGAGAAAGCTGACATCGCTAGTGAATCTTTTAAAGTTGTGACTTTGAAATTGGTGACATGAAGTTTAGCATTTACAATTGTGGCACTATTATTATTTTGTCCACAAAGATGATTCATATTCCTTTATTACACGCTAAAAGGTGTGATGTGATCTGTATAAGTTTTATAAAGGAAGTAAAAACGCCTCACTTAATTTTCCCAAAATGATACTTTTGTCTTTACACGCATTACTTCCCTGTACATATAATAAAATATTTTAAGGACAATCAAAAGAGCCCATGGACAAAAAAAGCGTTTGTGGCAGAGACAATCAATAATTGTTAAGTCAGCTACGGTAATTTACTTATTCTTGTTTTATTCACGTGAGGCCTCAAAGTATCCATTCAACTTGTTGCTATACAATTTCTACATTATCCTTAGTGGTGTTCTGATTTATTATTGGGTAGAAGGCCTTAAAATGTGTATTGAGTCTTATCAGACCACTTGCAGGATTGTGTCTGGACAAGGGGGTGCAGTGAAGCAGGGATTTGGGGAATTTTTCACTGACTTATCTTTTGTTTTTGTCGTCGCCCTTTGGTGTGTAAAGGATTGTCAGCCATTTTGAAAGTGCACGTGTAAAATCATCACAGCTTCTGTTTTGTACTTCCTTTAACCACTAGGGTCTTAGGGGCACCACTTCCTGTAGTGTGTCTCAGGCAAGTACACCCTGATCGTGCCAATCCCTCTCCAGGCCAAGAAATGTTTCCACTCCGTCTCAAACTAGCGACCTTTTGTGTGTTAGGCGAACATGCCAGCCACTGCACTAGTGTTTGTGTTGAAAAAAACGTGCTTTAAACAAGTGTTGGCGTTTCAAATCAGGGTTTAAGTTTGAAAACAAGGCATTCTATTTTAATACATTCTACTGGATTGTATTCTATTTAAAGTTAAACAATAGATTTAATTAGCGTTTTAGGATGTCAAAGTCCCCACGACCCCAGTAAGGATAAGCGGTGCAGAAAATAAATGGTTTTCAAAGTATAAGTATTTAAACTGGTGTCTATGTTTCAAATTAGGGTTTTCACAAAGTATTGAGGTTTTAAGTTAGGTTGTGAATGAAAATGAAAGTGGAGAAGTGGGGTTATAAAGTACTTTTTTTCGTTTTAAAACAGTATTTCAAAGAAGATTTTTACACTTAAGTTATGATTTTAAGACCGAGTTGAGATTTCTAAGAATGGTTTTAAACTATATGGTTTCAATAGATTTATGTACATGGATGAAGGGCTCTGCTTATGTTAAAAATAGGGGTTGCAAAGTAGTGTTTCCATTTTAAGTTTTATATTGTAAAATTACAATGAAGACAGTCCATTCTATTTTATTATATTCTAAGTAATGTTGTGGAATTAAAGTTTGGGTTTCAATTTTTGGTTTAATGCTATTAAATTCGCATATTTTATTAGTAAACGTTTGATAGTACTTTAAAAGTTAGGTTTTAAGCTTGTGTAAGTGTTTCAAAGTCGGGATTTCAACTACAGTTAGCGTTCTGAAATGGAATGGTGGAATAGAATGAGGGTTGCAAAGTAAAGTTTTAAACAAGATAAACATTTCTAAGTACTAATGTTGGGATTTGTAAGTTGTGTTTTAATTGTGGTTTTTAAGAGATGTGTCAATGTAAGGGCCCGGTCACACAGCCTTTCACGGGCGTATCGAGGCTGAATCACGGCCAGAAATTTCTGCCCGTGAAGCAGACGCTGTTGGACGCTTTGAGATCGCGATACAGACGAGATACAGCCGTGCTTTACACGCGGCAAGAAATTCACACGTGGTTGGCCGCGCGAAAAAGTTTTGCGCCGCTCAAAACTTTAGACCACGGGTAACCGCAGGCGGCACACGTGGTACACACGGGGTAATGACGCGGTACAGACGCGGAACGACGTGCTACGGCCGCGGACAGGGCGTGGTTACACGCGGGTAGGATGAGAAATTTTAGCGGGTGGAGCACGGTCATAGCACGTTTGTTCTGCGCCTGTATCGCGGTGTTATCACGTGAATTAGCGTGTGTAACCCGTGTGACGGTCAAACCCCTTTCTCCGCGTATATACAGCGCGATTTGCCGAGCACACGTCAGTTGTGCTCGAGACGTCAAGGGGTGAACATGGATCCCCGTCACCGTAGTGACCTCGTCTTAATCCATTTTTATTTCTCGACATTTCTTTTCATTTCATAACGAGATAATAAAATAAAAATGAAAAACTATTACAATAATAACATATTGGCTTCTTCTTCGGTGCCATAGCTTGAAATCTTTATCTTCACGGGACTGTCTTGAGCGGTTATGATTTCTACAGCCCGGCTCGGCAGCTTTTATACCCGTGGTCCACACGCGGAAAGGACGTGGAACTGACGCGATGAGGAAGCGGAACAGTCGCCGGCGTCTGTTTTGCGGGCATACCACGGATGAACAGCGGGTTGGCCAATTTTGCGCATTTTCTACCGCGGGCAACCACGGGCAAAAAAAAAATCGCAAAATTTTACCCGCAATACAGACGCAAAAGGCTGTGTGACCGGGCCCTAAGATTAGTATTTTGAACTGAATGGAAAACTTTTAACATGGGGTTTCAAACAACCATTTAATCTTGTCGTTTAAGGACTCAAAGAGTCAATTGAAGACTGGACTGGATGCCAAAAACAATCAACCAATCACAACATGTTCCGTGATGTGGGAGTAATCAGGAGTATTTGCAAACTAAATGCTTTTGGACAGCAATCCATCCCATCTAGGCACAAGCAGCACTGACTGTCTAAACTGGCCTCACATTTCCACCTTAAATGAGCTTGTGGATGTGTTGTGTGCTCTGCCTTGCTGTAGTCAGGAGTTCTTTCCTGACACGCTGTCACGGCGCTCCAGGCTGCAAGGTTATCGGGGCCGTGTTACGTCGTCCACACTCACGCTGGGATGAGTTGGTAAGCCGGATCCCTGCCTTATAATATCTCTTGCAGGTCAGCCGATACATGTTTGATGGGGTCTAGATCAAGGATCTGTCATTTCAAGATAAGCACGCCAGAAAGAGACTGTGTTTATTATTTAGCTCTTCCCGGTCCATGCAGTGAGAGTAATTTTGCCTTCATGATGATAAGGTACCCTATATTACCGGCAAGCACTATGCACTATTGTTTTAATGAGCATTTTAGTTTAATTTTACTTGTTGTCATTATTCATTTTCCTTTGCTATGGTACGAAAGATTGGATATGATAAATGTATATACCATACATTACCTTAAATAAAATGCAGGAATGAAATACATGTACCTGTGGTTGAAATATGTCACAAAAACAAATAACGTGATGTCATCACCACAAGGTCTATTTTGCAACAGAAATATTAAAGCCACAAATGATGCAAAGTGTTTTGTACAATAATATACTCTAAATTCAAGAACAAAATACCAGTGATTTAGGATCTAGTATCAATATTGTCACACAAACGCTGCTACCCGTCATTGCCGATTTCCCGCTCATTTCTGAAGAGCATGGTGACACTTTACATTGAAAAACAATGGCGATACGATGACGAAGGTGCTGTATCTGAGTCAAATTAGGAGGCCATAACCATGGAAATCAGAAACCAGTCAGTTTTATGTTGTAGACCAAAACCCTACCCCCCAAAACACAGCCTGGAGAGGAATGTGTACTGCCAGGCCGTACTTGCCCAGGACACACTACAGAAGTAGTGCCTTTATTCATTAAAAAAAACATTATGGATTTGAATAATAAGGAAAAATGCACAAACTATTATATAAATGTGCATTTTTTTAAAAACTCATAGGTGCATTTATTTTACGCATTATTAGCATCATCACAAGGGAGCTCAAATGATAGTCCGTCATTATGCTGCCACGGGCACCCAAAAACCAAAGACCTTGGTAAAGATAGGGCAAAAAAAATTAAGAAAAATTGTCACTTTGAGTCTATTTGCAGTTTATATTCCGTGTGCTTTTTAAGCACTTGTTTTTGCTAAAACTACACAATAAATCAAACTTTAGAGGTCATATAATACACACTGTCCCTTGAAGGAACTTGTGTATTCTAAAGCTTTGGTTCTCAACTGGGCTGACTTTAGAAACAACCATCAGACCCTAATGACAAGCTCTGTCTCACATTTCCACTTCTCAAATAATCAAATGAAAAGTTTGTGCAGTTTAAAGCACAACCAGAATAATATAGTCACCTTTTTTTCAACAAACAAAATGACCAGCAATACCAAAACGACTTCAAGTACTGTATTTACTCCCATATCAGCCTACATCATGCATAAAACAACCCTCTAAACTGCTTTAAAATGGCCAAGAAGTATGTACCCAAAATATCATTCAAACGTGTACCTAAACAGAGATAATAATACAATTAAATCGAAAATAAAGATACCGTATCTACACGACCATTTGGTGCACCGTGTTAGCCTTGTTGGCGAATTCCAGTTCGTCCTTGTTGCCACAGAGACGGAACCCAGACCTCCCAAGGCATACGCCAATCGAATCATCACAGGGTATCCTATCTCGTCTGCAGCTTTTATAGCATCACACACAGACTCTTGAGTCACACTTTTCATTGATCTCCTTGAGTTTTTCAGCAAATATCTGCCTGTGACCATGATGGACTCCACTGGTGTTACCAGGGCTACAACTCCAAACTTGTCGAGGATTGTCCCTAGGTGTGAATTGTCAGTCTCTGTGTGCCCTGCGATTGGCTGCCAACCAGTTCAGGAATTTCCCCTTCCCACTGCCTGAAGACAGCTGGGATGGGCTCCAGCACCGCAGCGACCCTACTGAGGATAAGCGGTGGAGATAATGGATGGATGGATGATTACAAAGTAGAAAACACGAACACAAACTTCTCAGAGTTCGTTTTTCACCTTCCTCCACTTGCGAACCTTCGATTTATTAATCTTCAATTCTCTCGCGGCTGTTTAGTGTCTATGCTATTTCTTGTAGCGTAGAAATCAACAAACCATTGCAGATAAAACACGAAAAGCATTCAATAGAGGGAAAGTGAGGTTTTGGATTGAATTAATATTTTGGGGGACAACTCTGTTCAGACTCTGGTGGAACATCAACTTTCAAATTGCTAGATACGCTACAGAGTTAGCATCCATTAGTACTTCTGCAAACAATGCATTGTGTGTGCTGCACACGTCCTCCTCCACGCAAGTGGGATATAATGGCGTTCAACCAGTAGACGCTTAAAAGTCACAGGTGATCGCATTTATTTGGAAATGTGAACAATCTCACAAAAAAATTGGATTTTCCCCAAAAATCGTTGTCACTGTTGTTCAATTTTGCTGATCACTAACTTTCTTGGAAACCATTATTATGGGCATATAAGTAGATAAAATGCACAAAATCCCAATAAAATGTGATGCGGACCTCCACAATCACACTCGGATGGCACTGATTGACTCAATAGGAAGAAGACTTTGAGCAGGGCATTACGCCATCTACTATTAGGGAGTGTATTTGAGTGTAATTTTTTTTTCTTCTCAGAAATATTTTGCCAAGGCAAAGGCCCACAACTCACTGAAAAAAGGGCTGTTGCACACTTTTGGGCCCTGACCCACTATATGAGAAATACTGCTCTGAAGTAGGTCAGCATAAATGTTGTGAAACATTGAAATTAAAAAAAATGATTTAGACATAAGTAATCAAACCTGCTGCTTATTTTATTTTTCACTGGTTGTTAATATAGACAACAGGAAGCCTAAACTGGGATAGGTGGGGACACATTCTTGCTAAAATCTTAAATGAAATATTATATATATATATATATATATATATATATATATATATATGCTGGCTCAAATGGTTAGAGAGGCGAAAAAAGTGAAGGAAAGATAAATAAATGCCGGAACCTATTGATTTCTTGGCCCCAACGCTCACATTATAGAAGATGCAGTTTCTCTAAATGGTGCACATTGTGTCCAAGGCAAGCCATTCCAGGAAAGTTTTCGATGTCAGCTAAGTAGTCATATTTGGGGATTTGATCAAATGCTGCCCAACAGCCACACTAATCAGTGGCTCAAAAATATGAGTTTTTTTCTCAGTGCGTTATCAAATGTCATCATGTCCACCCATTTTATTATTCATCTCACTAGTATAAGCCACACAGTTGCCTTTGTCTTCTGTCGATCAAATGAGAAGTAGGTGTAGGTCTATTTATTTGTAAATTTGACTATTTTTCCCCAGACACGAATTTCACCGCACATTTGTATTAGCAAGTACTGTGAATTTGGTCTTGTATGGCGTTAGCTCAAATTCATAAAATTAGAAAATGAATTTCCATGAGAGGCAAATATTGAAATTGGAAATTTTATTGTTCAGAATGTTAGAGTAGGATTGGTCAACGATGATAAAAATGTATTTTAGTTTGTAGTTTATATGCTGTAAGAACGCCCCTTGAAATAGTCATGTTGCCGACGCTGAGCAGTTAGAAACTTCGCATAACCATGTGTGGATCACAAGAGTCAAGCATGGCCCACAGGCCAAATGTGTCCCACCCCGTCGTTTGATGTGGTACGCGAGACAATGCTAAATGAAGCACGAAAGAGGGCTAACAACGACCTGCAGTTTTAAATATGATCACTGGATGTCTCCGAAGCACCCACTTTAGCTGTATTGGCTGATTATGATAAATCAACCAGAGAACATTGTCCAAACCTGTCTCGACCGGTACAAACAGTGGACCCAAATGCGGAACGTTTCGCATAATCCTTTATTGAGGGATCAGGGCGAGCGGAAAAAAACAACAGCAATCCAGTGCTCGTTGGGCAGAAGGAAAAAGAAGCCCTCCCCAACGGAGCATGGTCGTAAATCGGAACAAGTCGGGCAGCCGGGACAGGAGACGGAGCGTTGATCGGAGATCGGAACAAGTCAGGTAATTGGAGACGATCGGGAAGCCAGGCACAGAGGATAGGACAGGATACAGGACAGGTCAGGAACAGCACTGGAGCCAGAGTCAAAAATGGTTGCCTTGCAGGTGCGAATGATTGCTGAGGCACTGACAAGGAGCGAATGAGAATGATGTGCTTAAATAAGATTAGGACTAATTAGGGAACGAGTGGCAGCTGGGAATGAAAGGGTGATTGCAGGCGAGGGGAGTTGACAAATAATGTCAGAAACCCATCTTGATGTTTTTTTACTGAGTCCCTGCTTAGGGTAATACGAAAAATACATTAAGTTCGTTTTAAATTGCACATGGTAGTTTGGAGAAGTTTTTTGAAGCTTTAGCTTTTTTCTATAATGATATCAAATCCAACAGCAAAGTTTCCATATTCAGATAAAGAGTTTTCTTAAATTTGGAAATAAAGAGCATAAATAATTTTAAATCATTTAAACAACTTATTTAAATTGGTGTTTGTGTGCTGTATTTGTCTCGTTCCAATCTAAATGAGTTAAATAAACTGTTGTGGGGAATAATTCAAAAGTTGTTTTACAAAAAACATTTTTACAAATGCACAGTTGATAAACACTAGAAGAAATTAAATCTTAGTTAAGGGAAGGAGTATTGGGTAGAAAAAAACCTCATTAGTCGTTTTATAATAAAATTTTTACATCCCTGAATTGAATTTTGAACCTGTGAAAAGACCCTCAGCCCTCCAGCTAAGGCAACTTTTTCAATCCATTGACTTACTAGCCTGGCCCCCGTGAGAATTTTTTCACGTGGCCCTCTGAGCTAAAATGACTTCAACATTCATTCTGTAGATATTTGGGATTAAAAACACATTCAAAACTTTAATCACCTTTGAATTCTGTAAGGCAACATATAGGGAAATATTATAAATGATTCCGTTATCCGGATCAATCTGCTCCAAACTAAATATGTACAACACAGCAGAGTGTGAATGGAATTACTCTGAGGGATTATGTGCGATTACGAATGTACTAAAAACAAAAGTGCACTGGCTTTACATGACTGTCCATTTTAGCTCGTTTTGGGGGCTGTGAGTAGAAAACTAATTCCTCGTATTAGCAAAAATCAAGCAGAAGTACATCATTGTGCCACTTCAAATAAGATCCTGTCACAGTGCCACTCCGTGTTTGGCGTGTGCGTGCAGAGAGGAGGACGCCACTGCATTAAAACTCAGGGCCGTCTGCCGCCTGCACGATGCAAAAGTAGACAGCGGGAGAAGATAACTGCATGCTGCGGCTCTGATGGATCTCGGGATCGCGGCCGGCAGCTGACACGTGGGATGCGAAATGGCAGCTGGGGGTCAAGGCAGGTCGCCTGCTAATGAGATTACGTACAAGGTGAGCTCGACAGTCGCCTCCTGAAATATGCATTTGCTCTACTTAAGTTGGCAGACTTAATACTTTTGATGGGGTCGCTTCCATTAAGTGGGAATGCAATTTTAGAGGGACAACGACATCTCCCAAGGTAGCAGAGGCGATACAGCGCAGCGTACGAAATAAATTGCAAAAGATGATACAACAAATTGAATAGAGTTGAAATTAGGGCTGCTTCAATAAATCAATAGTATCAAACCGATTATCAAAAGCAATGGCAACAAAATTAATCATCAATTTGTTGTGTTGTACAATACAGGTGCCACTCAGCATGTTAAATCAATGCAAATAAGAGTGCATTGATTTTTGTTGTGATTTTAAGAGAGAATGTGTGAAGTACCACTTTAGTCCAGCAGAGGGCGAATGAGTCGAGTCCACATTATATTGTGCGACATCGTTATGATCCAACAAGAAACTACTAGGAGTACTTTTGTCCAGCATAGGACCATATTTCAGTGGTCTCCAACCTTTTCCAAGCTGACAGCTAGTTTTTGTCACTCATTAGCACAAAAGGCACACAGTTTGATAAGCATTTCTAAAATCACAATTTACCATGTTATTACTATGTTGTTACTAAGTATTTATCAGGTGAAGTATTGGAAGTAGGATTAAATAGACTTAGTCAATCACTGAAATAATACATCTTTTTACCTAAAAATCACAATGACCTAGCACCGGTGAGCAATTTTCCGAACAGGTCCGCAGGCATCACAGGTACCCTGGGCACCACGTTGCAGATCCCTGCCGTATTTTGATGCATGAGGTTTTCTTGAACTGACAAAGTACTCGCATCATCCTCCACACTTTATAAAATAAGTATATTACTCATTTTCAGGTGTATATACGTACATTGAATGTATTTTGGTTTTTGTTTACCTTTTTGACACTTGGATTTTTTTTATTGTTTTATGTTACATCATATTTTATTTTTTGTGCACTATTTTTCTGTCTTTCCAAAACTTATATAACTTTTGATTCATCGATAATTAGAAATATAATTGAACACTTCATTGTTCAGTAAAATCACAGTTAGTTGCAGCCCTAGTTGAAATGTATCAAATTTAGATTGCAATCATATAAATTCTGGACTACAAGCCATTACCTTTTGGTCTACCCTCTTTCACTTTGTCATTTGTGCAAGGGATAAGAGAGCTTAAGATCTGACGCATGGCTCAGTATGTGCACAGAATGTCGTGATTGTACGGCCTTCTGAAATTTAGTCAGTACAGTTCAAAGAGGGCTTTTTCAGAATGTTTTTGTCGTACTCCTGCGTATATGTCAATGCCAATTTAATTGATATCGACTACTGCGTTCATCGATTAAGATTGACGGCTGTAAACAGGCTGAAATCGGTGTCTTCATCGCGGCACAATGTGTTATATTTCTGTACAAGACATTTCTCTGCATTTGATTTTTTATGGTAGTGGGGGACTTGAATTAATTAGTTTTTTGTTCAAGCCAAGTGTATATATAAACAAAAGGTGAGTTTCTTTCTTAAATCTACGCAAGTGGCTTATCTTTAGGTGCACTCAGAAGTCCGACATTTTGGGTAACTTGAAATACTTTGTCAGGCTGACACATAAATTTAGCTTATCAAGGTTTCCGCGGCACGGCGGTTTGGAGGACCACAATTCAATTCCAGCTACCGTAACCTCCTTGTTTGGAGTTTGCATGTTTTCCACGTGCCTGCGTGCGTTTCCCCTGGGCACTTTCTCCCATATTCCAAAAATTGAATGTCAGGTAAATGATATGGTCCAAATTGTCCCTAGATGAGCGAGTGAATTGTCCGTCTCTGTGTGCCCTGTGACAGGCTGGCAAGCAAGTCCACTGCCTACTGCCCGAAGATAGCTGGGATGGGATCTAGCACCACTGCAACCCTACTGAGGATAAGCGGTGCAGAGAATGGATGGATGGATTTGTCCAATACCGAATCAACATACATAATGTACATGAAGTGCTTTGCTAATTTAAGACTCCTGTGTCTTCACAGAAACAAAACATGTGCGACAGACACTTTCACAATGTCACAAGTGTTATTTGTGCAGCAGGGCAAGGCTTGAGTGGACTTATTTGTGCAGGTGATCTCATGGTTTGGTCATTGGCTGCGACAGAATGAGCGCAAAGACAATCCGTCCAATTGAGAATGTTCCGCTATGACAATGTGAGAGTGGTCACATATCTGTTCGTCTGACTTCTTAATTGGGTCTAAGGAGACACTTCAGCGGGAATCAGAGATTCTACCTTCAACTGAAAGCCTCTTTAGCAAGCGTAGTAAAGCCTGGGCTTACAAGTTTAGTTTGGTGCGTGACCATTGTTGCATCTCCAATCATGTTTTGTCTAAGACACATATGTCAAACTCATTGCCCACAGGCCAATTGTGGCCCACCACATCATCTTATGCGGCCCGCAAGAAATTAAGATGTCTGAGCATCTAGGAATAAAAGGGTTAAAAGGGTGCTTACACCCAAAACTACATTTCCCACAATGCCTGTGGATGACATACCTGCAACAAGAAGCCTGTATTTCCATATCGATGTCAATGAATAGAATAGAGCAATAAATGATCCTGAAAATTTTCTATTTTGTTCATTAGTATTACAATAATCCCTTGCTGTATTGCAGTTTCGATTAAAAATTTCATCATGCATTGTTTTCTGCAGCAGACAACACACAGCAAATCCCGGAGCAGGTTGCCGTAGGCTGGTTTAGGCTGTCAATCAAACAGCTGGCTGGGTGCTAAAGTCAAAGGGGCCACCAAAAACAAATTGCGGACCACAGCGAGACCTTATATTTTAGCAGCTCATTATGCTGAATACAAATTCATCAAATAAATCTGAACTCTAAGGAACACCAGAAGAGCATGAAAAATTGCTGAATGCCGCCAGGTGCTCCTTGGATTTTTATGTAAACAATATCCTGGCCTCAGGTCTGGCCTACTTCTGCGGATATGTAACAAGCCACACTTGCCGAGCCTGTATCTTACCAACACCAGATCCATTACCTATTAACCAAATGGATGACCTGGAGCTACAACTCGTGGGAAGTTTATGATGTTTGTATTTTAATCACGATAGACATGATGATCCCAGATGCTAGCGGGCAGCTAGCTGGCTGCTCTTTATATTGCTTTCTAACACTGAAAGGAGAAGCCTTCCAATTTCGTTGTACTTTTGTATGATAACAATAAAGACCACTCCTTCAACTGCAATTCTGTTTTTTTTGTGTTTTTATTTGTAAATTTATAGTTGTTATTTTGTTACAGTCATGTATATTATATGTTACTGATATCTAATAAATAAATGAATGTTTCTACAAAGCAGGGTTTTGACTATCAAAGTACTTTTTTTGGAACACAACCCCTTTGAAAAACAAGGGATTACTCTAGCTCTACATACGAAATGAATTTGTTCCCGAGCCGTGGCCGTATTTATAATTGCTTGTGTTTCGGGCAAATCTTCCCAATACGATAAAACTGAAAACGGATTGATCACTAAAAACACATTCAAATTATAATCAACTGGGACTTGGATTTACTATTATATATAGGGCACAACTTTTGCTCGAATGACATCTTGGATCTCTTATAATCGTGGCTTGTGAGTGGAGGCATTTTTTTTAACAGATTTGTGACGAGACTTTTTTCAATGCAATTGTAATATTTGTGAAATGAATAATTACCATTTTCCAAATTACTTTACATAAAGGAGGAGTTACATTTATTTTATGTATTAATTAGATTCAGTTACAATTATAAGTAACATAAGGTAATTGCGCTGATGTGGCAAAATTATACCCATCCATCCATTATCTGCACCGCTTATTCTCAGTAGGGTCGCAGGGGTGCTGGAGCCCATGCGACCTATCTTCAAGCAGTGGGCAAGGGACACCCTGAACTGGTTGCCAGCCAGTGGCAGGGCACACGGAGACAGACAACTCACTTGCTCATTCACACTTAGGGACAATTTGGACCGGCCAATTCACCTGACATGCATGTTTTTGGAATGTGGGAGGAGTGCCCGGAGGAAACCCACGCAAGCACGAGGAGGACATGCAAACTTCACACAGGAAGGTTCGATCTCATGACCTCAGAACTGTGCCTCGCTAACCATTGTGCCGCAATGCTGGCCCAAATTATACCCACAGAACCTAAATAAATGAAACACAAAGCATTTAATATTATGTGAAAATATTGATGAATATTTAGTACTTTAATTCTACAGAAATTGTGGTGCCCCCTTTTGCTGCTAACACCAAGGCCACCTGATTGCAGTGCAACCAATACAATGTTGCACTTTCTAAAAATAAACAGATTTAATTATGTACTAATCCGAAGTTGTCATATGAAATATAATGTAATTGCAAGATTTGTTGCTTTTGCAGAGAGTAAAGAATATGTGTTAATCTGACTCCAAAATGAACGTATAAAATAACCTTCTGTTTCAATGGCAGATTATTTTGTTCATTTTAAGTATTATTTTTTTTAAATTTTCAAAATGTTTTTTTGAACAAAAGAAAATATTTTTAATAACAAACGCTGATGTTTAGGATATTTATATCATTTGGCTAAACATATACTTATTAGTTATTAAAATAAGGAATGTAACATTTTACATTGGGCAGCACGGCAGCGCAGTGGTTAGCGCGTGTGCGACACAGTTCTAAACCTCCTGTGTGGGTTCAAATCCAGCTACCAGATTTCCTGTGCGGAGTTTGCATGTTCTCCCCGTGCTTGCGTGGGTTTCCTCCGGGCACTCCGGTTTTCTCCCACATTCCAAAGACATGCATTTCAGGTGGATTGGCCGGTTCAAATTGTCCCTAGGTGTGAATGAGCGAGCGAGTTGTCTGTCCCTGTGTGCCCTGCGAATGGCTGGCAACCAGTTCAGGGTGTCCCTTGCCCACTGCCCGATGATTGCTGGGATGGGCTCCAGCACCCCTGCGACCCTACTGAGGATAAGCGGTGCAGCTAATGAGATGAGATGAGATATTTGCAAGTAGGATAAATATTTTTAAAACCGGCGAATTCTTTGGAATGTCACTTCACCAATTGATACAAAATTAAAATGTGCTGAAAAGGTGGCTGTGAGTGCTCACACTGTATTTTCCATCAACGTCTTAAAACGTGAAAATGTGTTGGGAATTAGCGCCTGATTTCAAGATAGCAAGCGTCGTCACCTGTGACAATGACACAATTACCTGATCTACATTTACATTTTACAAAGAGAAGTCAAGTCATGTTCATTTGTATGGCCCTTAATTTTCAAAGGGCTGTACAAACTATAGATTGTTACAGACTTTAGACGATTATTACACCATCCCCTGATCTAAATCCTACATTAGGGCAAAGGCATCAACAAACGAAACACAGACATTGTCCACATAAAATGTAAGTCATTCATAAGCCAAGTGAAATAAGGAAAATAAAGAGCCAGTAGAAATATATGACTATACTTGAACATGATTATTTGTGTTCACATTTTGTTAACTTCCAACACTACACAAAAAATGCTTAGTTTGCAAACATTTTTTGTTTTATGTTTTACTTGTTGTATGGTGAAAAAAATGAAATACCACAATTAAAATAGGCAAATTGTGTAATATAATAAGTCATTTTGTTCCTTTTATGCATTTTTATAAGAATACGAAATCATTCTCAACATTTCAAAAAAACACAACCTTTTATTTTGTACTT
Organism: Urocampus carinirostris; assembly: GCF_059441175.1. Lineage (NCBI taxonomy): Eukaryota > Metazoa > Chordata > Actinopteri > Syngnathiformes > Syngnathidae > Urocampus > Urocampus carinirostris. The sequence goes on from NC_142352.1 coordinate 43,226,844, forward strand.
TGTGCTTTTTTTTACAAGAAAATGTTCAAACAATTAAATGAGCGAAATGTTTTGCCAATGGGGTAAAGAAAGTATTTTTTTTGCTGTGTAACAATCACTGTTCAAACACTTCTAAGACCTGCTAAAGATTCAGATGAAGCAGTTCCCTTAAGGGGAGCAGGAGAGGTTGGCCAAGGCCAGAGATGGCTTAAGGAAGGCAGACAATGAGGAATAATAAGGTGAGAAAAGCCTGCTAGGCTTTCAGGTAAATCCGACCAAAATCTGGAGCATAGGAACACCGACCAAAGGGTAAATGTTCTGAGGTCTGAGGTCCTTGCAAGCCGCAAGGCGCAATCAAACCCTATTTTCCTGCAGGACATTTACAAGGACTTCAAAAGGAACTGTGATGTAAATTGCAATAAATTGAATTGTAGCCTTGGAGTATTAGCCTAAGAAATGTGTGTTAAAAGTGTGCAGAAGGCTGTTTGATATGCACTATTTTAAATGTTCTATTAAATAGGAAAATGTTTGCCTAAAATAAGTAAAATTGTCTCATCTAGTAGATTACATGTGAGCAGTGGCGGTTCTACACTCAATTACTCCATGGGCTTGACCACTCCCATCCAAAGAAACCTAGATGTAGTGGTAAGGCGGACAAACAAAAGAAGAAAAAAATAAAATCAAAAAATCAAAAAAGAGAGGAAAAAAAGAAGAAAATATTAAAGCAGGAAAAAAAATAAAAGCTGGGAAACAAATGAAACAAAAGAATAATACAGCAAGAAAGAATGAAGTAAAAAGCTAGGGGGAAAAAAGAATGAAAGAAAAAAGGGAAAAGAGAGAAAAAGAAGAATACAAGCAAGAAAAAATGGAAAATGAAAAAGTAAGAAAAAAAAGGGTTAAAAGCTAGGAATGGAAAGATTGAAAAAAGAAGAAAAGAAGTTCAGTATGGAACTAATAATAACGTAGTATTCTGCACAAAATGAACTAGTACGTAATTTTTTAAATCTATTATTCTACTAGATTATTATAACATAGATTTTTTTCACTCTGCCTTGAACTTTTGCCTCATTCAAGCATTTTTATGCCGAACATTTTTAAACTGGAATGCCTGCATGACACAACAAAATGTCTTAAAAATAATTACTTTTCAGTGCAACAACAAATAAACTGCAAAATAAACTGCAAAATAAACAAATAAACGATACATCCAAATTTTTTAAAAAAGCTAATCGGAAAACACAAATTATCTTTATTCTGAAACATGATTATCAATGTTTGGCAGTTCTATTCACTGCTATAACCATTTACTGTATATTTGTCAAGTGAAATCAAAATATGTACTGCCATTGATGTAAATACAAATTATGTGCATTTTATGGCCGGCTATGCTTTGGAATCAGGTCTTTCCCACCTTGTATATAAATTCCAGGTTAAAAAAAAAATCCCTTAAGATATGAGGACTTAATGTGTTTGGGTTTAAAATCAACAATTTTGAGTTAAAGACACACTAAAAGTAAAATACTGGCCAAATCATTGCAAACACTAGTGAGTATGCTATATTATATATAATGGTATGGTTACCGGAAATGAGCGTTTTAAATGATTACAGTCAAACGGTGTGAATGAGACAAAAAAATTACTAATAATTATATGAAGCCATTAGCGAGCTGGAATCATGGCATGTTTCTCATTTGTATATCCACAAACACAATACATAGCCTAAAAATCATCTTCACTGATAATGTTTCCAAAAATCTCAAATTCCATCAGTCGCTGTCATAAACTTGTATTTTATTTATGCTATACTTAACAAGATCGCAGCACCATCTAATGGCACTCCAGTTTTTGTATTTTCTACCGTTCACCTTTAGTGCTGTTCCAAATGATAGCAGTGCGTTGTGACTAACCAGAATATCTCAGGTTTTAGTATATTTTTATTGTTGCAGGCCAAACAAGTAACGGTAGGTGTAGTACATTATCAGAAAACAAACAAGACCCAGCATTCATAATAGGCACGCTCCGTAGCGTGTGCAATTGGGCAAATAGTTCAAAAGGGTGCGTTAATAGAAATAGCAGTGTCTGCTGTTTACTGTACAAACTCAAAACTATTTTATATTTTCCCAAAAAAAGTTTTTTTATAACTGCTTCACATCTGTGTGGCATAGAGTCAAACAACTTGTGGCAAATTTCAGTTGTTATTTCACTCGATGATGTGTTTAACAACATTCTTCGATTCATTTGAATTTCTTGGTTCTGCTTCACAAACAGCATTTTTTAAATCAGCTCACAAGTTTTCGATTGGATTGAGATCTGGGGATTGTACTTGCCACTCCATAACATTAATTTTATCGGTTTGGAACCAAGACTTTGCTCAGCTTTTCAGCATAAGGCAACATACCCTCTTCAAGTATCTTGTCGTACACAAACTGATCCATGATCCCTAGTATGCGATAAATGGGCGCCACACCAGAGTAGGAGAAATAAGCCCAAACCATGATACTTACACCACCATGCTTCACTTTCTTCAATGTGTACTGAGGTTTGAATTTGAGTTTGGGGGTCATCTCACACACAGTCTATGGCCCCTGGACCCAAAAAGGACAATTTTACTTCATCAGTCCACAAAATTTTACTCCATTTTTGTTCTTTTGGGATTATAAACTCTTTTGCAAATGCCTATTTTAACAGAAGGACTTTGCGTAGGATTCTTGAAAATAAATTTGCTTTACATAGATGTCTTGTAATTGTCACAGCTCTTACAGGTAACTGCAGACTGTGTTTGATCGTCCTGAACCTGATCGTTGGCTGAGCCTTCGCCATTCTGTTTATTCCCTGGTCCATTTAAATAGTTGTCTTCCGTTTTCTTCCACGTGTCTCTGGTTTTTCTACCAATTTTAAGGCATTGGAGTTCATTCTATCTGAACAGACAACAATTGTTTGTGCCCTTTCATAGGTTCCACCGTCTCCAATCAACTTTTCATCCAAAGAATACCATTCTTCGGAGCAGTGTCTTGCACGACCCATTTTTCTCGAATCCATGTTCAACCTGTGCTGGCTTCATCATCCTTAAATAGGCGCCACCCGATTCATACCTGATTCACACCTATTTCGGGATTTTTTTCATCCCTAAAATTGATGAACTCAGAGATTGGTTGCCACTCTACTATTATTTTGAACACACCCTTTTGAACTATTTGCCCAATTGTACAGCTTCAGAGTTTTTCTACTATAAATGCTGGGTGTTGTTTGTTTTCTGAGAATCTACTGTACCTACTAGTAACTTGTCTGGCATGAAACAATAAAAAATATACAGAAAACCGGGATATTCTGGTTAGTCACATTGCACTGCTTTTATTTTGAACAGCACTGTATCTTTCTTCCTATCTGAGACATGACAATGTTGTGTTTGAAAAATAAAGTCATACTGTCAAGTCAAGTCAAATTTATTAATATAGCCCTTAATCACAAAAATGTCTCAAAGGAATGCACAGGATTACAATGACACAATTACCTGATCTTAAACCAACATGCGGGCAAGGAACAACTCAAAACCTCAGCGTGAGGAAAAAGAGAAACCTTGAGAAGGGGACCTCACAAGTGGTATCCCCCTCTCAGGATGACCAGGGTGAATTACATTTAGCGCTACAGTACACAAACATAGTAAACACTAGGTAACATGTTGAAAATTTGTCAGGAAAATGCATGACAGCAGCGACGCCCCCAGCCTGTAAACTAGTCCAGAAAGTCTATGTCGGCTACGACGCAGCTTCACGTCTCTGCCAGCTGGTCCATGCAGGCGTTCACATGCTTCAGGTCAAACGCTGGTCCGCTGACTCATCTCAATTCGTCCTTCTCCTTCGTATCACCACCAGGCAGGCAGTTGGAAAAAGCCAGGACAATTCAGAATATGAGGTGGGCATCAATCATAAGCTTTGGAATATAAGTGTGTCTTAAGCCTTGATTTAAAAACTTCCAATGAGGTTGCAGATCTTATCTCCGGAGGCAGGGCATTCCATAGCACCGGGGCCTGGATGGAGAGCGCTCTCAAGCCTGCAGACTTCTTGGCTCTCGGAGTCACAAGTAGACCGTCATTTTCCGAGCGCAGACTCCGTGCAGGAAGATAGGGGGAAATCAAATCAGAGAGATAAGTGGGTGCAATTCCATGCAAACATTTATGTTAATAAGAGAACCTTAAAGCCTCGGGGGCGGCAGTGGTTCAGGAGGTAGAGCGCTCGTCTTGGGATCAAGAGATCGCAGTTCGAATCCCGGCTCCTCCGTGTTACATGTCGAATTGTCCTTGGGTAAGACACTGAACCCCTAATACCCCCGATAAGCAGGTTAGCGCTTTACATGGCTGCAGGGCCGCTATTGGGTAATGTGAAGCACACTGTAAAGCGCTTTGGGAGGTCTTGACTTGAAAAGCGCTATATAAAAGCAGATCATTTCATTTAATTTCATTAAAGTCACATCTTAAGTGGACTGGGAGCCAGTGCAAGTTGGCCAATACAGGAGTAATATGCTCAAACTTTTTGGTCTTAGTCAAAAGTCTAGCTGCTGCATTCTGAACCAGATGCAAACCTTTGATGCTAGACATCGGGAGACCAGAAAGCAATACATTACAGTAATCAAGCCGAGAAGTAATAAACGCATTAATTAAAACCTCTGCATCCGATTGGTACAGCATCGAACAAATCTTCGCAATATTACGGAGGTGGCAGAAAGCTATTCTAGTAATATTTTTCACGTGTGACTGATACGACAGATTAGGATCAAATATAACACCTAGATTTTTGACCGAGTAACTATGGGTGATATTACATTTGTCTAGGTTCAGGGTAGTGTTTGAAAACAACTCACGACAGTGAGCTGGACCAATAATCAACATTTCAGTTTTTTCTGGGTAAAGGCGCAAGAAATTAAGTGACATCCATCTTAGAATCTCAGTAAGGCAAGCCTCCAGATTTCTACAACTTAACTGTCCACTTGTCTCCAGTGGCACATACAGTTGAGTGTCATCTGCATAGCAATGGAAACTAATATTATAATTGCGGATAATGTCACTAAGCGGGATCATATAAATACTAAAAAGAAGGGGGCCAAGTACAGAGCCCAGTGGAACACCACAGGGGACATTAGATTGTTTAGAGGTCAGATTGCCATAGTTAACACATTGCATCCTGTCTGACAGGTAGGACCTAAACCATGAGAGTACAGTTCCTGAGATACCAATGCATTCCAGACGAACCAGTAATATGTTGTGGTCGACAGTATCAAAAGCAGCACTGAGATCCAGCAGCAGTAACATTGATGAGGCACTGGAATCTATTGCTAAAAGGAGATCATTGGATACTTTAGCCAGGGCTGTCTCAGTAGAGTGATTTGCCCTAAATGCTGACTGGACAGTTTCAAAGAGGTTATTTTCTGACATGAAGTCATTTAACTGCTGTTCAGCAACCTTTTCAAGTAATTTTGCAAAAAATGGCAGATCTGACACTGGCCTATAATTACCTAGGCTTTCTGGGTCAAGGTTAGGTTGCTCAAGCATGGGTTTGATGACGGCAGACCTGAAGGCTACCGGAACAATACCCGAGGATAGCGATATATTAATAATATTTAAAACTGATGGTCCTAAGATCCCAAACAGATTCTTCACCAGTGAAGCTGGAAACGGATCAAGCAGGCGTGTAGATTGTTTGGCCCGACTGACCATCTGTGTTAGACTATCAAGGGACAAATCATTGAAACTGGAGAATGTTTCTGAACAACCGCCGACACGGTCCCTACCTAACACCTCCACATCTTTGCGATAGGAGAAGGTTACAGAGCGTTCTTTTAAAATGTCATTCCTGATTAGTTGAATCTTTTTATTAAAAAATTCCATAATGTCATTAGCAGAATAAGTAGAATTATTTGGGTTAAGTTGTTGTCTGGTAAGTTTCGCTATTGTGTCAAACAAAAATTTCGGATTATTCTTATGTTTAACAATAATCTTAGAGAAAAACGATGCTTTAGCTGAGGCAAGAGCTACTTTATATTTCGGCAAGCTCTCACACCAGGCCAGTCGGAAGACCTCCAGCTTTGTAGTGCGCCATTTTCCTTCAATTTTTCTGTGATCTTGCTTGAGTGACCTGGTTTCTTCAGTAAACCAAGGTGTATGCTTCTTAGGTCGAAATTTAATCATTTAGGGGCGCCACAGAATCAAGAACATTAACCAAAGCAGTATTAAAGTTGTTTGTTAGTGAGTCAACAGACCCGGTGTACGAAGGGAAGACTGCAACCGTAGGTAATAGTTCTTTTAAAGCTAATGCCGTTGTAGGGCGGATATTGCGACTTCTAAAGCCTAAATTTTCCTTATCACAGTAAACATAAAACAGCACCTCACACTTAACAAGATAGTGATTAGAGATGGCATTAGGATACGGTAACACTGTAAAATTTGAGGCTACTATGCCACGGGTCAGAACAAGATCTAGAGTGTTCCCATCTTTATGAGTGGGCACATCAACTATTTTATTGAAACCAAATGTATCAATAAGTGACTTAAAAGCATTTGCAAGTGAATTTGATGGGGAGTTTATGTGAACATTAAAATCACCAATAATTACAACATTGTCTGCATAAGTTACTAAGTCTGTTAACAGTTCCGAAAATTCATCCAAAAAATTTGAGTATGGTCCAGGTGGGCGATATACAACAACTACATAAATTGGTGCCGACATTAAGGACCTCATGACAAGTGCTTCAAACGTTTTAAAAACAGTAGTGGTACCAGGAGTAAATTTCAACTTACCTTCCGATATAAGAGCAACACCTCCACCTTTTTTGCATGGTCATGCCAAGTGTGGACTCACCAAGTTAGGGGGAGAAGCCTCATTTAACACTAGAAACTCATTTGGTTTTAACCAGGTCTCACAAAGGCCAATCAGGTTAAGATTGTGTTCATTAATAAGGTCATTGACAGGTAAAGCTTTGAAGGCTCGTGATCTAATATTCAGAAGGCCAAGCTTCAGCACTGTGGACTAAGCTGAACCCGTTCCCGAGCAAGGAGCCAGAGACAATTACTCGATGCCGACTCATCTTGCTGGCGAGATTACAGGTCCTAGCAATATTTTTCTTTGTAATCTCAGATTGCCTCATTTTAGTATAATTAGAGCCAACGTGAATGACTGTATCAGTGTAGCTAGCCCTCTCCTGGTGTCTAGATTTGCATGTCAGCTCCCTCAAATTAGCCTCAATGTCGGGTGCTCTGGCCCCAGAAATACACATAAACATGGCTGGGGTGCCAAGCTTTATGCTACGGGTGATGGAGTCACCTATAACTAGGGTGCGGGAGCCAGTAGACCGGGGTGGAGTCGGACTAGCTAGCGGGCTGTACTTATTATGTGTCTGAATTGGCTCACCGCGATTAACATGCCGTTTAGGGCTTGTGCTAACCGGACTAGCAGGTTCGCTACAACCCACGCTAGCAATGGTGTCCGCGGCACCTAACATTTTTCTTTTAAACTGCTCTAGCTCACGGACACATCCCTCTAGAAGGGCTACTTGCCTACGGAAGCGGGAGCAACCTTTACAACAACCCATACTCACTTGTGAGCAGTCGGAAGCCGAACAGCGTTTTAGCAGCCGTGGGAGGGGTTGCCCTTCGCCAGCGATCGGTAGCAGTGCGACTGTAAAACAATTGTGCGCGGCACTCACCTTACGCCAATCGTCCGAGATACTTACCTGAAACTTTTCAACTGTTCAAGATAAAAAATCTCAGTCCAGAATTCTGCTATAGTAGGAATCTGAATCGATCTCGTAGTCGCGACGAAGTGAGCAACACAAAAACTCCCGCCACTCGATAACCCGGAACCGGAACCAAAGCAAAAACATTTCGATTGATACTGAACAACATAAAAAGTCTAAGGAGTCTAATTCTCGACTTCAGAAGGCTGAGCACTGCCACAGCGTTATAAAGGACTCCCCGGCCACCACCTCTTTCACCTGGTGTCTTCTGGCAGATGATACAAGTCCTTTAAAACAAGAACTAATCGGCTCAAAGACAGATTCTCCCTCATAAGATTGTTCTGTAATTAATATTGGAGACCTGCAAATGAGATTGCATAGGATGGCAGTTCTTTATTTTGACTATTATCACGTACTGTTGTGCATTAGTTGACTATTATGCACCGTCTACTGATACTATTGGCCAAAATGTTGCTGTTCTTTGATACCACACCATTTTGAGCGGACCTGCTTTGTGTAACATTGAAGATTTAATAAAAAAAAAAGGTTCAGGGAAGGGCTTTTGAACATGTTGGAATTTCTCATAGGAAGATTGGGTAAGTTCCTGTTCTCCTTGCTTATCACTCACTTATCACTTACTCAGGGCCATTCCCACCCTAAACAAGTGCACCGGGCTGTGAAAAAATGTTGAACATGTCTATGTCTAGAAAAATGTGTATTATCATGCGTATTATCTCTCAAATCTTATGGGAAATATGTTCTTGTTAAATGTCATTGCACCATTGTATTCAGATTCAGATTCAGATTCAGATTCAGATCTACTTTATTGTCATTCTAGTACACGTGTATACAGAACGAAATGTTGATGCATCTGACCCCCACAGTTTCCTTGAATGTACAGATATAAATAATGTTGTATTGTATTTTGGCTACGTGTAGTATTTTACCATAGTGCCGATAGTGCAAGAATAGTAGCTAACCAGATGTGCAAAATGGGCAGTCAGGTTAACAAGTCAGGTACACAGTAACATTAACACTATAACAATAACGCTGTAATTACAATAGTGCAGAGAGCAATGTGCAAGGAGTGGCAAGCTATAAAAAAAACTGCCAGTAGTGCAAAAGTCAGATTAGCAGCCGTTTAGATTTAAGTTAACTATATGTTAGATTGACCATTTAACAGTCTAATGGCCAGGGGGACTAGACTATTGCGGAGCCTGGTGGTCCTGCACCGCACACTGCAGTACCTCTTCCCAGAGGCTAGCAGAGTGAACAGTCCATGATGGGGGTGAGAGGGGTCCCCGGTAATGTTTTTTGCATGGGATAGGCAGTGCTTCTGGCCAATGTCCTGAATGGAGGGAAGTGTAGTCCCGATTATTTTCTCTGCTGTCCTCGTTACCCTCCTCACACTACCCCAGTCGGTATTGATGCACTCACAACTTAGTTTCCAAGCACTACCTTGAGTGTGATTGCGTTTTTATCTATTCTTTATCTTATTTTTCTCTTTTAAGTTTTTAATATGTGTTTATGCATAGGGTCTGGTGCGCTTCCTTCAATCAGGGGGCACAAGTGTGTGTCCAATATCCACATACTTGTCCCTAATTCTCCTCACCCTATTGTCATTCCACTGCCACACCAGGTCCAGTTTATTTTGTTTCTGGTTTCTTGTTAGGACAGTTTGTTAATGGTTTAGTGCCCGAGTGTTAGTTTGTTACTTTGTTCTTACATTTACCATTTTCGGTTTTTGTCTTTGTTTCTGGTTGAGACTTTGCCAGGTTTGATTTTGTTTGGACATTTCATTGTTTTGTGAACCGTTGTTTTTTGTCACGTTGTACGTCCCTTTTGTTATGAAATACCATCTCTCTGTTTGAGCACCCCTACCTCCAAGTCCTAATTGCCCCACAATTATTCTGGAGCGCCATGCCTAATGCTAATTCACATGTGATGAAAACCATAAAGCGGTTGCTGCTGCACTACCTGAGGCCACAGGTCCGCCACACCATCGACCCTCTGCAATTTGCATACCAGGAGAAGGTGGGAGTGGAGGATGCTATAGTCTACATGCTACACCGATCCCTCTTTCGCCTGGACAGGGGCAAGGGTGCTGTGAAGATTACATTTTTGGATTTCTCCAGTGCCTTTAACACCATACAGCCTCTGCTACTTAGTGTTAAACTGACAGAGATGGGAGTAAGCTCACACCTTGTAGCATGGATTACGGACTACCTGACAGGCAGACCCCAGAATGTGAAACAGGGGGGTTTTACATCGGACACTGTGGTCAGCAGCACGGGATCGCCGCAGGGGACCGTGCTCTCTCCGTTCCTATTCACCCTGTATACGTCGGACTTTCAGCCATGTGCAGAAGTTTGCTGATGACACTGCTATCGTAGGATGTATCAGAAGTGGGCAAGAGGAGGAGCACAGGAAGTTGATTCAGGACTTTGTCCAATGGAGCGATTCCTAACCACCTGCACCTGAACACCACCAAGACCAGGTAGATGGTGGTGGACTTCAGGAGAACTAGAACTCACCTGGTTCCTGTAATTATCACAGGGGAATGTGTAGAATTTGTCCAGACCTATAAGTACCTGGGTGTGCAGCTGGACAATAAACTGGACTGGACTGCCAACACAGAAGCGCTATGCACAGGAAAGGTCAAAGCCGACTGTACTTTCCCAAGAAGGCTGGCGTCCTTCAACATCTGCAAAAAGCTCCTGCAAATGTTCTATGAGACTGTTGTGGCAAGCACCCTCTTCTATGCGGCAGCGTGTTGGGGAGGCGGCGCTAAGAAGAAGGATGCCTCTCGTTTTAATAAACTGGTGAGGAAGGCGGGCTCTGTTGTGGGCACAGAGCTGGACAGCCTGACCACTGTAGCTGAGAGACGGGCATTGAAAAAGCTCTCCAAACGTAAAAGCACCTTCAGCGACAGACTGCTGTCACAGTCTTGTTCCACGGACAGACTGAGGAGATCATTTCTTCCTTATGCCATGAGGCTCTTTAACTCCACCCGTGGCAGTGAAAGCCCACATTTAACCCCACCCCCACATTTGCATATTACCCTATTTTTATTACAGTGTGCATTTTATCTAGCACTATTCAAACACTCTATATAAACACATTACATTGGGTATTTATGTATTGTATTTCTTTTACTTTATTATTATTTTATTTTCAACAAAGGGATACTGCTGGAAGTGTGAATTTCCTTACGGGGATGAGTAAAGTATTTATCTATCTATCTATCTATCTATCTATCTATCTATCTATCTATCTATCTATCTATCTATCTATCTATCTATCTATCTATCTATCTATCTATCTATCTATCTAATCCCGTTGTAAACAATGTATCAATGACAATAAATACAATTCAAATTCTACCTCAGATTAATAAACATAGGTGCATTCATATTTTTATCATAAAAAAAACGAAGAGAATGAATGTATGGAAGGAAATGATTTTGTTGGTCTCAACATTTCTACTTGTGTTTTACATCAGAACCATTACAAGATGGCACAAAACTAAATTTTCTCACTGACAAAATGATGGATCTGCTCGACAAGGGAAGCTTCAGCGAGTTTAAGGTAAACCGTCCGCATGTTACTGCAGCTAGTCATGTTTCCAAATGGGTTCAATCGCCATGCAAATTTCACAACAACGTTTTATGACTGACAAGTAGACATTAGATTTCTCGCAACTTTAACCTCACGTATCCACATCCTCAACAGCATCACTGTACCAATATTTGAAAAAGGCGTTGAGATTATGACTACAAAATGGTTTCTTTTTTTGCTGCGCTTACTGTGCACTAGTCAATCAAATTATCAATATCATTATGAAACTAGCTACTCATTTAGAGAACAAAGAGTCCCTGCGGTCTGCATATTTATGATAATTACATGGAAATTTCAAACAGAAAGCTGAGGTTTTGTTTCGCATCAGCACCAGAGGCGAGCTCGAAGGCAGAGTATGTGCTTTGTAAGCCTGCTCCACAGTCAAAGGTTGTGAGTTTAAAGTGAAGTGTTGTTTAAATTTTACTCGGGTTAACTACTTTTGGTTTATAAAACCCAGTTGTATACTAACGAATAGAAACCAGAAGTGAGACTTCACACATTATCGCCAATAATGTTGTCTACTATACACAGGAGGACTTTAAAAGCCATCAATTGCAAAATCAATAGATGACACCTTGGGTTTTATCATTCTGCTGAACCTATGAGGCGCTACACTATGTGGCCTCAACTAAGTTTTGTTGTTTTTGCAGAAGTAACGTTACACTACCTGCTCCAAAACTTAAATAAACCAGCATAAAGGTCAGTCTGCTTTTACCCAGTGATATGAAGTCAGGGGAGGAAGGTAAGTCAGAGCCCGTCATTATGGATATAAAAAAATTGAAATATATTGAATATGAATTCAGTTATTCAGTATTAAAGGTTTTTTTCATTTAACTCAACAATTTTTGGATTTCATTTGTTTCTCGTTCCATAGACTTTTTTTCCATAATGGAGGATTACCTATCTATTTGTGCTTTTATTCAAAAGGACCAGTGCATAGACTTACTATACAAGTGAACATAGGAGAATAAAAAGTTGTTTTTCTGTGCTACAGTTTATATGTTGCTACTTTTTTTGCCAATCAATTGATCAATAAGATATAGGTTTATTTAATTTTAAATCTGACTGTGCCTCACCAGACAGTAACCTCCCTGCACCAAATATTTAGCTGCGGAAAATGGCATACAAATGCTGGGATAATATTGTATTAAATGTAAAATATGCCTTTAATTTAAATAAATGTATTTCATGGCTGATACTGTTCCTTTTTTAATTTTGCTTTTCTTATTTACAAAAGTTGTATATGTTTCTTATTAGGTTATATCATTATGTTATATATTTATTTGTTGCTAGGCTATAAAAAGAAAAAAACTAATTTTTCCTTTTTCACTGCATTTCAACTTGTTTTTTGGTAATGTAAAACATATTTACTATATTCCTTGTTATTAAGGGCTGTAAGAATAAACATGACTTGACTTAATAGTAATAATAGTCTGTACTTTGCATTAGTCTGTGGTCTGTGCAGCCCTTTGAGACTCTTTGTGACTTAGGGCTATACAACTTAACATGACTTGACTTGAAAGGGTGAACCAGAAGAAAACGATGCATGAAATAGGTAAAATAATCTATTTTAATTTTATTATTATCAAACTTTTAGTAAAAACAGTATTTGTCTTTTAAATAGATACATTTTGCTTAATATTGATATTATTTTTCTGATTGTCAAACTAAATCATAAAATAATAAAATTATATCTTACAACAAAGTCCGTGATGAGGTATTTGTGAACTCCAAGGCAAAAAACAACAAGGTGTAGCTAGGAGGTAATTTTGTGCTTTTATTGGTTAGCGCCTCGTAGTGGTAAAGAAAATACTTCATTAGAAAAACAATATTGATTAAAAAATTCTCAAAAATACATGAATGATAATTTGAACGTGCATTATTTTGAATAATTGTAGGTCAAGTAATTTGCATTCATTTTACATAACATGAGGCTTATCTAGAGGGAGATGACATCATTTTCCGCCATCTTGCTGCTACTGGTACCCAAACACCTAAAACCTCACAAAAGGCTGGGCATACACTAAGAAGAACATTTTTGATTTTTGCTCACTTTGACTTTCTCTAGTTGTATTCTTCCCTGTGCTTTTTAGCAGGACACAAAACACCAACATCTAATGGTCAAATAGTACACACACGTTACATTTTTGTAAGCACTTGCCACACAAAATAATTTAGTTGCCTTCCTGTTGTATAATATCGTCATACTACATATGATTATTCAGCAATTCTAAATATAAACTCTTAGCATGTATTATGTGGAACATCTCCCCACAAGCCTAACACAGCTTTCACGAACTACAAATGAAAAAAAAATGGGAACTTAAATAAATAACAGAAGAAAGTTAGCTATATGTATGATAAGACAGGCAAAAATGTCTTCTAAATTATGTGATTAGATTTTGCAAAAATCATTACCCTGAATATCAGCGCTCAAACAAAAAAAGTCACAAAGCAGGGTAGGAGTCACAATTGCTGCAGTTTTTTTCAGTGCCCCAAGAAAGCCAGACAGTAGGAAGTGGTGTCCTCACAAGAACCCACCCATATGCTAAAATGTTTCCAGAATGATAACTAGGTAGTCTCAGTCGTGGAGGTTTGATAAACTGAAGTGTCAGAGGTTTATCTAAGATGCCATTAAACTAACAAAAATGTTTCATAGACTTCTTTTTTTTATCAGTGAGCTGATTTGCTAACTAACCTGACACTACATGAGGGATGTTTATAATAAAAATGTAGGAAAGAGCAGAACTGTGTGAAGCTGCATTTGTGTTGCGTTATTAAAAAGTACATAGTTCAATACTAGAACTGGCACAAGCTTTTTCTATGTCAAGGTCATATTATTTTTAAAAACCCAGACACACAATGAGAACATATTCCAGACTAAAACTCCAGTGGTAAATGGATACCTATAAATCCAACATTCCCAGGGAGGAAACTATAATGTCTCCTCTCTGCACAAATTCATGGGAGTGGGGATGTCAGGCAAACATCACACCCACACAATAACCTGACGTAACCGCGCGTCCCTGATGGATGAGGGCAAGTAAACGATGCCGTTTGCCACACTGCGGTGTGCGGAATTGATTTGTTTGTAAACGTGCAAAAAAGAGGCACAGAAGCACATTGGGATTAAGCCAACTGGTCCTCTGGGAGCCGCCGTGCCATCTGAACACAGATGCAGCCACTACAGGGCACCAAAGCAAAGGAAGGAATCACAAATCAAAAGAATGCAGCACGCTACAAAGTCGCACTTCTGGAGAGCTAAGGGCGGGTCAAAATGCAGTATTTTCAGTTCGATTGTACCTGGGGAGCAAACAACTCAATAATCCTATGATCTTCCTGGCCAAAGAGCTCTGTAGTAGCTTGCCATTTGTTTGATGGAATCCAGTGTTTCATACGGTTTGGCCGACTTTGGCATACAGTATGAGCCCTTATTTAAATAGTAGCGCTACAAATTTAACCGGAATCTATAACCATCCAGAAAAATCAATACTGATTTCTATAGTTTTCGGTACGTTACTAAAAGTCTATCCGCCGGTCTGTCGGTCTGTCGGTCTGTCTGCCTGTCTATCACAATAGCATACAGCTCTACTGCACTATAGTCAGAGCTGTTAAAACAATGGCTAGCTAGCTGGCTTGCTAAGTAAACAGCTAGACAGATTTCTATCTAGCTGTCTATATGTGTGTCCGTCCGTCCGTTCGTCTGTCTGTCTGTCCGTTTGTCCGTCCGTCCATCTGTTCATCTGTCCGTCCGTCCATCTGTCCGTCCATGGGTTTCTTTAATTATTATCATTTAATAAAAAAATTTAACAAAATACTATACATTGGAACCTTGTTCATCATGGGATTAGGTTCCGAAAAGAACCTGTGAAAGTCAAAACCCACATAAAACATTAAATACTTTGCGGAATGTCTTGTCCATATACAGGTTTTCAAAAAACCTCAAATTGTAGTACGTAAAAGATTTTTTACTTATGTACACATTTTAAAGCACAATATTGACACACAGGGAGAGAATGAACGGAGGAATTGTTCAGCCAATCAGAATAAAGAATGCAATGTTTTATACTTTTCATATAAGTTTTTTTTAAGGAATGTGAAAAATAGTAATTATGCTTTCGAAAATTCATATTACGTATGGGCTATATGCCACGAAGGAGACAGGACCTGATTCCAGTTGTCAATGTTAATGATAAAAATGCAAACAGTAAGTGCAGTTAAGGAGTTTAGGTTGAATTAACTTAAGGTACTCTTCTTTTTTACCTTACATAAAGATACTTCTTAACTCTATGCTGTTGGTAATGGCAACTCGCAAAATAACATCACGCAGACATAGAACTGAGGTTCAGTTCTCACATATTTTGAAATGCAAATGTGACTCCAATTTTTTTAAATGCACGTGTTTACCTGATATAGAAAAGAGACTGCTAGTGGGCAGAAGATGAAGTTATTTTGCTTGGATTAACAGAAAAGCAACTTAAGGGTGACATGTATTTCACGCATTTAAATAAATAAAGTAATGCCTCCTTATTCGAGCAACTTTTCAGGCTAACAACACGCGTCCCAATGAAGTTATTGATAAAGGAATGATGATAAGCGTATTTTGTTTTTAATATTGGACCAATGCAAATGAGATTTAATAGCATCCTAGTCCCTTATTTTGACTCACTGCTGTTTGTTGACTATTATGCAATTTCCACTATCAGCCAATCATGCTGCTCTTACCGTATTTGATTTCTACACCCTCTAGGGCTAATCTGATTTTGGAACCTTGAAAATGTAATAAAAAAGAGGGGACTCAGAGGAGGGCCTAGGCAAGGGATGTAATTCTCATATCTGATAGCCCCTCTCCCAGTTCTCCTTGCAAGTTCAAAATCCATTGATCCATCCTTCTCACCTGATTTTGAGTGTCTACTAAAGTTTAAACTTAACAAAAGGAAAAGAAAAAAACTCTGAGAACAATAAATTGGGGTGTTTTGGAATGGGTAGGTATATAAAGTATATAAATAAATATTGAATATGGGAAAGTGTTTTGGTTCTTAAACAATTTGTTGGTTGAACACTGATCCCTAAGAGATTATTGTCTAGGACTGAGATATCTGTAAATGACCTGTGACAACTTCTAACTTGTGCATTTACTATAACTGCCACCTAGAGTACTGGGGGTGACTTAAGTCCCCGCATGTCATCAATTTATTTAGTCAGTCTTATTTAGTCAAATATAAATGAAGATATTTTACAAGAAAGTGCCATCATGGGGGGCAAAATTTGACATCTACATTCAATACTTCCAACCTTTAAGCAAAAATACAGTTCACTTAATGTATTAATGTTATCTCCAAATGTGAAATGCTCCAAAAAGCGTTTAAAGATGCAGGCCGCTGGACTTTTCCGAAAGCAAGATTACTCATTAAAAACACTTCAACAAGTGTCCAACTCTCTCTTTAATGTGCTCGGAGTTTGTGATGCTTCACTGCCACTGATGTCGCAAATGGGTTCTTCCTCTCATCTCCTGGGCACGATTGCGAGAATAATGGAATTTTTTACATTTGAAAAAAAAGACAGAAAAGAAATTGCTATTACAACTACTTTCAGTTCCCTTCACTTTTTATTGAGAGGACTGAATGAGGACACCCCGTGGGGGTCTTCCGGTAGCTTCTTGGGGTCCTGTGTCGGTTCATGTCATAAGATCCCATGAAATTTTGAGAGCAGGATGAGTCAAGCCTGTGTAAATTTGTGGAAATTAATTTTGCAAGATCATGAATATTTCCTTTTTGCTTTTTACTCAAAGATAGAGCATTAATTTCTTTAGGGGGTATTATACGGCCTAGCTGCAATTCAGGATGATTATTTCTCTCATAGGAACGCTGACTTGAATCATCGACTTGAAATTATGCAGGATCAGCAATGAATCAAAATTATTCGCATTATGTAAGAATTTAATTGCGCAAATTGAAAAAATACTGCATAATGTCACTAAAACAACAAACATAATGTAATGTAATAAATAAAGACATGAAAGTAAAAGCGAAAAATATCAAAATAAGTGGTAATCAATCCAAAAAATGTGCAAATGATGAATACCTAAATATGGATATACAACAATCAATAAATAAAGCACCCTGCTCTTTTGTTGCTTAGGTTGAACTATTGATACTATTTATTTATTTTGTTTTTTACGTTGGTTATTTTTCATACATTTATTTCATTTTATATATAATCTGCAGGGTTCGTACACTATTTTCATGACCAAATTCAAGAACTTTTTAAGGACTTTAAAACACAATTTTCCAATTTCTCCACTACCAGAAATCTAATGTTAATCATGCATTTTGATATTCAAAAATGTATCCACAAAAAAAAAAACAGGTGTTTTTCAAGTCCTCCGATATGTCTGCAATCTTTACACCTGTTTTTTAGTTTCACGAATATATCTGCAATTTACATTTGCGATTTTTAATCACGTGTGTGCAATTATCAAGCCATTTTATTTTTAGATCTTTAGAAAATAGCGGCCAGCACGGTGACTAAGTGCTTAGCGCGTCCGTGGCACAGTTCCCTGGTCATCTAGCTACCAGCCTTCCTTTGCGGGGTTTGCATGTTTTCCCTGTGGTTGCGTGGGTTTCCCCCAGGCACTCCAGTTTCCTCCCACATTACAAAAACATGCGTGTCAGGTTAATTGGCTGGTCTAAATTGTCCCTAGGTGTGAATGAGCGAGTGAATGGTTGTCTTTTCCTGTGTGCCCTGCAACTGGCTGGCAACGAGTTTAGGATGTCCCTTGCCCACTGCCCGAAGAGAGGTGAGATGGGCTCCAACTCCCCCACGACCCTACTGAGCATAAGCAGTGCGGATTATGGATGGATGAATAGAAAATAGCGAATGTATTTGTAGATCTGAATAATGCCTTGGTAGATATTTTTGAAACAAATCTCTCTTCATATAGTTGTTGGGTAAAAATGACTAAATATGTAACTCACATTTTTAGTTGCAGGAAGTTATTTTCATTACACTTTACCACTGGGAAACGCTACCTTAATTTTTCCATGGCCCATAAGAAATGTCCATGATTGAAACGTAATCTTTGCACTAATACACAATTCATCATTGCATAATGCCCTGTATAGGTGTAGCATGCAGCAAATTGTTAGCAATAGAAATCATAGTTTAAACTAATTATCTCAGTAGGTTACATTGGCAACCATTTCAAGCATTTATGACTACTTCACCCCAAATTCCAGCACTTTTTAGCCTTTGAAACCTTGACAGCATTCAAATTCAAGTATTTTCAAGGTTTCAAGCACCCGCACGAACCCAAATGAAAACAGATCCCTTTTCTTCCCAAAGTGCCAGACAAACCATGTTGTTGTGCCACATTGTGACCCGATATCAGGCGGTACCGTCAGCCAGGAATGTTTGAAAAACAATATGACCAAAGCGCACAAAAGAATTTCATTTTCTATTTTGATATGACAACGTGACAATTCTTTGTTTCTTTGTGGCCGGGACTCGTGAGAATCCCAAAAACAGGTCAGGCAACATGCCAACAAAGTTCTATTCATTGTCACGTCTGAAATAAATGGTGTGGCAAGGCTAAATTTAATGTAAATAAGTCAGAGTGGCACTATAATATGAGTAATGGGCAGCATTGGGCGAGTTACTGGAAAAAAAAGATTACAGTAGTTTCTTGACATGTACAATCTTGAGACCTTGCAAAACAAACACTTATCTGAGACACTCCATATCCATTTTGTATCTGGGCTACAAAAGCACAAAGGTTCAAGAGTGTACTCCATTCGGGCCCCAATGTTGTGGAATGCTCTGCCCCCTGAGACCCTCAGTGGAACTTTTTAAATGTAGGCTTAAAACACACTTCTATTCTCTAGTTTATGAATGACTTATATTTCCTGTTGACAATTTCCTTGTATTATTTGTTATTGCAACTTCCATTGCAGCCTGGTCATCGTGAAAGGGGGATTGGCTCATGTGCGGTCCCTTCTCAAGGTTTCTTCATTTTCCTCATGTTGAGGTTTTTGAGTTTTTCCTTGCCCTCATGTAGGTTATAGATCAAGGGATGGTTTAATTAATAGTCTGTAGTCCGTAGAGCAATAATCTGTGGTCTGTGCAGCCCTTTGAGACTCCTTGTAATTAAAGGCTATACAACTAAACATGACTTGACTTAACTTGACTATATAATTATATGGGTTGTGGGTAAGATTCAACAGTAGCTATGTATGGTGTCTGTACTGATAAGTTTGGTGTCAAAAGTTTGGTATCACTATGTGGCGGGATAAAATTGTGACCAAAATACCCCAATAGGCCAACATTGAAAATGGAATTAATTTTTCGTCATCTTTATTGTACCCTATAAATTTCAGTGAAGCTTGATGTCAGAATCATTTTACAAGTGGGCAAAATCTTCACCTGCTGTTGCAATGCCGGAGAGAAACATGGACAAAATAACACACAAGAACAAATATTCCCTCGATCGCATTGAACTATTGTGGGGATAATACCGAACAGATGGTCGTGTGCACTAATTAGAAGCTATGTTTGTATTTTCTATGCATGTGAGGATACAAAGGTTCAATGTAAATGAGCTGGCCCTTTCAAACAAAGTTAGGATATCACAAGATCCCCTTTAGTGAATAAATCACCAATAAATGTTAAATTATATAATTGGATTTTCTATTTCCATTTGAGGTTCCACTGCTCGGCCAGAACAGGATCCAAACATGTTTTTTTCAAAGTCTGTCTGTTCAAAAAACGGTTACATATTGACCTAGTGACGAGGCGCGAGCGGCATCTTCGGCGGTTACCATCGATCGGGCCCCTACACTTTTGTTGTCCGCTTAGTCTCGAGTTAATCAACCGCTCGGCGCTAAATCACCTCCAAGAAGGTGAAACGAGGGGAGCGGGGTCGGCCAAGTGCTATCGAGGGTGAGTCACGCTTGTTGTTGCCGTAAAGAGACTTCTAGGAAGATGTTTTCGCATAGGTGGCGGCTTTAAAAGGGCTCACGCAGGCACGAACTGGTCCTTGGTCCTCTGTTTTTTGGAAATCACATATTTGTTCTTTTAGACAAATACAGCCGAGGCGTTGAAGGTCGTGAATTGAGAAGTTTACTGCTATTTGACACAGGTGATCTAAAACTCCGCAAGTATAAATGTTTCTCGATGCATTTATTAAACAGATACCTCTTGAAACAATGTGTAATATGTTGAGTAATGTTAGAATATTTTAATGTGTCACTACATATAGACATAATTGTGAGAGTTAGTTTCAATACTTTTCGTTGCTGCAGCAAACACACAGCAGATGCTATCACAGGGGCATGTCACCGAGTGTGTGTGTGTGTGTGTGTGTGTGTGTGTGTGTGTGTGTGTGTGTGTGTGTGTGTGTGTGTGTGTGTGTGTGTGTGTGTGTGTGTGTGTGTGTGTGTGTGTGGGATGAACGTGACTTTTTGCACGACTGTTATAAGCTGGTATATGCTGTCAGTCAAACAGCTAGGCGGGCGCAATAGCCAATGGGTCAACCCAAAACAACTTGTGAAGCACAGTGACAGCTACTAGTTTACCGGCTCGTTACATTCAAAAGGAAAATAATCTATTAAATCAGACTCTGAAGAAAGTCAAAAGAACGCAAAGAAATACTGACCACCACTGGGTTCTTCGTGGATTGTTTTCGGGTCTGGGAAGAGACTGAGGCAGCGTTGGAATAGAAAGCAATAGCTGTGCCGCAGGTCCGGCCCAATGCGGTACATAAAGACGTTCACAAACCATCCCTGCCGAGCCTGTATCTCACTAAAGCCAGGTCCATTGATCATAAAACGGATTATCTGGAAATATAACTTGTGGGAAAACAATATATTCGTGATGGTTATATTTTTATAATCACGGGGAACTAGCCCAGTACAAGTATCCACAATGCTAGCGTGAAACTAGTCGGCTGCTCTCTTCATGGCCACACTGAAATTAGAAGCCCTTCAATTTTTTGTACTAGTGATGACAATACAGACCATTCATTCAACGGCAATTCTGTTCTATGTGTTTTTAGAATTGTTATTTTATTACAATTGTTTAAATTAAATGGAACTGATATCTAATACGTAAATAAATGTTTCTACGTCACGGGTTTTGACTATGGCAGGACTTTTGGAATGCAACCCCCACGGAAAATAAGGGATTACATATCATTTCGATTCTTTTAAATCACAGCACCCATATTTTGATCAAGTTAATCCAGTAGTGGTAATTAATCCACCTCAAAATTATCCATATATTAGAACGTGCCTTTTTATTTATTTTTGCCAAATTGAAATTAGTATCTTGTAATTATACAGTGTCTTCATTCTTCTAAGTGGGTGTTTTGATTTAGAGTTGGTAGCAGTGCTGACATCATCTAGAGTGACAGGTGCAAGATTAAGAAATGGGTGTGAGGAAAACTTGGACATGATCATGATATCAGTGGAATGAAAGGTAAAGGCGCGCAACAATAAAGCTCATAAAACAGGAATAACGTAACTAAAGCAACACAAAACAAAAAGTAAGAGCATAAAGAAAATTGTGTGCAGACAGACCACGAAGGGCATAATAACCAATATAAAAGGAGTAAAAGATTATTAATTTTATTCTGAGACTTAGCCGCTTGCAAATTACATTTTTTTTCTTCCGCATGTTCGTTTTATATCCAGGTTGTAAGACGCTAAAATTAAAGCTCAGATAAGCAGTTTCTTCGATGTTTTATTATCATTTCAGGCAATAACGAACAATAGGACAATAGCTTAACGGACCCAAACCTAGAGGAAACAAGATAAGAGAGTGATCTGATGTGGAAATTTCCCGAAACAAAGAGTTTTAGTTTAAACTGGTTTACCAGGAATTGATATGACAAGCCCATTTTCTGGCTACAAAATGAAATAAACTGAATAATTTCAACCAAACAAATGAATAAATCATGACGTCAACTAATTTTGACTAAATAAATGGAGGAATGACTGAAATGATCAAAAGGTTATGAATAAAGAAATCAAGACTGTGTGTTTTTATATATATATATATATATATATATATATATATATATATATATATATATATATATATATATATATATATATATATATATTCAGTGACAGGTTTCTATATTAGAACACTGCACTATACGGTTTTGCATATTCAAAGTCATGTATTCTGTATCAACTGTGATGAAGGGGTTGACACATCAGTGCCTGTGTCTACAATTGCCACTCGGGGCTCCGGACGTCGACGGCCAGTAAATTGGTGCAGTGTGACAAAAACAGTTCCAATTAATCTAACTCAATAACATCAATTTTGACTGTTTTAAAACATTGTGATAATCAATGAATTCAAACCTCTAATATCCTCTGCACTATGTTTACATTAGTAGCACTAAGAAAAAAAGCATTTTGATACCAACGAGTCCTTATTACTTATGCAAGGCAATCAAGCTACACCTGTCTCTACAAGATATAATGTCTGACAAATATAACAAATTTTAGTGCTGTTATAAGCCCGGAATGTGGAAAAGGTGGATACATGGGCTGCCATGATTGGCAGATATGTAAAATTATACAATCATCTGTTTTGGGACATTTTGTAGCACGGGCAGTAATATGGACACAGTAAAGTTAAATGTGTTTAAAATTGAACTCAAGTCATGAGGTTATTTACGAAGAGACGGTAGTAGTTGATCCTTTTAGTCTAAAAAGAACATTAAATTGTAGTCTTACTTTTTGGAAGATGAGTTAAGCAGAAACATCCACCTATTTCATAAATTTCTGAAGGCAGTCATTTTGCCACTTCTTTGTGAACATATCATGAGCAAATTGGGACGACAGCTAATGGCATAATGGCGACCCTTGGTTAGTAGCATATAAAATCCAATTCTAAGGATAATTGTATCGTTCAAGGGACAGTTAATAATGTTACCCTACTTGATGTGACTGAAGCACAAACGGGGCAAATGCAATCCTGGGATGCATTTGGCAAGAATTTGACTTGATGTGTGTTGCGCGACCAATGGTGCTTACATTGAACATCTTTGAACTGGATTCCATCTATCTGAATTTACCAGATGTGTTTTCGTATCCTTAATAGTTTCTGAAATATTCAATGTCAAAACGTGCCTAAGACTTTTGGGACATCCTGTATGCTTTTTTTTTTGTTTAATTTTTGGGGGGAAATTCATGTGTTTCCTTTACCTGTCTGCTTTTGTACAGAACTGAGAGTAATGTAAATGCGCCTATGCGCAATGCGGTAGAAAACCCACGCAAATAATAATAATAATAATAATAATAATAATAATAATAATAATAATAATAATAATAACAATAATCCAACTTGAAAAATAACTAGCAGTGTTGTGTCACGACCAGAACGGAATCAGAACCCAAATTCGTAACGTTAATTACAAGTTTATTGATGGAAAGAGGAAGGGCTAGGCCCGCGATCTGGTGCTTGCTGGACGCAGGAAGCAAGCCGCTCACACAATCGGATCGTGTTCCGAATACGGAAGTGGATCTTCCAAAACTAGAGATGGCGGTGTCGAGGACAGGCAAAACAGGTCGATACCGGGACAGGGGAGCAAAAACGTGGTCGGGATCAAAAACGGGTCGTAAGCCGGGACGGGAGAGCAAACGTGTTCGGGGTCAAAAAACAGGTCATAGACAAACGGAGAGATCAGGAACGGGCGGGTGGAAAAACGGGTGAAAAAAGCGGGACCGACGGGAGTCAGAGTCAAATTGCTTGCCTTGTAGAAACAGAGTTTCGCTGACGGACTGACAACAGGCCAGTGAAAGGACTTAAAAACGACTGGGAACCAATCAGGTAGCCCGCAGCGGCTGGCGCCAACGAGCGGGCGCAGGTTATATTAATCAGTCATCATGACATGTTGTAGTTCTGTGTACTACATTGTAAGGGAAATCATGGTCTAAATGTGCATTTTACACTATATTCAATCCAATATATACTTTTATACTCTTCTTATATGTTTATACATTTATATTTCAATAGTGCTCAACAAATGTGTGGTTTTATGATTTCGCAAACACCTCCTAGGTCAGGAGAAGGGATGTGCCTCTTATTAAAAAGCTACAACTTGACAGCCACTGTGAGGCCAGCTAGCTGACTCCCATCAAGATGGCTTTGCCTTCCAAATTCCATTCTTCTAACAGAGACGCTTTGTGTTTATAAAGTTCCACTATCCTTAGTACTCATTTATCATACTCACGCGCCAATTAGAGACCAACATTATACACTGCATTTAAATATGTGATTCCTGTCTAAACCAACAAGACTCATTTCCTGTTTCATATACACCAATCAGATGTGTAGTTTCTTTCTTGTGTTTTACAAAAAATGAGCTTCCTGAAAAACGAGGTTCGTGTTCTTCCTTGAGCCGATTCTGGAAGCACGTACCTCCGATGGAAGGGGCTATCAAAAACCTGAGTTTCCGACCCAGAGTGTGTTCTTTTCCTCTTTCTCCTACAATCTCAAGTTTTAACCACTGAGAGTAAATGCACGTATACACAGTGCTGTCGAAAAACACACACAAAAAAAAATGATAATGATCCAACTTAAAAAAAATAACTAGCAGTGTTGTAGTTCAGAGTACTACATTTAATCAGTTGACACTTTCACTGGTTTTCCTTTGACTTCGTTTTTGGATTGCACCATTTTGCTAAGCGAAGGGAAAACAGTGAAAGGAGAACAGAAAAAAAAGAAGTTCGGGACTTTCAACAGCGATTCCACCCGCACTCTCAGTGTGGAAGGAGCGTGTAATTATTCTACAATGCACAAAGAGATTTTGTGATTATTAGCAAACACCGCAAACTCCCACGATGCAGAACTCGCTATTGTGGTGAGTACAGAATAGGACAGGTGTCGCCAACCAAACAATGGTTTGCACTGCAAATATTATTTGATTTAGGCTTCAAATAACGACTAATGTTGTTTGCGTGTCCACTGTGGGTTGATGTCAATCAATGCAAAACATTCCTTCCTTCTGTACTTAATTTTAAAATTTTACCTCCGTGCTTTAAAGATTACCAATGTTGTCATCAGCATCCAGTCAACATCAACCTTTATTGACATTCATTAGTGACAAAGTCAGAAAAGCTCAAGGGAAAAATGGAACTGTGGCGAAAAGGAGCCTACCATGAGCATGCCATTTAGGCGAGAGGTGGTTTCAACTCTGATTGATAACCTGTCAGTCAAAATCTTGACATGCTGGGAAAGGCAATGCAACCAATGTTCAAATATTGGATGTGTAAGAATCACATTTTACATAAATAAAAACTATGAGAGGCTGTTTGAGAAATATATCCTACTTGCTCTCATATAAGATCATACTCAGACATGCACAACTATACTCTCGTGGAGACACAATCATTCCCATGCACAAAAACTACTATACTCTATCATACATACTACTACACTCTCATTCACACTACTATACTACCTCATACATACTACTATACTCTCTCATTCATACTACTATACTCTCATACACACACTACTTTACTCTCCCACAAATACCACTATACTCTCATTCACACACTACAATACGCTCTCACACATATGACTATACTCTCATACACACAATACTGTACTTTCTCTCACATATTTCTATGCTCTCATACACACACTATATTCCCGCACATACACACTACTACGGACTCTCACATACACTACTATACTCTCTCACACATATTTCAATACTCACATACACTCTACTATATTCTCCCATTCATTTTACAATTGTCTCAAACACACACTCCTATACTCTCTCACGCTTACTTCTATACTAGGAGCAACTCAACTTTGATGTCGAACTCAAACACACACTACTATACTTTCACACACGTATTGCAAAGCTTTCAT
This sequence comes from Urocampus carinirostris, assembly GCF_059441175.1. Lineage (NCBI taxonomy): Eukaryota > Metazoa > Chordata > Actinopteri > Syngnathiformes > Syngnathidae > Urocampus > Urocampus carinirostris. The sequence goes on from NC_142352.1 coordinate 43,253,061, forward strand.
ACACACTACTACACTCTTTCCCACTGACTACTATACTGGGAGCAACTCCAATTTGAAGTCAAACTGTACAACAAATGCACACAGAGTGGTGTGCATCGCCTTGGTTACCAAAAGTTCCCGAAGTAGAACAACTCTGAGAGTGATAATTACACTAGACTTGTAAAAACCCTATAGTAATAGAAATTATAATGGTGTGTGATAAATAACAGGAGACTGTGTGGGAGGGTATATTAGTGTGTGGGGGGGTAGTATAGTAGAATGTGTGTGGGAAAATACTAGCATGTATGTAAAAGCATAGTCAAGTCGAATGAGAGTATAGTAGTATGTGTAAAAGCGAATAGCATTGTGTGTATGAGAGTATAATGGTATAAAGTGTGAAAGTATAGTACTGTAAGGTGCGCAATTCTCTTGCTACCTGCCTATCGGTAGAGTGAAACCAAGAATTCTGATTTGGTGGACACTTAGACCCCAAACAATATGATAAGTGATAATATTAGCAAGCTAGAAGCAAGTCAAGCCATCCAGTATTTTTTTTTCTCGATTTCTAAATGGATCATTGCCCATCTATTGATTATTCTATTCAAAAGGAGCAGCGCATAGACATCATTTATATTTGAGGGTAAAACGATCAAACGCTTCTCTATGCTAGTTTGTTTGGGGCTGAGGTGTGCGCCAAATCAGAATAATAGGTCTATCGCCCTCTGCTGTTAAGCAAAATAATTGCGTGCCTCACTCTGCATCTGCACATTCAGCAAAATAATATATATGTACCAATTGCATTATAAAAATTATTGATATAATGTAAATATTATGTGATTTAAAAAATAAATAGATTAAAAAATCTAAATGAAGTGAGAAAGAACCAAAGAAATAAAAACTGAATTGATCTAACCGTTCTAATTCTATATTTCTATGATGAAAGGTAAGGCTTTGCCTCACCTGCCTCTCCTGACTGCCCATCCCTGGATATAACACTACTAAAACCCAAATGGCAACTTTCCCAAAAACCTTAAAAACAATTTACAAATAAACAAATTGATAAAATACCTAGTTTAACGGTAATAATAGCTGTTTGTCAATCAATCTTCTACATTCTTTTTCATCTAAAAAAATGAATTAACAAACTTGTCACCGGTGAAGTTTGGTTCAAATATCAAAGTAATATTTTATTTCTATTCAACATGGATGGGTCCTGTGTCGTGAAGGGCAATAGAAATCTATGAAAATTTGCATTCAAATTGAATTCAAGCTGTTGTAAAGTTAATGCAGCGATTACTGTTCTTTTATATCTCTCTAACTGAATTTAACTGAATTGTCTTCATTATCATTGATATTAACTTTGTGAAACATTGTATGCAACGAGATTGGACATGGAACTCACTTTTGAGAACTGTTATGGTCTACCATAAAGCTTATTATGCTGAAATAAGCTTTATGGTAGAATGCATAACAGTTTTAACACGAGCGATTTGAGAAGAAAAAGCCAAAATAAACATGTTACCTGCTCAAAAGTGACGGCGTGCATTACCGTTCGATTACATTCACAACAAATACAAAGAAGGAATGATTTAAATTGTATTACATTCCCAACAAATGCAAGACGAAGTGGTTTTGGTTCTATGTTTGCTATCACATTCCTGAAAAGTGATATAAAAGTGAGATACAACGAGGTAAAAGTGGTGATAGTAGCTAGGGGATGCAAATCTCGGCAGGGATGCATTTCTCGGCATAACACCGGCAGCGCTTATCTCTCGCTGTGTTTTTTGTTTGTTTGATTTTTGTTTTTTTCCCCATTTGTGGAGGATCTGCACAGCATGCACTTACTTTTACTCAAGTGGACTCGCTAACACGAGGTGGTGTATCCCTGGGCACAAAGATTTCCATCTGCCGCAGGGATGTCAAACTTTTGGACTAGCGTGTGACGTCATCCACTCCGCTAAACTACAAGCACCCTGAGGGCATCATGTTAATCTGTTAATAAACAACAAGGGAGATTGCTGGAAGTGTGAATTTCCCTACGGGGATGAATAAAGTATCTATCTATCTATGTATCTATCTATCTATCTATCTATCTATCTATCTATCTATCTATCTATCTATCTATCTATCTATCTATCTATCTATCTATCTATCTATCTAATTATTTAGATACAGAAAATGCTTCGCAAACTATCAGTTTAACTCCAAATCACTAAATCCAAAGAAACTGTCATTCTCTGTGTTGGGATAAATGACGCGCTGCTACCTCCTTCCACCTCCATCACGTCAGACGTCCTTCCTGCTTCATGCCAATAGCTCACAAGCCTTACAAACCATCTTTTTGCTTTTGGGCCAAATATTTCTCTATTTGCAGCTTTAATCTGCAGAATATGATTTTCTTTTCAGTGCAATTTCGTTTAGTTTCATTTCGTTTCCTGGACGTCACCAAAAATGTGCTCCTTAGCGCCAAACCGTTCATTTTGGCGCTGCACTTGCAGTGCACACTTGATTTGAGGGACTCTGCTTCAAGCTGTATAGTCCAGCTGAAACGTACAGTTTGGCACAGTTTGGCCCTGAAAGTATGCATGGCCGAAGTTAAGCTTTGTGTTTACTTAGGCTGAAAATCAAAGCTCCGGGTTTAGGGTGGTGATGGCACTGGGAAAGAAACCATCTCTAAGTTTGTTTGTCCTATTTTGAGGTACTTTTAGCGCCTACAACAGGGCAACAGGTCAAAAAGGTGGTGGCCGGGGTCGAGAAAAGTATTTTATGATGTTGATGGCTTTGTTGTCCTTCAGACTCGGCAGAAAGCAGCCGATGATCTTCTGGGCTGTGTTGCTTAAGTTGCTGAAATTCTGATTATTTGGAGAATGTCTAACTCAAAACATAAATCTAATAATAAATGAATGCATATTTTTAAGCGACTATTCGATTTATCTATTATTTATTGCATTTTCTTGGTTTTTCTACTTGCAGCGATCTTCCACTCTCGGCCTCCTTCTGAAGAGTTAGCACATCCTCTTTGTGATAAAACATGTGCCCCTGCAGTACTGGCTTTGCTTTGCTTGTTTGGGTCAAACGCGCCGCGTCATGTCAAAGTCATAATCGAATGAAAAATAAAATGCAGTGTAATTTAGAGCACTGGCTTGTTTTGCGTTTTTTTTACTGTCAACCTTGACCCCGGAGATAAACCGACTCTTGGCAACAAGATGTGTGTTGCTGACCCAGATGCTCTAAAATGCATGCGATTGCATTGCTTGGCATTCGCAGAAACACTCTATTCAGGTTATACAGACAAGCATTATAGTTAATGTTCAGGGAAATGTAAGAGATAAAAGTCTGAGAAGAAGAATAAAAGGGAGATTTTGTAGCATTTTAAGAACCTTATAATGACTCAAAAATAAATTAACAAGGAAATGTGTTTTTTATCACAAAACAAGATCAATTCACAATTCACACTCCTCGCGGTGTCCTGACATTGTCAGTTGGTGGCGCTAATGTGCCTTTATGTTGGTTTGCCAACTACCAAAAACAAACACATAAGAATCATAAATTTAAGCAAAATATGAACCACTATTGTTTGTTTTTGTCTAATTCAGGGGTCGGGGACTTATTGCTCGCAGGCCAGATATGGCTCTTTTCTAAAGTACATATGGCTCGGAAATAAAATCATAATCACGCTACTTTCATCCATAGCGTTGTAATACTGATTAGCGAAGAATGGAGTCCAGTGCGCACACAGCCAACACTATAAAGCAGATGGTTAGGTCCAGTATGTAAAGGGCACAGTTTTGAACTCAGTTTACAGTCAAGGTGTCACACTAACAGACCCCGTTTTGGTTGTACGTCGCTAAGGGGCCAGTCACACAGCCGTTTGCGGCTGAATCACGGCTAAAATTTTGCGTTTTTTTTTTTGCCCGTGGTTGCCCGCGATGGAAAATGCGCAAAATTGGCCAACCCGCTGTTCATCGGTGGTATGCCCGCAAAACAGACGCCGGCGACTGTTCCGCTTCCTCATCGCGTCATTTCTGTGTCATTTTCTCGTGTGGACCACGGGTATAAAAGCTCCCGAGCCGGTGTTGTGCCCAAATCCGACTCCTACGCAACACCCCCCACACCCCACCCCTCGCGTGAACGCGCATTCTGCTGCGATCGCTTTTGTTGGAAGCGTGCATTGACGTTGGTGACTTTTTCATCCGCGTTAACAAACGCATTTTGTAGAATACGATCGCACTTTATTGTTTAAATAAACGCGTTATATAGACTAGGATCTCCCAATTGTTATAATTAGCTCGCTTTATTGTTTTAATAAGCGTTTTATATAGAATACGATCGCTTTTGTTGGAAGCGCAGCAGAATGCGCGTTCACGCGAGGGGGGGAGGATTTACCGTTCGATTACGTTCACAACAAAAACAAAGACGGTTTAAGTTGTATTACATTCCCAACAAATGCAAGACGAAGTGGTTTTGGTTATATGTTCGCCATTACATTCCCTAAAAGTGAGATAAAACGAGGTAAAAGTGTTTGTAGTAGCGAGGGGATGCAAATCTCGGCAGGGATGCATTTCTCGGCATAACACCGGGCTGTAGAAATCATAACCGCTCAAGACACAGTCCCGTGAAGATCAAGATTTCAAGCTATGGCATCATTTTTATTTTATTATCTTGAAAAGAAATGTCAAGAAATAAAAATGGATTAAGACGAGGTCACTACGCTGACGGGGATCCATGTTCACCCCCTTGACGTCTCGAGCACAACTGACGTGTGCTCGGCAAATCGCGCTGTATATACGCGGAGAAAGGCACAAGGTAACACGCTAATTTCACGTAATAACACCGCGATACAGGCGCAGAACATGCTATTACCATGCTCCACCCACGATTACCCGCTGAAATTTCCCGTCCTACCCATGTGTAACCACGCCCTGGCCATGGCCAGAGCACGTCGTTCCGCGTCATTTCCGCGTCATTACCTCGTGTTGACCACGTGTGCGGCACGCGGTTTAACACGTGCTCAAACTTTTGAGCAGCTCAAAACTTTTTCGCGCGGCCAACCGCGTGTGAATTTCCGACCGCGAGTAAAGCACTGCTGTATCTCGTCTATATGGCGGTCTCAAAACGTCCAACAGCGCCCAACGGCATCTGCTTCACGGCCAGAAATTTCTGCCTCGATACGCTCGTGAAAGGCTGTGTACCCGCGCTCTGAAGAATTGAGCAGCGCAAAACTTTTTCGCGCTGCCACCCGCACGCGAATTTCCGACCGCGTGTTAAGCACTGCTGTATCTCGTCTGTATGGCGATCTCAAAGCGTCCAATAGCGTCCGCCTCACAGGCAGAAATTTCTGGCCGTGATTCAGCCGCAAATGTCTGTGTGACCGGCCCCAAGCGATCCTTTATATGGAAGCTAGGTAAATATTTTAGGTTCACTTTGAGACAGTTAATGATGAAAACCCACAGATGGAAAAGTAAACACCCAGAAACGCCAGCTCAACACACAGAGCAATTTGATGAGCGAAGCTATGCACACAGCGCCCTGGAGGGAGACGAGTTTGAAGTAGTATATGTGTTGCTCTGGGGCACAGGCTCTGTCATTATTTTTATTTCATAGTCACACCGTGAAATAAATTGCACTGAAAATTTGGTTTTGTCTGGAAAGCGGGTTTGGCGGTTTTGTTGTAATTTGTCTTAAAATATACAGTATAGCTCTCTCGAAAAAACACAAAAAAATCTAAATATTTTGCTGATACGAATCTGTGATACCACATACAGAAAAAGCGAACATGCAAATTGAAACTAAATGGCAACTACCAGTTTATCATCAACCAGTGACATGCAGTCAGGGGAGGCAGGGGAGGATGTGCCTCATCTGTCATCATGAAAATATACAATTAAAAATATATGAAACAGTTTTATTCATTCTTTGTTGAAGCTATTATTGTTTAACTTAACAATTGTTTTTATTTTATTTTTTCAAACCACTGTATTTTCAATTGACATTATGAATATTATTGATAAAATTAGTATGTAACGTATTATTGTGCATTTGAGGTAGGTCAGGCCTAAAAAAAATCCAGCCCGCCTCCACCCTGGCCTGCGGGTATTAAAACCTAACCCAGCCCGAACCCTAAAAATTACCTTAAATTGGGAGATCACGCAAAGTAAACCCGAATTTTCATATTTTTGTGAGAAGGAGCGTTAATTTTGACCGACTAAGATCACCCGCCGTGCCCCTGCTTCTGTGGGTCTGACGGACAACCGCAGAGCCAGTGCAGGCTGCACAGAGCAAGAAGTGGACGGAATCCATTGCGCAGAACCTCTACGGTGAAAAAGAAATAAAGAAAACAGATGGGTAGATAAAAAAAGAACGGTCAGCAAAAGAAAAAAGCCCACCCCGAACCCGAATGTAATGATTGACATTTCAGGCCAGACCCTACCCGAATTTCGTGTTCGGCTGTGGCTTAAAATATTACCTCTGGTCATCATATACAGCGTGAGGCGCGCAATTCTCTTGCCACATGGCAAAGGGTGACAGTGAGACCAAGGATTCTGATTTTTCAGCACCAAGCAATAACATTATTGATTATATTGGCAAGCTAACCTTGTTTTTGCCATAGCATTGTTTCTCATTGCATGGACTTTTTTCCATAATGGATGATAACGTATCTAGGGATGATTTTATTCAAAGGGACCCGCTCATAGACTTAATTTTTAAGTTTTGGTAGGGCAACAAAATGTTGTATACTAAGCTACAGTTCATTTATTGCTTTCTTGCCCTGTCATTTAAATAATGAGTGATATGTAGGTTAATTTATTTGTAGATCTGACTGCCTCACCAGACACCAACCTCATCACACATCACAACTATTAATGTACTCAAAACAAAGTCACTTAGTTTCGCACGACAGCCTTGATGTTTGAAATAAAATCAGACGTTAGATGGATATTGGGGCGGCACGACGGCTGGGTGGGTAGTGCGCACCCCCACGGTGCAGAGGTTCAGGGTTCAAGTCCAGCTGACGCAGATTCCTCGTGCGGAGTTTGCATGTTCTCCCTGTGCCTGTGCCTCCCAAAACATGTATGACTGGTAAATTGGCCGGTCCAAATTGTCCCGTAGGTGTGAATGAGCGAGAGAATTGTTTATCCCTGTGTGCCCTGAGCCTGGCTGGAAACCGGTTCAGGGTGTCTCCTGCCCAATGCCTGAAGTTAGCTGGGATGGGCTCAAGCACCCCCGCGACCCTACTGAGGATAAGCGGTAAACATAATGGATGGATGGATGGATATTTTAGATTAAGGTTTCTCAAGGTTTCTTATTTATTTCATGTTGAGGATTGCCCTCATGTTGGTTTCAGATCAGGGGATGGTGTAATTGTGGTCTGTGCATTCCTTTGAGACATTTTGTGAATAACGGCTATACTAATTAATGTGACTTGACTTGACTTGAAGTGGGTACACATATTCATTTCATACATTTATTGTGATTTATATTGATGTGTAAGTAAACTGTGGTCCAAACTGCGATCTGAAACGATGATTTGAGATTTAATTAGAGATATACGGGTGGGTGGGAAATAAATTAAACAACAATCCAGGGCACCCCTTCTCTCACATGTCAACTGAGATTGGCAACAGCCCACTCGGGACCCCAATGAGGACAAGCAGTCTGTCTGAAAAAAAAAAATAGTTGGATTTCTTCATAGTTGCTTACATTTTGTAATCAAAATGTGTGAAGACCTCAAATGAATTCGACTACAAATCATTGGACGAAGCTCTCGATATAATTGTTTTTGCACGATACAAATTCAATCCCAAACTACCATTGACTGCTGCACTGCATCACACAGTGATTGTTTCTCAGAAAAAGACACACTTAATAGTGACCGCTTTGAGCTTTTCGGGGTGACAATGTGCAGCTCTACAGTAAACAACAAACATGCAAGATTCTCTGTGTCTATAATAAAAGGGCAGGGCGAAGAAGCAATAGGCATGAATCGTGTTGTATTCAGGTGCCTGCTGCAAACCTGTGATTGTGAAGCACAACAGTGGTGTATCGTTCGCAAACAAAACGGCTATATAAGCCGGCTCTTGGAAGTAAACGACTGGGGCAGCATCCCCACCAATAAACATCTGATTCCTTTAGGATGCTTTTTTCCCATTTGTGATTCGCTATTGCATTTTTCCATGGATTCTGTTTTGTTAACTTTGAATTTGTTGAGTATAAAAAATGTTACGGTTGTTGTTTGGGTTGTAACTTAAGTGTGGATCAGTCAATAGTTTAATTTATCTTTCCTTTGATTTTTAGGGTCCATGTGTATCACATTGCTTTTTTTAAAATGTAAAGTTTATTCTTGTATTTTATAGTTTATGTATTGTTGCACTGAAAGTACATGATTCTGATTGATATATTGTTGTAGGTTTTTTCAGGCATTCTGAGTTGCTTGACTTCATAGTTGCTTAGCATTGAAATGTTCGAAGTTGAAATTAGTTAAAGATTCACTGTAGGGTGAAAAAAATATTATAATTCAAGAGAATAAATCTATTTTTAACCAGTTCATTTTACATTATTATTTGCAATATACCAATTAAAGGGACAACCCAACTCTGTCTTTTTTTCTTCTTTTTTTCTCGCTTTTTCCCTGTTTTTTTTCTATTTATTTATTTTTTATTAAGCTTTTTTCCTGTTTTGTCTTTCCTTTTATTCATTTTTCCCTCCTCTTTCCTTTACTTCTCTTTTCATTTTTTCTTCTTTTATTTCTGTCATCCTAGCTTGGCTTTTCCTCTTTTTTGTCTTTTTTTCCTAGCCTTAGATTTCTTATTTATTGTTTTCTTCTCACTTTCTCTTTTGTTTCTTTTTTTATTTTCTTATTTTATTTATTTTAGGCCCCTTTTCCCCTTTTAAGCTATTTATAGAATAATGTTACTAGACAATTGGTAATGCAGCATGTATTCAAGCAACTAAGACAATCTGAGATCTGTTTGAAAGCCGAAAGAGTCGACTCATTTTACTAAACAGAGCCGAAAAAGCCTGTTCTCTGATAAGAGCCGGATTTCCCATCACTAAAGCACAATAAGTGGACGCACGCTGATGATCTGCATGCTTTGCCGTGTGCGTGTGGATGTGCGTGCGTGCGTGTGATACGCGTGCGTCTTACCCTCTGCGGCTAAACAACACCGGAGCAGGAGTAAAAACATGCCTGCAGACAGTGTGCGCTTTGCGGGCATTCCAAGCGCTTCACTCCGCCACCTGCTCCTGGTTCCTGCGCGCCTCCCCTCTTGTCTTCCTTCTCTTCTTTCTCCTCCTCCTCCTCTGCATCCTCCTCCAGCCGGAGCGAGGTCCTCTCCCCGGGCTGCCCCCGGCGCACGTTTCCTCAGACCGGCAGCCATATCCGGCGGACGAGTTGCTGAAGTTTGACGCGTAAATCATACATTTGGATCGGGATTTTGCGAGCTCGCGATCCGGTCTCTTAGATGGAGGGAGTAGGGCTTGGGGGTTCTTGGGGCTGCAATGAAGCCAGAAGAGGAAATGAGCCCCGCCGGTCCACCTCCGCTCGGTCCACCCATCATCATCGTCATCCTCTTCATCCTCATCCTCATCCTCGTCCTCGGTGTGTGGTGCAGGGCGCGTGCACGCCGCCCAAAAGGATAGCATCGTGCACGACACATCCGTTGTTTCTGTGACCTCATAAATAATTCAAATAAATATTTTTTGTATTGGATCCCTTCGGAAAATCCAAATCGGCACGAGGAAAAATCATGTTATAGAAATTGGCCGTTGTACCTTGTTCGTCCACAAGAGGACAGCACAGCGCTGTTCAGCGTGGCCACGTTTTGAGATTGCAGTACATTTTAACAAGGTATTAAAGGGACAGTGTGTCATATTTAGTGCCTTCTATTGGTACAAAAACGCTTTATTCTGTAAAAAAAGAAGACGTTTATTTAGTTCTGGAAAAAAATATATATTTATGATTGAAGCTTCCTCCATTGATTGTTAATAAACCTTAAAAAGACAATGCGGCAACCATGTACTTACAGCAAGACAAACTATGTAGAATAAAAACTAAGATAATTGTGTAAACAAGTTTATTTTAATTACCAAATATACGACACAAAACATCTTTTAAACATAGTTCTTAATTTTGTTTCCCCACTTGCAGTAAATTTAGTGTCGCTTATAATGGGACAAGCAAAAACAGAAGATGTCATCATCGCAGCCTCAGTCAGCTCATTCGTGATCTTAGAAGCGCTCGAATAAACTCTTCTCTTTTCATCTATCTCTGTGTTTGGGTTGCATTTGGACCCTACCTAAAGAAGGCCTTTTTTTACTTTCACAATTTCCATGCTACACTAACAAATCAAAACAAAATCCAAAGGGAGTCAAGTTTAAGTGAATAGCCCTTAATCACAAGAAGTCTCAAAGGGCTGCACAGATCATAGACTATTACCGAATATTATTATGCCATCCCCTGATCTAAAACATACATGAGGGTAAGGATAAACTCAACTACCTCAGCATGAACAAAACAAAGCAATCTTGAGAAGGCACGTACGGTAATCCACCTTTCAGGATGACCAGGTTGCAATGGATGCTGCATTAAAAAAAATAAAAATAAAATATGAAACCCATCCCCAGCTATCTTCGGGCAGTGGGCAGGGGACACCCTGAACTGTTTGCCAGCCAGTCCCAGGGCACACAGAGAAAGACAACTCACTTGCTCATTCACACCAAGGGACAATTCGGACCGGCCAACTAACCTGACATACAAGCACGGGGAGAACATGCAAACTACACACAGGAAGGTTCGATCTCATGACCTCAGAACTGTGCCGCTCACGCGCTAATTACTGCGCTGCCGTGCTGCCAGAAGAGATCAGACCTAGTTAACTATAACAATAATAACTATTCAATTTGAGTAGTAACCAGACTGACCCATCTTAGTTTCCCGACATCGGGCAATCTCAGAATGGCACGGCTGTAGACAGGTCAAATATAACTACACCCTCACCCGGTTTCAGGTAATAAAGTCAGTATAATTCTCCCCGTCATTTTTACACACGTCCGAATGATCAAAAAACTCTGTAATGGCATCAAAGCCGTTTTTTCTCTAGATAAAAAAAATCTCCTATTTACGGCAGGCAATGTCATGGATTAAAATGAATCTTTGAGAAGTTGGGGATAATTGGTTTTGGAGCTGGGATGTTATCAGTGCGACTGGAGCAGTTTATCAGTGACCGAAATGCGTTCACTAACATTGCTATACTTTCTTTCTATGATTAAACATTCCATTCCTTGTATATTGTTGCAGTCATTCGTCAGCAAGGTGTAGGAGTAACGGAATATATGTAACCGGGTTACATAATACAAAAAAATGTTATTGTATTCCGTTACAGTTAAAGCAAAAAAGACGCAAACAAATTACTAGTACATTTAGTCAAAATAAGGATTACTTTGGAGGATAGCGCGCGGATAGATTAGTTGAGTCTATCATAATTTTCATTCACTGACACTAGAGAGACAGAGAGAGATCAGGTATGTTGCCCAGATTGTACAGACAGCCAATTCATGCACCGTGTTGCAGGTAAAAGCACTTCTCTTTTTCTCTGTATTTTAGTTCTCCTTCAATTACTTTAAAAATGTCCTCTGATGCGGTTAGTAATTTCCTGTTGAAAAACTTGATAAGTAACGTAATCCGAATACTATAATATTAAAGTAATCTAACTTTTGATGACTTAGATACGCTCCCGCATTTATGAACACTCGAGTTAGGAAAACAGTAGATACGAACATTTTTTTCGGGTTGTCGAAAAATATCCAGGCAATGCTTAATTTAGACTTTGTATTGTGCACCTTTTCCCAAGTACAGGGCAGTACTGTAGTGCTTCTTTCCGCCGCTACCTGCGTGTGGTGCTGTGAGAGGTCACCCAGCATGCACACCAAAGAAGGAATACGGCTTCCTCTTCCTCGTTCGTGTGTGAACATACCATACTGTATTTCCAGCGCCTTAAGAACTTTGACATTTTCATTGTTTAATATCTCGTACATCCATTCAATACGGTTGGTGTGAAGTGTAAACAAGAGGAGAGCCGGTTCCTTTTGAATAAAAGTGGAATAAGAAAGCTTGATGCGGTTGAGAAAATTGTTGGATCGCCTTTTTTTTAGCCACATTTCTACCACGGAGGAGGAAGTTGCCTAACTGTTGAAGTTCATTTTCCCAAAGTAAGTTAAACTTATCTTTATTTATCTTTATAGAGCATATTATTTAATTAAATATATATTTTACAAAACAACACAGGTGACTTATACAAGCCTTAAACATACTTATATAAACCTTAAACATACATTCCATACAAAATATACTGTAGAACTGAAGCAACTTAAGAAATTCAACTTAAGAACGATCGTCCGGAACGTATTTCGTTCGTAAGTAGGGCAGCATCTGTACTCTAATAAAAGACAAAATGAACTAAGAATTTTGTTTAAGATAAATGATTAATGTAACAGGCGCTCCGAGGCGTGTGTGTGTGTGTGTGTGGTATTAAGGCAGAGAGAAAGAGAGAAGTGAATGGACATGGCGAATGTAAACAAAGCCTTTGCGAACTAGGAAAAGAAGAGTTCAAACTAACGCACACCGGACTTCAATATTGTCCACAAGTGTGCAACATAAAAATGCTTTTAAGTAGAATGTTAGTCCTGCAAAGTCATCCATATTTCACCAAAATATACAGGTTTTTTGATTGTGTCTTTTTCTATGTAACTGTATGTTAGGTCTATTGCCTTATATCCCTGAATAAAATAATATAAGAAGAGAAAAGAGACATTAATATAACTCATGAGGAGATGATCTGTCAGTCCAAGGCCTGATTGTCATCCGCCCAAAATTTCACCAACTTCCCTTTTTATTCTCAGAATTGTTGAGGGGAAGAACAAAGGGAGACCCTATTTGTATACAGGGGAATATAAAACAGAAGAATGAAAATTTACTCCACAGGCAAATGGTTGATACTGTAGTTCTGAAGAGGTCACATCCCCAAAGGGTGATAAAACTCTCTGAGGCAAGTGAAATACCACTCAACTGTAAGGGTCTGTGTAATGCTCAATATTTGTAGTTAATGCATTATAAATTCAAAATATTCCTACAATTTCTGCCCTACATGTAATGTATTTCAACAAATTTTCACACCATTTTGTGAACTCTTCTTTTGATGTTTCATTGTACAATTGTACAATGATCTTTATGAAAGCAAATAGACATACAACCAGTAAAAAACATTTTATCCTGTACTGGAAAAGCCAAGCATGTTTCATGAAAGCTCATCATCATCATCACCAACATCATCATCATCATCATCATTGACATTTTCCCCCACCTGTTCCTTTGTGGTAGAGATAGCAGAATGTATTAGTTTCACAATAACAACACGTAGACAAGGGCTACATCCACATCCACACAAGATGGTTATTGCTGAAAAAGCAGAAATAAAGATCAAAATAGATTGCACTAAAACCGGTTGTCCCACGCGGATGTAGCCCTCACAGTGTGGTCCTCCATTTTGCGGTTCAGGGTTCTAAGACACTCAGTTGCTCTTGTCAGGCACCCGTTTGAGCCAGTGGAATTTGGGATTATTGTGCAGCATTTATCTCTGAACATCATACAAACCCCTCCCCTTTCGACCAAAAGCATGTCAACCGCCATCCTGGTTTTATAAGCCATTAGGGAAGTAGCAGCTAGTCTTTAATGGCAGAAAACCTTTACTTTACCTTTTCCATTTGTCGGACATTTGTTGAATACCAGCAAGCTTTTGGTTATTAAAACATTATTGTGACAGTGCTAACGTCACAAATTCACCCTTACATTTAACCATTCGTGTGAAAAGCTTTTCATAGTCCAGGAATGCTAATGCTATGGCTGATGCTGCTATTGGTATGTGAGTGTGTGTGTGAATGGGTAAGCGTGGAGCACATCTAAAAGCACTTTTTTTAGGCCCATTGCATTAAAAATATTTGTGTTCCTTTAAATCTTGCTCCTCTGGTTGCTTCTTCATTTCATTTTTTTTATCTTTTTGAAACTCATTTGCAAACATTAATTTAGGTATACCTATTGCTCTTTCGTGTCTATTATGTTTAACATTAGTCAATCAATTTCTAATCAATCAAATCAACTCTCTTCACTCACAGTTCTTAGTGCCTCCTTTATTTGTTTTCCACTTGTAAGCACTTTATCACACCAATTGTTATATCATTAAGATCATTCCTGTTTTAACATCGTGTGTCTCCTCGTCATTTAACTTGGTTTTTGTTTATTTTTATTCATTTATTTGACATGAACCGACCCTTTAAGAAATCTCCCCTTCCCCACGAATAGTCACTCTGGCTCCTCTTACTCAAATAAGGTCACAGTGATGGGAATTCCGTCTCTTTTTCCAGAAATTGCTTTTTCGGCCCAGCTCACTAAAAAGAGCCTGACAACAAAGAAACACCCTATATGAATACATAAAATAAAAGAAAAAGGGAGAAAAGAAGATACAATAATCCAAGAAGAAAAGAGAAGTAAAAGGCTTAAAGAAGTATACAAGAAAAAAATAGAACAGTAAAGAAAAAGCAGGGAAAATAATAAAAAGAGGGAAAATGCTAGGGGAAAAAAAGAAAAAAAAACTTGGGGAAGAAAAGAAATAAAAGAAGAAAAAGCTGGTCCTTTTTCACAGATGGGCTGGCATACAGGTTCCCTGTTGACTCTTTCCTGTACTCAGGTTGCATGTGAGCGGATCTTGTCTGATTTAAAATGTGTGAAAAGTAGGCTAAAAAGCTTACTGTCTTCATGTTTATGTACACTGAAAAGGAAATTCTCATGTCTATAGACAATGACATTGTCATCAACAAAGTTGCAGAGAGTAGTGCTTTGCTTAGAAAGATGTCTTAAGTAGCCTACTTAAAATGTGTGCGGTGAAGTTACTTCATAAGAGTTAAAAGAGTATCGTGTAAAGCCTAACAATCAGTCAGGAACTGTGATTGCTATTTTGATTTGAAATCACTGATGCTGTATAGGTAAATATGATTTCATCTATTTCAGAATCTTCATATAATTTTACTTTGAATTAAAATGGTATCTTGTTCTCTGTTAACTTATCAACTCATACCTGAATTTCTTCCCATTAAAAATGTATCATAAAGACTCGCTGCTATTCAAAGGGGCCACTCCAACTCCGAAAGTGGGTTTCTTGACCATAACTTTGTCACCAAGGATTTTCCAGAGGTTCTCTGTTGGGTTGAGATCAGGACTCTGGGCATGCCATTATTTCAATATTTTCACCTTTGATATTCTTTACCTGTTTTTCTATGCGTCATGGAGCATTGTCCTGCATGAAAGTAGTGTCTGAAATAACGTCAGCCCGGACGCCCGGGGCGTGCATCTTTTACGTTGGGCGTACAAGTTACAAAATGTCTCCCGGGTGGCCGACAACTTTTTCAAGAAAAAGGGACAAAACAAAAAAACAAAAACAAAAACGAAATATTTTTTTTCCAAATTAAACGTTTGCTTTATTCTGATTTCGAAATCTTCGTTCGGTTCGGATATTACGGAATTTCGGTTCGTTAGGCAATTGGTATACTCGGCAGCCAATCAGAAGACTGCATCGAATAACTCCGTGCTTCCGGACTTTCCCGAGCGTTATAAGGTCCTGCATTTGCATATCATTTTCCAAAGTAGAAGCACAGAGAACACAAGAAAAATGGATAAGTGGTTAGGAATCAAGCCAGAACTTCAGCCCCAGAAGAAAGATTCAAAAGAAGCTAACAAAATTTATGACGCTACAAAATGTAAACACACATTAAAAGCATTGTGGAAAGAGGAGTTCACATGGCTTGGAGCAGACGACGCAACGCAGACATTGTATGAATGAAGATGAGTAAATACAGGTACATACTGATGGAATATGGAAAACAGCGATGTCATATACATGCAATGAATGTTATCAATAGATTTATAATAAACTAAATTTTAAAGTGTTGTTCTGTTATATATTCTGATTATGAACTTTTTTTTTTTTTTTTTTTGCGATTACTTGTGTTTCAAGTTGTGAAAAATGGGGCAGGCAACTTTATGGCTGGGCAGGCAACTTTTCAGAGTTGTCTGCCCTGGTGTCCAGTAACTTTTTGTCATGAGTTTCAGACACTGATGAAGGCTGCAGGCTGATTGGGCAATCAACGCAAGTAAGGAACCATGTGCTATTGATTACGGTTCTGATACACATTTCCATCTACTTGGCCATGTAGCCCTGCAAGAGGCCCAACTCCTGCTGCAGAAAACATGCCCCAAACCATGACACTTCCACCAATGTGTCGCTGAACATAATGCTTCCAATCAGACCCAAAAAAAAAATCATCACTGCTTTCATCACTGAAGTGAACTCTGGACCAGTTCTGCTCAGTCCACACAACTTTCTCCTCAGCAATACTTAGTCCAGCCTTTTGATTTTTATTTTTCTGCTAATGAAAGGTTTGGTCAACGCAGTGTGGGCCTTTAGTACAAATGCTCTTAAAACAGCAAGACAGATCCTTACCATGTTCAGCATTGAACTGGCAAGCAATTCCAGCAGCAGAGTGGAGATGATCACCGATTGACATTCTCCACAGGCAGCATGGCGGTGCAGTGGTTAGCGCGTGTGCGGCACAGTTCTAAGGTCTTGGGAACCTCCTGTGTGGGTTCAAATCCAGCTACCGGACTTCCTGTGCGGAGTTTGTATGTTCTCCCCGTGCTTGCGTGGGTTTCCTCCCACATTCCAAAGACAGACATTTCAGGTGGATTGGCCGGTCCAAATTCTCCCTAGGTGTGAATGGGCGAGCGAGTTGTCTGTCCCTGTGTGCCCTGCCATTGGCTGGCAACCAGTTCAGGGTGTCCCGTGCCCACTGCCCGATGATTGCTGGGATGGGCCAGCACCCCCGCGACCCTACTGAGTATAAGCGGTGCAGCTAATAGGACGAGATGAGATCCTCCACAGTAGAGCTAAGATCTTGGGCCGGCGCCCGCAATTCTATCAGTTGAATTCAATATCACCAAAGCCAAAGAAATTTGCCTCCTCAGTGTTGGGGTAAAAGACGCGTGGCTTCCTCCCTCCACCTCCCATACGTCAGATGTCATTTCTGCTTCTTGCCAATACCTTACAAGCTTTACAAACTTTGTTTTTTGGGGCCAAATATTTCACTAGGTGCAGCTTGTAAACCTCAGAATTTGATTTTCAATTTGATTTTCTTTTCAGTGCCATTTTGTTCAGTTTGACTTTCGTTCGATGCATGTCGCCGAGATGCGCACTTCGTCGCTAAACCGTTCATTTAGGCTCTGCACTTGCAGTGCAGACTTGATCCAGCCCCAAGTGAACCAAAGGCTGCGTAGTTCAGCCGAAACACACAGTATGGCGCAGAAGTAAGCACGGCTTTGTGTTTCCTTAAGCGGCAAATTAATACTTCGGGTTAATTTTGGGCCTGTTTACCAAATCAAGTTAATCTGTTGGGTTTGGGCAGGTTTGGATTTATGTACCCGCGACTGGGGTCAGGATAGATCTTTTAGGCTCAATCTTACCTCTACTTCACAGTGACCTGTCCCCTCTTACATGTGTCTTCCGTGGCCGACCATTCAACTTGGGCTACTTGAATGATGCTCTAGTTATGTAAAGATTGAATATTCTTGAAATAGCAGATTTGGAACAATCAACTAGTCTCGCTAAGGGGCCAGTCACACAGCCGTTTGCGGCTGAATCACGGCTAAAATTATGCGGTTTTTTTTTGCCCGTGATGGAAAATGCTCAAAATTGGCCAACCCGCTGTTCATCGGTGGTATGCCCG
Organism: Urocampus carinirostris; assembly: GCF_059441175.1. NCBI lineage: Eukaryota > Metazoa > Chordata > Actinopteri > Syngnathiformes > Syngnathidae > Urocampus > Urocampus carinirostris. The sequence goes on from NC_142352.1 coordinate 43,270,866, forward strand.
CAAAACAGACGCCGGCGACTGTTCCGCTTCCTCGTCGCGTCATTTCCGCGTCATTTTCTTGTGTGGACCACGGGTATAAAAGCTCCCGAGCCGGTGTTGTGCCCAAATCCGACTCCTACGAAAGTAACTCGGGTACATCACTACAATATTATGGTATTTGGATAACGTTACTGATTACATTTTTCTGCAGTAAACTAGTAACTGTATCGGAATACATTTTTAAAGTAAACTCCCTAACCCATTTCAGTGGTAATCATTATTCGGTGTTAGAACAACTTCTGTATATCAAATATGGTTACAAACGTTAAACTTGAACCTAAATGAATGAAACAGACGATTGTTTTTTTTTCTTTTCTTTTTTTATTCAAAGTGAATCTTAACAATAGTACACCATTTATAAGTCTTACTTTGACACTCACCAAAAGAGTCACCTGGAAAACCCGCTTAATGTGACTAAGTAGAGAAGGCTTGGTCACACCTAAATCACTGAGAACTAGAGGAAACACTAACGCAAACTGTAAAGAGACATCACATCCATAGTTACGTTTCCCAGTCCTCATACCGTAAATATTGCACAGTGCAATTGCTACATGGCAAACTAGTGTAGCACATACAAATAAAATAAAGCAAGGAAATAAAATAAAAAAAATAACACCAAAGCCACAAAATAATCTATAGGTTTTAAAACAGTAATAGCTCAGACCTAATAAGTGTATTTGATGAGCCATCTAGACAGAAAAATTCTATATCTTGCAGCATGAATTAATTCAGCAGATATGAACACAAGCAAAAACCAAATAGAGCGAGAAGGAAAAAAATCAAACAGTAACACATTGAGACTAATACCGACCCTGAATTAACAGCTCTAAATGAAAAAAAAACTGCTGCAGAGGAACTTTTTTGTCTTTTTTCTCATGAAATCATGACTACAATTCACAAACTGTTTTATCTGTTAAATGTTACACAAATCCTCAGAAGGAAAACAAAAGATTTCGGTAAAGCAAGGTGATGGGTAAAAATCCAAACTAAAGGTTTCGCCTCCTCTTGCGTCGAATTGCTGGTGAATACTTTGGGAGGAACCACAACACAAGATGACATATTCACATGCGCGTTATTATTGGCATCATTTCCAAGCAGTAAACCCCTGGCAAGTTCATGTCCTGTTGTCAACAGCTTTCTCATCCAAAACGACTCACTATTATAATCGCTAATAATAGAAGGGGAAAAAAAACCATACAACCATATCAGTGTGGAAACGTAGCACACTTGCAAGCGTGCGTGCCTCTACACCACAATAATTGTCTCCATGATTCGTCAAGAGGAGCCTAATCAACATGCACGGAGAGAAGTCGCTAAATCTTCAAAGCCAGTGTTGCCAAATGTGCTGGACGAAAACAAAGCCACGCACATGCAGGTTCATGTAAAGTACATGTCATCTAAGAACACTTGTGTGGTGCAATGACGGCAAAAACTTTTAAGTATTGCATCAGCTGTTTCAAGCCTGTGACGATCCAAAGACGTGATATTACCATGATGATGATTATTATTATTTATAATACTGTTACACTCTATCACTATACACCGTCCACTGATATTTAGGACAGTCTCAACTTAAATTTATGTCCCTGTCAATAAGTCACTATGAACGCTCGTCTATATGGACAATAGTCTTGGGACACTCCTATTTATTATGGCATGGGTCAATCAGATGTGGAGGACTGATTACTGTAGAGCACTGTACTTTGGAGTCAACCAGAGCTCTCCAATTTCTCCAAGAGGTTCAAAACACTTTAAACGAGTAACTTGGTGCTCCTTTAACTTAATTTCCACCTTTCCTCTATTAGGTGCCGGTGCACTTTACAGAGTACTTTGTTTTGAGACGAAGAGACAATCAGCTGAATCCCCATTCTGAAGACTCTGGCCATTTCAAAATACCAACTCTTTAGCGGTAATTTTGTTTTCCCTGACATGCTCATGAAACAGATACAATTAGCGTCTAACAAGTTCATTTGAAAAATGTAATCAGAAATACATAAATGTCAAATATTTGGAATATACTGGGGGGGAAAAGGGAGGGAGAACACAGACGCCAGAGCTATTTTCTTTGACTGTCTGAAAATTTCAACATACCGCAAATCTAGTCCCCACCAAACTACGTATTTTATAAAAGCCAACAATTAAATTGCATTAATGCTGTGTGAAGGAGCTTAAAATCAAAAGTCTTTTCGGATGAAATACCACATTCACAGGTCAGGTTGGTTTTCTCCTTTACTTATGAACAATTATGCTGCTTTTCTGTAGAAATAATCCAGATTTTATTATCTAATAAACAAATGTTATGTTCACAAATAAATGTTGCCGCTAATGTCACTGCACTCATTCCTGATATACGTACAATTAAGGCTGGTCTACCACCACTACCATGTAAATATGATTGCGAAGTCTAATCTTATCGTAAACAATGTAAACTACGTTGTAATCAATGAAAATAAAGACAATTTTATCCTATCAATCGACCAACCAGAAGAGAAATCAAGCTCCTCCTTAAAAATTTGTCATAAAAATGTGAATTTTAATCAGGACAAAACTGTATTTTGTTAAAGAGTATACAGTGGGACCTCGCTACTTTGCGGTTCAACTTTCGCGGCTTCAGAGCTTCGCGGTCTGTAATGGTTACTTTTTTTTTCTTTTTTTGAAGGGGCGTTGCTACTTCGCAGATTTTCACTTTTTGCGGGTTTTTGCGGCGGAACGTCAGCGGACGCGGGATAAGGCGGCCGGCTGGATGGGATGGGGGGGCGCAGCGGGGGTCACTCCCGGGCCGCGCGACGGAGCGAGTTCGGCGGACGCGAGAAAAGGCGGCGGGCGTGATCGGGCTCCCCCCCCGGTCACGGGCTCGTCCGACGACCCCAGTAGCGCAGCGCGACAACTGGCGGCCGTCCGCGCGCGAAGGTCGGTGTCGGTGTCATGCGTATCGCGCCCGAAAGTACCCGCGCCGCGGGTCAGGGGCTCGCTCGCGGGAGCGACTGAACGGCACCCGCGGTGCGGCACAAGTAAAAAACCCTGTCGTGAATTTGTCTCCGAACGTAAAATCGCCCAGCTGTACGACTCATAGCGGTGGATCACTCGGCTCGTGCGTCGATGAAGAACGCAGCTAGCTGCGAGAACTAATGTGATTTGCAGCTGCGATTGGCTGGCAACCAGTTCAGGCTGTCCCCCTGCCCACTGCCCGGAGATGGCTGGGATGGGCTCCAGCCCCTCCCGCGACCCTAATAAGGATAAGCGGTGCAGATAATGAGATGAGATTAGATTTTTTTTTTTTTGAAGGGGCGTCGCTACTTTGCAGATTTTTACTTTTTGCGGGTGGTTTTGTTCCCCATTAACCGGTCTAAAAAATAATAATTAAAAAAATAATAATAATAATAATTGGTCCCCATTAACCGCGATAACAGAGGTCCCACTGTACTTAAAACGTAAATGATTTTATTTAAAATACGCACATGGATAGAACCCATCATGCATCTTAGCAGATGGTGTACCGACTAATTTAATGGTGCTGGGGAGACAGGAGCGCTTGAGGGACAGATGCTATAAAGTCAGCCTGTCCTAAATCGTGAAATAAGTCCCTCAAGTAATGATTCTTCAAAGATTTTAGGAATAATTTCAAATCAAGAGACTGGTACAGACGACGGACTCACTTTGTGGCCATTTTACGATCTGAGAGTAGAAATTAGTAACTAATTTTAAAATTAGTTATTGCACATTAAAGGAAAATTGTATTTTGGGATATGAAACAATGGCCCCAGGTAGACCACTTTTTAGTAGACACCAAAAACTATAAGCAGGTTAAATTATTAGCATCACAAAGTGTGCTAGCCAGATGCATCATTTTATATTGAAATTAGCCCAAATATTTCTCTTGGGTTAAATGTTAACTTGCCAAACAATGGATCAACAGTGCTTAACATCAGTGAACAAGCAAGGTTTAGTTTTTGTCGTCGTAACAATATGAAAAACAATGGTCTATGATGTCCATTTTTTCTGCTACTGATCCAAATGATAAATTGGCTATACAATGGACATTAGACAAGCCCCTTTGACGTACATTTTAAAAATATTTTTTTATCCTTCTGCACAAGACAAAAATCTTTACTTCATGACGAACATCGAGTTATGCGAGCTATGAATCTAACAATTTGTTTTGTTTGACGCCATCAAGTTCACCTTCAAGTGTCCCACTACTTGTCCATATAGAGTACTAACAGACTCTCAGCCTTCCTCCTCCAATATACATCTCCAATGTTGAGAAACTCAAGGCACATAGACAGTGCTGCTCACACTGCTTCAGTTTTTGTAAGGACTAAACAACAGCCGAATTCCAATTAAAAACGTTGAGACAAGTGGGGTCAAGGTTGGCAGCTATCGGAACTCAAGGCAAAGCTGATATCCTTTTAACATTAAACAGATAAATCATTCTAACAATAAATACTAGACAAATCATTTTAAACGTTTTGAGGTTGAAACTCACTTTTTGGGCACATATTGTTATCAGTCTTCCTTTGTGGTGGGCGTAAATAATTTTAACATATTCTTTTAACACATCCTTTCACTTGCTGAATATTGTTTTGAGCACAAGTTAAACGGACATTCTGATCAATGGTTTTTAAACACGTACGAAACGACAACATGAAAACATACAAAAATGAAGATATACATCAATACATCATCTATATGCCGCGATGAGCTAGTTTGAGGATAAAATACTGATGCAAAAACACACACCCGAGAAACAACAAATGCAACTAGTGTTCATTATCAGCAATACAGTAGTTACAAAGTCAATCCAAATTAGGACACACCAAATTAGAACACCCCCAGTAAAAATCAAAAAACAAATGAAAACCACTTCTATTTTAGATATTTAGGAACCTACACACACACACGCACACAAAGTCGCAACGCTAGGTAATACAACTCAGAGAAATTAGCTAATTTCACAGCAATGGAAGTGGCAATCATCACTTAGCAGCTCATCTATGATACATTCAAGAAAGAAATGATACGACTTGTTAATTGCCCAATAAGCAAGACAAAACCTCGGCCGTGTTTAAATATGTTTTTTTTTTCTTTTTTTTCTTTTGTTTTAAAATCATCTCCGATTCCTAAAACTAGGTCCTAAGTGAGGTTTTACGCAGAGTAGTTTACCTTGCTCAGGAAATGAATTACAGTCTTTGGTGCTGCCAAGCAACTTCATTTAAAATTAAAGACAAAATGATACACAATGAACTAAAAAACGAAAACAACACACACACACACACAGATTACCTACATATATAGATATACGCATATAGACTGGTGACCCCATCTCCCACCGTATATATTTATATGTGTATCCTCCCTGACGGAATGTTTATAAGAAGCAGTCGACACTGAGAAGCCTTTAGCCATTAACAAATGTAAAGGGAAAAGTTAACTTTGTCACACATGCATAAATGAGAGAATTGCACACAATTAACTGACACCTCATCAAGCATAGGTACTAAATAATCTAACTCTACAATATACTGTATGTCCATATATGTGTGTGTATACTGAATATCACGTGGTTTGTTCAGGCTTGGGAAAATCCATACTATGTGAATTAATTTGCATCCTTTTCCTTACCTTAATAAAAGCCATGCCTGCGCACCTCGAAACATCCGAGAAACAAGTCCAAAGGAAATACATATACGGCTAGGGAAGGGCAAGGGAAAGGATTGTATTGCAGTTTCCGCAAACAGTACAAATACTGTAAGTAATAAATTTCACTAAATAGAAAGTGATTATCAAATATGAAGCAATACTTGCGCTTTGTACACTAGTTTATTCGGACAAACAAAAACTGTTCGCGACAGCAAAGCATGCCGTTTTTTTCTTGCATGATCAGAAAAAAAGGGAACCGACGACACACTGAAAAACACACCGCTATCGTCGACGCGTCACATCCGTGCAGGCTATGTGCATGTGTATAGTCACACATAGGATGCATCGAGCGATTGGAATTTCAAGTGCTGCAGACCAGTACATTAATAGTCTTGTATATAGTCATATATAAGTAGCAACGAGAACAATATGTAAGGCACTATGGTTGGGGACAGTTATACAATGCAGCGAGTCTTGAGACACACACGCTAAGAGCAACGTCTACACTTGGTTCGCTTTACACTTTTGCTCATGCAAGACCACATGCAGCGTGGAGGGACGACCCTATCTAAAATTTGCCAACACAGACGGACACTGAAAAAGTACAAATACTCGCGACGCGGTACGACACATCTTTAGACGACACCTGGCGATCTAGGTACTAGAGACTGGGATGGCTTTTACAAATGTGGATGCGTCACTTGCTCACGTAAGAAGGCAATATAGAAAAATAGCTGGGGTCAGGGTGCAACGTCCAACTATTCGACACCACCCCAATTATTTACCTGTTTTGAGGAGTATTCGTAGAAGATCCAATGCAAAGGTATATCAAATGTGCAAAACACATTAAGTGTGACTTGAATTACTCATTCATCCCATCATCCATACATTGTATCCTTCAGATTTGTTTTTGCCCAAATGATCTCGACATCGTTGTTTTTTTGTTGTTGTTTTTTTTAAAGCTCTAAGTTCAATTACACCCAAGTTGACATGATTCAAAAAATAGTCTGCTTTCTTTGTGGTTGTGCCATGGTTTTTGGAAATGAAAAACCATGTTGCTTGTGGTTTAAGACAGAATTTACCCCGTACACTTAGCCCTCGGGTAGTGAGAAGAGCACTTGGGCACCCGTGCTCAGATGTAAGGATACTGGTTTATTTTGGTGGGGCTGAGAGGGAAGCTGGCATAGGCCGGCGAGGCGATGTAGGAATGCGGGTGGAAGAGGGGCTTGAATTGGCTTTGGGGGTGCAAGGTGGGCGAGGGCAAAATCCGCGGGTTGATGCCGACTGTGACCTGATGCACGATGCCCGCCGGGTGGGATATGCCGTAGGCGGGCTGAAGGACGGGCCGCGGGCCGCCAGGGGAGGCCAGGAGGTGGGCAACGGGTGCCGCCGTGACCAGGGGACCAGAAGGGGGGTAGGACAACAAGGTGGGCTGGGAGTGCGGGTGCCCCCCAAGGTGGGCATGCCCTGCAGAATGGTTGGGACTGCCATGGGGTAGAGTGAACGCCGGCCCGTGTATGGTGGGAGGTATGAAAGCCTGCGGCCTGCGATGAGCAAAGTTGCTGTTCCATTCCTGGCAGCATGAAGTGAAATGTTGGACCTGTGAAAGACAAAGATCAGATTTCAATAAAACACGTTGTGCCTTTGTTTGCCACTAGATGGGACTGTATTCAATAATACACAATACTAAAATGCAGTAGGGAATATGGCCAAATCACACTGGTCCACCTAATTTACAAGTCATAGTCAAATGTGTTCCTACCACCACCACCACCATAATGGGTATAATTCACATTAAAAAGATGCCTCAATTGTAGGGCCTTCATTAGGTATAGCTATTTGGACAGCTAGCTCACTACAGAATGCTTGATGCATATTATCTAAACTCCACATAGAATCTCCGACTATTTGTTGTGATTTTCAAATAAAAAAAATTCTATCATTTATAAATTTCAAAATAAAATAAATTAACTGTTTCTGTAGATAAATACTTGAGCTGTCTCTAGACAAGTCACATTTATTTGTATAGCCCTTACAAAATGTCTCAAAAGACTGCACAGGCCACAATTACAACATCCCCTGAGCTGAAACCTGCATGCAGGCAGGAGAAAAACTCAAAACCATGAACATGAGAAAAGTAAGAAACCTTGAGACGGGGCCACACAAGAGATAAGCCCTTTTGCAGGATAACCAGGCTGTAATAGATGTTGCATTGGGTAACAATACACAAAGCGTAGTCAACATAAAAAAATTATCAAGGGTAATACGTCAAATTGTTCAGCGCTTTATATTCATACTCACAATGAATTGTGGTGTATATTGCCTAGTGAGTGAAGATCAATGTTCCCTGGTCTTCAGTGAGCATTGTAATCCTGACTACATTTATGCTCCCGAGACATATGGACACCCGTAGAAAATGACTAGATCCCAAAGTAGTGGACCAATCTGACATAACCACAGAATCAATAAATAAATTTGGATAAGAAAATAACACAATTTAGGAATTACTAATTTTTAAATTGAGGGAGAATTTTAGGGAACAAACCAGTACATATTTTGGACATCAGTTATTTTACGTGATAGCAATGATATATGATATCATGAAATATAAGACAGCTCAGGAATTATGGGATTATGCAAATTACCAGGAATGTTTTAGAAATAGGGTCGGCAACCTATGACACGCGTGCCAGCAGTTGCACCAGAGGGTTTAACCAGTGGCATGCGAGCGCACGGCAAAATAGTAGATTATATTTTGAAAATGCGCATTTTTACCTGAAATTTAGACATTTTCAGTTGCGCGGTGTGTTATTTAGAGGCTTTACGTTAGCGCCGCACCTCCTCTACTTCGTGAGTCAGTGTGTGTTTGCGCGGCGCCTCGCACAAGTGAGATCCGTGTTTTTATTTCAAGTTTTGATAATTACTGCAACAATATATCATGAATGGGATGGTAGCTGTCCATAACACTTGTTTTTTGATTGTAGTTCATTGTTAATGAAGAATGGTTGATTCTGGTTAATTCTTGTGGCAAAAAGTTGAAGTCATAGATGGCGACAGGCCTTTCCACTTGTTATTCACATTCATTTTTTAGTTGATTGATGAACAATAATAGTGGAAGATAAATTGGTCAGTCATACCAGTGTATTTCAACCAATTTCTTTTTTATTTCAAGTATTATTTTCTTCTTTTTATATACCAATGATCTGCTTACAAAGATATTGGCAGAATGGATCAGCAAAGAAAACGATTTTACAAAACTTCCGATTGATTTAAAATTACATCATATTGCCTTAGGAATCCAGTAGCAACCTTTCAAGTATTTGTTTTGCAAAGCTAAAGGTACACGCACCTGAATGAAATTCAATGATTAATATCTTACTTGTGTGATCTTGAGATAACCTTATGTAACTTAACTTGTTTTCAATCTGGTAAATCTCAACTGCAGTGAAACAACACGCTTTACTGGCACAAGATCATGAAGGTGTGAGTGCACAGAGTTCTATGTAACTTAGTGCATGATGCCTACAAGTTCTCACCTGCCCAAAGCCTAAGGCTGGCTGCTGGGGCTGGAATGAAGGGGTAATCTTTTGGGAACGATTGAGGAGAGAGGTGGAGTGGTGATGTTGTCGCCCAGAAGGGCCTCTCCCTTTGGACTGGTATGAAGATTCCAAAACTGAGCAAGAAGGGAGAGAGAAACAAAGGGAAGAGGATATCAATTTCTTGCAAGAGTATAATTCTTTGCCAAGACAGAGAAGCAAAAGAATGGCAATGCTAAAAGTAGATGACATTAAACAACAATTGAGCCAGGAAGGTTTATCACTTATCTGCTATTTTAGAAGTTTGATCAGCTCAGGATTTTCAACATGGGAGGCATCAGGCCTCTGAATGTGATCTCTCCGATTATAAATAGGCATGGTTGAGGGATCAAAGAGGAACCGGTAACTAAGCTCTTTCATGGAGCTTATAGTCAGAGCAGATCATCAGCTATAAATGAAGTTGGTAGCCCTGGAATAGCAAGCTGTGTCCTTTTATGTGGGGCTACAGTTGCTGCTTGGAAGTGAGACATGACTTTAGAATGAAAGGGGATATGACCGAATGATTTCTGTGAAGGATTTACATAGCAACCTTTCCTAGCCCCATCTAGAGAATATAAAAATAGTGTGTGTGTGTGTGTGTGTGTGTGTGTTGGGGGGGGGCTAGTTAAATAAACATTCTGTAAAAAACACATTAAGTCCCGCTGGCCACAGCTGTTATAAATCCTACTCATGGCGTGTGGAAAACTTTCATAACACATGAATTAATTTCATAATCAAACTCCTTTATTGATGAGTGCCAGTATGTTTTGAAAATTTCATTTGAAGAAAACCCCACGCACCATGTGTAGCTTTATGAAGCTCACACCCACGCAGATAAACAGGAGAGTCAGTTTGGAATTAGACTATTTGCAGGAAAAAAATATCAATTCATCCCAGAGATTGACTCAGACAAGTCATCCAGGTCACCCATAATCACCTGGGAGAACCACTGTAGCCGACTAAGATGGCGTAATCCAATGCCATGTGACCTGTAGAGCAGACAGTGACGGTGACTAGACTTTTGAGCTATCATGACCTAGCACTTGCTGCCTTCCAGTGCAGACTAGTAAGTAATCCTGGGTAGATTACACACTAAACTACGTCAACAAAAAGATCTGCATGAGTCAGTTCTACAAGGAACATCAAAATCAGTCTTGATTCATGTTTTAGTGAGCTACATATGGTCAGCGTTACCTGCATTACTAGGAGTTTCACGGACGCCCGTGTTGTTGTTCTGCACCCTCATTGGAGGCACCGCGGCAGTACGCACGGCTGGTTTGCTGGACTCGGTTTCCAGGGTGATGCATGTAGCGCGAGGCTTGCAGTTTTGATTGCCGTCTGTGATGTAACGCCGCTCAGGGAAGGGACTGTTATTGCCGTTGGAGGCAGGTGAAATGTCCACTGTGTCACACCCACTCTCTTGTTCGTCATCCGACATACTGCAGGCAGTAAGAAAGAAAAAAAACATGAGTGGTGATAGAGAATTTGTTTATTGAAATATGCCAAATAATGTAAAAGGAACTTTTTTAAGCGAAGCTGAACTTAGGCGTGCATTCCCAATTTCTATCTGGGACTTCAAAAGCAGGCAACAGCAGGGGAACAGCTATTTATTCAAAAGCATATTTTTTAAGCAGTTTGGCTTTTACAACTTTGCCAGCGGAAGAAAACTACAAAAAAGTGACATTATATGCTAGCTCTTTCATGCTAAAATAAGATACCTCATGGAGGAGTTGGTAGTTACGGCCGGCCGGATTGCATTGGCAGCCTTGCCAGTAACATTTATTGACCACTTACCTGTCAGCTTCATTAGAAAGTGTGCAAACCCAATTGTGAGACCACTCTTTTTTTTTTTTACTTAAAACCAAAGTCATGGACACCTTGTTTAAGAAAAATATGATAGCACCCACCAGCTCTCGGTGTGACCCTCTTCACCGTCATTTATTATTACTCTCACTGCACTTTTTATCACTGATGATGAGAAAGTGTAGGTTTTCACTCCAAATAAAAAAAATAACATTTTTGAACGCTTGAGTTCCATTCTAGGATACACACAACAAATAATGGTGAAATTTCCAAACTCTGAAACAGTTTCAGGAAAAGTATAAAGCAGAAAAACACTTTTCAATTTTCAGGTGGTGGTATTTTGTGACTCCCCATTTTGCATGTTTTCATGAGTTGGTAGTGGGAATGAATTCTTGATTTCTTTGTTACAACCACATAGTTCTTAAAAAAACTATAAATTATTCATTCAAGTGAGGTATAAAGAATATTGGAGAAAAATATGCATCGATAATTGTTTCATTATCAATACTTCCTGAATCATTAATCAAATTGTGAAGTCCCCATAGATTTGCACCCCTATCGATAGACTGCATTTAGCCTACCTATTGGGATGTTTGCAGGGTGACGTACTGGACTGCACAGAGGCCGAAGAGCTGGTGCTGAGTGTGCTTTCAGGGCTGCTGAGGGAACACACTCTCTCCATGCTGACTGTGCTCTGACATGCCTCGCAATCTGCACTTCCTTTACATCTGACACAGACACAAAAAGGAACACAACTGAGCCATAGCCCTTTTTTGGTAAAGGGACTTTGGACTGTAACTTTACTCACTCGCCCATTGAGTGCCTTTGTGCGCTCTCCTCTTCATCACTACTGATGCTGATGACACTGACACATGGACTAGTGAGTTCAGAGATCACCATGGCTTGCCTTTGCTCCTGCGTAATCGAAAGGTCCCCACAGCCCGGCTCAACTTTACAGCAGTTGTCGTCATCTTCCTCTTGCGCTTGCTCCGCTTCCTGCTCCTGTCTGACAGCATGGCCCTTTTCAGGGCATCTCGCTTCTTCCCCTTCTGCCTTTTCCACATTCTTTGCAGTATCAGCCATCTTTGGGGATTGGCATGGTAAGTTTTGGATATTTGTGATTTGGGGGAAGCTGCTGCCCCTGTGGGAAATACATATCGCCATTACATAATAAAAATAATATTCATAATAAAATCAAACCAGATCAATTTTGAATATTTTGGCTGATTTTTAAGGCGCTTCATAATTAGAAATGATTGGACAGATAATGGCAACCAAATGACATTACAACTAAAGGTCCTAAAAAAAATGATGGGTGAATAACTGGTCACTTAGAGGCACGCGATTGTACTCCGAGCAAACACTACTTTTACAAGACATGTTTACTGGAGTGTTGTTACAAATTGAAACAGGCATAAATACATAACTAAATGTATTGTTTGTGTGTGTCGCATTTTTTTTACAATACACAACAACAACAAAATTCTTGTACCATTGGGAGAAAATATTGCTCGTTTTAGGTTTTTTTTTTTACCTTCTTTTTTTAACATTTTTTTAAATCTAATTTTCTGGTAGCATGACAAAAAATATTTGAAAAATGATTAAAAAAATATCTAATATAACAATTGATTATTTTCTCATTTCAAGAATATATATATATCTTTTTATCATGACCAGAAAAATGAGATCTTATTAAAATGAGGTATATTAAGCAACATTGAATAGTAGCTGCTGTATAAGACAATGTTGCTTATTCCAAATTTATTTTACTTATTTTACTAGAAACTGTTTTTAAGGGTATTTTTTTTTAAAAGAAATTGAAATAACACTTTTTATATTGTGACACCTCAAACTAGAATTTTTTACACCGAGTTAGCAACGCTCACCCCTATGAAATTTTTACATGGCACGTGTAATTTACTCCTTCCATCAACAGAATCAGAAGTCTGGTTACCTTAAATAAATATTTTGCAGAAATCCTCAATTGGGATTCTTTGTATCTACTCGTTATAATTTCGTGGAATAGTGAAAGTCACACGACATACCTGTTAGTACAAGGCTTCGCTCTTTTGTTGGCAGCGGGCTGCGGCCACACCACATGTGCAACACCAATGTTGATTGGTTGGTGGGCCGGCATGGTCATTTGGTTGGTTAAGAACGGCTGAGGGTGGGCAATCATTGAGCTGTAATGGTTACCATGGGGACGCACTTTCCTGTGTTAAGAAAACAGAACATTGCGCATTGAGCCAAAAGCCTTTAGCACCATTACTGACAAAATGGTCTCAGTCCCAAAGGACACGCATATGACTCACCAATCATTAATATTCAAGGGAGAAAGCTTTCTGTGTCTTTGTTGCAGTGCAACCAAATCTCACATAATAGCAAAATGACTTAAGATAACAACACCCCTTACGCTACAAATTATCTGACAGTGGGTAACAAAATTGTTTACAAATATATGCATTTAGGTGCATGATTATAAAACATGACCCAGATTTAGCTTACCCCCAGTCACCAACTCTTGCTGGACCCGCCACCGTCTCAGATGCCAAAGTGGTTGATGGTGGAGGAACCTGCTGCCAAGTGGGCACCAAAATCTGCTGGGCTCGATTCGACCATGCCTATGTAAGTGCAAACAACGCAGAGACGTTAATGTCATCAGTGATCATCATCAAACACAATTTATCTCTTTCATAAAACCTCCACATTGATACAAATGTGGCTAGAGTACCTGTGTAATGACACCTGGTCTGATTTGGATGGAGGGCGCTTGAGTGACCAGAGGCACAGAGGCCTCCATTCGAACAGAGTAGCCAGCTGGTTTCACAGTGTTGGGTATTCCTGTATAAAATGCATAATTGGTTTACGGGTTATTTCTATGTTTGGAAAATGTAGTCTTGGACCCATTTCAATGGCAAACGGTTTTGAGATTAATTCTGATAGGAACTGAATGTACAAGCATTTTAACCGAGAGGAATCAAATTACATGTACCTAGTATGGTATAAATTGCATTACCGGTACCAGATGTACTGTGAACACGCATATACGTCATACCTTGAATGGTGGGTGGGCATAAAATGAGCGCTTGCTGAAATGAATCGTTGCCTCCAAACTGTCCACTTCCTGCTTGTAGTGGTAGTCCAGGGTGCAAAACTGAGGGGGCAGAGGGTGCCAATGCCTGAAAATAAAATAAATATACACATTTTAAAAAGGAGTGGAAGGATGATTGAACCAAATTAAATCATGTATTTATGTCTTTGGGTACAACTAATCTATTAACCTTATTTTCTTCTTTTTATATACCAATGATCTGCTTACAAAGATATATTATTACTCGGTTAGGTATTGATAAATTGAGTTTAACGTTAACGATTTGCATTAAACATGCAGTTTGTATCACACTGAATAGGTCTTTTAAGATTTAAGTGCCAACAAAAAATTGGATTTAAAATGCAAATGCCAACCTTGCATTGTGTTAAATCGGATATCTTTTGACAAATTTACTTATTTGGCTTTATAAAAATAGTTACATCTCGGGAGAGCTGTCGAATGATAAATTAATTCACCAAGTTAAATGACACGTGTTTTGCTAGCATCTCATGAAAGGAAAGTGTTAGGTATTAGATTTTCACTGCACAAAAACACATGTGTGCATTAAACTGTTGGGAAATTTGAAAACTGCTCCACTTGGTATGGATTCTAAGTAGTTACTACCTAACTCTGTCGAGGAAAATATGCAAAACAATTAATGTGCATTGTTATGAATAAAGTAGGGCATGTAACAGTAATATGAGTACCCCAGGTAGCACACTGTTATTTACATATATTTGACATGAAATTGAGACATTAAAATGTGAAAAAAATAAAGATGATTATGAAGGGAATTCATAATGTTGCCTTTCATATTATGCTTTATTGTTTTCTGGATAGCATTTATAGAACCCCTGATTTGTACATTTGCATTAGAAAAAGGACACTGACAAAAAATAGGGGTCAGCCCTTTATTTCTGCTCAGCAACAACAGATACGTTAGCGTTGCCATGACCTCGGCAACATGACGTGATTTTGTTGCCATGACAGCAGAGATACAACACCGTCAGATTGGCAAGTCTTCAATTTGTGGCAATAAGGCCAAAGAAATGTTAAACACGTTCAAACAAGATGCAGAGCAGAATATTTTTAACGTATTACCTTCATTTCCAATGCAGGGGTAAAACAACGCCAAATATTTTTGGATGGTTGCATGATTATTATAAAACCAGGACAATTATGTCACAGCACCACCTATTACCTAACCCCTGGGTCGTCAACCTGCGCATCAGAAGCCACATTTGGCTCTTAAGCGCTGCAGATTGGCTCCCTGGCGCTTTTCCAAAAATGTTACTATACAGAAAAAAATTGGGGAGGATATATATTTGTCTTTTAATAGGGTTTCTGTAGGACAAACATGACACAAGACTTTTAATGTTTTATAATGCTGTAAAATGTGTGGAATATTAACATTTCAACTACTTTGCCACATTTTTCCTCTGCTTGTTTTCTTCTCTAGCGTGTTTCCTGTGTTAGAACCAAGTGTAGCGGAAGCTCTGCTCCTTTAAAGGGAAAGCATCACAATATAACACAACCTCTCGCTACAACCCAATCTCAAAGCAGACGGCACATTAAATGGGTAAGAATACAATAATAGGCACTGTTCATGGTAACAAAGTAGCTGCTTTTAGTAAGTGACATGGTGTATTATTCTCCACAGCATGCGCTACATCCAATTGAGTCATAAAAATAATATGCTGATATATCTATGATAGATGTATACAGAATGTGTTGCATTCATATAACAGTCATATAAGTCATATAAGGCCTTCAATGTTTTTGCGTCTCCAGACCGAAAATGTTCTTTTTGTTCAATAAGGCTCTTTCAACGTTTTGGGTTGCTGGCCCCTGACCTAACACTAATTGTAAACGTGACTACTGTAAGAACAAGCTATTTGTTTGAATCAGAGTTTCGCATTTTAAGACTAGTGAACATGAGAGCTCCCATTACTTTTAGCTCCATTTTTAAAACGGAGACGTCTTCTAAGATTGGAATAAAAAATTTGCAAGATTTTTTGCAAGTGGTCAAAAAAATAAGGGACTGTTCTTAAAAGTAAAACAAACTAACTTAACTACTAGTAATTAGTAACACAGCAGGAAAATATTTTGGGTGTATCTAAAGATACACAGAGTGCACTTTTTAACTGATAAAACGTTCATGAATTTGTTGCGTGAGTTTTATTGTTTCATATAAATTAAAATCCTATTTGTCCAGACTGAAGTTTTGCCTATTTTGAAATCAACAGTAATACTTCAAACATATATTCAGCAACTCAACACATGCTTTAAATTAAACAATGTCATCTTTTTAGGGAGATGGTGAAAAATCAAAAAATCTATATATATATATATATATATATTGGCTTACATGAGGGTGGACAACAGTCATTTTGTTTAAGGGATGGGTGGCTGCAGCAGAAGGGGCCCCGGGTCTGACGAATGGTACCTTGCTTCTGTTGGCTGCCTCATATGTATTTGGACGGGTTGAGCAAATATCCATGATGTGGAAACATGACTTGACGCTGTGTTCAAGAAGTGAAAAAGTCCAATCAAATCTCAACCTCATCTGGTGTCTGCAGAAGTGATTTTGATTGAACTGACTGGTTGCTATGAGGGAAGTCGAGCATGTGTTGCATTGTCACAAAGGAGTGACTGAGAGCTTCGGAAGGGTTGATCCTCTCCTCTGCATCAATAAGCAACATTTTCCTCAGCAGACTCACAAACTCCCGGCGGTCGGCCTTCTCTGCAAGTAGGTCGCTGCCTTCCAGATTCATCACCAGATTCACCTGGAACACGACATTCAAATCATCTCTGCCTTTTTTGAATACATGTACACATAGTTTTTATCGTTTTGTGAAATTGTTTGAAAATGTCGATCCATACTTAAAAGAAACATGAAATAGAAACTGCTTGAAAGTTTCCTGTCTTCTAAGAATGACAAAAAAAATAAGATCAGATGAGAAATTATCACAAATCAGGAACACAATATGAATTAATACGAATATAACTTATTTTTAAACTTGGAAAATTATTTCCTATTTATGTTACATTTTGGAGAAATTTAGATTATGTGCCCACTTTCATGGCTAAAATCTGTATTCTGCCTTTGTATTCACTTCCATAGATTAGAAAAAAACAAAAAATAATTAATGAAGGGGCGTAAACGACAAATTGTATCATACAATCAATCGTCAGCTATTTGGATAAATTGGTTATATACAGTACCTTTTGAATAATAAACTGTCCAAATCTTTAGATTTACATATCAATTAATAAATTGTATGTTTTCCACAATTATATATTGACTGACTGCTCCATTTTAAAACACCTGGATTGAAATTGAAATGTTTTTACCTTATCCGTTTATTTAATCAAGAAAATAAACAGGTTAAAATTTTATTTAAATAACAATTTTAGTCTTTATCTGATGTCAAACTTTGAACAGAAATCAGAAGAGTTAAACATACATGCACTATGTCATCCAAACAGCTGAAGATGTACTTCCTTGCTTCCTTTGATTTCATCCCAGTCTCGGCCTCATGCTCATCTGTAGACTGTGGATGAAAAAATGTTTAGTAGGAGGATGTCAGTGGAGATCAAACTATGAAAAAAGCTTTCCGTTTTACTGTTTACCTTTATTCTCCAGACTGCATAAGGTGAGTCAGACTCTCTGCAAAAGAAACGCGTTGTTTTTGTCCCTGTATTCAGTAGATGTTCTCCAGGCAACCCTTGTGTTTGAGAAATGTAGCGAATCTATATGTGGAGGATTGGAGAGAGGAAACAAGACATGAATATACAATGCTTTTGTTCGTAGACCAGTAGTTATACAGTGCTAAAAAATGAAGACAGACAATATCATTTTAATATTTACACACAAGAAGCTGTGCTTAAGATTATTTAAAAGGTCGACAACATTATTCGGCTAAATCCCTGGCAACTAGAGTCAGTGGGTGCGGATTGTGTCCATCTGGGAATGGCATCTCACTCCTTGGCGACTGCAGATCATGTGAAATAGTTAAAACCAAATATTCTTGTGCCAAAATCTGACGGGTGTCCGGGTCTTTACATGTTAACTGTGATAACAAGGTCCCTCGTGCGCTAAATGCAAGATGCCTTGCTCTGTAATGATGGCTCTTTGGTGGCGCGTGACACACAAAACACACAGACACACAAATACACAGGTTTATGTGAGGAGGCCAGTGAGAAGCCTCACTGACGTCAATCACACTGAAGTGTTAAGGACAACAAGCACTACAAATTCAGCACAGCAAAGACGAATGGAGCCACACGGTGAGAGAAACGTGTCACACCATGTCAATCACTGTAGTGCCGGCAGAACCCTTAATATGCTAAAATCCTGTTATGTCAAACTATTTGCGTACGGCAAAAATGTAAATCAAACATTGCTAAATGATCAGCTCTTAAAGATTATATTTTAGAAGTGTAAAAACATCAGCGGGGAGCAAATTGTTTAAAAAATGAGTGGTTTCTGTGGGGAAAGTTAAAAAGCTGCAGCGAGGCTTTTAACTAAGACAAGAAAGTTTGATCACACTACCCCGATTTTAGCTAACCTGCATTGGCTCCCTGTTAGCTTAAGATGTGATTTTAAGGTTCTGTTGGTATTATACAAAATCATGCATGGACTTGCTCCCTCATATCGTTCGGATTTAATTTCCCCCTATGTTCCGGTCCGGAGCCTTCGTTCGAAAAACGCTGGTCTACTAGTGATCTCAAGAGCCAAGAAGAGATCAGCAGGCTCAAGAGCGTTCTCCATTGGGCCCCGGTGCTGTGGAATGCTCTTCCCCCTGAGATTCAATCTGCAACCTCAGTGGAAATGTTTACATCAGAGCTTAAAACACGTCTGTTCTATTGCATATGAATAACCTATATTTTATGTTGATATGTGTATTATTTGCCCTCATGTATGTTTTAGATGAGGGGATAGTCTCATAATAGTCTGTAGTTTGCAATATTCTTGGATCTGAGCAGCCTTTTGAGACTCTTTGTGATTAAGGGCTATACAAATAAACATGACTTGACTTTAAATTTAGCAAGGAATGAAAGTGCATATAGTGCACAGTGCATATAAAGCATAGGTTTTCCTCTCGCAACATCACAGATGGTGAGCTGTAGAAATTTAGCTAAAACATTCAGATCTAAAAGTTCACTGTAAGGACTGCGAATCGTTGTGCTAACATCAATTTATGTGTTTATCTTAGCTCAAAGCATTTGAGCCCGAGCTTGAAGGTTTGCCAGTTCTCGAAAACTAACAAGCAAAGAGTCAACGTTGTCAATGGAAAAACAGAAGTCTTAATTCATTTACAATATACGTGAAGCTATCTGGTCTCTCGGTCATAAATTCTCAAAATGTATATCTTGTCAGCATTGTGATTATGCAACATTTTCAGATTTTTTTTATTTCAATCAAATTATTGGTGTTCACGATTTATACGTCAAAAGATCCATGAAGTACAGATCAAAATTTAAAGAATTTAAAAGAGCAATCATTATATTTCCCATCCTTTTATCAAAACATACACATAAGAGACCATTTAGATTCAAAACAATTCAAGTAATCCCTTGTTTTTCGCAGGGGTTGTGTTCCAGAAAAGGCCTGCAATAGTCAAAACCCGAGAAGTACAATCATTTCTTTACTAATTAGATATTAGTAACATATAATTATATACAATTAAATGTATATGTGTATATATGTGTGTGTGTCTGTGTATATATATATATATATATATATATATATATATATATATATATATATAAAAGACTGTAACAAAGTAACAACTATAGATCTACAAATATACAAATAACACAGAATTGCAGATAAATGAATGAATAGTCGTTATTGTCATTTTACAATTGTACATGGAAATTTGAGAGCTTTTACTTTGAGTGTAAGAAAGCATCAGGGATCTTCAGATTGAGCCAGGTCCCTGTGATGCTTAAAATACAAACATAACAAATGTAGCGGTTTCGAATGGGTTTTAGCTCCAGGTCATTCAATTCATAGGTAATTGATCATCACTTTCGGTCTCTTCCCGGACACTAGAAAATTCCACGGAGCACGCGCCCAGTGATCAGCATTTCTTTGCGCTCTTCTGACTTTCTTCAGAGTCCAATTTAATTGATGAATTTATCTTTCATGTAACGAGACACTAAAACACTATCTGTAGCCGTGCTTTTCAGTTTGTTTTGGGTGGGTGGACACATTAACTTGTGTGCGACTCCGGCTGTTTGACCGACAGTATACACCAGCCTATCACAGTTGTGCTCACACACAGTCAAGACCACCCAACACAAACTCATAGCCCTCCTAAAAGCTTTCAAATAGCATGTGTTGTCTGCGGCAGAACAAATGCACAATGAAAATACGCAATGTGGCAAAACTGCGATAAGTAAAATGCAATAAAGCAAGGGAATATTATACATCTGATGAAACAAGGGACTTTGTCTCTTAAATTACATAGAAAACAACTTAAATATTTAAAAACTCTTAAAATTATGTTTTGAATTCTAAGCAGAAAGCTTGTATTATTAAATTTGAGAGCATTGGACACAAATACCTTACATTTACAACATAAGTATTTCACAGGCTTCGCTCAAGAAAGTAAAAACAAACTTAACCATAACAGAATACAAAGTGAGGAAGCTACGCAGGGAGAGTGTAATCAGAGAAGTCGTAGTTATAAATACACTTTGCTGTGTAAGATGGAACAAGACCACGGGAAGAACGACGGGTAAAAAACAAAACGTAAGGGGTAGCTCCTGCCAGATCCCCTCTACGGCAAATTGGTGACATCTAACACCAACAAGCAGCTGCCTGAACTTTGACCTTTTTATTTTTAAGTTGTGCATTCAATGAATATTAGCACAGGGGAATATAGAAATGACAACTGGTTCAATTGATTGTTATTTTTGCAAAAAGCTCCAAATTCCAAAACTAATGTACCGTAAATTCCGGACTATAAGCCGCTACTTTTTTCCTAAACTTTCAACCCTGCGGCTTATTCAGTGATGCGGGCAATTTATGTAATTTTTCTAACGGCCGCCAGCGGCGCTTGAGTACAAAAGGTATGATTTAGACCGGTGGAATATATGCGCCGAGGAAGACTGCAACTTCTTGGCTTGTGCATAAATTAAATTAGCGTAAACATACCCTTATCATGCAAAATGCAAAAAGAAAGGCACATCAAAAAATCCACCACCACCAACGGGTTCCATAAAGCCGGTCTGCTGGGTGACGGAGAGGAGGGCACAGAATCAGGAGTGGATGAGAGTTCCAGCGACGGTGACAGCGCGAATGAGGCTGCGGGAGCGTGGGACAACGTCTATATGACAAAGTTTCTTTCCGACACTGAGGAAGACGACTTTGATGGCTTCAGTTCTAAGGAGGAAGATGAGGACGGTTTACCGTGATTTTTACAAGTACGGTATGTTTTTTTAACAGACCCGATTACTGTGTTGCGAGCGTGTTGCTAGCGTGTTGCTACCATTAACTGTCCTGTCACAGACACTGTTTGGGATGATTAGTTATATTATTATTATTAAAGCTTTGAAAACTCTCTTGGTGTACCGTCTTTCTTTGTAAATATGTGTAACCATGTATAATATGTATTTGCAACTGTATATTTTTGTAATGTATTTATTTGTATTTATTTTGGACACTTATTCTGATATGTTTTGCACGGGCGAGTGAAAAAGAAAGGGCGGAACAGACGCGGGATGACGGGAAGTGGGGTAAAGGTGAGACCTGTTTGTGGACGCGGCGGACAATAGTGGATATATATTTTTTCCACCCTTACCTTTGGAAATGTACACTTTTTTCCTCTGCATCAAACCTTAAGTACCGGTATAATTTTCCGTTCATTATGCCGGCTGCGATTTTTGGACTGTGTACTTTAATGAAGGACATTCAGTTATAATCGCGGGACATAAAGTCGGGTTTGGGTTAATTTTGTGTTTGTGTTACATTTTTTGATGCGGCTTATATACAGGTGCGGCTTGTGTAAGTACAGAATCAGTTTTCCTCTTAAAATGTGGTGGGTGCGGCTTATAATCAGGTGCGCTCTATAGTCCGGAATTTACGGTACACAGTAAATAATAATGTAACAATCAGCAGCCTTTCCATTTGTTCTGTTCTCATACTTCAGGCTGATTTAAGAAGTCTCCATTTAGAGAGTGGTCACGATTCAAAGGAGGCAGATAGGTTATTGTTTTATATTTTTTTAACTTTGGGTATGAATTGTGATGTTTTTTATCTTTGAATTCCAATGAGAACGCATTGAAGTACTTGTTCTACCTAACTGGCAGATGGAAGAAGGCAGGCTTGTAGAGTTTTAGTTTCAAGAAGGTAATCGCAGCCATAGATGTATTAGCTTAAGTGTGCTTACATAGCATAAGATTCACACCACAGGACTGAAAAGAGATTTTGCTTACCAAAAAACTAATGGATGCCTTTTAAAAAGTAAAGAGTTACAACTTCTGCGACTGGCTGGAAACCAGTTCAGGGTGTCCGCTGGCCTCTGTCCAGAGATGCCTGGGATGGGCTCCAGCACCCATGCGACCCGAGTGAGGATAAGAGGCGCAGGAAATGGATAGATGGATGGACTTTCCTCTTTCTGTGACTGATTACACGCCCAATTAAATTTGGATTTCTATATCTATACTCATTTTGCAGTATTTATTTTGTACAGTGAGGTATTTGTAGCGTATTATGCTATTGATAATGATTGAAAAGGGTACTCAACGTTTTATAATATGTTATGGTAGACTTATGTTGAGTACTGTACATGTATGTAAAGCATTTAACAAAGTAACTAAATCCTTCTCAAAATAGCTATGAGGTTTCAAGCTTGTACGGTATTTTAGTCATGATATATTGTTAGGCAGCAGAGTGTTACATCTGACATCCCACGTGCTGTGATATTCGGTAAGCATGTTTACATCGAGATTCCACCTCCGTCTACTATTATGAAGAGTATTTCCATGATGCAGTGGGGCTCATAAACTGTCCTGTATTTCAGGTTTCTTCTCACCCTTCCGAATCATTCAATCATCTATTTTTGGCAACTTTATGTTCACTTGCAGAACAAGGCTTGAGAAGAAGGGGTCGTCTCCTTGTGAACGTGAGGATGCTCTCCTTCAGTATAACTAGAACAGCTTTATTACATGTTAATATACAAAATGAGATTTTCATTTTGAGACTTCAGACATTGACTAAAGTAAAATTGGTTTTATAGATATTGACTGATTTCTCCTTGCACAGAACAAGATCGAATTATTTTATTAATATGGTCATAAAAATGTTTCATGGGCTTTAGTGCAGTGTTGAAGGTAGCATCATGTGGGATAGAGTGTGGGACACAGAAGAAGCTTTGCAAGATGGCTTTGAGAGGATAGGGGGAAAGCGGCTCAGAGTAAGCCTTGATCAGTCTAGTACCCGGAAGACACCATCAGGGGTCTACTGGGAGGAGGAAAACTCATTTCTGCTTAGTCTCACAGACACAAGCTGACTGCTAAATCTAAGAATGTTTATCCGACCAAATGAAAAAATCTATACTTTTACAGAATATAATAAAATAATCCAACATATATTTCCATAACCTAAAAAAAATCAGATAAAAAGTCTTACGCGTGAAAAAGAAAACATGAAACGTTGCCGAGTGTCAGATTTTCAAAAAAGCCTCAACTGCAATATCAAAATCAAAACTAAGGAAAGAAGAAAAAAAACAGAAAGCTTGAAATGACAACAGTAATCCTGCCCAATATAGAAGTTTTGAAATGGGCGACAGTGTTCGAACTATTTTCAGCTTTACCTTATTGGGTCACACAACTATTAAGTTGCTTAATTTGGTCGAAAGTCCTTACAACACTAAAATACAAAATGCAAGATTATCAACTTTGAAAAAATATATGCAAGCAAAATGGCCAGGTGTTGCTGGGCCAATAGAAGATTGGATTTAGCTGCTTGGAGTGGTTGGTGGGCGGGAGCTGCAGTACACAATTTGGTCCCAAGATGGTAGTAGAGACACAATAGCAGACCACATGAAAGCACATGTTGATTGATTTTGTTGGTATTAGCTGGGGGTCCCTAGACACAAAACCTAGGTTAAGACACTTGGTGCTGAGGCCTTACGACAAATGTGTACATTTTCATGAAAATAGTTTCAGTCATTTCAGAGCCTATATATATCACACACACAAAAGCATCTCCAATCCCCCCTCCCCCAACCTACTTGCAAACACACACACACATATAAATCAAGACTCATAAATTAAGATAGATTAGATGCTGGAATATGGTTCATTCAAAAAATAAGGTGAATAGGTGTAGTAAAAAGACTCGTATCACAGACTGAAATTACATTTTTTAATTTAATATTTATTTTTCACATTTTTTTTCTTTTGCATATAAAAAAAAACAGTATGAGGGGGGATTAACAAATAAGCAATTCTCCAGGACTTAACAGTGGTCGACCGTGAAGTTTTTGGTCACTGAAGTGTGGAGACGAAACATTACTAGAAGTGGGCTGAATTGTTCAAGGGACGGTGAGGAGAATGACAGGCCTGAATGATTGGATGTTTTTGAGCACGTTACTTTAGAAAAGTAATGAATTATAGTTACTCACTACTTATAGTTACAAAAAGTAACTGAGTTAGTAACGGAATTCCTTTATAGTAAAAGTAACTAGTTACCAGGGAATGTAACTATTTCCGTAACTTTAAAAAGACGATGTCTGTCAAAGAATTTGGCATTTTTTTAGCAGTAGTTTAGTCAGTTGAATAGAGATGGACAGTTAGTTGCGTTATAATATATGGAATAGTTTTTGCATCTCAGCAGCAACAGATTTATCCAACACAGATATAAACAGTAAACAGTATAATAATGTTACAATCAGCAGTAGACAATATAAAGTGTGTTTAATAAATTAAATGGAAAAAAGGAACCAAAGAAAAAATACAATAACAAAAGGTAAAAAGGTAGACTTGAAAAAAAAAATTGTATAACTACATTAACACTGCAAAACACAGGGAAAAAAATTAAAACATTTATGAATCTATTTAAACATAAAATAAAAAACAATTTTAAACTTTTTTATGCTCAACCAATTAAAAGTGAACAACACAGATGCCTCAAAAATTCATATTGACCAGTTATAAGAGAAAAAGAAAAAGAAGGAACCAGCTGCTGATTGTTGGGAAGTGGTTCCTTTCGTTCACTTCTAAGAGCTGTTTTGTTTGCAAACGACACGAGTCGGGTGCGGTCATTCGACTTTTCTTAACATTAGTAAATACTATACTCAAAATTGCTATCTAACTATGTGGCTATTTAGAAGGGTGGCACGATCCAAAAATACGTGACGTAAAAAATTTAATGGGAGAGCGGGAAACGCGCCGCTAATAACGGCGTAAGGTTTGCGAGGGCACGCCGCCGTTGACGTTCTGCAGCTAAAGTAACGCACTGCTTTTGACCGTCAGTAACGTAACACCGATTACCCTGTTACTGAAAAAAAGGACGCTGTTACGCAACGGCGTTATTTATAATGGTATTATAACGAACGCCAGTGGCTCAGGAAGTAGAGCGCTTGTCTTGGGATCAAGAGATCGCAGTTCGAATCCCGGCTCCTCCGTGTTAAGTGTCCTTGGGTAAGGCACTGAACCCCTAATACCCCCAATAAGCAGGTTAGCGCCTTACATGGCTGCACGGCCGCTATTGGGAAATGTGAAGCACAATATAAAGCGCTTTGGGAAGTCTTGACTTGAAAAGCGCTATATAAATGCAGATCATTTCATTTCATTTCATATCATTTCCAACACCGGTGATTGTCTGAAACATCAGTTCAAAGAGTATGGAAGCATGACCACAGCTGGGAAAAATGTGTGACAGAGCAGGCAGACCAGATTGAGAAGAAAAAAAAAAACAAAGAGTAGATTTTATCTGTACTAGAAGTGCTTGTACCAAAAAATAAGAAAGCCATGCAGAAATGGTTGCTTACCTGATCATACTCCAATGCCCCGGGATAAAGTGGCCATCCCAGGAAAAGCTCAGCTATCACACAGCCTAAGGACCACATGTCTATGGCTTCACAAAACGGCAAACCCAAAATAATTTCTGGAGCCCTGAAGGAGAAAAAAAGAACATTACGTTCACAACACTGTATTCAAATCTGATCCTACTTAAGAAAAACTGACTCTACACAATCATGTCAAATAGCTCCGAGTGGAAAATAGATCACTTCCTAAATTTAGCCGGAGTGGCCATGCCTGAGCAAGCTCAGCCAGTAGGTTAGGAAGTTGGCCAGGCTTGGATGAGAGCTTGGACATTGGTAAATCTCATCCGACAGAAAAGCAGCATTAGTGTTTTTCATTTACACAGAGGCCAGTCATTAAATGAATTGGCAATAAGGCTCAAGAATCAAAATATGTTACACAGGCTGTTGGCTGCTTAACGCTCAATACAACGGCAGCAATGTAACAGAATTAAGAACGAAAAACAAAACTAGGTAAAAAAAAAAACGATCATGTGGTGAACTCAAAACTAGGTCAGTCAGAAACATAGTAACAAATACCAAAGGGAGTCAGGCCAACAATTTCTCATTCCATCAGAATTAAGTGAGGATTTACTGGAGGATAAAGCTAGAGTTTGGGTTGCAATAGGTGGGATGATCTGTATAGAAATACTGACAGTCAAAAATGACTAAGAGAATGTTGCCAGGAAAGTATACCATCCTGAGACACAAGGGTCATTGACTTCTGGTGAAACCAGAAGCATTTTCTATTCTGAAAATGCGCCATAAAATCAGAAGACCTACTTAATTCTGATGAGCACCATTAGTACTGTACAATTAGAAAGGTGAATATATTTAGTGCAATGTGCCAAAAAGATTTAGTATGCTATAAAAAAAATCATTAAATCAATATTTATTTTTACGCCAATTAAATCCCTACCCCCCAAAAAAACAGAACTATCTAGGGGTAAAATGCCATTCAAAATTAAATGCATTTTTTATGCTCCTCCAACAGTGCCATAAACACAGATTTGGGGAAAATGTTTCTATATAAAGTTAAATTAAATTAGTATAGTCAAAACTAGCTAATTTGTTTCTACTTATTACATCCCTCCTTGGATATATAATTGTTTTAGTTTGTACAAAATAATATAAGGACAAGAGTCATACTGAAGTTACTTCCCAGTCATTAATTTGAACAAACTTATGTCACACTTTTGTTTAGAGCACAAGGTTCAGGCAAAGTATTTTTTGTCTCAGCAGGTTCTCCCAAAAATAAATATTATTTAGTATGATTCAAAACAAAATTTTAGTTTGTCTAATACAGTTAATTATATGTGTGTTATACTTGTAATGGAGATTTGCTGTGAAATTATATGACCAACAAGCCAAATGTCGTCATAGTCGAGTGTCAGTCATGATATAGCACAACTATTTCAGTATCTCTTTACAGAACTTGAAGTGAGGCTGTTATCTCACACTCTAGAAATAGCTCCATCATCCTTCCGCCCAGATCCTTTTAGGAAAGAACAGTGTAATGCGGAATTTGATCCACAAATAAGGGCGGCGGCGCATGAGGGAAGTGTATTGTTGTTTTCTGTTTACACAAGTCTTGGAGTATATTGACATAAACCATAGGTGTACATAGGCACGGGTAGTAGAGGCTAACTCAAAAAACAACCTTGTAAAATGGTGATGTCCTAAATGAAGTGGGATTCATTTCTGCACATTTTTCACTAACTCTGTAATGATTAGTTTTTAATCATTCAGCATGAATAAGTAGAACACAGGAAGCAGTTGCACTTGATAAACCCAGGCCTTGGATTAAGGGTACAAGGCTTTGGCAATGTGCGACTAATGTAAACCTCTTAATGTGTTGACATGTAGCCAAAGTTACAGAAAGACTTTTTTCCCAGTTCATATAGACTTTGTCCCACTTGACACTGACGTGCAAGCATTAATAACAGTGTGAATAGAAAATCAATGGTATGACAACATATTTAATGCATACCTTGCTATGTCTCACCCCCGCTGATAGAATTGTGGAAAAGTATCCATTTTAAATCACCTATAACCTCCTAAGACCTGAGCTTCTTGTTTGATGTGCATTTATGTTCACGCATGTAGACGCCGCGTCCAAGAAAGTTAAACAGACAGGACTTTTGTAAAGAAGAAACTGGGTGAAAATTTGAAAAAAGTAAGCTGCATTAAGCTGAGAGTGAACCGTGAACCGTACCTGCTCTATAACTGCCACAATCGTGTTCGTCACTACTTTTTCAATTCCAGATGCACGATTGGTTTTACACAGACGCGTGTTAAAAATAAAAGCATTTAACTTTTAAAACAAACAATGAACAATTAATAATTGATTTGAATCTCCAGAACGTCATGTAACTGAATCGTTTCTTTCTGTACAGGCAGTCCACCACACATTTTTAGTCGTTTCACAGCGCAGGTCTTAAAAATTCAATCAAAATGGGTGATTGCAAGGTAAATCCCAGTTGAACTTGCTCGATGTTTACTATGTTCTTTAAGGATTAAATTGCCAAGATGTAACAAAAGAGCTTTGCACAATCTTGGACAGTACAGTACAGAGTACAAACAAGTTCAGGGACATGTTTTTCTGTCCTTGGCAAATCCTTGGTCTTGTGGTTGCCAACTAAAACACAGGACCTTAAATCATGACTTCCAAAGTGAAACATCCCAACTATTATTTAGGCTCATTGTCCTAACCCCACTCATTTGTTAAAAAAGATAAAAGTAATAACAGTGTGGAAAGTTAAGTTAGCCTTCCAGTTTCCATTTCCCCTCATGATTGTTAGTGCAAACCTTAGGCAATATAGGCAGGAAATTTTTTGTGAAACTGTTTTAATACTGGGTCATTGAAGTACGAGACGTTTTTTTTATTTCTGGCAGTAGGACCCAAATAAAGTATGTTAATTTGTTTTTTATTCGTATTATTATTGTTTACCTTTTCCCTATGAACCAAAAACAGGAGCCCAGCCAAAAGTATTTTGGCGTACCCTCAAAAATATAAACTATAACGTAACGGAAAGTCAATATTAAAAACATGTTAATTCCTGTTTACATATAATTAAAACTGAAGCTTCAAAATTAACAACAAAATTAAGTACATTCTAATAGTTGACTTTAGTTCTAGTGGATGCAAATGTATGACAAATATGCAAAAGGAGGGTTTCTTAGAAATTGTCGACTGGCCCAAGGCATAAGTATTACAGTAAAGCGAATACTGACAGCAACAATGTACGGAAAAATTCGGACTATAAGCCAAGACTTTTGTTGAAATGTTAAAGGCGGAATCCTAATTATCTGTCGGCATTATCGTGTGTTTTGAAGTAAAAATATATGGTTGGATTCTATGGACTGTCCTTGATTTTATGAAGCCATTTTTGCAGACATTCAAACAAGTTGAAGACGACCCATGGGACGTACTAATGAGTTACACTAGCGTAGTTTTCGTGTATCTTGTTTCACACTAATCGTGATGTTTCTCTGAGTATTTCGAAAGGGTCCTCATATATTGAATCGCAAGATTCAAGGTTTCCAATGATATATGACATATGATATATGAAATTTTGAATGGCATTTTACCCCTAGATAGTTCTGTTTTTCGGGGGTTAGGGATTTAATTGACAAAATGATATATGACATGACATATTTCAGTGACTGGTGACATTGTAGGGACACGTATTTGTTTATCAAAAGCCCGGCGTCCCACCGGCAGGCCGTTGGAAAGTTAAAGGGTTAACGTACCGAATATTATTAAAAATATTTTTTTCTCTACCGTCTTTCTTTGTAAATATTTCATGTTTTAGTGTGGGTACATGGGGCTTATAATCAGGTGCGGCTTATTTATGTACATAAAGTTTTTTCCTTTAAAAATGTACTAGTTGATACTTGTAATCAGGTGCGCCTTATCGGCCGAATTTTACGGTACAACAGCGTTGATTCTTCAGTGAATTAAGTGAACTGACTTGTGTGGGTTTCCTCCGGGCCCTCGGGAATTGTGAAGATCTTTAATTTCCTTCAAGCCACTTAATAATTTTAGAAGCGAGCATCCTGTGAGTTATTTTAAGCAGCTCTCTTGACTCATGCTTAAACATGCCGCTCACCTAGACCGTGCACTGCATAGTTTTCACAAAACAGTCGCAGTTTTTGATATGGAATCTGACATCTATTTACATGAATGCAGTTGTTTAAATTCACCAATACTTGTTTTTTGTTGTGAGCAGCATTTTGTGCCCACTTACAATTTCCAAGTTATCAGATGGGTTTCTTTGTCTTAAAATCTAAGTAGAGGTTGCATTTAAACTTTAAAATACCTATCATTTTCATTAACGAATGTTTCTATACATCAGCATATGAAAATAGACTAACAGAATGTCAAAAATGATCACCGGGGCAATGAAACAACATCGATGACAACCAGCTGCCCTTCATACATCCAGCTTTGCAAAAGTACAAACAGTTTTATCACATAGCATTATTTATATTACTTCCTGAAAATATATTTTCTGATACATGCTATTTTCCCAAAAGGTGTGGAAAGCATAAAGAGGCAAGCTTTCACCAGAAATAAATTGTCACGATTGCGCAGCACTGACAAAACTGCATATGACCTAAATTTATTTGGGAATGACTATGCAGGCAACGTGAAATTACTTATTTTAATTTTGTCAAAGGGCTGTTATAGGGCTTATTCCTATTTTAAAAGCAATTAGTTTGTTTCATTATTCACTTTTGGTACTTGTTTACATACAAGCTTTTGGTTTTGTCACTAAAAACATTAAATGGAAACTTAAACCTCTCATGTGTTATTTATTAAGAGGACTGCTTGATTGGTGTTGATCATTTACAGTTCTGCAAAGCCTTTGGAAGAAAAACAAATGACAGACACATTTGCCAAATTGATGTTACCTGCAGTTATAGCCTCAGCTCAAGCCAACAAGATGTTAAAAACACCTTTAACATAAAAACCTAAGATGTCCACAACTAAATAGGCTCACAATTACAGATCTATGAATGTTTGGCTTTTCGGATGCAACTAGAAAACGACCTCAGACAAATGTAATTTAGAAAAGTCCTGATGTGTGCAATCAAATTACTGAAACAAAATGAGGTTTGGAGTTGAATACTGATGCATAAATCTGGGATAAAATCAGTCACCATCATAAGATTAAAAAAATCCTGTTTGAAATGAAGGTATAACAATAAAAATGGCAATTATTAAACATATTTATTCCTAAAACCGTTTTTGCCGGGCTCTGGTGCCTGAAGAATCTTTTTATAATAAACACTGTGGCGTCAGTTTTTTCAGCCCTTAGTGGTATGTGACTCCTTAGTTGGCAGGATGTAGTGTAGCATGGGAGACATTTCCTTGTTTGCCAGAGGATGGACATTTTTAACCCATTATTTTGACCACCGAATGCTACTAAATCATTTTGCAGATGTGCCTCAGTTATATTTCAAGTCACACAGTCATATTTATTTGTATAGCCCTTAATAACTTAGTGCCTCGACGCACTGCACAGGCCACTATTATACCATGCCCTGAACTGAAACTGACATGCAGTAAAGTGCAATCAAACAAAGTCATAATGACGAGAAAATATATTTACTGATTTGTACTCACCTATAATATCGAGACTGGAGGTAAGTGGAGCATACTGCTTTGGACACATGACTGGCTGATCCAAAGTCAATCACTTTCACCCTGTAGGGCTGCCTTACTGGATCCACCAGCATTATGTTTTCAGGTTTGAGATCTGCATGAATCAGGCCCATACTCATCAACTTTTTTAGAGCTGTGGCCACCTGCTGTAGTATAGGTCGGATCACTTTCAGGGGCAGCGGGCTGAACTTGTTTTGTTTCAGAAAATCATACAGGTTCTGCTCGAGCATTTCAAACACAAGGCAGGTGTGGCTACGGTGTTGGAAGCATTCAAACGCTCGCACCAGGTTGTGTTCATCTGCATTCTCCCCGCTCAGGCGAGCAAGGATGCCTACTTCGATCTGACCTTGTCTGGCATATGAAGGATGGTTCTTCAGGATCTTGATAGCAACTACCTCGCCCGTGCCTCTTTTCCAGCACTTTACCACCTGTCCGAATGTGCCACGGCCCAAAAAGTCCAACACTTCGTAACTATTCTTCAGGGAACAAAGAACTTCATGCTGTACAACCTGGTAGTCCCCATCACATCCTCCCGCTCCCCCTGTTGCATTAATGCCCACAGGTCCTGGGACCTGCTTAGAAGTTCCCCCACCTGCCCCCACGGCGACAGGTGCAGTCACCGCTGCCGCTGTGTTCCCTACATTCGTTGTTTGCAACATGGCAGGCAACATTGACAGTTCCTCCACAATCTGCATGGTGCTACCGCGATTATACAGATCTTCACTTTTACGTTTCAGTCCATATCGCTGAGAGCTGTCAGCAGAGTTCAAACCTCCACAGTCTGATTTGCACTCGACCTCCTCCTTCTCCTCCCCCTCCTTCTCCTTTCCACCACCCTCACCTCTTTCGCTGCAGCCTTCTCCACTTCCCCCTCCTCCTGCCCCGGTTGCTCCACTGCTGCCCCCACTTGATGTGACTGTCTTAGTCGGCTGATGATGATCCTGGTTCTGCTTGTGGACGCCCCCTGTGTTCTGTTGCCACTGGAGCGCAACTGGACCTAATCCTCCACCTTTTTTCCCAGGCTGTTGTCTCTGGACGCCTCGCACAATTACCGTCTTTACAGGGTACACTTGTCCTCCAAACACTTTCGCGTCAGCTGTCAAGAACGAACAGGCTTTCGTCGGGTGCACGATACCAAGGTTTTGCCTGTTCAGATAAGTCCGCGGATGTGCTCTCTCATGGTACTCACAGCTGTTGGGCTCAACTTTGAGTTTCTTCACACTGCTAAAGGCACTTGTCTGGGTTTGATAAATGTGTGGTGGGTAAACCAAGACTTGTGAGGCCATACCTGTAAAGGAAATAGAAAAAAATAGTGGGGGTCAATAATAAAAAAGGTTCATTTAATCTAGCACAACACTTGAGTTTATTGTTTTTGCTTAGCTTTGAGACATTGAAAGAGTTGAGTCAACAATCAAGGTAAAGGCTAAGGAATCATTGTTTCCCTTCCTTCAACTCTGAGAGGAAGTAAGCAAAACTGCACTTTGAGTGGTCTTTGAATGAACAACTACTTTTTTACCTTAATTTGCAGTCTAATGTGAAAAGGGTGCAAAATGTTTTACTCAACAGATGTTTTAAGTAATATTGAGACATTACTATTTATTATGAAGGGTTTGAAATGTCGGATTTTTTTCCAATGAAATTGGACAACATTTGATTTAAATTGTAATTGAAAAACAGCTCATAACAGCTGTTGAACTGAAGCTTAAAAAACTTGCACGTAACTTTTGGTGGGTTTCAGTCAGTCAACTACATTAAGATGTCTGTTCACATCAGTTAAAAGTTGTGCGCGTAGTTTGGGATGTTCTCAAAAAGATTCAAATTGAATATTTCTCTATTAAGTTTATGTTATACATATAAATATTTTTTTTGCCGTGCCTATCTGCTTTTGTCTTACTTTATAAATTGGTGTTCATGGAGCGCATTAGGCTGGAGGAAAGGAAGTTGGGGTGATTTGATGCGCGTGATAGTTTTTTTTTGTTTGTTTTTTTTTTATTCTAGGATGAAAATGGTGATAATAAGAAAACGACTGTTTCACATACAATCCAAATGCAAACCCAAACCCCCAAAAATATGAAGAAGAAAAGTTTATTTGAGCACATCTAAAAGACGCATATGTGCACACCATCTAGAAACAGCTTGAGAGGCTGCAATGATCATTTCAGACAAAAGATGGTGTCAGCAAGCAGAATGTTTTGAAGCTTTGTACACCACCTTTAAATTGTATGAATGAATTGATTTAGCTACTTTAGGTTTTTTAAGAAATTCCATGATGGAGTAAAATAATTGGTAAATATATATTTGGCCAAAATTCGACTTTTTTTCATGCCGTGTTACCACAACAAATCTTGTGCTTTGCAACAAATTATCCATCCATCCATCCATTTTCTGCACTGCTTATCCTCACTAGGGTCGCTGGGGTGCTGGAGCCCTTTCCAGCTATCTTCGGGCAATGGGGAGGGTACACCCTGAACTGGTTGCCAGCCAGTTGCAGGGTACACAGAGACAGACAAGTCACTCACTCATTCACACTATAGGGACAATTAAACACCGTAGCTGGAATTGAACCCTTGACCTCGGCACTGTGGGGCTGAGAGCAAACCACTTAGCTGCCCAAACTAATTAAGGGCAAATCTTTCTATAGAGCTGTTATGAAAATGTCAAAATACATTTATCACTTTGGAGGGGAAAAGTTGTGTTAGGGCGCATTTGACTCGTATCATCCAATGAAGTGAAAATCTACCAACACCTCCACACCAAGGATGACTAACATGTCTAAGGTTTGCCTGACCTCTCCTTGTGGCTGCAATGCATCCTACTGCATGTCTCCAGGCAACCAATAGGCAGGGAAAGCATTGAAGGAACACAACCAGACAAAAATAAAATCACGTAGCATTAAGGGAGTTGGACACCATCAACATGTGGCTGTGTGCATACTTACTGACTCAAAGGGAAAATATTATTTATAATATTATATTTTGTAGACTACATATAAATTTTGCAGAAATTCAAAAAGTGCGCCTTATTATCTGGTGACCCCTGAAAAGGATGCTAAATAAAATTGCAAATGCATAATTACAAATCAATGCTTCTACGTGGGGTAAATATTTTTCTAATTAATCATCCATCCATGATCTCCACCACTTATTCTCAGTAGGATTGCGAGGGTGCTGGAGCCCATCCCTAGCTATCTTCGGGCAGAGGGCAGGAGACACACTGAACTGGTTGCCAGCTAGTCGCAGGGCACACAGAGACAAACAACTCACTCGCTCATTCACACCTAGGGACAATTTGGATTGGCCAATTAACCTGCCATGCATGTACTTGCAATGTGAGAGGAAACCCGAGGGCCCGGAGGAAACCCACACAAGCACGGGGAGAACATGCAAACTCCACACAAGAAAGCTGGTAGCTTCTTTTTTTTGAATGTCTGATGTTTGTGATGCACCTTGTTTCCGAAAAAGATTTTGCAAAAGAAAATTTCTGCGCCTTATGGTCCAGAAAATATGGTACATCTGATGAACTGCAATCCATTTCCAATTCATATGTTGTCTTATTTATTATTGCATTCACTGAATAAGGAAAACAATAGCAATTTTGCCACTAATGTTGCTATTTAGTAATGTGACCATGAAAATAAAGCTAATAAAAAAAGTTGAGCAAATAACAAAACACATTTTGTGTTATAAGAGAGGGAAAATTCCAAAATCTAAAATACTTCACTGTCAAAATGGGGCAAATTTTGGGATGGTTGGAGAAAAAAAAGGAAAATTGTATTAAAACTTGGTTTAAATACTGGATTTTTAATTTGCGATGAATTCAGAAATTAGCAAAACGATGTAAAATGAAAATTAAGGCCATCACACAGCCTGCAATTTGTTTTCCTATTTGTGACACTCCAATGACTACAAACACTATAACAAGATAAGATAACTTAGCATCTTAAGTTTCAAAAACAAAACAAACAGTAGCAGTAAATGGACATTAGACGTAGTGCTTATCCATATACACGCACCCAGCACAATTAAACCCTGCCAAAGTCTTCTATTGTAAATTGCAGACATTTAAAACGTCGCAAAAAGAGATGGGCAGACACTCTTATCTTCATACCGGGAAAAACAACATACACTTTGAAAAATGAGAGGTCAAACACACAAACTGTGAAGCATAGGGCGGTAAGTGGTGGTGGTGGGGGGGTAGCAGCTGTTTCTATTATTATGAGCACTTGCCAGATACGCCCTTGGTCAGGCATGAAGCTCCAATTGTGGGGTTGCATTACAGCATTCAAAATTGGACAAGCCACCAACCTTGAACTGCTAGATAATTATTCATTGACAACCTTTTGACTGTTGCCCAGTTAATATTCCTATCAAGGGTTCAAGAAAGACTAGCCAGACTTTTCTGTGACAACCTACTGATACTAAGTCAAAAACTACCCTTATGCTGTATTTATATAATCAGAAAGAGCCGAGTTGTAGAAATTAACTATTTGAACACTTAAGCTGAATATATTTTTCAAAAAACAATTGTCATAAACATCAATCAGAGCCATACCGTGGCGAGGTCATGGGCAATCCTAATGTTTCCCAAATGGCTAGTCCATTTCTTTAGGTTTGTTTCAACCGTATTAAATGTAATTAAGGATATTTACGGATCACAAACTACATGCCGCAAGTAAGCTAAAAGGCAAAAACTGATGATAACCATGTGGTTTATCGTCACTATTCAACTCAAGACAAAACCTGTTGTGTGCACTGTTGCGATCACTGCAGATAACACTTGAGCAGTTCAGTCAAACCCACAGATCAAAATGTGAAAATCTTTATTATAAAAACAGGCAAAATTATGGCTTGTTAAGTCAACATAATTTTTCATTAAATATTTTAACCCCTTAGTGTTCCTGCAAAAGTCGCCTAAAATCCCGGTCCAAGTCGTAACCAAAGTAAATTGAATGCCGTTCTTGAACCGTTTGCGTTAAATGGAAGGTTTTGGTCTCTTTCAAAATGTAATACTCTGACGTTTTGTCCCACACTGAAATAATAACTTCAAGAGCAACTAACATTGAGTAATCTGAGTTGTAACACGGATAAATGGGTTTTTATTCTCATCTGACCTTTTTTGCAATCAAATGCCTGCAAAAGAGTGTACCGTGGGCATCTTAGCTGGAAAAGAGGTGAGACAATAGCTTGAAGATACAGTATATCTAGTACCTTGTCAAATGTAATCACAATCTAAAAAGCTAATCATGTATTTTACACATCCAAGTGGCCATTTGGAGACAACCAGTTCACAACCCTTAAAACTTTGCATTTGTGTATTTAACTTTGGCCAATTTTTAGACAAAGAATTGTAAATGTTTGAGTTCTCTATCTAGAAGTGAATTCATGATTTTGCACACTTGCCCTTAATAATGATGCATAAAAACAAATCACGAGTGGCTTTGCGTATGTCTAGATTTGGCTCTGAATTGATTACACACTGTAAATTTGTACATATTTACATAATAATAATAATAATAATAATAATTTCCTTGTATTGTCATTCTGTGTAACAATGTACACAGAACGAAATGTCGATTGCACCTGACCCGTTGTAGCGAGCCGATGCAGCCGCAGCCAACAGAGGGCGCCGCCGACCACTTTTTAAGTCTTAGGAATGACTCGGCCGGGGCGCGAACCCGAACCTCCCAGTCTCAAAGCGGGCGCCTTACCATCTAGGCTACTTGGGAATTAATTGGCTTACTAATGAGCCATACCACCTTTGAATAGGTCACGATTGGCTCAAGATTTTTAAAGCCAAATTGGTCGCGACATTTTTGTTTTTCAAAACAGGCCCTTATAGGTTGTCACGGGCTAGGGACCGTAAAAAAGCTTGCAATATGCCAAGAGCGGTGTCACTTAATAGGTCAGAGGTTACTGGAAGTATTGAAAATAATCTGACAAGTCTGTTTATTTTTAAAGGCGAGTAATGAAGCCAAAAAGACAATGATCGTAAAACAATGCAGGTATGCTTTCAGGCAGATTCTTTTTTTTTTTTTTAAATTCGTCTGCATTATTGAGTGTTTTGGAGTAAATATTTTACACCATTGGATTCAATGGACTTTCCTGAATGAAAGCACACCATATTTGCCGGGAATCTTATCATGATCTGATTCCCAGGAAAATTATGGGTGAGCTATGCCGGTTTTATATTTTTCGGGTATCGTGTTTCAGATTGATAATGATGTTTCTATAATGAGTATGAGGTCCTCAGTTTGAGACTGGGTGGAAATATTTGTTGAATTGGAGAGGAATGGGCAACAGCAGGCTGTACTTGCCCTAAACACACCACATGGAATCGTGCCCCTAAAACCCTAGTGGTTAAGGGCTCCACCCACCCATCACATCAGAGATATGTGCCATGACGTATTTCAGTGACTGCTGACATCGAGAAGACACGACTGGCGGTCCGTCGGGACATTAAAGGGTTAACCAGTCATGTGGGATGGCTATCGTATCTAATTTAAGAGGTAAACACGTAATATCTAGTAAACTTGCATGAGCTCTATTCCTGCAATCACCAGAAGCAAAAAAACTTGTTTATTTACCAAATAAAGCTGAGCAATGTGCAGGCCAAAGTCAGAGCTAAAACTGAACCTCTAATACTTATAATATCTATACTCGCCTTGACTTCCAACAGTGGATGCTCACAATATCAGCAGGATGCTGGCCAAACAAAATTACCAATGCCTCGTGAATAAGATCTTGGCTCAAAAGCCCCACTATTTTCCAAGAAATGTGAGCACAAATGGAATTTCAATTGTGACCTCATGACTAACATTAAAAATCCTTAGAGTTGGATTAGGTCTCATAAACAGACAGGGCAGGCAGAATGTTCTGCCACTAGGCCATTAAGGGGTAAAGAATAAAATGACATCTGTGTAAAAGGGACAGTTGGAACTAAGAGGCAGTGTGACACTTTAAATCAGCAGTGCTGCGTGACACGTCATGCCTCTAATTATGAGCCGTTAAAAAACTTGTAAAAATCCCACACTAGGTGGGCACTAGATGTTTGGTTGGATAATAACAAGACACAAATAGATCCTGTGCATTTTTAAGAGGCACTTTCAGTATCTAAAATCATTGTTTCCAATTGTTTTTTATATAACATACCACACATTTACAGAACCGGTGCACATGGACATAGATTTCTCTCCATCAGTGTTGCATTCCTGCCCTAATACAAATTATTCTTCATTGATAACAATTGAATAGAACATAACTTAATGCACTGGGTATGACACAAAACAAGTTGATTGAATGTTTAACTGTTAAACTGCATTAAATTCGACTCAGTGCTCTTTTGATGCAACACAGCATGGAAATTACGTTCATCATCATTTTACATTAACTACTGTAAATATTTCATTATGTACTGTGAATGTGTCATTAGTTTCAAAGATATAGCTTGGGCTTTGTCAACAATTTTATTTCAATCCTTTTTCAACTAGTTATACTAAATGCTCTCATCGTGCTGACCTGAATAAGCAGAGTTCGCAATTTCAGGGTTGTTAATCAAACAAGCTGACTGCTACAGCCTACTCTTATTCTCATCAACAGATTCAGATAACCAAGTCAAAAATAAATTGGCACGCAGTGGAAAATTAAACCTTGTAGAAATGCATATTTGGCAAAACTCAATATAACTCAGTAATATTACAAGTTCATGATGTGTGACTGACCTCAAAAAGAATAGTGAAAAGGGCCATTTCTTGGTCAACATTCTTTCCTATTCCCTCACAAAAATATTGTACATGATATCCCACATCAAATCATCCGTCTGATCTTCAAATAAGCACAGCGTCTGTCCTGTGCTATAAAAAATGTTGAATGTTTACTTCTGGGGAAATGTTCCACCCATCTGCACAGCTTTCCACAAAAATTCCAAGCTTGTCATGGTGCTCACTGTTATATTTTCCACCTTTAATGCTGACGAAGTTACCGGGAAACCAGTTCTATATGCACAAACATAAGACGAGGATATGTTGGAGACGCAAAATGTTGTGTCATTAAATACATGTCCTACAGTCAACATATGAAAGTCTTGCTGTGGATAACAGATTAGATAGTGTGTGAGCACTGATCTTTATGTCCAAAAGGCAGTCAGACACGCTAATGAAAGGGTGGGCAAATCCAGTGCTGCATGTTTTGGAGGTGTCTCTGCATCAACACAGGTTATTGAATTGACCAGAATCATCAAGTCCCTGTTCGAGTATATCTTTAGAGGGATCTCCAATTGATCCCACCTTATCTCAGGTGCAAAAAGTTCCAAACTACACTATGTTGAACAGTTACTTGCCCCACTGTCTGATGAAAATCAATAAAAACAAACCAGAAGAAAAATATATTTTGGCAACTTTCACATTTTCTTTAACTAATGCACCAAACCTATCTAGAAATGACATCAAAATACAAGGTGCATACTGAACTGCGGCTTGAGTGAATCGGTACAGCTAATGGTACATAGACTTTACAACCATATGTTCTTACCAGACTGTACTGTTCCCAAATAAAAAGCTTAGTTATTTGTTATAGTTGCATTAACAATTGCCATCAGAGTAAAGCATGAAACTGTAGAATACAATGGGCAAAAAAGAATGAGCACAGCACTTCTGCAAGATATACTGTAACACACAAAGGCAAAAAAAATGTTACTAAAGACCTTACAGCCAGTCACATGTAATAAAATATTTGTATATATAATTGTGAGACAAATCTTTTCTAAATATGCTCCAGCAATTTGACAAAAATATATTATCATTGAACATTGGAGCCTTTCCTCCCTTAGAATACTGTGGTGAGATATGAATGTAAATATTGTTAACTACCACTATAGGATACTGATAGCTTTAAAATGAACTTGAGTGACATGTTGTGAATCCGCGATGCAAACTGGCTGTTATGTGAGATACAAAATAGTTAACTGATCATCTTCCATGAATGTGGAATTTAAAGATAGTCTGGGTTTTCGTTGGCCATTGTTGTTTATTTGTCCACTTCCTCCCCCCTGGTTGATGGCGGAATCGGGATGTCTGGGGCACATGGATGACGTGCAGGTCGCATTAATGTGCCTGACCATTCAACACCAGCCGCATTCCAAAAGATCGGACATGTATCAGATTTAGGACCACATAGGAAAGTGGCCTGGGTCTGGTGTGGAAAAAGCGGATATGCATCATTTAGATGGACTTAGATAGGATACGGGTCGCACCGGTACAAACAAAATCAGATTTATCTGCGGTGTGAACCCAGCCATGGACTCAGTCAAAAAAATTGTTTTACTAGAAAATCACAATGACCCAGTATTAGTGGTTTTTTCAGAGCTGGTCCGCTGGTTACTCAGCTGTCCTTATGGGGCTACCTCGACCTTGGCGACCCCTGCCCTTAAAAAAGCTCGTGTGGAACTACATACAGATACAGAGGGTCAGATCTGGACACGACTAGTGCTTCTACGTGACAAAATATTAGATAACGTTCGCTTTTTAGTGCTAAAAAAACATTATTAAAAACTAAATTCAAAATGTATCAACTTACCGTTGCCTGAACTGAGACCTATTTTAGTCGTATCTAATGTGTCCAGTGAGGCAAAACAACAGGCGACCAAGAAAGAATCTAAATCTAACCAATCGTTGGGAAATTTGGAAAACAGTAGTGTCAACAGTGAGTTAATTACAAATTCGAGTAGATCTAATATAGTGCGAAAAAAAGAATGTTTGAACGCACTATACGTGTTTCGCTGAGCTCAAAGGTCTTCCGTGTTTGTGCCAAGTTCCCTGTTGACGTCTTAAGATGCTAACAACTATTGGATTGACACCATTAAAGAAAATTGTCTGACAGATCACTAGATCAGTCGGTTCGTTTCATCTACGTGTTAGAAATCGTCATTGTCATCACGATACACATCTTTAAAGGCTTTTCATGACAATACAGAAATGAAACACCAAGAGTCGGACGTACTTAATCATTACAACCAACGTCACTGTCACGTAAACGTTAACGGATGTTTGCTACGGACGAAATACCTATTGGATTGTCTACAGTGATTGTTTTGTGCCTGCAAAGGCAAGATCGAGTGATTACAGCTAACCAGAAGAGGTTGCCAAGTTTGTTGTTAAGTTATGGCAGTGTTACGTAGCTAGAAGACAGGTTTTTAAATGCAATTAGATTGCTCACCGGGTACCACCGTCTGCTTACCTTCACGTAGAGTCACATAAAATATAATCCAGGGCTTCTCTGGACATGTTACGGATTTATAAATCCATATCATGCACAGTTCGCCTGCACTGCTGCCATCTTGTCCTAGACGACAGGAAGGGAGAGCTACCCCTCGGTAACGCCACCATCTCCCACATTGCAAACGTCAAGCGAGTCCTACTTAAGAACATCCAGAAATATCAATCCGCACTCCGATGAGAGCTACGCTATTCTGCTGTGTCTCCCTTTACTTTGGGGGAGGTAGCCCATCTAGGAAAGGGTGGCAGTACCCCCGTCTAGACGCACTGCTCCGCAGCCCTGCTAACGTCCAACATGTCTCTTCCTCTGTCTTCAACCCAGAGTGGATGTTTGTGAGCTGACGGTATTGGCCAGGCTCAAGCAATCAACCACAGAGCGCACAATACAAAATTGCGTCCTGAAGCATCGCACTCCTTACTTTAAAATGAGTGTACATTAAAATTCAGTTCAATGTGTACGAATATCATGTTCACCAGGCAATTTCGGAGCTTTGGGTCAAACAAATAGATGGTATGGTCGAATACCCTGGGATCTTTTCGTTATGTCTAGTTTTTGGTTAGTTAACCAGGCACACACACGCGCGCCTTTCGTAGTTGTCAAATGTCCTACCCTATTGGTCAGAGAGGGGAACAACACATCCAAAAGCGTAGTGCAGTGGTAATGAAATTTGAGCTGTGGAAAACCCCAGGACTCTTTGTGGCAATTCTAAAACTCTTTGTCACTTCCTTTCAAATACGAACCTGTTTTTGGAAGTGTTGTATGTCGTAGCACAGCACGAGTGTCGTTGTACTGATAGGTTATGTTTCTATGCAAGGGATACAATATTAAAACGGTAATTTGTGTTGACCAACACACATAAAATGAACGAGGATTTTAGTTGAAACACGAGAGCTTGCTCTGAGTCCGTCTGGAGCACATGTATCAAATCTGCGGCTCGTGGGTCATATGAAGCCCGCCAAGATTTATAATACGACCTGGGAGACATCAACCAGACGACCACAAGAAAAAAATATGCTGCTGTTTGAAATATGTTTACCTGATATTGACAAAGCCAGGCAATACGCACGAAGCAAAT
Source organism: Urocampus carinirostris (assembly GCF_059441175.1). Classification (NCBI taxonomy): domain Eukaryota; kingdom Metazoa; phylum Chordata; class Actinopteri; order Syngnathiformes; family Syngnathidae; genus Urocampus; species Urocampus carinirostris. The sequence goes on from NC_142352.1 coordinate 43,314,069, forward strand.
AGAGCTTTTTTTTATCGCTCTCTCTTTCTCTCTCTCTCTCGCTCTTTCTCTCTCTCTCTCTCTCACACACACTTTCTCTCTCTTTCTCTCTCTCTCTCTCTCTCTCTCTCTCTCTCTCTCTGTCTTTCTCACTTTCTCTCACTCACACACACACTGTCTCACTCACTCTCTCTTTATCTCTTTCTGACTCTTCTCATTTTCTCTTTCTATCTCTCTCTGTGTCTCCCTTTCTCTACCTCTGTGCCTCTATTTTGTCTTTATTATTTTCTTTCTTTTACTATCTCTCTTCTGTCTTTTTTTCTTATTCTCACTCTCTTTCTTTTCTCTCTGTCTTTCCTTTTCTATTTATTTTTTCTCTCTTTCTCTCTCTCTCTTTGTTTCTTCTTTCTCTCTTTTTCATTTCATCTCTTTCTTGTTTCTCTCTTTCTTTTGCAACACTGGAGGTCAAAAATAGAGAAATATTTACTAACAATTAAATGATTCTGGAAAAAAAACAATCTTCTCTGCTCAACAGTTTCAGGACTTTTTGTTGTCTATATACTGCAAAAACACTTTTTCACAAAATGGATCAGGTGCTAATATCCTTGATTATCTGTCAACCCTTATTGAACTGGCATTCTAACTGGCAGTTCCACTGATTTTGCAAGATGGGGGGCCGTTTTAAAGTGACTGAAAGGTTCCGGCAGTAGGTTGTCCAGATGAAAACGAAAGGGATGACCCTCTCAGCCAAAGCATGAAAAGTTAATCATACCAAATCTGTGATTTCAACGAATATTGAATCATTACAAAACTAAAAAGTTATTCGAGACGCCCAAGAAGAATGGTCGTCCACGGTAGACACTGCAAAACAGGACAGGTCACTGTGGAGAATGTCAATGGGTAATCTATTCCAGACTGCAACTGGAATTGCTCGCAGTTAAGTGCAGGATATAGTAAGGATCTGTTTTGCAAAATAACTTTGTTTTTTATTTGGACTAACAGCCCACATGTCAGAGACCAAACGTTTCACTAGCAATAGAATAAATAAAAATACAAAATAAAAAGGCTAGACTGAGCTTTGCTGAGCTTTGCTTTACTGAACTGGTCCAGAGCTCACTTCAGTGATTAAATACATTTTTATTAATTTGGGTCTGATCGGGGGCATTTTGTTTGGTGATACAGTGGAGAAAGACTAAACCCAAAGTGTGTAAAAAGGTCAGCGAAAGGTAAAGGAGGGGGAAGTATCATGGTTTGGGGCATGTTTTCTGCAGCTGGAGTTGGGCCTCTTGTACAGCTACTGCTACTACTCCAGTTCTGTCTCTCACAATTTCATTTCTCAATCTATCCAATTTTGTCACTCCTAACATACTCCTCAAACACTTGATCTCAAAAACATTTAATTTCCTTCTCAAATCTGCATTCAGGCTCCAAGTCTCTGCACCATACAACACAGTCGGCACAATCACACTCTCATACAGTCCTCTCTTAACATCCACACTCATACTCTTGTTGCTCATCACTCTCCTCTGATCACCCAAAACCTTGCTTCCTTCATTCACTCTGTGCAATACCTCCCACTCCAGTCCACCAACTGCAGCCACATCACAACCCAAGTACCTAAAGCTTTCAACTTTTTCCAGTCCATGCAACCTTATTTCTAACGCCATGCCCACTCCATTACGTGAACACTTCATCACCTTACTCTTCCCAACATTTACACATAACTTACGCCTATCACACACTCTTCCAAACTCCGTTACCAACCTTCTCAATGTTTCCTCAGAATCAGCCACAAGCGCTGTGTAATCTGCAAACAACAACTGACTTACCTGCTACACCATTCCACTGTTATCGATCATCTCTACACCTCTTCCGAATACTCTTGCATTCACCTCTCTTACCACGCCATCCATGTACACATTAAACAGCCGTGGTTACATCACACACCCCTGCCTCACATCAGTCAACAAAGGGAACCACTCACTTGTCTCACTCCCTACTCTTACACATGCTCTGCTGTTCACACAAATACTCTTCAATGCTTCTAACAACTTTCCACCCACTCCATACATTACCATAACCTGCCACAACGCCTCTCTATCAACTCTGTCATATGCCTTTTCCAAGTCCATGAAAGCCAAATAAACATCCTTACCTTTTGCAAAATATTTCTTACACACCTGTCATACTGCAAAAACCTGATCCACACATCCTCTTCCTTTCCTGAAACCACACTGCTCCTCCATCACCACTTCCGTTCTTCCTCTCACTCTCTTAATCAACACTTCCATACGAACAACAAACTGATACCTCTCGAATTGCTACATTCATACTTATCACCAATGTTACCACACATGCACTACACCAATCAAAGGAACCACACCACTTAAAAAGCATACATTCAACAAGCGTACTAACCTGTCAATCATAGCTGTGCCACCTTTCTTCAAGCATTCAGCATTACAACCATCCAACCCAGGCGCCTTCCCCCCTTTTATTTCTTTCACTGCCTCCTGCACCCCCCATCTTTCCACAGGCTTCACATTTAAATCAGCCAACACAGGCATTCTCCACATACCACCGATCGCCTCGACTCTTACTTCTCTCCCATCCTCCACATTTAGCAACTCCTCAAAATACTCTGCCCATCTCGTCCTGACTGCACTACCAGTAACCAGCAATCTACCATCCTTAAATTTCCCTTTCTTTTCCTTTCCAGGCTCGCTCTTTCTTTCTCTTTTCACTTTTTTCCAGAACACTTTTCTCCTTCCCTCAAAGTTCACTCCTATCTTTCGACACCATTCATCATTTGCTTTCCTTTTCGCTGCTTCCACTACTGCTTTTACCAACCTTTTCTTCACTTGATACATTTCATACAGTGGTTCAGGAGGTAGAGCGCTCGTCTTGGGATTAAGAGATCGCAGTTCGAATCCCGGCTCCTCCGTGTTACATGTCGCAGTGTCCTTGGGTAAGACACTGAACCCCTAATACCCCCAATATGCAGGTTAGCGCCTTACATGGCTGCACGGCCGCTATTGGGAAATGTGAAGCACAATGTAAAGCGCTTTGGGAAGTCTTGACTTGAAAAGCGCCATATCAATGCAGATCATTTCATTTCATGTGTATCACCACTACTTTCCTACTAATCCATTCATACTCTTCCCCTATCCTCTCTTTAAACTCTCTCCTTTTCTGCCTTATTCAACTCTGACATTTTCACCTATTCCCTCTTACTCTTCTTATAACTCGCCCTTCACGATCCATCTATTCTCAGTTTTCCTTCCACATAGAAATGATCAGACATACCACTCATTTCACCTCTGTAAACATGCACATCCAACAATCTACTTAACATCCCTTTCCTAACCACTACATAATCCATCAGTGCTCTGTCCATCATCTTACAATCATCCACTCTGACAAAGGTACAGTATACTAATTCACGTCCCTCTTTTTAAACAATGTATTTGCAATCACCAACTTATTTTCCACACATAACTCAATAAATTTCTTCCCACTCTCATTTCTTCCTGGTACACTATATCTACCAATCACATTTTCAAACGTTCCATCACCCACTCTAGCATCCAGGTCACCTAGTATTACCACTTTTCACCCTTCCTTGGCACTTGCCACCCATTCGAACAAATCCTTCCAGAACTCCTCTCTCTCTTCAGCACGTCTTTGTGAACCAGGACCATATGCACTTATAAACATCCATACTTCTGCACCCCACTTTAACCTCGCCCACATAAATCTGGAAGATATCTTTTTCCACTCCAAGTTTTTCCTTTGCTTTCTCACTCACAAGGACAGCCACTCCTCTATCATGTCCACCCGAAACTCCAGACTTTCCACCATACATACCTCCAAGCTGTAATTCACCCTTTCCTTTCATCTTTGTTTCACTCAAGGCTAACACATCAACCTTCCTTTTAGTCATCATCCTTCCACTCTCCTCTTTCTTCCACTTAGTCACTTTACTTTCACATCCTCTCACATTTAGTGACCCTATAACTAGAGTATGCGAGACCTTTCTTTGCCTTGCTGTTTCCTAGGGAGTAGAGATAGAGAGTCCTCTTGCTCCCTCCACTTTAGTAGTCTCTTACGACACACAGCGGACCACGGTGGGAGAATTCTCACACCTCGCAGGGGTAGAGGGCCCCTCACCACAGGACACAAAGCTTATCAAGAGCTAGTCAGGAGTCGAACCTAGAATCTTCTAATCCGTAGTCAGATGCATTATACATTGCACCACTAGCCCAGATTAATATGCCCTTGATAAAAGAAAGAAACTGTTGCTTCATTCAGTAAAAACAAAAACAAATAACATTCATTTTAATCAGGGGCGATTTTAGGTTCGGAGCTTATCTGGCTGGTTAGAATAAAAAAATATTTAGCCTTAAATTAAATTGAGAGGTTTAACATGGTGCTTTTTTACATGTAAAACCACATGGACCGAACCATTTCAAGGCAGTGGAGTATTTTCAACACTGCGTTGTTCACATTTTTGTTTTGTTTTCCTTTTTTAAAAAAGTTTTTTATCTTGTGATTGTTGTCATATCATGTCCCTTTTTATGGAAAAAAGAGTTTTACAAAAGCTACAATTTTGTGGTTGGCTGGGTTAAAATTGGGGTTGCTTGAGCGTCCCCAAAAACGGTCTGGTTACGCCCTTGATTTGAATAATAGGCGACAATGCATTAACTATCATGTCAATGTGTAAACATTTTCATTGGTCGAGAAACTTGCATTTAATTTACATAGTGGAATCCATACCTAGTAGTCACTACCATGTTTGTCTAGCATCTTCTGTGTTCATTTGGCACTGGTTTTCGTTGGCGTTGGATGATATTCAAGTCGAACCACGTTTATTTGTATAGCCTTTAATCACAAGGAGTCTCAAAGGGCTGCACAGACCCCAGATTATTGCAAACTGCAGACTAATATTACACCATCCCCGATCTAAAACCTACATGAGGGCAAAGAAAAACTCAAAAACCTCAACATGAGGAAAATGAAGATACATTGAGAAGGGACTGCACATGAGATAATCCCCCTTCCAGGGTGACCAGTTTGTCAACAGGAAATATTGGTGATTCATAAGCAGGGTTGGGTAAAGTTACTTTAACTGGATTACTTTCAATTACTTTTGGATTACTCCAATACCAAATATGCTAATAAAAGACAAAAGAAAGTAAATATGAATAAAATTACTATATTTTGTGCAGGCTTGGGGAGTAACGGAACACATGGAACGGCAAAAATGATGTTGGCAAGCTGTTTGGATTTATTTTCATTTTGTTTCTGTCGCATTTTATGTTAATTTTGCCGGAGATCAAATAGATCAAAGCCAGGAGAGAAAGCTTACCACGTGTTGTGAGTCATAATTTTATTCATATTTAGTTTATTTTGTCTTTTATTAGCATATTTGGTATTGGAGTAATCCAAAAGTAATTGAAAGTAATCCAGTTAAAGTAACCCTACCCAACCCTGTTCATAAGATAGAAGTAATTTTTAAGCCTAGATTTTCAGTTCCACTGAGATTGGAGATCCAATCTCAGGGGCAGAGCATTCCGCAGCAACAGTGTAATTTAGTGATCAAATATTACACAATGTATTTTTAAGATATTTGTTTGTATTTAGTCTTCCCTATAATATTATCAATAAAAGCTATATTATCAATAATTCGGAATTTTAAAGTTGCTGGTTTTACTTGATTATCGTGAAAACAAAAACAAAAATGCTGTGGTCAAGTCACCAAAGGTAGGACATCTCGAGAGGGTAGAGCGTTTAGGCAGAACACCAGGATTACAAAAAAAAACATTTTTTTTTAACCCAAGCTGTACCACGAGACTTTTCAATGACAACGTGTGTTTTGGTTCAAAAGTATTGAGAAACGCTCGCAAAATACACGGCGGGCAACTTGTGGAGTCTGTAATTTTTGTGGAACAAGGACATCTATGCTTTATATTTGTCTAGGTTCTTTTTAATTTCGAGAAAACCTTCGTTTTATTTTTGAAAGTACTGGACAGGAAGATGTGTTTTATTTTGTGCCAAACAAGGCGGAAGTCAATTTCTTTCGCCATTTTGAAAAATAAAATCGGGTTGTTGCTGAGCCGAAAATACATCAGGCTAAAGTGATAGCTCAGTTCGGAGATAATGCATGTTCCAGAACTCTTTTAAATTCAATTAATTGTTACTCATTTTGTGGTACTTTAATCCCTTATTATTATTATTCCAGCCATGTCTACAGATGCAGCAGCAGACCAGGTAAAGTTAGCTTGTGTCGCATAGGCCCGCGCTAAAATGCTACTGCTAATACCAATCGGACGGGTTATTTTTGACAAAACGTTTTTCCCATTGTCCTGGTTTTCCCCATTTTGTCAATAAACCTCAAACCTTGTGTTTTATTATAGATGCTTTTGTATCAAGCCCGCTTAATATGCCTTTTGTCTCGTTCGTTGCCGCGTTGTTCCCTCTTTATTCTAAATGCTTACACGGAAACTCGTATTGTTAAATGCACTGTTAAGAGCACTGCAATGCGCCAATATAAGAAAGAGGTCAGCTTTTAATAGAAAGGTGTATTTGCAAAATATTCGAAAGGTTCTTTAAGTGACATTGTGTTATGTTGAGTGCCTCTTAGTGATACATCAATATTATTTTAGTATAAATAAAGAGAAATTCATTGGAATACAAGGCAAAGTACATAAATTATCATACCAATGTTATGTGTTTATATGAAATCATAGGTCGAGAAATTTGTATTTATCCTGGGGAATTCCACACTTAGGTCGCCGCCATGTTTGTCCGGCATTTACCCGCCAGGCTGCGCTCTGTGGCACTGGCCCTCGCTCACACCAGACAACACAGTGCCGTCTTGGGTTTAAATCTTACACACTGAGGCTTTAAAAAAAGAAATGGTCTCTTAAGCACAGACGTGCCCATTGAGAATATGTATTAGAACAACAATCACTGTTATTATTGCATACATGTTGTATACTCTCCATTTTATAGCTCAATAATTAATTTTCATTCATTTGGTTCCTCCACTGTAGGCAGCAGAGTACATCCCGGAGAAGGTGAAGAAAGCAGAGAAGAAGTTGGAAGAAAACCCATATGACCTTGACGCTTGGAGCATTCTGATTCGAGAAGCACAGGTTTAGTGACTCAAGAGTTGCATCATTGTATAGAGGGTAAAATTAATAACGGGCTTAAAGGGTGGGTGCCGTGCCATTTATGTGTTTGAACATCTAAAATACTGTCTGTTCCTCACAAATGTGTGGATGTAAATGCATTTCCCCATTTTAGAACCAACCCATTGATAAAGCAAGGAAGACATATGAGCGACTTGTCGCTCAATTTCCGAGTTCTGGCAGATTCTGGAAACTATTCATCGAAGCTGAGGTTAATATTTTATTTTATTTTTCGTATGCATGCCATTTTCCTTTTTTGATCAACAAAGTGGTTTTCACTCAATTGTCTCCTTTGTCGATGGGGTTTAAAGTCACGATACTTGATGTGTCATTTACCAAAACTTGTTGGTTAAAAAACCTTCCTGCAAATGATGATTGCACTACTATTTAAAAATAAAACAATAATTTACTTCCCCGGGATTTAATTAGTATGTTCCTCGACATATTTTTAAAATGGGGTAAAATGAATTTGTTGCATGTTTGGTTTGCAACAGTATTAAAACAATTTAAATGGTATTTGGAGTGCATTAGCCTTTTATTCACTTGTCGTGTCAATTTATTGCCTCCTGTGTCATTTCTTTTGGAATGTGATGAACAAATGCTCTGCTTTTGACACATTCCCCACCCCTTTTCCAAGGAATGAATGAAGCAAAGACCAGTCTCCTCTTTTGTGTTTAGCCACATTTTTAAAATAATGCAGTCAACCACAGAACTTTTTAATCACAGTTTTTAAATCTTTTGTAACGCTTATTTCTTTTTGTCAAGCATTATGTCTGCTTTTAATTTTCTCCTCCTATTATATGCCCTGGAACAGTGAGTTTTAGATAACACATTCAAAGCCGTAAAACCGAACTACTTAAGAAAATTTTCACCACAGTTGCAGCAAGATCCAGTGGACCACAGGAAGCAGGTAGCGAAAATATGTGAAGGAAAGTGTATTCCTTATTTATAGCCATTTGACTAAGTGGGGTAAAATGATTCTAATTGGCGTTGGCAGTGGGCGTTGCTTTCTTAGATGGGTGAGTAGTCATGTTTTCTCAGTGGTAAGTGCATTGTTCGAGTCTGACTCAAATATGGAATTATGGACAGTTAAGTAAATGTTTGCTTGCAATTTTTATACGTTTTTTTAAAATTGCAAATAGACTGTGATAAAAGATCTCTACCCTTCCTGCCTTATGTGGTAGGTCAAATAAAAAAACTTTTTCAATGTGCCTTCAATACGCTAACCCATTTTGAAAAGTGTCCCAATTATATGGATTGGATTGCATAGTCGTAAAATTAATATTCCATATTTATATTTAATGTTTCATCTTTTTTTTTTTTTTTTTTTAAACCATGATTCTCCCTTGGAATTGTTAGTTGTTCTAGTCTATAATGAATGTAGAAAATCAAGGTTTCTGAGATTTTAGTAACTTTGTTGTTATTTTGGTAATGCATCCTATTTGCATATTTATCCATATAGCAGTTCTCACTAAAATGGTTTCCCTCAGTTAAACGTCTAGAAGTTTCTTATTTTTAGGGTTTTGGTCAGAGTTCTTAATATAATTTGTTTTTGTCATACTTGCACTACAGCTGTAAATGTGTCAAATAGGGCCAACTTGCCAGTTGGCCCTACACAGTGTAAATTGCCATAACCTAGCAGGTTGAATACCTCCTGTCCTCAGTTTTAGTGAAATGTGGTGCATTTTAGAAATTAATGTTTATTAGGACCCTCCCATGTTTCATGGTCAGGAAAGATATGGTAGACAACACGGAAGTGCATATAAAAAGTGGGCCAAGCTTTTGCCCTGCTGTGGTTGCATGCCTAATAATGCAAGTGAGGTGCTTTAGACCCATCATCTTAATTTCCACTTAAGTGTCCCGGTCTGGAATTAATTTAGGCCTTTTGCCAGTTTGTGCACATAAACAACATTCCTCAATTTAATTAAAAGGGCTTCTTTAACACTTACAAGTGTTGACCTCTGGCACAATACATTGATGTGGGCTGTGTTAGACAATGTGCACTGCCAAAGGCTAGACTTGCATACCAATGCTTGTTAGTATAGTTGAATGAGCTATTGGACTGCTGCACCACAGACTGCATTAATGTACCTCTAAGACTGGAATTAGATCTTGGTCTTGTACTGGGTTGTGTCTGTGGCCATTAAAGGGTGTGCTTTCCCTACTTGCATATTTTTTTTAAATCTTCATAGCCAGGTCAAAATGCAATGTTTTAAATAATACCATTAAAACGAGTGTTAAATGGCAGTAAGCAATGAACCCATCCCCTAATAAACTTCAGTTGCTCGTTGTATGCATTTTCTGACTCCTTTTCTCAGGAAAAGAAGCTTATAATTAGTGTGACATCATTGGCTACCATTTTAAACATTTAAATACCCCAGTCCTAACAAATTTCAGCTGACTTTGTGAGCAATATGTAACAAGCAGCATGCAGCACGCCTCAGTGAAGGGGTCACCAATGTGGTGCCCAAGGGTATCGGTTAGCCCCCTAAATCGCCTGAGTAGCCCGCGGACTGTTTCTAAAAACTCACCTGTAATAGGGAATTGTGATTTTCAAGGTGCATGATGTTGTTGATTGTATGTTAACCTTACTGCTAGTTGTTAGAATCTTTTAATAGCATAGTAATAACACAATAGCTTGTCAGTCTTAACTATGGTAACCCCATTGCGTTCAGCTTCCAAATGGGTTAGTGACTTCTGTCCGTGTGAGTTCTTTTGGTGAGCAGTTTTCAAAACATATTTTGGAAAATATGGCAACATAACCTTTTTACAGGAAGTAGGTCATCTTTGAAAGATTAAAATTGTAGATCAATATCCTGAACTGTGTGTTTGATGCAAATACCTCTAGTCATAGAACACCATAAAGGTTGTGTACTGATAAACACTAGGTGGTGATACAGCCCATGTCCATCTGCCCTGTTAAGACTTGCAAAATATTTACAGTTTATTATATCTTTAATAAGATGCTCCTTAAATCCATTCTTTTGACAACACCAAAGGGAAAATGTTATTTTAAAAACATTGAAAATTCACGTTATTGCGTAAAAACTGAAGTTCAAATGGCACCTTGCTGCCTTTGCTAAACTCTTGTAATGTTAAGTTTTTAAATCCTGTGGTAGTAAAAAAAGAATCATAAATTCACTCAGTAGTTTTGTTATCCACTGCCTGTAACAAAAGAACACTATAAAAGGTTGTGCACAAATAAGCACCAAGTGTTGATAGAGCTCCTGTCCATCTGCCCTGTTAAAAGACTTGTAAAATATCTAGTTTATATTTTTAAGACTCTTTAAATCCACATTCTTTTGACAAAGGGAAAATGTTGTTTTTAAAAAACTGAAAATTCAAACTACTGGTAAAAATTGAAGTTCAGAATGGCACCTTGCTGCCTTTGCTAATCTCATGCAGTGTTAGGTTTTTAAGTCCAATCGCAGTAAAAAAAACAAAACATAAATTTCCACAGTAGTTATCCACTGCTTTTAACAAAACACAATATGTGGTTGTGCACTAATAATCACCAAGTGTTGATACACCTCCTGTTGATCTCCCGCCTCAAAATTTTTTTCTTGTGAAATAAATCTATCATGGTTTAGAAACATGTGCCCTATTTTGTTATTAAGGTTCAAAAGGAAACATTTGGTGGAAAAAAGACAGTCGTGAGCCAACATTCACACGAATGTGTATAAATTGCTGTCATTGCTAAACTGTTGAAGCTGGAATCTTGGTTTTTCAGAAACATGGTGGAAAGCATTTTTTTAATAGCATTGAATTCAAAAGTGTAGTTGCCGTTGAGCCTCTGTAAAGCTGGTGTTAGAACTTCACCAACAACCCCCTAAATTCACACCACCCACCCCCGAAGTTATGGTGAAGGTTGGAAATATTCCTCTGCTTCAGCTTGACGCGGAGCCTATGTACGGGTGGTGGGGATATTAATTTGTCCAAAACAATTTGAAATGTTGCTACTAACTGATAAAACACCCACATAGATGCTATGCCCCACAACAAGTTTATATGGTCACAGATGATTCACGTTCCACTTTTCCTCTAACATCACAGTTCAAGTTTTGTTATTTTACTTTGATCAAAATGATTACATTATATTAGAAATGTACTGATCTTTAATAAAACGTGCTTAAGGTAAATATTCAGTTAAGAATATCATGCTGGATTTTAAAGGGCTTTGCTCCATTTGACAATTGTTTAAAATATTTGTTTTTCCAAAATGAGAAATAGCATAGAAAAATAAGGCATATATATTTTTCAGAGATCAAGAGTGTTGTCTATTTATGTATTTTTTTTACTATTTAACAAGCTGTAAGTAAAGGGGTTTTTTATGCCTTTTATTCAGAATTAACATTAATTTATTAATAAATTGACTCATCAGAAGAACCAAGAACTACCCTTTATTTTGTTAGTGTTTTTTTTCAGATGCTTAAAGTTTTGTTGCATAAATGTTTTTTCTCTAACTTATATGCTAATATCACTGCAATCTAAAAATAGCTTGATTTGACTATGAATTTAAAAGTCCCACGTCCACTTGTTGCAATCAATCTCGTATAAGAATAATAAATGAATCTCTCAAGGAGTACAGTAGTTGTCATTCTTGTGTGAATTTCACTTTGTTAATCTTGGTTGTGTGTGTGTGTGTCTGCTTGCATGAAAGCATGATTTTGGAAAGCCACAATTTTACCAAATTGCTCTTGAAATAAATGCATCTATTTTCATTTGTCTTATTTGCAGGTTAAAGCGAAAAACTATGACAAGGTAGAAAAAGTGAGTATGTGTCCTTTCACAAAAATCTACAGTAGCATTTAATTTAGTTCTTTTCCCTCAGAGTAAATACACTTGGTGTCTTTCATATGCTTTTGTTGTGCACTCTGAAAATATAAAACAACATAGAAATAAAATAAGTGAACAACAAGCTATCTTTTAAGCTTTATTTTCTCTATGTACTATACTTGTTTTGCTGAGGCCAGAGTCACATTCAAAATTTATTTTATTGACTTTAAAAACCTTCGCTTCATCCGGGGTTCGGTTACGGCAGGAAGCATTACTAGGGAATCCCAGACCTCTCTATCCACAGCCACTTCATTCAGCTCATCAGTAAGAATCCCAAGGCCTTCCCAGGCCACCCTAGAGACGTAGTCTCTCCGGTGTGTGCTGGGTCTTCCCCGGGTCTTCCTGTCGGTGGGCCATGCCCGGAACACCTGTCGAGGAACGCGTCCATGAGACATCCTTATGAGATGCCCAAGCCACCTCAGCTGGCTCCTCTCAATGCAGAGGAGCAGCGGCTGTACACTTAGTACCTCCTGTATGACCAAGCTTCTCAGCTTATCTCCAAAGTAGAGCTCAGCAGCTTGTATCTGTAATCTAGTTTTTTCGGTCATAACCCACAGTTCATGACTATAGGTGAGGGTAGGAACGTAGATCAACCCGTAAATCGAAAGCTTTGCCTTTCGGCTCAGCTCCTTCACTACGACAGACTGCATGACGACAGACGCTGCACCGATCCGTCTATCGATATCCTGTTCAACCTACCCCCAATCTTTAACAAGACCTCGAGATAATTGAACTCCACTTGGGGCAGAATTTCAGCCCCGACCTGGAAAGAGCATGCCACCCTTTTCCTTCTAAGAACCATGGTCTCAGACATGGAGGTGTTTAATGTCATCCCGGCCGCTTTACACTACTGACAACCATTCCAATGTGACCTGAAGATCACGGCTTGAGGAAGCCAACAGCACCACATCATCTGCAAAAAGCAGAGATGCAATGCTGAGTCTTCCAAACCTGACCCCTTTCCTGCCAAGGTTGTGCCTAACAATTATGTCCAAAAAAAGTTGTGGACATAATCTGTGACAAAGGGCAGCCTTGGTGGAGTCCAACTCCCACTGGACACGAAATGAGTCTGACTTACTGCCGGCAATGCGGACCAAACTTTGGCGGACCCACCCCTCACAAGGCTCCCCGGGGAACATAGTCGAATGCCTTCTTTAAGTCCACATAACACATGTAGACCAGGTGGGCAAACTCCCATGTACCCTCGAGGACCCTGCAGAGTGTGGAGAGCTGGGCCACTGTTCCACGGCCTAGACGAAAACCACACTGCTCCTCTTAAATCCAAAATTCAACTTCCTGACAGACCCTCCTCTCTAGTACTCCAGAAAAGACCTTACTAGGGAGGCTGAGAAGTGTGATCTTCCCTGTAGTTGGAACACACTCTTTTGTCCCCCTTTCGGCACCCCAGTCTGCAAGTCCAGGGTGTACTGTCCACTGTGTCCTCACTATGTTACGGAAGGGTGTCAACTATGAGGCGCCCACAACATCAAGCCTTAATGAACTCCAGGTGGATCTCATCAAGGAGCTTTTTTTGACCAGTGACCTCAACTTTCCCCGGTTTATTTACATTTTTATATTCATTCCCATTTTTTTTTCTCTCCAGTGTTTTTTTAAATCTGAACTGCATTAATGCCACCTTAAATTGTTTGGTTTACTAATGGGCAACCTTTTTGCAATAGTTGTTTCAGAGATGTCTGATGAAAGTGCTGCACATCGACCTGTGGAAATGTTACCTGGCATACGTGCGAGAAACCAAAGGAAAACTGCCCAGTTATAAGTAAGCTCCCGTGGCTCCTGTAAATCTTGCTGATGAATATTCCATAAATTCATGGCACATTTTGCGCCACTCAGAGAGAAGATGGCCCAAGCTTATGACTTTGCCCTTGATAAAATCGGAATGGAAATTATGTCATACCAGGTACAAAAAATGACTTTGTATTTAAATGCGCTCGAGTTACTGTTCTCATATAATGTGGTTCTTTTCTGCAGATTTGGGTGGACTACATAAACTTCCTGAAAGGAGTGTAAGTGCTACACTATTCCCCCTTTTTATTTTACTTTTTCTTTTTAAATGTAATTTTACTGGCGGGTCGTAGATTTTACACCTAGGTCTTCAGCGTCAGTCTGAATTAGTGATGTGTCGTTTGCGAACGAAGTGGATTTATGAGCCGTCTCTTCGAAGTAAAATTACCCATTTTATTTACGAGAACTCTGGTGGAGAGAGAGATTATGGCCGACCCCGCTCCACACTGGGTTCTCTGGGTCCAACAGCGCTGGACCGCATGTCTGAAGCCTGTCTTATAACAAAATCTAAGTTTTAACAAGGCTGTATAAACAGAGACAAAGAAGAACAATAATGGGTGGATGATGAAAAAGAGTTAGCGAGAGAAGTTTTGACCGACCCTAATGAAATTCGGGCCGGATTTTGTTTTTTGCCTCGGATCTTACATTTAGTCTGAAAGCTGTGGACAAAACCTTTTCTCTAAAGGCTTGGATGCTTTAGAGTGGTCTAACCTTTTGCTATTAAATCATCACAGTAATATTTCATTGTACAGTTAGGTCTCTTCATGTAAAACGGCTGTTGGCGCTATCACTTTTGTGCATTTCATCGTTTATTACATATTTTGCGAAACCGGTGACGTTTCTCAAGGACCTATGAAAGGCTCTCAGAATCTGATTGGCTAAAGAAGCGACTGATGTTCAGGATTTTTCGTGAAGGTTTCCGGGTGGATTTCTGAGCCAAGCAACAACTAATGGCTGAAATGTATTGCTTAAATGATTAAATATGAAAGAACACATCTGAAACCAGCGTAACAAGGGGGGAAGCTATGAAAGGAAGCTCAGGGACAGTTTTGAAATATTTATTAAGTATTGATGGGCAAAATATAATATCACATGATTCAGATATTTTTTAGACTGCAGCCTCTCACGGCCCACCACTGGTTAACTCGCGCTGATTCCAAGATTGTATTGTGTACCACCAGTGAGGCGGTGGGCTCATACGCAGAGAACCAGCGCATCACAGCAGTGAGGAGGGTCTACCAGAGGGGCTGTGTCAATCCCATGATTAACATTGAGCAACTGTGGAGAGATTATAGCAAGTATGAGGAGGTGAGGTCATCAATCTTCGTCCAGCATCATAAGTTATCGCGGTTTATGCTGACTGCTGGTTGTTTTAACGCGTTAGGGAATTAATATTCACTTGGCCAAAAGAATGATTGAGGATCGAAGCAGAGATTACATGAACGCTAGGAGAGTCGCGAAGGTAAGGAGCCACCGGCGAGAAAACTACTTAACCGCGGTTCCTTGGATGTTTCGCTGACTCGGCGGTTGTCTGCTGAAATCAGGAATATGAGACCGTGATGAAAGGACTGGACAGGAATGCGCCCTCTGTGCCGCCCCAAAACACACCGCAAGAGTCCCTGCAGGTGGAATTGTGGAAGAAGTATATTCAATGGGAAAAAGGCAACCCGTTGCGCACTGAAGATCAGACACTCATCACAAAGAGAGGTGATTCGGTTGCCCCTCACCTGTCGAGAAAGGGATGCCACTCTGTTCTAATGCCGCTTTTAACTTGTTGCAGTGATGTTTGCCTACGAGCAATGTCTGCTGGTTTTGGGGCACCATCCTGACGTGTGGTACGAGTCCGCTCAGTACCTGGAGCAGTCCAGCAAGTTGTTGGCAGAGAAAGGGGTACAAGGCATTGTTTCTAATACACAGTGATGCCAAACTATTCGGTGCTTTCTAATGGGATCTACGAAAAAGTATTTATATTAATGTTCAAAAAGAAAGTGACAGTGCCAATTAAAAAGTTGCTTAAGAAAAAACATCTCATTAATTGTGTACAGTGAATTTCCCAGATAGGAATTTGACATCTTTGAGCATTTGCAGTTTATCCAAATTTTGTACAGTATATGTAATATCACAAGGTTTTTTGGGGGACTTTACAGAGCTGCATTAAAGAAGAAGAAAAAGTAAAATCATAGTTTGGACTAAAACTGTAATCCTGAAATAATGACAGTAAAGTAACATTATCAAAAACAAATTAAAATGGTAAGTCTTTAATCCAATGCCCTTTGTTTAGAAACTTAGAAAAAGTGAGTATACTTTTTACCACTGGGAAATTTCCCCCACCCGTGGTAATTTTAAATAAATTCTTAAGAAAAAACAGTTTTCTCTGAAATTGCATTACATTATTAAAAGATACTTCACAAATCTGTACTTCTTTATTGTAAGATGGCTGTAAAGGGTAGCCGATCCCGGTATTGGCCATCATGGCAAATACAATACAGTTAAATAAGTTGGTATGTGCGCAGTCGGTTCACAGTTCTTAGGTGAGTGTTAGCTCCTCCACATGAAACTGGTTTTCATGGTAACCAGTAGCAGGAGAAGCCTCCTCATCCAACTCAGCACCTGCATCAACTGGTCACCATTCTAGTCAGTGTAAAGCGTCCTCTCGTTCTTCGGAGATGAGCTAGGCCTCTTCACTCATCCCTAATCTTAGTTTGTGGATGAGTTGTAATGCATATAGTGAAAATTTCATTTTTGTTTTCGCCAAAAATATTATGCATAAAATGTTGGTGTTCATTTGTATGACACTTTATTTAACAAAATTAATGAACATGGTGTCACCATCTCGCACTCATTAAAAATGTAAAGAAAAGAAAACTCTTCATATACCTAAAGTAAATGCACCACAATTTCTGCAAACTGTTTTTTTTCCTACCTGCATAGTCCTGTTAAAGGGACATTGTGTTAATTAACGGCTTCGAGTTGTAAAAAAAGCAAGAAACAAACAACATTGATTTGATTAATAAGTAAAAATGCAGTCATATGAAAATGCATTTTTTTTTCAAATACTTGTGAGTCAACCTACCTGTATTTCACATAAAATGAGGCTAACCTAGAGGCAGGTCCACCATCTTGCTGCTACAGGTACCCCCCAATACCAAAGACTTTGTGCAAGGTTAGGCAAAAAAATAAAGCATTTGTACGATTTGGTCACTGTTGAGTCTCTGTAGTTTGTATTGTATTGTAGCACTTGTCTTTGGTTGCACTACACAATACAGCGACATAAGGTGGTCAAACAATGCTCAGCATCTTTTTGAACAAAATGAAAAAGTAATTTTCAAATGAATAAAAAGTGTACTAAAATGAAGACTGCAACAAAAGAAATTAGACAAACATGGTGTAAAACTTTACATTACAAATAACTGAAAGCTTCAGCTTTATTGTCTCCCTTATTTGTCCCTCACAGGACATGAATAACTCAAAGTTATTCAGTGACGAGGCTGCGAACATCTATGAGCGTGCCATTGGGACACTACTGAAGAAGAACATGCTACTATACTTCTCGTTTGCGGACTACGAAGAAGTGGGCTATTACGGCTTTTCATAAACAACCTGAGTCATCCTGGAGAGACTCCTTCATTTTTATTTTTGGCTGTGCTGACTTTACAGAGCCGCATGAAGCACGAGAAGGTGCACAACATCTACAACAAATTGCTGGCAATCGAGGACATCGACCCCACGTTGGTGTACATACAGTACATGAAGTTCGCCAGGAGGGCGGAAGGAATCAAATCGGGCCGCATCATTTTCAAGAAGGCTCGCGAGGACTTGCGCACGCGTCACCACGTATACGTTACCGCTGCCCTCATGGAATACTACTGCAGCAAGGTGATGCACTCCTGCAATGAAGGTGATGCAAGAAGCAGCTTCATGTTTTGTCTTTTCATCCAACAGGATAAATCGGTGGCCTTTAAGATCTTTGAGCTTGGCTTGAAGAAATATGGTGACATTCCAGAGTACATACTCGCATATATCGATTATCTCTCGCACCTTAACGGTAGGTGCACTGTCTCTATTTTGGTGCCTTGATTGGCGGCATTTGTTTGAGCAAATAATTTTTTTATTAGAATTTCATACAGCGCCTATCGAAAGTATTGTCTCCCTAAGCACTTTTTGGTATATTGCCACATTTCAGGCTTTGAACGTTAAATATTTTCTAAGAATCAATCTTGTGAGATTTAATCGTGAAGCGGAACCAAATTATTTGAACATTTTATATCTTATTTAGCATGTAAAAACTGAAAAAAGGTGTTGCAAAAAATGTTGGCTCCCTGTTCTCAGCTAAGCCAAATTACTCCAGGATTTCCTTGATGACTTCTGAATGGTCTAATGTCAACCTAGATGACTAACAATGACAGAGTCCACCTGTGTGTCATTAAGTCGCAGTATAAATTCACCCAGACAGCATTATCCAGCACCAAACCTTTTGTATATCAGTCTTGCCTCGACTTCACATGTGTGACAATAGGCTCCGCTTGAAGCATTATAATGAACATCTGATCAATGTTCCCTCTAATTTTCCACGGGTCTGAGCGTTCACACAAAGTCAGTAAGCAACGCTTGAAACAGTGAGCAACCATAATCCCAAGTGTGGCAAGATAATTAATTATCAAACATGTCCAAAACTTGACATCAAGTTACATTTTGCAGAGTTTCCGGCAATGCAAAAAAAAATTATCTTTTGAATGAATTGACTCGTGTACTATTGCAAAGGTTGTACGGCCTACGAATGTCGTTTGTTCTCACAATTCTTTCACAAGATATCCATTTCTTTTTATTTCCTTGTATATTTTGTTGCATAATATTAACATTTTTGGGGGCTTATTTAGTCGGTTTTAAGATACAGAACTGTACTTAATCACATTTTTAGTGGAAGTACAATGTTGGCAACAAGATTCACTTGATATAATTGGAAATTATTTGAATGCAACACAAATGTTTTCTTCTTTTTTCCGTGTTTTTTTCTACGTTTTTGTTACTTTTTTTTTTTTTTCTCTATTCCCTTTTTTTCCTACATTTCTTTCTTTTCTTTTTTTCTGGCTTTTTTTTCTAAATTGTTCCTTTTTTTCTCTTTTGTTTATTTTTTTTCCTCAGCTTTTCACTACTTTTCATTTTGGTATTTTTTTCTTTTTTTGTTCTACTCCCCTCTCCTTTAAGTCATGTTGTGCATAATTGTACATAATATTTGGTCATGTTGGGATTAAAGAAGCAAAAACAACCTGAAGAGCCGTTTAGGACCCGAAAGAGCCGGTTCCTTTTAGTGAGTCGAGCCGAATAAGCCGGTTCTCTACTAAAGTTACTCAACTTCGTTGTACTTCGACCTGACTTCAAAATACCGCATTTAGGACACAACGTCCGGGGAACCCGTGTATTTTTACCTTCATGCACTGTAACTTTGAATTAAGTCGCTTCTTAATTAGTAATTTTGAGCCCTCGTTTTTGTGCGCTGGCTAAATTTTCTTGTGTGCTGAGAATATGCGAGCAGTGCACAATTGCGCACGCGTGCAGCTTAGAGGGAACACTGTCTCTGAGCCATATGTACTCATGAAAAGAGCCATTTGTGGAAAGATATTAAAAATGCTGTGCACAAATGATAACCATCAAACCTTAAGGAACTTAAACTGTTTTGGAAGGAAGAATGGGGAAATATTTGTTTCAAGATGTGCAAAACCTATGGAGACATACACAAATAGACTTAGTGGTTGTGATCGCTGCAAAAAGAGGTTGTACAAAGTATTAACTCAAAGTGGGCCAATTGATTCTTAGAAAATATTCAGAGTTTTTGATTTATAAGTTTGAAGTCTGAAATATGGCATGGGGGGCAATACTTTTGCAAGGCATTGTATTTCGGAATTCGGTTGCACGCATGATTAATCTTCGTTTGTCCCCACAGAGGATAATAACACCAGGGTTCTCTTTGAACGAGTCCTCACCTCAGGAAACCTCTCAGCAGAGAGATCAGGGTACATGCAGTGTTCATCAACTTTAAGAGCAGTCGTTGTCACTGGCCTCGCTTTGACAACTCTCATTTCATCTCGCTCAGGGAGGTCTGGGCCCGTTTCCTGGCCTTCGAAAGCAACATTGGCGACCTGGCCAGTATTCTTAAGGTGGAGCGGCGCCGTTTCACCGCCTTCAAGGACGAGTACGAGGGCAAAGAGACGGCCTTACTCGTGGATAGATATAAGTTCATGGACCTTTATCCCTGCTCTCCTTGTGAACTCAAAGCTCTTGGATACAAGGTGTGTGCTTTGATCGTAATGGTAAAAAAGAAAGAAGGAAAATAATTTGCCTCTGGAAATGTGAAACGTCTTAGCTATTTCTTACCTTTTTTTAAAGGGACAATGCATATTATTTATAGCCTCTTAGTGGTTAAAAAAACTCAATTTATCGAATAATAATAATAATAATAATGAGAAAATATATGTCCACTATCATATAAAGGTGTATTATATGATATAAAGATGTTTTTGGTTGCAGTACACAATGCATCCACATCTAATGGTCAAAAATGACACTGTGTCTTTTCAAGTTTGCAAACTGGTTTTCATTGGATAGAGTCAGATTTGAAAATGGAAAACAAAGTATAATTAAAGGCTTGAAGGGACACTGTAATATATTGGACCACTAGATATCTTGCATGGTGCAACCGAAAGCAAGTGCTACAAGAAGATTACAAACTAAGGAGACTCAAAGTGATCAAACCGCACCTTTTTTCTTCTCATTTTACCATGCATTAATTGAAAAGCCTTTCCCCCAGGTATTTGTTTTTTGCAGGTACCTTTAGCAGGGTGGGAAAAAATATATATCCACTAATGTCGGCCGTGTCCGCAAACACGTCTCACCTTTACTCCACTTCCTGTCAGCCCGCGTTTGCCCCGCCCCTTCTTTCTCATTTGCTCGTGCAAAACATAACAGAATAAGTTTAGTTGATAAATACATTACAAAAATATACAGTTGTAAATACATATTATACATGGTTACACATATTTACAAAGAAAGACGGTACACCGAGAGAGTTTTCAAAGCTTTAATAATAATATTATAACTTTCATCCCAAACCGTGCTTGTGAAGGGTAGCAAAACGCTACTAGCAACACGCTCGCAACACAGCAAACAGCTCAGTTAAAAAAACATACTGTACTTGTAGTAAGCACGGTAAACTGTCCTCATCTTCCTCCTTATAACTGACGTCATCAAAGTTGTCTTCCTTCAGTATGGGAGAGAGACTTTGTCATGTAGACGTCGTCCCACGCTCCCTTATTCAAAAACACACTAGCATCACGCTCGCAAAGTAAAGTTTACGTGCGGTAGCTCTGTTTCCTTCTAAATTGGACTGCTCGATTGCGTTTAGCTTGAAAGGTGCGCCATGTGCCTTTCTTTTTGCAATTTGCATGATGAGGATATGTCTACGCTAATTTAATTTGTGCACAAGCTAAGAAGTTGCAGTCTAAATCTTACCTTTCATACTCAAGCGCCGCTGGCGGCCGTTAGAAAAATTACATAAGTTGGCCGCATCACTAGATAAGCCGCAGGTTTCAAAGTTTGGGGAAAAAGTAGCGGCTTATAGTCCGTAATTTACGGTATTTGAAAAATAATGGTAATGCTGTAAGAACAGTAAATGGTCAGCATTCATATGGCGTTTTGACAAAGCACTTTGCAATGTGCTTCACACTTACACATTTACACACAAGCACACACACTCTCACAAACTGATAGCGGCGACAGCCATGAAAGGCGCTTACCCGCTTATCGGGGGCATTAGGGGTTCGGTGTCCTGCCCCATGATATTTAACTCGGAGTAGTTGGGATCGAACCTTTGAACTCTTAGTCCCAAGACAAGCGCTCTACCTCCTGCAGATTTTAATTTTTCTTCTTCCACCGTCAAATGTTTTCATATTTCTGTTTACGTAACATACCCATTGTTTTCCCACCGGTACAGTCGGTGGAAGTGAATTTCCCTAAGGGGACCAAAAAATTAAAACTGATCTTTTCATGAATTGTGTTTGTAGGATGTGTCTCGTGCCAAATTCGCAGCTCTGCTTCCCGAGACTGTGTCGGTGCCCTCTGTTCCCACGCTGAAGGACGATATCGACAGAAAACCAGAGTACCCCAAACCAGATACCAGTCAAATGATTCCTTTCCAGCCACGTCACTTAGCAGGTCTTCCGCCTCATCTTAACTCTTGACATGAGAAAGTCGAGATGTTTTTGTAGAAGTTGACCGATTGTTGAGCGAGCCGATTATCGGCACTAATATTTGGGAATTTGAGGGATACCAGTATCTGCATTTGTATTCATTCAACGGGCCGATTATTTAGTCCCTCTTCCTTGCTCCTACTTCTCCCGTCCTTAATCCTAGCTGCACACCCCGCGCCTTCCGTTTAGATAAGCGACCGGGGAGGAAACACTGCCGCAAAAGTTTTCCCGACTCCACACACTGTAGATGAAATCAAGCCGCTGATAATATTGAGGTTTTAAAAAAAAGTTCATGCCGTGGTAGAAAAGCGTGTGTGTGTGTGTGTGATTAATGATAGCGTCAAAAGTGTAGTTAACGTGTTTAAAGGATGCACGTTCAGGTGGAGACTGATATATTAGCTCTTATCATAACAATAATTCGCCAATCAAGCGTGTGCTTTTGAGATTGAAAGTGAGAATAAAAAGCATGCTAATAGGGAAGACTGAGTGATTAGTTATTACCATAACATAAGTTTATCAATCTGGCCCTAAAACAGCAATGCTCACACTTTTCAATTCGTGAGAGCCATTAAAATTCCCATTGCTTTATGCACTTCTTTTGAAGTTATATGTTGGTTGTATTGACATTTCTATTTATTGTAAAAAAAAAAAAAAAACAATCAGGGAGCTATTTTTTACAAGTTTTTATGTACCTTTACACAAGTTGCTGCTCAGCCTAATTTTATTTCCTGCCCTTTTTTTAGTTTGGGTGAAAGATTAGTCGTGTTAGTTGTGTTGGATTTCTAATGTATTTACTGCAAAAGGTTTCAGAGAGTTATTTAAGTTTTATTTGAATTTATAACAAATATTCTTTGTTTCTTGGCCAATTTTCAGGCTTTTACTGCAAGTGAAAATCGACTCCAAATATCGATTATCAGCCT
The DNA here is from genome assembly GCF_059441175.1 of Urocampus carinirostris. Lineage (NCBI taxonomy): Eukaryota > Metazoa > Chordata > Actinopteri > Syngnathiformes > Syngnathidae > Urocampus > Urocampus carinirostris. Next base: position 43,337,043 of record NC_142352.1, read on the forward strand.
CCCCTTAATACTAATAATAGAAATTGGTATTGGCCCTGAAATCGGCCGATCCGTAGTCTTTTGTTAACAACCGGTTGTTTGTGTCCGCAGCTCCAGGCCTTCACCCTGTACCCGGCGGAGTGTTCCCAGTACCCCCGGTGGCTGTCCTTTTAATGAAGCTTCTGCCGCCTCCCACGTCTTTCACCGTCAGTCACACTGAAAATCGAGCGATATGCTGCTTCGCATTGCGATATGCTGCTTTTAGTGTGTGTGTTTAAAATGTGAATTGCCTTGCAGGGTCCTTTTGTCAAAGTAGATGAGCTTCTTGAGTCTTTCAGCAGATGTACACTTCCAGAGAGTAAGTAATCCCGACTGCCTGTCTGCATGAAAAAAAAACACTTTTTTAGTTTCATTTACTGTATGTACTAGATTAGAAGCCGCAAACCCCCTAGCAAAAAAACAAAAATATTTTGCCATATATTTGTCATATATAAGGCACACTTTACTATCGGGCGCCTTAAAAGTCAAGTTACATTTATTTGTATAGCCAAAAATGTGTCAAAGGACTGCCCAGGATTACAATGACACCATCGCCTGATCTTAAACCAACATGCGGGCAAGGAAAAACTCAAAACCTCAGCGTGAGGGAAAAAAGGGGCCTCACAAGTGGTAATCCCCCTTCCAGGATGACCAAGGTGGAATAGATTTAGCATAGGTTAACATGGTTTCGTTACGCGAAGACATTTGGTTTCATCCCATTATCACACTATTTTTACCCATGGTGCCATAAACGAATGTTAGAGAATGGAGAAAACAAAGACGTCCTGAGAGATAGAAACCCAAAAACACACAACGAGGGAAACAACTCTTTGGTTCATCGGATGATGAATCAGGCTTTGAGTTTAATTAAACTTTCAGGATGACTTTGTTTTCTCCATTCTATAATATCCATGTCAGTCAGCGGGAGTGGAAAATAGTGTGATAATGCTCTAAAATCAAATGCCTTTTCTTATGTTATTTGTATCAAGAGTGGTCTAGTGGTGAAGTGTCGGCGCTATCACCGTGAAAACCCAGGTCCAATTCCCATTGCATACATTGTTTTGCCTTTTTGGTCAGTGATATTTTTTGATTGATCCATCATTGCGCAAATACGGTAGTATGCCGTGAGTACTATATTCATTTCCTAATGTTATCCATGTATTTTGCGGTATATAAGGTACACTGGTTTATAAGGCACACTTTTTCTGGGCTTTTAGGTGCCTTATAGTCCAGAAAACACAGAAGTATCTAATCCAATGTTATTTCAACCTGTTTGCTGTTAGACTTTGTCTAGTGTACCACAGGATATCGCCCATTTTTTTTCTTTGGAAAAAAAAAGCATGACATTTTTCAGTATTTATGCTTTCCGGTGATCAGATGAGAACCGAACATCTATCCATTTAAGTAGGTGGCAGCATGTTACCATTTGTTTTCTTTTAAAACTAATTATCAGCTCACACAGTAGTACAGGAAAATATATTTTAAAAATAATTTAGTTTGATGAAGCTTTTAAAGATTGCTCTGAACAAAAATGATAAATTAAGGAAAAGTGGACCTATTTTTGCTGATTTTAATAATTATTTTCTCCTTTCACTCAAAACAAACAGAAAAAGAAGTTAGGACATTATAGACCGTTTTTTGTTCCATTGGCAGATAATTTGTGCAGATTTTAGGATGTATTCTTTTTTTTGTTTTCAGAAGAAAATGATAAAAACTAAATAATAAAAAGTGGTTTAATAGTGAAATCCTGACGTACAGCAAAGTTATAAATCTAAATTATAAGCCTGTGTAACCTGCTGAGCCATGATGACCACAAATGATCAGAAAAACCTAACACTTTATCACCTGACTGTTTCTCACAGATCTCAAAAGTGGTCTGTAATTACTTATGTGTACCACAGGGTGGCCACAAATAGTGGCGGTTCTACACTTAAATGACTCCATGCGCGAGCTACATATTACTGTTATTCTTACCCAACACCTCTATGGGGAGAGATTGGTCTCAAAAACAAATATATTAACCAATTTCTCAAGATCTAACAATCATGTCTTGATAAATGCACATGCATGATTAAAACTCGCATATTCAAATCACGTCGCATAAAATGTTCACTACGTTGTTCTCCATGACAATGAATACAATTCAGATTCATTCAGACCGTACTTAATCTTTTAATGGTACAGAAGAAATTGGGACGTTTGGTTTAGAAAGTCCTCTCAAAGTGCTTGAATTTCGCCATGAAAAGCCTTACAAACAAACATTTTAACAACCCACGATGTTGGTTAAACTAACCAGGCAAGGAGCAAAACCAAAATTTTACTTTGAGTATGTCAACAATGTGCAGGTCAAACACAGAGGAAAACAATTTGATGAAACAACACGACTGATTAATCACAATCATCGTTTTCATTACTCCTCAAAGCTTTGGATGCTGCCGTTGAGCTCATCACGGGCAGACCGCCAGGCGCAGAAGGGGAAGGCAACGGCACATTGGAGAACCACAGCGCCGTGAAGTCACTCAAGAGGCCCAACGCGGACTCTGATGAAGAAGACGACAAAGGAGCTGTGGCGCCGCCCATCCATGACATCTACCGTGCTCGCCAACAGAAGAGGATTCGATAGAGCTTGTCAACCTTACTTGAATGTAACAAGCGGCCAAAGGAGTTAATACGTTTGATTTTCAAAGTGCCGGGCTGACGGAACCCGAGTTGTGTAAGGCAGCCACAGACACCCATCCTAAGCCCGGGTGTCTTTGATCTTTTATGTTGAAAGACTGACTGATCCTGTACAAAGATTTTAATCCAACCATCATCGCTTGTGGCAAACCGCTCCACGTTTGGCCTTGTGTTGTTCCGGTGGTGACAAATATTTTTAGATAACTGGACGAGGTGATCGCTTTCAATAAAAGTGTACTTCCAAGTCCATCACGTTTGTGTCTTTTGGTTTGCTTCGGAGGTCAAATTTTGAATATTCACTGTGCATCCTAGCTGACACTATTATATACAGGGTTCGTGTGGGTGCTTGAAATCCTTGAAAATGCTTGAATTTTAATTTTGTCTTTTTAAGGTTTGAAATCTGCTTGAATATTGGGTCAAGTGCTTGTAAATGCTTGAAATTGTTGCCATTTAACTCAGTTGTCAGATTCGATTTACCATGCATTAAATGAAAAAAAATCAAACAAGTCTTCTCAAGAATGATGCCGACACAAGGAAAAGTCTAGCATGTATCAATCCAGAGCTCTACGGCTTAAAATCAACAGATTTCTTTTAATGGCCCAGGAGAAATTTGAAAATTGACATTGAAAGTTTCCCCGAAAAAATGCTTGAATTTGGCCAAATACTGATGATATAGTGCATATTTAGACATCTGGTCCTCAGAGCCCTCAATAAAAAGTAAATAACACACCTGTTTTTCATTAGAAAATAAAATAGACTGAAATGGCTGCAAAGTGAACAACCTACTTCTTTTTTCCTTTTACTTCGGAAAGTCTTATGTCTTCAATTCAGTACTGTAATTCGACTTAAATAGCTTCATCAGTTGGGTGAAGAGAAATACCCTGTTTTTTGACAGCTTCTTAGTTGAACTGCACAATAAATTGGTTATGTATTTAAAATTTACTGTATTTTCCGCACTATACGGTGCACTGTATTATAAGGCGCACCTCTCAAAAATGGTCATGGATTTTTCACACATAACTAAAAGGCGCAAAAAATTGAAACTACAGTAAGGGTTACTGTGTTTGTGTATAAACGTTGAGCTCTTTATACACTTAACGTACAATGATTGATCAGATCAGTTGATAAGTGTCGCTCACAAAAATAAACATTATATGCAATGGGTATTGAACTTAGGTCACAGAAGTGAAAACACATAACCACTATAGTTGACACATGAAAAGGCATTACATTTGATCTCATTTTAACACTATTTCTACTCAGTTTCATAAACACTGATTCGTATAGTGCATTTTATCCTGCACCAATAGGTTAAACACTCTCTCCACTCCTTTACCGTTGCAATAATATGTATACGTATGTGTAAAAGAGCTTGTGTAGTATTCTGTTTCTCCATTCTATAACATTTGTTAGTGAAGTGGTGAGACTGTTTATCTCGTCAGAATACAGAACAAAATGCACCAAGGAAATCAGTGTGTCTTTCACCATAAAAATAGTGTGATGATGGGATAAGCGCTAAGGCCTTTTCATATGTCATCTGTACCAATGGTGGTCTAGTGAAAGTTTTGGTGCTCTCAATGTTTCAATCTGGGCTTAAATCTTGTTGCATGTTTGCGATTTTGGTCAGGGCATTTCTCCAATCAATCACTGCAGTTTTTTTCTTTCTTTTTAACACTCCTCCTTGCTGATAATGCATTAAAATTGACTATAACCTACTACTAGCTTTCTGCGTCTTAATATTAAACTCTTTGGTTAATATTTATACAGTTGCACAAATATTAAAGCCATAAACTTTATTTCAAAAAACAATACCAGTGCCATAGTTAAATGAAAGTAAACTCTCATTTTACACTCATTTATATTGCTCTTGCTGCATCAAACAGCCAAACTCACATTTCACAGTCATTTTCCTTTTCACAAACAAAAAAAGTTGAAAAGTAAACCTTACTTGCTTACTTGAGTTAAGTGACTTGTTTGACTATTGAGAAATATTTGTCCCCTAAACATTTTGGCTGAACTTCAAATTATACTCTTAAGAGTTTTTAGGTGAGATGTCCCCTTTTTTTCCCCTCTGACTTGGCTTTTTGATGCAGCCACCGGGTAATTCAAATGTTTGGACTAAGCTAGCACCATCAATACAAGAATGTGTAACAATATGTTCCACCCATTTTGTAACAATGATAATAAAGGTATATTCTATTCTTAATGTGTGATACAAAATTTGCACCGGTGTCTCGTATTTTGGTACAGCCGAAATTATGGGGGGCGGCAGTAGCTCAGGAGGTAGAGCGATCGTTTTAGGATTAAGGGCTCCCAGTTCGAATCCCGGCTTGTCCGTGTTACATGTCGAAGTGTCCTTGGGTAAGACACTGAACCCCCAATAAGCAGGTTAGCGCCTTACATGGCTGCACAGATCACGGCCGCTATTGGGAAATGTGAAGCACAATGTAAAGCGCTTTGGGAAGTCATTGACTTGAAAAGCGCTATAGAAATGCAGATCATTTCATGTACAACATATTTTTCTTTAAAATTAACAAATGCGACATACAGTATAATCAAGTTAAGAAATAAAGGTATGCTCATAAAATCACATCTTATTTCTCACAATTGCACTTTCACAGTCAATAACATCTCTTACACAATAACAACCACTCTAGACATTATAAATGTCATTGTAGAAACATGTTCATGCTGGATAACTTATTGCCGAAATACTGCACAAAAATGTCCGGGTGGCCTTTGGAAAAGTGTGCTAGCAGGCGCCTTCGTTCCTTGCCAGGCAGGTTGGGATTCTCGTGGATCTTCCGCAGTAAAGACCACAATTCCTCCTTGGTGTGTGTTTCTCCATTTTCCGAGTGAGCCTTGGCAGTCTGTTTTGCGCAATATGTCAACCCTGAATTTACAGAATGGAAAAGGAACACATTAATGACAATAATGATACAAAAAATGATCGGCAATATTGTTGTTTGAATGAGGTCAAATACATGGTAAGGCAACGCCAACCTTGCATACCTGTTGTTATGGCTGCATCCTCCCCTTTAAGGATATTCTTTAATCGATCGCTGACCATCTTGTGTAGTGAAAGAGGAACCTGATGGTGGTAAAATAGTGACTTTAAACTGAGATTATTAACATTTGGATAAGTGAGGTGCAGTCAAGGAGAGGCAGGTGTGGCTGTCAGCATGGAAATATAATCAACGTACATTTACATAATACAGGGTGTTTCAAAACAATTGGTATCCTTTGAGACGTAATTATCAACGAAAGTACATGTTTGAGGCGAATGAAATTAAAAATGTATAATGTTGTTTTTCGAGTCTGAATGAAGCACGGGGATTATGCGAAATATTTCACAAAAGGGCCAAACACGCTAATACATATCTTGGATAACAGTTTCCAGCAAATTACTACACTATATCTTTTTATTAACAAACAAGCATCATGGCATTCTACAAGAACGAGATAGATGGGGCCGTGGTTTGTTGAAAAAGTGCCACGGAGGCACTAGGGAGCGCCAAAGAGCTTCATGCAGCTCCAAAGTCACTTGTACACAAAAACAGATGTTTATCCATTTTGTTGATATTTATTTGCACAGAACCTAGCTCAAGACACTTACAGAGGCCTGAAGTACAACAGTGTACATTTTCTGGAAAATCAGTTCAGCCGTTTTGCCTATAAGTCTCTCACCCACTCACTCACTCACCTCATTACCTCACTCCACCTGCCTCACTCACTCACTCACTCAGAATTTGTAAACATTAGTTTCTATGAAATTCATTTTCTTGTTTGACGTAGATTGTAAGTGAATATTCCTTTTTTTGGCGATAACTTTTACTTCATAGTGTAATATTCAACGCAAACATTTTAGTGTTTAAGAAGCAATGCTACTTTTACCTCACTGAATATCGGGTGCAGGGGGAAAACAAATGGGAAGCACAAACAAGATTATTATCTTTCCCTCCGCTGTATTTACATTACATAACATTCACGCTTATTGGAGCCATCCTGTAGGGAAGCTCATGCTTTTTTTTTTTTTTTTTTTTTAAGATAGGACAATAAAGACAAGCAATTATTTTTAATGTGTTCCTGATGTGTTTCCGAGTTATAGCTCATGCAGCCGGCCCCAGCGGTCTATTTCTTGCTGGGAGCGTGATTGTTATCAAGCACGCTAATGTAAAACACTGACTTTGAACAGATCACAGTGGTTGTCCATCATAAACAGAACCAGCAGGTCCACTTTGCCTTTGGAGAGTCGTTTGCTGTGCACGATGACGCCGGAGAACGACCTCTTCACCGCCATCCGGTTCTCGATCTAATTTGAAAATGAAAGGCATATTGAACAAAGCAATATTTTTCAACTTCATTTTATGTGAGTTTGATTCTTAGTGAGTGTTAGGTTAGTATGTATTCCAATATTTTCAACCAGTGTGCAAAAAGGCATGCTATTGTATAAGAATAACATTCATTTATATGAGTACAAGGCTGTAGGGTGCTACCCTGCGACAAATGCATTTCCCAAAAGGGAGCTCAGACAAATGGCCTAATTGTCTTTGGTCCTCCTGGGACCATGGGGACTAACAAGGGCGGGATCCAGAGCAGCCCCTCGGCGAAGAAGCCTTCCGCACACCAATGGCGAGGCCTGGATGGCCCGTGGATCGTTTTTTGGCCAAGCCGCCATGAAGTCCGCGAGATCAGTCTCCCAAAAAAGAGAAAAAGGTTCCAGCTTTCTCCATGGAACATGTGTTCTTCTCTGCCCCCCATCATGTGATGCTTTGTCTGACACAAGGGTACGCAAGAAAGGATAACACAACAAACTGTTTTCGGTGCTGGGTATTATTATCATTCTGGCACGCTATGAAATTATTCCTGATCATTTTAATGAGGTGATTATCTTAAAACCGGGTCAACTGATGAGTACTTTCATCATTCCTGCTGCAGAATTTGACCCCCCTCCTTAACACCTTAACAAGTTTTTTTTTCTTTTGATTCAATTTTACTTCCCATGTAAATAAAATGTTTGTTAGAACCAAACCACGTGCATCATTTATTTGTGGCCTTGTATTTTTTCTTTCTGACAGATAAATCATTTCCAATGAACTGCAAAATCGATAATTTAAAGCTAAAATACAAAATGTTTAGAGTAGTGCTTCGTTCATGATAAATCGTCAAAGAGACAAAAAGAGGCTATTTTGGGAATTTATTTGCATGGGAAATCGTGAGCACCACCTGCTGGCCTAATCGGTAACCACCGAATTATATTCTGAACCAAAAAATGTAATTAAAAGCAATGTTCCCAACAAGGCAGCAGATTACTATTTTTTATATACTATTTTTCTGCTCATGGAGTAATTATTATTTTGTTTAATAAAGCTTTTAAAATGTATCTGCAAAAAAATAATGAAATACATAGAATCAAAGTAGGGCAGAACGGCAGCGCAGTGGTTAGCGGGTGTGCGGCACAGTTCTGAGGTCATGAGATTGAACCTCCTGTGTGGAGTTTGCATGTTCTCCCCATGCTTGCGTGGGGTTCCTCAGGGGCACTCTGGTTTCCTCCCACATTCCAAAAACATGCATGTCAGGTTAATTGTCCCTAGGTGCGATTGAGCGAGTGAAGGGTTGTCTGTCTCTGTGTGGCCTGCGACTTGGCTTGCAACCAGTTCAGGGTGTCCCCTGCCCACTGCCCAAGATCGGCTGGGATGGGCTCCAGCAGCCCACACGACCCTACTGAGGATAAGCAGTGCAGATAATGGATGGATGGAATCAAAATAAAACGTTGGCACATGATTTTACTGATTTTGTTGTTTTAATTTACAATTTTTCTTAAAATCTAAAACAAAATCAGAGCGAAGTAAAAAAAATGTTCCGCTTGCGGATCATTTTGCTCATTTAAAGTATTCTTTTTACAATTATTCTAGACAAATGAGATAAAAAATGTCAGTTGTCCATCCATGTGGGAATGTGGGAAGAAACCGGAATCCATGGAGGAAACCCACGCAAGCACGGGGAGAACATGCAAACTCCACACAGGAAGGTTCAATCTCATGACCACAGAACTGTGCTGCGCAAACGCTAATCACTGCGCCGCCATGCTGAATGTCAGTTGCAAGAATCTAAAATTGTGCTGCGAAAAAACAATTAAAAAAAAGTTTGCACATACAGTACAGGTTATTACTGTAGTGCTTCTTTCTGCCGCTACAGGCGTGTGGTGGCGCTGTGAGAGGTCATCTAGCGTCCACCCCAAAGAAGAAATCCGCTTCCTCTTCCCAGTTTGTGTAGAAACATCTATTCTTCACCTGCTCATAATACCACCGTAATGGATTGCTCCTTGTTCATGAAAAAATACTCAGAAACACTTACGTCTCTTTGGAGAGCGAAAACCGTCAGCACCCGTTTATTGTAAACACACCTTACTCTCTCCAAAAGTAAACTCTTGCGCTCCCCTACACTCTCGCACCAACTCTCGCGACATTCGTCGCCCTACTGACATCATTGATGCGCACCTCACATTCTACGCCTACTGTATCTCCAGCGCGAAGAACTTTTACATTCTTATTGTTCAATATCTCGTGCATCCATTCAATATTATTGGTGTAGAGTGTAAAGAAGAGGTGAGCCGTTTCTTTTGAAATGAAAGTGGAATAAGAAAGCTTGATGCGGTTGAGAAAGTGGTCGGATCGCTTTTTTTCGGCCATTTTTTTACCACGAAGGAGAACCTCTTGAAGCTCAACTCCCAAAAGTGAGTTAAACACAACTTTATTTATCTTTTTAGAGCATATTATTTTATTAAATGTTTCTTTTTTAGTACAAGACAGGTTACTTATACAAGCAGGGCAGCGTCTGTAACGTTACTGATTTCTTTTGTATTTTACAAAAAAACAAAGTTAAAATATAGTGATTTGTTTGATTTTTTTATTGACAGATATTTTAGTTTTGATTTTAGGTATTTTTTTTTAAATAACTGTTCTAGAAAACAACATAAACATGTTAATTGTAAAAATGTAAGATTGTGTTAATTACAAATTTTGCACATTATTTTACTGATTTTAATTTTTAGTTCTTCTGGCAGTTCATTTTTCTCATTTAAAATGCTTTAAAATATTTTGGGGAGAAAAATGACATAAAATGTCAATTATAAGAATTTAAGATTAAATCAAACTAAGCAAACAATTTCCAATAATGTTTTTTCTTTTACTAAAAAAACAAAAACAAAGTTAGAGCCTAGTGAATAAAACAAGTTGTTTCCACTGTCAAAAGATTTTTGCTTATTTTAGGTATTGTTTTTTTTTTTAATATTTATTTTGATTAATTTTTTTCTAATAGAGGGAAATACAAGCGGAGTTTGTAAGCATGTAAGATTACACTGTAAAACTAATCAAATCAAAGTAAAAATCTTAAACATAATTTTACTGTTTTATTCATTCGTAAGAAGTTTGACGGAGTAAGAGAATAATGTTTCTCCCTGGCAGATAATTTTTGATTGATTATTTTTTATATATTACAACATAAATATGGCAACTTTTTATCTTTTTGTGCGGTACTAAACTAAACGTGCGGTACTAAACTAAACGATCCACGCCGCCTGGTTGTTGACCACTGTTTTAAGATACAATAGAGGTTGACCTAATTTCGTAAAGAAGAGAAAAGAACCTTTGAAAACCACACCTCTTTGTGGAGTTTGATGTCCTGTGTGTTAGCGGCGATGGCCATGAACCTGAGCAGCCGCCGTAGTTCTTCTCTGCTGCGGGGTTCCTGCAGCTTCAGGCTTAGCTGCAGCGCCTCCAGAGCTTGCTCCAGTTTGCCATTTACTGCACACAAATACATGAAATACAAACACGTGTTTTGTAGATTTTCACTAAGAAAATGTCACTGCAATGCAAAACTCAAGTTAAAAATTAACATTTTTGTTTCAGACTATAAGGCAACTAAAAACTCCAAATTGGCCAGAGATTTTAATGTGCACCTATAAAATGGAAATGCAAACGGTGTTTATGTATGTGCATTACTACGTGAGGTTTTACAGTAGCAATAACTGATTAGTAACAGGCCCAAATTGCAATACATTGTTTTGCGTTCACTTGCACTGAAGATTAGTGGTGGGGTGATGTCAGAAGCCACGGGTGAGTTTCTAAGGCACAACAGCGGATAAGGCGGAATGGGTCAATTAAGTCCATTTTCTGCTGCTTCCTCTGGGTATTCATGCTGCTACATTAGTTATTTGGTCCGATAAACTTAGTATTGTTTACTGGTTCAATTCTGGTTGTCTTCCGCTGCCTACTTGTGGACGATGTGCTGATGGCTTGCGTGTCCACTTCCTTGTTTTGGAGTGATGCATTTGGGGAAATGTACTGTTAAAGGTTAATCATCTCATCTCATCTCATCAGCCGTACCGCTTATCCTCATTAGGGTCGCGGGGAGGTTAATCATATTTATGTATTTTATATTTCTTTACACTGCTGCTGAATTAATGATTAAATGTATGCATAGATTATATATTTTATACCTGTGTGTATGTTTTTACTTATATTTGTATTGATTAGCGTTTATTTATTGATGGGTAATGTTAAAAAACAAAACAAATCTTCATCACATTGATCTCTGTCTACACGTTTATAACCTAAATATTAAATGTGGACAAGGAAATAAGTAAGTCAACCCAACACCTAATCACTAGACCACTACTGGTAGAGATGACATACAATAAGGCATTATAGCTTATTTCATTGTCACTCTATTTTTACTCATTGTGCCAGAAACACTTTTTGCATAGTCCATTTTCTTCTGGATTCTTGATACATTAAACAGTCTCCCCACTTTTTCGCCCGTGCGTAATAACGTTGCAAAAAACAGAAAAAATTACTATACAAGCTAAATACGTACATATACATATCAAACTGCAAAGGAGGAGTCACTGAGATCGCATACCTGTCAACTTAAATGTTTTTTTCTGTATTTTACATGTTTTTTATTATCATTTCAAATTGCTTAATGAAGTATAACATTTTTTTCTGCAGGATTTAAAAAAATAAGACTGATCTCATTGTACCCATTTTGGCTATACCCCGGATTTGCTCGTGTACTGGTAGCAGTAGACAACGTTATCATAGATGGCTAATATCGTTGCAATAGATAGTCTGATTTGCTGTGAGTAAATAGGTGCCAAATTGAAATGTTTATCATTGCTTAATAAGGAGTAGAGGGAAACTTGGACATAAAAATTAAAGCCCGACCCAACCCTGTGGGTATTAGAGCCCAAAACAGCCCGACTCACTAACTCTATTTGAGGGACCGGGGCCGAGGCGAACTCAAATTTTTGTATTTTATTTGCAAGGCTTCTCTCACAGCTTTTTTTGTTTTGATTATCACGTGGATCCTCCACCGTGAGACACAAAGAAAAAGAAACAAAGAACAATAACGGAAGGTTATTTAATGATCCTTCTGTCATTGTCCTTTGTTTATTTTTGTTTTATTATTGTTTTACTGTGTCGCGCCTTGGATTCAGTCCCACTCTTGCAAAGGCAAGCGCACGGCGACTCAGGCTGTGTTGCACGAGAGGGGGGACTGAAGGAGAGGCAGACTGAATCCATTGCGTGGATCTTTCCCCGCGCAACACAAATAAAAAGGAACAAGAACATGACTGGTGGATGATTTTCAAAAAGTCAGCAAAAGAAAAGCCTGTACCGAACCCGGACGTAACTATCAATTTAGGTCAGACCCAACACGAATTTCGAGTCGGGCTTTGGATCTTGCCTCTAACAAAGAGGATTTGCAATAAATAATAAGGTGAGCAATTGGCGGAGGTTGACAGCTATGAGATCCAGGACTGTTATTGCTATATTTAAAATTAAAGAATAATGTAACTTTCAAAAAATGTACACGGCAAATAATTTTACAGGACCATTATCTTTGCCTGAACGAGCTGATGCTGGGTAGCGGGCAGTGAGTAGTCATGAGCAGTGAGCTGTCTTGAGCGGTTTCTAGTGGTAGCCTCTGGGAATGCACGTATCCTAGAATTTCAGTCGTATCCTGGGCAAGAGTTTTTTTCCCCTGTAAAACTCGTATATGGAAATTCTCGTGTACAGAGATGCTCGTATAAAGACGTACCACTGTACTGTCATACTGTATCTAAAATAAATCTTCTCACCAAGAAGTTCTGAGATGCCTGAGTGGGTGTCAAACACGTAGTTGCTAAAAAGCGGCGGCTGTTCAGCTCGAGCGTAATGCTTTGCGAGAACTGCATAAAAGAGTCTCTTGCACTCGACGGGGTCATTGCTGCAGTTTGCTAGAGCACTGCTCACATCCAACACTTGATCGTCGGGGAGGAACTCCAGACAGTCCAAGGCACCAGATATCCATTCATCTGCCCTGGGGGAGAGGAAACAAACAGACATGTGGACCAGATTATGCAGCTTCACAACTTGAGCTGTACACAATTTGGAACTTTGCACTCCGTGCCACCATCTCCTTGCTTACAGCCATAATCGTAGCCTCAGTCGGCTCATTCATGATGCGCATCCCAGTACATGTATCCTTTAGACATATTCGAATAAACTCTACTTTTCGAATATTTCTCTGAGTTTGGGTTGGCGTTTGGACTCTACTAGATGCTGGCCTTTTCTTACTTTGACCATTTTCATGCTAAACTAACAAATAAAAACCATAGTGATGATCTTGACGTAACTCTAGCACTCCCCCAAACCTCACTTATGGAACCTAATGTGTTCTGCCCTTAACAGCTCTGCTAAAAGTAAGATAAGAGCAGATTGGAAAATTTTTAAAAATGCCTTTTGAACTCAGTTTGGCCTTGTTAACACATACTTAATAAAGTATTTCACTTTCAACTTTTTAAGGACAGCTCAAACAATATACCCCAGATTAGAAAGGGCTCATGCTAATCAAAAACTTATTTGAAAAGCAATCTATTGTTTGTGGATTATGTTCCTCTTTCTTGACCATAAAACAAAGTCAAAAAATGGTTAGATAAAAAAAGAAATCTTTAAAAGAATCAAAACAAAGGATATGGTATTCGGGAAATCCAAAAAGACATCAAAATACAAATAAAAAGAGGTTGTTCGAATAGAAAAAGTTAAAGAGTTTTAGTTTCTTTGACTGATTATTACCCAATGTATTAGCTCAAAACCCCATAAAAATAGCATACATCATGCTGACATATATTTGACCAAAACAACCCTTCATATAATGTACACTTCTTTAATTTTGCCTTATTTAAGAGCCACTGGAGCGCCAAAGAGCCACATATGACTCCAGAGCAAGTTTATCGGGTCAAGAAGTCCAATTTTGTTTGCGATAAAAAGCATTTTCCTTTTTTCCCTGGCTGCCAGTGCTTTTGTCAGGCCCAGGCATTTTGTTGACATGATGGATGGCCTTTACAGTGTTCATTTTACCTGTGAAAAGTAATGGGTCCCGGGGACTCGCATGCTCAAAAATCTATGGGTCCCAACAGAGATCTATGGGTCCCCAAAATTTAGTGTTATCGAGGTTGAAATTGTAAATCGGCGACAAATATATAATATAAATCTATATATTCATTCAGTTTTAATCATCACAGTTTATTGTTAATACAAATCAGTTATCACTTCAAGATTTTTCAGTTCACAACAATATTGTACAATATACAAAATAATATTGCTGAAATATTAATCTATATTTTCATTCAGTTTTAGTCATCAGTTAATTGGTAATACAAAACAGTTATCACTTCAGATTTTTCAGTTCACAAAATATTGTACATTATACAAAATAATATTGCTGAAATATTAGTCTATATATTCATGCAGTTTTAATCATCACAGTTAATTGGTAATACAAAGCAGTTATCACAACAGATTTTTCAATTCATATATTCTTCGTGGTTTGCTGTCCCGCCACAGTTGTAATGCCTTCTCAAGGTCCAATCCGTTATCATCCTCCTCATAGCGTAACCAGGAATATAATTTAGTCAATTTTGGCAGAAAAGTCCTTTTCTTGCTAGGAGTATTCTTTTGTTTATTTTCTCTCGTCGAATCTTTCGCTTCAACATACGTGTTTTCCTAGCCTCCGCGATCTTCCCAAGAAATTCTCCGCCGTTTTTTTGTGCTGGAATTATTGCCGTTGTTATCACTTTCTGCATTATGTTTCAATTTATCACTGAGATTGAGATTTTCACCTTCCCTCGACGAAAACCACCATAATAATGACGTAATTTCGTGCAGACAATACTCGATCCACCAAACCAAAACAACAATGGCGGATCTGCCTGACGAAAAGTTTGGAGTGCGGTAAATCTTTTTTTTTTAAAAAGTAATCGGATAATAATGACAATTTTGTGTCAAAAAAGTTGAGTCCCGGGAATGCACGTTGATTTGACACTATGCGTCCCCAGCAAAAATTATGCTTCCAGGACGCAGGGACTTGGGCAAACGAGAACACTGCTTTTAGTGAAACTTGAAGTTAGAAAAGATTTGCGTGTAGACAACGTAGGTCCGTCAAGCTGTTTTACTTATGTGCACAACTCAGATTGCAATGTCATTGACGCTCAAAACACACAAGCAGAAAAGGGGCGGGGCAAGGGTTTAGCCAATCACAATGCAGAACTAATGCCTGATGAAAATCCAATAAGTAGCGAAACCGGGATATATAAACCTTGATACAGCAAGGGACTACTGCACACTACACAATGGCATGTTTTTTTGCGAAGATAAAATTGAGCAATTTCCTTCGGCACTTATGTGCCCGAGCAGACTGGTTTAAAAATACCGCTCTTCAGGACACTTCTGTCATAGGTCAGATTTGGTATTGCGACACATTTTTAACCTGATCCTTTTCTTGCCTTTTGACTGATTGCCAAAGCACACAAATGTTGACATATGAATGGCCACTCACTGTGCTTCACCGAAAGCTTTGAGTACTTCTCGGTCCAAATACCCAGCTGTCAACATCTGGTCACAGTCCTTGTCCACAGCCTCCAAAGAACTCTGGGACATGTCCTTCCCCTCTAGTGAATTCTCAAGCAGCGGGAGCTCAATCAACTGCAGGAGCCTGCATATGGCCTGCTGGTGCCACACCTCAGCGACCTCTGCAGGGAAGAGCAGTCATATGTTCACAATCGTAGAAGGTGCATGCACGTGTTTTTGCACATTTCTGGTTTTGAAAGCTGCTCACGCTGCCGTGTCAGGCCCAATTTGATCATCGAGGGTGTGATGGTTGAGTTTAGGTTGAGATTTATCAGCAAGTCCTCCACTGCTTTGCTTCTTCTCACGGGGGAGTGTGTGTAGTAGATCGGCATCTCAGTTCTGGAGGATTACATCAGCGCAATCAGAACAAGTAGGCAGATTTCGGCAAATTTTAAGAGTCTAATGCTGGTGCTCAAGTGTGATTTAGTAACAATATTTGTAGAATTTGGTGGTTATTTAAATACAATGAAACAATACCTACTTTAAATAATATGAGGATTGCAAAGGTTTGACTTTTTTGAATTATGTATTATTGATGCTTTAACCAGTTTACAAAAGTGTTTGTAGTGTCTAAAGGGATATGTTGTCATTGGTGGACCATCAGGCACTGCAAGGCCTTCTCTGCTGGCCTAAACAAATTATGCATCATGTGATGTTTATATTCTGTCCATTAATAATTCCAAATTGTCTGTCAGCATCCTTTTATCGCTTCTCCCTGGTTGCACTGCTTCCAGATATATGCTTAATCACATTTCAGCCATTAGTTGTTGCTAGGCGCAGAAGTCTACACAGATAACTTTACCCAAAAATCCTGAAGGCCATGTACTGTCATATCAGTGTTCCATAAAGCTGTTGGTTTCGCCAATCAGATTCTTAATTGGAGAGACGGTAATCCACCACAGGTAAACTTGAAAATGGCTAAAGGTCCGGAGTGAGCAAGCCTTTTGCAAGCAGGAAAAGGTTTTTTTCACCACCTCTATCCTGGAGTTAAGATCTTAAGCCCCAGCCCAAGCTCAATCCAATCCAAATTTCGAGCAGATTTTTTTTTAATATCGTCCACCTGTCATTGTTCTTCTTTGTCTTTGTTAATACAGTTTGTTTAACTTACATTTTGTTACAAAAGACAGGCTGACAGGCAATTGTGTGGAGCCCTTCGCGGCCCCCCT
This sequence comes from Urocampus carinirostris, assembly GCF_059441175.1. Taxonomy (NCBI): domain Eukaryota; kingdom Metazoa; phylum Chordata; class Actinopteri; order Syngnathiformes; family Syngnathidae; genus Urocampus; species Urocampus carinirostris. The sequence goes on from NC_142352.1 coordinate 43,353,853, forward strand.
TCCCGCTCAGTCCATGTTATGCTGGGCGATGACCAAAAGAACCGGGCCCATGGCGGGGGCCGGGGGTCGGCCCAAATAACCTCTCCTCCACCAGAGATCTCACAATTAAAATAGGACATTTCGCTTCCAAGATCCGGTTCATTCGTGGAGGACAGATTAATTAATCGCAGTAACTAAAAACTGTAACCACTTACTATTTTTTCAGCAACGCGCCCAACATTGCTCAACAAAATTATAATGCATATCAATAAAATGTGTCTCTACCTATTACACAGGGGATTATAGGTGTTCCTGTTCCTGCTTTTGCTCGGAGAATCATAGCCGCTCTCAATTGTCACAGTGGAGCTTGATTTTGAGTTGTTCAGCGGTGACAACCCCGTCTCTGGGTTTGGAAATCTGTACAAACTACAGCTGCTGTCCTCAAAAGTATCTCGTTTCTTTTCCTTGCCGAACACTTTGACTCCAACCGGCTCGAAGACTTTCGAGTCCATCAGAGCTTGGCATAGCCGGACAGCTTTCTGGCGAGGTACCGCTTCGTCGCCGAAGAAGCGATTCAAGGTGATGTGCGCCAACACGGCATCCACTGCTTCGGAGCCCAGGAAGCAGTCCTGGTAGGATTTAAGATTGTGGCGCCGCCGCTTGACTTCCACATGCGTTTGGAGGTCGGTGATGATGCTGCTCCAGATTTGGGTGGCCCGGAATGGCTTCCCAGCCATGCCTCTCGCTAAAGGACGCAGAGAAGATTTTTAAGGAAAATTTGTATATTATCCACCACCCGTAGAATATATTTCGTTGTTTTTTTAAAGCAGAAGTCGACTATAAAGTATTTTCTAACTACAAAATGTTGTGTAGTATACCTCAACTGTCGTTACCACATGGTGCATTACTACAACTTTTTAAAAGCAGATCATGATTTATAATATCTATGGTTCTTTGATGGTTCCTCTAGAGCTCAAGAAAAAAATAAACTGCTAGCAACAAAATGCTTAAAATAACTAATGAGATGGGTGAATATAATTACAATGGTGCATTTTCAACCACAAGAGTACGAGGATGTTTTATTTCATATTCTCTCTGCCATATATAGTCACATCTAAGCCGTATTTAATTCTATAAAATAAAAACTGAAATAAGGGGGAGGGCAATTTACATGCGCACCAAGAGCGAATGGTATGCAGTGCATGGGGAGGTAACGTGGCTTATACAGGAACAACAAAATCAAGGGGGCAAATGTGAGTACAGGATTAATGGTAAAGGAGGCTTTTTATTTGTAAAAATAATTTTGCTATACACCATGCTTGGAGAAAAAACGAAAACGCCTATGACATTATCCAGAAATGTAGAAGGAAATCTTTGAGTGATTTGAAGACAAGACAACATAGATATGGTTTATCTCAGCTGTGTTAGTTTGTAAGCTCTCAAGATTGCAGAAGCAAAGAAAAATGAAGGCATCACCACTTCCACTGATTTGTACATACATCTTTTTATATTTCTTTAATCATGTGGCTATATTGAGCAGTTTTAGGGGATCGTAATTTATAACACGATAGTTGCTTGCAGAGAGACGTGTTACTTATGGGTGTCTAATTACTTTTTTTTCAGCAACGCACCTGATACTGGTTATAAAGCAAAATCCACCAGTCATTATTCATTTATGGGGTTGGCCATTTTAAAAGTTGGTGTTGAAGGAAACAAGCCTTATCTGGCTCTGCTAAAGACCAATCACAGTTCAAATGCTTTGTAAAGCGCAGCCACATTTGGTCATAGGTTGAAGCCTTAGCAGTTGTGATGTCATCTTCACCCGTAATGTTAGATAAAAAGAGGCGGATTTGCTTCGAAACTAGAAGTCGGCGATACCGGCATTTTTGGAATCGATCTGATCCAAGTAAATACAGGTATTACAAATTCTGATCCAATACAGATATATTCTGCTTGAAAATGTCATGATCACCAAATAAATTGATACTTCCCCTAGATTAGTCTCTAATGATATTAAAAACAGCATAACGATTTTAGGTACCAAAAAGTTTTTGTTTTCGATTGAATAACTATAATGAAAACAATATAACAAATACATAAACATTTATTTTCAACGGTTTCAGAACAAAAGTCAAGAGAGTCAATCTAAAATAAATAATGTAATGGAAATATGAATATAACAAAGTCCACATGACAACTATAATACCTTCCATTTCACAATTTTATGAAAATTAAGTCAAAGTGCAAATAATGTTACTTTTTAAAAACCTTTAGCGGTATAAAAATAGAATGCTACTATTACAACAACTTACAAATACTGTATAACAATGTCAAAAGGACAATCAAAATACCTTCCATTGAAAAGTCGGTAGTGCAAATAAAGTGTAAATGCAATTGGATTGGATATGAAAGCTCTAATTCATGCATAACCTTACAACCCACTAACAACATTATCATGGAGATAGTTGTTATGGGAACATAGTATTGATCCCAAGACAATAGTATCGATCTGATTCAAGTACCAGATCAGTATCGATAATATTGTTATATGGATCGATCCGCCCAACCTTCTTCAAAACTCATACTCTTCAAACACAAACTGCCGCGTTTAGACTTTTATTTAAGTGTAAAACGGTACAGATTCATCTGGTATTTTTACCTGAATGCCTAAAAAGGTGGGGAATTATGGGGAAAACCATATTAAATGCACAATTAATATCAAGCAAGAGCATATTCATATACACGGAAAGCAAAGTTAGGATTGGAATAATACGTAGCGGCAATTTAACATTATGTTAAGAACCCCTTTTGGGTGACTTTCTCCTCAAGTAAGCCAATATTTAAAAAATACGATTTTGGAAGAAAAAGTTCGTTATTTGCCATTCAACCTACAAAAAAATACTTTACATACCACTGTAATGACTGATATTAAAAAACAACAGCGAGGCAATGTTGTCATTGATAAGAAAAAAAGACGGAGGCACTTGAAGGAACAATCTCTACCTGATCAAACTAAACTGACTAATAGCTAGTCACAAGCTACTCACCTTCAACCTTCAGATCGCCATCATCACTTTGATTCAAGTAGCGTCATCATACTTTTATCCATTAGGAAAATGTCATTTGAACAATCCTATGTGAGTCAACAAAATGTCATCGTAGGCTCTAAGTATTTGTCATAAACACAAAATAAGCGGCTGCTGTCATTCTAGGCCTAGGCAATACTGATTTAACTCGATATGAAAGAATAAACTAACCGAACATGTCATATTGTCAGATATAACAAAATTGTGAATATGCTTGATGGCTGTTGAGATTGTCGTATTTGTTTTGCTGCTGTTGGTGTCGGTGGATTTGTAACAAAGATGTTATACAACGAAATTGTGAATACGCTTGATTGCTATTAAGATTTTAGAGAAGGGTTGTTCAAACCTCACATTGTGTTTGTTGTTAAATGTCATATTGAAATATAATATTGTGAATGTGCTTGATTGCTGTTGAGATTGACAAGTTTGTTTTCTGTTAATAGTGTCAATGAATTTGTTCAAACCATTAATTGCTGTTAAAAATGTTGAAAAAATTGTTAAAATGTCATATTGTCAGATATAACGAAATTGTGAATATGCTTAATTGCTGCTAAAATTATCGAGAAAAATTGTTCAAGCCTCACATTGTTTGTTTGCTGTTAATAGTGTCAATAAAATTGTTCAAACCAAAAAATGTATTTAAAGAAAGTGTCATTGCAACTAGCATACTGCACAAAATGTTCAGAAAACAATAATTGATGTTGAATAACTTTTAACACAAATTTAATATTTATCGCTTTTTAAAAAGATAATTTCTCATAGCTTAATCACAATTAAGTATTAGTATCTGCTTTCCATACATCTTGTAAATAAAAACACCAAGCAGTATGCCAATTGTGCAAAAACTTTTGATTATCTTAACTAACTTCAAGCGGATCCAACTCACTTGCTGCAATTTCACAGTTTAGCACATTTTCAAAATATGGATTATTATATGGATTTATTGCCCAGCCCTACATTATAATTATCATTCATATATTTTAAGTACAAATATTTGGTATTGTATCTGGCCAACACCTATTTGTATTTAAATGCATCGTATTTGTCATAATATTATTATTATTATCATCATTATTTATTTATTTACTTTGCTATATCTTTTTTAGGGAGGGACTTGTTGTTTTATCTTTTGATGACTTCTCAAGAATTGAGTACGCTTCCAGGTACCAGTCTGTTTTTTTTACATAAAAAATCTAAATCAAAATGGATCTGAGGGATTTCTTACAATCAATCGGAAATTGTGAATTAAGCCTGAGCTGTGCTTAATTACTTAATTGCTTATAGATGCACATGTCCAGTACTTGAAAATGAAACGTGCTGAAGTGGAACAATGGAAAAGTACTACTTAAGAAAGATATGAGCATGCGCCGTTACCAGTTGTACGTATTGGGCCGATACCAGGCCAAACATCTGTAGTTTAGTAAATGATGTTTACATAGCATCCAGGTTGGCAGGGCTGAAATAGAAATTTTACAATGTTTGTATTTTTTAATATTATTTTAAGATGGCATCTAGGTACTAAGGATAAATACGATGAATAAAAGTTTTACTAATGTGATCGATTATGCAATCTATTTTACAAAACATAAATCATTTTCCCCTATCAATAGTCAAGTGATTATATTTCAAGCTGCTATGGACACAAAACCAAGTCAAGTCAAGTCATCTTTATTTGAATAGCCCTAAATCACGAAGAGTCTCAAAGGGCTTCACAGATTATTACACTATATTACACAGACTATTTTTCAGCCGACGAGAAGAGTAGGTTAACCAAAATACTGTACTGTAAAATACAATAATACATGATAAGAAACCCCACCTAACAACCTTTTTGATGCAAATCTCATTGGACTGAGCTTAAAGTAATTTGTCTAAAGCAGTATTGTCGTCACAAGAAAAACAGAGAGCAGCCCAGCAGGAGATCGCTGGTTAGCTTTCATGTCACCACAGGACGCCTCCTAAGCAAGTGGAACAAATGTTAGGGGATGAGGGTGGTCAGCAACCCGAGGCTATAAATCACTGTCCCTGACATTAACCACATACTCTGTTTTACGACAATACAACATGACAAATGCTATGATGACCCATCTGCGACAAGAAAGCAGATGTTTGAAGAGCTAGCACATGAAGGCCGGTTTGACGAAGTTAAGGAAAGGAAAGCTACACTTAATGTGCGTTATGTTTTTGACTATATGATATTGCTAGTTTTTGTGAAAAAAGGCACTGATTCTTTCGGATGTTTTATGGAAAGCACAATTGATCCGGATTTGTCCTGGTGCTTCGAAAGCAAACGCATCCGACGATCGACATTCTCCTGGGCATTTGTCGTTGCCACCATTTTTATAGAAACGTTTTGTCGGTACATGCAAAGAAATAATTGCGATAGGAGAACTGGTGACACTAAATTCACATCACACTATGAGGGATAGAAAGTGCCAGAATTAAAAACCAATACTATTTAAATAAACATCTCACGACCTAAATGTCAACTCATGTTTATTTGTATAGCCCTTAATCACAAAGAGTCTCAAAGGGCTGCACAGACCGCAGATTATTGCAAAACCACAGACTATTATTAAACCATATCCTGATCTAAAACCTAAATGAGGGCAAGGGAAATGTTTTATTTATTAATTAAATATTGTATTTAAAATTCAATTAAGAATTCATTAATTAAATAAATAATATATATTTTCAAATATAGAATTGAGAGAGCTAAAAACTCTGTGTTAGTCAATGTAATCAATAAATGGAACATTTAATGATAAATATACATTTATCTAAAAGATGGTGGCACGCAGCTATTTCTTTTTAATTTTTTACCATTTTCTTATCTTTCTCACTTTGTCAGTTGGATAATTTTTTCCTATTTATCCAAGCATTCTTTTTCTCTTTTTTTCTTTTTTAAGTCTTGCTATGTCGAATCTCATTGTAAACAATATCTACTACGTTGTTATCAATGACGTTAAATAAAACGTTTTTTTAACAAAATGTAATTATTAAATGGTGTATGTATATAATTTAGGCAATTCCGGTCTTTCTATACTCAATGTCTATTGTTGCCTGGTACTCAAAGCACGCACCCCAGAAAGATCAGTCAATCAGTCGATATTGAAAAGATGAAAAGTCCATATGGCATTTTGATTTTGTTTGACGGAAAAACATGATTTGGAATTTTAAAAGCATTTTATCATCACATTTGTCCTACAAGACTTCTCATATTGTATTTTGTGCTATACACATCAGTCAATTCACAATAATTTGAAAATCCCTTAATCAGTGCACACCAAATCAGTCAACAGTGCAGAAGAAAAGCCGATCCAAAAAAGACTATTGAAAGAATCAAACATGTTGTAGCAACATTAATCAGATTAGAAACCTTTAGAAATCAGGGCCATCTGGATAATCCACAAAACTCTTTGGATTACGAACTACAGCATAAATCCAGATCTGATCAATTTCCATTAAATCATGTTAAAGAGTGTAGGATGTGGTAAACGGGGAGGGAGGGGGGGGGGGGGGTCGTGTCGAGGTCAAAAGAGTCCAGGGGCCCAAACTATGCTCTGTCACCTCTCGTTTCAGATCACAGGATTCGACATTTATGATGTTAGCTTGAACAATGCCTTCATAATTGGTCCCCCCAAAAATCTCTTTTTTTAGACTAAAAATCTGAAAAATTTGACTGAATGTCTGAAAAAACGAGCAGAATTGCAATGCTATAATTATTAAATAAAAACAATGCAACCAATAGATGCATGGGTTATCCCCATAGAGGTAGAGAGGGCGCAGCATTGTTTGCACACAGCAGAGCAGGTAAATAATTGCAGAGGGAGATAAATGGCGTCGACCCGAAAGGCTTTTCCCTCCCTAGTGAATAACGCAGCATCAGCAGTTATCGTCATCAACATCAATATTGCGACCACACTAAGTAGTCTATATCAAGGTCCGAGAACCTATGGCTTGCAGGCCGTATATGGCTCTTTTCATGGGTACATAGGGCTCTGAGATAAAAAATAAATTTCACATTTTCTTTTATTATTTGCCAGAACAAATTGCCCCTATGCAGGGAGAGTTACTGCTGATGCAACACAAGGGTTCGGTCCAGTATATATAGGACACAGTTTTAACTACAGTTTACAGTCAAGGTCTCACCACAAAGGACCCCGTTTTGGCTGTAAATCGCAAAATAATATTTGATATGGAAACTCATTGAACAATCTATGTTCATTGTTGACACACTTTATGATTAAAAGCCATAGAACAAACTTTAACCTAAAACGTTTCACCCAGAAGCTTTAGCAAAGCACCTGAGCAATTTGATTAGGTGACCAGTAGGAATGGGGGGAGCTATAGACAGGGCTCGCACATTCTTTCTCATTTACCCAGCGCCGTCTGCACTGAGTAAATGGTTGTTATCCTCGCTTGCAGTATTTTGTGACTTTTTTTTTTACAAAATAACTCTGCTTGCACCTTGTTTTGAAACGATTATTTAGGACGAAAATGAGAGTCAAAATGAGCCTCAACACTCTTAAGTAAGAGGGAGACAAATATTAAGTGGTATATTTATATTGATATGTGACAAATGCTCTGGCATTATTATCATTATTTTATAGATTTTATTAATTCATCAAGCATCACCCAGTAGAATAAAATGTGCTGTATTAGCTTTTGTCTGGGGAGTGGGTTTTGGCAATTTTGTCTTAAAATATGGTGTGGCTCTCTCTTTTTTTTAAAAAAAAATAAAATGTTTGCTTTTATAGCTCTTTGAGTCAAAAAGGTTCCCGACTCCTGGTCCATCTAGTAGGTTCTTAAGCATTATGCACAGTGAACACATTGCAAGGCATGAGGCCATTAACAGCCGGTGTGCAGATAATCTTTATACCTTTAGCATGCGAGAGCAAGTAAGATTAAGATGCCAAGGACAACTATAGACTCGCCTCTTTTGGGCTGCTTTCATTTGAACCCTCGCATAAGGAATGGATGTTGAAGGCATTCCTAAAATGACCTAAGGTAAGAAAAGATAACCCAGCATACTTGCAATGCCACCCCAAAAATCTCTTCATAAACAGATGCAGGGTGTTCCAAAAGTCTTAGGGCACATTTGAAGTCCCCTTAAAGGTAGTAAGATAAAAGTTGTGCCAATTTTAGGCTAGTTACATTGAGTTTTTGTAAGGCTGTTGATTTTTGTGTTTGTTTTTTTCCAGACCCGTTATGTTCACTCCAATCATAATTTGCAAAACTGATATATGGACTATTGAACAAGGTGCATTTTGCAGAAAACTCTAAAAGGAGGCACAAAAGAGGAAGTCCGTAGTGAGAAGGTTTGGTAAATTCATAACGGATGGGTGCTTATGCCCAGGTAAAACTGGACGCCCATCACCTTCAGAGGATGTGATTAAACAAATTCAAACTGCTTTCCAACGGAGCCCCTATAAATCGATCAGAAGAGCCAGTAGGAACGTCCATCACACTACAGCCTCAGGGTTTGACAGTTTCTGAACACAACGCTACCAGACAGATGAATTGGAAGGTCTGGGCAAAACGATCACAATCTCACACCATGCCATTATTATTTCTGGGATTAAGTGAAAGGATTGGTCCATGTGCCCCATATATCAAGAGACTTGGATAAGCTGAAGGCACGAATAAGAAAAGCTGTTTCAATCATGGACATTGTAATGCTCGAAAGGATTTGGAAAAAATTACATGATCAGATTGAGTGTTGTGTGACCAGTTGTGCTCACAATGAACATCTTCAAACATTCTATTGAAAAATTAAGATTACAAACTTTCTGAATTTCCCAGATGTGTTTTTATAACCTTGAAGGTTTCCGAGATATTCAACGTTAACATGTGCCACAGAATTTTAACAAATTATTGAAAGCTTTTTTACAATTTTGCATGTGGCAGGTTACAACACAGAGATGCCAGAGTAACATACTAAAACTACATGGAGTGTTGTCTGTCTATATGAAATGCTTCATTTTTTGTGCTCATCTAAAACAAATACTACTAATACTGTTAAAATTGTAGTTAGCATAATAATCAAAATAATTGTACTAAACCCTTAATAAAATAACCGGTTTGACAATGAAGAAAAGGACAAATATTAATAAGTATCACGAGAATCTAATATGTTTTGCGTGTAGGTAAATCCAATTTTTAATACATTGTACATTGTAATTTACCTGTGTTTCTTCATCTGTGAGGACGCCGTTTTGGCACCTGCACAACTGAAAAGAACATCACCCCTGAGTAATTGTGATGACATTTCAAGTAACAGCAGGCAACAAAATGGCCATCCCCAGAGAAGGATACAAATAGGTTGTATCCCAGAAACAACATTACCAGTAATCAGAATGCCATCGGATAGGGTAGTGCAACTAATTATTGTGGATAGAATTTTAGGAGTTACCCTTCCCTTGAAAGTGTTCTGCAAATTTTGATTATTTGAAATGGTTTAAATCAATTCAAATTGTGTGTTTGCAATATGATGGGTGTATTTGCCTACATCCTAAGTCAGAGCTGTGCACAGTAACTGTTTACAGCATAGATTTTACAGGGAATGGCAAAATATGTTCATGTTCACTATAGTGCAAAACGTATAATGGAGGAGTTTTATTGAGTTTATTATCACATTAATTAAAAGAAATGTATGAGAAAGAAAACAAAAATGTTTCAACAAGGGTTTAATTTCTTATATTAATTTCCCCCATATTTTGTAGTTTTTTAAAAATAATCCTGCTACTTATAATAAAATAAATATAAATGAATAATAAAATATGCTGGAAGAGTTGTTTGTGTTATCCATCCATCCATCCATTATCTGGACCGCTTATCCTCAGTAGGGTCGCGGGGATGCTGGAGCCCATCCCAGCTATCTTCGGGCAGTGGGCAGGGGACACCCTGAACTGGTTGCCAACCTGTCGCAGGGCACACAGAGACAGACAACTCACTCGCTCATTCACACCTGGGGACAATTTGGACCGGCCAATTAACTTGACATGCATGTTTTTGGAATGTGGGAGGAAACCGGAGTGCCCGGAGGAAACCCACACATGCAAAGGGGAGAACATGCAAACTCCACACCGGAAGGTTCAATCTCATGACCTCAGAACTGTGCCGCACACGCGCTAACCACTGTTCCGCCGTGCTGCCCTGTTTGTGTTATTTACTTGGTCGATCAACTTGTTTACAAAAATGATCTTTGTTTTTGTTCTACATATTCTGCATACATCTTGATATGAGTAAAAAGGTGCCGTGTCGATATCTCTTAATAGGGAGAATTGGAATCATTAAAAATTTAGACGTTTGCGTATTCTTGTTGTATTTTTGATCAAGTGTTTTTGTCGCAGGATTTTTGTGGGGGTTTTTTTGGTAATATTTCCGTAGTATTATTTTTGAAGTATTTTGTTATGTGCTTGTAGTAGTTCTGCAGAATTATTTTTGTAGTATTCTTGTGGTATTTCTTTAGTTTTATTGTTGTAGTATTTATAGAGAAGGATTTTTGTAGTATTTCTCTAGTGTTCTTCTAGTAATTCTGCAGCAGTATATTTGTAGTATTCTTGTAGTATTGCTGCAGTAGTATTTTAGTGGTAGGATTTTTGTAGTATTTCGGTAGTATTTTTGTCGGCTTACTGTTGTAGTATTTTTGCAGTATTTTTGTAGTGGGATTTTTGTATAATTTCTGCAGAATTATTGTAGTATTTTTGCAGTATTTTTGTAGTAGTATTTTTGTAGTATTCTCGTATTTCCGAAGCAGTATTTCTGCAGTAATATTTTATAATGGGATTTTTGTAGTATTCATGTTATGTGTTTATAATATTTCTGTAGTTATTTGTTGTAGTATTTATATAGTATGATTTCTCTAATATTCTGTAATATTCTTGTATTATTTCTGCTGCAGTATTTTGTAGTATTATTATAATATTTGTGCAGTAGTATTACTGTAGTAGTATTTTTGTATTATTTATGTTATCGGATTTTTGTAGTATTTCCGGCGTGATATTTTTGTAGGATTCTTTCAGTATTTCTGCAGCAGTATACTTGTAGTTTTTTTAGAGTAATTTTTCAGTAGTTTTTTTTAGAAATACTTCAGTAGTATTTCTGTAGCATTATTATAGAATAAGTGTGGTTGATTTTTTATGGTGGGCAGCACGGCGCAGTGGTTAGCGTGTGCGGCACATTTCTGAGGTCATGAGATCGAACCTCCTGTGTGGAGTTTGCATGTTATCCCCGTGCTTGCGTGGGTTTCCTCCGGGCACTCCAGTTTCCTCCCACATTCCAAAAACATGCATGTCAGGTTAATTGACTGGTCCAAATTGTCCCTAGGTGTGAATGAACGAGCGAATTGTCTGTCCCTGTGTGCCCTGCGACTGGCTGGCAACCAGTTCAGGGTGTCCCCTGCCCACTGCCGGAACATAGCTGGGATGGGCCCCAGCACCGCCGCGACCCTCGTGAAGATAGCGGGGCAAATAATGGATGGATGGATTAATTTTTATAGTGCGTATGAAGTAGGATTTTCGTAGTATTGCTGTAGTTTTCCTGTAGTAATTTGCAGTGTTTATGTTGAAGGATTATGTAGTAACTCTGTAGTAGTATTTTTGTAGGCTTCTTGTATTATTCATCCTGAAGTATTTTATAGTATTTCTATTGTTAACTTGTTAAACAAGACTTATTTACATAAATAATCTTTGTTTTTATCTACAGTCTGTTTTGCTGTGCGTAAATATGCGTTGTGTTTGTAAGGTTTATTATCGCTTAATAAGGGGAATTGCAATCATTAATAAGGGTAGCAATTGGCTGAGGTTTACAGGTATGTATCAAAATAGAATAACTGGAACTAACACCCCTGTCAATTGAAATTGTTGGTTTCAAATTTTGAAACATTGCCATAAAAAAGGAAAGCCGATAGCACACAAATCAACAAAACAACGCGGAGCGTTACCTGCCGTTTACTCCAGTGACAGTGTGAAGCCATGCACTCGCTCCTCTTCTTTTGCACACGCTCACCAAAGTAACGCCAAATCAGACAAACCGCTTCGTGCCAACTCCAGACCCGGAATCTGGCTCCTCCCCCTCGTGCATTATTCATGAGCTAATCAGAACCCTCATAGTGTACATTTCATTTATTTATTTTTAATCTTTGGCGTTTATTTACCCTTTTCCCTACTTGAACATAATTACATAAAAAAGACCTAGGAGGAGTGTAAAGGGGTGAGAAAGCGCTCTTTAAGAACATAGAGAGGAACAGTTTTTGAAATACTGTTCAGCACTAGCGTGTCATTAAAGGTATTCCCAAATTCTAAAACATGCGATATGTGAGAAAAAAGTACATGTCTTTGCATAAAATATATAAATCTATAATCATCTGTATATTCCTATTATTGTCCGAGATAATGCATTTTGAAGGAAGCCTGTGTCGTGTTTTACTTCCTGAGCTGTGACGTCATATGAAGAACACTGGTACCCTAGCAAGCGTGTCATCGGATTTGTTTATGTGTTAATTAGTCAAAGAGGTTCCAAGTGTTGTAAGCCAAATTTTTGTGTTTTTTGGGGCGAATACCTCGGCCTTTTGTCGCAGGTGGATGCAGTAATAGTAAATTAATGGTGAGAAGCTAACTGGAAAAAATAACACCGAGAGAGCTAACAGGGGGCTACCCGGAACAATCAATGAAAGGCAGCAGCTGCCTTGGCAGAAAGACGTAAGGCTGGCCGACTGTTAAGTAAGTCATTTAATATATGTTTCTCTGATTCTGTGCTGCTGCTAAGTTATGAGGTTGCCAAGGCTGTTCATTATTTTGTCTACTTTTATTGTGGACAGTTACTTGTTAGTTTGGCTCACTGTTCATTGTTTTGACTATAATACTGCGCACTATCGGTAATAGTTTTGATTATTATGCGCTATTCACATAATTGTGACTGTTGACCAATCATGTTGCCATACTTCAATTTTTTACTCCCCTGAGGGTTGCTCTGCTTTTTGTAACCTTGAAGATGTAATAAAAAGAAGGTGTTCTGGGGAGGGGGGCTTCAGAATGGGGGTATGAACCACTCATCTGGGCTTCCACCCCGGTCCTCTTTGAAAGTAAAAATCTATCGATGTGGTCTCCCCTTATTTTGAATGCAAATGCGAAACTGGCTGGGGATAAAATAGTGGACACGGCACGCTAGCGGGCTAGCCAGCCAAACAACACTTTGCTGCTAATGGGTAAAAAACAAAACAGGAAGCCTTCAGCAGCCCCAACGCTAACAAGAAGCTCGCCAGACAATATTATACCAACTGCGAGTTTCACGGTGAAAAACACAAACAAAAAGACACACTCGTCAACCTAAAGTGAGGCGAAGGCAAAGAAGCTGTAACGCAGCTTTTGGAAGTCAAAGCACGGAAATCACACGAAAGATTTACAAGACCCACAACAGGTAAAGTTCCAATTTCTCCAAGCAGAAGTGACCTGTCTGCAATCACTGTTCCCGTAATTTTCTGTCTGTTTCGGAGTTGCCCCTTCATGTTGTGTTAAAGGTTTTGGACATTTGGAAAGTGTTGTGCTCTCTCAATGACGTCACAGCTCTAGAGGATATGAGCCATGTTGGTCAACTTTGAAATTAAATATCTCAATCCCCTAGTGCGTAGAATATTTTGCAACATATCTCCATATTTGTTGGGAGGAACACTACACGTTGTGTGACTAATTAGAAAAAAATGGATTTTTTTAAATAGTATTTGGAAGGGCATATTTTTAGCATGAACCTAAAAAAAAATCAATCGCGCGTATCAAAATCAAGGCCGCACCTGACCAATTAACTTGATTTGCAGGACCGAGTCCCAAGCAAACCCGAGATTTCACATTTTATTTGTGACGGCTCGGGAGGGGGAGAGGTGATTTATGATAACAAATTCATCTACATCTTTTGTAAAATTATTATAGGTTGAACAAGACAGTTTAAAGTTAACGGGAACATCTTAAGCATGTCCGGTTTTTTAAAACTGGCCTTCTAACCACTGCAGCAGTATTTTTTGGAACCTTGAGTGACAATTTGAGAGAGAGAGGTAGAGCGACAACAAAGAACAAATATGTGTGAATAATTAAAAAGATAACAAAATCAGCGAAAGTGAAGCCCGGCCGAAATTTTGGTCCGGTCAAACTCAGGATTGGGTTTAAGATTTTACCTCTCGGACGTGTCCTCACCAATATTGAGACATCATTGTTTTGTCCCCACCTTTATTATGTGATCACTTTAAAATTGTGCTTTTTCCCCACCTTTATCGAGCAATTCTTGTTTTGTCCCCACCAAAATGATGTGATCACCTAAGAAATACGCTATGTCCCCACCAATGCCAATACCAAACCTACACACTTGGCATACTGACCAAAACGAGACAACAACACCTACATATAACAATAAATGAAATAATTACAGTATTTACTGTCCTTTTATTCACCAATCTATCATCTACAAAAGGTGCAAAGTTCACAAATAGTAAAAAAAATACAATGCAGGTGTGTCTAACATTTAGCTTTTTTTTTTAAGGTTAAGTAAGCATTGTACCTTTATATCCATTCAAGGTATGTTTACAACAATGTATTTTAATGTTGCTCCAAGATCTTTGTAAGTGACTGTGATTTTCTTTGTTTTATTTTAGGTGGTGCTAGGTTGAAGAAATCGATGTTTCTCACACACTGCTCAATTTGATTTGCAGTCCTATTTAGTGTTAAATCCAATTTGGGACCCCGTAACAGTATGCCATATGACAGCAGAAACAACAAAACATAGTAAGGTGACACAGAACTCTAATATGACGCCTACTGAGAATGTGACCCGATTCGAGTACCACACCAAACAATTCAAGGCTCAAAAATGGTGTCACTACGGTTTGTTTACTGTCTTTTGCTGTAAATTGGAGGGAAATACAGGGATAATTTGAGTCCACAATTATACTGACTTCTTGTTTGAATTCTGTAAGCCTTGCAGCAACATATGCTGTATACATTAGCAGTTTGAAAATAAGGTGCTTGTTAGTATTTGTACAAATTACAAAGATTGAATTTAGGCAACTTTACACCTGTTTTCTGTACCATTCCCCTATCGCCCTCTCCCAAAAATACACCTCAAAAAAACATTAACATCCATTTTTCAATGTGTAAATTTCCACATAAGCGTGGAAGGCTTACCTTTCCCTTTGATAGGGTTCTTCTATCCGTCCATGTCACATTCACACCTTAAAGGGAATGCAACTTCGTCTTGGAGAGCAAGAAGCCAAGAGGTGTAAAGAAAAACAGGTTTCACGACTTTACCCCCGGAACTCCCGCATACCTGTTTTGTGTAAAGCTGCCAAAAAGGGAAAATTGTTTCATGCAAACACAAAAAATAAGTTACCCTTGTCAATTTGAAAAATATTTAATAATGAAGGGCCCCTTGTTTCTTTGCTTGCGAACAGGGAGCTCTGCTTTCTTTATTTTCCCATAGCTTTTGTTATTCTAGAAATTCAAATTAACCCTATGTAGCCCCTGCGAATATATCTTATTACAGATGGGTTGCTTACCAGAAAACTGCTACATTGTTTTTACGTAGCTGGTAACTTAACTCATTCGAGGCAGCCCAGTAGCAGTATAATAGAACAGTGATGTCTATAGCAGTTAATTAGTTAAACCATGGGTCAGTAAGGGGGATGCTCAAGCAACCCCAAATTTAACACAAGCACCCCCAAGAATTATAGCATTTTTAAAATTTTCATTTCCTGAATTAAGGACAGGATAGGTTTAAATATGATGAAAAACACTAGCTAAATTTTTAAAAAAGTAAAACAAATCAAAAAAGTGAACAACCCAGAGTTGGAAAACCATGAATTGGTTCAGTCTATTTGATTCCTAGCACAGTTCCCCCCTACAAACACACTCCTTTCGCTCAGCTAGTGTGACTTGCAGTATAGCGGCAGGGTCTGTGGAGGCTCATGTGTATTACGGTTAGAGTATGATATACAGTGGTTTTGATGAACAACTATTTTACTACCAAACACGAAAGTGTTGAAAAGAATGCATCATTGTTTATTTAGTTCCATGCTATTTGTTCTGTATGTGTGTATTGGGAAGTGACACTCCTGAACAGTGTTGAATGATCCTGAATCACTTTAAATTCAATTAAAAATAATAATAAAATAAAGCAACCAGAGAATCTGGGTGCTGAGCACCCCCAAGCTCTGAACCTAAAGACGTCCTGAGTTAAACCACAATTCAGTACAGCTTTTCTTAGCCTATCTATCTATCCATCCATCTATCTATCTATCTATCTATCTATCTATCTATCTATCTATCTATCTATCTATCTATCTATCTATCTATCTATCTATCTATCTATCTATCTATCTATCTATCTATCTATCTATCTATCTATCTATCTATCTATCTATCTATCTATCTATCTATCTATCTATCTATCTATCTATCTATCTATCTATCTATCTATCTATCTATCTATCTATCTATCTATCTATCTATCTATCTATCTATCTATCTATCTATCTATCTATCTATCTATCTATCTATCTATCTATCTATCTATCTATCTATCTATCTATCTATCTATCTATCTATCTATCTATCTATCTATCTATCTATCTATCTATCTATCTATCTATCTATCTATCTATCTATCTATCTATCTATCTATCTATCTATCTATCTATCTATCTATCTATCTATCTATCTATCTATCTATCTATCTATCTATCTATCTATCTATCTATCTATCTATCTATCTATCTATCTATCTATCTATCTATCTATCTATCTATCTATCTATCTATCTATCTATCTATCTATCTATCTATCTATCTATCTATCTATCTATCTATCTATCTATCTATCTATCTATCTATCTATCTATCTATCTATCTATCTATCTATCTATCTATCTATCCACCTTGTTCATATTCCTCAAGAGACAAACACATACAATAACAAAGAAAATAAAAAAGGGAGAAAAAAAATCGCAAAAACACACACAAACATTTTTGGACCATGGCCAAACCAGGTGCCCAAACACCAAAACATTCAAACAAGTTTGGCACCTCGGTATGCAATGTCTCCTATGGTCTAGTGGTTAGGATTCCTGGTTTTCATCAAGGCGGCCCAGATTCGATTTCCGGTATGGGAAACCTTTTAGTCACTCTTGTTTCTCTTCAGACCCTGCAAATCTTTCACCTTTTCTTAGCCTATCAGTGGGAAATCACTTAATTAGTGATAGTAAATGCAATTTACAATTGCAGTTGACCAAAATGTTCCTTCTCTTAAGCCGAATCCGATAACATTATTAAACACTAATGAGTGAAGTTCAAAGTCACAAGAATTAAAAAGGTGCCTATTTTCGTAATTAAAAATGTCCAAATTGACATATTGAGGGGAAAAAACTCATAATAATAACTACGTTTGAATTTCTCATCTCTCATCTCATTAGCCGCACCGCTTATCCTCATTAGGGTCACGGGGGGGCTGGAGCCCATCCCAGCCATTTCCGGGCAGAGGGCAGGGGACACCCTGAACTGGTTGCCAGCCAATCGCAGGGCACACAGGGACAGACAACTCATTCGCTCATTCACACCTAGGGACAATTTGGACCGGCCAATTCATCTGAAATGCATGTTTTTGGAACGTGGGAGGAAACCGGAGTGCCCGGAGGAAACCCACGCAAGCACGGGGAGAACATACAAACTCCGCACAGGAAGTCTGGAGCTGGATTTGAACCCACGCAGGCGGTTCCCATGACATGAACTGTGCCGCACAAGCGCTAACCACTGCACCGCCGTGCTGCCCCACGTTTGAATTTGTCCTCTACAATTGTATTTTTTTTCATGACCAAAGCTAGAAATGTATTGGGTAAAGAAAAGTCCTTCCTAGTCATCAAAGAATGGTATTGGTTAAATGAGACCAAAGCACTCCGGTCCTCAAGGGCTACAAGCCCAAGTATTTGGCGGTTTCTCTGCTCCAATACAGGTGATTCCAACCTCAAACCAGCATGTTAAAAACCTCCTAATCATCCGAGTTGAAGAAGGGGACCTCCAAAATCATGCAGGACATGCGGCCCTCAAGGACAAGAGTGCCCAGGTCTTTTTTAAATCCTACTGTTATAAGTTTTTCAATAACAAAAGATTTCCTTACAGTACTATGTTGCATGAACATTTTGTGCTTTAAAATATGAGTTAAAAAGCAAGATCCACTTATTTTTATGCAAGATTGACAAAACCAGGTGGATTTTGCTCCTTAACTCATAGCATCTGTGTCATGTGAAAAAATATACAGTTATCTTAAAATGTGTTTATCTAATCACTATCTAAAATATGGTTTATTAAGACGTTATTTAACTCAGTATGTTTTCAGACCCTGAGTGCCAAAACGTAAATATGTGTTAGATCTTTTTTTTTTTTTTTAAATATTCGAAAGGCAACAGCCAGGAAGTATCAAGCCTGTGTGAATTATTTCCGGAATCGCGTGGATCAGATATCTGTCCCCACATCGTGAAGTCCCCAATTCTTAGTGTTGCTTTTCTTCCTTTATCCAGCAATTTAGAGTGTATGGGTGACTCCGGAGTGACCAAAATGGTATGATCACGTCACCGGAAACATAGGGCGCTGAAAAGTTGTGCAAAGTTAATGCATAAGTTGGTGTTCTCGCAGTAAAATGTTAATTTGCAAGAATAGTGCACTTGTGTTTATGGAAAGCATTGTTCAGATATTGGACGCATCACAAATGCAAAAAAAAAAAAAAAACAGCCAAGTGAAAGTTCTGCTTGAAATGCATACTTTCACAAAAATCAGTTTTTCTCAGAAGTTTGTTTTTGAAACCAGTATTTCTACGGAATTAGCAATGTTCCACTGCTGGTTACTAAACAATGGTAAAAGTTAAGGACATCATTTTAATTTTAATAAAAGACAACGGTTTCAATGTTGAAAACATCTCAAATTCCTTTTGAGGAGAGTAATAGTGTCTTTTTATCCTCCTGAAGATAAACAAAATGTTTTCAGATGACAATGGGTAACAATATATTTCTAATAACCACGTTCAGACTAGTGGGGGCCCATTAACCATATTATCTTCAGGAAATCCCCTGTGTTGACATCCAGTTCAACAATTAAACGTGGAAAGCTGTTACGTAACATAGTAATTACAGAGAGCATGTTGAAAATCCTGAAAATGACCTTTACGACGTAATGACTCCGGCAGGTGAACATAACTAAGATTTTTTTTTGGGTGTCTTTTTAATTTGTAGCAGCACAAACAAAAGCGTCAAGATTACGACGTCAATTCCCACATTGTCCTTTCACTTTTCTAAAGGGTACCCCAAACCATCTTTTCTCCCACTTTTGGAACAATGCAGCTCATTACTGTTGGTGTAGACAGCCAAAGTCCAGCATATGTCTCAACCAGTCTGGCCAGTGAAGGAATGGTGGACCTGTTGGCTGGTGTCCACCCCCACTAAGGGACAAGAGGCTCTTCTCACATTAGTACAGAGACATTCTTGTTTCGTAAAGGGCTGACACTAAGACAGCACTGTGGTTCTCATGTTTTATTCAAAAACACAGTAAATAGTTTCATTATTAGAACACGACTATCCGCATTGGTGAAGTATAGAATAGAATAGTATAGTCTTTATTGTTATTAACATCAACATTGTATGCAACAAGATTAGAGATGACACTCCAGGCTAAAACGTGTAAAAAAGATTGAAAAAGAAAAAAGACTATCAGGATAAATAGGCAATAGAAAATTACTTCCTTGTTCTTAGAAATCTGGCTTAAGTTATAACAATGTAATGAAAATTAATAGTGCATTTTAACAATAGTGCAATGAAAATAAGTGCAATGACATTTAGCAGCAGCGATTTTGAAAACCCAATATAATTCACAAGGTATACTGTATATTTTCACTGTTCGGTGTAAAAGTATATATATTCTTTCAGTTGATTTAGCAACAACAAAAAAAGTGAAAAAACTTGAAATAAGACGCAAGTTTTCACAGTTTTGTGTTTTTGTTTAGGGTGGTGATGGCCTTAAGGAAGAAGCTGTCTCTGAGTCTGTTTGTCCTTGTTTTGAGGGTCAAATAGGTGGTGGCTGAGGTGGGAATTGTCTTTTATAATATTAATGGATCTGCTACAGTATCGCCTGCTGGCAATGTCTTTTAGACCAGGCAGAGAGCAGCAGATGATATTTTGGGCCATGTTGAATACTCTCTGCATATTTTTTATTTATATCATTAGATCCATCCATCCATTATCTGCACCGCTTATCCTCAGTAGGGTCGCGGGGGTGCTGGAGCCCATCCCAACTATCTTCGGGCAGTGGGCAGTGGACACCCTGAACCGGTTGTCAGGCAGTCGCAGGGAACACAGGGACAGACAATTCGCTCGCTCATTCACACCTAGGGACAATTTGGACCGACCAATTAACCTGACATGCATGTTTTTGAAATGTGGGAGGAAACCGGAGTGCCCGGAACATATGTGATTAATCAAATATAATTTATTGTCAATTCAACATGTGAAACCCCCCAAAAAATTAAAAAGTTCCATCCTGATTGTATGAGAACATTTACATCGGGAATCTCAGACTTGCGAGCCAGGAGCCAATTGCGGCCCGCGGGGTAACAATATTTTGCTCCATCTTTGATATGAAAGTTTAAAGGAACTGAGGATTATTAAGAGCCTGATAGTAGTAGAAAATTATTAAGAATGTATTGAATTAAGAAATAAGCAAAAATACATAAATTATGCTGTGTGTCGTGTCCAGCATGGTCGCCGTGGCAACCGGCTGGCCCCGCCCCCTGGGCAACAGCTGAAGCAGATCGCCTAATTTGCGCGTTTGCTTCTTAAAGGGGGTTTGGGGTTTTGCGGGGGCTGGCTCATTGCATTTTCTGTCTGCATCTCCCGTTCTGTTTTGCTCTGTCCTGTTTTGTTTGAGTCGGAAGAAACCTGTGTTTGCACGTTTTTAGTTAAAGCCTGTTTGTTCTGTCTTGTCCCTGAGTTTTGGACGACTTTTATTTTACTAAATAAAAGTTTTGATCGTCAACGCAATTGAGTTCTCCCTTCCTGCCTCCTGCCTCCTGCCCCCGTTCTGGTCCGGTCTCCCTCGTGACAGAATGAGCCAGCCAAGAAATGAACTGAGCGGACGATCCCATCCGACTCCCGTGCCTGCCTGTCCGACCCCCCTGCCGAGCGCCGAGTCCGATCCGTCCGACGCCGATGGCGCCTGCCTCTCCTCGTTCCTGCTTGTTCGGAGGAGGGAGCGGGGTTGCCCCAATCGAGAGCGTCCACCCATTCCTGGGTGCGAGGGGGGTTTTGGGTATTGCCCGGGAAGATTTGACGCCTGCCTGTTCGACTCTCCTGCCTGCCTGTTCGACTCTCCTGCCTGCCTGTTCGACTCTCCTGCCTGCCTGTTCGACTCCCCTGCCTGCCTGTCCGACTCCCCTGCCTGCCTGTCCGACTCTCCTGCCTGCCTGTCCGACTCTCCTGCCTGCCTGTCCGACTCTCCTGCCTGCCTGTCCGACTCCGCTGCCTGCCAGTCCGACTCCACTGCCTGCCAGTCCGACTACGCTGCCTGCCAGTCCGACTCCCCTGCCTGCCAGTCCGACTCCCCTGCCTGCCAGTCCGAATCCCCTGCCTGCCTGTCCGACTCCCCTTGCCTGCCTGTCCGACTCCCCTGCCTGTCCTGATTCTGCCTGTTCTGATTCCGCCTGTCCTGTTTGCCTGTTCTGATTCCGCCTGTCCTGTTTGCCGGTTCTGATTCTGTCCTGTCTTGCCGGTTCTGATTCCGCCTGTCCTGATTTCGCCTGTCTGTTTTCGCCTGTCTGTTTTCGCCTGTCCTGTCTGCCCGCCGGACCCCCCCTGCCAAGCGCCGAGTCCGGTCGTCCGACGCCGATGACACCTGCCTCTTCCCGTTCCTGCGTGTTCGGAGGAGGGAGCGGGGTTGCCCCAATCGAGAGCGTCGACCCATTCCAACTCCGCTGCTGATCGCCTGTCCGACACCCCCCTGCCGAGCGCCGAGTCCGATCCGTCCGACGCCGATGGCGCCTGCCTCTCCCCGTTCCTGCGTGTTCGCAGGAGGGAGCGGGGTTGCCCCAATCGAGAACGTCGAACCATTCCGGGGTGCGAGGTAATAATTTTTCTTTTTGGGACCTCAGGAGCTGTCCCTTAAAGGGGGGGCTCTGTCGTGTCCAGCATGGTCGCCGTGGCAACCGGCTGGCCCCGCCCCCTGGGCAACAGCTGAAGCAGATCACCTAATTTGCGTGTTTGCTTCTTATGGGGGGTTTGGGGTTTTGCGGGGGCTGGCTCATTGCATTTTCTGTCTGCATCTCCCGTTCTGTTTTGCTCTGTCCGGTTTTGTTTGAGTCGGAAGAAACCTGTGTTTGCACGTTTTTAGTTAAAGCCTGTTTGTTCTGTCTTGTCCCTGAGTTTTGGACGACTTTTATTTTACTAAATAAAAGTTTTGATCGTCAACGCAATTGAGTTCTCCCTTCCTGCCTCCTGCCTCCGTTCTGGTCCGGTCTCCCTCGTGACAGCTGTGAACATGCATGGTTTGAAATACACATAGCTCGAGAAATTTGTATTTACTTTACATAACATGAGCTATGCTGATACGATGAAAATATGCTGCTGCCCATAGCAAAAATTATTTAGTGTTCAAATCAGACAGAACCAATTGTGACTCAAACAACTTTTACTTCTTTCCGTGAGTGATGGTGAATTCTGTCCCTTTGAAAACCAGCCTTTTCAGCTCGGTTCAATGAAAACAGCTCTTCAGATTGTTTTTGTTGCTTCAACCTATGGCTCGCAAGCTTTATATGTATGGCTTATTTCATGAGTACATTTGGCTCGGAGATGAAATTTAAGTAATGCTTATCTTTTTAGCGACGGTCCAAAGTCAGATGGTTGAATGCCTAATTAGGTACATGTGAAGTCATAGCACCACTGAGAGAACATCTGGTTCATTTACAACTTCAGTTTACAGTCAGGGTGTCACACCAACATATCCCGTTTTGGCAGTATGAGTCCCTAGGATATCGTTTTAAGTGATGGCTCATTAAACCATGAATGGTCACTGTTGAGATACTTTATGAAAACCCAGAGAACAAACTGTAAACGCCCAGAAATGCCACTAATACACATTTACAGCAATTTGGTTGGGTCAGTTATAAGGGTGGGCGGAGCCATGCACACAGCTCCAACACACCCTTGGCTCTCTTGTTTAGTGCAGTCTGTGCCAAAGGTAAATATGACGATACAATATTGTCATATCATTCTTGTTTGAAGTATTTTGTGATATTTATACAAAACAACTTGCTTGCACCCTGTTTTGAAACCATAATTAAAGACAAAATGAAGGTAAAAAATAAACCACTACAACAGGGTGCATAGTGATTTTATGTGTCCCAGGATGAAATTGATGTGAATTAAAAAAAAAAACATTTTAAATACAGTCCAAACGTCAACCCAAACTTAAACAAAGATGAAAAAAAAGAGTTTATTCTAAGATAGACATCTTGCGCCAAACAAGCAGTTTGACAAAGGCTGCAATGATGATTTCAGCCATAAGAAACCGTCAGCAAGTAGAATATTTTGACCGGAAAAAATGACAGGTCCGTATATTACCAATAATAGTGTAATCTTTTTCACAAAATGAGTATTTTGTCGGTTTTTAGGTCGTTTATCAAATTCTGGTCATTTCCTCGTCAAATTTTGCTCATTTTTTTACAATTCATGTTTGCTTTTTTTCCTTTTTATGACGTTTATTTTTGTTTGTCATATTTTGGTCGTTTCCTGGTCATTTTTCTTTTGTCAATTTGTGTTTTTGGTCAATGTTTTTTGGGGTCACACTGCGGTTGTTTCCTAGTAAATATTTGTTTTTGTTTTTTTAAAGGGGGGAGTGAGTTCCGTGATGTGTTTTTTTTTTTTTTAATATATTTCTTTTTACTTTCTTGCTTTTTAGGGGCTGTATCTTGGACATTTTTTGTTTATTTCTTGGTTATTTTGGGGGGGACATTTTTGTGGTTATTTCTTTTCAAATTTTGGTTGTTTCCTGGTCATTTTAAACAACAAATTTAAAGTCAACAACACTGAGTCCATGAAAACATTGCGTAAAGACCTATCACAACAGAAAAATGCGCGTCATAAGGAAGCGGTTCTTGATTGATGGGGAGCCAACTCAAAAAGCCGTTTCGTTTGCAAAAGACACATTACTAGTTTCTGCACACGCAAGCTGACTTGTCATCCAAAGCACAGTGGAAGAGAATTGACTAGAAGAAAATGAGTGTAATTTTATCACTTTATTGTCACTGTTTTGGATTTCTGCTCACTGCTAAAATCGATGTGAAAGGAAGCGAGAGGTCAGACACTTGATTTTGTGGAACGGAAAAATGAGCTGCTGTTTTGAAATTATAGATCTGTTGATAGACAACACTCACATTTTCCGGGCACTCTACACTTTGCTTTAGTTATTACAAGAAATCTATCAAAAACGTTTTTTACTAATTAGAGCCCACGCAGGGTTGGTATAGGTCTGGAAAAAGGTGTTATATAAAATAGCTATTATTACTGTAGTTTTTTAGATTGGGGGTTACTGAGGTTACATTAGTGCAGATACTTACCTGTTATGGACGGGTTGTCTAGCTATCGCTCAATAGATTTTTCATTTTAATATTAATGTACTAAATTACTTATGTTTCAGCTCTGTGTTTGTAATTTTCTTTGCAAATTACTTGGTATATGGGAACCTACTCGGTTCCTTTTTAGGAGCAAACGATAAAAGTAATTCGGATTTACATATTAGTGTCATGACCTGTGACTGCTCATTTGGCATTAACTGGCTCGGACTCTGATCGGCTCACTGTCCCTATTTAAACCCACTCCTATCCGTACCCTTTTGTCAGACCATCTGCAAACCTCAGTTAACACTAGGCAAACCTTTTTCGACCCTGACTCTCACCTGTTCTTGCTCCCGGCTTCGACCCGTTTTTGATCCTGACCATGTCTACTCTCCTGTCCCGGCTTTCGACCTCTTTGTCCCTGACCATTTCTACTCTTCTTTCCTGGCTTACGACTCGTTTAGGACCCCCACCACGCTTTTGCTCTTCTGTCCCAGCTACTGACAAATTTTTCCATTCCCGACACCGCTCGCCACAGAAGATCCACTTCAGTGTTCAGCGCAACCTTCCCGCGCCTAGCGAATGCCGGATCGTGGGCGCAGCCCTTCCTCTTTCCTTTAATAAAACTTGTGAGAACGTAACAGAATTGGGTCCCGTTTCCGTTCTGGTCCTGACAGATTAGTTATTTTAGATAGTCTTGTTCTTTGAGCACTTTCAGGTTATGGTCCATGTCATTATCGGAAGAAACACTCAGCTTCTTGTCCGCCAAAAATAGTGGTCTGATGATGACAATCCACACAGAAAATAGAACAGAATCTTAATAGTATAGCGCTTTATTTACAATTGGTTTCTTTGATCGTGTATAAACTGACCTAAAAAAATTGTCCGTTACTGGTAAAAAATAAAAATAGTACCATATAGTTACTTAAAAATATATATCTATCATTAAAACGTGAGCAATGTAAAGGAGTAGAAAGACAGCTACAATTTAGCTTCAGAAAAATAACATTCATAAAAAAATGACTCTCATAAGCAAATTCTTGAACTGAAGCATCGATGCAGAATTTTATTAGCAATACTCCCGCTGGGTTTTACTTCCTTTCTATACAAAATGTACACTATTTATACATCAAATAATGAATGAGCATGTTTTTGGGCCCACTTTTAAAATGGTTTGTTTAAAAAACAATATATAGCTAGGGATAAAATGTTTCTTTTAGTTATTACAATCAATAAGATTTTCTGTATATAACCTACTTATAAAAATGATTCATAAAGGCTTAAGATCAAGTACATTTGGCAGATAAAAACAATAGAAACTACAAATCCATAGTATTGCAAACCCATAAAAAAAGAGGTCTGTGGCAGCAAACAGAGTAGGAGGGTCTTATTGTGGAAATAGTTCCTAGGACAAACCCCTCATCCTCCCTTCATGCTTTCTGCAGAGACAAAGATTAGTGTCTATTAGTCTTGAACTTCTACACCTAAATGGCACCATATCGCTTGGATCCGAGTGTACATAAGGAACAAGACATGATGAGATGTTATATAAGTGTTTTTGGAATCTGATGCTGTTCATCGGCAGGCCTGCTGCACTTGATTTATCAGCTCCCCAAAACGGTCAAAGAGCCTCTCCAGCCAAGCTTCATTCTGCAGGCACTTCTGTACGGTTTCCTCATGGCCCAGCACTCCCAACTGCACACGCTGGTTGGCAATCTGGTAAGCAAGACACCATAATGAAAGTGAGTGGCTTTAAATAAAACAACAACTATAGGAGCAAGCATCTCACCTCATCCTTACACATGAGGTATGTGTGGTACTTGAAATGCTGTAGAGAGTGATAGAGAGAGAACCACTGGGTTTTTTGTTGCTCCACTGTGTATTCCTACACAAACACGGGCAATGTACAATAGTAAGCAATGTACAATTTCACCCTCTGCTGGACAGACTTTATAGTACCGTATTTTCCGCACTATAGGGCGCACCGGGTTATAGGGCGCACTCCCAAAAAATAGTTTTTGGTCCTATATCTTCCATAGATAAGGCGCACCGGATTATAAGGCGCTACAATGGGAACGTCGACAAAACAGTCAGATGATTCAGTCAAACTGATTACCCCCTTAACATTCCCAAAGCTTGCAAAGAAGCAAATACGTGTCGTAGACACGTGCGGATGCGGTGTTCGTACGATGTCACTCAAATGCATCGTTTCAAATATCATTCGGAAGGTTAAAGTCTTGGGATTCAAGAAATGCCAACCATTCCTTAGTTTCTATTTTCTTTTTCGCCTACAACTTTACTGTGCATATGACAATAAACACTTGGAATTGAGTTTAATTCACTCAACTCATCACAGCAACATCAAGACCGTTCTAAAACAAGATACCGGGAAAATATAAAGCCGCATAGCTCACATAAGTTCTCACGTTCAACAATGATACGCAATCATGGTCTTCTTACAACCGTGAGTGTAGTAAATCCAGGAGAGTAAAATATTTACAAATACAGACTAATGAAACATGTTTCTTTATGGCGTAGTTTAGCAAGCTTGCTATTCAGTCATCTTTTTCGGCCAATTGCAGGGTTTGTTTTGGCCCTCCAGCCAATCCGAGGCCCCGAATAACATCAGCCAATAGCGATCGATTCAACTGATGATTGACACATCTTTTTCGGCCAATTGCAGGGTTTGTTCCGGCCCTCTAGCCTATCCGAGGCTCCGAATAACTTTAGCCAATAGCGATCGATTCAAATGATGATTGACACATTGGTTAGCCAATGAAACGCCGGTATATAAATCCCAGCATACAACGCGGACTACTCCACGTTCGTGGGAAAATCGAGTTGGCGGCTGTTGCGTAAATTGCGAGACCTTGCGATTTAATATTGAGCCATTTATAGGGCGCACTGTATTATAAGGCGCATGGTCAGCTTTTGAAAAAAATTAAGACTTTTAGGTGCGCCTTATAGTGCGGAAAATACGGTACTTTTACAAGAAATCTCCAAAAGGGTTATGACAAGTTTATTTGGGACAGAGGAAGAAGTAATAAGAATGGTAACTATTAATACATTTAGAAAAACATGGCATCTGCTGTCATAGCAGTACGAGAAGTGGAAGTACTGGGCCTTAAATAACCCAAATAAGTCAAGTTTGAAAAGAATACTTTAATATTTTGTAGACTAAACACAGTTTAAAACATTGTAAAAGAAGTCTTTAACTCCTTTTGTAATTATTGTTAGTGGCAGGGTTTGGTCCGTATTCACCTCAAATAAAGGAGTGTAACAACTCTAAGGAGCGCAAGATAGAAGTACAAAATTCTATCAGATGTAGCCCAGTGTGTCAGTACATTTCTTTGTAAGTCAAGTCAAGTGATGTTTATTTGTATAGCCCTTAATCACAAAGAGTCTCAAAGGGCTGCTTTGCAAGTGAAACTACCGTGACTTTTATTCATTGGGTTAAAAAAAGCTACAACATTTAACTGCAGGAATATTTGACCTACTTGAGGCACTTTGTTAGACATCTTGTCTGGCATCATGGTCTTCTTGTCATAGGCAATTCCACTAAGGCGGATTTTAAAGGCGGGTTTTTCCCCATCATTTGTAGGCTCTGTCACCATCAAAATCGCTGGCAAACTATCCAGTGCTGTCTGAAGACAATAGTATATCAGGTTAGTGTTCTGCCAAAGCAAAGTATGGAGATTGGGGCCCCACTAAAACGATGGATGATCAAATTGTTGAGGTTGTTCACACAAGATGAATTGGACAAAACCCACCTTGACGACTTGCTCAGGGTGCATTTTGTGAAGCAAGCGTTTTATGTTATCGTTGATTAAGACCTCCATCTTTCTCATGTGTGGGAGGAGGAGCTCATCTGCGCGTGACAAATTAGGGAAAATCAGAGCTTTCAAGAGAAACCATCTTTAAGATTTTCAAAGCTGGGAAAAGTCTTTTCTGAAATTTACCATTGGCTCTTGTAACTTTTGTCATCACATCTTTGTTGAGGGCAACACTAACAAGCAACTCAACAAAGCTTCTG
This sequence comes from Urocampus carinirostris, assembly GCF_059441175.1. Taxonomy (NCBI): domain Eukaryota; kingdom Metazoa; phylum Chordata; class Actinopteri; order Syngnathiformes; family Syngnathidae; genus Urocampus; species Urocampus carinirostris. The sequence continues at coordinate 43,382,580 of NC_142352.1, forward strand.
AAAGTCTCTTTCATTGTTCTTGTTTTAAGAAGTCGCAACGAAAAAGGCATAGGAGGCGTTAAATCTGTGAGAAAAAGACAAGGAAATGGGAAATAAAACGTTAGACCGCAATCCAAATAGATGTTAGAACAACTCAAGTGCTCTTTTACCATCCTCTTCTGCAGAAGATCCCGAGTCAGCGGGTGACAACGCGTCCTTCCATTTTTTCCTTTTTTTGGGCGGGGGCTCAGCTCTTGGCTTGAGAAGTTTGCTACGAGACTTTGGGCTTGGAGATGACGTGAAGGGCCCTGCTGTGAAATCCAGCAATGTCTTTACTTGAATACCCCTGTGAGGTAAATCAAAGGTAGACATCACTCGTGCAACCAAAACATGCTGTAAACTAGTGCAGTGTTAACACACCTTAATGAGTTCATGGGCTTGCAACGCGGCTTTCGGCTGCATAGTCGAACATATTCCCTTTTGTTAACCGTGTCGAGAAACTTCACATGGACCCTTTGGTAATTAGCTTTAGCATCGCCAAAGTACCCAAGATACTTCACACAGGAAACAAAACAGGATAAATTATATTTGATTATGAAGGAATAGTCACAGAAGACAAAATACGATGCATAGTTAAGAATGACACACATTTTAATATTTAAATAGACATATGCCATCATGTGAAAAGATTAAGGAAAAATATCCAAAAGTAGAAGATACATTTTATACATACATTAAGTGGGGTAAGATTTGGCTAATGACAAATGGTGTTTACATTATTAGACATTCACTTAAGTTATGTAAGCTTACACTGTTCGTGGCAGAGAAGACGCGCTTTCCATCTCTTAACTCGGGCACAAATTTCTGCAGCAAGGCTTTCTGGACTTTCCAGATGGCGGGAGGCTCCCTTCCTGTGCTCATTGTTCCCTGGTAACAACCCATTAAGAATTCAAACATTTAAATCAGAGAATTTTCTTTTGTTACGTTCTAATACGTAGTCCTTGATTTGCAGCCAGTGGCATACCTTCAAGGTCTCAATATCTTCACTCCTCACAACAAACTCATCTCTTTCCCGGTACATTCCTTCCCCTCCGCTGTCGGACAGCTCCTCGTCAGTCAACCCCTCAATCGCCACACTAAATAACTGAGCAGCTAGCTGACCAGGCTCCTGCTTGACCGCAGACGTGGTGACCGTGGTAAACGTGGTCGGCACTTGAGCAGCAGTGGATATTAGTGCTGACCGAGTGTCTGTAATGCCGAGTGTCACAGTGGGAACTGGGACTGGTTTTGCCAGAGTGGGGCTGTGGTTATCTGACGGAATGTTAAACATTTCGGTAAGAAATACAAGGATTGAAATAAATATCTTCAAAAGTATATTGTTAGTCAACGTGGGAGATAGGGAACTTGCATGAACATCTGATCTCAAACCTCCAAAAAGGCTATTTAAACAAACATGTATTCCACCAATGCATTTGTCAAAAATGTATTATGACCCACGAAAGACTTTCAACACATTAAAATACCACCACCCCCTCCTTTATGTAGCACCAACGGTGGTTCCAACCAAACATGAAGATACTTTACCTGACTTGACTTTCTGTTCTGAAGAAGGATCATCAAGAGTAGAGAGCACTGAACAGATGCTGTTCCTCAGTGCCTGGTTTCTTCCTGCCTGCTCTTCTTCATCTGAGCTGAACGATGGTAGTGTCTCAAAACTGTTCCGAAGGTCCTCATCTGGAGGTTTCTGCTGAGGACTTACTACTTGACTTTGTTGGGAAATCCGAGAACCCGATATAGTCTGAGTTTTAGGGGGTACAACACATGCTGGTGATTTGACCAAAGGTGCAGGCTTTTTGGAGCGGCCAACTGTTCTTGAAGGATTCGTGGGATACTGCTGTTTGGGGCCAGATTTAATGAATTCCAGGAAAGAGCCAATAAAACCACTTTTCACCTCTGGTTGTTTGGCCTCCACTTCCCGAATCTTTTGTCTGATCCTCTCTTGTTGTGGACATTCATCACCTAAACTTTGTGAAGGAGTTGGGCTGGCGTCACCACGTTTGGAGGTTGGTTGTTTTGCCTGCCCTGTGCGCTTGGCTGGTTTAGGTGGTACATTATCTTTACCAGACGCATCTTGTTTTGTCAAAGACTTTGAGTCAACCTCCTTTTTGGAGGATTCTGGAATACTTTGGCACTTTACAAGCTCGTTCTGAGTTGTAATTCCCTTTCCACTGCCATTGGAAGCTAACGTGTTGTAAACCTGGACTGCTGAGTGATACCTCTCAAGACATCCATCTTCTTTTAATTCAGTGGTAATTTCAGAACTATTATTGAGGTTAACAGATTTCCCTTGTTGGTTTGTAGGGATGTGTGTACAATTTAGCGTCAAAGAAATAGAGTGAGAGTTAGTGTCTGTGAGGATTGTCTGTTGAGGTGTTGAAAAACTAGGTGACATTTGTGATATATCTACAGTCTGAAATGAATTCTTGGCATCAACAGGACTTTGAATCGCAACCATTTGAGCTTCTGAGGAAGGCCTACATTTAATGAATTCTTGCGGTGTGACACCACAGGCAGCCACAGTCGCAGCCAATATGTCATCAACATTTGATAAAATATGTCTATCATCAGCAAGTAACATGGAATCTGAGAAGCAAAGAGAGTTGAGGGCAAAGTGGTTTTTAGCATCATTTGACTGGTGAATAGCAGACTGGCTATAGTGGTCTTTAGAGGAATCAGAGCATCCTGGGCTCTGCTCAGACACGATTGTGGCCAGCTGACTTTGGCCTCCAGCGACATTTGGATCCATCTGAAGATACTGGATGTTAAGCGAGCCCAAACCCTGCACTGAGTGAAGACTTTGCACTGGTACAACCTTTGAAGACATTTGAGCATTGTGAACAAGGGGCTGCTGAAGAAAAATCATCTGGTTAGGCTCGAATAAAACCTGACCACCAGTGATAAAATGGGGTTGGTCCTGGTGTTTTTGTTGTACCTCTGATGATTTGATGAGGACAGAATGTTGCTTCAGTGCCGGATTAAGAAGTGGACGAGGAGCTATAATACTGGAGTTTTTTGTCCTGGGATTGACAATTTCCTGTCTATTAATTTCACCCTGGTCATTTGGGGAGTTCATTCTTTCATCCCTAATTTGTGCTGTATTAAATTGTGCAATCTGGTCATCGGAAAGCAAAGTGCCTCTGATGACGCTTTGCGTTTTGTGGGAGTCATCCATTTTGGAAACAATATCAATCACATTGTTTTGCGCTCCAGAGGTGCCATTTGAAACTGAACCCTGCGTGGATGCCTGTTGTAAAGCCTGTAGCTCCCTTATAGGAAGTTCTTCATAAGCCAGTCCGCTGTATGTTGGTTTTATGTCTTTTAGTGATGAGCTGGAGTTATTAGTTAAACTTTCTGTTGTTGATGGGTAGGAAGCAGACACAGTTTCATAGATGTGTTTACCCTGCACTGTTGCCTGTTGAGTAATAGTAACAGGCAGTGTTTTATTCTCAGCAGAGCCTTGCATCATGTTGTAGTGTTGTGCAGTGGTAGACAGATTCTGTCCACAACCAGGATTGTAGGAGGAGCTCATGGTTTGCACTGTGGCATAACATTGGGACTGACTCATTGATACCCGGTCCTGTGTCTCTGTTGAAAACGTCACATTTGGGTCAGACTGAGAGTGTGATGAGGGATAGTTCTCAATGAGGGCCCTTTGACTCAAACCCTGAACCTGGAGACCATATTGTTTCTGGCTCAGCCCTGGACTTGAAGAGTATACAATAGACAGACCCGTTGATGGCACAGTGGCAGACAGAGTTGAAGGGGAAGGGAGAGATTTGTAGAGGGAGGACATATTGCCTGATGAAGAATACGAGGGTTGTGAATGGGTTTGTGTCGTGACATAGGTTTGGGAAAGAGTTTTTGACATAAGGCTTGACAGTTGGTTGGCAATTACAGAGTTCTGCTTTTGCTCTGGGTTAGAATAACTATTAGGGAGCTGAGATGTAAGGTTCTGAGAAAGTCTTTGACTCTCTTCATGTCTCGCAGAAATACATTTTGGGGAAAACTCTTTAGTTGATGGCACTGTAGTGCAGGAAAAGCTCTGAGTGATCGTGTTGGCTTTATGATTCAGAGCTCCATTCACTCGATGAGGAGAATCTTTTTCTGTGGAAGGCCTGCAAGATTCTGGAGTTGCACGGGGTTGGTCTTGTTGGAAGGACATCGCTCTGTCATTGTGAGATCCATAGTACCCTGGTAAGGAGTCCTCTGAATTAGGTACTTGCTCCGAGGAGGTGTGGCTACTAGAAGGCCTTTGGTGGTGTTTGATCACACTACATTCTCGCTGCAGTGATCTCTCGACAGAGCTTGAGAAAACTGTGGCCCCGTAGGATTGTGAGGCACTATGAGAGGCAGGAAGAGTTGATGGTAGAAGGCTAAACTGTGGCTGTAGGAGGTGGGGGGCTGACTCCTGAGCAGAGCGGTAGGTGGAGGACTGGATTGGTAGAGATGAGCCCAAGACGGGCCCAGAAATGTTGAAGGCAACAGCCGATGGAAGCACAGTTTGATTCGGTTTGAGTTGTTGAAGCGAGTCCTGATGAGTCAGTAGAAGACTGGTGGAAGTGCTAAGGCCTGGATCCTGGAGAGTTGCAGAAGAGTTGGCAGAGTAACTCTTGGAAGCATATGGACTGCTAAGTTGATAGCTTGACAACGCAGCTGGAGAAGGAAATGTGGAAGAAGGCAGAGCACCAGTCAAATACAGCTCGGTGGTGGAAGAGTTTGTACCTGCATTGCGAACATTGTAAAAGCAAGATATTACATTATCAAGCATCACATTTGTCAGGAAGACACAATTGTTGAGCAAAGGGACCGTAAATTTTCACCTGCAGTCCATGAAGGTGGTCGAAAGACAGGACCAATTGAAACACTAGCAGGACTTTTTGATTCCATGGATGAAAGGAAGCTCATGATGGAGGTCTCTGAAGTATTAATGTTCGATTCAAGTGCCCCTAATAGTAAACCGAAGAAGAAAAACTCAGGAAAATGCAACTATTACTATTATTATTATTACTATTATTTTAAAATAATAATAATAATCACGCTAATAATCACTCTAATTATAATAATTCAAAAACCATTTTAATAATCTAGTAGAGGGCTCAGAAATGTTGAAAAAATATAAATAACCTCACATCTGTTCTAATTTGTGTTAAAAAAACAAAACAAAAAAAAACATCACAAACATTAAAAGTAAAGGCACCAACCATTTTGGTATTTTACTTTGACCATTAGGTTACTAACCGATAGCAGCGACAGGCATGCAAGTCAGCTACCTGCTTGCATTAGGGATTCGGTGTGTTGCCCAAGGAGACTTCGACATACAACACGAGGAGCCAGGAATCAAACCCGCGACCTCTTGATCCCAAGACGAGCCTATAACTCCTGAGCTACTGCCGCCCGTTAAAGCGAATGTGCTGTACTTGCCCAGGTATCTCATAATCAATTCTACAAAATATTCATGGGCTTTCAACACATTAGAGGGCTACATTTCAAAGCAATTCTGCAATTCTACAATTCACCTGTGGCATTAGCAAGATGTGCTGTAGTGAAGGTGGGGAGCTGCTGTATTGATGTGTAGTTCTGCCGCTGAAGAAGCCCTGCATTAGGCTGTGCTGCACCATAACTGGAACTGAATGCACACAGACACACACACATACAAACACACACATCCAGATTACCTCAAATTTTACTCCAAACACTCGCGGATAAACATGATTGAAAAATACATCAAACCATCACAGTTGTAATGTACATTGTATACTGTGCAAGAACATAAACATTTGGGATTAACACTGTAGCTGCACTAATAATTCCAACTTGCAAAGTTACTGAAATAGCTTTTAAATAAATAGATCCCTGATATCCGTTGGCCTTTCCTTTCACATAATTGAATCAGATGCAATTGCCAACAATGCATGAGTGGTCTGATAAAGAGACTTTTGACTCACTGTGGCCTTCAATCACATTGTCCATAGTGGCACCCAATTAATTGACAACCTGTGTATTTGACAAATTATCTTTTTGAATTGATGTAAAAAAACGAATACGCCTTTACTTACTTTATTTTTTAAGTGGATAGGGTCAAACGAATGAGCAGGAGTTATTTACAACAACCACCAAACTTTAAGTTACTGAGTACACTGCAAAACAATCAATCTTATTTGTCACCCAATTTTTGAAGATATTCTATCCTGTGTCTGGAAAAAAATAAGAAAAAGCTTCCTTAAAACAAGCTAAATTACTATCTACAAAATGATAATTGAAACCTTCAAGTAGCAATACAATCTTCAATGTACTACGAAGACAATCGTGTTTACTGGTACATTCTCTCATTTTACCTGAAAAAAACAGGATTAAATATCACAAAATAAAAACAATTACAGTACTGTATACTTAATAGGAGCAAGATTTTGTGTTAATTGAGTGAGAATTTATTTTGCGCAGTGATTGGTTGGTTTGCTTTTATTAGTGATGAAGTTTGCGAACTTTAGTATAAAGCTCGTTCCTCCATTGTGTATCAGTAATTACAAGCAAAAACAACTCGCCTCTGTCACGAATATTTAAAACGGATAAAGTAGGACATAATTTTGGACAATGGCTTCTGAAGCTAGATGTTTTCGCTTGTCGTTTATTATATTGACTTTAGATCACTGAACAGTGAGTCAGGGAAAACATTTACAAAAATTCTATACAATTTTTATTGATAATATGTTACAGAAAGATAATGTAATTTACAACTCCCGGTAAGCGCAGATAGTAGACTCGACGCTAGCTAAACTAGCAAGGTACAACGCAATAATAACCAATGACATAGCCGTTTAAAAGTTAGACAAAACTAATAGTGTGATGTTCCAACCCCCAAAATCGCTACAGGTTCACCCCAAAAACACAATCTGTTGTACTTCTGTACTTTATACATCGAAAGCTAGGCCCTCCATCACCGACGTTTCCTTTATACGGTGACCGTACATCTTTCACTCACCTCGGCTTGATGGTCGTCGAGCCGCGGTTATAGGCCCAGGAAGCTGCGGGCTGTGCTGCCGGGGCCAGCGCGTCCGCAAAGCTGGGGCTCGGGTAGTTCCTGTCCATTATCCGGCGAACGTCTCTCTACCCCGGCAGAGCTTCGTTTGGCAGCGGCCACCCATCGTAGCGGCTGCGGTGCGGTGCGGCAGACTACTGCACTGTGCTCCGGTCAGAGCGGCACGCAGCCCGCTAACTTTGCCCGGGTGAGTTCGAGCTATTGCCCGGATGAAAAAGCGTGCCTTACCCCCACGCCCCCTTAGCATGTGTTGATTGAGTGCTGCATATACAGTACATGATTTTAGGTGCACATGATAGTGGTATTATGCCATAATACACACTCGAGAAAGTTTTCTGAAAATTCCAAATTACTCACACTGTTTAGATTTAACAATAGCGTTGTTCTTGTAGCACCATTTCCCATGTTTTCTGTTTCTGCCAAAGCAGGAACAATGCACCTGCGTGTCTACCGGCTGCCATTTAACAACAGATCACGGGTTTTGACTTGTGAATGGTTGGTCAAATAAATTCACCATTCCAACTTTTTAAGCTTGATTGTTTATGAACTAAAACATTTGGTGGGTAGATCCAAGTATTGATACTAAGCAAGCGTTTGGATTGGATCGATACTATTCTCTTGGGATCGACAATGTTTTTGCACTATTATTTTTTCGCTGCAAAGTGAAAAAGCTCTACCTTTCTCTCACTCTGCTACTGCCCAAATCTATGCCTGAATGGGTGATCGATAAACTAATATGATAGACACTATTGTAACTACTTGACTAGCCCCTCTCCATACTTGTGTGCTCTGCTGCATCCAGCCTGCAGGGCAAAATTGGGGGCAATGAAGAGTTTTAGACAGCCAGATCAAGCCCAACCCCACTAGAAGCTAAAAATTACAGAGGCAAACATGAAGCATGATGTGGACTTTTTTCATCTACAGAAAGGGACAATGCTGAGTTTCATTTGCGTGGCAACGTGGTCTGGTTCTATGGCAACACCACAAATATACATGAACCTGTGAAAAAAACAAAAAAACTAAATGTAAAAAAACAAAAATGTAGACCTGTAAATCGGTTGACACCATGGCAACAGAACTTAATTTCCCAAATATTGCGCAACGGAAGCTATTTTAGTTGTCTTGTTATATTTATTTTATTCAATATGTTTTCCATTATTCAATAATTATGATGTTTCCAAGCAGAAGGTAAAAGATCAGTAAAGATCGACACTGTACTACCCTGTCTTCACTTGGATCAGATTGATACCAATATTCCCAGGGTCGCCCGCCAACAGGTTTAATCCGCCCCACAATACAACATGAAGAGCAGCACAAGAAAAAAATGATAGGCATCATGGCAAAAAATACATGTCCAGCAGATGTCAAAAAAGTGTTAAAACACTTAATTCCCAGGGCTCCCAGTACTTTTTTTTTACTGCTTTGTGTCATCTTCAGTACTTTTAATACTATATGTAGATTTCATACCTTTTAGTACTTTTCAATTATTTCATACTTTTTCAGTAGTTATTTCAGTTTTTAGTATTTCAAGTACATGTTGTACTTTAACTAGTTTTCAGTAAATTTCCATACTTTACAGAAATTTTTCAATTTCACACTTTTTAGTATTTGTTTTCAACAGTTTTTAGTATTTATCATTACGTGTACGACTACTTTCAGTTCATTTTTTATACTTTAATACTTGTTATGGTTTTATATATGTTTATATACTTTATTTTTTCAATTTTTATACTTTTCTCATATTTTATTCTACTGAGACAAGTCTTCTACTATGTGAGTTTAATATTCCTTAGCCCGCAAAGATTAAACTAACATCGCAGGACCAAAGCCCTTCTGAAGCTCTGTTTTTATTATATTTGTAATATAGGTGGTTTCATGACATTTGTGAATACAAAGGCATGGTAATAATCACAGAACAGAACACGAATATTTTTTTTTCTTGTTTAAAACTTTTAATGATGTTGTTTTTTTAATAATTACAGATACAATGTTTGTAAAGTGCTGGTATGTAAAAGGAAATGCAAAAAAAATAAAAAAAAATTAGTCCCTATATTCATTAAAATTAAATATATAGCTAAGATTTCATTATGCGCAATATGCTTCGACTTGATACCTTTTGTTAAGTGAACAGAATTTTGTATCATTATTTTTATCTGGAGTTGGGTTTGTTTGAAAATAAGCCTTGAATGTCTGTTTAGCAGGTGTTATTGTATTGGATAACATTCATTTATTGCTTTTGTCATTTGCTTATTTATCCCCTTTACTCCCTACAAGCAGATAGATAGATAGATAGATACTTTATTCATCCCCGAAGGGAAATTCACAATTAAGTAGTTTCAGATACAGAAGATCATTCTCAATCACCTTTACAGATTTTAAAACAATAAAGCAAACTTTACAGCAACAAAACCATCCTTTAACAGTATAGAAATATTGTTTAAAAACTACTGACCCCAAAAAAAGGATGTGCTCAATCCTACTGAGCTCAATAAAATATCTTCTAAAAGTAATAACACTGTGGTACCTTGAATCACAGGTACAGTCCATTCTGTATGATTGTTTCCATGCAAAGAGAGAACATGTTTGTGTTTCTTATAGGTTGACTGACAATTGCAGTTGATGAATACTGTATATACTTCTGAGAATTTGCATATTTTCTGTATACATTTGTTGCTTCACTAATCCAATGCGTTAATAATAATAAAAACTAGGGTTTTTATTGTGTTGATTAGGCTAGGTGACCGTATAAATTATACTGTGTTTGTAAAATCATTATTTTGGTTTTAGACATTAAAAGAAGAAATAAATCGATTATAGTACTTTTTTTTTTAAAAAGAATGGCTTAATAAATTAAACAATGATAATACTTTGTGAACCCAAATTTAGGCCACTCAAGTTAAGGTACCACAATAATTTGCTATTTTAACTAATCATACATTCTAATTTACCCTTATATTCGATTCTAACACACAAAAACATACTACAGGGTAGTTTTGCAATACACGTTAGGTCAGGGGGTCACCAACCTAGGTGAGCCATATTAGCCCCGCTGACAGATTTAATCGGTCTCGCGAGACTATGCTGAAAGAAGCATTAAAAAAAGTGAACTGCTTCTAGTCAAACAATGACCTGCAGTTTTTAATGTCCACTGAATGTCTCCAAAACATGCAATAAAACACTTCCAAAGTAGCCTTATTGCATGTTTCTCAATGCAAATAATCACACGTTGTGCTTAAAAAAAGATATGTTACTTTTCAATTACTCTTAATCAAATACTTTTTGGTAAATTCATATAATTATTCGTATATTTGTGTGTGTTCCCAAACCAAATGGATAAGTTGTTACGTTAGAAATACATATCAAAATGCTACCCTTTGCACTAATCAGTGACAAAAAAGGAGCACCCAGCTTCAAAAAGGTTGGAGACTCCTGCTCTAGAATGTTAACATTAAAACTCAATTCAGGACAAATACATGAGTTTAATAGGACAAGTCAATTCCTATGGTAAAAAAAGAGGTACAAGAATCGAGTAAATCTTGTGATCTTTTGTATACATTGTAGAGCTTCTCTGGAGTGGAATCAGATGGGACACTCTTAAAGACTACCTGCGAATACGTTCAGGTTGGGTCCTAGCAAGAGAAGACAAAAACTGGTAAATACAAAAATATGAACACAACTACTACTAATAATACTAATGATGATAATCATGAATTACATAAATTTGCTAAGTCAGGGGACGGGAACTTTTTCGACTCAAAGAGCCATGAAATCAAAATATTTTTATTTGTTTTTGAGGGGCACGCCATATATTTTAGGGCAAAATTCAACAAAACCACCAATCTCGCTCTCCAGACAAAACCTAATCCTTCAGTACATTTTATTTCACTGTGTAGCATTTGATGTAATTAATAATTGCAGGGGCCTGTGTCCCATATCAACAAAATTTCCACTTAAAATTAGTCTCTCTCCTGCAATTATTTTAAGTCAAGGTAATTTTTGTCGTAAATAATGGTTTCGAAAGAAGTTTAGTAAAAATGTAACAAAATACTTTAAATGAAAAAGGATTGGAATGTATGTTTGGGAGTGCTCTATGTGTGCAGAAATCCAATCACCCCAACTGCTCACCCAATCGAATTGCTCCGGGTGCTTAGCTGTTGTTTTCTGGTGTTTACAGTTTTTCTGTGGGTTTTCATCATATAGTGTCTCAACTGTGAACATGAATTGTTCATGGCGCTTCCGTACGAAGAATTCCCTAAAGTCGTACAGCCAAAATGGTGTCTGTTGGTGTAACAACGTGACTGTAAACTGTAGTTGGGACTTTGTCCTATATATTCTGGACAAAACTACTTCACTGTTTTTTATTGTGTTGCTTCGGCTACTTATCCACTAAAAGTGGAAAGTAATGATGAAGATTACCATGGAGACATTTCTTCTCCAAGCCAGAAGTTTTCATGAAAAGCACCATCTCTTGCTCACGAACCATATGTTCCTGACCTCTTGTCTAAAGTGGATAATTTACCCTGGATAGGGAGGAGGCGGGGCATCGTGTTGCCCGCTTTTTGCAATGGCTTGCTCATAAGAGGGCAGTCCCGGGGCCTCCACGTCATCCGAAGGAAGCGGCGGTGGGAGAACAGGCTCTAACGACACTTCCTCTAGCCTACGTATGAGAGGGGCGTTGCTCCTCCTGGGACGAACCCGAACTGAGCTGTGGGAACAACACAGTGTAGACATTTGCACAATATCTATTTATTATTGTTTATTCAAGTTTTACACAGTGAGACTTCTATATACGAGCTGCTTGAGATCATCTTAACCCAGCAGCCGAGTAAGCAACAACATTTCTGCTGCTTTAGCGCGTGGCGGAGCTTCAAAGTCATTTTATCACCATCTTATTTATCCTATTGCTGTATTGTAATCTCCCATTACTATTCAAGTGTGTTTTTAATGATATAAAATATGTCTTTTGTAGCTATTTTGGATTGGATGATTTTTGGAAGGCCGACCTGATTAATTGCTTTTCAGTTACAGTAATCCCTTCGTTGTATCGTGGTTTAATTTTGGCGGTTTCGATACTTAGAGGATGGATGTTCCACGTGCATGCATTGTGTTCTGCAGCAGACAACACAAAGCAAATTCTATCACAGAGGTAGATTGCGAAGGTCTTTTTGTGTGTGTGTGTTTAGGGGTAGAGGGGGGTCTTGGGCATGACTTGTGATAGGCTAGTGAATGCTGGGAGGGCGGACAATTCCAGTGTCCTCGTTTGCCTGCGTCCCTGCGTCTTAGACGCATTATTTTTGCTGGGGACGCATAGTCTCAAATCAACGTGCGTCCCCGGGACGCAACTTTTTTGACACAAAATTGTCATTATTACCCGATTACATTTTTTTAAACAAAGATTTACCGCACTCCAAACTTTTCGTCAGGCAGATCCGCCATTGTTGTTTTGGTCTCGTGGATCGAGTTTTTGTCTGCACGCCGATCTCGAGTTGTGTGGTGAAAAGTCCGTCTCTTTTTAGAGAACCGGCTTTTTCGGCTCAACTCATTCAAGAGAGCCTGCTCTCTAACGGCTTACTTGCTTTGATGCATTATATTACGAATGATTATGTTGTATAAAGAAGTTAAGAAAAAAAGGAAGTATAAAAGGAGAAAATGAAAAAAAGACAGGTTTGAGGTTATCCCTTTAACAATCATATTACCAACAATAATTTGATGCAGAAAATGAATTAATAATTTGATGATTAAAACTGAATGAATATATAGATTTTATTATATTATTTGTCACCGATTTACAATTTCAACCTCGACAACACTAAATTTTGGGGACCCATAGATCTCTGTTGGGACCCATAGATTTTTGAGCATGCGAGTCCCCTGGACCCATCACTTTTCAGAGGTAAAATGAACACTGCAATTCGATGTCTTACCCAAAAAAACTGCTAGGCACAGCGACAGCTAGTATTTTAGCAGCTCGTTACATTGGAAAATTAAATAATCTAATTGGACTTTGAGGAAAGTCAGAAAAGTGAAAAGAAATGCTAATCATCACCGGGTGCTGCATGGACTGTTATCGGGTGCGGAAAGAGACAGAGACGGCTAATTGCGGCGTCAGGAGAGAAAGCTTGAGCGGGGCCGCGGGTCTGGCCCACTTCGACTACTACAAGCAGCTTCTAAGAGTGGCTACTTCAAGCCACCCCTGACGAGCCTGTATCTCACCAACACCAGATAGATTACCCAGAAAACGGATGTCCTCCTATTCCTCCTAATCGCTACATTTGTGACTCCTGTATTTTTATCATCACAGAGACCTGGCTCAACCAGAGGATCCCCGACGCTAACATGAAGCAAGAAAACCACTCTCTACATAGTGTTCTTCCACTGAATGGAGAAGCCCTCTAATGCAGTTGTATGATTGTATAAGGACAACCTGCAATTCTGTGTCCTGTGTTCTTATTTATAGATCTAGAGTTGTTATTTTGTTACAGTCGTATTTATTATATGTTACTGATAAGTAATAAATAAATAAATGTCTATACTTCATAGGTGTTGACTATCGCTGGACTTTTTTGGAATGCTATATTCAGTATTGCTCGAGATATAAGCAATTTTTGATACAAGTACAATAAGGGAATTAATTAATCTCGTATGTAGAGGTATTATTGTACAGTTACACTTCAAAATAGGGCTGGGCAATTGGCACAAAAACAAAATAGTGATTTTTACAATACTGGATGATTAATTTTATTCAACCCATTAAAAATAAAAAATAATGAATTGGAAAAATTATCACATAAATCAAACTATATAAAAAATATGTATATTAACAATATTTGATGGATTTTGAAGACATTTTAAACCCATCCCATCAAAAATGTCTTTCAAAAAGGTTTTTGTACAAAAATATTTTTTTCAAAAAAGTTCAGACAACAATAACGGCTTTTAAATGGGTGTTAATGTACAATTAACATTTGGTTTTCCCAATTAAAATAAAATTAAGGGGTTAGTACTTATATTAATCCTTAACATCCCGACTAAAGATTCTGCCAACTATGCAAAAACTTAGAAAATGCCTTTTTTTTCAAACTGTCAATTTTTACAATTATAAGTGTATTTGAATAATAAAAATAATACTTTAGAGTGTTGATTAACCCAAATACAGTTTTTTTTTTTTTTACAATAATATGCTCTATGCCAGGGGTGTCAAACTCATTTTAACTCGGGGGCCACACGATAGAACAAACATTCTGTTGGGGGCCGGACCAGTAGATTAAAGAGAAAGAAAAAGAGAGATAAAGAAATAAGAGAAAGAGGGGGGGATAAAGAAAGAGAGAGAGGGGGAGAGCCTGAGAAACAAAAGAGATAAAAAGAGAAGTCATGAGAGAGGGGGAAAGAAAGGGAGAGGAAGAAAGAAATCTAAAGAGAAATAGAAAGACAGAAGGAGAGAAAAGAGAAAAGAAAGCGCAAAGGGTAGGAAGAGAGAAAGAGAAAAGGAAAAAAAGGAAATTAGAGCAAAATAAGTTAAAAAGACAGAGAGAGAAAGAGACAAAGAGCAACAAAGGAAGAGAAAAAGAGAGACACAAAGAGTGAAAGACAGTGGGAGAAAAGGGATAGAAAAGAGAGAGAGAGAAATAAATACAAGTGCAGTGTCTTTGTGAGAAGCACCATTCTTTAGCAACATCAAGTTGACATATTTCAACCTGCAGCTTGTTTTTATCTTGTGCTTCTCTGAGTGTTGTCTCACGGGCCGGATTCAATCCCTTAGTGGGCCTGATCTGGCCCGCGGGCCGCCACTTTGACACCTGTGCTCTTTGCCTTACCATTAGTCACAGCATAGTAGTTCGTATAATGTTCCATTGACTTGATCAGCAAAATAGGCTAAATATATTTTAGGTGGCGGCTATTTTGTCACTTGTTGTAGAGTAAAAATACCTGTCAATACTCCACAAAGTCAGCTAACCATGATTGGTCGTTACCTAAACCCTGTGTTTATTTTCATTATGTTTCTTAACTCATCTTAATCAAATATCAAAATGTGTATTGTGAGGTATCAGTTGTTGATAGAGAAGTGAATCTTGGTAAACTTTCATAATAATTTAGAGGCTTTTTGCGATGGAATTACTGTTAACCCCGATCTCCTTTACCTGGCTTGGCTGAGGCTGTCCTTGCATTTGCCTGGACAAAAGTACCAACTCAGCAAGCCCACAAGGACAAACACGACTCCCAAAACAACCAGTGCCACTAAAAGGGAAGTGATGTCCACTCTTGAAGGTCCTTTGGTCTTCTCTGTGGAGCATCAGAAAATAATTAGCAAGCATCATATTGTGTCTCTTTCTGACTAAAACAATGAATAAAAAATAAAAAAAAGATCGCCGTTCTGACAATAAAAATTGTTTTATTGATAAACAACTTACATATAATTTGGGTATGATACTTAATGAAAAAAATAAAGCAGCAGACTGTCAATACAAGAAGCTTGACAAATATTGTGTGCTCAGGCAGACAGACAGGTTTTATAGGAGCTGCAATTGCTCTGCATGACTTGAGTCAGGCAAGGGCTTGTGTAAACAACACGTTTTACTAAATTATGTATTTTCATAGAAGCTCATTTCAGGTGAACGGATACAACCGTCATAACAGAATAATAACTGTTAAAAAAAACAACAGATTAGATGTGTCAACTAAAGCGCTATTATTGAATCCGAATTCTAATGTATTATACCAGCGTTTCCGATACCACCTCTTTAAGGTAAAT
The DNA here is from genome assembly GCF_059441175.1 of Urocampus carinirostris. NCBI lineage: Eukaryota > Metazoa > Chordata > Actinopteri > Syngnathiformes > Syngnathidae > Urocampus > Urocampus carinirostris. The sequence goes on from NC_142352.1 coordinate 43,398,404, forward strand.
GACAAAAGGCGCTCCCTTTCTCCCAATCTGTCCTTCTCTTTTTTAGAGGGAAGGCACTAGTAACTAAGAGGCGTCATCTCTGTGTATGCCTGCTTTTTGAGCTGAGCAGAGTGGTTAGGGGCAGAGGCCTGGAGTTCAATAAGTAAGACAACATGAAAAAAGAACTGTATGTAAAAATAATGAGTCGAAGCAGGAAAGGAAGCCAAATATTGATTTATACTAATGGTATTGGCTCCTGGGGTTAAAGGAGCAAAACATCATAATCCGGTGGTCCGCAGCTGATGACCCAGTCAGGCCCAAATGTTTAGGGTACACTAGCATTCCAAAGGCACCAGATGAGGTGCATCAGGCAGAAATGATTGGCAGGAATACCACCAAATTTTATTTCCAATGGGTTTTTCCAGACAGGATCTAGTGGCTACTGTGAAAGAGCAGTTGGCATTCAGGAATGTCTAAAAGACAACCAGGAAAGACTGGATGACTGCAGGAAAGTCTTTACTGGGAGTGGAGGGCCAGTCACCCTACGCACTAGTTCTGTAAAGGACACCCAAACACACTACAAAGTCAAATAAAAGAAAACAAGCCGACAGGCCCTCAGAGAGGCAGGGTGGAAGAAGGGGCAAGACGAACAGACCTTACGGCAACGACTGGAATGGAACTGGACAAAGTTCTAGGACATAGAGGAAATGCAGGGCTGGGTGGGAAAAGGTAACCTCGTTCAGGGGTCTGCGGATCCACCAATGAAAGATGAGGTGCTCATCAAGGGATTAGCAGCAACAGTACACTGCATCTGCAGGAACTAGGAAATAAAAATCAGGTCTCAAACCGCAGAGCAAAAGGGTCCAACGCTGCTGAAGAAAGGCAGGAGGGTTAAGGGCATATTCTTCTAGGAGAGCACCCCCTCGGACACTCCCCATTCTATGGGAAATACTGTACACTAATATCATATTCGATATTAGAGTTGTGAATGTTATGGCCATTGAGTGTACATTTTAATATTTAGTAGTTTATTATTACACAAAAAAATTGTCCTTACCTGCAGTGTATCGCTTCCAAAAATCATTCTGTAAAACACAAATATCGGAGTTAGTCTTCTGAATTCAGCGTGTTACTTAACATATTGCGTGACTCAACTGTAGCCTGGACATTTTCAAAAACCTCACGGGCTTCCTCGTAATTGCAGTCTTCTTCGTAACACTCTCGTTCCAAGTTTCCAGGGACGAAAATCTCAAAATCAAACCGGTTGAACAGCAGATGACGACCCAGGAACGAATTGGCCTCCCCTTCATCCGCAAACACTGACAGGCCAAACATATTGCGACATGTAAAGTCACGACAGCCAGGGCAAAAGCTTTTACTCTCTGTACTTAAGTTAATACACTGCATAAAGCACACATTGTGTTAAAAAATGATAGGACTGATTCAAAATACAGCTTCTAAATGTTACCCATTTAAAAACTGAACACATATTTTAACATTTATCATTTATTAAATCCAGATCAGTAGTCTAGATGGTAGGGCGCCCGCTCCGAGACTGGGAGGTCGCTGGTTCAAGCCTTGGCCGAGTCATACCTAAGACTTACAACATTGGTACTCATTGCCTCCCTGCTTGGCGTTCAGCATTAAGGGTTGGAATTGGGGGGTTTGGTCACCTAATGACTCCCAACACCTCAGTTGGGGGCTGGGAATCCCCTCCTCTAAATCAATCTCCCAAAAAGAGTAGGAAATGACTCTAGCCACCTCCCACTAGGGGGATATGGGTGTGGTATATATATTTATTAAATCACTAATTTTACCATTTCGTGTAACATGATTATCTCAAACATGGTTTTAATCCTCTGCAAAGAATGTTTTATAATCCTGCTGAGCTGGTGAATCAGAATGTCCGGTACAATACGGTCATGGCCAGTGGTTGTCAAATATTTCTTATTTGTTTTTTCTGTATTTTTCAGATGTAGATTTTTCTTTTGAGGCATATTGCAACAAACATCACAAGATTAACAAATCCCACAAGAGGTTTTAAGCCGAAGAATTATAGGTGAACTGTCCCCTATATAACTAGAGGGTTTTTCTATTAATAATTTCGACAAATTTTCATGTCTTTATAACAGTCATTTATTAGAAATTATTGCATGGTTTAAAGTCACGATATATACATTTAAAAGTTTCTGAAGGGTTTTCTCTTCACACATTTTCCCTCCTAAATTGTGTGAATAAGGGAAAATTCACAGAGAAATGTGAGAAATGTCCTTTCTCATAAGACTCCTGAAGTGAAGTGAAGCAAAGCAAATTTTAGAGCAATGAACTATCCCTTAGTATGGATTACCAGTTGAAGACGCACCTAATGAACACAGAATAACCTTAAAACAATGAGATGTTTATGGGCCACCACTCATCTATACAAGGCATTTGTATTGATATTGTGTTTGTAAAATATGAGTTGAGAAGCAAAATACACCTTGATATAGTTTGAGAGCGTTCTCCATCCGGGCCCCGGTGCTGTGGAATGCTCTCCCCCCTGAGATTCAATCTGCAACCTCAGTGGAAATGTTTAAATCTAAGCTTAAAACACACTTCTACTCTATAGCATATGAATAACCTATATTTTATGTTGATAATATGTGTATTATTTGCCCTCATGTAGGTTTTAGATGAGGGGATGGTGTCTTAATAGTCTCTGTGGTTTGCAATAATCTGTGGTCTGTGCAGCCCTTTGAGACTCTTTGTGATTAAGGGCTATACAAATAAACATGGCTTGATTTGACATTTGCAAATGAGATTTCAGTTTGTTTTTTTGACTTTTGTTGCACACTGTTGTTCATGGTTTTGAGTATTATAAACTGTTTACATCATTGTCACTATTGGCCAATCATGTTGCTGTTCTTTGTTATCCACAACCTTCAGGTCGAAATTGTCTTTGTGTGGTTCAAGGTTCAGGGATCATTTAACCCTTTGGGTCGTAGGGGCACCGCTTTCTTTGTTGTGTCTTGGGTTAGTACAGCCTTCCGGTGCCCATCCCTCTCCAGGCTGGTATTTGAGGTCTGGGTTTCATCTAACTATCCAAACACAAAATGCCATTTTAGACTATTAGAGGCCCTAACATCAAAATATTGGAAGAAAAGCCTTTAGGTTGACTTCCACTTTAATCAGATAATGTAATATTATATATATATATATATATATATATATATATATATATATATATATATATATATATATATATATATATATTGATTATGCAGATGATTTTATTTAGTTTTTTAATCATGTTTTTTTTGCGTCACGTTATTGCAATTTTGACTTTGTGTGGCTTTTTCTAGGTAACAAACGTACTCATTAAATTGAAGTCAAATCTCGATTCACTACTGACTAGATATTTACTTTTTTTTTTTTTAAATAATAAAGAAAATGTTAATTGTTAGCACGGCGGCGCAGTGGTTAGCGCTTGTGCGGCACAGTTCATGTCATGGGAACCTGTCGTGGGTTCAAATCCAGCTCCAGACTTCCTGTGCGGAGTTTGTATGTTCTCCCCGTGCTTGCGTGGGTTTCCTCCGGGCACTCCGGTTTCCTCCCACATTCCAAAAAACCATGCATTTCAGGTGAATTGGCCGGTCTAAATTGTCCCTAGGTGTGAATGAGCGAGCGAGTGAGTTGTCTGTCCCCGTGAGCCCTGCGATTGGCTGGCAACCAGTTCAGGGTGTCCCCTGCCCACTGCCTGGAGATGGCTGGGATGGGCTCCAGCCCCCCGCGACCCTAATGAGGATAAGCGGTACGGCTAATGAGATGAGATGAGATGTTAATTGTTAATTTAAAACAAATTAAATACATCACACATTAAAGCAGTGATTTTCAACCACTGTGCCGCGGCACACTAGTGTGAGAGATCTTTAGGTGTGCCGTGAGAAATTATCCAATGTCACTTCTTAAAATGTAAAATTTTATAAAACATTTATGAATCATTTTCTGCAAATATTATTATGTCATTGTCAAGTGTCTGTGCTGTAAAAACTTGGGGTATTATAAATTATATTGTAATTAAACATACTGTTCAGTGTCATCTTATAACATTTTTGGTAAGTGGTGTGCCGTGAAATTTTTCCAATGTAAAAAACGTGCACTGTCTCAAAAAATGTTGAAAAACACTGCATTAAAGAGACATTGTGTACTATTTGACCACTGTATGTCACTATATTGTGTCCTGCAACCAAAAACAAGTGATAAAAAGCACAAGGAAGAAAAAAAACTAAAGATTCAAAGGGACCAAACTAAACTATTTTTCTTGTATTTTCTTTTCCGCCATGCCTTTTATGAGATTCAGTTTTTTGGGTAGCTGTAGCAGCTCCCTATAGGTGAGACTTAACATTATGTAAAATAAATCCTAATTTCTCCATCCAGGAGTATTTTAAAACATGCAAGTTTAAATGTAGTTTTGTTTTAATTTATTTTTCCTATTAATTAAATCATTATTATTTTTGGGCAGCACGGCGGCGCAGTAGTTAGCGCGTGTGCGGCACAGTTCTAAGGTCTTGGGAACCTCCTGTGTGGGTTCAAATCCACCTACCGGACTTACTGTGCGGAGTTTGTATGTTCTCCCCGTGCTTGCGTGGGTTTCCTCCGGGCACTCCGGTTTCCTCCCACATTCCAAAGACATGCATTTCAGGTGGATTGGCCGGTCCAAATTGTCCTTAGGTGTGAATGAGCGAACGAGTTGTCTGTCCCTGTGTGCCCTGCGATTGGCTGGCAACCAGTTCAGGGTGTCCCCTGCCCACTGCCCAATGATTGCTGGGATGGGCTCCAGCACCCCCGCGACCCTACTGAGGATAAGCGGTGCAGCTAATGAGATGAAATGAGATTATTGTTTTTATTATGAATTATGATGTTTTTTACCACTAGGAGGCGGTAAGTTTATTTAGTGCTTACTATTGGTTAAAAACTTACTTAATTAAAATATACATATTGATTTACAGTGCATCCGGAAAGTATTCAAAGCGCTTCACTTTTTCCACATTTTGTTATGTTACAGCCTCATTCCAAATTGTATTAATTTAATCTCTTATCTCAAAATTCTACAAAAAATATTCCATTATGCCGATGTGAATTTTTTTTTTTTTTTTACTTTTTTTGAATTTATTAAAAATAGAAAACTAAGATATCACATTTACATAAGTATTCACAGCCTTTGCTTAATACTTTGTTGATCCACCTTTGGCAGCAAATACAGCCTCAAGTCTTTTTGAATATGATCCCACAATTTTAGCACACCTATCTTTAGGCAGTTTTGCCCATTCTTCTTTGCAATAAGTCTCAAGCTCAATCAGGTTGGATGGGAGACGTTTGTGCACAGCCATTTTCAGATCTCTCCAGAGATGTTAGATCGGATTCAAGTCTGGACTCTGGCTGGGCCACTCCAGGACATTCACAGAGTGGTTCTGAAGCCAATCTTTTGAGATCTTGGCTGTGTGCTTTGGGTCGTTGTCCTGCTGAAAAATGAACCTTCGCCCCAGCCTGAGGTCAAAAGCGCTCTGGAGCAGGTTTTCATCCAGGATATCTCTATATATTGCTGCATTCATTTTTCCTTCTATCCTGACTAGTCTGCCAGTTCCTGCTGCTGAAAAACATCCCCACAGCATGATGCTGCCACCACCATGCTTCACTGTAGGGATGGTATTGGCCTGGTGATGAGCGGTGCCTGGTTTCCTCCAAACATGGCGCCTGGCATTCACACCAAAGAGTTCAATCTTTGTCTCATCAGACCAGAGAATTTTGTTTCTCATGGTCTGAGAGTCATTCAGGTGCTTTTTGGCAAATTCCAGACGGGCTTCCATGTTCCTTTTACTAAGGAGTGCCTTTCGTCTGGCCACTCTACCATACAGGCCTGATTGGTGGATTGCTGGAGATGGTTGTCCTTCTGGAAGGCTCTCCTCTCTCCACAGAGGAACGCTGGAGCTCTGACAGAGTGACCATCGGGTTCTTGGTCACCTCCCTGACTAAGGCCCTTCTTCCCCGATCGCTCAGTTTAGCAGGCCGGCCAGCTCTAGGAAGAGTCCTGGTGGTTCCAAATGTCTTCCATTTACGAATAATGGAGGCCACTGTTCTCATTGGGACCTTCAAAGCAGCAGTTTTTTCTGTATCCTTCCCAAGATTTGTGCCTCAAGACAACCCTGTCTCGCAGGTCTACAGACAGTTCTTTTGACTTCATGCTTGGTGTTTGTGCTCTGACATGTACACTCAACTATGGGACCTTATATAGACAGGTTTGTGCCTTTCCAAATCATGTCCAATCAACTGAATTTACTGCGGGTGGACTCCAATTAAGCTGTAGAAAGATCTCAAGATGATCAGTGGAAAAACGATGCACCTGAGCTCAATTTTGAGCTTCATGGCAAAGGCTGTGAATACTTATGTAAATGTGATTTCTTAGTTTTCTATTTTTAATAAATTCAAAAAAAGTTAAAAAAAAAACTTTTTCACATTGTCATAATGGAGTATTTTGTGTAGAATTTTGAGATAAGAGATTAAATTAATACAATTTGGAATGAGGCTGTAACATAACAAAATGTGGAAAAAGTGAAGCGCTGTGAATACTTTCCGGATGCACTGTAGATTAACAGCAGAAATACATGAATTATCTAACAAGTTTGCATTATTTTAAATACTCATAAACCAAGACATTTGCATTTATGTGACATAACATGAGCGCCACTTGGAGGGAGCTAACATATGTCAACACATATCTTGCTGTTACGTGTACCCAGAAAAAACAAAAAGCTTGCAAAAGGCTTAGCAAAACAATTAGTAGAAAAATGTTCCAGTTTTGTCACTTTGATTCTCTGTATCTTGTATTCTTACTTGTGCTTTTTATCAGACGTTGCATTTCTTTGTAAGAAGTACTGTAATGCAGTATTAATAAAATTATGTGACACTTCCGTCAATACCAAATAGTGCATAACCGCGTTATTTTGCTACTCATGAGATGCACATCATGTATTCCAATGTCCTCCAAGTTCTGAACACACCAGGGTCTCTCACATTGTCACATACTCTCGATCCACCAGCTACCTCAATTTGATGGGTGGGTTTGTCTATATTTACATACAGAGTACAACTGAATACAGTTATGGTGGCGTCCTCGGACAACTAGTTGCCAGCCAGTCACAGGTCACACAGAGACAGACAGCTCACACGCTCATTCACACCTAGGGACAAATTGGATCAGCCAATTAACCTAACATGCATGTTTTTGGAATGACAGAGGAAACTGGAGTGCCCGGAGGAAACCCATGCAAGCACGGGGAGAACATGCGAACTCCACACAGGAAGGTTCAATCTCACGACCTCAGAACTGTGCCGCACATTCGCTGACCACTGCGCTGCCGTGCTGCTCATCAACAAATATTTGTCCTCATTTCAGCTGCATGGAATTGAATATAACAATGCCCAGCTTAATTGTTGCGTGCGTGTAAGCTATGTGTGTGGTCATCCTCCCAGCACCACATTTGCAGTTTTTTTTTGTAAAAGAAAGCAACATGTCCAAGTGAGAGGCTATTACCCACAGTAACTATAAAGAAATTAACAAAACCTCATCCTAATTTATTTGTAAATGTTTGTCAGCGCTACCCAGTCGATCAGTTTGAAGTGTAAGGTGATGTTCACAAATGGGAAGTGAGACTCCAGAACAGTATTGAATGATCCTAAATCACTTGGAGTAAAATATAATAAAATATATACCAGCTAAACACTTTGGGTGACCAGCACCCCCAAATCTCTGAAACCAAAATAGCCCCTGCTTCTTGATTTCAGTATTTCATTTTAGAGCTGTGAATACAGCTTAGATGTGAGTGTATACGATAGGGATAATATCACAATATAAGAAGGGAGAAATTACGCGGCCTCGTACTCTGCTTGAGATGGCACCACCGTAACTATATTCAGTTGTATTTTGTAGGTACATATAAACATAAACCTTGAGCAAATGCCATATTCAGTGTTGTGCTGCTGGCAGATTGAGGGATGTATGGCAATTTATGAACGAGAAACCGTTAAACAACAACATATATAGTAATTAGTGGTTTGCTTTAAAAAGTGGCGGAGAAACGCACCATGGTGTAACGACAGTTAAATTACATTTGCGTATTAAAGATATGTTACAGTCCTTGGATTGAGAAAAGTAATTGCATTCCAGGAACGCGTTACTTTGCAACACTGTTTGTAACTACATAATTACCTTCAGAGTAACATGCTAAACCAAAAAATATGAATAGTTCAATGTTTCCACAGTTTGACCTACAGGGGGTTGTCTTCTATGTGAATATAGGCTCTATACCAGGGGTTGGGAAACGTCTTGACCCAAATAGACATACATTTTGAGAAATTCAGGAAAACCCGCTCTCCTGACAAAAACTAATTTTTCATAGCATTATATTTCACTGCGTGGCATTAGATTGATACATCCCAACCATTATCTGTAGCGCTTATCCTCAGTAGGGTCGCGGGGGTGCTGGAGCCCATCCCAGCTGTCTTCAGTAGTGGGCAGTGGGCAACCTGAACTGGTTGCCAAAGAGTTGCAGGGCACACAGAGATAGACGACTCACACGCCCAATAACAGCTAGGGACAATTTGGACCGACCAATTCACCTGACATACATATTTTTGGAATGTGGGAGGAAACCGGAGTGCCCGAAAGAAACCTACGCAAGTAAGATAGTTTAATAACATTTATGAAATAAGAACAATGCCAGAGCCTGTGTCCTATATCAAGAAATGTCACACTTTAAACTTGTCTCCCTCCCACAGTTACTTTGGATTTTGACCTTTATTTTGACAAATAATAATTTCAAAACAAGGTGCAAGCAGATTTCTTTTGTAAATATGTCACGAAAAACTGCAAACGTTAATGGATGTATTTCTTATCAGAGCAGTGGACCGATATGAAAGAGAGGAGCGTGCTGTTTATGCATAGCTTCACCCACCCATACCGCTAACACAATCAAATGTTTCTGTGTGCTTGGCTAGCGTTTTGGGATAATTAGTTTTTTTCTGTGGATTTTTATCATTTTCTCAACACCGAACATGCATTTTTTTACAAGCTTGCATAAGATTCTTTAGCAATGTACAGCCAAAACAGTGGTGTGACACTTTGACTGTAAAGCAGGGGTTGGTAACATATTTTGACCCAAAGAGCCATAAAAGCAAAAATATTTAAAACTATGTTGGGGGAGAGGCACACCATATATTTGACGACAAATTTCAACAAAACTGCCAAACCCACTCTCCAGATAAAAGCCAATTCTTCAGCACATTTTATTTCACTGTCTGACGTTTGTTGGTTTCTCATAGCCTATATAAATATAAATACACCACCTAAAATGTGTCTCCCTCCCGCAGTTACTTCTGTTGAGGCTCATATTGTCTGTCATTTTTTCCCCCTAAGTAACGGTTTCAAAACAAAGTGTAAGAAAACTTCTTTTGTAAAAATGTCCCAAAATACTGCAAACGAGGATACCAACGTATTTACCTTCAGTCCTGACAGCGCTGGGCAACATAGAAAGATTGCACATGTCCTGTTCTATGTATAGCTCCGCCCACCCCTACCGCTCACCCAATCAAATTGCTCTGGGTGCTTTGCTAGAGCTTCTAGGTTAAACTTTTGTTTCGGGTTAAAGTATGCTCTGTGAGTTTTCATTATAAAGTGTCTCAACAGTGAACCTAAATTGTTTAACAAGCTTCCATATAAAGGGGCCAAAACGGGGTCTGCTGGTGTGAAACCCAGACTCTAACCTGTAGTTAAAATTTTGTCCCATATTTAGTGGACCGGACATCAGTACTAACCATATTGTTTCGGCTTCGCATGTATGATAACCAGCTCCATATGAAGCAATATAGTAAAAAGTACTATTTTTTCCCCGAGCCAGATGTACTCATGAAGAGAGCCATATATAGCTCGCAAGCCGTAGGTTCCTTGACCCATGCTGCAAACTGTGCCCTTCATATACTGGACAGAATGTTTTGCGTTTTCGAAGTAGCTTCGGCTATCCGCGCACCAAACTCTACACTGGGTTTATCGTAATTGAAAAACTACAGAGGAAATTTGCACAAGTAGTATTTTATCACCGAACCATATGCACTCATGAAAAGAGCAACATATGGCTCGCGACCCATAGTTTCCGAATCGTGCCCTATACGATAACTAGACAGTTACTTTCGGACTAGCACGTACTTTTTGGTGTCAGAAATTCAGGAGGTAACTTAGTAACTTTTTAAATTTCAAGGCAGTGTAGCATTTGCGACGCTGCTTTGTTTACGTATTGTTTCTAGAGTTTTTCATCATATTTAAGTGTAACGGGTGTAATAATAACTTTTGTTTTATTGAAATTCCTGCTGAAATATGTGTATAGTTTTTGGTAAATGTCCTGCAATGCTGAGTCCAACAGTGCCATCTGCTGGTATGGGGTGGGGTTTGGTTTTGGCTTCTAACATGTGACCAGGAGGCGGGGTTTGTTGTTAGTCTTACGAGAGAGAACTACAAAGGTAAGACCTATCTTTTGGTGCTGCACAAAAGAAGATAATTTTAAACATTATAACCCCAGCTGACAAATCTCTCACCATGCATAGTAATGTGATTGATATTGTCAAGCTGTTTACGTTTATTTTCGTTTTGTTTCTGTTTTACTAAATATTAATTCCCCTTGTAGAGATCAAAGAGATCAAACCCAGCAGAAAAAGCTAATGTTGTGACTCATCCATTTGCAGGTAAATTGTACCCATTTTTATACTCATTATTGTTTTAATTCCTATTTTCTCATATACATTAAAAAAGGATGATGTTGGTTAAAATTCAGACTAAAGAAAAACATGTTGAATTCATTGTAAACGTTAAAAATCCACTATACGATCTCTTGTTAAAAGTATCTTGTTAAAATGTAAAGATGTAAAAATGTATTGTGATATTCTAATGTATTTTCTGTAAAGTGAAAAGAAAGCTCTTTGATATGCTTTGTTGTTAGTCTTACGAGAGAGAACTACAAAGAGATCAAAGAGATCAAACCCAGCAGAAAAAGCTAATGTTGTGACTCATCCATTTGCAGAAACTGTAATAATAAAAACCTCATCATCCAGTCCAGCGTGAATGTGGATCTTTGGTGGGACACGTACACCGCGGTAACATAAGCACAGACTGTCCTTTATTAAGGAAAGAGGGTTTTACAAATGATATCTTTTTGGGTGGTGCTTGGGTAGAATTTGGAATTGTTGCAAGCAACTCCCAAAACGGACTAGTTATACATATTGAAGTAACTAGAAACTGTAACTACAGTATTTCAGTAACGTGCCCAACACTGGTGGTCATATAATGGTTAAGGGGTGCAAGTCTGTAATTTTTGATCTGCAGTTGTCTAAAAATCGACTCACCTGCTTCTAGAGATTCGTCATCAATGGAGTGCAACCTCCTGACGCAGGCTAGCTCTGCACAGGTGAAAAAGAGGACCAGGGGGACGAGGAGAAAAAACATGGCTAGGCAGAAACCGACACATCAAAAGGCCAACAAAAGATAAGTTTGCATAAAGTCCACTAATCTCGTTGTAGGCAACAGTCGTTTATGTCCACGGGATAAACCGCCGTTTATACCCCCACATACTACTGATAAGACTCACGAAACGTCACAAGCAGTAGGGTCCACTTTTCTTTTGTAATTTGTTATAGAGGTATTCTCAAGAGGACGCTCGTGGCTTGAACTTGGGTCAAAGGAATTTTGTTTACTCTAAAGTCAAAACTGCTCTTCCTTGAATTACCTGCGCAGGCTCGACCAATCGAGCGCCATACCTGGATGACGCGTGGAATGTTGTGCACATGAATGGGCGCTAGATGGCAACAGTTTCTGATTTTCTACAAGGTTGATTTATATTTACGTAAAATCGAAGTAACAAAACTGCACACTTCAGTGGGCCTGGTATTGTGAAAAAAAAAGAAACAATGATAGAATGCGACTAAAATTAATGATACAAACTTTTCTATTGCTATCATTATGATTAATATTATGGAAAACGAAGCAAGGTACACTTCTAAAAAGGCCAAACCCTTTAGATTTTAACATTCATATTAATTAAAATAATCTAATGTTTGAAAATGATAGAAAACGATGTTGTTGTCACAGCATTGTAAAGCCAAATTTAAATCAAACAGATTGGAAATCAAAAACAAAAGTATTGTTCCTTTGTTTTGGTCATTTGTTTTCCCCGTTTTTTTTGTTTTCCCCTGTATAATGTTTAATCCAAATTGAAAAAACAAAACTTGCGTTCCCCTTTTTTCAATTTTTGATTTTCCTTGTTCAATTTTTAATACATATTCATAATTCCAACTGTTGGGAATAAAGATTCAATCAAATAAACCAATACAAGCTAAATCTCATCTGAAATTACAGTTTTAAATTCCTATAGTGTCATAGTTGCCATGGCGCTCAATTGGCCCCGCCTGTGTGGCGCCAGCTGCGGCTCGTTGACAGATTGGCTTCCCTTTTGTTTAAGCTCAGTGCTCTCACTCTCCCTGGGTCAGTCCATCAGCGAACCTCTGTTGTTACAAGGCAAGCATTTTTTACCCTGACTCCCTCTTGTCCCGTTTTTGCTCCTGTTTTTCCACCTGTCCGTCCCTGATCTCCCATGTTGTCTCCGGCTTACGACCCGTTTTTGATCCCGACCACGCCTTCTCTCCCGTCCCGGCTATCTACCTGTTTTTCCGACCCTGCCACCGCCATCTCCCTCTATGGGAGATCCACTTCTGTTTTCGGATCACGGTCTGATTGCGAGAACGACTTGCTTCCCGCATCCAGCGAGCACCGGATCGCGGGCGCTGTCCTTCCTCTTTCTATTCAATAAACTTGTGGTTAACGCTACGTATTTGGGTCCTGCTTGCGTTCAGGTGCGACATATAAAATCAATAGAACACACCGTACAGTGTAATGTTTTGTAGAAAGACACGTTGAATGTTTCTTGGAGGTTCAGCAACAATGCTGGAGAACATGAGGAGAGTATATTTTGGCTCCAATATTTCTGGAACGAATTGTGGTATGCTTTAATGAAAACTGTGGGATGTGGGATACCCAAAACATTCAATGTGTTCTATTTGGGGAATCTAACAGAATAAATATTGCAGAAAAAGGAAAGAAGAGCACCAAGTAAAAGTTCATTTGAAAACAAGGAAAAAAAGGGAAAACAAGACTATAGTACAAACAAGAGATCCCAACCGTGGAGAAGTGGGTGTGCACTGTTGAGGAAATATTTGTAGAGGATGACATTCCGTATAAGGATAGGCCGACAGGAGACCTAATTTATTGACAAATGGGAAAATATGAATGGACTATAGGAAAAGGAAGGACAGTGAAAACCGAACAATGAAGACTGAACTTTGAACAATGACTTGTTAACGATAGATCCTCTATTTCACAACATTTCGATGTTTTCACCTTTGTTGTCTTGTTTTTTGTATGTTAAAGAAAAGAAAGAAAACGCACAATAAAAAGCATGATAAAAAACAGAATGCCACTTTGACATTATATTACGTTTAACACGAACCACAATACTTAAATATTTGATGAGAAAATAACAGCATTTAAATCCCGAGTGAAGTAAAATATACCGGTATTCATTGGAAAACCTCCACTCTGCAAAAGGGGTAAACGACGAAACTTCAGAATAAAACAGATATTCATTCAAACTGCGGTGGAAAATGCAGTACAAAAAATCATATAACAAACTTTATCCACAGCTACAAGCCTAATCCTCATGTTTGATGCAAAGTGTTTTGTATTTAAATCTTCTAATTTGTTTTGAAATAAGTAGAAATTTTGCATACCACAAGAATGCGCACTTGTACCACTGATGGCTCGCATTCACTTCAAAAATCATTGATCGATCCCGTAAAAGGCTGCAGTGAAATGTAAAAGCCTTTCTCTTTTTTAATGAGCCTTCAGACGCCAGATTCTACCTAAACATTCGAACTCCATCAATCTATTTGAGGCTTTTACAAGTTCGGGGCTATACCATCACCTCTTAATGGTGAGGCACATATGACATTTGTAATGCAACGCTATCTTAGCGATCTCTATGCTTCTTTTAAAGGCACTCAACCTGTCGCGGGAACTGGCCAGCGACCTGGACTTGTACGGGGAAAACTGTTTGGAAGAGCCTAAAAGTGTTATTTTTGGGAGAACACGCTACCCTGAACCCTCCCCACCCTCAGCCCGACATAAAACAAAAACAAAACAAAAACCCAGACATCTAAAATCATGAAACTACACATAAACTATTTTAAATTGGGTTATACAATTGATCTCTTGCCCTGCTTTCGTCCTAAATTGTCCTTGAATAAAGCATACCTTTCAACCTGTACGTTTTTGCCGTACAAAGTACGTTTATATTGCATTTTAAGACATGTACGACCTACAAGAAAATCTGTACGGAGTAACGCAAATTTGTCAATTATGGGTACCATTCGGTATACACCGACTATCATGAAACGGCAAATCAATCAAATCAAACGAGTTCGCCGCGGTAGCCTCTATCTCGGTATTGTTTTTTTTTTCTCGTTGCAAACGAAGCAAGCGGTTTGATGCTACTGCGCGCATGCATTTGCCGCCTCGGATTTCATGAGGTAGTTATGTAGTGAAAGGAAGTCCGTCTCTTTTTAGAGAACCGGCTTTTTCGTGTCATCTCATTAAAGAGAGCCGGCTCTCAAACGGCTCACTTGCTTTGATGCATTATATTACGAATCATTATTGTTGTATAAAGAAGTTAAGAAAAAAAGGAAGTATAAAAGGAGAAAATGAAAAAAGACAGGTTTGTGGTTTTCCCTTTAATCAGTATATTACCAACAATAATTTAATGCAGAAAATGAATTAATAATTTGAATAAGAAACTGTATTGTTCTACTTAATTATATTTGCATGTATTTTTTCCTTCTATAGTGAACGTCCAAGTTACTTCAGTCATGTCAAGCAACTCAGTATCTCACAACAAAATGTTAATTGACAATATATATGATATAACGAAACACATCTACAATATAACATGTTAAACGACATAAATAAACACATTTGAAAAAAAAAATATGGTGTAAGATTATTTTGTATTTTGTAAGAGGAAAATACAACATTTTATAAGGGCATGGAGCCGTGGAGGTTGCAAGGTATGATAAAGGGACATTGTTATTTTATTGTCATCATTATTTAGAACCTCATAGTTGTAAAAAAAATCGTTATTTATGAAAAACAAAAACAATATTAATGTGAATAAGAGGAAAAACACACATGAACTGTCATATAAAACAGCCTTTCTAAAAGTACTCATAAGTCGAGAAATTTGTATTTGTTTCACATAACATGAGGCTGACCTAGAGGGAGCTAATATGATTGTCCAACATCTTGCTGCTATGGGTACCCCCCAAAACCAAAATTATTGTTAATGGCAAGGCAAAAAAGAGAATAAATACGGTCACTATAAGTCTCTGTGGTTTGTTATCTTCCTTGTGCTATGTAGACCAAAATTTCTGTTGCACTACACAATGCAGCGTCATAAAGTCGTCAAATATTACCCTTTACCATCTATACTTTTGCTTGTTTCTTCAGGATCAACAAGGTTTTAAGACTTAAAAGAGTAAAATAAGATAAACAAATGTTACGATAAAATAGAAAAATATTAACAGGTTAGTCCTTGGAGACTGGTTTAGAGTGGGGATGTTTACTTCTTGTTTTAAGGGACTTGTATTGTCCGCCAGAAGGGAGAGGATTAAAGAGGGTGTGGCACGGGTGAGAGGACTCCTTTCTGATGTTGTTGGATCTTCTGCAGTATTGCAAACCGGCAATGTCCTCCTAAATAAGCATAGAGCAGCTAATTATTTTTGAGGCTTTGTTGACCTGCAACCTCAGCGGAAATGTTTAAATCTAAGCTTAAAACACACTTCCACTCTGTAGCATATAAATAACCTATATTTTATGTTGATAATATGTGTATTATTTGCCCTCAAGTAGGTTTTAGATCAGGTGATGGTGTTATAATAGTCTGTGGTTTGCAATAATCTGTGCTCTGTGCAGCCCTCTGAGACTCTTTGTGATTAAGGGCTATACAAATAAACATGACTTGACCACTCCCTGTTAGGTTTTCCTGTGTGCTGCCATGCTTCCAGGACACTTCATGAAAGTCACAAATATGTAACAATACAATGCATTCAAAAGAAAAGGACAGAGACCCAATGCCGGAGTGACTAATCAGGAAGAACGGGTCATGTCAAGGTCGAGTTTGGGCTGGTAGGATGAGAAAAATAATTTTTACTTATCTGTCAGTTGCGCTATCTAACTTTACTTGTGCATTCATTCTCTAATAGGCCACATTCAGCGCATCTGGGGGATTTCTCCCCTTTCAAATTTGAAGTTTGTTTGGTCCACCACCGTTCTTCTTTTCTCAAGCGGTAAAATTAACACTGGACAGCGCAAATTAGATAAGTAAATGATAAATCGTCTGCATTTATATAGCGCTTTTCAAGTCATGACTTTCCAAAGCGCTTTACAATGTGCTTCACACTTACCCATTCACACACACACACACACCAATAGCGAGTCAGCCATGCAAGGCGCCTATCTGCTTATTGGGGGAATTAGGGATTCAGTGTCTTAGCCAAGGACACTTCGACACATAACGCGGAGGACACGGAAATCCAACCTGCGACCTCTTGATCCCAAGACGAGCACTTTACCTCCTGAGCTAACGATGGACGGCAGAAAGGTGCTCGTTGGACCCGGAAAAGCCAGGAAAAGGAAAAAGTGTGAAGACTGGTATCATTCATTTTACTCATCTTGCACCTGTCAATTGTGTGTCTCCAGTTGTGTTTTGTGCTACGTGTTTGCAGAATTTTGCAGTTAAATGTCTTCACCGGGTAGCTCCTCACAATCAAATAAGCTTATGGTGATGAAAATTACATCTCTTTTTCGAGAAGCGGCTTTTTCGGCTCGGCTCACTAAAAAGAGCCGACTCTTTTGGGTCGTAAAAGCCTTGTCAGATTTAGCTTTTATCCATATATTAAATATTATTATGTAACAAAAATTATTTTTGAGTGATAAATAAAGCTAAAAAGCGAAAGACTACAAAAGAAGAAGACAAAATAAAGGCAAAAAGAGAGAAAAAAGAAAAAACAATATTAAATTTTTTTGGGGGGGGCGGCAGTGGCTCAGGAGGTAGAGCGCTTGTCTTGGGATCAAGAGATTGCAGTTCGAATCCCGGCTCCTCCGTGTTACATGTCGAAGTGTCCTTGGGTAAGACACTGAACCCCTAATGCCCCCAATAAGCAGGTTAGCGCCTTACATAGCTGCAGGGCCGCTATTTGGAAATGTGAAGCACATTGTAAAGCGCTTTAGGAAGTCTTCATTGTCTTGAAAAGTGCTATATAAATGCAGATCATTTCATTTTTTTTAGTCTTGGGATCAAGGGATCCTAGTTCGAATCCCGACTCGTCCGTGTTACATGTCGAAGTGTCCTTGGGTAAGACACTGAACCCCTAATACCCCCAATAAGCAGGTTAGCGCCTTACATGGCTGCAAGGCCGCTATTGGGAAATGTGGAGCACAATGTAAAGCGCTTTGGGAAGTCATTGACTTGAAAAGCGCTATATAAATGCAGATAATTTCATTTCATTTCATAAAGCAAGAAAAAGAAGTCAAATGCTAGAAGAATCAAAAGAAAATATGGGTAAATTAGAAAAAGGAAGGGAAAAAGCAGGAAAAAATCAAATGAGGAAAAGGTAGAAAAAAGAAGAAAAAAAGCTTGGGGGAAAAAGGGAAAACAATATAAAATGAATTAAAAAGAAGAAAAAAAGCAGGTCCTCTCACAATTATTCCCAATAAAAATGCATCATAAGAGCTTGCTGTAGTTCCATCATTCAGATTCCACTTCCATAGGTAAGTGGGCTGGCTTTGGGTGTAAAACTCCCGGGCTAAAAAAGCGGCCCACTCTGGCTCTTGATGGACCCCTATGTAAAACACGATTATTTTTTTCACACGGGCAAATATCTATCCCCGAGTTGAGTCTAGGCCTTCTGCTCAGTGTTTATATAAAGCTGATATGATGTAATTGCACCATATCTGGTTGACTACTGGACGTTGCTAATTGAAGGCACGACAAAAACTCTCTTGTACTCGAGGTATCTGGATTCTGTCGAGTCTCAGGATTTATCCAGAGGAATGTTGACACGGAGAAAAGGGCACAAGAAAATGATGAATCTCAGACTTTATCTGCTGTCTGATGTGAAAACCGAATCTGTCTTATAAAACGATATCGTTACCCAAATGAGGAATTACACTGCGGTATGCATTTACACTTTTTATAGTTCACACACACTAAGGCTGACTTTTGTCTGTTTATTACTTTTGTGCCTTTTTCATGATTTAAAAATGCAGAGGCATCTCTATCTCGTCTGGCCTAGATAACAATAGGGTCGGAGCGCTAACAGCAGATAAAATGACCCGAGTATTTACATCTGGGACCTCTCACATAAGGAAAGCTCGATTGAGACAAATTAGAGGCCAGGAACCAAAGCAGGAGCCAGACCAAAACAGAACATTTTGCAACCAAGATACAAATATTCCACTAACTGAAGACACGTGACTCGGTTTCTCTGTTGTCACAGATGGCGTGGGCCTGAGAAGAAAAGATGCCACTTCATCCCCAAGCCCTCTGAGATAAAAGCTGGAGATGCTGCTCTCTGTGGACAACTTGGAAAGGGTGAGTGATGAGCTACCGCAGACGTCTTGTGGTAATGGAAAAGGAGCTCACCGGCCTCAATGAAGGGGTGACTTGATTGATATCCCAAAAGACTTGTTTGCTGTTGTTAAAAGAAAGTGTATAAGGATGTGTGGAAATTTCAAAGTAGACTCCTATAAGTTTGAAAGCCGCCGCCCATTTTCAGGTTCTGGTGTAGCTGGAAGAGTGGATCCCGTAAATGTAAACACAAAATACTATTTTAGAAAATGATGTATCTACATTAGATGAATAGGTATCGGATAGTGTACAGAAACAGAACAGCAAAGTTTATCAGGGTCTTTATAATTCAAAGACATCAAAGCTACTGTAACACCATTGTTTACACATTGTTTATAAATGTATTTCTCAAACATTATTAAGAAAAAAAACAGTTTTTTTTCAATGCATATTGTCAGATTTAATACTTAAAAAGGGGCATAAAACATTACTTTGCTTTTATTATGAATGTTTCAAAACCAATTTGATGACATTGCCTAATAATGAACCGAGATGAAATAAAATATACATCAGATATAACAAATACTACTAAAAGATTAAATCATTTTGAATAATGCCATCTTCACTGTTCCACTGTTAAATTACATTTTCTTATTTCCATACCATAGTACTACAAAAAGACTAGAGGCATTTCACACAAAAAATATTTTGCAGAAAACGGACTAATCAAAATTGGAGAACACACTGGTCAAAATTAGAGAACATTGACTCTGGCATAGAAAAAATTCTGAAGGTTACATTAGTTAACAGTTAGAAAGTGTACAGGCTTCTGTTGAGAATGACTTCAGCACGTTTTCCGGCCACAGGATAACACTAGTCTCTCACACTGTTCTGGTGTGATTTTGGTCCATTCTTCTTTCAGCCTCCTCTACAGTTTGGTGATTGTAGTGGGTGTTTTGACCATAACTTTGTCACCAAAGATTTTCCATAGGTTCTCTCTTGGATTTAGATCAGGCCAAGCCATTAATTCTATGTTTTCGCCTTCAAATAAATTCTTTACCCTGGAGCATTGTTCTGCATGAAGACTGCATGCTGATTGGGCGATGAATGCAAGTAAGGAACCATGTTGAAGAAGGTTCTGATACACATTTGCGTTCACTCTGCCATGTATCTGTATAAGGGGATCGACTCCTGCTGCAGAAAACATGCCCTAGACTACAGGTGTCAAACACGCGGCCCGCGGGCCAGATCAGGCCCGCTAAGGGATTGAATCCGGCCCGCGAGACAGCACTCAAAGAAGCACAAGAGAAAAATGAGTTGCAGGTTGAAATATGTAAACTACATGTTGCCAAAGCCAGGTGCCTCGAACAAAGACACTGTACTTGTATTTCTTTTCTCTCTCTCTCTCTCTCTCTCTCCCTCCCACCTCTTTTCTCCCACTCTCTGTCTCTTTAACTTTCTGTGTCTCTCTTTTTCTCTTTGTTGCTCTGTCTCTTTCTCTCTCTGTATCTTTTTAACTTATTTTGCTCTAACTTCCTTTTTTCCTTTTCTCTCTTTTATCTTTCTCTCTTCCTACCCTTCGCGCTTTCTTTTCTCTTCTTCTGTCTTTCTATTTCTGTTTGGATTTCTTTCTTACGCTCTCTTTCTTTCCCCCTCTCTCATGACTTCTCTTTTTTATCTCTTTTGTCTCTCTTTGTCCCACCCTCCCTCCTTTTCCCTCCCTCTATCTCTTATTTCTGTATCTCTTTTTCATTCTCTTTAATCTACTAGTCCGGCCCCCAACAGAATGTTTGTTCTGTCATGTGGCCCCCGAGTTAAAATGAGTTTGACACCCCTGCCCTAGACAATGACACTTCCTCCTCTACCTTTCACTGACTTTTTTGCACACTTTGGGTTAAGCCTTTCTCCAATGTCTCGCCGGACATAATGCTTCCCATCAGACCCAAACAGATTAAATTTGCTTTCATCACTACAGTGAACTGTGGACTAGTTATCCTCTGTCCACACAACCTGCTCCTCTAATGAAAGGTTTGGTCACTGCAGTGTGGGCCTGTCTAAATGCTCCTAAACAGTGAGACACTCTATGACGAGATACAAGTTTCAAATAAGCAAAATTATCTGCCTATAGGGCTTTTTTGCAGTGTTCAATTCTAAACAATACATTCCATTGTGTTCATTTTCAAAAAATATATAAACTGGACCCACCATCTATTCTGCACTTCTGATTCATACATGCTAATGTCATGATTACCTAAGTGAAGCCACCTGGGTTAATCAACTGGCGCGCTTGAGTGCGCTTCCTGATTGGTTTATGTTCCCTTTTTAAGCACGCTATGCCGAGATCTCTTCGTCTGAGGATTACTTTTGTACCCCGTTTGACTCTCCTGATTTACCTGTGCCTTCTTGACCTGGTTACCTGATTCTGCCTGCCTCCGATCCGACCTGCTTCCGTCCCACGCTACGATCTTCTCTCCAGTCCCGGTAAACTCGACCTGCTTCCGTCCCACGCTACGATTGGCTACGTGTTCCGAAGTAGTCTTCACGGCTTTGCTGCTGACGTACGACGGTCATCGCGTCTCCCGCTATCCCTTTACGCCTCCCCAAATAAAGAATTGTACGAACGCTCTGGGGTCTCCTGCTCTGTTCTGGTCCTCCTGACAGCTAAAGGTTTTTGAATTATGTTGGAGAACTATAAAAAGGGTGCATTTTCTTTAATTTATGTAATTGTTCATGTGTGGATGGCTCTCTATGCCTCCGGAGTCTGCCAGGAAGGAACCTATGCTGTACCGCAGTGGCGGACCGTCAGGACCTGCAAGGCCTTCTCTGCTGGCCTATAACATATCTGAGTCATGGAGGTAATTATATTTTGTTTATGAATACGTATTGAGTAATTCCAAATTGACTGTCAGCTTCTAAAAATTGCTTTCCCATGGCTGCGCTCTGTGAGATGTGTGCTTTCATATTTAAGCATTTAACCAATTACATTTCAGCCTTTACCTGTTGCCAGGGTCATAAATCTGAGTCCTCCACAAGGAGATATGCGGGCCTTGAGGCATAATAGGTGAGAATGAAACTGTTGGGTAAGCCAATCAGATTTAGAGTTGGCCTGCTAGCAGGTGAAAGGAATCGTCAGCTAGGGGTGGTAATGCACCAAAGTCTAAAATCCATTATTCTCCTAAATCAAAATTACATTTTTTTTTTTTACCCTACAGTGAAGTTTTAACTTATTTACACTTTGAACTTTTTTATGCAAACAACTTTAATGTCAAGCAACTCAGAATCTCAGAAAACATACAACAAAGGGTTAATAATAAGTATTGTCTTTTGCAACAACAGATACATGATGAAATACAAGAATAAACTTAACCTTTTTATGTACAACACATTGTCACTGAAAAACACAGGAAACGTAAATTTAACTATTTATAGATGTAAAAAAAAAAAAGATCTAACACAAAACAACATGAACCTTTTTTATACTCGACTAATTTGAAGTCAACAAAACAGAATCCCTGAAAAAAAAACCCATGCATATTGAGCAATCACAAGTTACACATCATGAAGAGCTATCACTGAGGGCCGATGTGAAAATGGCACGGCCCGCCACTGCTGCACCATCATATCCTGCCCTCTCTTATGCCCTGCTTGACGTATTGCAGGGCGAGCAGGCTGGTGTTTTGTCAGTTGAAGGCTATACGTGTTCTGTGCCTCTGACAAGTTTCCATCACATGCGGCTCTCAAAAAGAAAACAAAAAAGCACCAAGCGTGCACCTTTGATAGCATTTGACTTTTGCTATTCTGCAGTGTTTGCATTTCAATGCTTCAGAGTGTGAGAACATATTTGTTGCAAGATCAAAAAACAAACACAGTGAGTCATGCTGACCAGTTGGACATTGCCTAGCAACCCAGTGAATCATCCCCCGCAAGTGTTACTAACGTTGCCGGTCTCACCACGAATTCCTCGCAGTTTCCCCAATGAGTAGGGGTGGGTGGATCGATCCAAATATTGATATTATCGATAGTCAGCAAGGACTGGGATCGGATTGATACTATTGTCCTGGGATATTTCGCTCCTTCACCAATTTCCTCAAATCGCTGCTATCCCACCAGTATCCTCTGCTTCTCTTTAGGTGTATACCTCTGTGCGTCTGACAGGCTCACCTTTAGCATCCCTGCCAATCTGGCCTGCTGCTGCATTCTGCCTGTCAGGCGTAAAGAGCCAAATCTATAGTTCCACCCCCCCTGTAGCTAAAAATTAAAGCGGCAAATAGGAAGCGCAGTGCAGCATGGACTTTTTTTTTAAACTACAGGGAAGGACAATACCATAGCATTGCTCTCCAACCTTTTTCAAGCTGATAGGTACTTATTGTTGCTAAGTAGAGCAAGGGCCACCGTTTTAATATGCATTTTTGAAATCATAACTCATTAAGTTAGTACTAGGTTGTTATTATGTTATTACTGGGTCAAAATGACTCCGCCCTGATGATCTATTTTCAGAACAGGTCCGCGGGCACCTAAGGGGTCACTCTGGTGCCCGTGAGCACCACGTGGGAGACTCCTGATCTATACAATTGATATTAAGCAAGTACTTGGATTGGATCAATACTGCTGTCCTTGGATCAATACTCCACTCCACCAAAATGCCCAAATTGTTACTTCTCTATGAAAATAGTGCAGCCATTCTCTCTCTCACCCAACGCCCACGTTCACTATGTCTATGACTGAGTCGGTGATTACAGGCACACTTTTAGCATCTCTTCCTTACCTGGTTTGCTGCTGTGTTGTACCTGCCAGGCAGAAAAGTTGGCCAAATCTTTCACCCACCCTACCAGAAAATGAAAATTACAGAGGCAAAAAGGAAGAGCAGCATTGTGTGGACTATTTTTCAACTACAGAAAAGAAAATGCCTGCTGTAATTTGCGTGGTAAAGTAGTCTGCTCCTGTGGGAACACCACAAAATGACATAAACACATAAAAAAGGAGGGCAACGGGCTGTAATCAAAAATGTAAACCTGTTACTGTTCCTGAACAAAAACCTGTAAATCCGTTATCATCATGGCAACAGAGCCGATGAGACAATTGATACTTTATTTGCATTACTAACTTTATTTTTAAAACATTGTGCAGTGGAGGTACTTTATTTCTGTAGTTGACATTTTTACAGCATTACAGTATTTGTATTTTCATTTTTTTGGGTTTGACTTTCTTGGCTTTTGTTCTGAAACAGTTGCAAAAGAAATATTTATATATTTTTTTGTTCTTTTAAAGTTTGCAATGTAGTTTTTTGATAAGAGGTTAAATCATTATTACTGCCTAAAATCTTGGTGCTGTGTTTATCGAAATTATAAACCAGACTTAATAAATGGCTACGTTCTTTAATTAGGATGTCATTTCCGGGCTAAATGAATTGTTATTGGACCGGTACTGATCAATACTAGCCTGTATTCTCTTGAATCAGATGGATACCAAAAGTCCCAGTATCACCCACCCCTACAGACGAGTGACCTCATCATTGCAGCTAATTTCTCAACGCAAACTACTGCCCGTTTGATAGTAACGTGTTTTACTGAAAACAGATGTCCAAATTCTCGGGCATGGGCCACCTTCGAAACTGATAAAAAGAAGCCTGTACAACAGGGGTGTCAAAAGTCATTTGTCACCGAGGGCCACGTAAGTTTAATGGCTGTCCTTAAAAGGCCTGATGTAAATTATAAATGTAACTAAACGTAATTGATATGTAAATTAAATTTGAATAGGATACTCATCAATCCCCCTTCTTTCGTTCTATTAAAAAAAGCCTTCTGACTAAAAAGAAAAATCGACCGCTTTTTCAAAACTAAAAAGTAAAAAAATCTTGACTCGAGACTAGTATTTTGGTCTACGCTTTATTTTGAAGGGAGACAGTCTTATTGCGTGATTAATCCAATCCAATGATTGAATTTGATTTTTGTTTAGGTAAAATTTTGAGACTTCTTGTTTCAAACACATTTTTTTAAAAAAAATTCTCTAGACAGATTGTGCACAATAAAAGCTAATGCTTTTTAAAGTCAAAAGCTCATGTAAGGATAGATAGATACTTTATTCACCCTCGTTGGGAAGTTCAAACTTCCGGCAGTATCCTTGTGTTGAAAAATAAAGTAATAAAATAAGAATATAGAATACAAAAAATACCCAATATTGTCAATTCATGTTTATTTGTATAGCCCTTAATCACAAATAGTGTCAAAGGGCTGCACAGATCAAATACTATTGCAAACTATTATTACTGACTATTATGACACCACCCCCTCATCTAAAACCTACATGAGAGCAAATAATACACATATTATCAACATAAAATATAGATTATTCATATGCTATAGAGTGTGTTTTAAGCTTAGATTTAAACATTTCCACTGAGGTTGCAGATCGAATCTCAGGGGGAAGAGCATTCCACAGCACCGGGGCCCGGATGGAGAACGCTTTCGAACCTGCAGATCTTTTCTTGGCTCTTGGGATCACTAGTATACCAGCATTTTCAGAGCGAAGGCTCCAAACCGGAACATAGGGGGAAATTAAATCTGAAAGATATGAGGGAGCAAGTCCATGCATGATTTTGTATAATACCAACAGAACCTTAAAATCACATCTTAAGCTAACAGGGAGCCAATGCAGGTTAGCTAAAATCTGGGTAATGTGATCAAACTTTCTTGTCTTAGTTAAAAGCCTTGCAGCAGCATTTTGTACCAGCTGAAGGCTCTTGATTTTGGACTTTGGGAGACCAGAGAGTAGTGCATTACTAACGTTTTGCTATAGAATATTTAGATAGTGCTATGAAAAATACACAAAATGTGGGGGTGGGGTTTAATGTGGGCTTTTACTCCCCCGGGTGGAGTTAAAGAACCTCATGGCATGAGGAAGAAATGATCTCCTCAGTCTGTCCGTGAGACAACTGTGACAGCAGTCTGTCACTGAAGCTGCTCTTCTGTTTGGAGATGACGCTTTGTAGTGGATGTCATGAATTGTCCATGATTGACTGCAGCTTGTTCAGTGCCCATCTCTCAGCTGCAGTTGTCAGGCTGTCCAGCTCGACAGACTAGGGCTTTTAATTTGATCTTTTTACTTATGTCCAACCACTATTTTAGTGTTTTTATTGTTGAGGAAGATGTGTTTATACGTAATAAGGTTTAACTTGGATGATTTTAAGAGGCTGGGAACATATGACTTGGTTTTTGGTTATTTAGCATCTGGAAAATTCACTCAAGATACGAGCAATTCTACGTATGCGCACGATCAAAGAACAAATTGATCGCGTAAGTAGAAGCATCACTGTTGAGGCAGCAATAGCTCAAGAGGTAGAGCGCTCGTAGGTTCGATTCCCAGCTCCTCCGTGTAATATGTCGAAGTGTCCTTGGGCAAGACACTAAATCCCTAATACCCCTGATAGCAGGTAGCTGCCTTGCATGGCTGACGCTATCTGGTCTTCATTGACTTTAAAAGCACAATATAAATGCAGACCATTTACATTACACTGTATAAGAAAGTCTTTTGGTCATTTTCAGGATGATTAATTTCCCAATTCCACTCATTGACATCCATATGAAATATTGGCGCCTTGTGACACTGAGCCCTTACTTTGCAGCTATAGAAGTTGACAGGCATTGTGGGAAATTCAGTTTTTGGTCAAAGCACTTTTGTGACCTGATTATTTTTAGACGCTTAGACATGTAAAGCTCTCACGGGCTACATAAAAAACTTTTGGTTAAAGTTTGACACATGCTGTAAAAACATCACAAAAAAAAAAGACTATTGCATCGATCCCCATTGTTCTTTTATTGGATAGGTATAAAAGTTGAGGGAGCAGTTGTTAAAAGAAGGAATCCAGGGTTAGGCAGTTGATAGAGGGTGTGAAGGTGGAACTAGGCGGAGGGTGACAGCGTTTGCAGGCTGGATTTGACAGTGGCGAGGTTGGCTTTCCAGGAGGAAAGGGTGTCAAATAGCTGTTGCCACTGCTGCTTGCCGAAGGTGCGGTGCGTGCTGTGGCTGTTGGAAAACACATTTTAGAGAAGGGGTGAGAAAACCTTTAAAGGTTTCATTTTTTTAAAAGCATAGGGTTAAAAATTTGGCAAGGGGGGGGGGGGGGGGAAATGAACGATTTTATCTTTTGTTTCTACCAATACAGTCTCAAATCAGATACCTCAGCAATACATGTAGGCCTAATGCAATTTGTCTCATATAGCCTCTGCGATTTAAAAAGATCAATCTTTAGTGTGTGGCATTTTTCACTTTTGCATTTCCTTTAAGGCAAAAAAAAGGAGACAAGTCTTTTCATCCTTTTGTGAATGCAAAAACATTAAGAAGTACATGTCATATAATGTTTCTATAAATACACCATTTAATCTTATTAATTTTGAACAGCTTAACAATAAAGCAACTTAATTGCGTCCCTTATAAAGCACTACATTAGATCATACTATTTACTATCACTATTTAGTTACTCTATATAACACGCTGCAGTGGGCATTTGCACGTCACACTGGGTATTTGTATATTGTATTCTTTTGGCTTTATTATTGTACTGTTCTCAGCTCAGGGATGCTGCTGGAAATGTGAATTTCCCTTCGGGGATTAATAAAGTATCTATCTATCAATCTATCTATATGGATTGAAAAACTCCATCTGCAGTACAAGTAGCTCAAGTATTTTCCCCATTGAATTTGATAAATACCTTTATAAATAAAATAAATACATGAACAAAATAGCCAGCGAAGAAAAATGTAACTGGCGTTTTAAATGTTGGGCACACTGGGGACAAGAGTGGCACCAAACAACACAATTTCATTAGTATTACATCCTGACAAGCCACATGTATTTGTTTGCCCATCCATGTTTTAAATTATATTAGACACAATTGGGTGATGCATTTATCCTGGAGACATGAAAGTAAAATAATTTGAGAGGCTTACACCAGGGCCTTTGCAACCCAAAATGTTGGAGGAGCCATATTGGAGCAAAAAAAATGTTTGGACCCACACACACAAAAAGAAAATGCTTTATATAACCCTTAAAAAGAACCGAGACATTCTACTATGCATACACTTTTACTTATATTAATTATAGAACTCAAAGACAAGGCTCATTTAATTCAGAAATAAAAATAAATAAATCAGTTCCTATTAAGCCTTTTCACCCCCAAAGTGCCAACTTTTCAAACTTTTGTTTTTAGATTTACAATGAAAATAAGAAAGAATTTTGGGCAAGTTGTTCCCAACCTCTTCTAAGCTGAGAGTTACTTTTTTTGATACTGATTAGCAAAAAGGGCTAGCAATTTTATATGCATTTATAAAATAAAAACATAAGCTATTACTTTGTTATTTTAATGTTATTGGCAGGTGGGAATTAGTTGAAATAGGGTTAAAATAGAATCAGTCAAACACTAAAACATCTGCCCTGTAAAAGGAGGACCTCGGCACCCAAGTTGGTCATGCTTTAGTCTTTCCAGATGAAACGGGACACAAGATAGCTGCCATGTCACTCGGGTCAGGGTGACAAAACACACTCTTTTGTTCAACAGCAGGGCCCGACAGCTTTCACTGGTTTACCCCTGCCGCATCATACGGGTGCCCTTCCTATCCCATAGAACATGTCTAAACATCCCACTATCCTTTTACAACGCCTCTCCACTCACTCCTACAGTGTTCTCTTTTGCCCGCATTCCCGCGTCCTAGACGCATCATTTTTGCTGGGGGCGCATAGTGTCGAATCAACGCGCGTCCCCGGGACGCAACTTTTTTGACACAAAATTGACATTATTACCCGATTACTTTTTTTAAAATATAGATTTATCGCACTCCAAACTTATCGTCAGGCAATCTGCCATTGTTGTTTTGGTCTCGTGGTTCAAGATTTCGTCTGCACGCCGATCTCGGCAAACGAGATTTCGTTGCTTCGAGATTACGTCATTGTTGTGGTGCTTGTCGTCGAGTGAAGGTTAAGTATGCCTCCGAAAAAACAGTATTAAGTAAAAATCAACACAAAATTGGTCATTTATCAGTGTCAGTATTAAGTCGAAACGTAATGCAGAGAGTGATATCAACGGCAATAATTCCAGCAAGGAAAGCACGTGTGTTGAAGCGAACGATTCGACGAAAGAAAATAAACAAAAGAATACTCCTAGCAAGAAAAGGACTTTTCTGCCAAAATGGACTCAATCATATTCCTGGTTACGCTACGAGAAGGATGATAATGGAGGCTACATGTTCTGTGATGCGTGTACCCAGCGTGACAAAAAAAAAAAAAAAAAAAAAACTGGATTGCATAAATCATTTCGCAATACGAACTTTCAGAAGAGCATATTGGATCGGCACCACGACAATGAAAACCACAAATTAGCTATGGAAATTCTGTTGCTCCAATTGGACCTTGAGAGGGCATTGCCAACTGTGGCAGGAGAGCAAACCATGAAGAATATATGAACTGAGAACCTGAAGTGATAACTGCCTCGTATTAGAAATTAACTGTGATGATTAAAACGGAATGAAAATATAGATTAATATTTCAGCAAGATTATTTTGTATAATGTACAATATTGTGAACTGAAAAATCTGAAGCGATAACTGCTATGTATTACCAATTAACTGCGATGATTAAAACTGAATAAAAATATAGATAAATATAATTATTTCAGCAATATTATTTTGTATAATGTACAATATTGTTGTGAACTGAAAACTCTTGAAGTGATAACTGATTTGTATTACCAATAAACGGTGATGATTAAAACTGAATGAATATATAGTTTTATATTATATATTTGTCGCCGATTTACAATTTCAATATAACACTTAATTTTGGGGATATCTGTTGGGACCCATAGATTTTTGAACATGCGAGTCCCCGGGACCCATCACTTTTCAGAGGTAAAATGAAGACTCCTCCTATCACCAACAAGAGCTCTAGCTTCCACTAGATTTAGACCTTTTACCTGCAGTGCACTCATAACACCATCCATCCTTGTCAATCGCGGCCTTCCTCTTGGTCCCCTTCCATTTACTTCTGCTCTGTAGATCCTCTTCAACATTTGCTCCTCATCCATCCTCTCCATGTGTCCAAACCAACTACTCTCAAAGTACTCTTATCCACACGCTAGCTCAGTTCCACTACTACTCCAGTTCTGTCCCTCACAATTTCATTTCTAAATCTATCCAATCTTGTCACTCCTAACATACTCCTCAAACACTTGATCTCAAAAACATTTAATTTCCTTCTCAAATCTGCGTTCAGGCTCCAAGTCTCTGCAGCATACAACACAGTCGGCACAGTCACACTCTCATACAGTCCCCTCTTAACATCCATACTCATACTCTTGTTGCTCATCACTCTCCTCAGAGCACCCAAAACCCAGCTCTCAGCCTCCTTCCTTGATTCAATACCTCGCACTCCATTCCAGCAACTGCAACCACATCACAACCCAAGTACCTAAAGCTTTCAACTTCATTAGTACCTCTCCATTCAACCTTATTTCCAACGCCATGCCCACTCCATCACGTGAACACTTCACCTTACTCTTCCCAACATTCACACATAACTTACGCCTATCACACACTCTTCCAAAATGTTACAATGTTTACAATATATGATTTTATTTTACCTGACAACCACTTTTTGCTGTGTCTGGTCAATTTTGCAGCACACCATCTTTGCCCGAACAGCTAAAAAGTACACACACAAAAAAAAGAAAAAGAATATAAATGGTCAACATTTAGAAATGCTGGACAATGACAGTACTCCTACAGCTTAAGGAAAGTTAAATCAAAACTTTTTAATGATGACCAAAAAAATAAACATTTGAAAAAAACAAAAACAAAAAAACAAACACAAATATTTCTTTCAAACGATGCATTGTCCCTTGTACACATTACCTGGCATAGCTTTTAGTCACGGCGAAAAATGTTCGTTGGACAGTCACTTAATTGAACTGACCCTTTCTCAAGACAACAGATACATGTTACGCAATCTTTTTAGTTCAAAGAAATCAAAATCTTAATCATGTGTTCACATTTTTAAAATTTTGAAAATTTGAATTAATGCCAATTAAAGCTTTATTTTTAGAATAATTAAATCAATGCCTTTTAAGAATTTTCAAGGATCCGTGGGAACCCTGAGTTAGCGGAGGAAAAGAGTGTCAAGTGTTTTGTTCTGAGACATGTCACAGTGCCAAGTAAACATCCTTTACCGTCAATGACAAAAGCTTCAACATCTTCTGCTCCAATCAGCAGCTCCTGCTCCATGGTTTCAAAGGAAATCTCCTTAAATTCCACCGCCATGCCCATGAACGTAAGCAGACGCATTTTGGCCATGTTTTGCTCGTGGTTCAGGCCTGTAAGGGGGTCATGTTTCAGTCATAGAGCAGTTACAAGCTTCCTTTGGGGACTTTATGACTGTATTTTCTGGACTATTAGGCGCACCTAAAACCCCCAAATTGACCAGAAACTTTAAAGTGCGCCTTGTATAACACAGAATAGGATGGATAAGATGAAAATGCATTCAGCTTTTTTAGGTGTGCGTTACTACACGAGGTTTTACAGTAAAGTACCATATTTGATCAATTGATAATCATCCCTGGCTCAAATCGCCAACATCGTATGCAACAGAATTTGAACCCATTTTGTGGTGGTGATAGAGCTGACACTTTACCACTAAACCACCAGAGGTACATATGGCATACGAAAAGGCATTAGAGCTTATCTCATCGCACCATTTTTACTCACGTTGCCAGAATCATTGTTTGGGTAGTACATTTTGTTCTGCATTGTAATAGGTTAAACAGTCTCTCTACTTCACCTGTGTGTCATCAATGTAGCCAAAGACAGAAACAGAAAGTCTTTCAATGAAATACTATACAATACCTACTTTATCTTTTACGTATGTATTAGATGTTGAAAGATTATCGGGCGGGCCAGTTATCGGCACACAGATATTTGTAAATTTCCAATGGAATATATTTAGCCAATCAAGCCGATTATTATTAAGCACAACGAAGAGCCAAACTTTTCTCTTCCTCTCCTCCCCCTTCTGTCTCAGATGCTACTCAACTTGCACCTTCTGATTGGATAAGTAAATGGGGTGAAGCCACTGAAGCAAAAAGCCCACTCTGCACTGTCGGCAGTCACAGACTGCAGAAAGAGCTATGATGTCAATATTTTTCTTCATATTCACAAATATTCTTTACATTCGCAAATATATTTCTCATTCGCATTTCCTGTCTTTGTTTTGTGTCTTTTTGCATTATTAAAAAAACGTTCACGCCAATTTTCAGGCTTTTACAGCAAATGAATATCAGCTCTCAGCCTCCTTCTAATAATAATAATAATCGGTATTGGCCCTGAAAAAAACCCATATAGATCGATCCTTAGTACGTTTACAAATTAAACTGCATTGTTATTTACGCACCGGTGAAGAAGTGGAGAGACTGTTTAACCTATCAGAATTCAGAACATAATGAACTATGTTTCTGGGACCGTGAGTAAAACTATTGTGAAATAAGCCCTAATGCCGCTTTGTATGTCATCTGTTCCACTGCTTGTCTTGTGAGGTAGATTGTCGGCGCGCTCACTGATGAGACCCAGGTTAGATTCCCGCTGCATACAATGTCCTGCAGTTCTAATAAGCGATGCTTATCGACTGAACTATTATATGCTGTTTGTGTATACAGAGCCCAACGGTTGTACATGAATAAACATTGGAGCTTTTACTGAAGTCTCAGTTTCATGTGCCTTCCAGTCTGGTGTGCCTTATGTAAAGAAAATATATGACAAAAGATAATTTTTGGGGTGCTGCGCCTTTAAGTGCGGAAAATACAATAATCATATATTAAAGACCACCACGGTAAGGCATGCAACTTTTCAAAACTTCTACTTGTTTTTTTTGGGGGGAGTCCGCCCTACGTGTGTGTTCACAACTGATCTTTCAGGAGACAGCAACTCTGCTGACGAATGCACATTCTTTGTTTGTCAAATGATTGGTGGGGGGCAGTGCAGGCTTAGTATACGACAAATGACTACAAGGTCCAATGCAGAAAGATGTGGTCTTGCTTAATCAATATTAGGTGATAAAATTAGTCTGTTCTTAATATTGGACACCTGCAAAGGAGCTAGCACCTGATGCCAGTTTGTTATTTTGACTAAATTGCACCGCTAACATCATTATGGGCCAATAATGTTGTTTTTTGATATCCACATCCTTTGTCAGATCTGCGGTAACCAAGGAGATAAAATAAAACAAAAGGGTCTGGGGGAGACATTTTAGAACAATTTTGAATTTCTTAATTAAAGGTTACTCCTGTTTTCCTTGCAAGTCATAAATCCATTGAGGTCTTTTTTTGAGTGTCCAATGAACTATAAAATAATAACTATCCCAGTTAGTATTATATGACCACGGGGGCAAAAAAAGTAATTTTGGTAAATACTTCCACTTCCAATATTTCTTGCAGGATGAAATATTGTATGATGGTGATAAAAATGAAATGATGGTTGGTTCAAAGATAACATTTTCCATGCCAGTTTTTACATCTAATAATGTATCAAATTAACTTACCCGAAGAATCAATGAAGTCTTTGTTATTTTGGTAAAACTTGACATATGATGCCAGCTTTGCACTTACAAATATAGTTAACAGCTGTAAAATCGAGAGAAAATACATGTCAAACATATGATCCAAGTTCACTTGAAGACAATGAATATTGATGGCTTTGGTGACTATATAATGCAGGTACACAATTCTTTGACCATTATCATATATCGTAGCTTATTACACAAATATTTACACTCACGTCATGGATAAGCTCTCCCTCCAAGAAACGAACGGGCTTGAGCGTGAGTAGGTGGTCAAACAGGAAGCAGTTAGGGTCTTTTAAAGCTCGGACAATGCATCTAAAGAATATAAAGTGGGACCAATTGGCAGGGCGTGCAGTAAAAATAAAGGGGACCACATTGTGGTGGAACAGGGCTGCAAGTTTACCTGTGAGCATCAACGCGAGCTTGAGATGCATTGTCTTCTGTGTAACTTCCCAGCAACTCTACCATCACTTTAGCTGCAGCTTCACTGCAAAACAGATTTGCATTACTATGATAATGTATTTGGCAAAAATTGTATGCATGTTTTGCATCTTGGTCAGATTTTATATTAAAGTCAGTTGACTGAATATGGACAAACTTGCCAACCAGCTTAATGTCCTGTCATCTATATGACAAATAGAATGTAGTCACCTTTTTTTGCAATCCACCAGAGCTTCATACACCAGCCTCAAAAGAGTTTGCTTCTTCTCTGTATTTAGATTCCAATCTACAATCCACTTGGCCACCTAACCGACAAGATGAAGAAAATATCAAAGGTAACTTTTGACAAGAAAGTGGAAATATCAACTCAGAATGAACAAACCTGATCAAGGTCTGTGGGGATGAAGGCGATGGCATTGCAGGCGGCAGCCACTTTGATGAGGCTGCATAATACTGTGTACCTGACAGGAGCGTTCTCATCCATGCCATGGAACAAGTTACTGAGCCTAAAAAACAAACACGTAACTAATTTCAAATGCATTTGTAGTGTCCCTCCTTACATTTGTTGTGTCTATTTTGAAAATCCATGTCATTGACTGTGTATTTTGATTCAGAAGATTGCTAAGTTTTCACTGACACTTCCAATTTAATTGCTTTAAACTTCATTCTGTAGCTCATGAGACTAGAGCTTGAAAGAAACAACATAAACGTGCATAATGATCAGAAAAACACTCACAGTTGCATCCTAAGGGAAGGTCTCTCTCCTTCACGGAATTTGACCAATTTGTCACATAGACTCTCTATGAGAGATTCTTGTTTCTCTGCATCCAAGATCAAAAGCAGTGAAACAATGCTATTCATTACACTTTCCACATCTGTAAAGGAAACAAAAAAGGGATTGTAGGATTACAAATCATTTGTAGAACTTAATAACTGTGTGAGGTTTAGTTCCCCAGTTTTTGCCATTTGAACACATTTAATCGTTTTTCAGATTATTATAGCACACCTTTATCATCTTCTTGAAGACATACGTCACACGCCTCAATGATCTGTGCCAAGTCTACGTGTAGTCCACCCTCAGAGTTCTCCTCGGGTATTTCAGCTCCTTTGGACTTGAGGTAGGCTCTCAACTCGGATGCCTTTAAAAAAGAAAGTTGCAAATACTTTAGTCTAGAAAAAGGTATTTTGCATCAAAGAGCACGAACGCATTTATTACATTTGTTACATGTTGTTCAATCAGTTAAAACATTTTATTCATCCGGAACTAAAAATTAATAAAACAACAAGTAACAAAATAATACAGGGGTCAATCAAACAGGATGATATAGAACATATGTACTGTAATTAATTTGGAAGTTGTGGTTATCCGCTTCCAGTAATGTAGTTAGCTTAGCTCGGTTGCTAACCTTTCCGTCTCAGTGTTGAGGAATTAAGCATCAATAAAAATAAGGTAAATAACGTATTCGGATTTGAAGGTGATACCTGGTCGTCCTCTGTTATATCGATGAAGGCAGGGACGCTCATTTTTGTTAATTTCGTGCGCCTCGCATAAAAGCCACGCTCCAGCAGGGATGAGCTACCCGGAAAAGAAAAGGCAACCGGTCACAGTATCTACTTCCGGGTCCTTTTCTTAAAGAGACAGTAGTGTAAAAGAATCACTCTGAAGGGGTTTCATTCACCCCTGGTGTTTCACAAGCGTTTTGAATGATGTCCCGTTTTATTACACTGAATTGTTTCACTTAATTTCACCCTTCCAAATTTACGACTAAATACGTGCATATCTGTGCTGGAAAGCCTCAGCTAATGTAGCCTTAGCCTCAAAGGTCAGCCAACCTCTTAAATTTGATGTCACCCAGACTTCCACACCACATCTCCATATTTTATTTTCCCTGTTCAGATATCCATCTCCTCTCTTTGGGAGATTAACCCTGGATGACTTGAATGAGAGTTACTGAGGTGAACCTGATCCCTGAAAGAGGTTATCTGATGGAGCTGCAGCCCATCTCCTTGGACCACCATTACAGGCTGGCCCAACCCGGAAACGACGTCTGTGTCAGAGGGGAAACAATAGGTGTGGCGGATCGATCCAAATAACCATACCAGGGCTCTCCAACCTCTTTAAAGCTGAGATTTACTTTTTCTTGCTAAGTCCGATATGTATTTCTAAAATCACAACTAAATCGATTCAGTCAATCACTAAAGATGTCTTTTTTTCTAGAAAATCACAATGACCCTGCCCTGGTGAGCTAATTTCAGAACAGGTCCACAGGCACCTATGCTGTCTGTAGGGGACTGTACTATTAATACTAAGCAAGTACTTAAATTGGATCAATACTATTGTCCTGGGATTAATACGCCACTCCACCAAAATGCGCAAAGTGCCACTTCTCTATGAAAATAGCGCAGCCCATCTCTCTCTCACCCAACGCCCACTTTCACTCTAAATTTATGCATGAGTTGGTATTGACAGGCACACTTTTAGCATCCCTCCCTTACCTGGCCTATACCTGCCAGGCAGAAAAGTTGGCCAAATCTTTCACCCAGCCAACCAGATGATAAAAATGACA
Organism: Urocampus carinirostris; assembly: GCF_059441175.1. Taxonomy (NCBI): domain Eukaryota; kingdom Metazoa; phylum Chordata; class Actinopteri; order Syngnathiformes; family Syngnathidae; genus Urocampus; species Urocampus carinirostris. The sequence continues at coordinate 43,434,741 of NC_142352.1, forward strand.
GAGCCAAACATAAAGAGCTTCGTTGTGTGGACTACAGAAAAGGACAAGGCCTGGTGTGATTTGTGTGGTGAAGTGGTTTGCCACTGTGGCAACACCAAAAACTTCCATCAACACATGTAAAAAGCTCACCCTACAGAGAGCAATGATTTGCAACAAAAAACATGAACAAGTTCCTGTTCCTAAACCAAAACCAGTAAGTCCGTTGTCACTATGGCAACAGTGTCAATGTATTTATATTTTGTGTACTGTTAAAGTTTGCAATGTAATTATTTAATATTAAAATACAACTTTTTCAGTGCCTATAATCTTTGTACTCTGTTTATTTTATTTAAAACTAATTTACTGAGAATGGTTAAATCAATCAGTTATTATAAAATCCAAAATGTTAAAATTTGAAGATGCTGTATAGTGAACCTTAATTCTTTCGTATTAATATACAAAGCAAGTAAACACCAAGTTCCAAAACACATTGAACAATTGTTTTGGTCCAGAGCAGACACTCATAATCTCACGGAAATGCATAACTTCAAAGAGCAATATTCTAAACATTGAAAGCCGTTGTGCCACCCGAAAAGTATGCATGTCAAGAACAATATAGACGATAATCTTAAAAATGTCCCTAACTCAAAAATATACACTATGCATATTTGAGATAAATGTACTAAAGAAGATTAATACATCAAGTGGTTTTTTGGGGGTATTGTATGTTATAGGAGTCACTCGTGATATTATTACAAGTTTAAAAAGTCATTTTATTTATTTTCTTATTCTCCTTTTGTCACGACCAGAACAGAAGTAGGACCCAGATGCGTAACGTTACTCACAAGTTTATTGAAATATAGAGCAAAGGCAGGTCCAGCGATCCGGTGCTCGCTGGACGCGGGAAGCATGCCGCTCACAGATCGGAGCGTGTTCCGAATGTGGAAGTGGATCTTCCGGGGCAGGAGATCGTAGCATAGTTAGATGGAAAAACAGGTCGTTAGCCGGGATGGGAGATCAAAACGTGGTCGCGGTCAAAAAACGGGTCGTAGCAGGAGACAAACGTGGAAATCAGGAACGGACAAGAGGAAAACGGGTGACAAAACGGGATTGACGGTAGTCAGAGTCAAAAATGGTTGCCTTGTGAATACAGTGGTTCCCTGATGGACTGACAACAGGCGAGTGAAAGGACTGAACTTAAGTAGGACGGGTAACCAATCAGGTAGCCAACAGCAGCTGGCGCCAAATGAGCAGGCACAGTGTAATGAGTAACCATGACACCTTTGTGGGGTAAGCTTGTGTTTTCTTGTTTTGATTTTGAATACATCTTCCCTGGAAGAAAAAATGGAATAGGGGTAGGCACTTACTCAAAAGCTTTGGCTTCAGCCTTCGCCCTTGTTTATGTCGTGCATAACTGTATTGTACAGCTGTTTTTTTGTGAAAATGGTTTGTTTCCTTCTGTCAATCAATGATTTACTCTGCCTAAATAAAAAGCTGTGTATTTACTTGGATCGGATCGATACCAAAATAATCCGTCTTACCCACCTCTATCTAACACCCTCAGTGACCTGTGGGTGCACATATTCTGCCTCTTTGCCAAGCTCAATCCTGTCCGTTGTTAAAACGGCGGGTCAACGGGTGATGGAAGTGAGTGGGGTGAAAAGGGTAAGTAGCAAAAGAGGTCACCCTAAAAACTGCGGGGTCGTGTTGCAAACATCTGAAAGGTACCGTGCAAGGTTTCAATCTTGGCTTGAACATACAGGATTTGTTTTCACTGGCTTTGCTCACAGTTCATTTGTCAGAGAAATTAGGATATTTTTAGGACTGAGTTACTTTACAAGAAGTTATTATTCCCTGAAAGGCTTCTTGCCACATATTTTTTTCGGGCTTACATTTAAGGAACTGAGCTTACTACAGTCGGCTTTTAAAAAAAGAGGGGAAATGGCTGATGGAGTATTTCACCATCGTGCTCACACGATGCGTCATCTTGTTGGGAAGGCAAGTGCCTGGTACAGAATCCAAGCTTCAATCTCTGTTGCCCTTGTGCGCTGTCACACCAAATAATTTATAGATAGTTCTCCACAAGTGTGCTAGTGTACCTCTACGCCTTTCATTATCTGATTAACAACTCTTGTCAAGAGCCTGGTGTATATCAAGCCCTACAAAAGTTTTTTCCCCCCGCCCGCCCCAACTTTAAAGCACCAGGTGCATATGAGACTTTTAGAGGTTTTCTTCAAAACGCTCTTGTAAAATTTACCTATTCCGAAACAAAATTTCGTCTGGCTGTTGGTAAAAAAAACAAAACTTTTGTGTTTTCATTTTGAATGTGCAGTGTTGCAGTTTGAGTTATTTGCATCGCATTAGAAATGGAAAAGTAGATAAATAACTTCTGAAGTAAGTTTGTATTTCCTGAACTAAGGTTGGGCAATAAATCAAAATAAATTTGATTATTTGGTCATTTCCTAATTTGAAAATGCATTTCATTTTGAGATCCAGTTTAAAAGGTAATTGTGTATTATTTAGCGCCTCCTGGTGTTAAAACACCCTTCATTAAAAATCACCATTGATTTGAACAATAAGCAAAAATACATGAGTTATCATATAAACATGCATTTATTTAAATACATTACCCGTACGTTGAGATTTTTAAACCAACTGAAAGGGAGCTGACATGATTGCCCCCCATTTTGCTTCTACGGGTACCCTCAATAACCAAAAATCTTGTAAAACGCTGTGCAAAAAGTGCAAAGAAAATTGGTGCTGTTTGTCACTTTGAGTCTCCGTAGTTTGTTTTTGGTTGCATAACATAAAACAGCCGCATCAAGTGTTTAAATATTACACAGTATCCCTTTAATGTCACGGTTGCCCATTGACTTTACTTGGGCCCGCCCGTTTGGCGCCAACTGCTGCTCGTTACCTGATTGGCTTCCCTCCTATTTAAACTCAGTGCGCTCGTTAACTCCCTGTCAGTCCGTCAACGAATCTCCAGTATCTGGCATCGATCAGGTCTGTCTCGTCCTGTCCAGTTTCTTGCTCCTGTCTCCAGTATATGTTATCGATCCCGTCTGTCTCGTTCTGTGTGGTATCTTGCTCCAATCTCCAGTATCCGGTATCGATCCCGTCTGTCTCGTCCTGTCCGGTATCTTGCTCCAGTCTCCAGTATCCGGTATCGATCCGCCCTGTCTCGTCCTGTCTGGTATCTTACTCCAGTATCTGGTATCGATCCCATCTGTCTCGTCCTGTCCGGTATCTTGCTCCAGTATCCGATATCGATCCCGCCTGTCCTGTCCGGTATCTTGCTCCAGTCTCCGGTATCCAGTATTGATCCCGTCTGTCTCATCATGTCCGGTATCTTGCTCCAGTCTCCGGTATCCGGTATCGATCCTGTCTGTCTCATCCTGTCCGGTATCTTGCTCCAGTATCCTGTATCTGGTATCGATCCTGTCTGTCATGTCCGGTTTCGATCTCTTCTGCCCAGCGATTGCCAAATCGCTGGCGTTTGTGTTCCCGCGCATGACTATCCCGTTCTCGCAAATTAAAGCTTGTGTGAAAACGTTACACGTCTGAGTCCACAGTCTGTTCAGGTTCTGACATTTGAGTGTTTCATTTGAATTTCTCAAATATATTGCAGTTTCTTACTCGTTAAATGTTTAATTTTAGCAAGGTATGAGTAGGTACTCTTTTTGCACAAGCTGTTTGGATTGTGATCAAACTTATTTCAATTCAGCTCTTCTTTTCTGAACGTTTTGGAGAGGATTAAAAGGGCGCACTGTAATATTTGACAACTAAATGTATATTGAAGTGCAAACAAAACAACTACGACAAAGTACAAAGAGAATACAAACTGCACTAATTTTCTTCTCATTTGTTTTTTGTTTAAGGGTGTACTCATAACAGCTAGATGGCGGACATTCAAGTTAGTTCCCTCTAGGTAGGTCTCACTTTATGTCAAATAAATACAAATTTCTCGCCTTATGAGTATTCAAAAAATACTTCAATACGATGCATTGTATATTTTTGCTTGCTATTAAAATGTAAAAAAAAAATCAATGACATTTTATTTACCACTACAAGATGCTAAATAATACACAATATCCCTTTTATATTAAAGCATTATTTAAGAAACTATGTGTACTCTTCTATACTTTGTTTGGATTTTTTAATATGTTTTCAGAATTGTCACAGATGCCACGAAAAACAAAGAAAAGTGGAGGTCAAACTGTCCTGAGTAAGCTCATCACATGCTAAGCCATGTTGTCATCCACCACTGCAAAGGGATTAAGGTACTTCTTCAGCAGTAATGCGCAACAGGGTCAAAGTGACTCAATTTGACAAACACGCATTCACACACTTGGTGGTGCATTCGAAAACAAGACTAGTTTTCAAGATTCAAGATTCAAAGTGTTTATTATCATATGCACAGTAAAGAACCACGATTTCCTGCACAATGAAATTCGTACTTTGCTGTCCACACGGTTGCCAGCGTAATAAAACTAAGAAACTATATACATGTATGAATAAAATAATATTACGAATATTAAAAAGATAAAAATACAAGGTGAACTTAAGATGAGTAAAGGCAATTAGGTAAAAATAAGATAAAAAGACAGTTGAAAGTGACTGTAGTGCAAGAATTGTCCAAAATAATTTGAGGCGTTGGAAAAAATATTGATTCGGCTATCAACGTTAGGAGGCCCTACAATTGTAACCTCACAGAGTTATTGATATATTTATTAACCATAAACAACATCCACTAAAATGAGGACTTTGGACATTGTGGCGGTTTCATCTTATTAAAAAGCTAGCAATCATTTAATATATAAAATATTTCGGCATTGATCATTTTATTTATGTATTGGTCCCATGTACAGTATTTTAGTGACGTCAGTCAGTCACAATGCTTTTCCCTTTTTGTAAGTGAAATTGAAAGTATACCTTCAAGAGAGTAAAATGAAATGTCACACGATCTCAGTAGAGTTTATTATTCATTGCATAACTTAACCTACCACGATTAAACACAACCACTGATGTCCTCTGAGGCCTGGCTGACTCTCGCATGTTTTTAGTCATTGATGTCTGATGAAATATTAAAGTCCCATTTCAGTGGAAGAGTATTTGTCAATTTGCCTGAGTCACGCAGTCTTCTTGTGGATGCCAGTTTCCCATTTGATGGTAAAATAGTTATTTTGAAGCATTGTTGCCACAGAGACACTGTCAAACGTTTAATTAAATTCAATCAGAGCAGTTTTTGCTTTGTACAGAATTTGAAACAGTGGCAATCATTTTTTTTCAGTTTGTCTTCTGTAAATGCAGTATCCTAAAATATATATTTGGGATGGGTTTAGGGGCTGACTTTTTGCGCAATTTGGATGGTACTAAATTAAAACCAGCTTTAGGCAATGATATTTACTGAAAATACACTTAGGTGTGTCAAAGTCTTGTTTATAGAGTAAATAAGTCCTTCCACAATGAACTATAGGCGTTAATGTTATTACGGTATATGCAAGACGCAATGGGGATGCCTTTCTTATCAAATGTAACTTACTTTGCTGGAGATTATTTTTCCCAGGAAGTAGGACACCTCTTTCATGACTGGACTTGTGGTGCATTCAAAGACCAGACAGACTCATATTCAAAGGAAACACTCTGCTGAAATCTCAATGTTTTTTTGCAATTATGTTCCAGTCTAGGTACCTCCTTAAAACATTTTTCAACTGAGCTTCACTCGAGAAACGTTAATTGTATCATTACCATACACAAACTACAAGTTTCTTTGTCAAAGTAATACACTTAAAGTTGTATCCACATTTTTATCATTTCAAGCCAAAACTCCACAGTTCCATTCTGCTGTCTTGTTATCATTCACGTCATGATGAAACTATTTCGATTGGGAAAGAGTAAATATAAGTCATACGTATGACCACTGATATTGCTCTAACATTATGATAACATTGTTTCGGGAACTGTCAGATTCTCAAGGATGTTAGCTTGGTGCCACTTCTCAGCACTCTTCCAAGAATCTAAACCAAGCATGTCAAACATATGGCCCGCAGGCCGGAGTCGGCTTGCTGGATGATTTCATCTGCTACACCCTAAATCTCTGTGTATGTAAAAATAAGAGGCGAGTCTCTACGTCATTCCCATTAAAAGTTCAGACAAAATAATAAAATGCAAACCCAATGTTCTTTTCGGCTGCTAGAAGGAGTAGAATAGAAAATAATACAATTGAATTAATGGCAACAAGTGAAATGCAGTGCGAAATTAAAACGTGCCTTCCTGATGGTGCAAAAACATTTACAACATTCAATACCACAGTTCAGATAATAGGTTAAGGGTAATAGTATAAAAAAAGTTATATTCCTAGTTATATTACATTAAAAAACAACAACTTTAAAACAAATAAAGAAATACCTAAATCATCCATCCTTTGTCATTATTGCGGATGACAGAAATAAGGATGACGATTGCCTTAGGGCAGAAGCTGTTTTTCAGTCTATTAGTTCTAAACTTGATGGTCCTAAATCGTATACCTGAGGTCACAGTTCAAACAAGTGATGTTCGGGGTGCAAAGTGTCCTTAACAATTTGTCCTTAACTGAACGAGTTGGTACTAGGAAATATGCATTCCTATTTTGCAACGTGATGTGTCCATCTTGAAATATGGCGTGGACTTTAAACCCTGGTGTTGCATATTGGGTGACAATGTTCTGAGGGTGGCCAGATCACAATGGCACTGAAGGAGCAAGGGCAGTGGACTAAGGTGGGACTTGATTGCTATTGGATTTGGAGAAGAGAGGGTCTGACCCAACGTTATTTATTTCAAACCAGTTTGACAATGAAGCAAAATTATATTGTTAAATGTTTTGAGTTCAAATTATTTAAATTTTTAAATTATTTTACTAGTCCATCCGGCCTGAGAACAGAGTCTGGATTCGGCCACAAAGCCAAACTGACATCCCTGATCTAAACTGAAAATGACACCTTTTGTCGCAATAGTCTTTAAACTCTTCTGACACCTTACGATAGTCATAGTGTAGAAATGTTCCAACTAATAATTTCTGTTTTGGGGTCTTTGTACTTTCTGGCAACATTTAGTGCTGCCGTAACGCCCATGAAATCTCTTTGTAGCAATAATTCTTTGTATGTGTTGATGGCAGGTCTCCCACTCGGCCTCCTACAAGATAAATGACGGCATATTAAGAGTCAGCTGAGCCCAGGTGCATCCTCACTCTCTATCGGCCGGTCAAGCGGTGAGCATCTATGTAAAGCAGCTTCATGGTCATCGTCCAACATGGCCACCTACTTTCCGCCCACTAATTGTCTGTTTCCCACAGTCCAGACCACCTTCGCCGGCTCTAAAAAATCCCCCTCGCTCAGGCTCATCTATCAGTCAGTGACCTTGTCAGGATGCATTGCTTGACTTGCTTTGTGCTTCCCGAAGTGAGGTCGATTGCTCATTAATTAGTTAAAGGCCGAGTCCAAGCGCTTTCTTGCATTTATGCAAGCCATCGCACAGAACAAGAAAAAAATGCTTTCACGGAAGGGGCCTCATTTATGACATTTCAATAGAGGCTTAATGATTTATTTTTGTTTCATTTTGAAGCCCCAAAAATACCTTTCATAGTTGCATTGGCTCGTGACAGTTATAAACAAGGTTGTCAGTATGTCATAACTGTTTGATCATTGCACACAAAAAACGTGATTTTGTTTTTCAACACACACACATTTTGTTTGTATAGTGATCACAGGAAATAGATTATACCATTTTATTAGGACCACTAACGGTTTGGGAACAGCTGGTGATTTTATATTTGTTTCTTGATCTTTTGCCGTCCTCGACTTGCACTTTGAATAACTCTCCTAAATTATTTTAATCAGTTTTAAGGTCATACAGTTAACGAACAAGCCTTAAACTACTGCACCTCAAACAACTCAACATTTATTATACAATGGAGGCCATTGATTAATATAATCAATTATGGGATCACATTTGTTTGTTATTGTTTACACTCCAACAATTGTGTGATTAAATCCCTTGCTGATTTTGTACATTAGGTTTTGTTTGGCCTATTTAACAAACTTGTAAGCTTGTTTTGCACTAGAAGCAAAGACATCTTCACTAAAATGTTATTTGTTTTTCAATTTTCCTCTCTAGTAATACTTTAAATAAACACAATTGTCTTATATGGCGAATGGAAGACACTCTCTTATTTTTTGGATTTTTTTCCCCCTTGATCTATTATTTGAAAGAAAATTATTACGTTTTTGAAATAATAATTTGATCATAATTTTTAATACTATCATATTTATAATAAATTTAGAAAGTTGACACAAATAATCCCCAAAAAAATCAAGAACAACAACAACAACAACAACATAAAAGAAAATCAAACGAAACAAGTGGAATTGATCAAAAACTAGATTGTTATGTATACACACACACACTCATATACATACATACATGCATATGCATACATACATACATACATACATATATAGGGCAGGTTCGATTCCCGGCCCCTGTGTTATATGTCGAAGTGTCCTTGGGCAAGACACTGAATCCATAATGCCCCCAATAAGCAGGTTGCCGCCTTGCATGGCTGCACGGCCGCTATTGGTGTATGAGTGTGTGTGAATGGGTAAATGTGAAGCACATTGTAAAGCACTTTTGGAAGTCTTTATTGACTTGAAAAGCGCTATATAAATACAGATCATTTCATATATATATATATATATATATATATATATATATATATATATATATATATATATATATATATATATATATATATATATATATATATATATATATATACACAAAAATCACAATTTCCCTTTTTAATTATTTAATTGTATCTAACTAACTAACTAACTAACTAACTAACCATCCCATAATGTTGGAGGTGGAATCAAATGCAGCAAAAGCCGGAGGCAGGTGTGCGATATTTATAAACGAAAACCAGGAAAAACAAACAAAAACAAACCAGGTTTTCAAACTAAAAAGGTGTCCAAACCATAAACAAAAACCAAACCTGACATGGTAACGGACTGTAGGACAAAAGTGGTGTTTAATAGCAATGATGCGACAAAAATTGAGTCTAACAGTCATATATGAAGGGCTAGGATGATTAGGGACAGGTGCTTGTAGATTTGTCACACCTGTGCCCAGTTCCAAACCTGATTGGGGCCCTCATGGGGAAGGTAGGGCACTGGATTTTGACTGTCGGCCTGTCCGTCTGTCCGTAGGTCCGTCCGTCCGCCCACCATCCGTCTGTCTGTCGATCGACTGACGCACTCTTGCACTGACGCACCTAACTACCTCTCTTCTTACCTGCCCACATACCTATACACCGACGTCTTTGTCGATTTTGGACTTAATTAAAATACGATAGTGCCTTCCTAGGCTTTACCCAAAAACAGTTTTACAAAAAATAATTTATTAACTCCATAAAACTGCAATGACCTTCGACTTTTAAATATGCTGAAGCCAATCAATATATTTTCACTTTTTGGACAGCTTCTAAGTCTTTGATATTAATGATACCCCCGTATTTTCAGTCAGGCAATGTTATGATCAGGATCATGTACTGATAGGCAACTCGGAATAATTGTCTATTTAGGTCTGACATGCACCTATGATTTAAGCCTCAATTGAAAAAATGAACACAACCAAAAACGGTTCTGCCCATGTTGTATCACTGTCAGCCCCATGGTAACCAATCTGGCAACTTCAGGGTCATTCATTCCCTAAAGTGGAATGTGAGTGATCTTGTTCAACCTTACAGCAGCGCCCCCAAAAAGTTGTTGGAGTAGGACGGCGTCTCCCGCCATGATAGACTGACTTCTTGTCATCAAAAGCTGTTTATATTACGCACATTTGCAGGCTTGTACAAGTGTTAAGGTGACCTATGGAGACAACGGTTCACATCCACTTTGCCTGGCTTGAAACCAAAGATGCCAAGAGTGCGTCATACTAATTAGAGGCATGTCATACGCTGCCTGACCTTTCACTTTTTAGATAACGAAACAGCCTATCTCATTGGAGTTGTTGATTTAGTCAGAGGTTCTCAATAGGTGAACCCGAGTCTAACTCCAGTATCGGTGGCATTTGCGTATGGAACCAGACCTCTGTAGTTGTTTGGACACTTCTAATCATTGAATTCAGTTGTGAGCAGTTGGGACTAACGCGTTACAAAGGGACCAGGCCTAGAATGCAGTTACTTTTCATAATAACGAGTACTGTAATGCTTCATTAATGAAATTTTGTAACTCTACTGTTGTTGCTACATGATGCATTACTGTGTTATTTGGCCACTTATGAAATGATTATCATGTATTGCAATGTCACCCTCGATCTGTTAGCAACATAATTTGAAGGTTGGGTGTGTTTATATTTACATACAAAGTATGAGGTCACAGTTCAAACAAGTGATGTATGGGAATGTCGAATTTCTCGTCATGTACATACTGTTCCTACTGTATTAACTTGGACCAGATCCAAATTTACGACAATAAAATACTCAAATCAAGAGGTCACCTGTTATACACGTATTTAGTTGGATGTCACCAGTAACGAATGGTAGGCAGCATATTGGGAAGGGAGCATGGCTCACACAGGGACGACAAACCAACAAGAAATGAATGGGACAAACGTTACAGAAAAGACATTTTCTGCAAACGTGCTAAATTTTGATATTTTTATTAATAAAATTATTTTTACACACCATGTCCTAATAAAAACAAAACGTCTTTGACAGTACCTGGAAATAGAAAAGAAGATTTTCTAGTGGTTTGAACCACAGAGACAAAATTGATATAGAGTGTCTCGGCTAAGTGTTCGTTGGCAAGCTCTCAAGATTGCACAAGCCAATAAATATGAAGGCTTCACTGCTTCCAAAGGTTGATGTACATGCTTCTTCTATTTGTTTAGTCATGTGGATAGTTTAAATCAGTTTAGGTTGTCAGCTTCTAATATATACTGTAGTTTGTAACTAGATAGCTACTTTCAGTGTAACGTGCTACTTTTTCGTGTCGTAATCTGGGAAGTAACCGAGCTACTTTTTCAATGAAGCAACTAAAACTAATGACGTTTTCAGTAACGCTCCCAACACTGATTGTGAGTCATGGTGTCCACGCTCACAATGAGGTTGATGACAGCATAAGCGCAGTAACCGCTGGAGATATGCACAATGTTTTTGGTTGCCTGCTGACGCCCTGTTGGCCGCAGCTGCTGCTGGGCGTGACAACACAAAAAAGGACGCGGTTTACTGTAAAGCGCTGATAACGCGCCGGCCTTGAACGTGACACACAAGCACCTGCTGGGATGAGACATGGATTATAGTGCACATCTCAGAAGTCTGCAACTTCGATGTAAACGCCACAATAGTTTACATTTTTTGTTTTACATAAGACCAGTTATGACTTATTTATCACTTAATGATGTATTGCAAGCACAAAACTATTTACCAAATCCACAAAGAAGTGCTTGAAGTAAAAAATGTTTTTACAGTAATGTTTTTACTTTGATGGCTGTTTTTTTTCAACTGAACGTCCCAGAGATAGCTTTCCCTACAAAAACTAAATTCTTGTTCCAAGACGAATCATAGTCCTCATTTTAGGTATTATCTTTCGTCTAAATGATTAAAAAAAACAATAGTATTAATAACTGTAAAATAAGATAATATCCTCATTTTGCTACATTTGAACTCTTTTGTTTCTCTCATACAACAAGAAAATAATAGTTTAAAATGTTTCAGATATTGTTAAGGGTAAATAACGTCTATAAACGTCAGACATTCTGCGATAAAAATCTGAAATTGCTGCGTTTTCTGGGTATTTTAAATAAAATCATTCCTTTAGACAATTCATAAAAGTAAAAATACGTGATACACTTTACAAAGTTTTAATACAAATATTCCTTAAAGGAGCATCGTGTATTTTTAGCACCCCCTAGCAGTAGAAAAACCTATTAAATCAAAATATATATTGATTTGAATAATAAGCAAATACACATAAATTATCAATTAAAAGGTCATTTTTAAAAAAAATACTTGTAGGTTGGGAAATGTGTATTAATTTCACTTAACACGAGGCTCACCTAGAGGGAGCTGATATGATTGTCCGCTGTCTTGCTGTTATCCAAGAACCAAAAACCTCCTAAAAGGTTGGGCCCAAAAAAAATACCAAGAAGAAAAATAGTGTGGTTTGGTCACTTTAACTCTACATAGTTTATATTCTTTAATATACTTTGTTATTTGGTTGGACTACACAATACAGCGATTATATAAGTCAAATATTAAACAGTGTCCAGGCAGCAGGGCAGCTGAGTAATTTCCATGTTTGCGGCACAGTTCTGAGATCATGGAATAAAATCCAGCTACCACCATTACTGTGAGGAGTTTGCATGTTCTTCCCATGTCCGGCGGGTTTACTCTGGGCACTCCGGTTTGCTCCGGCATTCCAAAATCATGCATTCCAGGTTAATTGACTGGTCCAAATTGACCGTAGGTGTGAATGAGTGAGTTGTCTGTCTCTTCAAGGTGTCCCCTGCCCACTGCCCGAGGACAGCTGAGATGGGGTCCGGCACCCCCACGACCCTACTGAGGATAAGCAGTGCAGATAATGGATGGATGGATACACTGTGTCCCAAGATATTTATTGAAATATTTCTTTAAATTAGATTTGAGGGTTTTTACAAAAAAATAATTTCCTAAAAAAAATTAATAAAAATACCAAAACCAATAATCATACTTGATTTACTACATTTTAATAAAAATATATTTTTTAAATAAAATAATTTATCATATTAAAAAAACTCCTCCCTACTTGCCCACATCTCACTTATGTTATCAATCAGACCCACCGACTAACAATAACTGAACTGTTTGCATTTTTTGCAGTTACATCTGATTGCACTTTATCATGGACTTATGCTGCTGTTCTTTTTTATGGTTCCATGTACGCATTTTTATTGTATACATTGTATACATTGATGGGTTTTGGGGTTTTTTGGACATGTATTCTGGATTAACTATTTCTGTGGATTTTACATTTTCATTTAATTATTGAATGAATGGATGCTCCAAAAAAGTTTAATTGGGCTATTTTGACAAGGACAAGAAATATTATGAAACTGAATCTTCTTAAAGTAGTATATACAATTAACAGATTTACTATCCCGGCGGAACAAAATTATTTTCCTTGAAAACTTGATTGAGTATTTCTTTCCAAAATGTCCTTACAGAATTTATGCAGAGGTCGAGATTCCTCAACTCTTAATTATTTCATGTCTGAGCAAAATTTGTTCTTTTACCAAAAAAAAGCTAAATATTGAACTAAATCACTAAAACATTATTTGTGTGTTTATTCCATAGCTGGAAAGTCAAACTCAAATTTTCTGTTCTCAGGCTTGGCCAGATCAATAACCGAATGTCAACTCCAAATAATGACCTTTGTTTCTCAGTACTATGCTTTATTATTCAGTCTACATTAGAAGCCTACCCTATATATTTTAATCACGGATGACAAGGGATCTTTTCTAAGCAGACACATTTATTTACAAATAATCAAAAAAACACAATGATTCTAATGTTTGGCAATGAATGTATTAACTGGTTTATTTTAATTGAGGGAATGCCGTTTCAAACTTGAAAAACTGTACAAACTCAAGTTTTACCTTTAAATTGTCATACTGGTTAGAAATAAAACATAAATAAATACATAATAAAAGTTCTAGCAATGCAGGAAATTAGTTCTTTTACACGTGTTCTTCTTCTTTGTTTTCTGGTTTATGTAGCTTTTAATTTTCTTCTCATCATAACTCTTGATAGAACTGACCTAGAGACCTTATTTTTTTGACATACTAGAAATTTATAGCGGGCCGGATTAAATCATCCAATGGAACTGGCCCACGAGCTGTATGTTTGACATGGCTGTTCTATAGGGAAGAATAGTAGGTTTGGTGGTGGAGGGTGAAGGTGAAAAGAAACAAACAGCAGAACTTGCGCGTGTTAAACATCATTGGACAAGTGTTACGTCTGACGCATAGTGTGGAGAAACTCACTGGCCCACAGATTGTTCTTCTCTTCGTTTTATCACAGCAACTGATATGTGACTCTTTGAAGAATGCTCACTGTTGGTAGGAAAGGGAATTTTGTTTTTTTTTTAAAACATCAAAGACATTGGCTTGTTCATTAAGGACACAAAGTAACAATGTTTTGTTTGATAAAAGGACCTCAACAACTTTTTGTAATATTAATACAAATTCTGTTGACAGTTAACGCTACTGGAAAATACGAGCCCTGATTTTAAAGAAATACCAGTCAACGGTTTTAAAACTTCAACTCGAGCTCATTCGATATTAAGGATGTGCGTGATCAAGTCTCTGGTGTGCGTCGATGTGTAATTTGAAGTGATTGGCTGCACGTTCACACATTGCAATCTCTCGCATCTTGTCAAAAACAAAGTTTTAGAATGTAGGTAACTGACTGCTTCAAGCACTGCATGAAAAAGTGTTTGCCTGTTTCTAAAATACTCATTGTCTTTATTGTATTCCTATTTCAATGTTTAGGATCGTCAAACAATAGCAGAAAAAAATAATAAATAACAACCTCCCCACAGACACCATAATTTCTTCCAGACCTCTCAATAGAACATGACTGACAAAAACTGAAGCCAGGATAAAATAATGCTGCAACAAAAAGCCATTAAACTTAAATGATGAAATCTACAAAGAAATAAAGTTACTGACATTTATTAGTCAGTCTTACTCTATCTTAAATAAGAATCGCGGTGTGAGAAATTGTGAAAATGAGTGTTGTCTGATATTTACTGAAATAAGCCAGCTAATACTCAAAATCAGCAAATTCAGCTTTTTCCCAAGGGCCATCACCACCCTAAATGAGCGCACAAAACTGTGAGATAAGATATCTTGTGTCTTATTTTAGGGAATATGTTGCTGCTAAATGTTATTGCACTTCTTTTCATTGCAATATTGTTACTTTTTTTTAATTCACAAGCATTGTACTAGTATTATAACTTAGGTTAGTTTCTTAGCACTACGTTGTATTGTATTTTTATTTTTTTGCCTTTTATCCTGAAAGTTTTTTTTTTCTCGTTTGAATTTTTATTACATTATTACCCTGTATTGCCGTGTCTTATCTTGTTGCATACAATGTTTACTTTGTTGTTATCAATTCAATTCAATTTATGAGTACAGTGTAGGAAAATGATCCTATGTTAAAGCCCCAATGTGAATTGTTTGAACACTAGATGGCACTGTGTTGTCTGGTGCAAGCGAGGGCCAGTGACACACGGCAGTGGCCGGTGCCAGACGAAATGGTGCTGACTTAATTGAGGAATCCACGGTGAAAAAGAACTACAAATTTATATGATAGTTTAGCTTTATTTTTGCTCGATATTCAAATCAATGGTTGTTTGTATTTTTACTGGATGAATGTTTTTTGTACCACTAGGAGGCACTAAATATTACACACGGTCCCTTTAAGTATTATTTGTTCCCAAACTACTAGATTTCTAAACTAACTCTCTAGGTAAATAAAAATAGAAAAACTTGCTTTGTTTCCCAATGTTTTTTGGTAAAACACAAAATCTGTAAAACCAAAGTATTTGAAATATTATTATCCTACTTATTCCTCGTTGTATTCTTTAGTTTATTCATTCATAGTACTTAAAAGAGAGAACGTATCTGCTACCTTCCATATCAGATAATCCTACTCAATTAAAAGATTATTTAAGTTAACAAGTGAAATAAGTTGAAATATAGTAGAGAATAAAAGGCTTTAGAGAGTCAGTTTTCTTTGTAATCTCAATTCAACAACTACAATTCATGTTAACTTGTCATGTTTAACAGTTGAAAAACAAGTTACACTTTGCACATTTTTAAGAAATTCTTATCTACATGTCCAAGACCAAAATAACACCTGCAGATCAGCAAAACAACCACATCTATTGTAAAACTGATGACTGATGTTTTTGTAATAAAAGTCATGTTAAACCCCATGTGTTTTCGTTTCTTTTTTGTTTGTAAAAAAACACCTCGATTTCCACGCACACAAACAGATTTTTCATTCGAATACCGAAAAGTAATGTCTTTTTCACGTGTGCCGCCAGGTCACATATCTGCATAGTTTATCATGCGTCTTTTTTGGCTGGGACGAGGGCTTCTCCGATTCCCTCACGGCGCTGGAGAAAGTCGGGCCCTTGTGTGTTTCTTGTTAGGGGTCACGGCTCGTAGTGACCGTTCGCCTTCCTCTCCGCTCCGATGTTGTTTTAAACCCGCAGCTAACCACGGAGTGATCTGAAGAAGAATGGGCGTATTTGGGGACCGCCATCCGTCATGGGGGCTGAAGGGCTGGTTTTCTCTCTGACCCGTCACCTCTGATGAATCTTCGCTAAATACTCCACTGGGGAAGGCATGGCCAGAGTTTGCCTTGGCTTCACAGCAAATATTTTGGCCAGATTGCCTCCATTGTGCCACAACCTTTTGCTCTCATAGCACATTATTTATAGGCTTTGTTTGTTTATCATGGGTGGACCCCGGAAGTTTTGGCAATTGTTGAGGGAGAAATAATTTTTCCATGCTTCCATATTTAAGTCAACTCGGTGGACATCCTACAAAGATTTGGGTTTTCTTCTGGGATAAGACTTTGCGTCCGTGCTAATTCCCAGAATTAGACAGGAAACTTAAATTAGTCAGCGTCATAGCATATAAATAAGAAGCACTTTCCCTGAGGAGTGCCAAAGATTTGTTTTTACCTTATCTAGAAAATAAATTTTCTAAAAGCTTTGGTGCTGCTGATCAGTAAATATCAAGCCTCTGGGAATGATTTCAGTACAGTACAGTGACAGGAATAGCACTGAACAGATCTTGGTTCACACAACAAGGAGCACCAACTTTTCGTGTTTCTTTGCTTCCTCTATCCAGCAATTGAGTGTGTGGGCGGCCCCCAAGTGACCTAAATTGTGTGAATGAAATTTTGCAAGCAAAGTGCCTTTGTGTGTTTAAAAGCATTGTTCGGATATTGGGGGTATTAGCAATGCATAAAAAAGCACCAAAGTGGAAGTTGTGCTTGTAATACACTCTTTCACAAAATGTTTTCTTGGAAACGAGTATTTTCAAGAAACTTAGCAATGTTCAACTGTTGTTTGCTAAACAATGGTAAAAGATTTTCTTATGAAAGAAGAAGGATCAAGCTTTCTTTTGACATGTCCTATGCCGTTACAGCTACAGAACTAAATTTACTGTAGGCCTTCAAAAGGAGTCAAAATGGCAGAAATTGGCTGGCACCCGCACTTCCTATTTGAGAGAAACAATGCATTAATCTTTTATGGAAATATAGTATCCAATGGAAAAAAATAAATGATAAAAAATGAGAGAAATATATAATAGAATAAAAAATAAACAATTGATATGGACTTTTCGGGCTAGTTTAAAGGTGATTCTCTCTTCATGATTGCACCTTAAGTTAACTGTTTCATGATACAAGTACGTGCTTTTCTTTGATGCGCTTAAATAAAATTTTTTCATCTTTTCTGGGGTTATGGTTGGCGTTCTGACTGTACTTAAAACGAGCCTTTTCTTACTTTCACTATTTTCATGCTACACTAAAAAAAAACTGCAGTGACGTTCATAAAGTCATTTTCCAACCCCGTCTAATCAAAATAGCTGATAGGAACAGAGGGGGAAAAATTATAAGGGCTCTTTGAAATTGGTTATTGTTAACACAAACTTAAAAGAGAAATAGTTTATTTTCAACTTTTTAAGGACATATTAAAAGACACACCCACCTTTAAAATATTATTTTACATTTATTTAGTTAATCAATATAATGTTGCTTATTTTCTTTTAATTTTTTTCACAAAATTAACTTTAAAAGTTTTGTAAAATAAGGGGGAAAAAAATTAAAACAAAACAAATATATATATATATATATATATATATATATATATATATATATATATATATATATATATATATATTTTTTTTTATTTTTTTTTTTAATTTTTATTTTTTTTATTTATTTAATTTTTTATTTATTTATTTTTTCCCGGAGTGAGTTCACCAAAATATTTCCAAAGACAAGTCGACTAATTTCATTTTAGTTATAGGATTTCAAATTGGTTATGAACAGAAGAGCCTCAATATTTCAACAACTACTTACCACCATTGGGAATAGCCAAGAAGCCTCCTGTCACAGACCATATATTAAGCAATGGAGCGTCCATTTGGAGCCTGAAGAATTGCTTTTTCTTCTTTTACACTGAATGTTTGTACACTCGACCCAAAATCAAGTCACTCAACTGCTTATCATGCAATCACAGATGTTCCCTGGAATTCTAGAAGGATATTCCAGATGGTGATGACGGGAAGTGCTTGAGAATCTTTGTACGGTTTTAGTGAATTCTCTGTTTTTGATGTTAAATGTTGGTGTTTTTTTTTTTTTCAAAATCCATCACGTTGTGGTGCGATTGGCAACGGTCTTTGCCCGTCAATCTTTGTCAACATGATACTATTCTCACCCATGAAGCACATTTTGTTATTTAAATAGAGACGATTATGAAAAAGTAGCACAGCCCCTGTTGAAATGCTATGATGACATGATGTGAAAAAACTAGACATAGAAAAATATTTTTCATAAAATTTGGCCTATTGACTATCAGTTATCTTCATTCTTGGGAAAGAGAAAATGTAGTATATATTTAGCGTATTCTCTTAAATTTTTACATATGTTAAGTAAAATAAAAACATATACTTAAAATAAGCAAAATGATCTGATCTTGCAGATGGTAGACAATTTTAGTCATTTTAAGTATTTTTCTTAAAGGTTTGTAGATTTTATTTTCTTAAAGATAGCAACTATCACCTTTATGTAAATGGGGTAATAATTGATGGGCTTACAGTCCACTCACGGCCTAAAAATTGAACCAATAAATGTCCCATGTGAGTCAACCTCAAACTTCTCCAATCAATGCCCCCTGGGGCCAGTAATGGACCATATACACTACTTTATGGCCTCTGGTTTGTACAAAACATGACATCAATTACCAATACACAGCAGTTGGGTTCAAAAACCCGGCGCCGATCGAAGGCGACGAGTCACGTCGATAGCTTCGCGTGACAAAATGATTTCCGGTAGATATCATGTTGATGGTTGATACTGGCTGAATAATAATAATAATAATAAAACAATATTCTATATGCCATAGGGATTTTCTTATAAGGTTAACTGTTTGATTTAAAAAAAGATCATTCTCTATTTTTCGACACCTGTGAATAAAGGTCATTCGTTTTTAAATGCTAAAGTTTGGAGTGTCAAGTTTGGAATTGAACAAATATTAGATGAATCATTTACCAAGTTCTGTAACTAAAAATAAATTGTTTTTTTTCTGATATATTTGCATTCTTGTATGCTCAATGTTATAGTGAAAGGTTGCTTTTAAACAGGGCCTTAAATGTTCTGTTTGTCAGGAACCAGAATGAAATCTCGGACCCAATTGCGTTCGTTTTAAAGGAATCTTTATTGGATTGAGCTGACAGAGCTTGCTTTGGAAGCCAATGATTGTCGGTCGCTAGCAGCGTTGGACGGAATGGCAGTGACAGGTAGGCCGAATCGATACGGCTTAGCGGGCAGGTCGATGGCCAGGGCAGGAGAGCAGGTCGTAAGCGTGGGACAGAAACAGGTCGACACCGAAGGCAGGCAGGAATCAAACAGGAAAGGTCTTTGGTACTGGAATATGGCAAAACACACAGGGCGACACAAGTACGGTCTGACACTCTCCTCTGGGTGCTGACAGCTTAAGAGGAGAGTGCCAGTCAATCAGAGAGCGCGCTCCTGCGCGCCACACGATTGCCCCAGGTATCTTCATTTTGGCAATCATGACACTGTTAGGTCAAAGGGTCTGGACCACCAAAAACTATTTTGAAAGTTTAAAACGATTACCTTTTAAGAAGCTTTAATTCAGATGTAGTTTAATAATATATTACTGTCTTCTTTAGATAAATCTCTGAGATGCATTTGGTGACTATATAACTAACAATTAGGTTATAATAACAGTCTATCCGCCCTGAAACAACATTGTCAGTCAAACATGAAACAAGAGATAACAATAGTAGCCTTTTTAAAAAATAACATACATTATGGTTTTCTAAGAATGGTGTCTAACTGATTTGAAATAAAAAATAAAGAGGTATCATTAATTCTTAAAGACTGTTATTTTCGTTTTCATATTTTTAGTACATAATGCTTAAATGGACATTGTGTAACATTTGACCACGAGATGCCCCCCTATGATGTAGTGCAACTGAAAACTAGTGCTACAAAGCATAATTAGGAATACAAAGTACAGAGACTCAAAGTGACTAAAAAACACAATTTTTCATCTTTTTTTTTTTTTGGGCCAAACCTTTTAAAATATTTTTTTTTACCTTTAGCAGCAAGATGGCAGACAATCATGTCAGCAGCTCCCTCTAGGTGAGCCTAGTATTAAATAAATAAACAAACATATCTCAACTTATGAGTACTTAAAAAAATGCACTGTTGTAGGATAGTTTGTGTATTTTTGACTATTACTCTATTCAAACTAATATTCATTTTTTTGTGAATTAGGGTTTTTTTTTAACACTAGGAGGCACTAAAACCGGGGTCTCCTAGTTATACCTGTGGTCACCAAGTACCCACCTAAGAACACCTAAGTAGCCTGCGGACAGGTTCTGAAATAGGCTCACCACTGATGGGTCATCGTGACTTTCTAATAATTCTATCAGGTCATAGTGGTTGATTGAGCCTATTTTAATACTATTTTTAATGAGAACAACATTGTAATAAAAAAGTAAGACTCAGCTTCAGGTCTTATAGAACAGTTTTTCTCAATTGGTGGGCCGGCACTCAAAAATAACTGAGGATCATTTAAACAATTTAACTGTAGGTGGTGATAATTCACAGCAAATGCGATTTGACACCCATTATTGCACAGAACAGAAAAACGACCCATAAAGTTTGTTCATATATGTTGAGCATGGCAAAACCCGAAAGTACGAAAATCCACTAGGTCCCCATTTTAACATGCATTCTGCTGGCCTCTGCTTGCAGCAATAATCGAACAGAGATAATGGCTTGCTGTTAAACGTATGCAGAGAATGGAACAAAAGAGTCCGCCCCACATGTCACAAATTTGTTCTCCCAGACTCGCTCTCAGAAATAGTCACTTGGCGATAATGGACAACAGTGCATTTTATTTTAGGCAGGCCAGATTGGCATACCTCACGACAAAAAATTGCTTTGCCGGCCACTGCTCGTAACAATATACGATCAAGGGTAATAGATCGTGGCCGCAGGAGTGTGTTCACTTTTGGGCGGACAGAACAGCAGAAGAGCCGTTAGGTCCAACACAAATGTTTGCATTTTTTCATTTAATGTTTTTTTTTACATGTTGGGGATTAGGTTTAATTAAAAATGCAGCCCGTTGAGCATTGAAGGGAGTACATGTATTATTACTTGTTGTCGTTTTGGTTTTGCTGGTATTTTTTTAATGTGAATCTATTATAATATCTGTGGTTTAAACTGCGTTTTTTTAAATACATTTCAGAAGTGGACAATTTTCTTGATTTGTGTCACTCTGTGTAATTAGGGTGGGTTTGTGAATCCTCAAGTCAGACGAAGTTAAGAACCACTGTTATAGAACAATTTTGAAAAACAAAAACTCTTAAGTTTCGATAGCTTTTTCCTGTTTTACTTCCAGCGAATTAAAAAAATGTCCTCTCTGGATAGTTGCATGGAGTAAACTGCACTTGAACATGACCAAACGAAGACGAGTGTGTGGTTAGTCAGAGCCTGCTGAGAATTCAGTATGGGTCAGGATAAAGCAGAAACTTTCTGGCCCCACCCCCTTGGCCTGTGTGACTGGAGCCGGTAGATGAGTCTTCAGGGGGGGATCTCGAGACAGTTGTAGAGGCACAGGAACGAGGCTGTGATACCCTCACACACTCCTACTCACAGCACATACACAGGCACACCCCCATTTTGGTCAGCATCCAGTCTTGATGTGTTTTCATTCAGGCGCGAATGATGGCCTGGTAGTTCAGGAACTGCAACGAAATTTTCAGAACTTTTTCACTTATTTTTTACTTCGTCTTCTCTGGAATTCCACCTTTCTTGTTGGACTCTCAACTTTCGTCCCTGATGTTGACTGAACCTTGCGGCGCCATGTCGATGGGCTCAGACGTCCGAGATCTGACCCTCTTATCTCCGGGCCCCCAGGTACCCTCGCTAGGTGGGGCTGGAGGCGGCTGTGGCCAGTGGACCCCACTCTTGGACCTCCATCCCAGCTCCCCATACAACTCTCTGCCCTCGCACCACTCCCTCATCAAACAGGAGCCCACCTGGGGGACCGCCGACCCTATGGAGGACCCCCACTGTGGACTCGGGGCCTTCACATTGCACTTCTCAGGCCAGTTCACTGGCTCCGGCCCTTGCCGGGTAGGGGCCTTCGGAGAGACGACGGCGGGCCAGCCCAGGGTTTTTTCAAGTGGGACCTACCTCCCTGGCTGTGTGGACAGTCCTCCTGCTCCCAGGAACCAAGGTAAACGTGGCCAGGCCAGTGTTACCCAAAGCTCAACGATTTGTGATGAATATTTCCTTGGAAACTTGACATTCTCAGCTATATTTTTGTTGGATTTGTCAGCCCTGTTGTGTCTAGAAAGGATGTTGTGTGCTTTACTGGGACAACATGCCCTGTGTCAGGAACTCACTTGGAACGTTTCTGGAAAATCTCTGTCAAACACAGAAATCATGCGTAATCAAAGTTGTGTGTGAAGTAATATCAGGGGCTTTTGAATTTTTTTTGTCAGAACACATTTACTGAAATCTCTTTTCTAAAAAGTAAAAATAAATGGAATACATTACTGAAGTACTAAGTGGTGTTAGCTGTAAGTCAAAAGTTTTAACATTTAAAGCTGCTTAGAGTAAAGCCGGATCAAAGTTTTAACTCAGTTAAAGCTTTGAATTACAGTTATGAATTTTATCAACAAACAAACAAATGCAGTCATGGCAGACACAGCTAGACTTCATTGTACCGTAAAACCTTTTTGAATATAATGTACATTCGTTAACTTTTAAACTGCAAGTCATAAATAATAAGATTAAATGCTAATTTGGCTAAATCTGATATTATTCCGCAAGAGACTCAAAAGTGTCTGTATTTATGTGCTTTTTTATTTTCTTTTTTTTTAATTAGCAGACACTTATCTATGTATTCAGTTTTGTTGTCACTCATATTTTTACAATTTGTTTTAAAAATATAATTATCAATTATTTTATCATTTACTTACTAGCTTATATTATGTATTACCTGTTTTTCTTTGTGTTATTTGGTTTCAATTAGTCCCTATATGCTATATAACATTCATTTGAGTAAAAGATACACCCTCATGTCTATATTAAATTAAATTCCTGACCAAAACTACCCGGCAGAATATTTTGTAATATATAAGTCTGTTTCAATTTAAAAGGCAAGGAATCAATTTGGGAGAGATTGATGACCATGATCTAGTAAGAGCCGCAGCCAATAAATAAGGAAACGTGTCTGTGATCTGATTGAAAAACAAGGGTGAAAAAACAGCACTACAGGAAAAAGAAGGCTATGCACTGCATCTATAAAACAAGCTCATAGAGCTAAATATTAATAATTGAAAGGAATTGTCTTTACTGTCATTGATATCAATGTTGTGAAAACATTTTTTTGCAACAAGATTAGACATGGTACTCCAGGGTAAACATGACAAATACTTTAAAGAGAAAACAAGAATAAAAGACTATAAGGATAACATCCAGAAAGAATTGTTAACAACGTAGAGCTTAGAGACTGGCCCAAGTCATTGATTGAAAAGAACAGTGGATCGTAATAATAGCGCAATGGAAAGAAGTACAATATAACATTCAGCAGCAACAAAAAAGAAAGCCAAACGTGACAATACATTTGCACAGTTTTGTGCAATAAGATTTAGCAGCAACAAAAGAGAAAAAAAACAAAATAAGTCACAAGAAATGTTCACAATTTTGCACTCTCGTTTAGCGTGGCGATGCCCTTGAAAAGTTTTACTCTACCTAAATTTCTTTCCTAAAAGCTTTGCATGTGCAAGATTTTTTTTTTTGTGTCACCAAGAATTTCTGATAAAGTTTGATTTTCAAATTTATGGTTGACAATGCAATCTGGATTTTCCATTTGAATTTGAGCCTTTTGTATGCAACATAAATATGAATCTCGTCCTTGCAAATAAAGCTCCGCGGAATCTTCTGGGGCTCGTTATTTGAAGGTCAAAGGTTGAACTGTGGACGTGTGCGCTGATGTGACTTCCACAGACACCGTGCACGCACTCTTATTCACCAGAGAAGTACTTTTTGATGAAGTGATAAACTGCTCTGCAAGCTGCGGGGATTTGAGATAGTCAGTCTTTTTTTTCTGGAGAAATTTCTCTACGGCCCTCCAAGGACTTACTTTTGAAAATTCTTAACTTCTGCTTGAACTCGGCTCCACTTTCCCATATCGAGAGCTCCTATGAAAACCTTTATCTTTGTTCTACTTTAGGTTATGGCGCAATGGGCTTGGACGGGAATCCCGGTTACCCTCACGCGGCATCTCACCACAGTCCTCAGCTCTCCAGCTTGGCCTTCAAGCACGAGGACACGCTTTTGCCACCGAACAACATCGGTAACAGTCTAATTCCTGGCACATTCTCGCTAAGCTGACTCAATTACTGGAACACGGCCGCGTTTGCAGCAAGGTCGAAGACGTAGCCCATCATTCTTCCTTTTGTTTTCCCTGTTGCTATCTCTGTGTGTAACTCAGTTGTAGACTAAATGTATAGCAAGCTATTCCTCATGGCATTAAATCGCCTCTGCGGGTGTGACAGAGCATCCGGTGTCAGATAATTTGATGCGCAACAATGTGTCGGCCGTGCGATGCATAAAACACTGGGCTAACACCCACATTCCTAACAGGACGGGAGTGTTTTAAACTCGACTTGACTTTCCCAATCCGGCAATGAAATGCCTCACTTATGTCTTTAAAAGCAAAAGGCTGAATATTGTTGAAACTTCTTGCTCACCTTAATAGTCTGTAAATTTCTGGGGGCAAAAATGGTTGAGGTACTATAACAAAGTAGAGGTGGGAAAACTACGGCCTGTATACTTCATGCGTCCAGTCAGGCTTTTTAACTCGCCCGCCAAACAAAATGGTAAAAATCTCACAATATATACAATAGAAAAAAAGTGCTTCGAGTAAATTAAAAAATCTGGGGTTTTTTTTTGTGTCCGCTTTGTCGCCATTGTCTCTTTGTTTGTATACTACATAATACTGTTAAAGGAATACTACAAAATCACTACAAAGCTAAAAATCTAATTTAATATTTAATACAGGGACCTAATATATTATTAGCTTTCATTCTGAAAATGAAAAAAATCTCCAGAAATACTACAAAAATACTTCTACATTAATGCTATATTATAGAAATACTTCCACAGAAATACTACAAAATCATCACAAAAGTAAACATCAAATTTAATGTTCAACACAGGGACCTAATATATTGTTTTTCTTTCATTCTGAAAAGAAAGAAAAACTACACAAATGGCACAAAAATACTGCAAAAATACCACAAGAAATTCAGCAGAATTACCACAAAAATAGTACAGAAATACCACAAAACTACATCTACAGTTCTAATACAAAGTACTACAAAAATACTACAAAATACTCCTATTGAAATACTACTAAAGTTATACTAGTAAAACTTGAATACAGAAATAAAACAGGAATATTACAAATTTCCTGCATAATTACTACTAAGAAATTCTACAGAAAACTACAGTTAAAAAGTACTACCACAGAAGTGCTGCAAAAATACATCTACAGTAAAACAACAAAATACTACATAAATACTACAAACATTCTACAACAGTAATACAATAATACAGTTTACTACTACAGAAATCCAACAAAAATACACCATCAGAAATACTATAATACAGAAATACTACAATACAAATACTGAAAAAATATGAATTCAGAAATACAAAAAAGTGCAACTACAGCAATAGTAAAAAAACTAAATATCAAATTATGTGCTTAAAACAGGGTCTAATATGATTTTCTTTAGTTTGTGAGCCTTTCAAAACCAATTTGATGAAACTAATCTATTTAAAAACAAGTATAAAGAAATACAACATGTAAATACATGTTTTTTTACATATTAATGAAAACATCCGATGGGTCTCCAGGATCGGCCTGTCGGACATTTTTTTTTACCCAATGTGGCCTGCCAACCTATATAGTTGCCCACCCCTGTACTATATTGACCAAAGAGTGATTTATAACATCAATCCATTTTCTGCACCGCTTATCCTCATTACGGTCGCAGGGGCGCCGGAGCTGTCTTTGGGCAGTAGGCAGGGGACACCCTGAACTCGATGCCAGCCAGTCGCAGGGCACTGATTTATAGCAATGCTTTGCAAAACAGTGGAAATCGCCAATGTCATGAAAAAAACTATGCGCTTTTTTCCTGTTCATTTACTAAATCACCACTGAATGAGTAACATTTTTTTAAAAATCTGTCATGTATTGTATATCATCAAAATTGTTTAGTTTGCAAATACAGTAATCGTATTTGTTTATCGTCACACGAGTGACGAAAGGATATAATAAACAGCAATATAAAACTTGAACTGTCCAAAAAAAAAGTAGTCACCCAAAACACAATAATGGGGAACACTTTCTCCGATTTTATCAAGGAATGCACCATCAATAAGGTTATACATTTCTCCGTCACAGTTTTCGAGATGTGGGGTGCAAAACCTTCCACGGGCAGTTTGATTTGGAAGAGTAAATATTTGATTTCGGTGTAAAATCACAAATCGATTCAGTACAATACTTTTAATTGACAAAATCCTTCTATAAAATATAACCCCACACAAAATGATGATTCAAATTATATATTGATATCTTTCAAATTTGAATCTGATTTTATTTTCATAAATATTTCACATTTGATGATTTTCCAGGTAAATGCCTGGCTTCAACGCGATACAGTATCAGTTCCTGTGGTAGCTGTACTGTTGGTGGATAGTAGTAGCGGGCCGGGCGTTCACTTGTGATGGTTTTACTATCAGGACCATAAAACGCACTTTTCAAGGTGTAAATTAAAGGTGAACTTATTTATCTTATTTTACTGTGCATATTAATAGAGTTGATTTGTGTTCTTTGCAGTTGATCAGCAGTACCCTCCGCCTCATCCCTCCCATCCCCCTCCTGCCCCACCTGTGTTTGGGTGCCACAATCCTGCAGACACCTGCCCGAGCAACCAAGCACTACTCCTGAGAAACTACAACAGGTACAATAAATTGTTTTCACACAAAAAATATTTTAAAACACCAAACGGGATTTTAAGTTTGGAGAGCCACCTATTGTTTCATAGAAAATGGAGGGAAGGAGATCAGTAAAATGAGAGAGAAGAAGAGAGAGAAACAGAGTCGGAGGGAGGGAAGGAGACAGAGAGAGGGAGGGAGAGAGAGAGGGGGAAAGAGGGAAGAAGGTAGGGGAAGTGAGAGGGGGGAGTGAGAGGGGGGAGAGAGAAATAAAAGGAAGATAAGGAGACTGAGCGGTAAACAATAAGGCGAGACAAAGAAATGCGGAAAAAGACCAAGTGAAGAAAATGTGAAACTGATAAACAAGTGGGGGATAATGATAGAAGAAACAGAGAAAGAAAAAGAGATAAACTAGAAAGAGACAGATGGAATAGTAAGAGACAGAGAGATAGATGAAAGTGACTAAGAGATGAACAAGAAAAAGATACAAATACAGGCAGATAGGGACAGAGAGATAAACGAGAGCCAGAACCACAAGGGAGAGCGAGAAAGAAAGAGAGATAGATGTAAATAATGGATAGAGAGAGACACAGAGAGAAACGGAGATACAATGGAGAGAGAGAGAGAGAGTCAGACAAATAAACGAGACACTAAGAGACACGTACTTTAGAGAGAGGGACAGGAAGAGACATTGGAACGAGAAAAAATGAGAGCTAGCAGATGGGTAAAGGAGAAATGAGGGACACATGGCAAGACATAAGAGAAACATGAATGACAGAGAGAGCTAAGAGAGAGACAGAGACGTAAAAGTTCAAGACAAATGGGAATAAGTGAGCAATTAGAGAGCGACATAAGAGAGACTTGAGAGCAACCAAGAGGGATAAAGGAGATATTCATGAGATAAGGAGGCATGATAAAGAGAGATATGAGAGTTATACCTGAGAGAGTATCCAGAGAGAGACATGAGAGATACCTGAGAGAGACACAATTGATATAGATTGTATGGGGCAGGGGTGGCAAACACGTTTGACACAAAGAGCCGACATTTTTAACTGTGAGAGTCAAAGAGCCACACCATGCACTGACCTGCCATGACAGACAGACACACACAAACACTATCTATCTATCTATCTATCTATCTATCTATCTATCTATCTATCTATCTATCTATCTATCTATCTATCTATCTATCTATCTATCTATCTATCTATCTATCTATCTATCTATCTATCTATCTATCTATCTATCTATCTATCTATCTATCTATCTATCTATCTATCTATCTATCTATCTATCTATCTATCTATCTATCTATCTATCTATCTATCTATCTATCTATCTATCTATCTATCTATCTATCTATCTATCTATCTATCTATCTATCTATCTATCTATCTACATTGGTCATATCCCTCAAGAGGGGTGACCGACAGCAAGACAAACACATAACACACAAACACACACAGTTAAAAACATATGATTTCCCATAACACACATGACATAACACTATTTCCGTTTTGATTTGCATTTTGCCATTTTGACCATGAGGGTAACAGTCTGCACGCTGATGAAATGTTTACTCAGTTTCCCGGAATTAGACGTAATCTACGCAGATGATTGGCAGTCAGTTATTTGTCCGGAGCAGCATAAAAACCACAAATCTGCCAAATTAATTTCAAAATATTATTTATTATTTGTGATTTACTCTGATGGATTCAAGTGTGTTTTAAGAGGGAAAAACGACTAAACATGAAACAAGACAAAGAGCCTCAGTATATAGAAAATATGATGAGGCAAGGGGGGGGGGTGAAAATCTGCTGATTGGCCAAGAGCTGCATGCGGCTTTAGAGCCGCATGTTCGCCACCCTTGGTATAGGGTGTTTGTTAAGATTGAAAATGCGCATTTATAAACGCTTGGTTGTGTTACGGACTTGTTTTTATCTTGACGGAAAACATTTCTTCGGGTGAGTTCGGTCGGGATTCGTTGAATGCCGACTCAGCTTGTTTTGGGTATAAGAATGAGGAGCATGTGAAAAGCAAACACTGGACTAGCGGTTGATAAGATGAGATGAGAGACTTTGCTGTTTTTTGTTACAACTTATGGCCTGTGCTTGAAAGCGTCAAGCAAACACACACACAGAGTGTACATGTATGTCAGATAGCAGTGAGTCTTTCCACAGTTGACCGTTGTTCAGAACTGATGGTTGTATTTTCCTCAAGGACTTCTCAAGCAACGAAAGCCAGATTTTCACCCCCCCTTTCACCAAATCCCCCTCGAAACGTTCCCGCCTTTTATGATACCGAGGACAGAGTGATGTCATGCGGTGGTTCGTGGCGTACAAGGCACCGAATCGCACCCCCCCTCGACTGCAGACAAACACTAACCCATCTCCGTATGTGTGTATGCCTGTGCGGCCGCGTGATATGCAAAGCTAAAGAATGGCTGGTAGGCCATGTTTTTTAATGAAGAGTGCAGTGGGCGGACAGGATGCGTTAATGGGCAAACCATTTGGAATCCCCCTTCATTATCTTCACAAAAGGAGAGGAGGCACATAGTGAACCCTCGCTATCAGAGACTTTGCCAATGTGCTCCTATTTAAAGAGCCACCCCTCAAGGTTTTTATTCAAAGGAATAAAGATGAAACGTGCTATTCAATATAGTACATAAAAAGAAGAGAACTCAGTCAACTTGTTGAAAAGCTTTGATTCATTTTATTCTTTATGTTTTGCCGCTGTGTCACAAAAAGGGCAGAGGAAAAGGCAAACTACACTTGTTGACTTGATCCTGGATTGAGTTAGAGCAGTGCTTCGCAATTCTTTTCTGCTGCGCCCCACCTTGGAAGAAGAAATCCTCTCACACCCCCAAGTCCAACACCCAACACGCCACCACCACCCATGAATAGCAAACAAATAACAAAATTGGAGGGCTTCTCTTCTCAAGGTCAAAAAGTGATGTAGAAAGCCAAAGGCTAGCTGCACGTTAGCATTGGGGATTCTTGGGTTGAATCACTTGTGATGATTAAAATTCAAGAGTCACAAACGCAATGCTTTCCCACAAGTTGTATCCAGGTCACAGTTTAAAATTTATTTTTTATTTATTTATTTTAAAATTTATTTTCATGCATTATATCGGTAACGGATTTGCCGTTGGTGAAATACAGGCTCGGGCCTAGCCACAATAGGCCAGTCCTGCAGCCTCTCTATTGATTTCTCTCCCGATGCCATCTCTGTCCCTTCCCAGACCCGATAAAAATCCACAGAGCACCCGGTGGTGTATAGCGTTTCTTTGCGCTCTCAAAACTTTCCTCAGAGTCCAATTTAATTCATAAATGTATTTTCTATGTAACACGCCGCTAAAATGCTAGCTGTTGCCGTGCTTCACAATTAAGTTTGGTGGACACATAGACTTGTGTGCTCGCCCTGCTGTTTGACCAACAGCTTACACCAGCCTATCACAGTCGCACTCACAGACAGTCACCCCCATCCAACACACACATACACACAAAACCCTTGGCAACCTGCCTCCTTGATAGGATTCGCTGTGTGTTGTCTGCTGTAGAACACAATGCAAATGCGATGAAAATCCGCCAACTATCGAAACCGCGAAAAGTAATTGGCGATCTAGTGAGGGATTACAGTACAGCAAGATACCGAGCATGGTGGCATTCCAGGTTTAGGTATGTTATCTGCCCCCCACCCCAAAAAAATGCTCTGTGCTATGGTCTTGTGATACAGATTCAGACACCGAATTCTTTATTAGTCCCAGAAGGGTCATTGAGTTTTACAGTCTACCCGTACATACTGTTTATACATGTAATATACAGTGTTTTTCATTGAGGAGAAATAACAGAGAATTGTTTTTTTGAATTGTGTTATTATAGAAATAAATTTGGTAGTTTTTAACAGAATACGTAAAGGAAGCATGTATAATGATGAACGTGGTTCCTTCTGGTGTGCATGATTTGATAGCCTTTCAGGAGTATTCGAATGTACCAATAGACATGAAAAAAGAATTTTATAAAAATGACCCAGTTTAAGTCAACTGTGGACCAATCAACT
This sequence comes from Urocampus carinirostris, assembly GCF_059441175.1. Classification (NCBI taxonomy): domain Eukaryota; kingdom Metazoa; phylum Chordata; class Actinopteri; order Syngnathiformes; family Syngnathidae; genus Urocampus; species Urocampus carinirostris. The sequence goes on from NC_142352.1 coordinate 43,466,155, forward strand.
AGTTGATTTGATTCAGCTTTCTATTTTGTTTTACTTGAAGGAACATTCAGTTTTATATTGTGAATTTTTTAGCGCATCCTGGCTGTACAAAAAAGACTTTGTTAGAATGTAGGGAAATATTTAAATGATAAGAAAATATATGTAAACCACTATACAAACATGCATTTTTAAAAATACTTGTGGGTCAAGAAAAGGTTATTTATTTTACACAACATGAGGCTAACCTAAAGGGAGCTGACATGATTGTCTGCCATCTTGCGACTAATGGTACCCCAAAAAAACGAAAAAAGTGTAAAAGGCTGGCTAAAAGACAAAATTATAAGAAAAATGGTTCGGTTTGGTCCCTTTGAGTTTCTGTATTATGCATTGAAAAATTGTTATCTTGTACATATGAAAAGAAAACATTTTTTTAATGACCTCGACCCCCCTCCCCAATACAAGAAATCAGGGACTAAATTCAAATTATGTAAACAACAATTCTTAAAAAAAAGGGGTACTTAAAAAAATCCATAAACATACCACCCTCCTTTTGGACTTGTTTCAAACATTGTAGAAAAATGCACATTGTAAATTGGGTTGCTTTGTTTAGAATATAACAAAAAAAATGGATAATTTGGTTTTAGCGCATAATAAAATCATGGCTGTTTGTTTATAAAAACCTGAAAAATAATAGTATTGTACACGAACCCTTTTTGTTTAAGCTTTGTGTATCCTTAGATTACATACTTTGAATTTGAGCCTTGGGGGCTTTTCTCAAAATTACCCCCAAAATGTTTTGTGGGGGAATTATTTTTCAAAGAGTCTTGAACAAAAATAATTGATTTTCTTTGTCTTCTTAATGCTTTAAAGAAATAATACACAAAACAATGGTTAAAACCACTGCCAGTTTTTAAAAATGTGTTCAGCCCCTAAAAATTCCTAGTTCAAGACAAGCTGAGATTTACTTTCTTTTTACTGATTAGCAAAAAGGGCTACCAGATTGATATGCATGTCTAAAAATGACAACTCATCATGTTTTTACTACGTTATTACAAGGTTAATACCAGGTTTTAATGATTAGAAGTTGAGTTAAAATAGGTCCGGTCAACCACTAAAACAAGGGCCAGGAACGTTTTTGACCTATAGAGCCATAATAGCCAAATACTTCGATATTTTATTTTTCATTTTGAGAAAGCCATACGATATATTTTAAGACAAAATACTGCAAAACCGCCAAACCCGCTCTCCTGACAAAATAAAAGTTTGACTGTGTGATGTAAGACTATTTGAAAATGTATGAAATAAGAATAATGCCATATAGTCCCATATTCACAAATGGACCACTTAAAAATTGTCGCAGTTACTTAAAATCGTTAAGGCTTATTTATACATTCTTTATTTTTTCATAAAGACCTAAATTATAGATATGTACACATCTATTGATTAATGAGCGTCTATGTAAAGGATTCCTTAGCAATGTATATCCAAAACGGGGTCTGCTGGTGTGACACTGACTGTAAACTGCGGTTGGGACTGTGCCCTTTATATACTGGGCAGAAGCTGTTGTATTATTAGCGTTACGACGGCTAAGCATGCACCAATTTTGGCTTTGCACTATTCAGATTTGGAACGCTTTCAAAGAAATTTGCTTGTTCTAAAATTTATCTCTGAGTCATATCTACCAATGAAATAGTTCCCGACACCTTCACTAAAACATCATGCCACTTAGAAATCAAATTTCCTGAAAAAATCAGAATGATCCATCACTAGTGAGCTATTTTCAGCTGCCCACAGGTTACGCAGGTATTCATAGGGGGCTACCTGGTACACATGGGCACCACGTTGGAGACCCTTGTCCTAGATTGTACTACAACACTGTCAAAACCGTTGTTTTGTACAAAGCAAACCAGAAAGTGGCCTCAAAATTATCCAAGTATTGTATCAGACCCGATTTAAGTTCCCTATGTTTTGAAAAATAATTTTAGCAAATTCGGTACTGCTGCTTTAATATATTTTTGTGTGCAAAGGATAACAAATATATATTTTTCTCTATATGTGTTGCATCGTCAATGTATATTTGTTTTCACTCAAAAAACTTAACCCTCTTCTTGTGGTAGTTTTCAGGAAACACACACCATGTTAGCGGGTCAGAGGCGACCCATGTCTGAAAATACACTAAAACTGTCAGGACCAGAACAGAAAAAGGACCCAATTGCGTAACGTTTACCACAAGTTTTATTGAAGGAAAGAGGAAGGGCTGTGCCCACGATCCGGTGTTTGCTGCACGCGGGAAGCAAGTCGGTCTCTTACTCGGATTGTGATCCGAACACAGAAGCGGATATTCCGTAGCGAGTGATGGCGGTGTCAGGGAAGGAAAAACTGGTCGGTAGCTGGGACTGGGACAGCAAGACGTGGTCGGGGTCGGAAACGAGTCATAAGCCAGGACGGGAGAGTAGACGTAGTCGGGGACAAAAAGAGGTCATCAGCCAGGGCAGGAGAGCAGACGTGGTCAGGATCAAGACAGGTCGTAGCCGGAGACAGACGGGAGCAAAAACCGGACAGGTGGGAGTCAGGGTCGAAAAAGGCTTGCCTAGTATACACTGAGGTTCGCACATGGACTGACAACAGGGGACTGACAGGACTGGGTTCAAATAGTCACAGTGAGCCAATCAGAACCCGCGGCGGTTGGCGCTAAATAAGCGGGCACAGGCGAGTCACATCAGTAATCATGACAAAAACATAATAATACATTATTCATTCTTCTCATCTCTTGGTCACCTTCATAAGTTTCCTTATGCATAAAAATATTTTTTCAGGTCTCTGCCTTTACACACTTTAATTTCAATTTTTAAAAATGTTAAAATGTACCTGAAAATGTTTAGATAAATAAATGAAATGCTGTTTTGTTACATATTACTTAGTAATATTACATCACTTTTACCTTTTTTCATTCTAATATTAATAACTATGGTAACACCTAGAGTTTTAGTGTCTGTTTCGACTCATAGATATTTACTTCAAGATCAAGGCTAAAAATCCTTTTTCTAGCGATAGTATTTTAATGCATATATAAAAGAAAAAGAACAACAGGTCAAAAGAGAACATATATATTTGCCAGACCAAACAAACAACAGCCAAGGCCAAAAACAAACCAGGTTTTGGCATGTTATGAATGTTCCGAAATAGACAAATAACAAAATAGAGTAAAAGTATCTGTGTGGATGAACTTGCATGTGTATGCAAGCATGTAAGATGCATGTGCGGGAAAAAATAACACTTTTAGCGTCTATTTTGCAGAGATATTACTTGCAGTTGATGCACAATATGTCCAGTCTTTATATGATTTCGGTTTTGGCTGTAGCTAGTGTTTTATGATTTTGTTTTTATAGCTGGGTCAAAACGGACCCTAACAATACAAATGTAACCATTTTTATTAGAGAATTTTATAATGTAGTCATTTTTTCACTCGATTTTGTTTAAATAGACATTCCCGACAACTTCAAGAAGCCCCGATGCAATTATCAAATGTATGTAGTTTATCCATGCATTTAAAATACAAAACGGGTCGGAGATGGGTTCAAGCAATTTGGGATAAAACTGCCCTAACCTGTAATATGATTGCCTTCTGTCAGGGGTATTCAGGGTTGTAATTTTTTTTGTATTCCACTTTCAAACTGTATCTCCTTTAGTCGTAAATTAAGTGGCAGGAGAGATTTAAAAAAATGTTCGCGATGTTTTTATATGCGGGACTGACAAGGTGTGATTGACGTTTTTGGCCCCCACATAGTGTTGATGGCTATGTTCTTGCTTGTTGTCAGTGACAACCTGTACCAAATGGCGTCCCAGCTGGAGTGTGTCACGTGGAACCAGATGAACACGCTTGCATCTTCCATGAAAAGGTAAAAAAACACACAATTGCTGTTTCCTTGTAGCTTTAACAGGGGTGGGTGGCAAGGGCCCTCAAGGCCTTCTCTGCTGGCGTACAAATATATGAATCATGTGATCTTAATCATATTTTGTCCATCAATACTTGTTAATTATTGATTCTGTTTTTTAATAATGCTGTTTTTTTTGTGCTTTGCCTAAATAAAGCCCCAGATGATGGTAAACATAGAAGACAGTAATTCCTAGTTGTCTATCAGCTTCCTTTCATTTCTTCTCACCTGATTGGGCTGTTCCAGACCTGTGCTTTCATATCCAAGCATTTAAGCAATCACTTTTCATGATTACTTGTTGCTAGGCTCAGAAATCTGCCTATGAGCCTGCAATATTTTATTTGCAGCTGTCCCCTGAGCATAACAACGGCGATCTAAATTACGAATTGGTTCAAAAGTAGATTCCGGAAAGCCTTGAGAAACGTAACCGCTTTCACAAACATAAGGGGCGTTAATTCACCGAAACGATCACGCTGTTGACCCACTGCACAAGCGGATACAGTAAATTCATCGTGTCCACTCCTTCTGTTGAACAGACCTTTTTCAGCCATAAGAATAACAAAAACGTATTCTTGGAATACAACAGAGAACCTTCAGATGGATCAGAAATGCACGAATAATCCGTATGAAAGAGTAATTGCAATTTTTTTTGAGAAAAGACAGGAGAATTGATTTTGTGTTTGAATAAAAAATATGTTGGGTGAGTAAAATGTGGCTATATTCCTTAGGCTTTTGTTGATACTGATGTATTGCAGGTTGCAATAAAGGTTTTAAGCCATTAAATAGTTACTGTGTTTTTGATTGATTCAGACTAGTAATGCCTTGAAAAAAGGGAGTGTAAATAAAAATAAAATGATTAAAAAACAAATATAAAAATATAAAAAGAAAAAGGAATAAAGTAAAAAGAAGGGAATCAAAAAAGGTTCAGTATATGCTAATAATAATGTAACATTATGCACAAAATGTATTAATAATTTAGAAAAAAATATATTATACTACTAAATTAAATTTTTCACTCTACCACAAGATGTCACTGTGTTGTCACTTTTTGTACCAGACAACTTTAAAACCAACTTTTAATTCAAAACATATTCAGTACAACATCAAATAAACAATGTAATACAAAAATAAACTTTACATTTGTCATGTAAAACACATTGGATGAAAAACACATGAAATATAAATTAAAATATGAACAGATGTGCAAAAAATAAAGAACAATTGTAACCATTTTTAACTCAACAAATTCAAAGTTAACCACACAAAATCCCTGGAAAAATATGTGTTCGCGAACAATCTGGCTCAATTACCCAGTTTGTTTGTCGTTTCGTAAATGACACGTCACAAATTCAGAGTGGAGTGAAGGCGTAGGTGTAAAATGCACGGTCCGCCACTGAGCTTTAATGAGGGGAAAATTCTACAGCAGAGGAAGCCAGATGGCTGCTGGCCGGCTGCCGGGCAAAATCAGAAAGTAAAGATAAGGATAATAATGTTTGAACGTTTCACTGTGCAGGCTGGGACTTGTCTTTACAAAAAATGATACACACTTCTTCAAGTGCTCGTTTATAAGTCATATTTTGGTTAACGTATTTATGTTAGATGGTTTCTGATACCTGCCGACTGCCGAGTTTCATAACGGTTCAATTCCAAAGCAACAATTTTCCATAACTTTATTCAGGTGGACCTAATAAGTCAAAAAGCATTTCTTTTGGGTCATTTGCAAGTGACCTTGAGTGAGAACCTTGGAAAATATATCATCGCTTTCACATGCAAAAAATGTTTTTCCACTTTCTACTTTTTTTAGTTTGTTTTTATGGAATCTTCACAATGAAATCCAACTTTGGTTGAAAATTGACCATTCCAATAGTAGGATAGGTTACTATAAGAAAAGTACCCAGTTTTGGTTGTTGTTTTGTAAAATATAACCCCGTTTTATTGGGTGGCATAACTAACATGGTTTTAGTGGTTCAGATAGAATCGACCCGTATTTAGGGTTTGTTTTAGGCAATGTACCGAGTTTTGGGGCGATGTTTTTTAAAGAACTTAATTATTGAGATTGATATGGAGTTCAAAACATTTTTTTTCCCGTGCTTTATTTCTTGATAAAATAATCCTTGATGGGAATTAGGCAGCCCGGCAGCGCAGTGGTTAGCGCGTGTGCGGCACAGTTCTGAGGTCATGGGATCAAACCTTCCTGTGTGGAGTTTGCATGTTCTCTCCTTTGCCTGCGTGGGTTTCCTCCGGGAACGCCGGTTTCCTCCCACATTCTAAAAAACATGCATTTCAGGTTAATTGGCCGGTTCAAATTGTTCCTAGGTGTGAATGACTGAGTGACTTGTCTGTCTCTGTGTGCCCTGCGACTGCCTGGGTAATGGATGATGGGAATTATAGGACAATAAAGCCAAATTTAGCTTTGGCATTGGAAATGAAATGTAATGCAATGAAATGAAATAAAATTCAATTTAATTCAATTCAATTCAATTCAATTCAAAAGGATTCTATTCTATTCTATTCTACTGTAGTCTTCAATAACAAAATTTGGAGATATGTTATTTTCACATGACAGTGATGATACATAACATTTTGTGGTGGGCCATGCATTTCACATGGAGGCCTTTCGTGATGGCCTATAGTGATGTGTCGTTTGCTCATAGAGCCTGCTTGTTCGGTAACAACAGGAGCCAGCTACCCACTAATCAAGAGCCGGTTACCTTTGATACGCTTTTTTTAATCTCGTGATTGGCCAATAAACATATTTTCTCAGGGATTTTATGTTGTTGACTTTAAACTTATTGAGTATAAAAAAAGGTTCAAAATGTTTTTTTTCGTAAATCTAAAAATGTTTTTATTTTTCCTGTGTTTTTTAGGGATAATGTACTTTACATATCAAATGTTTATTTTTGTATTTCACAGATTACTTGATTCCTTTTTAAATAACATTTTGTTGTATGTTTTTCAGAGATTCTGAATTTCTTTGCTTCAAAGTCTCATAGTATAAAAAAAGTTACAAAATGTGAAGAGTTAAAGGTCCACTGTAGAGTGAAAAAAATAATACTATTATAATTTAATTTGAAGAGTTAAAGGTCCGCTGTATAGTGAAAAAATAATGCTATTATAATTTAGTAGATTCAAAGATTTTGGACTTTGCTTCATTACCACCCCATAGCTGATATTTTCTTACACTAGCAAAAAAGGCTTTATATGTTGCCAACCTGAAATCTGATAGATAGATAGATAGATAGATAGATAGATAGATAGATAGATAGATAGATAGATAGATAGATAGATAGATAGACGATAGATAGATAGATAGATAGATAGATAGATAGATAGATAGATAGATAGATAGATAGATAGATAGATAGATAGATACTTTATTCATCCCCGTAGGGAAATTCACACTTCCAGCAGTCTACCCCGTTGTTTATTAACAGATGAACATGATGCCCTAGGGGTGCTTGTAGAGGAGTGGATGACGTCACGCCAGTCCAAAAGTTCGACATCCCTGCGGCAGATGGAAAACTTTTCTTTGTGAAAATCCAGGGATACACCACCTCGTGTTAGCAAGTCCGCCTCCTCTCCGATTCCCCCCGGCTTTCGTGGGGATAAGCTAAACCAAAAGTTAACTTGTCACTTGATATGTCTCAGGGGGGCATGCAGATGTGCTTGTGAAGTCCTCTGGGCTGATTTATGACCATGGCAACAATAATTGATGAAATATGATTGGTCAAATACTAAAGTATAAAAGGACACATCTGAAGCAGCACAGCCAAGGGAAAAGTAATGAAAGAAACCTGACAGACAGTTTGGAATTATTAATTAAGTGTCCATGGACAAAATACAATTAGATCACATGATTCATATATTTCTAGGAGGCAGAGAAGGCCTTGCAGGCCCTGACGGCCCACAACTGTCTCATTACACACAATGTACACTACGTTGTTACACAAAAGAAATTTCTATTGTAATTTGTTTTATTCTAAAGGATAATAAGATGACAATAAATTGAGATATGTTTCTGTCACAGTGATGCTACATAAATTCTTTGTATGCTTGATATATTTGATGCATTTTGTTTTGTAGCAGTCACACAAGCAGCTATGACAGCGATCCTACAGTTCCGCCCCCACCCATGCTGTTGAGCGCCCAGTACCACATCCACACACATGGTGTCTTCAGGGGCCTTCAGGTCAGTCAAGTGCAAGCAAATGTAGAATTTGAATTTGGGGAAAAAATAATAATGTCGTTTTTCTTCTTCAAGGACGTAAGACGGGTTCCCAGTCTTGCTCCCCCAGTTGCGAAATCAAACGAGCCCGGTGAGAAGCGTCCTTTTGTGTGCGCCCATCCGGGCTGCAGCAAGAGGTACTTCAAACTTTCCCATCTGCAGATGCATGGAAGGAAGCACACTGGTGAGTTAATCTCCAGCATAATTAGAATGAATATGTAATTTTAAAAAAGGCATAAAGGGACAGTATTTTTGAGTGATTTCTAGTGGTACAAAAAAGTTTATTTCAGTAAAGGGAAAAAATGCTTTAAATACTGGGAGAAAAATGCATGAACTATCATATCAATGTTGATCTTTATCCCCCCAAAAATCATAGGCCGAGAAATGCGTTTTTCCTTTACACAGTGGAATCCACACTTAGATCGCCACCACGTCCGTCCGCCATTCGGCTACTACTCTGTGTTCTGTAGCACTGGGCCTCCCTCGCACCAGACAATACACTGCCATCCAGTTGTCAAATATTACACACTGGAGCTTTAACACTCCTGTTCAAAATATTTTTCAAGGTTTAGGGTGAGAAAAAAATCTAATGTAATTGGTTACAGATTAAACGCTCTCTTCTGAAGTTTGGACACAGTTATCCCTTGCTGTATCGTGGTTTCGCTACTTTGGGGATTTTTATTGTGCAATGTGTTTTGCATTCTGATTGGCTAAAAGGAAGAAGATGCTTTCTATCGCCAGCAAAGTTAGACTTTTTGATAAGCTAAACTTGCTCTGGAGCCACATGCAGGTCTTGGTGCTCCCTAGTGACTCCCTGGTGATTTCTAAAAAATGTTTGACAATGGAAATAAATCTGTGGGTCAATACTGGACGGTAAATGTAGTTTTCCATAACGTCTCCATGTAGACAGTTGTGCAAAAAAGCAAGATTATTTTTAAAACTACTTTTATCTAGTAAATAAACACATGGGCCTGTAAATAGCGTGTTGTTGAATTAAACAATGAAATAATAAAATAATAAAATAAAGGTGGTCGGCACAGCGGCTGGGTGGTTAGCACCAGCCCCACTGTGCAAATGTCCACCCCCACTGTTCAAATTTGGAACCATAAAATAAGTTTAAAACCCTTATTTGAAGCCCAAGGCCCCGGTAATTACAACTACTGGGGTTTGCATGTTTTTCCGTGCGAGGGTTTCCTCCGGGCATTTGTTTCCTCCCACATTCCAAAAACATGCATTTCATGTTAATTGGTCAGTCCAAATTGTCCACAGCTGTGAATCAGCGAGTGAGTTGTATCTGTGTGCCCTGCGACTGGGTGGCAACTAGTTCGGGGTGTCCCGTGCCCACTGCCTGAAGATAGCTAGGATGGGCTCCAGCACCCCTGAAACCCCAGTCAGGATAAGCAGCACAGTAAATGGATGGATGGATAAAGGTTTTTACTTTGTTGGTTTTGACATTCGTGGGGTGTTCTTAGAATGCAATCCAGCCAAAAATACAGATTTTTATTCAAGTCAACTATTCCTGACATGTTTTTCATTTACGCCTTACTATAAAATCTGATCCTGTGGTGAGGAGCCATTTCCCGCAGGGAGGTGTGAGAATTCTCCCACCGTGGTCCGCTGCGTGTCGTAAGAGGCGACTAAAGTGGAGGGAGCGAGGGGACTGGCGATCTTCTGCTCTCTATCTCTACTCCCTAAGAGACAGCAAGGCAAATAAAGGGGGGCGGGACACCGAAAGGTCTCGCAAACCCTAGTTATAGGGTCACTAAATGTGAGAGGATGTGGAAGTAAAGCAAGTGAGTGGAAGAAAGAGGAGATTGGAAGGATGATGACTAATAGTAAGGTTGATGCGAAAGTGTTCTGGAAAGTAGTGAAAAGAGTACGAAAAGAGCGAGTCTGGAAAGGAAGAGAAAGTGAAAGATAGGGACGGTAGATTGCTGGTAAGTGGTAGTGCAGTCAGGATGAGATGGGCAGAGTATTTTGAGGAGTTGCTAAATGTGGAGGAGTGACAAGATTGGATAGATTGAGAAATTAAATTGTGAGAGACAGAACTGGAGTAGTAGTGGAACTGAGCAAGCGTGTGGATAAGAGAGTACTCAGTTGGTTGGGACACATGGAGAGGATGGATGAGGAGCAAATGTTGAAGAGGATCTACAGAGCAGAATTAAATGGAAGGAGACCAAGAGGAAGGCCGCGATTGACTTGGATGGATGGTGTTATGAGTGCACTGCAGGAAAGAGGTCTAAATATAGTGGAAGCCAGAGCTCTTGTTTGTGATAGGAATGAGTGGAGAGGTGTTGTAAAAGCATAGTGGGATGTTTAGACGCGTTCTATGGGATAGGCAGGGCACCCGTATGATGCGGCAGGGGTAAACCGGTGAAAGCTGTCGGGCCCTGCTGTTGAACAGAAGAGTGTGTTGTGTCACCCTGACCCGAGTGACATGGCCCCTTTCTTGTGTCCCGTTTCATCTGGAGGGACGAAAGCACGACCAACTTGGGTGCCGAGGTGCTTAACTTATTTGGGTGTTTGGGCATTTGGGTTGGCCATGCTTCAAAAACTTTTGTGTGTGGTTTTTGCTTTTTCCTTTTTTATTTTCTTTGTTTTTGTATGTGTTTGTCTTGCTGTCGGTCACCCCTCTAGGGATATGACCAGGGTAATACATTTTAATATCCTGCTAAAAAGCTAAAAATATGATATGTTTGAACCATTTACTGTACCTTCCAGCAGCGCTTTAATGGCATCTGTTCACCATTTTCACATTTGGCAAATGTTTTGTTTTTCAACTCGATTGTTGTTGTAACTCTTCTTAGCATTTTTGTCCACGACCCACTGAGCCATTTTGTAATTAAGGAAGGGTTGTTCAAATGAATTCACTGAAAACAGGTCTTAAACATTCAATTAGTCTGGCCCTTGGCTTGTAACCGAATATTTCGTGCCTGTACATCCATTTAACTTTGACACCCCTGCTTCAAGGCATAACACAGCAATGCTTCACTGGTATTTTTTAGTTTTCTTCAGTGGAAATTTTCCCGATGTAATATGTAGAGTCAATTTTTTTTAAATTATGTCTATTTATTTTGGATTTTTTTTTTTTGGTGGTCACCGATTCACGGTTTCCCATCCATCACCCCATCCATTATCTGCACCGCTTATCCTCAGTAGGGTCGCGGGGGTGCTGGAGCCCATTGCAGCCATCTTCGAGCAGTGGACAGGGGACACCCTAAACTGGTTGCCAGACAGTCACAGGGCACACAGAGACAGACAACTCACTCGCTCATTCACAATTAACCTGACATGCATGTTTTTTGGAATGTGGGAGGAAACTGGAGTGCCCGGAGGAAACCTACGCAAGCACAGGGAGAACATGACCACTCTACACAGGAAGGTTCGATCTCATGACCTCAGGACTGTGCCGCAAACGCGCTAACCACTGCGACACCGTGCTGCCCTCACGGTTTCTCACCCGAATTAATTTGACATTGCTTCATATTGTCTTTAACATTTATCATGAAGAAAGTAATACTCTAAACATAGTTTAATTTGGAAAACACAAATAAATAATGCATGTGTTTGATATTAACAAACGACATTCATTTGCATGACAAGAAAATTGGATTAAACGAAAGAAAAAAACCCATCTTAGAGCTAGTGTTGATCGGTAGCGGAAGCTAGACTGTTTCTAGGTTGCGTGTTGGTTTTTGAAGGAGTGGGCAGTTCTGGCCAAGGGGGGGCGGTCTGAGTCACCGCCCTGTAAGTGGAATCGGCTTGAGGCATTGCTTCTACACCTCCAACAATTAAGTGGTTTATGTTTCAGGAGAGAAGCCGTTTCAGTGTGACGTCACAGAATGCGGCCGCAGGTTCTCTCGCTCAGACCAGCTGAAGAGACATCAGCGCAGGCACACAGGTAACAAACTGTCATTTCACACTTTGACGCGTGCACCAAAACTCGTGATCCCTTTCATTTTCCACGATTGGGTGCGTTGTTAGTACGTTTTAATAACCCACGTCACATGGTTGACGATCAGGCGATGATGTGATTGTAATCCTGTGCAGTCCTTTGAGACATCTTGTCATTAAGGGCTATACAAATAAATGTGACTTGACTTGACTTGACTTGACGTGACGTCACAGCTGAAGCTTGAGGCAAAACAATTCCCTCCACGTAAGTAGGTGTCTGTCTGTCTCCGCAGAGGTGCTTTTATTTTGACGGAGAAGTCCAGCAGGCTCTGCCATGTTTAACCAATCAAATGTAGCAGCCTCGTCACATGACCATAGTCACCTCTAGCGGGGGTAAAAATTGTTTTCGGATGAAACAGATCGAAAATGTCACTTGGCAATAGCGACTATGAAAACACAGAAGAAGAGGAGCACCCCTGGCCTCACATCAAAAGCATGTTTACCTTAAAAACTGAGTGAAACGATAGCTACAATACGCACTCCTTTGTTCAAGTTCATGGGCTAGCTTGTTGTTCTGCTTGCAGAGTCTGTAAAGAAAAAAGTACCAGGACTTTGAATGTGCCACATGCGCTTAGCGTATTAATTTGATATATACTATTTGTATTTCATTATTTAGTAAAACACTAGAATTTACGTTTATTATTTTAATCTAATGTTAAATTAAATTAATTTTCTGTTGATTGGATGGACTTTGATTATTTGATGATCTAATTGGTTGTTTTAAAAAAAATCAATAAATATGACATTGCTAAAGTTACTCAGTCAGTACTCGAGTAAATTTTTCACCAAGTACTATTTTACTTTTACTCGAGTAAGTATTTGGATAACTACTTTTACTTCTACTTGAGTAATATTATTTTGAAGTAACAGTACTTTTACTTGAGTACAATTCTTGGCTACTTTACCCACCTCTGCCTAAATGCCAACAAGAGACGCTACTCCTAAATAAAATCAAGAAATACATGAAGAATTAAATGTATCTAATAAACGACTTGGATTATGTACCCAACGTTTGTTTGCAACGTGAGCATTGTTCACAAAGCTAATGTTGCCATTCAGGCTACACACTAACAGTTAGCTGAGGCTAAGAAAATAACAAAATATTTTGCCGATATATTAAGTAATATGGACTTGAAAGCAACAATCACAAATGTTTAATTTCTCCTACCTGATATAAAGTGTTCGCTGCAAAACAAAGCATTTTTAACAAGTTCTTTTCGCTTTAATGGATTTGACCAAAAATATAGAGAGTAAACAACTTAGCCCATGCTTCTACATTTTATTGAACTTCTTGTTATTACACTATTGTTACAATGCGCTATTATTTTATTGTCGTATTATTAATGCTTAGTCCAGTCCCTAAGCACTACGTTGTAAATATTTTTGTTTATTTATATTGAAGGTTTTTTCTCTTTTTTTCTCTTTAACATTTTTATTATCTGTTTAGCCTTGAGTGCCATCACGCCGTTTCACGGTTTACAGATCCTTTAACCGCCAGGGTTCTTGGGGCACCACTTCCTGTGGTATTTCCTGGGCAAATACAGCCTGCCGGTGCCCATCCCTCTCCAAGCTGTTTTTTTGCCATAGGGGTTTGCTCCCCCTTATGAAATGGATAGTATTGCTTTCTATGGTTTACAGTAGCATTAGAAGCCTCCTTATCTGATACAGCGCCTTCATCATCTGGTCACTGTTGTTTTTCGGTGTAAAGAAGAAAAGAGACGGACGCGTGACGATACTAATACTAGAGTATTTGACTTTTTAATAGAAGTGAAACAGAGACATATAATAGTATTGATAAGGAACGGTAATGCACCAAAGTTATGGATGCCAGCCACCGTTATACTTGAAGAAGAAGTAGAACAACACATGAGGCACCGCCATGTGAAAAGAAAACATGCAGTTATTAAACGTTGAAAAAAATTGACAATAAAAACTATTTAAATTATTTCAATTAATAAGAGTTATTTTCCACTTTATTGGCATAGGAGTGAAGCCCTTTGAGTGCAAGACGTGTCAGCGAAAGTTTTCACGGTCAGACCATCTTAAGACTCACACTCGGACTCATACAGGTAAAACAAGTGCGTATACCTTTTTATCTTCTTGCGCCGCATTTCTCCACTCGTCGGAATTTCGACATTGGAGACAACCGAATCGATCATCGCACTGTACGTTAAAAGCCCCTTTCTCATCCGACGCTCTCTTTTTCCCCACCTTTCGTCCATCCAGGCGAGAAGCCTTTCATGTGTCGCTGGTCCAACTGCCAGAAGAAGTTTGCCCGCTCGGACGAGCTGGTGCGCCATCACACTATGCACCAAAGGAACCTGAGCAAGCTGCAGCCCGCCATCTGAGCCAGGAAGGTGGCGGCGCCAGCGTGCCGGCCAATGGAGCGGGAGTGCCAGGTCAAAGGTCCTGGTGTTTTGCCAAATGTGTAAAAGTGGAGGTCACAGCTGATGCCAGTTCATGCCGACCAACCAGGCATCCGCAAGGTCCACAACAAGAATCTCAGCCACAACTCTTATTTATGAGAGGCTGTCTAAGAATTAAATCAAACGTGCTCTATCTCTAACATCATACTCTCACGCTGCACAACTATACTCTCATAAAGACAAGTAATACTAATGCTCAAACACTACTATACTCTCTCACAGAGACTACTATAATCTCACACACACACTCCTTTGCTCTCTTACACATATTACTATACTCTGATTCACACACTACTATATTCTAATAATCCTATTACTATACTCACATACACATACTATGTTACTATACACTCATACACACACTACTATGCTCTCACACACATACTGCAGGGTGTTTTGAGATGTAAATATCGCAGAAAGTATATGATAATGGCAAATGAAACAAAAAAACATTAGTGTTCAGGATCACAAATTTATTATTCAAAATCTGAAAATTCAAAAGCATTTAGATGATGTAGATGTATCACAAGTCTTCAATATGCGCAAAGTCAGCAAACCAGCTCTTGGCTAACACGCGGAAGCATATCTTGGGTAACAGTCTACGGCAGATTACTTTTAAAAAAAAGTTCATATATGAATTTTTCCCTCATGAGTTTGTACAGGGTATTTATTGTTGTGATTAATTATTAATATTCCAAAGTTCTAACACTGTACTATACTCTCTTACACATACTACTATACTGGGAGTAACTCCAGTTTGAAATCGAACTGTACAATTTATACACACATATCAGTGGGCATCGCCTTGGTTACCAAAAGTAACCAAATAAAAACCAAAATGAAAGTTGAGATGATTTTACACCAAGTGTAAAAAAATCCCTATACTAATAGCAATTTTAATGGTGTGGGGGAACAGTTGTGTGTGTAAGCATCTATAGTAGTGTGTGTGGGACCTGTGGGTGTATAGTAGAATGATTGTGAGAGCATAGTAATATGTATGTGAAAGCATAGTAATGCGTGTATGAGAATATTGTAATATGTGTAAGAGGGTACAGCTATGTGTATGAGAGAGTATAGTTGTGTTTGTATTTTGGTATGACTGTGTCTGTTTAAGAGTATACAGTCATTGTGCATGTGTAAGTCTGATGTTAAATGTGAGAACAAGTGTGATTTACTTCTCAAACGGCCTCTCGTACTTATTGGGTCATTTCCAGAGACGTTATTCCCAATTTATAACTGAGCCCATTTTTTTAAACACGAAGAAACGGTCAATGTTTTATTTTTATAATGAAAGACACTTGCACTGTTATTTGGATTTCTTGTATGAAATGTGCTATATCAAAAAACTGGACTTGGATATGAATTGGTCACTTAATTTGTCACTTACATGTGTCAAACTCATGGCCCACAGGCCATACGTGGCCCGCCACATCATTTCATGTAGCCCGCGAGAGCTTAATGTGTCTGCGCATCTAAGAATAAATGGGTCAAAAGAGTGCTAAAAACTGAATTTCCCACAGTGCCTGTTGACTAAGATGCAAAGTGACTAATTAGCAGCACAACACGCCAGTATTTCCATACCAATGCCAATAAATAGAAGTGAGAAGTAAGTGATTATGAAAATGTCCAAGAAAATTTTGTTATACGGTGATGCCTCTAGGTACAAGATTTATTTGTTCCGAGATCGTGCTCATACCTAGAATTGCTCGTATCTCGAGCTCATTTTCCCAATACGAAATAGCAGAAAACCAATTAATTTGTTCCTGGCCTCCCAAAGTTAACCCGAAATAGCTATAAAACAAATCTTCCTGATCATTAAAAACTCAATCAGATTGTAATTGAACATAAAAATAAAGTTATAGGATAAATTAGATGATAACACAATGTCTCTTAAGCCCTGGGCTCAAGTGGTGATGTCTGGAAATTCAAATAAATTACAGTATTGAAGTAATGAAATGTCTTTATAGTCTCATTGGTAGCAACGTAGTAAAGCATTGTATCCAATGAGATTGGACATCTCACTTTTTTTTTTGAAATTTTTTACCGTTATCGTAACTCAGATTTTTCTTCGTATCTAGGGTAAAATATTTGTTTGAAAGACATCTAACATTTTGAATTTCTCGTAGGTCGAGTAACTCGTATATTGAGGCATCACTGTATTTAATATGTACCATATTATATACCAGGGGTCGAGAACATGTATCACCCAAAGAGCCATTCATGCAGCCATCCATCCATCCATTATCTGGACACTTATCCCCAGTAGGGTAGTGGGGGGTGCTGGAGCGGATCCCAGGAATCTTCAGGCAGTGGGCCAGCCAGTCGCGGGGCACACAGAGACAGACAACCATCCACTCACTCATTCACACTTAGGGACAATTTGGGCCAGACAAATAACCTGACATGCATGTTATTGGAATGTGAGTGCCCAGAGGAAGCTCACGCAAGCACGGCGAGAACATGCAAACTCCGCACAGGAAGGCTGGTAGCAGGATTTGATCCCACGACCTTAGAACTGTGCCCCGGACGCGCTACCTACTCAGCCGCTGTGCCGGCCATCCAAAGAGAGAGCCACTTCATATTTTTTAAGACAAAATTCAACAAAACCACCAAATTGTCTCTCCAGACCAAAAGCTTATTTGACAGTGCATTTTATTTCACTGGGTGACATTAGATGATTGGTTAAAATGTATGAAATAATATAAATATGGCACTTTAAACTTTTTTTCTCTTGCAGTTACTTAAGATCGTTGGGGCTCATTTCGGCCTTCATTTTTTTCCGTAAATAATCGTTTCAAAACCAGGTGTAAGCAGGTTTTTTTTTGTAAACATGGCATGTGTGAGAGAGGGGAGTGTGTTTTGTGTTGAGGTATCTGCCCACCCTTACTACTCCACCCAATTAAATTGCTCTGCATGCTTTGTTTGTTGTTTGGGGTGTGGATTTCCATTACAAAGTGTCTCAACAGTGAACAAACTTTGTTTAATGAACCTCCATATGAAGGATTCCTTAGCGATATATAGCCAAAACGGCACCTTGACTGTCAACTGTAGTTCAGAGAATGTCCTATATATACGGGACCGATCTTTCATATATTAGTGTTTTTTCGGCTTTGCACGTATTAAGGTTGGCACTTTGCATACCAGAAATGGAACGATACAGAGACATTAAGTGAGCCGTTTGTACTCATGAAAAGAGCCATATCTGGCTCGCAATCCATAGGTTTCCGACCTCTGTTATGTACTGTACTTGTAATGACCATACCATTTACATTTAGTTACATTCATAAGTTACATCAGGCCCATTGAGGACAGCCATTACGCTGATTTAGCCCTCGATGCAAATGAGTTTGACACTCTTGCTTTAGAGAATGTAAATACACACAATGCCGACTAATAACTGCAAATATGCGATGTACATGCTTACTTTTCTAGACGTTCCTTTTTTGTGATGGTGCATTTTTTTTTCTGGTGAGTCTATAAATGCGGAAGGACATCAATCTCCAGTGTGTGTCTTGTGGGTGTGCTCTGTCAGGTTAAGAGGCCACCTATGATGGAGGTGTTTGGGGAGTGACAGGCAGTAAAAGTGAAGCTCTGATAGGGCGCAGGTCTCACCCTCCTAAATCTCTGCTGCACATCTTCACAACTAGAAACATCTGGAACTTAATAAATCTCATTAAGAAAAAAAGGAAGACGCATACCAAAGCGTCACTATACCTCACCGAGGGCCCCGACGTGCATTATTAAAGACTTTACATCAGTGTTGCCTGTGGGTGTTATTTGGAAAGGGGAACAAACTAAAGGTTCGATATAAGGGGTAGGCGAGACTTGAATGTTGGTATCTAACCGATTCAAGTAATTACAGGGTCGTTCTGATCTGATACTAATACTTTTTGCTTGGAAATTCCATAATCTCTGTGTTCATTTAAAATAACGATAAATGCACCACAAAGATTTAAGGCACTAAAAATATTTTAACTTTTTTTAAAGGGACAGTGTGTAATATTTAGCGCCTACTAGTAGTCCAAAAAACACAATTTTTTTAAAAGAAAACAATAAAGATTTGAATCATAAGCAAAAATACATAAACTATCATATAAGTGTGCTTTTTCTTAAAGTTAATTGTAGGCGGAGGAATTTGCATTTATTCAACAAGGTTTGAGATCTCTTACACTTTCTAAAGGGAACTGACAAATTTGTCAACTATCTTGTTGCTAAGTGTACCCCCTAAAAAACAAAAACCTGTATTTTTTTCTTTTCTTTTTTGCTTTTTTTCTGATCATTTTTCTATTGATTTTGTTCCCTTTTCGCTGTTTTTACCTTTCTGTTTTCTGACTTTTTCCCATTCCTCATTTTTTTCCTCACCTTTTCTTCCTTTACTCTTTTCTTCCTTTTTCTCATTTTTTTCCTCTTTTCTTCTTTTTTTCCTCGATTTACTATTTTTTTCCTTTTTTCTTTGTTGTTTCTTTCCGTTTATTTCACACAGCCCCCCCCTGTTTTCCTTTTATCTTTTTCCTTTTTATCCTATATTTATGAAAGGCTGGGCAAAAAAAATAGGAAAAATGGTTCATTTTGGTGGTAGTAGATTTTTCCTTATGCTTTTTTAGCACTTGTTTTTTTATTTCACTACACAATACAGGAGCATCTAATGGTTAAACATTACACATTGTCCCTTTAAATAACTACAATGCAATAAGTATAAAAAATTTAAATGCTTCCATCAAAACAACTGTAAGACCCCAAAAAGCAGCGATATAATGAAAATACATAGATAATGCCTTCCATTACATAATATTTTGAAAATAGGGTCAGTAGTGCAAATTTTGCATGTATAGCAAATAGAGTGATGGAATTAAAAAAAATAACATAATTCTACTAAACAACTGATTCAGATCAAAAGTCTAAGGCAGTGTTTTTCAACCCTTTCTGAACCAAGGTACACTTTTATTTATAACAAAGTTCCGAGGCACACATACAATGTAAACACCCTTTAACATTGTACAAAATAAAATACCAACAGTTTCAGAAGTTAAAAAAACAGCAATGGAATGAAAATGCAATAAGACAACTACACTTTCTTACACAATATTTTGAAAATAAATGTAGTAGTGTAAATTAAGTTTAAACACAATTGTATCCAAATGTAAAGATACAGTGGAACCTCGGTTTTCGAACGCCTCTCAGTTCGAACAAATCTGAGTTCGACCAAAAATTTAGAGAAATTCTTGCTTCGCTGTTCGGTCAAAAATTCGGAGTTCGAACGCCGGTAATGCCTGAGTGCGTACGCTAGAATGCGTACGCTAGAGTCCGATGCTGAGCGGCGTACGAGTGTAGATCGTGTAGATCGCCCCCACCCCTCGTGACCAACTGTTATCACGTGCGCACTTGCCTCTTTTTGCTTTCGCTTTTAATATCGGTGAACGGAGTGTTTTAGCCCCTAACTATGCCTCCAAAGAAGGTCGGTGCAAGCAGGACAGGTGAAAAAAGAAAAGTTGTTCGTACAACTATTGCCTTTCAGAAAGACAAAATAGCTAAATATGAAAGAGGTGTGCGAGTTTCCGATCTTGCTAGGGAATACAGCATGCGCCTTCTGCTGACCACCACAAAGGTAAGAAATCCTATTCATAATTATTTTCTTTATGTTTTTTTTTTTTTTTTTTACACGTTCGTGTTAGCGTAATCTTTCGTACGGAAGATTACGATAACGCGAACGTACGATTAGCCTGGGTTAGCTTTATGATTCGAGGTAAACATTCAGGGTGTTGGAACTGAGCCCAAAATTCGGGGTGTTGGAATGGAGCCCCCTTTCCAATGAAGCGCTAGCCACTTGTGGTGCTAAATGACGTAAACGACCTGATTTTTATCTTTTTTACACGTTCATGTTAGCGTGATCTTTCGTACGGAACATTACGATAACGCGAACGTACGATTAACCTAGGTTGGCTTCATGTTTATGTTAAAAATTCTTGGTAAACATTCAGGGTGTTGGAACGGATTAAAACGATTCACATTATTTTTAATGGGAAAAATGATTTCGGTGATTGAACAAATCGGTTCTCGAACAGGGTTCTGGAACGGATTATGGTCGAGAACCGAGGTTCCACTGTAAATTGTGTATGTATAAACTTACCACCGACCAATTACTTTATTATCGTGATGGTTAAAATAGGAGCACAGATTCTAGCCCAGGACACTAGTATCAATCCAATCCAAGTTCTTGCCTTAGTGTAGACTACTGATACCTGACCGCCATCTGCTGTTAGGTAAATCATTTTTAAACTAAAAAAGCCTACTAGAACATCAGACGGTTGTTTCCCAACAACAGAAGGAAATAGTAAATGTGGTACGTTGCCTGCTGATTGTCCTTCAACTTATCCATCCATTATCTGCACCGCTTATCCTCAGAAGGGTCGCGGGGGTGCTGGAGCCCATCCCAGCCATCTTTGGGCAGTGGGCAGGGGACACGATAAACTGGTTGCCAGCTGGTCACAGGGCACACAGGGAGAGACAAATCACTCGCTCATTCATTCCTAGGGACAATTTGAACCAGCCAATTAACCTGACATGCATGTTTTTGGAATGTGGGAGGAAACCGGAGTGTCCGGAGGGAACCCAAGCAAGCACGGGGAAAACATGCAAACTCCACAAAGGGGGTTCGATCGCATGACTTCAGAACTGTGCCGCACACACACTAACCACTTTCCGCCTTCAACTTAATATTTCCTGAAATGTGTTGATGTATTGTGCTACCACAGTTTAATGTTATTTCTTTTATTTAACCCTTATGTTGTGTAGGCGTGGCCAACTCGGTCCTCAAGAGTTGCATGTCCTACATGTTTTGGAGCTTTCTCTTCCCCAAGTCAGGCAATGCAAATTTAAAGCTTGTTGGCGAGCTGTGTGGGGAGCTTGATAATGGCCCAGGTGATTGGACTCACGTGTAATTGAGCAAAGAAACTCCAAGAACATGCAGGATGCGGAAATCAAGCTGGACGCGGGTAGCAAGCCACTCATGTTCATGTTCCGAATGCGGAAGTGGAAAACGGGTGACAAAACGGGACCGACGGGAGTCAGAGTCAAAAATGCTTGCCTTGTGAAAAAGGAGGTTCGCTGACGGACTGACAACAGGCGAGATAAAGGACAGAGCTTAAATAGGACGGAGAACCAATCAGGTAACCAGCAGCAGCTGGTGCCAAACAAGCGGGCACATGTGTATGTAATGAGTAATCATGACACCGAGTTGGCCACCCCTGCATCTCTCCAGTTATAAAATGCAATATCTGATTGGTCTCAGGGAACATAAAATCAAATTAGAATGGGGGGAAAAAAAACGGGATAAAAGATAAAACTCTCGTTTTATGTGCTATTTCTTCTCGTTTTATTGAAAAGCTAAATACAAATATAGTACAATATAGTGTAGTAGTCCTGGCACTGAGGGTTTTATTTTACCACATAAATTCATTAAATTCACATAATATAAAATAGATCAAAAGCAAAAGTATTTGATATACTCTACCGTTTAAAAGTTTCCTATGAAAAGTGACACCTTTTACTAATAAACAGAGTTGCAACGTGTAAAATTAATACATACATACATACACACACTTATATATATGGATACATATATACAAAACAGTGTTTGATTCAGATCATTTTAGGACAGAAAAGTAGGCCTTGCAGGCCCTGACGGTGCACTGCTTGGATACCAATTTAAGATAACTACTGAGCAAATGTACTTACCTACAATCCCAATAATACATTTTTAGGGAGTACTTCCCTGGAAAAATAAGTAATTAAAATAAATGTTGAGAAACAATGTCTTATTGGACTGTACTGCACATCTGCCCTCATAGATATTTAAGTCAGGGTTTGAATCTCGTCTGGACCCTTTAGTTCAGGGGTCTTTAACGTAGTGCCCCCTAAGGACAGCTGAGGGGCGCACGCACCCGTTACAAAATAAGCTCATTAGCGCTGGGTCATTGTTGTTTTCTAGTAAAATTATTTAAAATGGTTGATTGAGTCTATAATCCTACCTCCAATAATTAACCTGGTAATAACATACCAACGACAGTTTAATCAAATAATTTGTTCTTTTCGAAATGCATATCAAACTGGGTGCCTTTTGTGATAAATACTAACAATGGGTAGCTCTGCCCCCTGCTTTAGTTGCTTGTTGAAGTCGGTGCCTCCCTCCTCCTACGACAGATTTACTATTTTATTGTTTTATCCGTTCTGTCAACGGAAGCATTTTACGCATGCAACCACACGATGGCAGTGTCAGCCTTTGTAACTCGGTGTGCCCAAAAAAATGAAAAAGCCCAACAAACGATCGCCAGTGATGTTGCATTCGCTCAACTCAACTTCTGCTCGCTTTGCACTGCAAAGTGGACACAATAGATATGCTAATAGACAGAGAAGCAGGAAGGTGGTGTCCATAATCGTCATCATCATCATCATCTTCATATTCATCATCAAATATGTATTTGGTGGGCTGATGTGCCAGGCCTATATAAGATCAGGTGACTCAGCGGCAGCAGGTGCTTCAATAAAATATGAGACCCGGTGATGTCACGTACCCGGAAGCAGCTGCGTGTGAACACGCAAGCCTACAAAACGTTGCTCGGGAATATGGAAAGCAGTTTACGAAAGCCTTGATAGAATAAATGGATTAATGTTCTTTTTGGCATCAGTAGACCATAGGTCAGGAACCAATGGCTCGTGAGCCATATGTGGTTTAACAGCTTAACAATTTCTCTTTGGCGTCTCTAATTAGGGTGACCAGATCCTAATTTTGGTTGGTGCGAAGCCAAAACATCACTGAGAAAACAGTTGGTTTAGTCAGTATATATAGGGCGCATTTTTATCTGCGGTCTACAGTTGAAGTGTCACACCATCATACCCTGTTTTGGCAGTAGGTTGCTAAGAAATCCTATGAATTAAAGCTTATTAAATTAAGTATGTTGATTGTTGAGATACTCTTTCATAAAAACCCTCAACACAAACTGTAAACAACCCCAAACGCCACAAAGCCAATCAGAGCAATTTGATTGGGTGAGTGGTCGAGGTGGGCACACAGCCATCCCTTCTCTCTCTCTCACTCAGTGCGGACCGCGCCAAAGGTAAATACGAGGATATCCTTATCGGTTGCAGTATTCTGTTTTCTTGCACCTTGTTTGGAACTATTATTTATGACAAAAAATGGCGGTCTAATAATCCTCAACAATCTTAAGTAACTGTGAGAGGGAGACTAATTTTAAGTGGTATATTTATATTGATACGGAACACAGGCCTTATAATTATTTAAGAGATTTCATCAAAACATCAAATGGCACACAGTGAAATAAAATGTGTTGAAGAATAACCTTTAGTCTGAAGAGCGGGTTTGGAGGTTTTATTGAACTTTGTCTTAAAATATATAGTGTGGCTCTCTACCAAAAAAAAAAAATGAAATAATTTTGCTTTTACGGCTCTTTCGTTCAAAAAGGTGCCTGAACCCTGCTCTATTTTTTTTTTATCTGAATCAGTTAAGTAGGAATATTTCCTTAATCATTTGATCCAGTTGTGTTAATGCTATATTTGCACTCCTGACCTTATTTTCCAAATATTGTGTGATGCAAAGTATTTTAGTTGTCTTGTTGACGTTGTTATACAGTATTCATATTTCTGTTCTTTTGCTGCTTTTTTAGGTCTTAATCTCTGAAACAGTTATTATAATAGAATTCAAGTCAAGTCATGTTTATTTGTATAGCCCTTAATCACAGAGTCTCAAAAGGCTGCACAGATCAAAGACTATTTCAAACTACAGATTATACTTACACCATCATCTGATCTAAAGCCTACATGAGGGCAAATACTACATAGTCTGTATCGCGTCGGTAAGATTCCAGCAAAATTCAAACCAATACAGTTTTGATGACGTGCATTGGACATTTCATACGCGTATATGTGGTAATAGAAGGGATCCCGAGTGGTATGGAAGATTGTGCCGAGACAAATGTAATTGAAATAAAATGCATTAAGTCCAAGGAACACATTTGTTAAAAATAGAACCATTTAAATGTTTTATACTGTTTGCATGATCGTTATTTAAAGAGACAATGTGTAATATTTGACCACTAGATGTATTTTGTAAACAAAAAAAAGTGCATTAAAAAGCCTGACCCTTCTCCCAAAATTAATATTTTTCCTTTTTTTGCCCAGCCTTTCGTGAATGAAAGACTAGAAAGAAAACAAAAAAGAGGAAACGGGTAAAATGGAAATGATGACTCTTTGGGTCAAAAAGATTTCCGGCCTCTGATATAGACCAGTCTACTTCATCACAGGATCACAACAAGATGCATGCGCATTGTTGACCCAAAGCAGCAGGAGTAGTATTGCGAGTTTGAATAGAGCAAGAGATTTGCACGTTGAGTTGCGTTTTGATAGTCGCAATTTCCAAGAACAACATGTTGTGTGTACAGGTGGACAAATCTCAATTTTAAAGGACACAACATCATCGCAATCCCGAAAGAAAACAGGCCTTTTCAAAAGCACAGTGGGAGTCTGTGGCTGCAAGACATTAAAATAATTGACTGAACCGAGAACATCATTAGAGATGTCTGCTTTTGCCGTGTCCGTTTCATATCTACATTTTCTTGGCACCTGGTTTCAATGAACCTGAACACCAAATGCCTTATTAAGTGTATTAAGTATTATAAATGTCGGGGAAATACTACTGTACAGTCTTGTACCACGGACAGACTGAGGAGATCTTTTCTTCCTCATGCCATGAGGCTCTTTATCTCCACCCGGGGAAGTAAAGGCCAACATCAAGCCATCAAGTGGCTCTTTTATTACAATAATTATTATTAATAATAATACTTATCATAATAAAGGTAACATTAACATTATTACAAATCTATATTTTGTGTAGTATATCCTTCATAATTATACAAAACTATATAGTTATAAATAATAGTTACTGATCAATTGTTGTTATAATTGTTGTAATTATTATTATTATTATTGTTATGATTATTATCCATCCATCCATCTTCTGCACCGCTTGTCCTCAGTAGGGTCGTGGGGGGTGCTGGAGCCAATCCCAGCCGTCTTCGGGCAGTGGGGACACCCCCACTTGAGATAGGGTGCCTGCCCTGAGACCGGGAGGTCCCTGGTTCGAGTCTTGCCCGAGTCATACCTAAGACCTACAACATTGGTACCCGTTACCTTGCTGATTGGCACTCTGGAATTGAGGGGGTTTGGTCACCTGATGAATCCCAATGACAGGTGTTGCAACACATCAGTTTGGTTGAGCGAGGGGGCTGGGAATCCCCTCCTCTGTATCAATTTCCCAGAAAGAGTCAAGATTGTGAGTGTGTTCTTGACTCTAGCCACCTCCCACTGGGAGGATATGGCTCTGGTATATACATACAGTATATCATTATTACTATTAGTAGTAGTAGTAATATTAGTAAACCCACCAATACCAACGATGTTCTTTAAAAGGGTGAAAGTCAAGGAATTCTTCTTCTAAAGATTAACTAATGTGTGAACTAAGCTATTATCATCATCTGAACAGCTTTTATCATTCGTTCAATTTTCTGGATGTAATTTGGTATTGGACCACTCAAAATATACAAATAAATACATTTATTTACAAACAAAAACGTCAACTAAAAGTAGTAGTAAAGTAATACTTCCCTTTTTTAAGCGCTAAGTTCGATAATTTGCGTTGAAAAATAATAGGGCTACTTCAGAATAGTTTTGTTGTATGAAATGTAATATCTTGATAAAATTGAGTTTTTAAAAAGGTAAGTATAGAAACAAATATACCGCTATTGATTCAATGAAAATCATAGATTTTATTAGGGTAAACAAAGTAACACGGTCTAAGAAATCCAGGTGAGTGCAATTCTATTCCCTTAAAAAGCATTCGGGTTCTATTTTAAGTGAAATAACAATTGGGAAGGTTTGTTTTTTAAAAAGTTCTCTGGTTGAAATGGTAGTTAGCAAACAAAGCTACAGTGTGTGGTTTATTTTGTGAGTGGCGCTTAGCTTTGGCAACATCCATCAGACATATTTTAAATTGCAGGTCATTGTCTGACATGTGCCAGCTTATTTTTCTCTTGTGCTTCTCTCATCTTAGTTTCGTGGGCCTTATTAATTATGTTGGGGGGCCTGATATGGCCAGCGGGCTGTATATTCACCCCTCCTGCTTTAGGGTCACAAACCTTTTATTCAAAGGTGGTAATCATCCTGCTTGCTTCTCTATCCTCAAAATGGCAGCCAAAAAGCATTTCCTTCATGTATTTTTCTATATTTTCTTTGCAGCTTCTTAATCCAGTGCACTTTGATTAAGACACATCTTTGCCTTTGTTCTTCTCTGCAGGGGGGTCCATCGAGAAGCGAGAGAAGATCACAGGGACAGCCGACTTGAACATTTTACTCACTCCGCTTCACTCCTAACAGCGGGTTGCCAAGTATGAGTCGACCGCAAGGACCTCGTGCCTTTAAATACTTTCAATCATTCCCGCCGTCATTATCCGCATTGATCTCGAGACCCGCTTTGGAATTTTCTTTATTTAAAAAGTTTCATTGCGCGCAGGGTGAAGCCGACTAAGTTGATTTTGCAGGCCCAGCCTTGGTTGCATCTTAGTGTTGCTCTAAGTTTATGACCTGGCTCACAATGACGAAACCAAAACAAGTGTGTAATCAGCTTTTCTGTGTCAGAAAGACGTGTGAATTGATCCGAGTATATGTATAAATAAATGTGAAAAATAACAAAAACATCCATACAAATATATGCCATTTAAATAGTTGAACACATAAATAAACTACGTAATTATCCATTTTGTTATATTTTTTCTGTATTTATGAGTTAATGTATTTTCGTAATTCTTTTTTCCTATAATTTGTCATTTATTTTCTCATGTATTTTATCGTGTATTTGGTTGTGTATTTTAGGCTTGACATAGATATTGCGGTTTTAAATCTCTTTGAGAGTTTACAGCTTGTCTGGGGATCAAAAGGTTGTAGGTTCGATAGTTATACGCCAAAGTGTGCTTTGACAGGACTCTGAATCCCTAATGTCCCCGATTAGCAGGTAGTTCCCTTGCATGGCTAACACTGCTATCCGTATGTGAGTGTGTGTGAGAATGGGTAAGTGTGAAGCACATCGTAAAGCGCATTGGGAGGTCTTCATTGACTTGATTATCGCTATATAAATGCAGACCATTTACACATTTAGACCATTTACGATATGTAAGAGATATTAGGGCTTTAATACCTTCCTTGGGGTTCCAACTACGGCTTCAAACTAGGTTTTTGCATTGGTGTTAGGGTTTTAAAGCTTTGTTAGAGTTTGCAGCTAGGGTATCTAACTAAGGCTTGGCATTGATGCTAGGGTTTAAAAGCCGTTCTATGGTTTGGAACAGGGTTTTTACCTAGGGCTTAATATTTATATAAGGGTTTTGAAACCTTTCTAGGGTTTACATCTAGGGTTTCCAACTCGGGCTTGGCATTTAGGTTTTGAAGCCATTTTTGGGGGTTTACGTCAAGGGTTTCAAACGAGTGGTTGGCATTGATATTAGTGTTTTAAAGCATTACTATAGTTTAGAGCAGGGTTTCTAACTAGGGCTTGGCATTAATAGGCTTTGAAACCTTTTTAGGGTTCACAGCTAAGGTTTGACCTCAAATTTAGGGGTTTAAAGCCCCTCTGGGGTTGGCAACTCGGGTTTCTAACTAGTGCTAGGTATTGGTATTAGGGGTTAAGTCTTTCTAGGGTTTACAGCTAGGGCTTGACCCTGATGTCAGGGTTTTCAGCCTTACTAGGGTCTACAGATAGGGTTTCAAAATTAAGGTTTGGCACTGATTAAGTGTTTAAAGCCTGTCTAGGGTTTAAAGCAGGATGTTTAACTAGAGTTTGGCATTGATATTAGGATTTTTAGCCTTTACAAACATTTTCAGAAAGGGTTTCCAACTTAAGAATGGCCTTGATTTTAGGAAACTAAAGCCTATCTAGGGTTTACAGCAAAGGTTTTCTACTAGGGTTTAGCATTGATATTAGGGCTTTAACGTCTCACTACTGTTGACTGCCAGGGTTTCCAACTAGGGTTTGGCATTGATATTAAAGTTTCAACGCCTTTCTAAGTTTTTCAGCTAGGGTTTCCAATTAAGGGATGACATTGATATCAGGGTTTTAAAGCATATTTAGGGTTCTATCTTAAATTCATGAGTGTTAGAAGTCACACAGCGTGTGATTCTCTTTCCGCTTCCAGCCGGTGATTTCCAAAATGATGCTTATCGTACATTTTTGTCAAATTTAAGATACAAATCTTCAAATCTAATTTCCCTACCATTGGGATTATAGGAATTTTTTTTTTTCCATATGTCATCCGGTAAAGTCCCAGGTGCTTCCGATGGGATTTCTTATGCAAAAAAGACATTATTAATCCTCCATGTGCTGGAAAGGTCACTGCGCATGTAGCTCGGGGGGCCCTGTGGAGGCCCGGGCGAATCCCAAGGGACCCTAAGCGACGAGACCTCCGGGAGAAGAAACTAACTTGGAGTCTCGTGTGACAGAACTACACTGCAACAACAGGAGGCGCTGTTAGGATTTCTCAGCATGCTAAGTCAGTCATGTTGTTTTCCCAGACAGCCTTGTTACCGCTTCCCTCAGGCCCTAGTACTGTACAGTCTGAGGGGCCAAGAGGGTCTTGGGTGGGAATTGGGGGTATTCCCTGTGGTGCAACTCGGAGCCGGAGGGGCTCCAGTGTGTCGGAGCAAGGGGGAAATGCTTCAGCCTGGAGGGGCCTAGAGCTCAGATGGAACTAGAGGGTCATCTTTCTCACTCTGGGAGCAGATCGAGGAAGACAGCGGGGGGAAAACACTTTGGGGGGGGGGCGGGGGTTCGTCCCATGAGGATGAACACGTGCACTTGTACGCGCCAACGTGACGACGATTTCTTAAAATCTCTTCCCTTCTCAGCCGTCTTTCATCTCTTGGCATATCGCGATGGAAGATGTTCACCTCTAACAGGATTAGAAACATCTCCATCATGTGAGAGAGGACATCACACAGCAAACCAGGAACCCCTGGGGGAAAGCGGGGATGAAGCACAGCATCTCCTCCTCTTCCTCATCTTCCCACAGGATTCCAGATGCCGGGATGAGAGGAGCAGAGGAAAGCGGGAGACAAATGTGGACAAATGGAGCGAAAGAAGCATTTTGTCCAAAGATATCAGTCTCATTGGGATAAAATCGTCTCCGCTTGTGCCCAAAGTAAAAGAAAACAAAAAACAACTGCAATCTGTCTCACATTACCTACAACATAGGACATTTTTAATCGTCAATTAGATGAAAAGTAGATTAAAAGTTTGATGAAACACCTACATGCAGAATTTTTTTTTTGGAGCAAGCAGTAATAGAGATGATAGGTGTCCTGTCAACTTATTATTTAATAACTTTCACTTCTTATAGCGGCTTTAAAAATGTGCAAGTGTCGTAGAGCTTAACTCAAGCTGCACTTCGTTTTGAAACCAGAGGTGGCAGGTGCGAGTAAATAGAGGGAAAAGCTCCACACTTTTAAATTATTCAAAACCAGATAATTGAAAACAGAAATTATTTTTTGTCTATATCTGTCAATGCCAGTAAATCTGCTAGGATACAGTCATACTCTTGACTTGGAATTTATAATTGTTTAAGAATGAACTCAATTTACTTTGAATTGGTTCATGTAAGGGCAGCACAGCGGCACAGTAGTTAGCGTGTGTGCAGCAAAGTTCTGAGGTCGTGAGATCGAACCTCCTGTGTTGAGTTTGCTTGTTCTCCCCGTGCTTGCGTGGGTTTCCTCCGGGCACTCCGGTTTCCTCCCACATTCCAAAAACATGCATTTCAGGTTAATTGGCCGTGCCAAATTGTCCCTAGGTGCGACTGAGCTAGTGAATTTTCCGTCCCTGTGTGCCCTGCGATTGGCTGGCAACCAGTTCAGGGTGTCCCCTGCCCACTGCTGGAATGGACTCCGGCGCCCCCGCGACACTACTGAGGATAAGCGGTGCAGATAATGGATAGATGGATGGTTCATGTAAAATTGATTCTCCTCAGTGATCTTGGATCTAGCATCAACGATGTCACACCCCGCTACCCGTCAATGCCAAGGTCAGGCTCATCTCCAAAGAGCTGAATGAGGCTTTACACCGATAAACAACAGTGACCAGATGATGAAGGTGCTGTATCAGAGTCACATCAGGAGTCTTCTCCTGCTACTGGTAACAATTGAAGTGAGTACTAAAAGTATCTGTTTCATGTTGGGGAGCAAGCCCTTACCCCAAGAAACTGCCTAGAGAAGGATGGGCGCCGCCAGGTTGTACTTGCCTAAGACACACAAAAGGAAGTTAAGCCCCTACGATCTGTGAACTGTAAACTAGTATTTTGCACCGTTTTCTCTTTGTGGCATACTAGGACAACTACTCTACATATAAGTGAGGCTAAATTGTTTACACATGTTTACATATACATTCTATCAGTACTACTACATTGCAAATTGGAAATAACAGATATTTTGCTAATATCAAGGTTTTTTTGGTTGACTATATGTTATTTTTGTAATACAGATTTTCCCATTTTATTAGATATCTTTTTTTGTAAAGAATGAAAAATAATGACTCTCTCTCTCTCTCTCTCTCTCTCTCTCTCTCTCTCTCTCTCTCTCTCTCCCCCCCTCTCTCTCTCTCTCTCTCTCTCTCTCTCTCTCTCTCTCTATATATATATATATATATATATATATATATATATATATATATATATATATATATATAACTTATTTCTCGTAAGATATGATAAACAGGTTAAATGGCGGTAGTTTTGTGTTGTGTAAATATTTCCATTATATGAAATAAATGCTGCTATATAATGTAATGTATGATTATATATATATATATATATATATATATATATATATATATATATATATATATATATATATATACAGTGCATCCGGAAAGTATTCACAGCGCTTCACTTTTTCCACATTTTGTTATGTTACAGCCTCATTCCAGATTGTATTAATTTAATCTCTTATCTCGAAATTCTACACAAAATACTCCATTATGACAATATGAAAAAGTTTTTTTTTTTAACTTTTTTTTAATTTATTAAAAATAGAAAACTAAGAAATCACATTTACATAAGTATTCACAGCCTTTGCCATGAAGCTCAAAATTGAGCTCAGGTGCATCTTTTTTCCACTGATCATCCTTGAGATCTTTCTACAGCTTAATTGGAGTCCACCTGCAGTGAATTCAGTTGAATGGACATGATTTGGAAAGGCACACACTTGTCTATATAAGGTCCTACAGTTGAGTTTGCATGTCAGAGCACAAACACCAAGCATGAAGTCAAGAGAACTGTCTGTAGACCTGCGAGACAGGATTGTCTTGAGGCACAAATCTGGGGAAGTATACAGAAAAAATTCTGCTGCTTTGAAGGTCCCAATGAGCACAGTGGCCTCCATTATTCATAAATGGAAGACATTTGGAACCACCAGGACTCTTCCTAGAGCTGGCCGTCCTTCTAAACTGAGCGATCGGGGAAGAAGGGCCTTAGTCAGGGAGGTGACCAAGAACCCGATGGTCACTCTGTCAGAGCTCCAGCGTTCCTCTGTGGAGAGAGGAGAGCCTTCCAGAAGGACAACCATCTCTGCAGCAACCCACCAATCAGGCCTGTATGGTAGAGTGGCCAGACGAAAGCCACTCCTTAGTAAAAGGAACATGGAAGCCCGTCTGGAATTTGCCAAAAAGCACCTGAATGACTCTCAGACCATGAGAAACAAAATTCCCTGGTCTGATGAGACAAAGATCGAACTCTTTGGTGTGAATGCCAGGCGCCATGTTTGGAGGAAACCAGGCACCGCGCATCACCAGGCCAATACCATCCCTACAGTGAAGCATGGTGGTGGCAGCATCATGCTGTGGGGATGTTTTTCAGCAGCAGGAACTGGCAGACTAGTCAGGGTAGAAGGAAAAATGAATGCAGCAATATATAGAGATATCCTGGATGAAAACCTGCTCCAGAGCGCTTTTGACCTCAGGCTGGGGCGAAGGTTCATTTTTCAGCAGGACAACGACCCAAAGCACACAGCAGAGATCTCAAAAAATTGGCTTCAGAACCACTGGCTGTGCACAAACGTCTGTGCACAAACTGGCTGCACAAACGTCTCCCATCCAACCTGATTGAACTTGAGACTTATTGCAAGAAATAATGGGCAAAACTGCCTAAAGATAGGTGTGCTAAACTTGTGGGATCATTTTCAAAAATACTTGAGGCTGTATTTGCGGCCAAAGGTGGATCAACAAATTATTAAGCAAAGGCTGTGAATACTTATGTAATGATTTCTTAGTTTTCTATTTTTAATAAATTCCAAAAAAGTAAAAAAAAAAACTTTTTCACATTGTCATAATGGAGTATTTTGTGTAGAATTTTGAGATAAGAGATTAAATTAATACAATTTGGAATGAGGCTGTAACGTAACAAAATGTGGAATAAGTGAAGCGCTGTGAATACTTTCCGGATGCACTGTATATATATATATATATATATATATATATATATATATATATATATATATATATATATATATATATATATATATATATATATATATATATATATATATATATATATATATATATATATATGTATGTATGTATGTACTGCTTTCAAGTATCCCAAAGTCTAGCAGCAAAAGCCTGCAGTTGGTACAAAATGCTGCAGCAAGGCTTTTAACTAAGACAAGAAAATTTGATCTCATTACCCCAAATTTTAGTTGACCTGCACTGGCTTACTATCAGTTTGAGATGTTATTTTAAAGTTCTGTTGGTGTAATGCAAAATTCTGCTTTGACTGACCCCGTCATATCTTTCAGATGATTTCCCCCAATGTCCCCCTCGAAACTTTCGCTCAGAAAATGCTGTTCTTCTAGTGCTCTCAAGAGCCAAGAGGAAATGCGCAGGTTCGAGATTGTTCTCTATCTGGGCCCAAGGGCTGTGGAATACTCTGTCCTCCGGGATTCGATCTGCAACCTCAGTGGAAGTGTGTAAATATAGACCCAAAACACACTTATATTCAATATCTTATGAAAGATGTTGACCTCAGGAAGCTGACAACGGATCATTCGATTATTACCTACATTTCATGTTGATGATGTCTGTGCATTGTCCGTTGATGCCTTTGCAATATCCATTGCAGCCTGGTCATCCTGTAAGGGGGATTACCTCATGTGCAGCGCCTTTTCAAGGTTTCTTAATTTCCTCATATGCTGAGGTTTTTGAGTTTTTCCTTTCCCTCATTTAGATTTTAGATCAGGGGATGGTGTAATAGTAGTATGTAGTCTGTACAGCCCTCTGAGACTTCTTGTGATTAAGGGCTATACAAATAAACCTGAATCCAACTGACA
The DNA here is from genome assembly GCF_059441175.1 of Urocampus carinirostris. NCBI lineage: Eukaryota > Metazoa > Chordata > Actinopteri > Syngnathiformes > Syngnathidae > Urocampus > Urocampus carinirostris. The sequence goes on from NC_142352.1 coordinate 43,500,099, forward strand.
TGAAAATAATTCTGGTTCCTAGCCATTCTATTTATTTTCCCCCCCAAAAAAAGTATTATAGAATGAGGATGAAACACTGAAAAAAATTTAATGTATCGTAAGTCATTTTCTACATTAGTCTGGCTTTGACATAGCTAATATAGCTACTCAACATTCTATTTTAATAGTTTACAAGCCAAGTAACTCCACCAGCGGGTGTAAAGTGCTGTGGTTGGAGCGAGCAGGAACGAGCAGTAACCTCAGCCATGGATATTAAAAATTGATGTACTCCTCTGAGGTTCATTGTCAAGGCAGTAAAAAACATGAACACTGCTGAATTAACCCACATTGCTGTTGCACGCACGTACAGTCGCGCACCGGCGTGATGTTGAGTGTCATGGTACAAAATGTAATATCCGCTACATTCAGACTTAAGGACTGACCTCTGAGGAGGATTTTACTTTCCTTCACATGCAGTTTTATACAAGTATATAAGTTATAAGGCAACAGGTGAGGTACAACAAGAGCTGGAAAGATGGTAGTTCCTTCAACATTTTTACTACAGAATATTCCTGGCACAAATGAGCTACAGAACAAATTCAAAAGTGCACCGTGAAAATGGCTGGTTTTAGAATATTGACGTATGTCAGATGGCAGCACGGTGGAGCAGTGGTTAGCGCATGTGCGGCACAGTTCATGTCATGGGAACCTCCTGCGTGGGGGTTAAATCCAGCTCAAGACTTCCTTTTCGGAGTTTGTATGTTCTCCCCGTGCTAGCGTGGGTTTCCTCCGGGCACTCCGGTTTCCTCCCATATTCCAGAAAAAACATGCATTTCAGGTGAATTGGCTGGTCCAAATTGTCCCTAGTTGAGTTGTCTGTCCCCGTGTGCCCTGCGATTGGCTGGCAACCAGTTCAGGGTGTCCCCTGCCCACTGCCCGATGATTGCTGGGATGGGCTCCAGCACTCCCGCGACCCTACTGAGGATAAGCGGTGCAGCTGATGAGATGAGATGAGACATATGTCAGTGAATTTATAGTCATGATTGTAGTGAGTTTTTCAGTACTTAACATGTGATTATTTTGACCATTTCATTCATTTAGTTGTAACTAATCCACCTTACAATTATCCATGTACTTGAAGTTTGAAGTTTTTACATATTTTGATGGTCATTTGATGTCTCATTCAGTATTTACATTGTTCCGATTGATATCTAGTGTGCTCTTAAGAAATATCCTCAGACTTGTCAATGGCCCGCAACTCCTTGCTCTCTTGGTCTCTTGTATATAAACAACGGCCCTTGTGACACACACAAACAGCTCGTTCCGTATTTCACAGACCCAGAATATATTCATTTTTTTATTGTCGTAAAAACCTCCACAGAACCATTCCACTCGAGCTCTTGTTTCACTCCTTGAAGTCAGGAGGAACAGGGGTGTTGATTTGAGCATGCAGAAGAGAGACAAAAGCTCTCTTAGTCTTTACTGACTATTACCTTTATACTGGGAGGGCAGTATGTAAGTCAAAACAAAACTTAAGAAAATAAAAAAATGGCGGGCAAGAACTCTTATATTTTATTATATTATATTGGCAGTGTAAGTTTACTACACAAACTGGTTTTAACTGGGCTATTGTTCACAGCTGTTTTCATACTCCAAAATATACCATGGTTAAAATAATGGAGAAGCTGAATAGTTACAACCAAGTAAATGAATAAATGACTAAAATTACGGGTAAATGAATAAAAGTTATAAAAAAATGAAAAAATAAATATTAAGGAGGCTATGAATGAAGAAACCGTACAATCATGACTATATATATATATATATATATATATATATATATAAATTTAACAACACATTTCAATATCACAACACCTCCCACCTTAGAGCTAAACAAGTTAAAAAAGATAACAAAAATGTATTGACATAAACCCTACGGAAAAATCCTATTGTCACACAGTATTTGTATTATTATGTACGCAGGACGTATTATCATACAAAGGGGAGAAACTCAGCCCTTCTGTGGCATCACTCCAACAAGTCCTGGAGGCAGAAAGAAACGGGAACTCAAATTATAAAGACATGAGGACGTATAAGATATTCATAAGAAACTGGAGCAGGTTGTGATTAAATCCTCGGAAAAGGAGCAGCAGGGATGTCAGAAGAGTATGTTGTCCTTTCTGATTTGAATTAGTAGAAATAGTTGCTATGACAAAAAGTGTTCAAAGAAATGAATAAATGAAGTGAAAATTTCTGCGGTTGTGGCCAATGGTCTCATGAGTCTTTTCTCACCCTGAGGGCTCATTATTATCAGTGTAGATGGCTTGATGAAGGCAGACGCTCATATGTGAGCCGTCTGGAGGCATCACCTCATGCACAGAAACACACAAATTGTGAATGATTGGGGGGATGCGTGATAAAGAGGAAGTCTGAGTGTGCAAAAATGACCACAAGGCAGGCCTGTATACGGGCTTTGTGTATATTGTCATTTTCTCTCATGTTTTACACACACTCGCACGCCTGCAAACACAAGAACACGCACACACATGTAGATGCACCCTGACACATGACAAATCTCATACACTATGTACAGGAAGTCTATTAGTGTCTCGGGTCGAGTAATTAATTACTCAAATGTGGGATGCAAGACCGACGCACAACTGTAATTCTGCAGGCACTACCTGAGTGGTGTGTATGTTTCTATTAGAAATTGCTATGTCCTGACTTATAGTAAATGCAATGTCAAGACAGAAGTTTTATTACGGTCAGCTCCATGACTCTAAACCGTGATTTTGATTATCTTTTGTGACTCCTACGAATTGTTTTTTTTTTGTAAGTCCTTGGGCAAGTTAAACAGAGCCCTCCATACGTACGACACTTTGTTTAACACACCAGGTTAGAGGGGGTATGCTACATTTGTTCTTTATTGGTTGGACTGGTTAGTAAAGGACTTGCTACTTCGGGGCAAGGCGGAGTTAGTTAGGCAGATTAACTGGTTTCCTTCTAAGCGGTTTTATTGTTCTTTAGTTTGGCATACAGGGCAGCACGGCAGCGCAGTGGTTAGTGTGTGCGCGGCACAGTTCTGAGGTCATGGGATGAAATGAAATGAATGAAATGATCTGCATTTATATAGCGCTTTTCAAGTCAATGACTTCCCAAAGCGCTTTACATTGTGCTTCACATTTCCCAATAGCGGCCATGATCTGTGCAGCCATGTAAGGCGCTAACCTGCTTATTGGGGGTATTGGGGGTTCAGTGTCTTACCCAAGGACACTTCGGCATGTAACACGGACAAGCCGGGATTCGAACTGGGATCCCTTAATCCTAAGATGATCGCTCTACCTCCTGAGCTACTAAACCTTCTTGTGTTGGGTTTGCATGTTCTCCCTACTGAGGATAAGCGGTGCAGATAATGGATGGATGGATGGATGGATGGATTGATGTTTGGCATACCAGTCACTTGATCTGGACCTACACTGAATCGTTCTGTAGATGTTCTGATATCCTATTCAATACATCTACATTTGTTAGTTACCTTGTGTTGACCCCATTCTTTGGTCCAGAACATTCAGGTTCCCATTATTTTCCTGGTTAAAGCTATTATTATTATTATTATTATTATTATTATTATCAAACCCAGGCATACAAGCTGTAACAAATACCACTGGAACTGGGATTTCTTGAATGGGAAAACATCAAAATTGTGTTTTCTGTGCTCATTTCTTGTCATTCATTTGAATTGTTGTCGAAATTTGAAGTGTATTATTAAATTATGAAATGAACCAAGATTTAGGTTGATTCTAAAATCCTATCAGTGTGCATAAAAATATATTTTCCGACTAATAATACAATGGGTCTTTCAACAGAAATTGGGGTAAATGCCAAATTAATAAACTGAAATTTAAAAAGCGGACTTATTTACGGAGATTAACAAAATTTTAGGACTTTTGAATTCAACACTCTAAACCATACATGTCCAAAGTCCGGCCCGGGGCTAGTTAAGGCCCATGATTACAGTTTTCACTGGCCTGTGACCACTGTCATAAAATGATAACATGTGGCTCGACCGCAGTATAAAAGTAATTTGTAAAAAAAAAAAAAAACAGACCAAAAAAAAAAAAAAAATCCCCATTTCACCAAATAATAGGAATAGCCCTTTGGCCACCTTGCCATTGGCCTACTGTGAAAATTTTAGCCCACCCTATTTACGACATTGTGAATGTAAATAAAAAGAGGAAAGTTGACAGTGAGAGTTGCCGCTTCCAGGACAAGTGGAAATTTGAGTTTGTTTTCCCGAAAATCCACTGTGGCTGTCTAATTTGCCAAGAGAGTGTGGCTGTTTTCAAAGAATGTAATATCAAGAGGCACTGGCAGGCGTAACATGCTGACTACAAAAATCTAACTGGAAATGAACACTGTGAAAAGGTGGAGCAACTAGGAGCTGTTTTAAAAGCAGTTGCGCTTTTTCACGAGACGCTGCAATCAAATGAAAACGCTTCAAAGGGGAGCTATGAGGTCGCGACGCTGATCGGCAAGCACTGCAAAACCTTTCACGAGGGTGAATTTATTAAAGACTTTGAATGGTCGGCCCACACACATTCTTAGCTCACCAAATCTGGCCTTGCTTTCTCCTGCTTTCTGAAAAGTTTGGAAACCTCTGCCTTGAACCAAGTAAGAGTATTATTTTACATAATTGACGTTAAATATTGTGTATTGCCATGTCTATTATTTATTCAATTGCGGGCTTTTGTTTGAATTAATTTGGAATCTGGTGTTAATCCTCTATTAATTTTACCACCCATTCAACCCAATTCTATTCCAGTAGCCTTTCTTCCCACTACATAACAGCGTAAGTGCTACAACAACAGCACAAAAAAACACATAACTCGCTCACAGTATTTTTTCCTCAATATTATATAAACCAGCATAATGTCTTCTTAATTCAACAACAACCCAAGAAAAACAAGCTTTCCAGACATTGCTCATAGCGCTCTGGCACAAGGTCGTACATCACGGCGGAACAACACATGCATGGCGCTGTCCCCTTGTTCCTAATGAGCTTTATCGCATTGGTCCCGCTTGACTTGTCCTGTTAAGTGGCACACATATATCCATATGTTCCACATGAGCGGGCAGCGAGGACATAGTGGGTGGCGGAGACGCTTTCTCAGTTACATGGCGCGCTTTTGAACGGCAACAGCCAGCAGCGAGAGCAAGTCAGCTCGGCTGAGCGTCTCGGCAGTGCGTGGCCACGAGTGTGTAGACACCGATCGGTCCTGAGCGCTCACGACAGGGTCCATTTGTTCTTGATGTTAAAGGAGTTAAGAAGTCACATCAGAGATGGCAGCAAATCGTGAAACGAGACGACGCTTCGTCCTGGCTCCAGAGGGCCACCGAAAGGGTTGTTTTATTTAATCGAGTGAGAAGTTTCTAATTCTGGTTAGAGCGTCGAATTCCTACAAAAAGCTAAGAATGCACCATAAACCCCCGCATATTCCTTTTGTCCCGCGTGAGCAAAGCGAGGGTTGTGTTAATTTTTTCGTATGATATCTAACCATGTATATATCCAGTATACCGTATATATATATATCTGTTTGTTTGGCTGTTTGTGTGTCCGTCCACCCAAGTAAAGGTGGAAGGAGCACTATTTTTTTTACCAGAGAGACGTTCCAATCTCCCAGGCCAGAACGACATTGATTATCAACACTATATTTTACATCAGTCGGGTAGGTTACCCCAGATCTGAAAGCTGCCACCCAAAAAGCTGACTTGGCATATTTTGTTTTGCTGACTCAGCAGCTTTTCCAGAAATACATTCTACCCTCTGGGACCAGAAAAAGTTTTCCAGGATCACAATCTTTCACAAGCTATTAGGTAGGTCGTCTAGAGGTGAAAATGCTCCCCAAAAAACTGACTTAGCGCTTTTGGTTTTGCTGACTCCAAATTTTTCCAGGCCAGAACAACATTCAATTACAACACAAATGTCTTGCTAATGCTAATATGCTTGTTAGTCGATTCATACCGGCGAATGCTATCTAGGGCTCTTATGCTAGCAGGGATTCAATGTTAGCAAAATCATATCGTGTTAAAGAAATCGACTCATTATTGTCTTCTCACTCTTTTAAAAGCTGCAAAATTGTGAAATATGACAATTTTTTCTTTGCTGCAATTCAGGGACCCTTAATTATTTTATTCATGTGGCTTGATTTTGAATAAACATGTTTTGGCCAACTACATATCATTTTAACATCGCTAACGGCTCAAAATTCAGAGACAGCCAAAATCACCCTCCCCCTCACAAACACTAAAAGGAAAATCCGGGCTTGCTACAGGCTCGGTCCCACAAATCAAGTTAATCGATCGGGCTTGTTTGGGCTTTTATACCTGCGGGATGGGTTCGGCTGGCTTTTTTAGTCCTGATCTTACCTCTGATCAGAACTAACCAACATCATGATACACTTCAAGAGGTGTTGTGGACCACAATCAATGGAGACCCAAGTGGCACACTTTTAAGTTTATTTGTAGAAAACAGAGATTTTTTTTCCCCAAAGTAGAAAACCAAGACATTAGGTGTGTCACTAAACAATTTCAGCCAGTTAAATGTAGTAATTGTAAACAAAAAAAATGAAGACATAGTTGGACCTTTTAAAAACAAACAAACAAATAGATGAGCTTAAAAGCTCTTGTAAGTCTTTTTTAGGCTTAAGAATGTAACGTAACGGTAACGTGCAAAAACACTGAAGTTAAAACGACTCCAAATTAGAACAACAGTTAAAATCCTTTTTTTCCTCAGACTCACACTGCCTGACCAAGGCTAAAACGAAAATAAATTAAAGTTCTGTTCTTTGAACCGCAGCTTCACATTAATGTTAGCAAAAGTTTCCCATAAAGCGCTGCTTTCGGCTTTCAACGTTTTGGGGCAACAAAGCAGACACGAAGGCACCATCGATTGGAACAATGTCCTTTTTCCCACTCCTGAATGTCAGAAACAGAGCAAGACATTGTAACGCTGTGACCTTTAAGTGTTAGGACAGATTTTGATCATTAAGTCCTCCGACTTCTGAATCATCAGCAGTGACGGTTCTCAAACAAACTATCGAACACAGAAATCCAGAAATTCACTCAGTCGACATTTCAACTTCAACCTCTCACACAAACAAGCACACAATCGAGATTGAAGTGCCCCTCAAAGCTCATCATGGTTCCGGGTGAGGTCTTCTCCGTAATTGGTGGCTTGACTTCCGACAAACATGTTCCAATTCTCCAGGATCTCTTCTTTGGTCAACATTTGGTCCTGAAAAATAAGTAAAATTGTTGGCAACAGCAAATCGTAACAGCCACAAAGCGCACACAACTAGACATTTTGAAGAGTGTAGTAATATTGAAATGTATTACTACATGTATCTTCATGATTGTATGTTTTTTCATTTTAAACCTCTTTATTATTTCAGTCATGAATTCGCAATTAATCCACTTTATGATTAGACATTTCCTTAAGTGTGATTCTTTGACTTCTTGATATATAATGTTGTAGTTTAGCTTCAACGTTGCTTCATTGTTTCAGCTGTGTTATATTTTGTAGTTAGAAGATGGCCTTTGGCATTATAGCCAATGGCCAGAAACTTGTTTAAACAAAACGCTGTTATGCAGTGGGTTTTTCTATAAAAGTCTTGATTTTCTATATTCAACATTGTTCGGGCGCGCACTCCTAGTATAAAGGGGACTGTCAGCCATTTTAGTTTTTGCACTTATGAAACCATACAGCTTTGTTCTGTACCTCATATTGGCCCAAATATTATTACACAATAAAAGCCTCACTGGAACTGTCCAGCAACAGCATATGTTTTACCCGTCTCAAGAATCAGATACTAAACAGGCGCGTGCAGGATGAAAAGGCAAATCTCCTTTAGGAGCTATTTGATGGCCACATCCCATGGTGACACAGTAAAAAAACATACAGTAAGGAGATAGTTAACAGGCATGTCATTTAAGAGGAGGCTCTGCCGTTTAAAGCCATTCACACGTCCTTAGACTAAATCAGAAAAAGGATCAAATAAATAACGGAGATATATATGCCTGCACTACTGTAGGCACAGTATGGCATCTAATAATTCAAATCACATTTTATGTTATTGTTTGCTAAATCCTAGAATACAAAAAATGTGCATCTGTATTGATTCATAGAAACCAAACTCAACCTGAGTGTTACATTGCATGGATTGAAAGAACATATTTGAGATTAACATTAATAAAATTGAATTGATTCTTCTTTTTTTTAATGAATTTTGAAAAGATGTGTAACCCTTCGTAGTTATTTGAACTAGTTTACAGTCTAAAGAAAGCAAAGTGATTTAGCTATGGAATGTTGAGCTACATCAATAGATTTCTGATGTTAATCACGAGGGAGAAAGAAATGCAATGTCAAGACGAAGCCACCAGAAAGCAATGTTGGCGTCATTTTTAAGCAGACTTGAGAAACATGGCAACAATTTGAAGCATTTACAAAGACTTTACTCAAAACCCAATCACTTTTCAATCCTTGAAAACACAAAAATAAAATTCAAGAATTTTCAAGGATTTCTAACAACGAGCCCTATTCTGCTTTAAAAGACAAATTCAGAGAATTTAGATCAATTCTCCCCTTGTATTTTTCACTCAGTAAATCTTAAGAAATTGCACCTTGTCCTGGTCTGACTCATAGACGAGGTGTCGCGCCTCAGCCTGGGCATGGTCGTAATTTTGCGGCATAATCCATTGGCGGATTTCCTCCCGGTCCATTTTCCCATCTTTGTTCAGGTCTCTAAAGTCAGAAAACTGATCCCGCTCAGTTTTCAGCCAGTCTGGCTCCGGCCCGCCGTCCTCGTGTGCAAACATGTCAGCTGCAAGTAAAGAAGTCATTTGTGAGGCTGAATAAAAATCCAGTCAAATTGTACTTCAATAAATGGCACAATTTTTTCAAGAATAAATTGTATTTCTATGGTGACCCTCCATGTATTCCACAAAAACTGGCTTTGGTTCTCCTTGAACTCACCAATGTACTCATCCTCATCCACGTGTCCATCACCATTCTTGTCAATGTCCTCCAAGGTCTCCTGCATCAGACACAGCGTTGTGATGTCACTAAAGAGGGTCAACAGGAGCCCAAATTTTCACTTTGAGTAATAAAGGCTGAAGGAGTCGCCCAGGGAAGTGCGACTCAACGCGAGGGTAGCTTATCAGTATGCCTCGGGCACTTGACACACCGGTTAAAAAATCCAGAGCTCATGCGGACCACCAACACCCCAATCCTCACTTAAAGCATGTTGCCAAAGATATTAGGTTGTTCGAGATGCAGATTTTCCTGTTAGTGATTCTGGAATCAATACAGAGTGGTACTTCTTTCTATGAGCACCTCTTAAACACGAGCATTGTAATATACAGAGATACCTTGTTTTTTGCGGTTAATGGGGACCAGAACCATCCGCGAAAGTGAAAATCCGCTCAGTAGCTTCATAAAAGCCCCCAAATGGTTAAAATAATTTCAAGATTACGTCATTACTGACTGAAATTATACAACTGTAACAAAATGACAACTATAGATCGACAAATATTGACACACAACACATAATTACAATTGAATGAATGGTTTTCTTGCCATTATACAAAGATAAAATAAAATTAGAGGATGATTAAAATTCAGATTCAGATTCAGATTCAGATCTACTTTATTGTCATTCTAGTACACGTGTATACAGAACGAAATGTCGATACATCTGACCCGCACAGTTTCCTCGAATGTACAGATATAAGTAAAAGTTGTATTGTATTATGGCTACATATAGTATTTTACCATAGTGCCGATAGTGCAAGAGGAGTAGCTAACCAGATGTGCAAAATGGGCATTCAGGTTAACAAGTCAGGTAAACAGTAACATTAACACTGTAACAATAACGCTGTAAGTACAATAGTGCAGAGAGCAAATGTGCAAGGAGTGGCAAGCTATAAAGAACTGCCAGTAGTGCAAAAAGTCAGATTAGCAGCCGTTAAGATTTAGGTTAACTATATGTTAGATTGACCATTTAACAGTCTAATGGCCAGGGGGACTAGACTACTGCGGAACCTGGTGGTCCTGCACCGCACACTGCAGTACCTCTTCCCAGAGGCTAGCAGAGTGAACAGTCCATGATGGGGGTGAGAGGGGTCCCGAATAAAATAAAGCGTCCCGAATGTAGCGGTCTCCCACGAGTTGTTGATCCAGGTCATACGTTTCAGAGCTAATGGACCTGGCAAGATACATGGTCTGCAGAAGTGAAGAGTTGTTAACCTATCTGTTAGCAATAGGCCAGACCAGCAGCACCGTTTATGCCTTCTCCCAGATCCAGGTCCGAGTCGCTTCTGGAACCCGATAATAATCCACGAAACACCTTCTGGTGACAATTTTGTTTCGCTTTCTGACTTTCCTCACAGTCCGATTTAATCGACGAATTTGTTTTTAATGCAACAAGCCCCTAAAAGCTAGCGGTCACATTGCTTCCCTGTTTGTTTTGATTCAGAGACGTTGACTACACATGCCCACCCCGGCTATTTAACTGATGGCATACCCCAGCCTATTACAGTCAGGCACACTGACAGTCACACCCACCCAACACAGAGCACCCTCCATAATCTTTCTCTGCAGTGTTCTGTCTGAAAGACTGCAATGTATGATGCAATATCAATTAAAATCAAGACAGGCTTGTTAAAAGTTGTTGTAGCTCTATGCAAGATGAAGAAACACACAATACAATGTTAGGTTGAATGTGTACTTGAGCTGTGTCCATTACTACAAACAGTTAAAAATATCAAAACCTGGCAGCCTACATAAAACAGTATTCTGGTTTTAATAGAGCAAACCATCATGCACACTATTTTAAAATATGCAGACTTTATAAAATAAAAACACATTACACAACCACTTATCAGTGGCTTAAATTGCTAGTAATATTATCCATTTTGCACAGAAGATTCTAAAAATCAAGTACAGAAGTCCTTCGGTTATCGCGGTTAATGGGGACCAAAACCACCCGCGAAAAGTGAAACTCCGCGAAGTAGCGACTCCCCTTCAAAAATGCTTGAAAAAAAAAAACAACAACATTTTTTTTAACATTATCTTATTTTATTAATTTTTTTTTTAGACCTGCGAAGCTCTGAACCCGCGAACGTGGAACCACGAAGTAGCGACGCCCCTTCAAAAATGCTTAAAACAAATTAAATAATAATATTCATTATTTTTTTAAATTATTTTATTTTATCATTATTTTTTAGACCTGCGAAGCTCTGAACCCACGAACGTGGAACCGCGAAGTAGCGAGGTCCCACTGTAGATGCTATTTCTTAGCCTGTCTGTTGAATTTTGTATTATCCATTAGCATTAAGATAAAAAGTGGGAGATAAAGTGGCTGTTGTGTTTTACTGATTTTTTGTTTAGCATCTCAATCCGAAAGCGATGCACAGAAAAAAAATCAAACGCCCTTTTCTTAACTGTCTTGTGTTGAATCATCAGTTATGAATTATGTGCAAGGTGTAGAATCAAATTTTTTCTAGTTTAGGATTAAGAAATGACCAGTTTATTAGAATCCGCCACATCCGGTGCGATCGGAAAAATGCCAAAGACTGAACAGTTGCTTAGTACCATTCAGTGACATCATAAAAATGAGCCTTTAATAATTAACTCTGTCAAATGGGTAGTACAACTTTAATGAACAAGGCAGCATAGTGCCCGAATGTGAAACGTTTCCCACGCAACGGCTTTGCGAGGCCAAATTCATATTTAAAGATCGAGCGTTAAATGGGACAGCCAGTACATTCCTTTGGACCCTCCCCCCAAAAATATGAAGTATCATTCGCAGAGTAAACTTGATGTGCGATTTGGTCATAATTTTGCTTTGTTAAGGTGGGACCTCTACATACGAGCTTAATTGTTCCAGGATCGTGCTAGTAGCTCAAATTGCTCGTGTTATGAGCAAATTTTCCTGCTATGAAACAATCAAAAACTAAGTGGCTTGTTCCTGACCTCTCTGAAGGATTAAAATGAACCAAAAAAACCTATAAAACACATCTTCCTGATCACTAAAACACATTCAAATAGTAATCAAACATAAAAGATACAGTAATAAGTTAAATAAAATGACAATAACGAAATAAAATGCGAGTTTATTATGAGTCGTCGAGACAAAGATAGATGTGTGTGTGTGTGTTGGGCAGCGGTGCATTTTATCTGAGCCGTATGTACTCATGAATAGAGCCCTATCTGGCTACAGAGCCTTAGGTTCCCGACCCCCGGTTTAGACAGATGTTCAGTTTATGTAATCTATTTTCGTTAACTTATTGAAAAATGGTCTCAAAGCATTATAAAGTACTTTAGCAGTTTTCACCGTCCAAAGAAAGAAATTAAAGCTTCAATTACACGGTCCTTCTTTGGTGGTTTAGCTAGGTGTCCTACCTATGATACTACACTACTTTGTTCTGCTCAGGCAACATACAGTTTCCCTTTTCATAACTCATTGCTAAGTTTAGATGCTATAAAAGACCATTAAAGAGAAGTGAGCAAACCTAACTTGCTGCGGAGTACAGGTACTCTACAGGTGTAACCAAGGGCGCAAAATCAAGTGCCTGATGTGGGGAGGTGTATGCGCAAACTGCACCAAGCTGATGCAGATGGTGAGCAATCTTTCGTGGTAGCCTCTGAGGCTACTCGTGAACTGCATTTTCCTTTTGAAAAGCGAAAACAACAAACAACTTGTGTATAGAAATTCTTGCCTGTAGAGTTGCTCGTATTAAAAGGTACCACTGTGTAAGAATACTCCCTGGTCACAAAGTGCTCACCTGCACCACAATCTCCTTCATGTGGTCAAACTCCTCAGGGTGCAGGAAGGCCGTGAACTCCTCCCTGTCGCCTGCCTTGTCAGCGTTCAGGTCAGCCACATGGAACCTCCTCTCGTCACGGGGGAGCATCTTCTTGAAGCTGAACTGGTCCGTCTCATCAGTAAACTCACCTGGATTTGCTGAGCACATAGCGACAGTTTCAATTACAGAGACCAGGATTCAAAAGCTCCCTCCAAATTAATTTTTATCAAACTTGATGCACATGTTAGAGCAGTGTTTTTCAACCACTGACATGCGGACGAAGAAAAGTCTGCCCTCCTCTAGGAGTTAGTAAATAAATAAAGGACTGACTAGAAAAAGCCCATCTTTAGTGAAAAATATTATATTCCCGATAAATCAGATTGAACAAGTTACACAACAAAGTCATAAATTGAAGACAAATGAACCAGTGAAGATATAAAGAATAAATCTCATCTCATCTCATTAGCTGCTCCGCTTATCCTCAGTAGGGTCGCGGGGGTGCTGGAGCCCATCCCAGCAATCATCAGGCAGTGGGCAGGGGACACCCTGAACTGGTTGCCAGCCAATCACAGGGCACACAGGGACAGACAACTCGCTCGCTCATTCACACCTAGGGAAAATTTGGACCGGGCAATCCACCTGAAATGCATGTCTTTGGATTGTGAAAGGAAACCGGAGTGCCCGGAGGAAACCCACGCCTACAAACTCCGCACAGTAAGCCCGGTAGCTGGATTTGAACCCACACAGGAGGTTCCCAAGACCTTAGAACTGTGCCGCACACGCGCTAACCACTGCGCCGCCTTGCTGCCCAGAAAATAAATCCAAAACAAAAAAAAAAACATTTAAAACACATCTTTATTTTTGTGTTAACAAGCATAATGACCCTCCGCGTTGCCAGGCGGGCATTCTACTTGGGCCGGGTTGTCGAGGCCGTAGTTTGTTGAAAAAGTGCCAGCGAGCCACTGGGAGTGCCAAAGAGTCGCATGGCCGCGTGCAGCTCCAGAGCTGCTTGTACACGAAAGCAGATGTTTATGGAATTTGTAGGTATTCATTTGGTGTGCCCTGACACAAAACCTAAGTAAAGATACTCCCAGAGGCCTAAAGTACCAATGTGTAAATTGACACGAGTTTAGGAGCCTATAAAACACACACAAATACACACACGCACACAAATTAGGATTTATAAACAAGTTTAAAATTAGATGCGTAGATTTTACTTTTTAACAAATTCTCCAAACATAGCCCAAATAATCCAAAACACACTTTGAACAGTAATCTTACAAACAGGGCAGCTGGAATAGACAATAAATGAAAAACAGTTTGGAATGAGGACTGCCACTCTCACCCAATCGTGGCAGATAACAAAGTTCTACCGAAGCTAGCAAAGAGCGCAAGGCTTCACCTTTACAACAAAACTTTATCCAGAAGTGTGTTTGGCTTGGCGGTCGACAAGTGCCTACCCGCAAAAATGTTTCTCGAACAAAATACACTGAAATTGCCAAAACTTGTGACTTTTGTGCAGTATCAAATTGGTTTCTTGAGTGTTTCCTACCTAGGTAGTATCCATATGTGGCTTGCTTGTATTCTTCCCAAGAGATCTTTTCGTCTTTGTTAAGGTCGTAATCGGCCCACACCTTGGCCACGTTTTCGTAAACATAACGTTTTTGGACACGTTTGATCCACGCTTTGAGCTCGTCTGTGGTGATGAGACCGTTGGCATCACTGTCGATCCGCTCAACTATTTTACTAGAACAGATAGAAAGGGAGGAGAAAAGATGAAAACCAATCCATCTAATAATTCACAAGCAAAAGTCTGGAGAAGGAAAACAGCAAAATCAAGGACATTCATCATGTGTAACCATGGTTTGCAGCAGTAGAGTTTGTGGTTGGGTCGAGGGAAAATAATATAGTTCATTTTGCATCTCTATTGTGTCAGTGTTTTCCTTCACCTTCATTGTGAATGAAAAACATTAAGCTTATTGCAAGCACACTTAGCCAAAAAAGAATATTATTTTTCCTGCATGAGATGTGTTATCGGAATGGTTGAATGATAAAATTGATTAGGTTCTGGAGCTTTTTCACACCACTTCATGGTAGTCCAATTTTAATTTCCCATTTTGAGTCCACTTGGGCTGCAAACAATATTTCAATATTTGAATAATGTTTACATTATTTTATGATTAACTTATTTTTCATTTTAAACTCTTCATTCTAAAACCAGAAATTTTAAATTACAATCAAAGAAAAAAAATAAGTTAAGTTTTACCAGTGAGTGACTGAAACTTTCTATTTTCAAAATTGTTACTTTTAAATAACCAATTAAATGCATGTTTTTTAATCAAAGGGACACCATGTAGCGTGGAGTGCAGGGGTCTCCAACGTGGTGCCCACTTAAAGCAACTGGGTGCTCGCGGACCTGTTCTGAAAATTGCTCACCAGAGTTGGGACAATGTGATTTTCTCGGAAAATGATTATTTTAGTGGTTTCTTTGAGTGGACTGAGTCTATTTAAGGCCACTCCCATCAATCTGGTAACAACAAAGTAACAAAATAGTAATAATATGACATGTTGTTTCTTTAGGAATACATATCAAACTGGGTGCCCTTTGCGCTAATTAGTAACAAAAAGTAGCTACCGGCTTCAAGGAGGTTGGTTGGTGACCCCGGTGTAGTGAAACCAAAACGTGCGCCTTCTAACCCATGCAGGCAAAATTGGAAACACATTACCATACTTGTGCAATTATTGATCAGTCGATAAATGTTACCACAATTGCATAACAATGGTGGCAATGGGGATCAAACCGGACAGCAATATAAGAGCACCAAATCCGAACCACCAGGATGCTAGGGACATGGATGAGTTTGAACAATTCTTATTGACACTTTTAACAGCAATTAAACACATTCACAATTTCATTATATCATATTCTAACAACATGAGGTTTGAACTATTTTTATCGACGCTTTTAACAGCAATTAAACACATTCACAATTTCATTTTATCATATACTAACAATAAGAGGTTTAGACATGGATGGGGTTTGGGGTTTTTAAGGGTTATTGATCTTTCTTCATACTTCATAACATTGACTGCAACAGAAGAAGCGTGGGATCCTATTCACAAGACCACTAGGAAAACAGAACTATTTTTAGTGATAGTACTAGATATGTTAGAATAAAATGTTGTTTAACTTTGTTTCAGCTCAAACTAAACAAACATACTTTGTATGTGACGAACCTTTTGAATCCATGAGGCCATGTGTTCATCCTTCAAGATGACCAAATGACTTCCCACAATGCCATTCTTTTTTTTCAGTTCAGAAAGACCACATTACATCCCACGCCTTTCTTGTCATTCAGTTCAGAATCTCGCGTGCTCCGTAAAGACTTTGCAGGGCGACTGTACTACAGACCGGTTTAATGTCTGAAAATATTCACGCAGACCGTCTCATTATTAACAACATCACTTTGGTACAGTGACTAAAAATAGTGTGGTGATGAAATCAGACTTAATGCTTTTTTTATGTGTTATCTATGTGTTATTTTTTATTGTGTAGGGGATACGATACGGCATAATCTGTCTTGTTTCAACCCTGGTTGCAGCCAATGCTATTCAGTTGTATTCAATTGTGACAAGTGATATAATTCTGCACAAATACAAAACAATAACCCTTTACAGTGTTTTTTATCTAAATGTAATGTTGTCATATTATTATATATTATAATGACTTTTTTTCCGGGTGCGCCTTATAAACTAGCGAACCTTACAGTGCAGAAAGTACAGTAATCGATGATGATGACCGATTTACTAATCAATGAGTTGTTGCCTGTCTACACAACTCAATGAAAATTTCACACTTCTGCCACACTTCAAAATCCTTAAAGTCTTTACATTCCCAAAACGACATGGGTTCCAAAATTACGAATCAGGGAAGTTGTCATCTTAATTTTACCCCATGAGAGGAGACTGAGAGACTGCGGTGGGAGGGGCAGCAGCCAATTTAAGACAAGTATTCTTAGGCTGCAGTTGCCACGTTGTGATGTACTGGGGGTGTCCTCTCACTCTCTCAAAGAGCCCCTTTAGCCACGTATGAGCAAACATAGAAAGACTCTTAAGCTTGTTTCAGAATAAAGCACTGCATGTTTATTGCTGTCATGTGACAGAAAACTGTGCTCCAAACAGCATAAGCACCGATATTGCTTCTTTAATGATGATCAATTATTCATATGAAGTCATTAAGAGTGTGGGAATACGCCAGCGGCTTAAGAATAAAGTTTGCTCATTCCCTGGCATGCATTGCACGTATTTGCACAGCACTTGTGCTTTGTTAGTAAATATTTATGAACGGAAACATACAACACAATTGTTCAGCTCAGGTTGTGTGAAGTGAGTGTGCGTGATTTACAGCAAAAACACGCGCAGAGAAGGGTGTGAAAGTGGAAAGCATCTAGACTCACCCGAGCTTTTCTTTACTCTCCTCCGGGGTGAGCTGGTCGAACGTCCGAGATTCCTCCTTGCCCAGGAAGGCCTCGTGGTCGTACTGGAAGCTGTTGTTGTCTTCTTGAGTTCTCTCGTTGAGGTTTGTTTCGTGGATGACTCGCTCTTTTCTCGCCATGGGCTTCCCGTGGACCGAGACGATCCACAGCAGCAGCGCGCATACCAAATTGAACATCTCCATCATTCAGCTGCAACCAGCACGGCCCTTTGTCGCCTCAATTTAGCTCTTCGCAGTCTTCCAAAATGTATATATATATATAGATATTTTTGCAGATCCGTGATAATCTTGCGTTATTATAATACTTAGAACTTGCAATAATTGACACAAAAGAAATTGGCCCAAGCGGCTTGAAAGTTTTAAGTATGTGACGCAAGCAGAGGACAAAACCAGGAGGGGACTTCCGGTCTTGTTTCAACCACCCAATCAAAACTTAGTTTCTAAAAGTGTTGTCGACGCCTTCCTGTAAACCAGCATGCTATTGGGCAGAGTGAGGCGAAAGGAATTTGGGCGCCACGTTGCAAGCCAGTAGGCGTGGGCAATAATGGGAATTATTGGTATCGATCCGATTCTTGCAAATATAATGTAATGTCGACCAATACACATACTTTTTGCTTAGAAATTTAATGACCATTGAATAATTGAACCCCTACCCATTAGTTAGTTTGACATTTTACAATTACACACAGCACACATATTTTAGGCAAGAAAACAGTTCTCAAACCCCCCGAAATCGCAATGTTACAATAATACAGACACAATAACGGCTCACTAACCTCTCTAAACCAGTTTGTTGCCAATTAACACAAAGGGCTACCAGTTTCATTAAAAAGAAAAAACTTATGTTATTACCATGTCGTTACAACATTATTATTATGTTATTACCAGGTTGTAATTATGATTATTATTATTATAAGTATGGCGAAATAAGAACAGTCAACAACTAAAACATTGTTTTCAAATAAATACACTGATCATGCAAATAATTTCTCATGTCAGTTAAAAATAAAACGTCCTGCAAAATTACTATGACCCGTTACTGGTGACTATTATCAGAATCAGTTCGCGAGTTACTCAAGAGCTCTTAGGGGCTACCTGGTCCATGCGGGCACCACATTGGAAACCCCTGCTCTATTATAATGTCAACAAAACAACTAAAATACCCTCCATTGCACAAAATTTGGAAAATAAAGCCAGTAGTGCATGGAAGTTTTAACACAATTGGATCGAACTTGCAAGTTATAATGTAGGTATAATGTTATGACTTACTAACAACATTATTACAGTGATAGTTAAAAATGGGAAGACAGTGTTGATCCAGCGACAATAGTACTGATCCAATCCTAGGACTCAGTATCGATAATATTGACATATCTGATCATAATTGATTTAGATGGATCTGCCCACCCTTACAAGCTATCTGCAACAAGAGATGTAGCAGGTTCATGAGTGTGATGAGTGCAGCATCAGCATCGAGCTGCAAATGAAGATGAAATAGATTTGTCCAAAATTAGTTAGTTTCAGTAAGTTAAATGCCTTTCAACCTCGGTTTTGAGTACAGCTATCAAAAAGTAAAATAGAAAAAAAAAAACTACCTGTCATGATTACCGATGTGATTCAACAGCGCCCGCCCATTTGGCGCCAACCACCGCGGGTTCTGATTGGCTCCCTGTCACTACTAGTACCCAGTCCTGTCAATCCCCTGCAAACCTCTGTGTATACAAGGCAAGCCTTTTTCGACCCTGACTCCCGCCTGTCCCGTTTTTGCTCCCGTCAGTCTCCGGCTACGACCTATTTTGATCCTGACCACGTCTGCTCTCCCGTCCTGGCTTACGACCCATTTTTGATCCCGACTACGTCTACTCTCCCGTCCTGGCTTACGACACGTTTCCGACCCCGACCACGCTCCACTCTCCCAGTCCAGACCAGTTTTTCCGTCCCTGAAATCCCCATCGTTTGCTACGGAAGGTCCACTTCCGTTATCGGATCACAATCCGAGTTCGAGAGCGACTTGCTTCCCGCGTCCAGCTAGCATCGGATCGCCCTTCTTCTTCCTATATCTCAATAAAATTGTGAGAAAACATTACGCGATTGGGTCTATCCTGTGTGCTGGTCGTGACAGTACCAACTTTTTAGGCTTTAGAAATTTTGGGCATAAAATTGGTTGTGCATTGTCTCAGGTTGTGTTTTGAGTATGCAGTTTGGAGACAGCCTTGAGTTTGACCAGTACTTGTCAGAAACGGTCTAAACATTGGGCTGTTTTTAAGAAGGGATTTTTCCAATACCTCATCTGTTTCCTTTTTCGTCATAGCCCACCCTCCTAGTATAGAAGTAATTGTCAACCATTTTGGATTTCGCACTTGTAAATCAAATCGCTTGGTTCTATACGTGATTTGTGACCGGAATATTCAAAAAAATAAAAACGTCAACGTAACTGCTCAACTTCAGCAATTGTTTAACCCGTCTCAAAACCTGGCTAGCTGTCAATAATCTCACATGTGATACGAGGCTGCTATGCGCTGTTTTGTCAGACATAAATTTGAAAAAAATAAGCATTTGCTGTCAGGACCAGAACGTAGACAGGACCCACTTGTGTGCGTTTATCTTAGTTTGGGAAGAAGGGAAAGAATAGTACACACGATCCGTAGATCGCTGGTAGCGGGGAGCAAGTTGCTCAGAAGCGGAAGTGGTATTTCCGTGGCGAGCGATGGCGGTAAAAACACGTTAGTAGCCGGGACGGGGGAGCAAAAATCGTGGTCGAGATCAGGAAAAGGGTCGGAGCCAGGAAACAGACGAGAACCAGAACAGGAGAGAGTCAGTGTCGAAAAGCTTGCCTAGCGTAAGCTGAGGTTCGTAGACGGACTGACAACCGGTGACAAGAAGAGAGGGGGTATAAAAAGTGACAGGTAGCCAATGAGCGTCCGAGGCAGTTGGCGCCAAAGGAGCAGGCTCAGGTATCATGACATATGCTGGTTGTGGTCATAAATACTTATGGAAGTAAATCAGATTAGCGGAAATTACACATGTTGTTTGCAGTGTTTTTTTTTCTCAATTAACTGAACTTGAACAAATTTAGTTTGAATTTAGTTTTATCTGTGGCCAAGGCAAAAATAAATTTCTTCTTATTGATTACGACTCTTGACGTTTCATCGAGAAACTGCTGGATATAGGAGACAGAGAGAGATCTGACAAAGCTTGTATTGGAAAACCAATTTTTGAGATAGAACCAGATCAAATCCGGCATATGTTTGAGTCTCCAGAAAAGCGCTAACATACAAAGAAGATAAATTCAACGGATCAAAAACTGTTTCCTGGGCTTTTCGTTTGGCCTGAATGGAATAAGCAGCCAAAGAGCATAATGTCACGGGATAGAATGTAGATGAGGAAGACCAGAATCTGAAGGAAGTCTTGGCGAATCTGACGAGTACGGTGAAGGTTGGGCGAGCGTGGGGCAGGAGACACTGGCTTTCAGAACGGAGGGAGTTATATATTTATATATATATGAAGGTAAAAACTTGAGCAAAAGGCAGGTCAGCCTCAAATACCGGCGGCTGAATGTGATTCTCTCCACCTGTGCTGGCCGAAGTAGAAGGCTGGCCCAGTAGTAGAGAGATTGAAACGGGATCTTGGCATAACAGTTTTAGTACTTTATTACACTTTTTGACTTGCGAAAAAAGCTGTTTAAAAGCCTGTAACTTAGCGTTTCATATTTAATTGTTTGTCAACTCAAATTTTGTGATAAAGTTTAAGCCTCAGAAAGTGTTTGCTTGGACAAGTGGTTGTGCTCATATCTACTCATAGAGGAATCACATTACTCATCCACATCTCAACAGGCTGTAATGTGGAAGAGCAGAGTATGTAGCCTCCAAACAACTTGCTGACACTGCCATACCTAATCCTCGGTCGTGGGTAGAAGAAACATGTATTCGGCCATTCGACATTAGCATAATAAGCCAGCACATGGCACATTGCTGTTTTGCATAAATAGTACACCCTAGTTTATAAAAGGGCCCTGAGGCTAACTAGGCTCTTTATTCAATTAATGAATACTTCATGTATTTAAATTAGTCCTGCCTGGTCAACTCAAATTAGTGTGTCATCGGACGTGAACAAACACAAAAGTGTGTGTCTGCGTATGCATGCCTGTGTGATGCTTTCCTTAAACTTACAGTCGCACATCCAAAGTGAGCCCTCCAAGCCAAAGTTGTTATGGATTAAGTTAAAAACAATATACATTAAACAATTAATATTGATACACATTTATATCGTATTTCTAAATATTTTTGATCTTTTTTCATTATTTAAAATGCAAACTATGATGAGATCTTAATCAAGTTGCAATTTTACACTAAGAGCAACATCGAGTTTTCAAACGAGGGTCTCTTTTCCCCCCTTGAGAGACGTGATGGCGCATTAGGGAGGTGCATCATTTAAAGATAATCAGTGACTTGTGTAGTTATTTTAAGAAAATTGTATATGAAATAAAAAATACTCTGTAGACACCTTTACATGTCAGATTTACAAATAATAAAACCTAGATTTTATCCAACATTTGATTGGCGGAGCAAGAAATCAATATAGATGTTGTAGCATCGAAAAAAAAACATTATACTGTCTTACCTTAGCTTATAAATGAGGTTTATTCGTTGCTCCTTGTGAATAAACGCATAAATGAATAGGTATTCCTCCATTATGGAAAAAAGTCCTTTCAACGAGACAAAAGTTACAGGACGGGATGACTTCCTGATAGATTGCTGATAGTTGGATTCCTGTTGTATCCAATGTTTTGTGATTTTGCCCAGGGACATTTTTCAAATGATCAACCATTGCACAAATACTTGCCGTAAAATGTTGTGTATAAGCGCTCTCCACACTTGGAGTTTTTTTTCTTGGTAAAAAAACCAAAACAATGCAATAAAAACGGTAGTTTGAGCTGAGAAAAAGTGAAACAAATGTTTATACCGATTTTACATCAAACATTAGGGGTGCACGTTATACATGAGTCCGCATTGTACACAGATGAACAGGGTAATAAAAATTCTGCAAAAAAATTGTTTTTCCCCAGCGATTTAGGATCTCTGGCTTATTGCTAAAGAGAGGGAGGATGCTTTAACCCTACAACAACAACGGTGACTAGATAATGAATGTGCTGTATCTGAGTCAGATCAGATGGCTTATCTTGCTACTGATATCCATGGAAGCCAGTGTTGTCTGTGTCATGTGGGAAGCAATAGGCACTACCTTGCTCATATTTCGCCTAGTTATCCTAACTTTCTTTTTATCTTACTCTTTCTCTTTTAAGTATTTATTACCTATTTTTCCTGGAATACAATTTCAATCTCCTAAACCATTTCACTGTGTTGTTATCCATGATAATAAAGACCATTCCACTTGAGTTGATTCACTTTCAAAAGATAAACAGTTGTGCAACAGTAGTTACGCAGAGTTGATATTTCAAACAATTTCATTATAAAAGAATGTTGTATCAATTGAAAACATTTGAAATCATTTCCAAATATTTTGAGCGTCGACTGTAACAGTACCAGCACTTTACATTTTAGACCCTTCATGTCACTAAGGCTACCAGACTTCAAGGAGTATAATGCGAAAATGCCGTTATTACACTTAACAATTCTTCGGTTTTAAAATGTCCCTTGGCAACATTGATTGATTTCCAGGTGGGTCTGTTTTTATTCAGATGTCATACGAAATTGTGGTGAGCAGAGGATAGACATCTTCACAAAGATTTGCAGAAATATCTGGCAAACAGGACAGTGTCCATCAGTATGGTCAAAATCACTAGTAACTATGCTAACAAAGAAATTAAACCTTCAACCTTGCTCGAACTCAGAACCATCAGTCTCATCAGCCAGGCAATTAAAGTTATGTGAAAGGTCCGACTAACAGACTGAAACCACAAGCTGAAAACATATTAGCTGAGGAAGAGGAAACTTCAGGAAGGGAAGGATCACCATTTAACAGATTTTTAATCTGTGCATCATATGTGAGAAATTTCAACAACACTAGAGAAACTCACATTTCTGGTATATTTCAAAAAACGTTTGACAGAGTATGGCAAGCCACTTTATGGGTCACCATGCGGAAGAACAACCATTGAACAACTGTATGCCAATGCCAACAATGTGGTAATGATCAATGGTACGATTGGAGCGTGGTTTCAAAACACAGTTCGTGTAAGCAAGGCTACATTCTCTCTTCAACATTATTCAAAATCTTCCTGGAGAGGATCATGCCCAAAACTCTGAAGCAACATAAAGGTACAGTCAGTATTTGAGGACACAAAATCAGGGAACCTGTGTTTTTCTGATGATATTGCTGGATTGGCAGAAGATGAACAGGAACTTGGATATCTGGTCAATCGCCTGGACAAAGCGTCAAGCCAGTATGGGATGGGAATCAGCACAGAAAAAACACAAGTAATGTCCAACAACCTCCAGGCTTTCACCACAAATATCACCATCAACCAAAGAGACCTGGAACCTGTCACCAAATTTAAATATCTTGGAGCTGTCATATCAGAAGAGGGGTCAGAAACAGAAATCATGGCCAGGATAGCTAAAACCATAGCTGCACTTGCCAGACTTAAACCCATCTGGAGGGACAAGAACATAGCAGTAAAGTCAAAGATCAGACGCATGCAAGCACTGGTTACTTCCACCTTCCCCTTCGCTTGTAAGGCATTGACTCTCACGGCAAAACTAGAAAAGAAAATCCAGGCCATGGAGATATGATGCTACTGGAAACTTGTTGGAATCAGCTACTTAGCCCATGTGACAAATGAAACGGTGCGCAACACTGTCAAGGGCACATTGGACCCTACGAAGAACTGTTGTCGACTGTGTCCAGTGTTTATGTCACAAGATAATCAGGACTGCCCAAGATAATTCTCTAGGGCAGAGTCCAAGGGGGCAGGAGGAGAGGGAGACCAAAAATGAAACGGGGTGACAACTTTAAGGAATGGACTGGCTTGAAGTCAGGTTTGCAGCACATTCAGCGAATTCATCAACTATTAATAAACACTTTTTTTTTTCGATCGCAGTTCGAATCCCGGCTCCTCCGTGTTACATGTCGAAGTGTCCTTGGGTAAGACACTGAACCCCTAATACCCCCAATAAGCAGGTTAGCGCCTTACATGTCTGCACGGCCGCTATTGGGAAATGTGAAGCACACTGTAAAGCGCTTTGGGAAGTCTTGACTTAAAAAGCGCTATATAAATGCAGATCATTTCATTTGATTTCATATGTCTATTTGATGCGTTATATGACTAGAGATCGAGATTCATTCTATAGAGTGAAACTCACTTTATATTGTTTTACAGTTGACTTTTGTTGCTATCAAATAACTTGAAGTAGGCTATGTCTACTTGACAAGTTGTCTCAGGATGTGAGAGTTATTTTTAATGTATTAAACTCACTTTATATTGTTTACTGCTGACTGTTATTTTATTTAATAAAATGAAATGTATTATATCGTTCATTATTTATTTTTGTTGCACTTTAAGTGTAGGAGAAATCTGTTGCTTGTGATGTAAATATTACAACATTCTATAACACAATTACTTGTCGGTTCTTCTCTTTCAATTTACTCAAGTACTGCTCGGAAAACCTTAAATTATTTGACATGCAACAACTTATTTTTAAAGTCACAGAAATATTTACTATCCCTGGCTACCAGTTATTTTTACTACAGAGTAATTCAGTTACCAACTCAGTTGCTTTTCGGAAGAAGGAGTAAGGAACTGCAGTATAACTTCTTTTTTAAAGTAAC
Organism: Urocampus carinirostris; assembly: GCF_059441175.1. NCBI lineage: Eukaryota > Metazoa > Chordata > Actinopteri > Syngnathiformes > Syngnathidae > Urocampus > Urocampus carinirostris. Next base: position 43,525,225 of record NC_142352.1, read on the forward strand.
TTGTCCAACACTGTTCCTTATAACCTCAACCTACGGAAAAGCATAGCTGTTCAAACCTTTTGGTTAAATATATTTTTTAGAGTTTGAAACAAGTTTATGAGTTACAATTGCAGACAAACATAAGTAACGTTGCCTGAAACAACTTGAAAATGTTGCAGGGAGGAGAATAGAAGAGTGGCTTTCAACATGAATATTTCACTGTAGGAAAGCACGGGGGAGGGGAAGAAGGGGGCAGCTACAGGGATGTTCAGTAAACCATGAGATTACACACACACTCTGCAGAAGGCATTTGGTTAATGTAATTAAGAAAACCCTATGGTGGGAGACACATAGCATTAGTGTCCAGGATGTACACTTCTGTTTTGGCCTTCTCCTGGCCCACGCTCACAGCCGCACGACTGAGATTCTATTAATTTCATTTACTAATCATTGTTTCCGCTTCACGGGCGCCAGAGTTTGTTTAAACACTGGGGATTTTATCTTAATATGCGATTAATACAACTGCATAAATAACTGTGCTTTATGGCTCTGGATTTGATTAAAACCAGAAAGTGTTGTAGATACGTATATAATAGACAAATTATTTTAGTAGCTGCTCTTGTGTCGTTTTACTGCAACACACCTCGTCTTGCAGTAGTTGCTTAAAAAGGGACACCGTGTGATATTTGACCACTAGATGTCGCGGTATTGCATAGGTCAGAAACCTATGGCTCGCAAGCCAGATATGGCTTTTCTTCAGGTGTACATAAGAGTCGAAGACAACATTTTGTTAATGCAAAATTTCTGTGTGTTGTTCCATTTCTGGTATGCAGAAAGCCGACCTTAATATGTGCAAAGTCGATTCAACGCTGATAATGCAGGTGGTTCCGTCCAGCACATATTGGGAACAGCCAAGGAATACTTTACATGGATGCTAATTAAAAAGCGTTTCTGCTCTGTTAAACACTTTATAATGAAAACCCACAGAACAAACTTTAAACACCTCAAAACACCAGCCAAACCACACAGAGCATTTTGAATGGGTGAGTGGTATGGGTGGGCGGATCTATGCACACTTAGCACTCTCCCCTCTCTTTTACGCATGCCCACTGCGCTGAAGGGAAATGCATTCATAAACTTTCGTTTGCAGTTTTTTGTGACATTTTTTCAAAAGAACTCCATTTGCACCTTTGAAATGATTATTTACGAAAAAAATGAAGGTAAAAATGAGCCTCAATGATTTTATGAAACTGCGGGAGGGAGACAAGTTCAAAATTGTATCTTTGTTGACATGGGACACAGGCTCTGGCATTGTTATTATTTCATATTTTTTATAGAAACATCTAACATCAGAGGCTAGAATAAAATGCCCTGGAAAATTTGTTTTAATCTGGAAAGCAGGTTTGGTGCTTTTATTGAATTTTGTCTTAAAATATATAGTGTTGTTCTCTCTCTCTCTCTCTCTCTCTCTCTCTCTCTCTCTCTCTCTCTCTCTCTCTCTCTCTCTCTCTCTCTCTCTCTCTCTCTCTCTCTCTCTCTCTCTCTCTCTCTCTCTCTCTCTCTCTCTCTCTCGCTAAGAATTTCTCTTCTGGCACTTTGGGTGAAAAATGCTCTCGTCCCCTGCACTACACAATACCTAAAGCTGAAAGCTGCTTTTGGTTACTGATTGGCAGGGAAGGTTACTAGTTAAACATGCATTTCTAAAATGACAACTCTTCACCTTATTACTATGTTGTTACTTTGTTATTACCAGGTTTTAATCATAAGAAGTTGGGTTAAAATAGGCTCAGTTAACCATTAAAACATAATAGCAGCTAGAAATCAAATTTCCTGGACAATCACTATGACCAATCACTGGTGAAATATTCAGTTGTTCTTAAAGGTCTACCTAGTGCCTGTGGGCAACATGTTAGTAACCTCTGGTGTCGTGCAACCGTAAACGAGTGCTACAAAGCACAAGTACAATACAAACTATGGAGAATAAAAGTGACCAAACCGCACCAAATATCTTCTCTTCTTTGCTCCCCAACTTTTACATGGTTTTGGATTTTACATGGCAGCCGCACCTGCAGGTAAGCCTTATGTTATGTTAAAACACTGCACATTTCTGGACCTATGAGTATTTAAAAATTGCACATCTATATCATAATTAATGTATTTTTGCTTATTATTCAAGTCAATAATGTTTTATTTTAATGAATTAGGTTTTTACCACTGGGTCGTGCTAAATAATATACAATGTCCATTTAAAAACAAAATAGAATTGTAGTTTTATTATATAATGAACTCTTTGTTGTGTATATTTTGCATTTGAAATAAAATCAGTGTAATTCAATTTAAACACAATCGTTAAAATATATACAGTATTCTAATTGTATTTTTGAATAAAAATATCTCCAATTTTACTTCCCCCCCCAAAAATCTGTAATTCATTAATGTTTATGTAATGGTACTAATTTAACCGTTAGCTAGCGTTAGCTACAACAGCATTAATTCCCTCAGCTCTTTAGTCATTGAGTTATAAAAAGTCCATGTACATGTAAAGTCCAACACAATTTTTGAGGGACAGATACTTAGCAATCTCATATCTGTTCATATTAAACTATTTTTTGCAGTTATAATTTATCCAACCCCTTAATTAAACAAGGACACAGAAAAGTGAAAGATCCTTTTGCATTTAGGGGAAGTCGTTTAAGAACTATACGCGGTAGTACTAAGTCATCATAGCAAAACTCTCTTTTTTTCTTCCACTGAATAAAATATGATGTAGGGTCACCAAAATTTGATTTTTTGAAATAGGCAAAAACCCTGCCAAGCCATGAGGTCCTTAAATTATATCCTCGTAATTGAGACATGCCATGTTTACCTTTATTTTTAATAGGGGCCTTGATACAATAAAGATGTTCTTACTATTGGACACCTGCAAAGGTGATTGCATTGGATCCCAGGGTTGTTCGTTATTTTGACTACACAATTGTCACTATTGGCCAATCATTTCGCTGTTCTTTGATTTTTCGGCGGATCTTTTTGTAACCGGGGAAATTTAAATAAAAAGAAAAGGCTCAGTAGAGGGCTTTTTGAGGCCGATTGGAATCTTTGAGAGTTTTCTGTAAACGGTCCTCTCCTGTTTTGCCTGTAAGTTTTCATCTCTCCTTCTTTGAGTGTCTACCAAACTATAAACTTACCAGGTCCCCTCTGAATGGTTTGAACATAGAACAAAAACAGAATACATTTTTAAAGGCCCTTTTATTTGTTTTACTAGAAGCCCCTTCTGTGACCACGTCTCCAGAATGGGAATGGTGACTACCACAAAAGCTCGAGATTTCAAACTTTCAAAGGTTACAAAATTCCACCATTTTATTTTCGGTTCCTTCACCATGTATACGATCAATTGCAACAATTGAGTTTTGTTTGGCAATTATACTTAGCATTTGTGTTTTTTTCACCCCATCCTTTTCTCTTGTACAAATTGCTGTGTGTTCTTTGGCTTCATTCTATCCCTGCAGGTTTGGTGTTCAGCCAAAGAATGTTTATTTGACTGAACAATTACAGCGAATATATTTCTCTCATCACACAATTACCCCTCTGCCATTTGCCCCCTCCCCACCATCGGGACTTTTCACAGTTCTAATAACTCAGCCCCCCTACTATTCTGGGTAGATTAATAAAGTTCTCAGCGCTGCCACGATTGAGAAAAGAAACCTTTGCTCTGTTTAATGACAACTGTAAAGTGGAGGCAATCATGGGATGCCTCCCGTGACATTTCCCCCGGTTCCTGTTCGCTCCACTTATCTCAGACAAATGGCCGTGCCAGGCCGCTATCGAGATGAAGCGTTTTCCCCGAGTCATTACGTCTGTCACCGGGGCCATTTCCATATTGAAAAATCTAAAACAATAAATGACACCCAGGCTTTTAATAACTGTGAGGGAATCATATTTGGAAAATTGCATTGAAGCAATAACCTTTTCTCCCTGTAATTAGATGACAGAGGGGTCCTGGTTTTAATTAAGTCCGCAATTTATAGTTGGGCGGCCATACCTCAGCATGCTGATTAGTATAGGAGGGATCAGAGAACAGCGTCGGCTCGATTTGAGAAAGATTTGATCTAGTAATTACTGTGTTATATGGCATGGTCTGTGCCGAGCTTCCGACTTGAGATTGGTGTGTGGACGCGGCGGTTCGTCACGCGTGGCCCTCGCCGTCATTACTCTCGCTGCAAATATGTGGCGAGTAAGTGTCTGTCTGAATAGGTCTTCAAAGGAGGTCATCAATGACGGACATAACGTTTGAGGAGGTGTATTAAAGTGGAATTGTCTTTGTGAGGCTCCCGTTTGTCAAGCAGGGTGTGTTGGTGTACGCCGGCATGGTTTTTACACTTCCTCTTAATTGATGTCCCTGGTCAGTGTATTACGCTAACATTTGCACGAGGGGCCCGAGCTGTTAAGGATGCTGTTTTAGTGCCGTGTTAATAAACGCGGCCATTTACTGTCAATTTATGCCCTGACAGGTCGTAATGAAGACCATGAAAAGAAGATTAGCTGGAGCTGTTGTGGCAGACCGTCTGGGGACGGCCATGATGAGACTGCAGGGACCGGCGGCTGTCGTGCTAGCTGGCAGCTCCTGGTGCTCCGCCGCCGAGATTGACATTAATGTTGCACTTTTCGGAAAGAACGGTGAATTCTTGCTGTATCTTTTGGGAATATGACATTTAGCACGTTGTAAGGATGCGTATCAATGGCCGAAACTGACAATGGCGCGCGGCAGTCCCGCGTGACGCTTGACTACTGACATCAAACATATGCTTGTGGTCTGTGTCACTAATTTAATTTGCTTGTCTGACTAAGCATAACAATGACTTCAAAAAGGTCCGTGATGCTTGCATTGAAAATTTTCACCTGAAGAAAAAAAGAAGTCACTTTCATGCATACATTTTCAGAATATTTCTCGTTTGGGAAATACATTTCCCCATTTTTGCAAATATATTTGTCTGCAGGTTTCAATATTCATTATCCATCCATTATCTCCACCGCTTATCCTCAGTAGGGTCGCGGGGGTGCTGGAGCCAATCCCAGCTATCTTCGGGCAGTGAACAGGGGACACACTAAACTGGTTGCCAGCCAGTGGCAAGGCACGCATAGACAGACAATTCACTCGCTCATTCACACCTATGGACAATTTGGACCGTTCAATTAACCTGACATGCATATTTTTGGAATTTGGAAGGAAACCGGAGTGCCCGGAGGAAACCCACACAAGCATGGGGAGAACATGCAAACTCCACACGGGGAGGCTGCGGTAGCTGGACTTTTTTCATTGGACACCCAATGAAAGGCTAGGCAAAAAGATAGGAAAAACTATGTGGTTTTGTCACTTTCATTCTCCGTTGTTAGTATTGTTCCTTGTGCTTTGTACCACTCTCAAAGTTTATTCTCGTTTTCATCTGGATACCAGCAAAAGAGATTACAGAGGATGTCAGTTTGTTATTTTGATTATTGTACCTCACTGTTGTTTGTTGTTTTGACTGTTATGCACTTCTTAAATCATTGTCACTATTGGCCAATCAAGTAGCCGTTCTCCACTAGGCAGATCAGTTTTTTTAAAACTAGGGCAGTGTTTTTCAAACTAATTTGAGCCGAGGCACACATTTTTTTATTAAAAAAAAAAACTCAAGGCGCACCGTCCTTCAAAAATGTTTACAAAATAATGACCCGCACTAGTTTCATCTTGTTGTTTTTAGCTTAAATTATCAGGTCGCTTAAATTGACAGTATCATTGAAAAAATATATTTTGTGGTTACTGTGGCTCAGGAGGTAATAAAGATTAATATTTGTTTAAATGTATAATTTTGCTGTCATTTTGAAATTTTTGTTTTTTGGAAACATAGCAAAAAACATAATGAACATGAAAAAACAATGTTTAAAATAAAAAAAATGATCCAGCCAGAGGATTTGCATGACCACTATCTTGTTCTTTCTTCTGTTTATCAAATAATAAAATGGGAAGGGGGGGGGGGGGGGGGGGGGATCAGCGTCTCTCCTTATTTTGAGTGTTTATTTAAGTTTAAATGATATTTTTTATTTCAAAAATTAAGATTAAAGGTATTTACCCGTACTCCCTCTTGAGCATATAATTAGTATATAAAATTATGCAAAATTAACAATCTGCTGCCACCTACTGATATGGATGAATGTTGCAGTTACTCGGCTGATGACTGGAAGAAAATTAGAGAAACTATACAATGACTTTCTTTTTTTTTTTTTTGCAAGGTAAAATGTTCAATTTCTTGCCGCACACTAGACAATGTTTAGCATCACACTAGTGTGGTTGAGAAAACACTGACCCAGGGGATTTAATAAAAGGGTAGGGTTTTTAGAACATGTGTGAATTTTTCATCTGAGGTTTAGGTCATCTCCTGTTCCCCTGGCAAGTTCGAAATCCATTTAGGTATTTTCCTCTTATTTTATGTGTCTGCTAAACTCTAAACTTATTACACTGCTTTTCAGTCGGACTACACAATGCAGCAGGGGTCTCTTTTTCAAGCTGAGAACTACTTTTTGCTACCAATTAGCGCAAAGGGCACGCAAGGTTTGTATGCATTTCTTAAATAACAACTTATAATGTTATTACTATGTTGTTATTATGTTTGTTTCATTGTAAGGTTATTCACTGTAAGTCAAACCCCCGGTACATTATAAGCTGATCCAATTGTGGTTAAACTTCATTTGCACTACAGATTTTATTTCACAATATTGAGGAAAAAAAGGCTACAGTACTTTGTTTTCCTGGAGTATGAGGTTCACCTGATAATAAGATGCAACTTTAAAAATACACCCGTGTGAAAGATTATTTTTTCATATATTACGTGCATCAAACAATAATGCGCTTGAGATCAAAACTAGATTTTTTCAAAAAAAAAGAACATTTCACAGAACAAAAATACAGGTTTAATTGTCTTCTTGACCTTTTATACCGTGTTTGTATTTTTATTACTTCACTGTCTTTTTTTGGTTGGACTCTCTTGACTTTTGTTCTGAAACAGTTGCACAAATATTTGATACTGTTAATTTTTTTTTAAATAGTTTTCTTTACACTATTAGCACTCTGATTTTATTTTCAAAATATTCTGCAATAGAGTTGTCATGTTGACATTGTAAAATTTGTATTTTTGTTACATTGTTGCTTTGGTTTGACTCACTTGACCTTTGTTCTGAAACAGTTCTAATAGAAATATTTGTATATTTTTTAAATTGTATATATTTCAAAATTTTCATCGTAGTTATATCATAACAAAAACAATATTTTTGGTGCCTAAAGTCTCTGTGTTACTTTGATCGCAATTATAAACTCATTCAAGGTTTTTTTTTAGTTATTTAATGAACATGATGTATCCGGGCATAATGTTTTGTATCGGATCGGTATCCCTGATACTGTCCTGGTATTCATTTGGATTCGATCGATACCAGTAATCCCAGTATCTCCCCCCCTAGTGGTCAGCAAGCTGCCAAATGTAAAAACGAATGTGTGTTTAAAAGCTCACACCTGATCGCGACTAGAGTGGGCGAGCATGACGTTTCCCTAAAGGACTTCATCCAATCTGATATGCAAATCCCACAGGCCAGTTGGGAGAATGAGGTTAATTAATCCCAGAGGACAAATGAGTGAGCAAGGGGCTCCTCAGCCCCCGAGATCTTCCCTCTATAAAGGTCACACTTCACTGTTACAACGTGTATTATGCCCTTCTGCAAACTACTCTACGCAAAACATCCGATCATATCTCTTGTTTCAATCAATGGATCGACGTCTCCTGACAACTTGCCCTGGGACGTCCTTTGGACATCAAGTGCTAATACTAAATGCTGTACCCTGGGCTGTGAATCATTCTCAAATCTGATGATGCCCTCTTGGGCTCAGAGTCTGGTGCTAAATGTCCGCTGTTGGCTTTTCATCAGTTATGTTTTGATGCTAAATTCTGACCCTGGGCCTTTTGAGTTTCATCATCATGACCTGTAATATACGGATCACTCTTCTGCTCCAACACAGCAGTCCACTCAACTTAGTTTTTCTCATATATACTGTATATATAGCCCTGCGATTGGCTGGCAACCAGTTCAGGGTGTCCCCTGCCCACTGCCTGATGATGGCTGGGATGGGCTCCAGCACCCCCGCGACCCCCTACTGAGGATAAGCGGTGCAGTTAATGAGATGAGATGATATATATATATATATATATATATATATATATATATATATATATATATATATATATATATATATATATATATATATATATATATATATATATATATATATATATATATATATATATACGCGGTTAAAAAAAAAGGCCATTTGAACTCAGCTGGGGATTGTTAACGCATACTTAATAGAGAGAATATTCAATTTTAAACATTTTAATGACGTGTAAAACCACGCACCTGACCTTTATGCAATAAAAAATGAAACATTTTTAGTGCCTTAAATATTTATGGTGTATTTATCGTAAATATACACCGAATCAAGGGGAAGGGTTGAATTATTCATTGATCATAAACTTTGCAAGCAAAAAGTACACTGCAGGTATCGGATTGGTATCAATATTTACTTGGATTGGATCCATCCTAAAATTCCTAGTATCGCTCACCCCTATTTCTTTCAGGTTTGTACATTAAAGATCTGGTCACATATGAACGTAAATTGGTGGCAATGTTGAGCCTTGGTTGCTTGGATCATACGCTTCAAAATTGTTAAACGTCAGCGTTAAATGGTTCCGTGTGACACGATTTCACCGACCGCCTTCCACCCTGCGGAAGGCGTTTTTGGCTTCTGGGCGAGTTTCTCCCTCGGGTTTCCTCACAACTCCCGTCCCCTTCTCCACCCCTGTCTCCCTCTGCAGCTGGAGCTAGCAGGGCCAGATGCTACATGGCTGCACCACCCTCTGTCGCCCCTTCCCTCTTCCAGGAGGATGGTGCCCAGAGAGGAGGATGACAAACGCCTCTGCCTCCGCTTACTGACGGATTTGGACGGCCTGACTCTGGCCCACTCTGTTCCAACCGCCAGTGCAAGATGTCGACTTAATGGAAAAGGGGTTTGGCTGTCGACGGGCCCATATGCGTTTGTGTTGGGGAAATATGGCGGGACGGCGTGCGCTCAATAGCGTCGCAAAGTGTGTCTTCTGTGTGTTTTTGCATATCTGCCCCAGACTGCCTACATCCATCACGCCGTGGCACGCTGGCAGAGAGCGGGATTCAGAAAGCTTCACTAACACACGGTCAGTTAAATTGCCTGTTAAATTGTCTCTGTGTGTCGCTAGACTAGGTGTAGCTAAAAACACTGCACTTAATGGCAGGAATTGACAAGTAAATGCCAGGCAAAGAGGTGGGAGAGGGCGACATTACAATACGAAAACATGGCAAAAGGGTGATGTGCACGACACTTGAACGCTGTTTTGAAGGGACAGTGTCTATAATTTAGCACCGCTAAAAAAATACAAGCAACTGTTGATGTAGACAATCCGTGTCTTTCAGCGTGTTCAACTTCCGAGACTCGGACTGAGGATTTGAGACAGCAGTTAAGTTGAAGACTTTTGTTACAAAGTTACAAAATAAAAACTAAACAGAGTATATCCTGGGCCGGTGATTAGGATAAAGTCATCCCTCAAAAAAGCATTGAAAAATGGCTCGCCACCGTCTTGTAGGAAAGGGCCGTGGATTGACAAAAATGAAAACTCAACCCGTCAAAGTAAGGCACTTGCATCTTCACAGGAGACCTTTTGTTAAGACTTGGCCAAACTAGATTTGAAAGGTTATATGATAAGAATAATCAAAGCAATCAGAACACTTATTAGAAACGTTGGTAGAGTACAGAATGAACGATACATTGAAGCTTTAAGTGAACACAAGCAGTAAATGCTTCATACAGTGCTGTGGATAATCATGACGCGCAGTTATAACAACTAAATAAATAATGTGAAAACTCATTCAATAGTGGCAAATATTCAGTGACACATTTTAATGATCTAGCACAACACTAAAAAAACTGTAAAAAAAAGTCTCGACAAAGCGTAACGACTGAACATTTAAATTGATTTGAAAGATTTTCCTCAAATAACAGGCACTGTATCTTTCTTTCTCTTTTCTTTCTTTTTTCCTATCTTTTTTGTTTTTCCCTTATTCCTCTTACTTCTTTTCTTTCTCTTTCTTTCTTTTCTTTCTTTTCTTTCTTTTCTTTCTTTTCTTTCTTTTCTTTCTTTTCTTTCTTTTCTTTCTTTTCTTTCTTTTCTTTCTTTTCTTTCTTTTCTTTCTTTTCTTTCTTTTCTTTCTTTTCTTTCTTTTCTTTCTTTTCTTTCTTTTCTTTCTTTTTTTTGTGGGTAAAAAGGAAAATGTTTCCGTTTGGTCAATTAGGGTCTCTGTTGTTTGTAATCTTACTTGTGCTTCGTAACACTCGTCTTTGGTTACACTACACTATACAGCGACAACTAGTGGGGAAATACTACACACTGACCCTTTAAAATAAATAAATTGAATTAATCTCTCATTGACGATTTCCTCCCATTATAATTCCTCAGAGTTGAGGCGAGGCCAGAATCGTAGCATATTCATCACCCGCTACTTTGCGCCCGTAATAATTAAAACAATAATTTCACTGCAGCCCGTGTGACATTTCTTTCTATGCAACCAAATGGAAAATTAAGACTCATTCTTTAAACATTACAGCTAATGGCCGGGTTCCCCTCATGTGGCAACGGAACTACGAGCAGAACCGTTTAAAGGACAGTGGCCCCTGAAAGGCACAAAGTTAGTCAGCCTCATCTTATCATTAAGCAGACACAGACAAGTAATACAAGAAAAAAAAAACAATATTTAGGGAATTTGAGTCAACCTCTGAATCAGTTCAAATAGAATAAAAATGTAAAACTTGTGTATAATACGCAGACATTCACCTTGTAGTAGTCATTTTGAAGTGATAAAAGACATCTCTAAAATGAATTTGTTATTTTATAAAATGGACGAAAAAATAGCAGTCTATGTCAACATGTTCAGAATTCACCTGAAGTACAGAAAATGTGAGTCAATCTAATCATGTTAACTATTTGGAGTCAGGGGCCACATTGGGTTAAAAAATTTGGCCTAGGGCCTGATCCTGGAGACAGATCCAATGTTTCATTCATGAAAAAATATACATGCAGAAATCTACATGTTACATTTTTTTATGTATAAAATAATATATATTCATTGTTTAAAAAGAATAGTTTAATCAAAATGGCTCTATTGTGATCACAATTTTAGTATTAGTTCTGTACAAGTATTTTTAAAGTATTTCCCTAGTAGTATTTTAGTCATATTTTTTTAGTATTTTTGTGTTACTACTGTAGTTGTATATTTTTTTTCTAGGGTAATGTTTCAGAAGTAGTATTCTTGTATTATTGTACTACTTTGTAGTATTTCTATATTATTATTTTTTATTTTCAGAATGAAATAGAAAAATATGAGGTCCCTGTGTTTTAACACTAAACTTGATATATAGTGTTGTAGTAATTTGTAGTATTTTTTATAATATTTCTTTTGTAATATTTTTGTTTTAGACACTAAAAGGACAATGATGGCACTAATTTAGTAGCACGATTCATAACTATTGTCATGTTATTTAGACCCCTTTGGGGTGGGGGTTGTTTTGGATTGGGCTTGGCCTGCCGGTGTTGTGCCTAAATAGGACTCTCCTACAAAATCGGAATCCCTTAGTGTGAATGCACTGCGCATCAGAGAGAACGTTAGTCAAGGATCGTAGTCCGTGAAATGTTTTTGTTAGGGATTACAAACCAAAAAAGCGATCATAGTCTATATAATGACTTTATTAAGAGTTATGCAAACCTCAACAAAACGATAGGCAACACAAAATAGCTAAACGTTGTAATATTCACGATCACCACAAGTTGTACACATGTAGGCATTGTTTGGTGTACTATAGTATTCTTAATGTACCGTATTTTCCGCACTTCAAGGCGCACCTAAAAGTCTTAATTTTTTTCAAAAGCTGACCATGCGCCTTATAATACAGTGCGCCTTATATATGGCTCAATATCAAAATTCGCAAGGTCTCGCAACTTATGCAACAGCCGCCGACTAGATTTTCCCCCGAACGTGGAGTAGTCCGCGGTGTATGCTGGTATTTATATACCGGCGTTTCATTGGCTAACCAATGTGTCAATCATCATTTGAATCGATCGCTATTGGCTAAAGCTATTCGGAGCCTCGGATTGGCTAGAGGGCCAAAACAAACCCTGCAATTGGCCGAAAAAGATGTGTCAATCATCCGTTAAATTGATCGCTATTGGCTGAAGTTATTCAGAGCCTCGGATAGGCTAGAGGGCCAAAACAAACCCTGCAATTGGCCGAAAAAGATGACTGAATAGCAAGCTTGCTAAACAACACCATAAAGAAACATGTTTCATTAGTCTGTATCTGTAGATATTTTACTATACTTACCTGGCAGGGGAGATACCATGATCACACTGTTTGTTTTCATCAGGTTAGCACTGCTAAGATTTTTGCAATCCGGAGATGGAATAAGCTTGCTCTGTCCACTCCACGCATCGGCCCGGTATTGCAGTACCTCCGGGAACGGTGCATTTGCAATGATCGCAGCAAGGCTTTAGGGCTAGGACCTTAGCTTGGCCTTTTGGCTGAGAGTAAGTGTCCCGGCTCCTAGGCTTTGTAGCGTATTATGAACTGACCAACAACAGATAATGGATAATGAATAAAGAAGATAGAACAATAACCCTTAAAAATCCCCCCCTCCTGGGTTTACTACACTCACGGTTGTAAGAAAACCATGATTGCGTATCATTATTGAACGTGAGAACTTAGGTGAGTTATGCGGCTTTATATTATCCCGGTATCTTGTTTTAGAACGATTTTGATGTTGCTGTGATGAGTTGAGTGAATTAAACTCAATTCCAAGTGTTTATTGTCATATGCACAGTAAAGTTGCGAGCGAAAAAGAAAATAGAAACTAAGGAATGGTTGCCATTTCTTGAATTCCAAGACTTTAACCTTCCGAATGATATTTGAAATGACGCATTTAAGTGACATCGTACGGACACCGCATCCGCACGTGTCTACGACACGTATTTGCTTCTTTGCAAGCTTTGGGAATGTTAAGGGGGTAATCAGCTTGACTGAATCATCTTACTGTTTTGTAGACGTTCCCATTGTAGCGCCTTATAATCCGGTGCGCCTTATCTATGGAAGATACAGGTATAGGACCAAAAACTATTTTTTGGGGGATGCGCCCTATAACCCGGTGCGCCCTATAGTGCGGAAAATACGGTAATCCATGTTTATTGAATGAGGTTGCACACTGGTCGTTATAACCAGAGGACCATTGTGAAGGAGACATATGCCAAAATCTCACTCCCCCAATAACTTCTCAGAGAAAAGTCTAAAAGGCTTCAAAATCATAGTGGTGACATACGATACTAAAAGGCTACTATAGTACACTGAATAAAGCCTACTTGTGTACAACTAGTCGAGATTGTGGATATTATAGCGTTTGGGCTACGTTGGGTCTCCTCTGGTGTCGGTGAGGTTTGCATATGTCTTAATACACTCATTATACTTGTATGACATTTTGTTTTACCCAATACTAAATCTATTGCACCCTGGTCATCCTGGAAGGGGGATTAGTACTTCTGAGGCCCCTTCTCAAGGTTTCTTATTTTCCTCATTCTGAGGTTATTGAGTTTTCCTTGCCCGCATGGTGGTTTAAGGTGAGGGGATGGTGTAATTGTAACCTGTGCAGTCCTTTTGTGATTAAGGGCTATATAAATAAATATGACTTGACTTGAATTATATAAAATATGATCACTCTTTTTGTTCTAATCACACTAATCAATAGTCCTGAATAAACACATTCTACAGAATATGATCGCGACACACGTTCCGTTGGAGGCACATGCGAAGGAAGGTCAGATTTTATCTGTGGAGTCAGATTTAGGCCCCATGTGGCCCGTGAACCCTAGTTTGCTGCCGTAATTTAGATGAAAATACTCACAATGATGCCTCTAATTGCCTGATCAAAAATTCAATACACACTCTAAAAACACAAAACATAATCCATTTCACCCTAGGGACACCACACCTCACATCAATTTACGATTTTTATTAAAAAACAACACATGTTTGACGTAAATTTGTGAAGCATGCACCGCTAATTTCACGTATAAGCAAGATTTGACGTTGTAGTAACTTGTAGTATTTGTGTAATATTTCTGTTGTAGTATTTTTGTTGTGAACACATAAAGTAACATTCTTTTTCAGAATTGTATTCTCACAATACAAATCCTTATTGTTCGTTAAGTTATCTATTTAACTATTTGCGTTTCTTAATTTTTATAATACATCCTGCGTCCGAATATAACTGAAAACAAGTTTCATGTTTAATAGTAGATCTTAAGATGGCCGCTAGGGGACAGAAAAGCTCCATAGTTGCCAACCCTTTCAGATTCCGTTTGTATTCGTCAATTGCTTCTTTCTCTCACTCCCTTCACTGATGTCGGCGATGATGTGTGTAGAACTATATGTTCATTCAATTTTCTGCATTAACAATGTGCTAATTAAATAAACTCTTGCTTCCAAATGATGATCTTAATTCATTACCTTGACTGTTTGGTTCATTCAAGAAACCTGTCAACCAAGAAATGCATCACTTTGGATGAAGCTGATACTAATTTCAAAGAGAGACACTTGCTCAGCACTTAATCTATGTAATCATCGACTGTAAATTGAACTAGTGAGTATTCATTTTCAGCATTACATCATTCAATATCCGTTTGGTAGGGGTGGGCGATACTGTGAATTTTAGTATCGATCCGATCCAAGTAAATTCGTGGTGGTATAGATTAATACCGATCTAACACCGACACTTTTTGCTTGGAATTGTCATGATCTTGAACAAGTTTTCATTTTTCATTAAATCACTACACTTCAAACTTTGACACTGTGAAAAAAATAAATAGAAATATTTCTACAACAACTGCTTCGGAACAAAAACCAATAGAGTCAAATAAAAAAGAAGCAATAAAATGAAAATACAAATATAACAATGTCAACATGTCAACAATACCTTCCACTGCACAATACCCCAAGAGTGCAATTGTTTAAACAATACAATCTAAAAACCTTTAACAGTATACAAAATAAAATACTACTGAAAAAATAATGTTTTTGTTCAAGAGCTTGCTCCCTCATATCTTTCAGATTTAATTTCCCCATATGTTCCGGTCGGGAGCCTTTGCTCTGAAAATGCTGGTCTACTAATGATCCCAAGAGCCAAGAAGAGATCCACAGGTTCGAGAGCGTTCTCCATTCGGGCCCCGGTGCTGTGGAATGTTCTTCCCCATGAGACTCGATCTGCAACCTCAGTGGAACTGTTTAAATCTAGGCTTAAAACACACTTCTGTTCTATAGCATATGAATAGATTAAATTTTATGTTGACAATGTCACTGTATTATTTACTATTGCAACATCCATTGCAGCCTGGTCATCCTGAAAGGGGGATTACCACATCTGCGGTCCCTTCTCAAGGTTTCTTCATTTTCCTCATGTTGAGGTTTTTGAGTTTTTCCTTGCCCTCGTGTAGGTTTTACATCAGGGGATGGTGTAATAATAGTTTGCGGTTTGCAATAATCTGTGGTCTGTGCAGCCATCTGAGACACTTTGTGATTAAGGGCTATACAAATAAACATGACTTGACTTGACTTAACAGTCACATTTTTGGTTGCAGCTGGTTGCTCCATGTAGGGTGAACATTTTTCATGTGTTTGTGTAAAATGACCACACAAATGACACATGGCATTGTCCTTTTCTGTTGAAAATAAAAAAAAGTTTACACCGCACTGCTCTTCCTGCTGCCTCTGTCATACTTAGCATTTTGTAGATTTGTCCCTCTTTTATGCCTGGGCGGCAGGGTGCAGCAGTAGGCCAGGTAGGGAGAAGTGCTCAAAGTGTGAGTGTCAATCACACAAACGGGCTTAAACTTAAAGAGTGGCTGAGGGTGCTGGGTGAGAGAGGGAAGGAAGCAGCTGTCTACATAGAGACGCTGCACTTTGAGGGAAAGAGGTGGAGGGGAGAAGTATAAACCCCAGGACAATAGTATCAATCTGATCCAAGTACTTGCTTAGTATAGATACCGATATTTGGATCAATCCGCCCACCTCGAGTGGTCTTATTACTGTTGCCTGTGACAGATCGTGAATATGTTTGTTGGATATTTTTGTGCTGTGGTGAAAAAAACCAAAGTGCATCCTCCTTGGTGGCTGAGCAGGAAGAGAACTTTGCGGGGGTTTCTGGCTTAAACACCCCCCCATCTGCTCAACCATCTGAAGAAAGTCTTTGAAAATGTTATACTAGCGTTACACTGTATCATTTCGTTGCATTTGATGCTATAGCTACACACACAGGTGGGTAGAGTAGCCAAACATTTTACCCAAGCAAAAAGTACTGTTACTTCAGAATAATATGACTCAAGTAAAAGTCAAAAGTAGCTAGTATCTAAATAATTACTTGAGTAAAGGTAAAAAAGTATTCAGTGAAAAAACTACTCAAGTACTGAGTAACTGTAGCAACGTCTTATTAAATATTTTTTAAACAACCATTCAATCAGATAACGAATCATCAAATCCAATCCAATTAACATTCCATTAAAAGTCCGTGTACTCATTCTACTTGTATGGGTAAACCCAATTTGTGTGTGTGTGTGTACGTGAGGCTACAGCTATGTACACTGCACATACAGTTGGTTGGTTGGTTGGATCCCTTAACTACTAGGGTCGTAGGAGCACCATTTATTTTCCTCCGGTATGTCTTGGGCAAGTAAAGCCTGGTGGCACCCATCCCTCTCCAGGCCAATATGTGTTTCCACCTGGCCTCGAATTAGGGACCTTTCACATATCAGGCGAATGTGCTAACCACTACACGACGGAAATGCAGTACAGTAAAAAAAAAGAAATGCTCGTAATATGCTTACAAGTGCTACCTGGTGTTTTTTTGGGGGGTCACTGGTCAAATCTATATAAAAAAACAGGTCTCTGACAAAATAAATGCGCTTTAGTGTAGACAGACAGATGCCTACTCAAATAACGGGCTCAATGTAGCCTAATTCTTCAGTAAAGTACAAAACAGACTCAAGTAAATGTAACAGAGTACATATAACTCGTTACTCCTCACCTCTGACTTACACATTAGCGTTAGCTAATGCTACATGGCGCTTTTCTCCCACGACAGTCCGACAACGTCCTTATGGGGGCCTCATGTCGGACCAGTGCGCAGGAATTACACTAATGCGGGGTGACCGGGACCCATTCATGCGACAACCCCCCTCAACAGCTGTCCCAAAATCAATACACGTCGAACAAATATGAAAACAAACATCCACACTGCATACGTCTCCCCTCGGACACAATAAAGAGAGACATCATCAATGTCTGGAATTTGTGGACGTGTATTCAAGAGGGAATGGATGACAGATTGACGATCCAGAACTCCAAGAATGAAACCAAAACAAGGAAATGTAATGAGTAAGAGGTAGTATTGGTGCAATAGTCACAGTAAATCAAAACAGAACACAAGTTTTAAAGGTATTCCCAAACACAATGTTTTCCATTAGTGTGGTGTTCCTTCCCACAGTTATGCAAATATGTTGCAAAATATTCCATGAAATTTGGTCCCAAAGTTGCTATTCTACAGCTGTGACGTTATTGAAGGAAGGAAGGAAGGCAGTTCCATAGTAAACGGCGATTGGATAGCGCTCATTTCTGCTTGGAGAAATTGGATCTTTACTTGCCCTGTCACTGGGGGGCCTTGTGACTTTTTTGTCGGAGTTGCAAAACTCCGACCAACAAAACTGCATGGGGTAAGTTAACCTGCCACCATTACAGTGTGCCTTCATTGTTTGCCTTCTCCTCCTTTCAGGGAGGTGGGTGTGGCTTTTCATTTTTGTTTTTCTCCGTGTGTGTCGTAGTTGGTATAAATTCCCGTTAGCGTCCGGGCTGCCGAGGTGGTTCCTGTTTTGATTGCTTCTGGTTGGCGCTCGATCGCTGCACAGAGTGTGTTTTCTGGCCGGCCAGCCTGGAGTTAGTGCCGGCTTTGTCATTTTTCTATTTGACTGCCATTGTAATCCTGGTTTTCATGTCATTTTCATTTTCACTGACATGTGAGGTTAGTCTGTTTGTTTCTGGTCTTACAGTTTCCTGCATTTTTCATTTTTATTTTTGGTGTTTCTAAACTGGACTTTGTCAGGTTTGTTTTTTATTTCTGGTTTCTTGTTTGGACAATTTGTTATTTGCTTTGTGCCAGCTTCTTGTTACTTTGACCCTGGTTTTATTATTAAATACAATCTTTGTTTTGAGCACCTCTTCCTGCAGTTCCTACCTCCCCCACATGGGTCCACCACCCATAAAACTTGACAGAATTATCCATCCATCCATTATCTGTACCACTTATCCTCAGTAGGGTCGCGGGGGTGCCCGAGCCCATCCCAGCCATCTTCGGGCAGTGGGCAGGGGTACACCCTGAACTGGTTGCCAGCCAGTCGCAGGGCATTGACAGAATTACCCAACAAAAATGTGCAGATCAAAATGTCCTTTTGAAAGGGTGCAAAATAATTGAGTGCAGGTGTGTAGTGATTGGACACGCCTGTGCTCAGTTCAAATCCCGGTTGGGGCCCTTTGGTCGTAAGAGGTGTGTCAGACTCCAACACTCCATGTGTTGTATCATTATTGCGTACACCTGCGACACAAGGCCTTGGCTTTCTCCACAAAAACAACCAAAACTTCGCTTTAAACAATCGTAACCTCTTCAACAAATTTACAGGTATACAAATTTGGTGACTGGCTTGCATGCTTGCTGGTGGAAAATCAACAACGAGACCGTCTTTCCCAAATATTCATTAGCTTGGAAAATAATTGGAATTCACCAAAGAAATGTATAGATTTAGCGCAAAAATAATGTACTATACATTTCGCATGGTTTAGAATTTGGGAAAACCTTTAACTATCAACAAAGGTAATGACATGAGACAATAATTATTTTTCATGTTTTAGTGATCAAAACTAAAGTGCTATAAAGATAAGAAAAAGTCTGAGATATACAGAGACCCCTCGCCATTTCGCGCTTCAGTTATCACTGGTTACCTCCTTTGCGGTTTTCGAATTGACTTGTCTTTATTGTCATTGATATCAATGTAATCGTGCATTGAATTCTGAGCGGAAAGCAAATGCTATCACGGGGGCAGGTTCGGGAGGGCTTTTGACGTAACATAGGACCTGGAAAGTGGGAAATTGCTACATTTGGGGCGGTTGTATTTTAATCATTGCGGAGACCTGGCTCAAACCGAGGTTACCCGATGCTGGCGTGCCACTCTCTAAATCGCTTTCTTGCACTGAATGGAGAAGCCCTTTCATCTGGTACTTTTGTACAATAAGCACCATTTATTCCACTGCAATTCTGTGCTCTGTTTTTTATTTGTAGATCCATTTTTGTTATTTTGTTACAGTCATATTCTCTCAGTTGGCGAGGCCGTCATCTCGAGGTTAGTTTGACCCTTGGGCGCTTTTAATTTTGCAGATTTTCACTTGTTCAGGTCCCCGTTAACTGCGATAACCAAAGGATAACTGCACCATATTTTCCCTTATATACGACTACATTGCATATAAGCTGACCTTCTAAAACTGCATTTTGAATGAATGAATGAATGAAAACTTTATTTCGAACATTAAAATAATAACAGGACAAAAACAATGCGTGAACAACAAAATAATGTCACATAACATGTTTGAAAATGGGTAGTCAAAAGCAGATGCTTATTTTCCCTACCCCTTTATCTTCCCTATTAAATACATTTTACAAATCCTTTTCTCCTCTTGTGTCTAATATAACAAAATCTCATGGATATACTTATTACATAGGTCAGATATCTCATCTCATCTCATTAGCCGTACCGCTTATCCTCATTAGGGTCGCGGGGGGGCTGGAGCCCATCCCAGCCATCTCCGGGCAGTGGGCAGGGGACACCCTGAACTGGTTGCCAGCCAATCGCAGGGCACACAGGGACAGACAACTCATTCGCTCATTCACACCTAGGGACAATTTGGACCGGCCAATTCACCTGAAATGCATGTTTTTTGGAACGTGGGAGGAAACCGGAGTGCCCAGAGGAAACCCACGCAAGCACGGGGAGAACATACAAACTCCGCACAGGAAGTCTGGAGCTGGATTTGAACCCACGACAGGTTCCCATGACATGAACTGTGCCGCACAAGCGCCAACCACTGTGCCGCCGTGCTGCCCAGGTCAGATATCAATAATTATAATAATTACAATAATCACATATTTCATACACTAATCTTCGTAATACCCATCCCTCAACGTCATAATGCCACTAGTTACCAAATATCACTGTGGCACCAATGATAATAACAACAATAAAAAAACATAATATTTATAATAACAGTTATGATATAATAATAGCAACAATAACAACACGTTAACCATAGTTTTAAACGCAGTATTTCCAATCTCGCTCATATCCCATTTTCTTCATTCCTGTATTTCACCAGTAATGTTTTCTATGTATTTAAATTTGAACACATGAATAGTTGGACATTGTTTGATCTCATTTTGTAAATTATTCCAAATTTTGACTCCACACACAGACACACACATACTTTTCCTGGTTGTTCTCACCTTTTGGATTTTGAATTTACTACAGCCCCTCAAGTTATAATTTCCCTCTTTCCGAATGAATAATTTTTGGATGTTTTCTGGCACCATGTTTTTGTTGAACTTAAATAACAGTTGTGAAGTGAAAAAAAATATTAAATCATCCAATTTTAGTAATTTGGACTGTATGAATAAATTATTAGTATGATCCCGATATCATACCCTGTGTATGGTTCTTATTGCACGTTTTATAAGGATAAAAAGGGGCTGGAGTGAACTTTTGTTATTATTGCCCCAGACTTCTGCACAATAACATTTTTGTTTACCCTGACATAATTTCTATCTTATTTTTTTCTTTTAGGTCTTTGTACGCGTTTATCCTCGAGTGCCATGTCTAATCTTGTTGTAAACAATGTTCACTACGTTGTTGTCAATGAAAACAAAGACAATTCTATGTTCAACAGTGTACAGTGGCCACTGTATCTCCTAATGATGTATTTGTCTTTTGTATATATCAATATAATAAACCAATCACATCATCCTCAGTTTTCTGTTGTGCATCACCACAAGCAGTGGAGAAGCTGTGCATCTGTTGGCTCCAATGTTAGTCTTAATTACTGGCCTTCATGTTGCTTCGTGGACCTCAACCGTCTTTAATTAAAACCTTGATTAGGGGGGAGGAGGTCCCGGGCAAAGACTATTACCAGATGGGTTTCAGGCAATCATAATAAAGACTTTATCCGCTGATCCTGCCTGCCTGTGTGCACCGTATCAAAGTGCGGCGTAAAAAGGAGGCTGTTAATTACCGCGGCAATTGCTTGTCTAATTAAGGTTCGTTTGTGATTAGATTTAGAAGCATATAGTCGACGGTCGGTGTGTATTGGCTGTGTACTGAATAGAATTTGTGTGTTGGTACGCGCAGCGAGGTGCAGATCAATAGTGATGCTATGACCAGGAAATGTATCTTCTCAAGAGAGGGCCTCCGTAATAGGATCGAAGTGCACGTCGTGTTGGCAAACAAAAATTCTATAGTCCGATTTTGGCTCCCGTAAGGCCCTTAATGACCCCCCTCCCCCGTCCCTATCCCTTAACAATATTTTTCTCCTGCGATGACATTTTCCTTAAATTGATTTATTTTTTTATTAGGCACAGAACGTGTAATGTCCCTTCCCCATATTTATGAAGATTTGTTGCAAAATATTTCACGTGCAGGGGAACTTGAGAAATGTAGTCTTAAAGTTGGCCTATTTGGCTTATATCATCTAGAGCAGTACTTTAAAAAGAATGAAAGAAAGAGGAAGAAAGAAAGAAAGAAAGAAAGAAAGAAAGAAAGAAAGAAAGAAAGAAAGAAAGAAAGAAAGAAAGAAAGAGAAATAAATAACAAGAGAAAGAAAGATAGAGAGGTGAATGGAGGGAGTGAGAGGTAAACAGAGAGAGAGAGAGAAAGAGAGAGAGAGAGAGAGAGAGAGAGAGAGCAAACAATAGAAAGAAATATACAAAAGAAGAGTGAGAAATACACAGAGATGTAGAAAGAGGGAGTAGAAGAGAGAGAAAGAGAGAGAGAGAGAGTGAAAAGAGTGAAAAGAGTGAAAAGAGTGAAAAGAGTGAAAAGAGTGAAAAGAGTGAAAAGAGTGAAAAGAGTGAAAAGAGTGAAAAGAGTGAGAAGAGTGAGAAGAGTGAGAAGAGTGAAAAAAGTTAAAAGAGAAAGAGAGACAAAGAGAGAGAGAGAGAGAGAAAGACAATCAGAGAAAGAGAAAGATATAAAAGATAGAGGGATGAATAAAAAGAGACAGAGGGAAAAAGAGAGAAACACAGTAGAGAGGAAAAAAGCTTGAAAGAAAAAAAGATGGGCAAAAAAGAAAAAGAAAAAAAGGCAAGACACCTAAAGGGACTGATAAAAAAAAAAAAGAGAGGGCAAAAGCCCTCAATGTTTTTCAAAAGCTGACCATGCGCCTTAAAATACGGTGCGCCTTATGTATGGATCAATATTGAGTTGTAACCGGTCTCGCAACTAGGGTATGCAGCCCCCGACTCAACAGTCTGTTACTCAACATTAAGGGATTAATAAAGTTTGACTGGCCTCTCTGTTTTGTTGACGTTCGTACAGTGGCGCCTTATAGTCTGGTACGCCTTATGTATGGAAATTATATGACCAAAGACGGTTTTGGGGGTGCGCCTTATCTTGCAGAACATACAATAATAATATCTGAATTACTCAATCACAACAAGCTGACGTGCAAAGACTTAATCCACGCTGACGTGTCCTGCACATGCCCAAATTCGGATCTTGGTCCAATAGGACCGGGAGACACTGCTTTTCATATCCCAGACGTGGAAACTTGCAACCATCAATCAGTTCAATTATCCTCAAGATATTTACTTCACCATCGACTTTGAATGAGAGAAGAGGAGGGGGCAGTGAGTCGGATTCCTTGCTGCTCTGTGTGCCTCCATTTTCCACGTGGTTTGCTGTCGTTATTGCCTGATTTACTGTGTTGCTTTCAGCTGCCTCGGCCAACAACAATACCCCCACCCTTCTCCCCCTTTACTTTTTGTAGAATGTTATGAGCTGTTCTTCGGTTGAGAAATTCTATGTCAGTTTAACTTTGTCACATTCACATGGAAGTGGCGAAAAGACGTGAAATGACGTATTTGGCACACAGTGAGAAGCAAAGACGGCATCCATGCATATTGTGCATGACAATATCTTGTATGCAAGGGGGGAGGTTTGGTCTTGGCATTGGTGGGGACATTTTTAAGTGATCACATAACATTGGTGGGCACAAAACAGTGATTGGTCAATATCTGTCACGAACCAGGACAGGAAACAGAATGAGAACCCAATCGCGTAACGTTACTCACAGTTTATTGGGTAGAGGAAGAATGAGCGCACACTCGATCCGAGGATCGATGGTCGCGGAAGTAGATTGAAATCAGAACTAAGGAGTGGTCAAAATCAAACAGATCGGGCCAAAAATAAAACAGGATCAAAACACAGGCAAAAACGGAGATTCACAGGACTTGGCATATCACACCGAGTCTAGCAGTAGTTTCGCAGACGCTCTGACACCAGGCAACTCGCAAGACCGCGTTTAAGTAGTCCGGCAGCAATCTGTCAACGCGTTTCACCTGGTGTCAATGGGGAGGGCCAATTGGGCGGCGTGGCAACCGTGACGAACCTGGCGCAACACGGCAGGAACCAATTGGGCGTCATGGCAACCATGACAATATCAATGGCGGACCGTGCATTTCACCCCTAGGCCTTCAGCTCCAGTCGGAAAAAGTGATGAGTTGTTCGCGAATGAACCGGCTATTTCCGGTTTCTATTCCATTTTTGAAGACTCAAGTGGAGGAGAGGTGATTTGGGCCGACCTCGCGTGCCCAGTTCTCTGGGTCCGACGCCGCCCAACACTCAGCAACCAATGCTATGGCGATGCAGACTACGTGAGAAAGGAGGGGCATGGGAAAGACACGTAAAGCCTGTCTTTTGGAAATGGTAAATGGTCTGCATTTATATTGCGCTTTTCAAGTCACTGAAGACCTCCCAAAGCGCTTTACAATGTAGTCACATCTGTCTAACAGACACACTCACACAGCGATAGCAGCGTCAAGGCAAGGCAACTACCTGCTTATTGGGGGAATTAGGGATTCAGCTTCTTGCCCAAGGACACTTCGGCATATAACACGGAGGAGCCAGGAACCGAACGTGTGACCTCTTGATCCCAGGGAAATCTAAAATCTAAATCTGTAACAACATCTAAGTTAAACAAGACTGTATAAACAGAGACAATGAAGAACAATAAATAAATAATCGAAAAAAGTCAGCGAAAGAGAAGCCCGGCCTGACCTGTACAGAATAATTGAAATTACAGGCTGGACCCAAATTTCCGTTTGGGCTCGGGTGTTATATTATGTTCTTTTGTTTGTGTTCTGTGCTTGTCTCTTTCTCTCTCTTTGTTTGGTTTGTTGTCGCAGCAGCATTCCGCTGGTGAATTCTGTCCTTAACGGCACATTAGAGCTCTGCCTTGGACCACAGCTCAACACAAGTTTTTCTTCACAGTGAGTTAATACTGACATGTTGCTCCTCAACTCCCCAGATGTGTTTCCTGGTTCCTGCCAGCCAGTTCTCCGCTTCCGCTACCTGCTGTGGTTTTGTGAACGCCCCCCTGCCGGCGTTGCTAGCTCCCAAGTTGTAAATAAACTCTGTAAAACTGCTTTTGACTTGGATGGATGGTGTTATGAGTGAACTGCAGGAAAGAGGTCTAAATATAGTGGAAGCTAGAGCTCTTTTTGGTGATAGGAATGAGTGGAGAAGTGTTGTAAAAGGATAATGGGATTTTGTATGATGCGGCAGGGGTAAACCATTGAAAGCTGTCGGGCCGTTCTGTTGAACAGAAGAGTGTTGTGTCACCCTGACCCGAGTGACACGGCCGCTTTCTTGTGTCCCGTTTCATCTGGAGGGATGAAAACATGACCAACTAGGGCGCCGAGGTGCTTAACTTGTTTGGGTGTTTGGGCATTTGGGTTGGCCATGGTCAATTTTTTTGTTTTTTACTACTTTTTCCTTTTTTTTTTTTTCCTTGTTTTTGTATACGTGTTTGTCTTGGTGTCGGTCACCCATCTTGAAGGATATGACCAAGGTAGATGGATAGAAAACTGCTTTTGACTCACGTCTCTGCATGCATTTGGGGTTCAGCTAGTTCAAAAACATGACATTGGGTTTAAAATCTTACTTCTAGGCTGAAAGTGGCAGATAAAACCTTTTCCCACTTGCGAAAGGCTTGCTCGCTTCGATGTGGGCCGACCTTTCTCAATGATGTCGAGTTTTTCTCGAAAAGTTTGTCTTGAAGATAAGTGCGACCAAACCATTTTTTTTCTCCTTTTTTTGCAATTGTGCGTTGCCAAAGGCTATGAAATCAATACAATAAAAGCATGTTCTCTTCAAGTTTAATGACTGCTACCACAATCTCTTAGGTGGATTACCGCCTCCTAGCCAGTCATAGTTTGACGAATTGCTGAGGTTTCCACACGTGTTCCAGAATGCCAATATCTACCAACTCGGATTCGGGCCAAACCAACAGCTTTTTCACTGATGTTACAGTTCACGGCCTTCAGGAATTTTTTGTGGTGGCCTCCACACAGATTTCTGAGCAACAACTGACGGCTGAAATAGAATTGGTAAGATGCCCCAAAGCGCACATCTGGAAGCAGCACAACCAGGAAGAAGCAATGAAAGGAAGCTGACAGCAAAGTTGACATATTTTATTACATTACAACTTAATTTTATCACATCTTTTTCAGGTCAGCAGAGAAGGCATTGCTGACCCTGACAGCCCACCACTGATCGATATACAGTGGAACCTCGGTTCTCGACCATAATCCGTTCCAGAACCCTGTTCGAAAACCGATTTGTTCGATCACCGAAATCATTTTTCCCATTAAAAATAATGTAAATCGTTTTAATCCGTTCCAACACCCTGAATGTTTACCTTGAATGTTTAACGTAAACATAAAGCTAAAACAGGCTAATCGTATGTTCGCGTTATCGTAATCTTCCGTACGAAAGATTACGCTAACATGAACGTGTAAAAATAAAAAAAATCAGGTCGTTTACAAGTCATTTAGCACCCGGGTCTCCACAACAAGTGGTGAGCGGTTCATTCGAATTGGGCTCCGTTCCAACACCCTGAATGTTTACCTTGAATGTTTAACGTAAACATAAAGCTAACCCAGGCTAATCGTACGTTCGCTTTATCGTAATCTTTTGAATAGGATTTCTTACCTTTGTAGTGGTCAGCAAAAGGCGCTCGCACACCTCCCTCATATTTGGCTATTATTTCTTTCTTAAATGCAATAGTTGCACGCACTACTTTTCTTTTTTCACCTGTAGCAACTCCGCTGCTTGAACTGACTTTCTTCGGAGGCATAATAAGGGGCTAAAACACCTGTACGGCGCTCAGCATCGCACCCTAGCGTACGCACTCACGCATTACCGGCGTTCGAACTCCGATTTTTTTGACCGAACAGCGAAGCAAGAATTTCTCAAAATTTTTGGTCAGACACCGATTTGATCGAACTGAGAGGCGTTCGAAAACCGAGGTTCCACTGTAGGTGGGCACACTGTGCCTTTTTAAGTGATCACATTACATTACACACCGCTCACTCGATATTGAGTTTCTAGCGGTATCGTGTAGACCCTTCTATCTACCGAGAGAGCTAACTGAGGTCATTGTGATTGCTGTTTACGTTCCACCGGATCCTGGCATTACACCGGATGCTAACGTTAGCATAGCGCTAAATCTCCTTCCAGCTGCTATCAATAAACAGCAGTTTGCACACCCCGACGGAGCTTTTATCATTGCCGGCGACTTTAATCAGGCATGCTTAAGGACTGTACTTCCCAAATTCATTCAATACGTGGACTGAGCAACCAGGGGAATAAACACTGGACCGCGTGTACAGTAACATCAAACACCTAGTTGGATCCGGCCATCTCTGTCTGTCCCTCAACCCCCTCATACACCCCTCTCCAGAGGAAAACAAAGCCTGCAACAAGGACAATACAAACATCTTCTTTGTTCCTTTATCTTCTTTGTTTTCTTTTATCCTCACTATAAAATGTGAACCTGGAATGCCACGTCCAATTTCGTTGTCACAATATGTTCAACCCATTTTGTAACAATGACCATAAAGGTATATTCTATTCTATTCTATTTTATTCTATTCTATTCTATTCTATTCTATTCTATTCTATTCTATTCTATTCTATTCTATATTGGGGGCAGCATGGCAGCTGAGTGGTTAGCTCGTTGGCGGCACAGTTCTGAGGTCATGGGTTCAAATCCAGCTACCAGCCTTCCTGTGCGGAGTTTGCATGTTCTCCCTGTGCTTGCGTCAGTTTCCTCCGGGCACTCCGGTTTTCTCCCACATTCCAAAAACATGCATAACAGGTTGATTGGCTGGTCCAAATTGTCCCTAGGTGTGACTGAGAGAGTGGGTTCTCTGTCTCTGTGTCCCCTGTGTCTGGCTGGCAACAAGTTCAGAGTGTCTCCTGCCCACTGCCCGCAGACGGCTTGGATGGGCTCCAGCACCCCCGTGACCCTATTGAGGATACGTGGTGCAAATAATGGATGGATGGACATTATATTGGTGGGGACAAACCAAATCTACGCCCGGATGTCTCAATTACCAACAAATTGCTTCTTCTCTGCGGGCACTCCGTTTTTTGCAAATCAGGTGTGTAGAAGACACATTGACGCAATGAGGACTATTTCAACTCCCCCTTCGATCAAAGGAGATCTTTACAGATGCCATCTGGTTACCTGTCACGCGCTGTGCTTCTTGAATCGTGTGTAATTGCGCCACCATGTCTTTTATTCCATCATAATGTCCATCATGGTGTGCAGTGCTGCAGCTCGAATGCTCAAACATTTCATTGGATTTTTTTTTCTTTTTTTTTTTCTCGATTTGTCATCCGATCGAATGCATATTAGAATGTAAGCATTTATTCGGGTTCAAGCTAACATCGCGTATATATAACCTGTGCCCGGGGGACAGTGCACATCAGGACCGCAACTACCATAGCGCGCGTTGGCTGGATCGCACACTATGAATTACACACAAGAATAAGCAGCCTCGCTTTATTCACCGAAGTCTTCCAGCTCGACTAATCTGGGGAAAGCCCCTCAATGCGGGGTGAGTTTCTGACTGGTGAACGAAAAAGTCGTGGGTCAAAAAATTACACTTGTTGATAACATACCTGTCAACCTGTACGTTTTTGCCATACAAAGTATGTTTATTATGCATTTTTAGAGGTGTACGATGTACAAAAAAATCTGTGCAGAGAAACGCAAATTTGTCAATGATGGGTACCATCCGGTATACACCGACTATCACGAATCGGCAAATCGATCAAGTCAAACGAGTTTGCCGCGGTATCGTTTTTTTCGTTGCAAACGAAGCGAGCATTTGATGCTACTGTACGCATGCGCTGCCGCTTTAGTGCCTAATTTCGAATGCGCGTTCACGCGAGGGGGAGGATTTTGCAGGAGAGTCGAAAATAGGCACTACACAGCAATGGTTGATATTGTAGTTTGGCTTACAAAATAGAAATGCCAACTAATTTTTTTCCTCCAAAAATATCTTTATTTACAAATTTTAATTTAAAGTGTTATTAATGGATATTTTAGTTACGCTGATTACAATTGTTCTGGATTTTTTTTGAAAATATTATTGAGAATATTTACAGAATTATATAACGAAACACATGTACAATATAACATGTTAAACTACATGAAGAAACACGTTTGAAAAAAAAATATGGTGTGAGATTTTTTTGTTTTTGTAAGGGAAAATACGTCAGTTTGTAAGGGCATGGAGCCGTGGAGGTTGACAGGTATGTGATAAAATGAAATGTCGGGGCTAAAAAGGATGCTTGCTTTGGAATTTGAATTATTTACATGATAAAGAGAACGACATATTTTTCAACAAAATAATTCAATCTTGGGAGTTGTTCATGGTGATGCAACAAAAACCATTTTGGGGCGAGTTTTTTTATTTAAACAAATTAACCCTTTTTTTGTTATTTAAAGGGACACCGTGTAATATTTAGGGCCTTCTAGTTGTACAAAAAATAATGGGCAGAAATACATGAACTATCATACCAATTTTGTTTAAAAAAAATGATAAGTCGAGAAATATGTATTTCTTTTACACAGTGAATTCATCAATTAAGTCCCTCCCATGTTGGTCTAGTCCCAAACCGCCACGCTGTTCACTGTATCATTGGCCTTGCTTGTACCTGTCAAACTAGTGCCATCTAGTGGTCAAATATGACACACTTTGGCTTTAAAAATGGTTGGATTGAGTTCTATAATGTCAACCACAGATTTTATATCAAAATAACTCAAAGATCAATAAACACTGGAGACAAATTGGGTTCATCTTGAACGAGTAACTGAAATAATGAAATTGGAAGAGTTATATCATAATGCAGTCCAGGGCTGCTTTGGGGTAAAAATCTGGGGAAAAGGACTAGGAACAAAAACAAAATAGTTGGTCGATTGGTCGGTCGATTGGTCGGTCGATCGATTGATTGATTGACTCTTGTCCCCAGTGTCCCTTTCCATTAAATATACTTTTCACAAAATATTAATGTACACTTTGCCAACATTCAAATCATATTTTCGTCTGCATTTTTTTTGTTATCTTTATCTGTCAAAATATTGATGAAATGTCATACAAAATAAACTTTTGCACTTTGAGTTCTTTAAGGCATACAAATTTAGTGTTTAAAAAGAGGCATCCTATTCAAATTTGGCAGGGTAATCATGTAGTACTCTTCCATACCATAAGAGGCAACAGCAGTAACAGCAGCAACAGCAGGTAACCATTTGCCTTGTGCTTGAATACAAGCGAATTAGTGAGAAGCAGACTCAGAGCTGTTGAGCAAGAGCTTTGTGTCGTTCTTTCATTAATTCCTACCAAGATATCAGGCAATTTATCCAAACAGGCCTATGTTTCACACCGAGTGATTATAAACATGAATCACTATAAAATACTTTGTGTTTATAAATTATTTGTGTTTACATGATTCCCATTCAAGACGTGATAATACAATATCATTCTACAATGTTATGAAACACTTATATTGTTAATACCAGCTGGTTCCGCGTTTTAAACTTGTGTCTTTACGAGTAATTTTTCAATAAAAATAATGTGCCTTGGCTCAAAAACGTTGAAAAACTCTGATATAGATATCTGCATGTATGTTTTGTCATGTATATTTTTCTCAAATATGAGAAAAGTTGGATATCTATTTCTACCAGAGTATCAGATCCAGACAATCAATCAATCTTTTTTTCCTTCTGGCCTGACTCTTCTCTCCAATTTGTTAACTAATCGCGGCCGGGGACTCAAACATTTTGCCCACCCCTGGATCAGTGTTGGGCACGATACAGTACTTTAAAAAAGTGATTGGTTTTATTAGTTACTCAATACTTCTCCCAGAAAGTAGCTGAGTTAGTATCTGAATTAACCTATAGTAAAAGTAACTAGTTGCCAGGGAAAGTTACTATTTCTGTTATTTTAAAAAGTTGTGTGTCAAAGAATTTGAAACTTCATGACTGGAGTTTACTTTAAGAGATGGGAATTGCGACTATTTTTGGAGAACCTTTTTTTTCCTGCTCACTAAACAGTGCCAAATGGCTCTTCAAGTTGTTTTTGTCATTTTCATCTCCACAGTACCAATTATCATCTAACATTATGAAAGGAATGACTTAACACGGGTGAAAAATAAAGAAAAACAGACAAAAACAGAAAAAAAGAAAATAGGATAAAACTATGACAAAAGGAAAAAGAGAGATAGAAGAAGAAAAAATAATATTTTAGATTTTTATAGAAACACATTAACACTGAAAAACACAGAAAATATAATTAAAATATTTATAGATCTACACTCAAAATAAGATGAAAATACAAAACAATTTTAAGCTTTTTTATGTGCAACAATCACAAAAGATAAAATGGCGTCTTGAAGGTTAAGAGATTGGTAGGGAACTGGCTCCCTTCGTTCACTTACAAGAGCTGGTTCATAGAAACGTTTTGTTTGTGAACGACACCAGTCGGGGTGCTGTCAAATATAGGGCCCACTATTTTCGACAATCAGCCCCCATTCGCCTTTTTTCGGCGAAATAGTAGATTCTATATTTGTAATCGTTATCCAACTATATGGTAGTCGCTATTTTATTCATATCAGGATCTGAAAAGACGTGACGTAAACAACTCGAAGGAGAGCCGAAAACTGCGTCAGGTGTGCAGGTTACGCCACCGTTGGCTTTGCAGCCAAAGTAACGCAACCGTGATTGAGCGTTAGTAACAGTAAAGGTATCGTAACGGCTGAAAAAAATACGAGATCGATTACCCTACGTAACGACGTTATTTAAAACAACGCTATTCCCAACATTACCCTGGATTAGTGTCATAATTACTGATGCGGGGCACCTGAGTCTACTCATTTGGCGGCAATTTCCTCGGACGCTGATTGGCTGCCAGTTACTATTTATACCCCCGTCTTCCTGTCACCGGTTGTCAGTCGGTCTGCGAACCTCAGCTTACGCTAGGCAAGCTTTCGACCCTGACTCTCTCCTGTTCTGATTCCCGTCTGTTTCCCAGCTCCGACCCCTTTCCTGATCTCGACCACGATTTTTGCTCCCCCGCCCCGGCGACGGATCTCTTTTTTTCCGCTCTCGACAACGCCATCGCTCGCCAAGGAAATACCACTACCGCGTCTGAGCAACCTGCTCCCCGCAACCAGCGATCTACGGATCGTGTGTGCTATCATTTACCTTCTTCCCAATAAAACTAAGAGAAACGCACGCAAGTGAGTCCTGTCTCCGTTCTGGTCATGACAATTAAAGAATCAAAACTATTTTTTTTCAAATCGTGCATGCTAATTTGTAGCAATATCAATATAGCATTATTAGCAAAATCAAAGAGAATATGCTGTCTAAACAAAGGTTGCGTTTGCTGTAATGAATACATTGTAGATAGGTTGATGTGTGACGGTACTGGGCACAGGCCAAAACCCTTTAGTTGACGCACAATTGAGCTCGCCGTGCGTAATTAAGCAGAGTGCAGTGTGTAAGACTTTTATTTTGAAAGGCTCAATACGCTCCCATTAAACGTTATTAAAGCGCGTTGAGTGACGAGCTCCCATTTGTCTTGTCAGGACATCTGACAAGCTCGTTAGCTCCCATTTTCCGCTGTCAAGTCAGGGCGCCACGAGGACACTGACTTCTTCAGCCACGAGTGGACACCGAGAGGGGGGAAATGCGAGACTGAGGGACAGTGAGTGGCGTGTCTGTGGAATGCAAGGTTCCGTGGCAGGTGTCACTCATGCTTTAGTCTAATCCAGATGTGTCAATGTTTAATCTCAAAGGGCCATCGGTGGTGAATGGTGGGTCGTTCGCGATCGAAACGGCTTTGAGAGCAAGCTCTGTGTCTGTATGGAGTCGGATCCTTTGAAAAAAACGCATTCTCTTTCTCCTTCTCCATCATCTCCTTCTTTATCTCCCTGTTTACCTGTCTTTTTCTCTCCACAATTTTTCTTTTGCTCATTCTTTTCTCTTTCAATCGCTCACTGTTTCTCTCTCTCTTGCTCTCTGTTTGTTTCTCTTTCTCTCGTTCTTTCTCTCTTTCACTCTTTCTCCCTTTCTCCCTTTCTTTCTTTCTCTCTTTCTCTTTTCACTCTTTTCACTGATTCTCTCTTTCCCAAACTCTTCCCCTTTCTCTCTCCTTCTCTATCTCTTTTCCTAACTCCCTTTCTCTCTCTCTTTCTTTCTCTCTTCCTCTCACCTTTTTAGCTCTTCCTTTCTTCCATACTCTCTCCCCCCTCTCTCTCTCTCTCTCTCTCTTTCTCTCTTTTCTCCCCCTCTGTCACTTCTCAGATTCTTTCTCTCTTTCTTTATTTGTATCTTTTTCTTTCTTTCCATCTCTCCATCTTTTACTACTTACTTTTGAATATTCCTTTTTATATTTATTACTTTCATCTCTCTTTTTCACTTCAACCACTCTTTTGCTCTTCTATATATATATATATATATATATATATATATATATATATATATATATATATATATATATATATATATATATATATATATATATATATATATATATATATATATATATATATATATATATATATATATATATATATATATATATATATATATATATATATAATATTTAGATGTTTGCCTTGTGTAATAAACATAAAAGGGTATTATGATATAGTACCAATACATTTTCAAAATCAATTAGTTTGGTGCATATTGTTTCATTATTAATGGTATTATATCATTTTTTCAACAACCCAGAGAACCTTTGTGGGAACCAAAAGAGTCGTAGTCGTTTGTTGTAATTATGAGTGGAAAAAGAACACATTTTGGAGGAGGGGTTGGGTGTCAGTGCAAGGAATTGGAGGGCGACACACTTAATGGCGGGCATCTTTCCGCTCGCTGCACTTTCAGACGCAATTGCAGATCGAAGTCAGCCTTGTCACGTTGAGCCAAAGTGAATTGCAAACATCCAGGACGTGGCTGTCGAGTCCGGACAAATTGCATCCGATCACCCTGGGGGAATTCGGCTAATGTCTCCATTCAAGGCCGCGGGAAAACAAATCAAAAGCGCACACAGAGCGCGGACGGCCTTATTAAAACATTTCGCACACGTGAAGGAATCGTGTCCGTTTATTTATTTGTGTGTGCGTTCGGGTGTGAGGTCATTAGGCTATGCGCATTTTGGACACTTGGCCTGTCAATTTATTTATTTTTAAAGTTTTATATGTTATGGATTATTTTAAATCGTGTACGCCGGATGGCAATTATTGTACGGATTTTTTGTTTATGAATGAAAGATAAAAGTCATTTTTTGTTAGACCTGTCTAGTCTTGCCAAATTTGGCTCTAATCTGGATCGCCTTGGTCACAGGTATACAACAACATCATCGTATATTGCTATTACTGTTAAGTAGCAGATGTTATCCTCGATCAAATAGTTATTTTTCGTGCGTATTGCGGCTTTTTCGACAGTGCGCTTTGCACTATGTATCATCCATATAAGGGATCTCCAACGTGATGGCCGCGGGCAGCAGGGTTCCTCCTAAGGAGAGTTGAGTAAGTTTCTAGTAAAACTATTTTTTTATTGGTTGACCGAGTCTTTTTAACCCTATTTTTTAATAATTAACCTGGTTTCATATCCTTATAACATGATTACATTGTTATTTTTAAAATTAAAAAAAAGAAAATCCAGTTAGGCTTCATGGACAAAAACATTTTTTTCCAAGTATTGATAATCATCATTAAGAGATAAGAATGAGAATGTATTTTTGTATTAAACACATTTATTTATTCATCTTTTTATCGATTTGTTTTACGGGAAATACAACAAACTAAATTCCAATTTATGGGATTCATAAAGCCAATGAGCAAAAATTGTGCTATCTTTCTACCCTTTTAGTCATTTTGCAAGCTATCTAGCTAGTTTTTGACATTTTTGCATGTTTTCTAGCTAACATTTTACCTTTTTTTCTGGTTGCCAAACTAAATTTGGGCCTCCTTTCTAACTTTACATCTAGCTTTTTTTTAGTTTTCTATTTGCCTATTTAGATGGCTGTTTACTATTTTACCTATCTATCTAGCTCCTATTTAGTTTTTTACAGGTTTTACTTTCTAGCTGACTATCAATCTACCTTTTTAGTTATTTATGAAGCAATTTAGCTAAGTTTCTATCTTAGAAATTCACATCAAACTATGTGCCTTTTGCTCAAATTAGTAACAAATATTAGCCCATCTTGAAAAAGGTTGGAGACCCCTGATCTATATCCAATGTCAAAGACAAGCGTTGATGTTATAATCGAATAAATGACTCATTACAATCGTGAAAGTAAGCATGGAAGAACCGACAAGTAAGAAATGAAGAACTCAGAGATCAGGTCGAAAAGAGAACAAAAGAGAATGGAAATATCTCCAAGGCGATTACAGAAGATCGATTAAACTGTCAACAAAAGGTCCTCATTTCTCGTTCTGCGTTCTGTGTAAAAACAATGTGAAATTTGCTGCCATATAGTGGACTGCTACCTGTAAAAAATTAGCAACACTAATTTACTGCAAGTGGAAAGAAAAACTAAGAAAGATGCTGTTTAGTTAAATAAAGAACTCGTTTTTTTATTCTACATAGGCTGTGGTGCTGTGAGTAGATACGTCCCAAGTTGTGTTTGTGAGGTTTATTATAGCTTAATTAGGGAAATTACAATCATGAGGGGGGCAATTGGCTGAGGTTAAGAGGTATGATGACTTCACACGCATGCTTGTTTTCGAGCAAGAGCCATAAAGGAAAAAAAAACACCATAACCTTTTCATTTCGAACTGTCTAAAACATGTTTGACAAACTCATGATGAGGCGTGATGGCTGTCCTGATGTAATTTATAAATGTAACTACATGTAATTGGTATCCAAAATAAATGGACTTACGCGCATTAGACTCCCACTTTTCTCCCCTTAAAACAGCCCAACGAATACATCTTAACCACTTTTTAAATGTGAAGAACCCCCCCAAAAACTTGACTCAAGATTAGCAATTTAGTCTAAGATTATTCATTTCAAAGATTGACTGAGTATTAGTCGGCTGAGTGCAGCGAGTCCCGGGTTCGAATCCAAATCCAGCTAGTTTGCATGTTCTCCATGTGCCGGTGTGGGTTTCTCCTACATTCCAAAAACATGTATAGCAGGGTGATTGGCGTATCTCAATTGTCCCTTGGTGTAAACGAGCATGGCTATGTCTCCATGTGCCCTGCGACTGGATGGCAACCAGTACAGGGTGTCCCCTGTCCACTGCCTGAAGCTAGCTGGATTGGGCTCTAGCAACCCAGCGACCCTACTGTGGATAAGTGGTGAGGAAAGTTCTCCAATGTTTGCATTCGATTTCCAGTTCAATTTCCGGTTTTAAACAAGCACATATTGGAGACCGATTTCGTTAGGCGCGTAAAAATAGAGACTGCATTTGTCACGGTCGCCATGACGACCAGTATGCCACGCCCCCGAACTCAAGCTGAAGCAGATCAGCTGATTGCTGTTCTGCTATTTAAGGCTGGATTTTGGGTTTGGCGGGTGCTGGTTCATTACTCATTATTCACAATCCCGGTCTGTTATGCCTTGTCCTGTTTTAGTCTGTTATGCCTTGTCCTGTTGAGTTCGTGCCGGAGGAACTCTGTATTGTTCTGTTTTGCCTCGGAGTATTGGGCGACTTTTATTTTATTAAATAAAACCTATGGATCGTCAACGCATTTGAGTTCTCCCTTCATGCCTCCTGCCTCCGTTCTGGTCCGGTCACCTTCCACGCCACCACGCTTCGTGACAGAATGAACCAGCCAACAAATAGAACTCAGCGAACGATCCCAGCGCGACTTGGGGAGAGCTGGAGAGCGCAGTTCGGCAGGCGCCTACTGAGTTGGCCTTCCCTGCCCGTTCGAACCACGGCCCCGCCCGTCGTGGCCCTTGCTGTGCCTCGAATGGGGTCCCGGGAGGAATTGACGCCTGCCTGTTCGACTCTCATGCCTGCCTGCCCGACTCCCGTGCCGATTGCCTGCTATTCCGTCTCCCCTGCGTGCCAGCTCGACTCCGACTCTGCTGCCCGTCGGGCCGACTCCGACTCCGCTGCCCGTCGGGCCGACTCCGACTCCGCTGCCCGTCGGGCCGACTCCGACTCCGCTGCCTGCCAGTCCGACTCCGCTCCTCCTGTTTTGCCGGTTCTGATTTTGACTCTCATGTCTTGTCTGTTCTGATTTTGACTCTCATGTCTTGTCTGTTCTGATTTTGACTCTCTCATGTCTTGTCTGTTTTGATTTTGACCCTCTCATGTCTTGCCTGTTCTGATTCCGCCTGTCCTGTCTGAATCGCCACTTCTGAACCTGAACCCCTGAGCCTGACTCTTCTGAATCTGACCCCCCTGAGTGCGACTCTTCTGCATCTGACCCCCCTGAGTGCGACTCTTCTGCATCTGACCCCCCTGAGTGCGACTCTTCTGCATCTGACCCCCCTGAGTGCGACTCTTCTGCATCTGACCCCCCTGAGTGCGACTCTTCTGCATCGGCCTGACCTGAGTGCGACTCTTCTGCATCGGCCTGTCCTGAGTGCGACTCTTCTGCATCGGCCTGTCCTGAGTGCGACTCTTCTGCATCGGCCTGTCCTGAGTGCGACTCTTCTGCATCGGCCTGTCCTGTTTATCTGTCCTGTTCTCGTCGGTTCTGCCTGTCTGTCATCCCCTGTCCAGTTGGCCACCAGACCCCCCCTGCCGAGCGCCGATTCCGATCCGCCCGACGCAGATGGCGCCTGCCTCTCCCCGTTCCTGCGTGTTCGGAGGAGGGAGCAGGGTTGCCCCAATCGCGATCGTCAACATTCCGGGGCGTGAGGTTGTAATTTTTTCTTTTTTGGAACCTCGGGAGCTGTCCCTTAAGAGGGGGGCTCTGTCACGGTCGCCATGACGACCAGTTTGCCACGCCCCCGAACTCAAGCTGAAGCAGATCAGCTGATTGCTGTTCTGCTATTTAAGGCTGGATTTTGGGTTTGGCGGGTGCTGGTTCATTACTCATTATTCACAATCCCGGTCTGTTATGCCTTGTCCTGTTTTAGTCTGTTATGCCTTGTCCTGTTGAGTTCGTGCCGGAGGAACTCTGTATTGTTCTGTTTTGCCTCGGAGTATTGGGCGACTTTTATTTTATTAAATAAAACCTATGGATCGTCAACGCATTTGAGTTCTCCCTTCATGCCTCCTGCCTCCGTTCTGGTCCGGTCACCTTCCACGCCACCACGCCTCGTGACAGCATTAAAATTTACTGTTGTTTGATGTCAGAAATCTGGGCTGTAGGAATAACTCTTTGATGTAAAATAACTCTCAACTCTTGATTATTTTGGTCACAAATATAATAGTTGCGTTAAAAAAATGTCACTACACATATCCATCCATCCAATTGTTAATATCCTCAGTGGAGTCGTGGGGGTGCTGGAGCCAATTCCTGCTATCTTCGGCCAGTGGGCAGGAACCACCCTGAATTGGTTGCCAGCCAGTCACAGAGCTCACAGAGACAGACAACCATTATACGCTCACTCATTTCTTGGGACAATTTGGACCGGCCACTTAACCTGACATGCATGTTTTTGGTGGGCCCAAAGTAGAATACCCAGAGGAAACCCATGCAGGCATGGGGAGAACATGCAAATTCTGCATGGGAAGGCTGCAGTATAGCTATAATTGAACCCGTGACCTCCGGACCGTGGAGATTCGAGCTAACCACTCATCCGCTGTGCTGCCTGCTACATATATTTAATATGTAGTAAATTACAATGATACCTCTACATACGAGCTAATCAAGCTACAAGAGAAAATCGAAGTTACAAGAATTTCCAGGGATTACCACTAGAGGCCGGGGCTTGAAGGTGATTTTACTATCATGTTATTCATCTTATTACTGAAATTGCATGCACAACTACGATTTGAATGTTTTTTTAGTGATCAGTAAGTTGTGCTAGCTACTGTATTTAAGTTTAATTTGGATGCTTTTGGTAGGATGGGAGCATATTAATGTGTTTTTAAAGTTATTTTGTATGGGGAGAGTTCACTCTTGATACGAGCAATTCTCGATATGAGCATGGTCTGGGAACAAATGGACCTTGTATGTAGAAGTATCCCTGTATAACAAAATAAAAAATGTATTTTGGAAATCTTTAGGGTCATTCATCTATCCATTATCTGCACTGCTTATCCTCAGTAGGGTTGCGGGTGTGCTGGAGCCCATTACAGCTATCCTTGGGCAGTGGGCAGGGGACACCCTGAACTGGTTGATCTTTCGGGTCATTTATTTCTAAATTTCACTCATTGACCTCAATATAAAATCACTTTGTGGTTATCGCAGTCGACGGGCAGTGTGGGAAATTTAGTTCTGGGTCAAAGCACTCTTTTGACTCCTGACACAAGTGGTCTAAAATTGTGATATTATTATTGATTTATAGTGTATATTATGTATATGTTTTGGTTTATATATAAACCTCTGAAAACATCCATTGAAGAGCTTTACTGATTGATGGAATTGTTTCCGTCAGAACTCCTGCTATAACAGTTTATTTTAAAGAGCAGTGTGTATTTGACCACATGATGTCACTGTATGTTTTAGGGCAAGATATCCCCGCAAATCAGAAGGAAGGATACAAACTAGCGATGCCCAAACTGACCAAACTGCACCATTTCACTTCTTTTTTTTCACAACGTTATTGGTTTTAGCAGCAAGATGGCGGACAATCGTGTCACTTATCCCTTTAAGTGAGCCTCATAATTAGTAATAATTGCATATTTCTCAACACATGAATATTTTTAAAAAAGCATGTTTATGTAATAGTTCATGTGTTTTGCTTATTATATAAATTCGGGGTCTCCAACATGGTGCTTGTGGACTCCAGGTATCCCCGTACGAGCATCTGAGAAGCCCGCGGCCGGGTTCAGAAAAGGGCTCAAGAGTGATGGGAAATTTTGTAGTAAATGTGATTTCTAACTGACATTACGTTAACCACTTATCGTTACAACCCGGTAATAACATAGTTAGAACATAGTAATGACACAACCTGTAATTTTAGAATTTCATATGAAAATGTTGGCCCTTAGTCCCGATCAGTAACAAAAAAGTATATATCACAGA
Organism: Urocampus carinirostris; assembly: GCF_059441175.1. Classification (NCBI taxonomy): domain Eukaryota; kingdom Metazoa; phylum Chordata; class Actinopteri; order Syngnathiformes; family Syngnathidae; genus Urocampus; species Urocampus carinirostris. Next base: position 43,565,166 of record NC_142352.1, read on the forward strand.
TTGAAAAGGGCTGGAGACCTCTGATTTATATCAATATTGTTTTTGTTTTTTTCCACCTCTATCATGTGCAAAGTAATACACATTGTCCGTTCAGAGGACAAAAATAATCTCTAAATAAATGGGTTGGATTTTTTTTTTTTAAGTGTTAAATCATGCTTGTTGAGACTGCTTATCTTAAATCATTCTTTGTTTTCTTGCTAAAGCAAACCAGGGAAAAGTGTTGTGTAAAACTTTGTTAATATTAAAATGCAATGCAAAACACAATATTGAACGAATTTTTTGAACACAAAAAGTGCAACAAAACATAAAGACAGACAACGCAATCACAGCCGCACGGGATTGCACGGTATCAATCATTATGCCGCAATTAACTCCATCTGATCCCGTATACGCCAATCAAAACCAAAGCGCGCGCACGTCACGTGTACGAGTTTACAAGTGGTCACCTTAGAGACGCGAGTGGAAATGTGCCGTAGCTGTAAAAAAGTAAGCTTAAAACGCCCGTTTGCCATAAAACAATCAGCAGAGGCGTCCAAATCGGGAGGGGTGGCGGCGTGCAACGTGGCGACGGCCGAGGGACAGATTTGCCTTCACGCCTGATCAGGTCCTGGAGAGCGGCGTAGGGTAGGGTGGGTGGGGGCATTGCAGGGAAAGGCAGCACCTGGCTTCCACCGCTGCAGCCCGTCTCTCTTTATTGACAGCCCGATAAGCAAAGGAGGAGGAGGGGGGCAAGACGGTTAAGAGGAGGGGGTGGGTCGTGCGGTTTCCAGCGAGGATGTCGAGCACCCTGCTGCGTTGCACGGTACCGCCGCATCTAATGGACGACCCTCCAAATAATATGGGACGGCCAGACCCGATCGGACGGACCCTTTCCGTCTAGTGTGTTAATGTGTGTGTGGCCGTATATTTGTGTGTGTCTTCTTCCTGGGAGACGGACGCTCGTCGCGGTTGTCCATTTACACGCCGCCTTGTTCAAATTGACACAAAAGACGTGAGCTTGGGCAGGAGGCACGCGAAGCTTTTAGGCTTCCCCGCTAAATGCTGCATGTGCTATTACGAAGGCGTTTTATAGAGCTGCGCGCCAAAAATGCAAAAAAAAGAAGGGAGAAAAGTGACCGAGCAGGACTACGCGTTTATGTCTGTTAACACTTGTACTGTCCACATCGTTTGCAGACTGAGCACGCGCCAATACAAAGATCTATATATATCGATGGGAGGACGGATGGATGGATAGATGCAGGGGCAATTTTAGGTTCAGACTTTGGGGGTGTTGACCAGCCATGTAGCTGCCAGGTCAAAAAAATAATTTCACTTCAAGCGATATAACATACTCTCACTGAATACACAGGAGCCTCCACATACTCCGCCGCTATGCCACAAGTACCGCTTGCCAGGCAAAAGAGAAGCAGTGCTGTAGGAATCGAATGGACTGAATTATTTCAAGGCAGTGGAGTATTATTTCAAGGCAGTGGAGTTTTTTTGACGGTGTCCACATTTTTGTTTCCTTTTATTTCCTTTTTTTATCTATTTTTTTCATCTTAATTAAGCCTATCCTGTCCTTTATCAACGAAACAGAGTTTTTAAAATGCTATAATTTTGGGGGGTGCTTGGGTTGAATTTGAGTGGGCTTAAGCTCCCCCAAAACGAGCTGGTTACGCCCGTTGATGAATGGACGGATGGATGGATTGATGAAAGAATGGATGGAGCAGTTGGTGTGAAGAATTACTTCCTGGTGAATACTTAAAGATCCTTTATTCTGCCTTTGGAACCATTGATGGTGATGACTTCGGCTAAGTACCTGAAAGGACAGATTATATTATTTAGTGCCTCTTAGTAGAACAAAAAAAACTTTCATTCTGTAAAAACCTTGATTTGAATAGGAGAAAAAATACATATACAAATATGTGTCCGTGGAATGTCACCAGTCACTGAAATATGTCATGCCGACAAAACTGAGATGGCCTCCTCTAGTTCCGAATAGGTTTAGCCACTAGTAACCAATTCAAATCATGATTGACACATTGGTTAGCCAAAGAAATTCTCAAAAGAACGATACACAGATGGTCGGAAGGTATTAAAATTAGCCCCTGAAATAAACGTGCTTAACGCCACATGTGATTCATTTTTACACACTATTATGTGCAAGTGTGCACAATCATTGATCGACTTCTGGAAAGAGAAGTCAAATATTTACAACTCTTTCAAAATGTCCAAAAACATTTGCCAAAGTAAAACACCCACATTTTTATAGCTGCAAACTAGTCGTCTCCAAATGCTCACTTTGGGAAACCGCTAGACCTGCCCTCATAAAAATGTGTGATATATAATGTTTAGTGTTTCAGATTGTGATCAAATTTGTCAAGATACCAGGTAAGGGTTCAGGCTGTTGTGTCACCTGTTTTCCAGCTAAGATGCCCGTGCGACACTTATCTGCAGGCATCTAAAAACAAAATCAGGCGAGAATAAAAACTTTCTATTTCTGTGTGTTCTAACTCAGATTACTCAATATTATTGGCACTTGCAGTGATTGTATCAGTTTGGGTCAAAACTGCAGGGTCTCATCATTCAAAAGAGACCACAACTGTTCATATTCTTTGAACGATTCAAGAACAGTATTCAACTACTTTGGGTATGTCTTGGATTTCAGGCGAATTTTACAGAAACGTTAAGGGGATGCCAATGTTATTTTTTTCTAAATAATCATTAGTTGAGAAATTTGTATTTCTTTTATAAAAGTGGAATCGTTACCCAGAAGTCGCCGCCATATTTGTCTGACATCTTGCTGCTACGCTGTGCTTTTGCCACTGGTTTTCGTTCTTATTACAAAATAAAGTGCTATTTAGTTGCCAAGTAATACACATTGAGGCTTTTAACACTCTGCGAAGAACCCTCATTTCATATTCAATGTCTCCATATGATACTGAATAAAAACACATATGAGATGGTAATTTCTAGACAAACAACTTCTGAAACAATTCATACAATGATGCTACGACGACGACTTGAGAATAGAACTTAAATTAGAACAAGGAGGGATAGACGGGTGGATAAATGGATGATGGATGTATGGATGAATAGATAGGTGAATGGAGGTTGATGGATGGATGGATGGATGGATGGATGAATGGATGGATGGATGGATGGATGGATGGATGGATGGATGGATGGATGGATGGATGGATGGATGGATGGATGGATGGATAGATGGATGGATGGATGAATAAATAAATGGAGGAATTGAACAATTGATCAATGGCATCCATGGTCAGATGGGAAAAAAGAAAATTCTTAGTTGTTGTCACTGACATTTTTCATATAGGGTTGTATACACTACCTACCTGGGGCTTTTCTACATAAATGTTCCTCAACCCTTTTTTGAAGATAATGCACACTTTTTTCCTTCAAAATGTCTCAAGGCACACCATCCATCAAAATCTTTAAATTCATTCCTGGAACCAGTTTCATGTTGTTTTTTCGGGAGGCTGGAATTATCATGTTGCGCAATTGACAGTATAAAGTGTTTCTTATGGTCACTGTGGCTCAGTAGGTATAATTCCCAGTTATTTATTTTGGATAATAATTTTGCTTTTTAAGCTTTACTATATTCGATCGTGTTTTCTAAAGACAAGAAATAAAACCGAGCAAAAATATGTGAAAATTATCCGCCAGTGGAACATTTGATGACTGAATCATAACTTTTTGGGTAAACATTATTAGATAATACACCTTATAGTGCAACCTAGACACATCATCAGTGACTCTCCATGGGTCATTGGGTGTTTTGGGTCTTTGTCAGACCCCCTTACCAAGGCGACCCAGTCGAGGGTGATCAATCCCCCGGCTTGTGTCCAGGTAGCACACTACGCCACACCTCCCCCCTCCTCAAACAAAACCAGCGTGAAGCCTTTTCAGCTGCTTCCATGATGTTGTTGATGGCTCTTTGCCTATGCAGTCCACATTACCAAGGAGCCTGAGGACACGTTATAAAGACCCGCCTGCAAAGCCCCAGCAGCCCACCTCAATGGGCTCGACAGGGAAAAGAATGTTTGTTTGTTTGTCTCTTTGTGTTGTTGTGTGGCTGCCCGCCCAAGAAAAAAGGGAAGGAGTTTAGATATGACCACCATCTTTTTATATGCAGTCAAGTAAGTTACCCCAGATGTGAAAAAGTGTCCCAAAAGCTGACTTGGCGCTTTGTTTGTTTTCACTCAACATTTTTTCGCATGTGCCCATGACCATGCCAATCTTAATCATAAAAAAATCCATCCGTGTTCTCCCTCCTGAGCGCATAATTAGTATATTTAAAAAAATGTCTCTGTCCCTCTCCATTTCTGTCGCTGTCTCTGTCTCTCTCTCCCTCTCTCTCTCTGTCTTCTCTGTCTCTCTCAGCCTCTCTCTTTCTCTCTCTGTCTCTCTGTCTCACTTTGCCTTTCCCTTTCTTGGTCAATTCCTTCTTGGCTCTGATTTTCACTCACACCTGGAGTCACTTGCCCTGATTGCACTCTAATCACCTCTCCTGCTCTCTATTAATCATTCATGTTTTGGACAGGTTTGCCAGTTTGTAACCATTCTTGTCTTGTTCTAGCATTATCTCAGCCTTGTTTAGCTTAAAGTGTACCGAACCCGTGCCTCCTTACTCGGCCGCAAATTCTGCCTGCCAAACATTTGGATGTCGCTTTCTTCAACGTGAGTTTACCGGATCACTGACATCTTGGCGGCCCCTGGACCTCGACAAATGCCTCTTGTGACCAAGATATTGTTGCCTCAATGTTTTCTATCTCTCCTGTGTACCATGACCCAATAAAAAACCAATTTTTCTTTCATCCTTACTTCTGCATTGTGCATCCGCGCCATACCGAGCAGGTCTGTTACAAAAATATGGCAATTTCCTGCTGTGGTCTCATGGCACACTATTGTGTGCTTCAGTACACTGGTTGAAAAACACTGTTTTGCATGACACTCTAAGATGGGGGCTATTTGGAATACATATGTTAGGGTCTGGTAAGCCTCCTCCCACCAGTGGGTCAAAACCAGGGTTTTAACTGGGTACAGGTGTGTTGTGAATGGACGGACCGAGACCCAGTTACCCTGAACCCTTTTTAAGGACTTATCGAACATCACACGTCGTCAGGTCATATTTCTCTCTTGTTTCTCTATTGTTTCAAGTCCATCACCGCACCAGGTTTGTTTGTGTTTTGTTTCTGGTTTCTTTGTCATTTTGTTACTTTTCTCCCTTGTATTTTCTTTTTCTAGTTTCGGTCTTTGTTTTTGATTTGGACTTTGTCAGGTTTGGTTTCGTTTGTACATTTAGTTGTTTTGTGAACTCATCTCCTTTCATTTAAATGAAATCCTTCTTTTTGGATAAATCTCAAAATTAGCTGCAGAATCGTGAGCTGTATTCGTATTAAAACAAACGTTTGTTTTATGATGATGATAATTATGATTATGCCTATCAATATAGTATTATTGCCCTGTGACTCGCTGGCAACCAGTTCAGGGTGTCCCCTGCCCACTGCCTGGAGATGGCTGGCATGGGCTCCAGCACCCCCCGCGACCCTACTGAAGATAAGCGGTGCAGATAATGGATGGATGGATGGAATATAGTATTATCACTAATACAGATGACAGTGGTTTGACGATGTTTAAGTAATCATTCTTAATATCCTGATTATTATACAATTGGATTGAAACATTCGTATTAGGCAGTCCTGTCAAACTTGTGGCCCATTATATAATTTAATGTGCCCCGCGAGACCTTAAAATGCATTTGACCAAAGACTACATTTCCCATAATGGCCCTTGTCTTCAATCCCCATGAAGTGACGGCTCAGCAGCACTATATGGCAATGCCAGGGAGTGGAATTGAGAAATAAATTATCCCCAAAAATAGTCAGGAGATTTTTTTTGTCTTGACGTTTATTTATTTTATAAAATTTTGTTTAGTTCATAACATATCGTACATGTGTAGCAATTCATGTGACTTTAATAAGTAATAAACTATTTAGACAAGCAGAATTACTTTAATACTTCACATTCTATTACTTATCGTTACATCAGGGGCTTTGAGAATACACATTACACGGATGTAGCCCACAGTAAAAATATGTTTGTACCGGTGTTAAAAGGTATGAAGAAAGGCCTTTCTTTAGCATGAATAACAATTTGTCATGATTACTCATTACACTCACCTATGCCCGCTTGTTTGGCGCCAGCTGCTGCTGGTTACATGATTGGTTCCCCCTCCTATTTAAGCTCAGTGCTCTCACTCGCCCTTTGTCAGTCCGTCAGCGAACCTCTGTTTACACAAGACATGCATTTTGACTCTGATTCCCGTCACTCCTGTTTTGTCACCCATATCCCACTCATCTGCTCCTTACTCCCTGTTTGTCTCCGGCTATGACCCGTTTTTGACCCCCGACCACGTTCTGATCTCCCGTCCCGGCTAACGACCCGTTTTTGACCAACGACCCGCTTTTTCCCGCTTGACCAAGCTACGATCTCCTGCGCCGGAAGATCCACTTCCGCATTCCAAACACGCTCCGATCAGGTGAGCGGCTTGCTTCCCTCGTCCAGCGAGCACCGGATCGCTGGCGCTGGGTTTTCCTCTATATCTCAATAAACTTGTGAGTAAACGTTACGCATCTGGGTCCTCCTCCTGTTCTTGTCCATACACAATAATAATAATAATAATCATAACACTTATGAATACCCCTACCTGTTGTCTTGGAGTGACACGTTGCAAAAGAAAGCGCTCCGGGAATGCAATTAATTTTCTCTAACATGTACTGTAACGAGTGTGTTTTCTATCTATTTTGAAACTCAACTGTTCACAGAATGTGGTGCGGCTCTGCACTACTTATTTAAACGCAGATCATGACATGACTGTCCTCTCGTTCTTGACGATTCCTCCCTCGTGCACGAAATGGCATTCGAGCAACAATCTGACAGCAAAAGAATGCTGTTCACGACATCACCGAAGAAAAGGCGTGTTTATATCTAGCTACAAAATACAACTGAATATAATGACGGTGGCGCCATCTCGAGCACAGAATACCTGGCCATGAAATTTTCCCTGCTGATAATCTCCCTACCGCATATACACATATTGAAGCTTTATTTACAACTATAAAATGGAAAACTGAAATCGAAGTCAGTTTATGTGCCCATATTTGGTTGTGTGTCACCAGTAGCTAATGGTAGGCAGCAATTGGGGAGGGGGCGTGGCTTATACAGGAAAAACAAAATCAATGGGGCAAACATGAGCACATAATTTATGAAAAAACAGTGTTGAATTGTTGTATTCGTATTTGTAAAATTACTTTTCAGTGGTATTAAAATAATAGCCGAAATGGATGTGGAGTGTCTCAGCTCTGATAGTTTGCAAGCTCTCATGATTGACTAAGGCAGTAAATATGAAGAGTTCACTGCTTCCACACATTGTCTTTTATTTCCTTAATTATGTGGCCATTTTAAAGTCGTTTTAGGGGGTCGGCTTGAATGTGAGTATACAGTATATGGTAATTTGGAGCTGTTTTTGAGTGTGGTGGAGAGCATAGTTACTTTTCAAATGAAGTAACTAGTTACTGTAACTAACTACTTCAGTAGATAATCTACACTGCACTGGGAACAAACTCTACTGGACTGGTTCTACAATTGATGAGTCATAATATAAATAGATAAATCATTTTAATTTGAAAAATATCTGGCAATTTAATGAACAATGGACGAAACAAAATACAACATTTAACATCAATTATAGTAGAATAACACTCTTATTTGGTTTAAGGCGTTAGTTGAAAAATCCCAAATTTGTTCAATCTTCGGTTACCAACCCTGTTTTTCTTTCTATCTTCGTTTGATGACCGGTCATCTACTCTAATTTTTTTGTTGAAAATCCTATTACTAGTTGCAAAATGTACATTTATGCTCACCGATCGCGGTTTAGAATCAACCTGAATCTGCTTTTGGTGTCAGAATTTAAGGTCATACAATAAAACTCTACATTTTAATGACAATTCAAATAAATTTCCAAAACGTTCATCAAATCATGGGTATGTGCTACAAGCACACTCTGGTTTCTCAAAGTTCAACAGTACACAGTCAAATCCAAATGAATAATCCAATTGATATCGCGGCCTCTATGTGAAGCTCTATGAAGAATCAGATCCTTGTCAGTATAAACACACCCTACACCGCACACAGACCTCACATCCTTGTTATTGCCCTGTTGTTGGCTGGAAACTCGTCTCGGTTGCTATGACAACGTCAAGTTTGAAATTACCAACCGGATCCGAGTGATTCTGGTCCACCCACGGGCCAAGCTTTACCTCGTAGTGCACTTCCCCATTCCCCACACGCGGCAGTGAGCCGCAACGTAGCCGTGTCGCTGCAGCCAATCACATGCAAGCTCGAACTGACGCTGACGAGAAAGTTGCAGCTCACAAGAAGCGCACATTTTTGGTCTCCACTCACTCACTCTCATTGACATTTCCACTCGGCTACGGATCTAAAGCTGCACCTTTCGTTCAATCGAAGTTCCACGCGAGTCAAACAGCCCCGCAGCGTGGAAAAAGTAGCAACGACTTTTCAAGGAAAGGATAACGCGAGCAACCATTTGTGTTGATTGTCATCAGGTAAGTTTGATCTTACTTTCAAATGGCATTTTTTCTCTTTCTCTCTTTTTAACTGCCAAATGTTTTATTTTTTATTTCTAAGCAATCAAGTTAGTTTTTAAATGCATAATTAACCAAGTCACTTTGTGCAAATCCCTCCTGTATGCAGACCCTTGAATTGCAACAATGTGTATGTATATATAAAATATATATATATATATATATATATATATATATATATATATATATATATATATATATATATATATATATATATATATATATATATATATATATATATATATATATATATATATATATATATATATATAACTTGATTTTTACCAACCACTGTACATGTAAGAGTTCAGCGTTTTCCTCTATCACACCTGACAGGCCGATAATAAAAATTATCTACACACACATATATATATATATATATATATATATATATATATATATATATATATATATATATATATATATATATATATATATATATATATATATATATATATATATATATATATATATATATATGTATATATATATATATATATGTATATATATATATATATATATATATATATGTATATATATATATATATATATATATATATATATATATATATATATATATATATATATATATATATATATATATATATATATATATATATATCCGGCCTTCAAACCAAATCGACAAGAATTGTTGACTCTAAAAAGCTAATTAGTCCTTGTTAGCGGGCAGATGTCCCCACAGAATTCGCAAAATGTAACAATGCAGTGATTGACAGGCCATTGTGGGAAACACACACTCATTGAACACGGCATTTAAGGTGGTCCTGGTAAATTTATCATATAGTATTTATTGGTTAATTATATTATTCATGGCGTAAACTGCAGATAATAAAACATCGTGAACTGTTTTTCTTTTTTTAAGAAGGCAACAGATGTGTTATTATTTATTTTCGTAATAAATTGCACTTCCATTATTATATTCAGTGTGTTCCAAAAGTCTTGGTAACATTTTGATAAATCAGAAAGCGTGTAGTCTTACTGTTACCATGGAATATTTAAATATGTTTAATGTGAGTCCTTTGGTCACACGACACACATCAAACCAGATTTTGCAAAATCGAGTACACAAAACACATTTTCTGGTCGAGTGAACGCCATTAATGGGTTTGAAAAGAAATACAAAAACCAATATCCTTTCAAAAAAATCACGTTATTAACTTTAATATTACACAACTTTTATATTAATATAATTTAAGGAGATATGGGGACTTCAAATATGCCCAAGACAAAATATACCACAACATACTATTGAAATACTTTAATACTACCAAATGAATAATTCAAAACACTTCTACAGTAATACTAAGAAAATACCACTGCAGAATTATGATAATACAAATATAGTAATACGGAATAGTACGACGGAAATACCACATAAATACAAATACAACAATAGTACAAAAATATTAACAATGTACTACAAACATTCTAATCTGGAAAACTGTAAAAAATGCTACAAAAATACCAGTATGGGACTACGACAATTTACTACTGTGGTATTGGAAGAAAAATACTACAAAATTGCTACTATGGAAATTCTTGAAAACACTTCTACAGAAATACTTAAAAATGCTACCACAGAAGTCTTACGACAGAATTATACAAAAATACAGCTATTGTAACTGGACAGTTTTTAAGGTAATGTAATCTCCACTAAGTAGTGCTTTTCAAATCACTGAAGACCTCTCAAAGCGCTCCACAATGTACTTCACACTTACCCATTCAAATACACCCACACGCCCAGAGCAGAGTCAACCATGCAGGCATTATCGGGGGGCTTTGGGGTTCACTGTCTTGCCCAAAGACACTTCGATCAGTGATTGCATCAATTTAATTAAAGAGTAAACTTTTAACTCTATTTTGGTGACCATATGGTCCATATCTTCGATTGTAAATCAACGCTGTTTTTTAAACTATCTTTTGTTTGTTTTTTCACTCGAACCTAGTGTGTTTTCTATGTGTAACTTTCCAGATGGAGGCTCAAAAAGCACATTGCCCGTGGGGGGGAAATAGCGCCTAGATTAAGCTTTCTTTTTGTGGCCTGACATTAGTTACTGCTAATCCGAATTGGGCTAATTGCTTTCCCAACAACAGCAACTACCCCATGCAACCCCCCGCCCCCACTCCTCACTTTACTTCAGTACATGTAGGAAATATTACACTCCCACTGCGGCCCTTTTGGCATGCAAGAAGAGACAAAGAATTAGCCGCTGGGGCGGATTTGCAGCTTAACCAGGAGAAATCAATAAGATCAACTATTGTTTCCAAAGAAAACTACTCGACGCGCTGATGTGGGGATTGCGCGTGCGTCTTTGTCAGGTTAATAGATGGATGAGTTTTTTGACAGCTGCAGCATGTGACCAGTGAGCCGCAATAACACTTTTGCGCCGCACAGGCAGACCGCCATTGTCGTGCATGACGTCAAAAGATCTCATGCAAATTTAGCAAATATAGCACTTGCAGGGAGCGTTGAAGGTGCACGTGTTGCATCTAGTGCAAGTGTTTGGAGTTGTGGGCCGCAGTGGGTTCAGAAATTTGACCAAGGGTCCAATCCAGGAGACCTATCCATTTTTTTCCATTCATGAATAAATATACATGCAGACATCCACATGTTATGTTTCTTTATGTTTTTTTATAAATATATTAGTTTTATCACAACACTCACACTTAGTAATAAATAATAGTAAATAAGGTCCTTGTTTTAAGCACTACATTTGATATTTACTAATTTTAGTATTACTGTCGTTATTTTTCTAGTTATTTTTGGTAGTATTCCTGCAATCAGATGTTGACAATATTTCTGTAGTATTTTTTGTAGGACTACGCGTAGCAATTCTGTAGTTGTACTTTTGTAGTAGTTTTGTAATATTTCTGCAGGAGTACTTTTGTAGTATTTCCATTGTAATATTTTGTAGTATTTATCTGGTATTTTTTCACTATTTCCATAGTAGTACTTTTGTAGTATGTTCTGTAGTACTCCTATAGAGTTTTTGCAGTATATAGTCGTATTTTTGTAGCATCACTTTAGTTGTATTTTTGTTGTAAATCTGTTGTAATATTTCTGGGGTAATATTTTTGTAGTGTTTCTGTTGTAATATTTCTCAAGTAGTATTTTTGTATTAAAATAACAGTGTGGAAGATTTTTTGTTCTATTGTTACAGAAATACTTTTGGAAGTATTTCCATAGTATTATTTTGTAGTATTCATACAGTAGTATTTTCTAGTACTTCTGTCGTAATATTTTAGCGGTAGTAGTATTCCTATAGTGGTTTATTTTTTGTATTTATGTAGAAGTATTTTAGAAGTATTTCCATAGTAATATTTTTGTAGTATTTCTTTAGCATTTTTTAGTATTTCCATAGTAGTATTTTGTAGTATATTTTATTGTTTTGGTAATATTACTGTATTGTATGTTAACATTCAGTAGTAGTATTTTTGTATGATACTACTGTAGTATTATTTTTGTACTATGTCTTTGGTATGTTTTTCTTTTATGAATGAAATCAAAATTTGATTAGGTCCCTGTTCTTAGTGACTAAATTAGATATTTACTTTTGCAGTAATTCTTTCGTATTTTTTGTAGTTTTTTTCTGTGGTATTTTTGTGTTGTAGACACACAAAAAAAACATGTTTATTATTAGTGCGTCATTTACCATTGTATATATTGTCTTTATGTTTTGACCATTTTCGTTTGGATGGCTGGATGTAAAAGGGGACAGATGGCCGTAGTTTGCCCATTCCTGATCTATTAGCAACTTTATCGCAACTACTCTCATTTCATAAGGTGAAAATCATACGCAGCTCATCCAACTGTGCTCATATGGTAATGGTGCAGGTATTTCTCATATTTAGATGCACTGCAATTGTACTAACGACATATACAGCATATTGTTAAATTGTTGCTTATTACATGAAGTATACCAATACCTGACATTTCTTTCATGAGTTCTATGATGCATTCGAGGAAGGTAGGGAATTTGATTGATCCCATTTGGATTAGGCGATTTGTATTCCAACCTGAAGCGTTTGAGGCAAGCTTAAAACGAAGATTCCTGAGAATGGTATCTGGTAAATTGTTTGATAAGCTTTGTTTTCGTGAATCTGTGAACAAAAATAGAAGATTAATCAATGTGTGTTTACTGGGGTTAAGGTTGGAGTTATGTCTCATTGAAAGCGTGGCCAGGTCATTTTCTTTTTTTACTTTTTCGATTTCACATTTCAAATTCCCGTTTTTAAATGGGACGATGCCAAGCACGCTCCCTAGTATGGATTTGGAATAGTCTGTTCCCCACTTTCCCCAAACGCCTGCTACATTTAATCAACCATGCCTATCAACCCTTAATGAGTCTATGGATAATTACAAATCACGTTCAATTAATTACACATTGCACAACAAGAATTTTTTTTTTCATGTCTATACATTTTTATTTTTAGAAATTTGTTTGAACTGAAATCAATTGATATTGCTGATTTCACTGTAATATAGTAACCGCACTATTTGTCTTTTTTTAAATTATCGTACCTGCTCCAGTTATTTGACTTAATCTTCTTTTGCAAAAGTTCTCATTGGGCCACATTTTATTTATTTGTTTATTTATTTATTTATTTATTTATTTATTTATTTATTTATTTATTTATTTATTTATTTATTTATTTATTTATTTATTTATTTATGTTGCACGGTAAAATAACCAATATTAATGTAACACTATGTAAATAAGGACCGTGTATTTACTGAAGTGATGATCAAAGTTTACTCTTTAAGTGTTAAATTAACACTATTATTACTGATAACATAAAATAAACGTTTAAGTTACATGTTACTAAGTAGCTTAAAACGAACAGTTGTAAATTCAACTCGTACCACAAGTTCCGTGAACATGTAGTCTAAAATAGGCAGTGTTAATCTATTACTTGTAAAATATTCAGAAAGGTACTGTTAAAATAACCACCTTTAAACTAACACTTAAAAAGTAACATTCAAACACTACCTGAATAAATATATGCTCCTCATGTAATTATTTGTTTTCTTTATTTTTCATTTTTACTTTCTGTTTGAAAAATGTCCACTAGAGGGCAATTGTATCCACCACCGGCGTTGAATCGGTACTGATAACGTTACAGGCAAGTCTCTAAAGTTCAACATTTCAACATCCGATTTTAGAAAGCTTTCGGTGAAGCGTTGTTTTATTTCCAGGCGATTTTGAAGCTGTGAATTCTGTACGTGTTTTGTACGTGGTTGTAGAGGTGTTGGAAAGAGGGTAGGGTCAATTGATATAATCTACATGGGTCTATAGCAGGGGTTGGCAACCCAAATATCGAAGGAGCCATAACATACTAAAACAACAAATATAAAAAAAAAAAAAATCTGGAGCAGCAAGACAAAGCTTTTTATACGATTTAAAGGGCATTCATACTTTGAAAAAAACATTAAAAATGTTTGTTTTGTCTGTGTCCTCCTACAGGATCGAGATTTAAAAATCTACACAGAAATTCGTTCCCAAACATTTATTCAATCAATTAAATATAAGTCAAGAACTTTTGTATCGTCTCATTATAATTATAAAAACTATCTCACCGTTTTATTGCAAAACCAAATCCACTTTGCTTTACATGATACTTTGCCGCCATCATGTGGACTGCTTTTACTTTCCGTTTCTCTTCTAGAGAAACCAAATGTTTTTCCATTATCAAACATGTTTGAAAAACTGCCAGGGAGCCACAAGGGAGCGCCAGAGACCTGCATGTGGCTCCAGATCAAGTTTAGCGGGTTGAAAGTCCAACTTTTTTGTGTGATAGAAAACATCTATCTCTGTTTAGCTAATCGGAATACAGATAACAATGCCTGATCGAAATCTGCAATTTAGCAAAACGACGACAAGCACACTGTATTTTTCTCCCTCTTCTTTTTCAGTTCCCAAGTATTTTTGATAGAGCTCAGCCACTAGGGTGGTGCTAAAGAGCCACATGCGGCTCTAGAGCTGCGGGTTCCTGACCCTCGGCCTATAGTCTTGAGCCACCAGTCTAAGTGAAGAGAAACAAGGCAGCAAAGGCTTAAAAAAAAGCACCATCAATGTGTTCGTTTAGTTTACGGCTTGTTTGATGAAAGAGAATTGGCCAAAAGTGTTGTTCCTCGCTGCGGGACCCTCGCACTGACAGTTTGGAGCCGCTCCTCTCGCCTCATTATCTCGCCAGCCCACTGAGGGCCCCTTTCTAAAAGACAGGAATCTCTCTCTCTCTCTCTCTCTCTCTCTCTCTCTCTCTCTCTCTCTCTCTCTCTCTCTCTCTCTCTCTCTCTCTCAACTCAGTCTCTCTCTCTCTCTCTCTCTCTCAACTCAGTCTCTCCCCCTATCCCCTCATTCAAGCGTCCGCATGCAGTCCGGGAATGTGATGGTTGTTAGGGAACCCTCTTTCACTCCCAAAGTGTTTTATTGATGAGCTGTGACTTCTCCCACTTTTTCACATGTCAAAGAAAGTCAAGTGTAGAACGCCATGACTTCATCTCATCATATCCCCCCGCACCCAGAACCTCATTTTGCTCCCCTTTCTCAAATATGTTCTCCCTTCCCCCTCCTGCGTGCACGCACCCCCTTTTTCCCCCTGCATACGCGAGTTTTCTTTTTAGGGTCCACTCCCGCCCCCCATCCGCCATTTTAGACGCAGAGGGGTTGCTTTTGGGGTGCGATGAGGTGTACCCTAATAAGGGCGCCTTTCACCCTGTCACCGTTCTATCATCGGGGAGCGTGTGGCCATGGCTACACACCCATTTGCTCCACTTTTATTTACGCGTGCTATTTGCCGGGCTGGAGTGACGTCGGCCTTTTGCTGCGCGCAAACGCAAGCATGCGTCCATAAAAAGCAGCAGAGCTTGCCTAAAGGCTGCGCTCTTTACGCACGGGTCCTCTTGTTGACAGTTGGGGGGGTTGGAGTTGGGGGTGAGACCCAAAAGAGTCAACAAAAGCACGTGGTGGATGTAGTTTATACACAGAGACTATTCTTTTTGTCACGTAAATGCACCGCACCAAAGTCTTCAAGCGGTACAAATATTTCATCTTATATATTTTTCTTAACCCTCCTTCATCCTCATTTCAAAGGACATCATTAAACTTTCCCATAGAGCTTCCCATAGAGGTCCAATCTATGAAACGTCGTACAATTTAGAGTAAAACATTTATAATATCTGGGAATTTTGGAACAACACTGTGGCGGGTCGTTTTGACCCAAAGACAACGGAAGTGTTAAGGGGACGGTTAAACTTTCGTTCAGTAATACAAATTAAAAAAACTGATCTGAATTTTAGGCAAAAAATACACGAACTACCATCCCAATGTTAATTTTTAATGACAAAAAAATCATAGGCCGAGAAATTTGTATTTCTTTTACTTAATGGAATTCCTTGACCTAGTCCAGGGAATATTCGATCAAAACAAGGATATTGACTATAATGTGGATTAAAAAAGATAAAAGAAAATTATAGCTTACTTTACAAAATGGTATAACTGCTGTATAAACTATAGTGAATTATAATGAACAGCACTGTCTCGAATTACTAAACTAGAACGATAAAGTTCCCTTTTTCCTGTAATTGAAACATGTTTACAGTGGAGTGCAATGTCTAATATCGTTGAATACAATGTTACACCACGTTGGCACTGACAAATAGACGATTCTATTCTATTCTATTCTATTCTATTCTATTCTATTCTATTCTATTCTATTCTATTCTATTCTATTCTATTCTATTCTATTCTATTCAAAATACACAACATTTACGATCATATGTTTGATATCTATGCTCAGTTTGGCTAGTATTGGGCTACATACTAAAGCAATATTTTGCTTTGTATGGAAAAAAAAACACTTATAAACAAGTTATTAAATAATACAATTTGGGCCCTTTTTAAACTCAATGCGGCCTACGACTCTAAATACTTGCTCACTTCTGCGATATAGTGACATTTAATGGTAAAATATTACACACTGCCCCCTTTAATGTTTCTCGGACAAGATTATGTGGATCTTTGCGTGGATTTGTGCATTCCCTCTTAGAAATGTCCCATTTGATTTCCCAATATTCCAGCAAGCGGACGCATCGTCCAATTTGCATGCTCAGGTCTGACTGGAGAGCGGTTTGGGGAAGTTGAGGGAGTGTGGGCAAAGAGAGGAGGGTGGGGATGGAATGGGGCATAGAACACCCGCCACCCATTCCACCCCCTTTTTTCTCTGCTGTGACTCGGCCCAGTTTCCCGCTTTTGGCTGTGGCAGAAGTGGGGGTATATTGGCTGTTTATGGGGCTGATGATGATGACAGAGGTCGGGTCGCGCTAATGGGCCAGTGAAGAGCGACAGAGCAGGAGGAAGGAGCAAATACATTTATACACTTGCTCCCCCTTCTCCAATCGACATAGGTGTGTTCATTCTTTCTCTTACCCCCACCTCCTCCGACTCTTTCTCTCCCTCTCTCTAGCTCTCTCTCTTTCTCTCTCGCTCTTTCGCTCTCTCCCCACTCTCTTTCTTGCCCACTCTCTCATTTGCTCTCTCCCACGCCAGCGCACATCCACGCCAAACTGGCTGCGTTGTGACATCTGAGTTCACTGTCAATCTCTGTCTCAATTCACAGGGAGATCCATCCCCTCCGTCTACTTCTCCTCTCCCGGCTCCCTTTTTGGAAACTAATTTCTTTTTTTCCCCACCCGACCCTCTTCGCCCCCTTCACTCTCACGAGAGAAGACCGGTCATCATCGTGGGTGTTTTTTTTACTTTCTCTGTGCGGGCCGTGGACAAACAGGCTGCATAGTTTGGTTTGGACGGCGACAGGATGCCGCAAAAAGGTGAGAGAAATTATTGAACTCCTTTCTGTGAATGTGTTTATTTTTATTTCTAAAAAAGTGTTGATAAATGGGAATTTGATTCATTTAGTAACTTTGCAGATGTCCTATTTTTATCAAAACAAAACGTTAACAGATATCACTTAAAAAAAATATTGGGCCGTTTTTCGAAGGAAGTTAAGAACAAGTCACGTTGGGGCTAGCAAGTGATCATAGTGAAATATTGTGTGCAATGACCCGTTGAGAAAAGACGTCGGATTGATTCATGCCAACCACTCAGCCAAGAATCTTCTTAAAAAGAGCCAAAGCCCGCTTTTATGATAATAATGATAATAATAATAATAATAATAATGAAATAAATAAATAAAATAAAATTATATTAATATAATTTTTTCTATTTCAGAACATCCAAGGTCGCTGTACACTAATATAAGATAATGATATCAATAAAAGTAGAAATAAAAATAAATACAACAAATAAAACAAAATACAGTTAAAAGGGTGATAATTTGAGGCCGTTTATGATAAATAATCCAGTCTGAAAAGGTTTTGAGCTCAGATTGGAAGATAAAGAGGGTGGCAGAATTCCGTAAGTCAGGTGAGTTCCAACAAACACTGAATGTTTTGTTTTAATTATACTTACAATTGTAGGAACATTTTATTGTAATTAGAAAAACAAAAAATACACACTTTGGCAAAGCAATTAAATCCTAGTGTGTCTTTATTGTCATTAACTTAAAATTCCAAATATTTTTGGGAACCCCGTTGTACAGTGTTTGTAAAAAAGTTTAAACGGGATAAAACCAAATATTTACATACATAAAGGAAAATTCTCTACAAACATATTCTGTGTTGTATATGTATAAATCAAGGGGCGGCCGAGTAGAAAGTGCGTTGTGCTGTGGAAATTAGGCAATTTTTTATTCTATATTACCAAAATAAATACTGATTAAAAGCAATCGTGAATTGTTTAAAATACTAATGAAGTAATTAAAGTAAGTTAAAAAATACATTACAAAATAAATTAAATAAAAGTAAAATATTTTATTTTTCGGTTATTTACACGGGAGGCACCTGCTCTTCAAAATAATGTGTGTGTCACACTTCGCAACAAGCGTGGTCCGTGAGTGAGTGCGAATGTGTCAGAATAAGCATATTGAATTAACAGATCGCTTTTTCGGATTAGAGAAGCAAAATAAATGCAGATCATATGATACAGTTAACCTCGGCGACGTTTAAGACTTTGACTTTTAATAAATGATTTACTAAAACACATGTGCCTTCTAAGTTGGACTGTATACGTAGAATATTTAAAAGTCAAAACAAGCGTTTTTATATTTGTTCTTGTCCAGTAATTCGATTGTGTTGACGTGTGTGAAGGAATTTTAAATCAGAGCAAGGGGATTCATCCATCTTATTCCTGAAAAAAATTGTCCCCCATCTCAATCATTGAAACCCTTTCTTTTTGGCCCCCCACACACCCGCCCAACCGACTTCAACTGAAAAGCCCCTTCTAACGCATTCGTCTTCCCCCAAATTGAGCGCCCTACTGCGCTCTTGTGTATGTGGACGCGCTTTACAACCGCCACCAAATATTGAACAGAGAGAAATAATTCTGTTTCTGTTTACAACTTTTTTTTTTTTTTTAGAAAAAAAGGAAACAAAAACAGCATTCAAACTGTGGCTGCACCGGGGTCACGGTCGCATGTGTGTGAGAGAATGTGTATGTGAGTGAATAGGATGGAGGGTGGGGGGTTTTGGGCAATGCGTGCCTCCGGCTCTTTGTATTAATGTGAACTTGTTGGTGTGTTTAGTTGGGAAGTTGAGCGTGTTTGTGGCGGCCCAGGCCGGGCTAGAAGAGGGGGCGTGGGGATATATTGTTGAGGCCTGGACAACCCCCACCACCACCTCTCAGTGTTTTATTTTCCAGCACTGTCACTGCAAATTGAAAGAAGTAAGAAAGAAAGAAAAAAAAGGCTAAAGTGTATGGACTTCAAGGCCTTTAGGGTAACAATCAGTTTGTTTTTAAGCTTGAAATATTATTTATGCACAACGATCAAATGTTACGTTTGAATCTTTCGTGTGACCGGGGAGGAAGAGAGTTTGGCTCTTATCAAAAAGGAAATGAGGCTGAATTTGAGTACATCAGTGCTAATGTCCTGTTTTGCTCTGTCCTAGGGAGGCATTAAATAGTGAAAACGGCAGATGGTTGACTAAATTGTAATACAGTGGACAGTCAACTCTGCTTTCAGGCAAGTTTAAAATCCGGAAATACAAACACGCAACACGAATCGAAGATGCTAAATTGAATGAAGCAATTAGTAAACAAATAAATAAATAAGGAACGTGGTGAAAAAATAAAAGGTTTCAATGTATACGTGTTTACTATTCTTAAATGTTACGTTAAATGGATTTTCCTATTTTCCATGTGATGCACAGAGTACCACAATCAAGCCACGTGGGAGTCTGGCGTTGCTTCAATGATGCAGAACAGTAAGTTTGGATTCCTATTTCTTGGTTTTTTTTTAATAATTCCGCTGTTTGCATGACTCTGAAAATATGAGAGAAGAAGAGGGAATGTTAATGCATGATTGACATTACTGTCACACACCATTTCATGCTGTCTATAATAATTATTCGTTGCTTTTGAATTGTTTATCAATAATTAGGGAAGGGGGCCGGGGTTGTATTTCTAATCAAAATCAGGAAAAATTGTGTATTTATGCAAATGATCGCATCTGACAGACACGACACCCAACACACACACGTGGCCAAACTGGAAGTCGTGCATTATTTAAGCTGCGCGTTGACTGCTGTCTTAATTCCTGGTGCCACCCAAACGACCCATAAACGTTAAACATGACCGTTTTCTCTCTTGCTGCTGGACAAGAGGTGTATGACATCTGTGACGAAGGTGTGTGCTATACCTTTATTCCATTACATTCTCCATATGCTCCGGTGTCTGTGCTGTAATGTGTTGGGGTTGTGAGGGTGCGCTCGTTTTTACGCACGGCCCTAAATGGCTTTGGCGCGTGATCTCATCCGCGAGGGGGGTCTTTTGCGGGCCCACGGGTTGTCCAGAGGTCGCAGCACGGGCCTTGGTGCTCTTTTGTGCCTAAATAACTCCTGGGTGCGTCCAAATGACACCATATGCTTCGCCGCAATAGACTACAAGGCGCGTAATCAGCGCCCGGCGGGCACTTGAGGGAATTGAGCCCTTTGATTAAGAGTCTGACAGCTTTTATCGATCTGCTCTCTTTTAGGGGGTGATTTATGTGAAATATGACATAACAAGTCTATTAATTCTACCCTAATCCCGGAATTAGCAACAATCAGGACGGATGATAGTGGATTTAGCATAAATCACATTCTTTTGATCCAAAGCGCGCCAACATGGCTGCCGTGCGCATTTGTTGTCAAATACAAACAGGGATGAGCAGAAGGGGGAGGGAGGAGGAGTGAAAACACTACATGTCACTTTTAATATGTTAAGAATCCATGCGCGCCCTCGATTGTGTGACCCCGCCCCCCCTTTCCCCAAGGCAACCTTAAAACCACCCCCACCTCCCTCCGAGGGTAAACGAGTAACGTCCAATTGGGGCTGAGCAATATCCAAATGCAGACAGAAAGGCTCGTTTTTATCGTGCTACTATTTGTCGTGACGATGCGATTTTGCAACGTGGAAAGCCGTGTCACAAAGTGACGTGGCTGCCACAAAGTGCTCCAACTGATCTTTTCAATTAGCCTCGGCGCGCATGATCCGAGGCGACTTCCGCCCATTCCCAGAAATTAAGCTCAAACTTGACGTGCGGCGAGCTTTATTTTCAAGACAAATGTCAGCCAAGCTCATCATATTCGCCACTTCTCCCACCTCCCCCTCCACCTCGTCTATATTTGGAGCTTATTTATTGCTAAGGAGCCCTGGCGCGGAGAGTCAATGTAGCGGCGGGCAGTGCAGGGCGCGGACACGCAGCGCGGGGCGCACACTCGCGGGAGTCAACGTTCGCTTCTGGCTGCAGGTTGGCGCGGGCTCCACAGGCATTTGACCTTCCTATAAAGCGTTCATTATAGTTGTTTTTGCATGTTCGGGATTTTTACATTTCAAGATTTATTTATTTTTTATCCGGGTCAGGCCAGGTCAACACCTGCATGTTTCTTTTAAAGGCTGAATTACGCACTATATCGACGCTATAGTGCATTGCAATTTGCAGTCCTTTTAATTAGAAAGCCATGTTAATTTTATTTTTCTAAGGTGATTGTCCTTTCCTGTGCCCATTCAGGTCACAGCGGCGTCAACCAGCTCGGTGGCGTCTTCGTGAACGGCAGACCGCTGCCAGACTCTACCAGGCAGAAAATTGTCGAACTCGCCCACAGCGGAGCTCGACCCTGCGACATCTCCCGGATACTCCAGGTGGGAAATTCCTTCTTATTTGATGTCTTTTAATTACTTTTCCTTTCATATTACTTGAAATCCCGTTTTATAGCATCGGGGCAGCTTGCACACAAACAGTGTGCACACTTTTGGACAGTGGAGAAAAGACGAGAAAAAAATAGAAATAGACATGCCTGCTAAAGAAAAAAAAACCTGTAGAAAATGCCTAATGTACCATTCAAGGCATATTTTCTGTGTTTATAGACCCATGATGAAGTCCAAGTGGTGGACAGTGAAAAGGTGATAATGGCTTGAACGCCCACACAAAACATTCGCCGGATAGTCCTAAATAATGGATGTCAATTGTGTCTTTTGGTCTCCATCCAGGTGTCCAACGGCTGCGTGAGCAAAATCCTGGGTCGCTACTATGAGACGGGCTCCATAAGACCGCGGGCCATCGGTGGCAGCAAGCCTCGCGTCGCCACGCCGGAAGTGGTCGCCAAGATCGCGCAGTACAAGCGGGAGTGTCCGTCCATCTTCGCCTGGGAGATCCGGGACCGGCTTTTATCGGAGGGCATCTGCACCAACGACAACATACCCAGTGTAAGCCCCCCTCCGCGCACGTGTGCATGCATGACACAACAGCTCAGGGATCCCCACACTTTCTTTCCTGGGAGGGCCACATGACTTTTCCTTTCTGTGACGAGGGGCCTGGTCAGTTTCTGGGTTCTTCACAAAATAAAAGTCCGATGATAAATAATAACCCAATTAATGATATAAATGATAGCCAAATAATCCTCTCTGGTTTCTTCACAGAACTCAAGTCAGAAAATAAATAATAACACTATGTACGAAATAAATAATAAACAAATACCACTTCAGGTTTTTCATTGAAGAAAGGTCCATGCATGCGTAACAAAAACCTTCTGTAGACGTGCACATTCTTAACAGGTCCTAAAACAACTTAATTGTCAGAACACTGGACTGCAAGTGGTATAAATGACTTCTGAAAAGGCAGTCAATTTTATTTAATATCACTCTAGTTTTAGTCACGGTACAAGAGTCAACAATTAATCTTGTTGTGTTTTTCACAAATTATATTCTATTCTATTCTATTTATTCTATTCTATTCTATTCTATTCTATTCTATGCATTGTAACATGTGAAATGCACAAAAAAATAAGATTTGTCTCTAGTACGGTGGCTAAAGAAAGTCTGACGATGAGATAAAACCCAGCCCATTTTTGTATATCCTCTACATCACTGGTACTTCGCTGGTAGGTATACGGCGCTCTCACTGCCGTGACATAGGTTCAAATCCTATTACTACCAAAAATTGCACACCATAGATTTCTTAAGGTTAAAAAAATGCGCGTAAAAATGCTTTCTGGTGTTATTCAAGAAGGCAGGACCAAATATTGAGGCCGTCTGTATAGTTTGAATTAGCTCAACTTGATGTCTTTTGTTGTGCAGTGCGCCTTGACACGTCAGCCAATTAGCGTTCCTCTCCATTGCGCTTTTACGCACGCTGTACGCGCACATAAACCCCTCCCCCCTTTTTTCCAGGTATCATTTATAAAACAAGTCTTGCACAACCTGGTGCGCCTGCATGACTAGGCTGCTAGATTAATTATTATTAATAGCAATGACAATAATAACAATAAAAACAATAATTGAAAACAACAATAAAGATTACTCTTCTCCGCCTTACTGGTTGCGCCTGTGCGCGCATTCCTCAGCCAGTTAGCGTTCATCTTTATCGCGCCTTTGCGCACGCTGTACGTGCACTTCGCCCTCACCATCTCCACTTTTTTTTCCCAGGTGTCATCGATAAATCGAGTCCTGCGCAACCTGGCGAGTGAGAAGCAACAGATGGGCGCAGATGGCATGTATGACAAGCTGAGGATGCTCAACGGTCAGACAGGAAGTTGGGGGACCCGGCCCGGTTGGTACCCCGGAACGTCAGTACCGGGCCAGCCGAATCCAGGTGAGCCATTATCATATCGAACAATGAAGGCCGAGCGTGCGTGCGCATAGGTGGCTTCAATGCCTCCACTGTCCCCGGTGTGGACGTGCGTGACAGCGCTAAGGCGTGCGTGCACAAAGGAATGTTTCCATCCACACGCAATGAAGGCTGATGGGAAAAAAAAACCTCCTCCACGCAACGTGTAATTGCTCATTAGCAGAAGCTTTTGTCTCGCCTTGTCTCTGTCTGCTTACCCTCCTCCTTCTGTTTTTGGTGACCAGCGCAGAGGCGCAAGAGAAGGCCGCTCGGCCTTCAAATGCAACGCAAAATGAAACTGCCTTCTATAGATTCTAGTTGGGTGAAAAACGGAAATGGCGCAAGTGAGGCGCAGCAAATAATCATTTGCTTAATTGTTTGAGCGTCATTTGGATACATGGTAGGGGCTATTAACGAGCACCAAAGCGGAAACGATCACATTAAACACAATTCATTATCGCCATTATCATTATTATAATTTAAATGCATATGAAATCTTATAAGTCTTGTTGCCGCTTGTTTTGTTGGATATATATTTTTTTGTTGTTGCTAAATATTATTATTGCACAGAATTGTGAAAATATATACCTTGTGACTTATTTGGATATTTTTGTCGAGGCTTTGTTATTGCACTTCTTTTCATGGCACTACTGTTACGGTGCACTATTCTTTTTCATTGCACTATAATTTTAACTTAGGCCTGTTTTAAGCACTACGGTTTAAATATTTTCACCTACATATCCTGGCAGTTTTTTATTCTTTTTCTCTTTAAAATTTGTATTACACGTTTAAACTGGAGTTCCATGTCTTATCTCGTTTCATACAATGTTTTGACAACGTTGATATCAATGACAATAAAGACATTTCAATCCAGAATTTAAAATAAATCACTTTGCAATAATGATATAAATAATAATGATAATAATAATAACAACACTGCAATAAAAATGATAACAACAATCTTCAGTAAAAATAATAATAATAACGATAACACTCTGCAACTTGCAATTATCTTTCCTCTAGTAAATGGTATTTTCATATAGTTTTGATGTATATGATTAATTATGACATACATATAATAATGAAATAAAACGCTTTTGTGAACAGACATACAACTAACGACCATAATAATAACAATAATGATATTAATAATAAAAATAGAAATGATAATAATAATTCTGCGGTAGCTGCGATGGGCTCCAGCACTCCTGCAAACATATTAAGAATAGGTGGGGCAGATAATGGATGGATAATAATAATAATAATAATAATAATAATAAAGATAATAATAAAAAATAATAATAATAACGATATTATTATTAATAATAATATAGCTCATAATAATGTAGCATTGTCATAATATTATATAATTATAAAACATTGAAACTACTATCACAATAGGAACAAACAAATTAAAATAAACAAATTAAATCTGCTGCAATAGCAATACATAAAAGTGCTTTGTATATTTATTCATAGTTTATCAATGATGATGTCATCATTCTGCGTCTACAACGTCACCCAATTACTTCCACTTAATGAACACCTGCCAGGAGGCAATGATGTTGCTGCCACCTTTTTGTTTTGTTTCCCGTTTAACGCTATTCCTTTTTGCGACGCGAAGGGAACAATGGTTTCCGAGGTTAATGTGACATGTATAACATCAGAAAAAATAAACGAATGAGCGAAACGAACATGAATGAATAAGTAAATAAAGGATACAATAA
Organism: Urocampus carinirostris; assembly: GCF_059441175.1. Taxonomy (NCBI): domain Eukaryota; kingdom Metazoa; phylum Chordata; class Actinopteri; order Syngnathiformes; family Syngnathidae; genus Urocampus; species Urocampus carinirostris. The sequence goes on from NC_142352.1 coordinate 43,590,784, forward strand.
TGAATAATTATTGAAAAAGGCAATTTTTCGTCCTTTGTCTTGCCCCTGGGCTGAAATATTATCATGAATTACAATCAATATCGTTGTTCGCATAAAACAATGTCACTGAAACACAATGATAATGATTATTATAATAATAATAACGTGAACAACATTAATAGCAGTAATAATGATAACAATTAGAAACAATAATAAAGACAATGATAATAATAACAATAATAATATTAACGAGTGCGGTGGGAGCTACGCGTGTACAAGAAAGGCCCTTTTCAAACTAGCTAATACTTTGAAATCCCTTTCAATAGGATTTAGATTGTCACTCTCTCTTTTCTCAAGAGTGTTTTGATCGGGCCTCAACGCCTGAAAGGTGCCCCAATTGCGTCGCTATCTTTATTCTCTCTCTTTTTTTCTTCCCCCTTTTTGTGCTGCTGCTTTTCCGCCTCACTGCTTGAAACATCGCGATACTAAAGAATGCGTTTATTTTCTCTTTTTTGGCGCAAAAAAAACAAATCCCATCTTGCCAAGCGACGGGCGGATCAAACACACGGATAATAGCCGCAAAAATAACCCCAAATCCTCATCTGCAGTATCGGCATGATGATTATATACTTGAGTCTTTTATCTATTTATGTGCAAGGAAGGTTTGCATACACACTTTTTTCGATGCGATAATGATGTCCAACAAGTGGACAGACATTAGTCAATAAGGCTTTTTGAGAGGGAAAGAGGTTGGGTGGGGAGCTTGCCCTCGCGGTGGTGAATAGATTGGCCTTATTTTGGGGTTGTTTCGAGTGGTGTGCGGAAAAAGGGTGGTGCCGTTTGGGGAAAGGGGACTAGCATGCTCTCCTCACTCATTTGTTTCCAATTGAGGACAGAAATCCTGAGTGGCGTGGACGTGATTAATGATGCTAGTGGATAAGGGTTAACACTGTGGACTCAAAGCTCTCCCCACGGACACAATGGCAAAAAGACTGCGGCCTGCGCAGCTCCATGCGGGAGAGGATCATTTTGTCACCTCACATATATTACATATTAGATATATTACATTATTCTCCAGCCGAGGTTGCGCAAACTGCGGACAGGCAAACCATCACTGGTTGCAGTGTTCTCACTTTAATGGTTTCTCTTTTACTCGTTGCGCTATTGTAGGAGCCTGAAAAGCCTCCATGGCTATTCAAAATAAAAGTTGGTGGCCACCTCAATGGAGATACCGACGCCCATATGGGAACCACTATTGAGTCTGTAGGTGGGGGTGGAAAAGGGAGGGGCAAGGGGTGAAAGTATGTTTGGGTTTTTTGTAAACAGACGCTGGCCAAGTTTTGACATTTCTCTTTTTCTCCATTCCCAAATACGGATAAAAAAAACAATCACATCACTTAGAAACTTTGACACCATTATTGGTTATTTATTTGATTTGGTCGTTTATTAAAATATTTTTTTTCTTCGTAACACTTCAAAAAAGATTTCATTTTGTAGTAGAAACCCAATGTAAGCAGAACGTTGTTAATTTCCAATTTCTTAATTAACTGGGTTGCTTAAAATAGCTTTTAGGGGGGAAACAGTTTTTTGTACAAAAATATTTTGGGGAGTTCAAAGTCCCACTACCCCTTGCAAATATAATAATAACAACAACAATAATAAAGTTATTTTGAAGCAAACCACTGTTGACTAAACTTATTTGCCTAATTTAAACGTGGGCCATTTAAAAAATTACAAAAAAAATAAGTCAAAACCGTTTTTGGGGGGTTGTGTGGTAGGGAGGCTTTCACATAAACACAAGTTTTAAAACTCTTTTCAATGTTCAGAGCAAACCTATATATATATATATATATATATATATATATATATATATATATATATATATATATATATATATATATATATATATATATATATATATATAACTTTGCTTTCGTCAAAGAATATTCAGACAAAATTGTTGCAGTGAAAACACAAAGAGAAAAAAAACCCTACACAGACTGGGATGGTTGAGTTGTAGTCTCATAATTTTTATGCAAAATGATATGGGGTGAATTTTCGTGAAAAAAAAGAAGAAATGTCAACAAGTTATTCTCAATTTTTTAATTTGCAGCTGATTGTACCACGTGACGCCTGATAAAAATTGAGGCCGTTTTCAATCTTAAACCGTATTGGGCTATTAGCAGATAATTCGATATTTTGTTGCCACCTTCACTTCTGATTATAAAAGTATTAACTAATATATTAAAAGTAACATTAGGTCCTTTGTTAAAAACGACGCATTGTTTTTATCCCTCCCGTATGAAACCAGACGGTTGCCAGCCGCAAGACGGAGTGGGCGAAAACACAAACTCCATCAGCTCGAATGGAGAAGATTCGGAGGAAACTCAGATGCGGCTGCAGCTCAAGAGGAAGCTGCAGAGAAACAGAACCTCCTTCACGCAGGAGCAGATCGAAGCGCTGGAGAAAGGTTGGAAACGCCTACCTTTCCCTTTTGCAAAATAACCACTAGCTCCATGACGCCAAACTATCATGAACATATATATAATCTTAATAAGAGAATCATTGCTTTTGTTAAAGTGAAGTTTTACAGCCCTTTGAAGTAAAACTAAAATATAGCTAAACACCTTGACTAAACTAATATTGAGATATTGAGGTTACACACAATTTCCATATAAAAAGGACAGGATCAGGAATATTGGAATCAAACTTTTAGTTACTGCTTGAGACAAAACGAATGTTGTTAGTATTTCTTAAAAATAATTCTCCTAAATAAACGACCCGTAGACTTAATTTTTACATCAAATGAGCTACTAACATCTACTAATAGTACCAGCAGGACTAAATATAAAACACTAACAGTAGGTTTCAGTGTCCGTTCTTTTTTTATCTATTTTTTATTCCTAAAAAAACGTTAAGTCAAGTCATGTTTATTTGTATAGCCCTTAATCACAAACAGTCTCAAAGGGCTGCATATACTTAGATTTGTATTTAATGTTGAACATTATTGCAAGCTATTATGCAACCTTTCAACATTGGCAACTGGGCAGCAGTTCCCTATGATTATTCTGCCATTTTGCAATCACAGAGGATTTTGGCTGAGCTGATACTATACGCGGGTGGTTAAACATATTTTGAAAAAAAGGTTCACTGAACCTTGTTAGAATATTAAATAACGTTGGAGCAGTTTTAGTGGGGCCATATAAATTGCTGATGACTATAACATTTCAATTGAATGAGCATCTACATACATTTACACTCTGTAAAGATAAGTAAAAATTACACAAAAATACAATTTGTAAAATAAACTAAGGAAAGGCATAGGTACCAGATAATGGCACGAGGCTCTGACAGGACATATTTCAGGGTTCAGATACCAGCAACAGCTGTCAACACTGTTATTGGTCGCTGTCTGAGTTGCACTATTAATATATGTCTGACAGGACCATATTAAGATAAAAAATATACTCATAAAGCAATAAGGATAATATAAAAAAGTTACCATTATGTAATTTGAATACATTTGCTATGTTTTGATGTTGAGATTCAAAACAACTAGCATTATCAGCACTTGGTATTATTAAGTAATGCAGGGTAGAGGTCTTATATTGCTGTAAATAAGAGATGTTGAGAATCCCTGTATTAAATTCCAAAATGTTCACTAAAACGTAACTGTAATTCTTTCGTATACCACTAGGAGCACAGGGTAACATTTCTATTGAAAAAGAGCTACTTGGTGTTATAGAATAAGACAGACCTAAAAAGTTGTCAAATCTGATAAACCGAGGGTGTTAAAGCGAAACATATGGAAGGGCCAAATAAAAATTAGGCTACAAGCCGAGGGCCAGTCCGATCGAATGTTGAACACGATGAAAATATACATATAGCCTCGTCAACTTAATTGAACCCATACTAAAAAGGCTCTGTCAGTAACCCTCAACAAGCACAATAGACAAATACCCTTGATAGAAAAATCCCCATTACATGAACATTAAATGAAAGAAGCCGGCATTGTTCAGGCACCATCAGAAGGCTTTATTTTATAATTTAGCAGGTGTGGGCTGAAATCAATTCAATCAATAACATAATGGGGAAGGAGAAGTCATGTAAAGTGTAAATACACAATGATTCCCTTTGAATAATAAAATAATGAATTAGGATAATCTCAGGGGCCGAAAAAAAACTTCCTCGGGGGCTGGATGTGGGCCGCGGTCCTTGACTTTGACATGTGCGATGAACTAATAGCTACTCACTCACTGCCTTCCATTTTGAGAAGGCAAATACACAAGTACACAGTCACTTTAGAGATTTTGGACTTGTCCTTCGATGTGTTTACAGTTGAGCAGACACTCAAAATAAAGAAAAAAGACATCAATGATTTTTGAACAGGCAAGGAGAAAAGGAGACGACTGTACAAATACCGGTCAAGATACAAAAAGTTCCGATTCCTTCGTTTCTATTAATTCTCACAGGTTACAAAAAGCAGATCTGCCCTAAAGGGTGTTAATAGCAAAGAATGGCAATATCAACGGCCAATAGTAACACTGATGTAAACAGTGCATAATCAAAATAACGAACAGTGTGGAACCATAGTCAAAATAACGGACTGGCATCCTTTGCAATTTCCCCTGCAGGTCGCCAATGTTAAAAACACAAACAAGCAATACCCACAAATTGTGTCCTCTTATTACCTCTTTACAAGGTTTGACAAAATAAAAAAATAGGTTCTTCACTACAAAAAGTTAAATACATACATCAGGAATGAAACATAAAAATGTCTGACAAAATCTCCCAAACCATCTCAAATCAGCTTGTATTGTTCATTAAAATGACGTGAAAATACGTCTTTGGCACTGAGAGAGTATTTTTATTTTTATTTTCATGATGAATAGTTAACCTCCTCATTTCCAACATCTCCATCTCAGAATTTGAACGAACTCACTACCCCGACGTGTTTGCACGAGAGAGACTAGCGGCCAAAATCGACCTGCCGGAAGCCAGAATACAGGTGAGCCTTTTTCGGGGAGCGTTCGTTGGTGGCCCTCTGTCCAGCTTTCCCATCGAGTTATGCTGAATAAAGCTGCAATGATTGCAAGGATGAGGCGACGTTTTCCACAAAAATAGATAATTGAGATAGTCGACAATGGAATCTATTTTCGTCTATTGTCATCAGACCTGCTTTTCAAAGAGTGTGGCATTTCTCCTTGAGTATAATCTTTGCTGAGAGTCTCACATGCGCAATAGCATCTCTGTTTAGAGCACGGACATAAACATACAGGAAGGGCGGCGTCTGATGCCTTAAACACCAGGGTAGTTGGGGCACCCACCTCCTGAGTGATTCAAGTAATGTTCAAGCCAATGTGGTCTCGATGACATGCAATGTACATTTAAACATGTATATTTTGCTATAAAAGAGAGCTTGAGCGTTATACCAGACTGTGCCTGATACATGCATTTCTCTCAAATGGGAAGAGCCAATGCCAGCCATTTTTGACAGTTTGACTTTTTTTGAAGGCCCACAGAAAATGCAGTTCTGTAGCCATAAAGGCATAGGGCAGGGGTGACCAACCCGGTCTTTGAGAGCTACATGTCCTGCATGATTTGAAGGGTTCTCTACTCCAACTCAGGGGATGCAAATTTGTAGCTTGTTAGCTTAATAATGATCCAGGGGACTGGAGTCACCCGTACTGGAGAAGAGAAACTACAAAAACACGCAGGTTATGCGGTTCTTGAGGACTGGGTAGAACACACCTGGCATAGGGCATATTAAAAGAAAGTGTGAGCGAATGTCTTTAAATGCTTTTTTTTTTTTTTGCAATTGTGAAAGCTCCAAAATTCAAACAATGCTTTCCATAAACACAAGGACACTGTCAAAATAATATTTGATTGCAAGAACACTGAATTTATGCATGAAAGATGAACTTTGCAAAAACCTTTCAGCGCCCGGATGTTTGACGTGATCACATGATTTTGGTCACCATAGCTATCGCGTTCCTGCGAACGTGCACAGAACCTCATCCCTCTTTGCCCTGACAATGAAAAAACGTGTTTCTTTAGACAGAAAAAAGCTTGAAGCGTTGACTGTCTGTACTTATATATATCCTTGTTAGTATAAACCCACCATTAAGAATTATGTGTCTGCATACTATGCCTATACTCGCCATAGCGGGCAGCCTACACACTTTAATCGCTGGATACGTGAAGCAACACTAGGAAGTTGTACGGGTGACTCCAATCACCTAGATCATTATCAAGCTAACAAGGCTCCCTCGATGTGTGGGAAAAGATCTGATAAAAAACATGGACAACACTTCTGAAAAAAGATTTATACGTATGGCACTGAATGAGTTAAATGCATGCAGTCTGTAGAAAAAGTGTCAGTTGTCCAAATGTTAAAACTGTTTCAATCTGTTGAGAGTAGTTCGGTCATTTTCTAACAGACTGAATGTACTTTACAAAATTCACATGTTTGTTTTGTTTACTGTTTTAATGCTGCTAATGAGAATGTTCTTTGTTTAAAGAGTACAGTTTTGACTTGGTTTTAATTTACCATTTATTTGCCTGTCCCTAAAAATGAACAAGGTTTTTTGATGGATTTACATCCCTACCGACCGAGCATTAAAAATGGTTATTTGCAGCCCTAATGCTAACGTAGTTGTTACTTGTGGGACCTTCACAGGTGTGGTTCTCCAACCGGAGAGCCAAGTGGAGGCGCGAGGAGAAGCTCCGCAACCAGCGTCGGCAGGCCAGCAATTCCTCCAGTCACATTCCCATCAGCAGCAGCTTCAGCACCAGCGTGTACCAGGCCATCCCGCAGCCCACCACGCCCGGTATGTCTCATTCTCACAAAAGCGTCCCAAAATTGAATTACTGCTTGCATCACAGTGTGAAATTAATCAGTCTTGAATCTGGAGTTAAATGAGGGCAGAGTAATGGGTTGTGTCGAATAATGTGACGCTCGAGTTTTTAATTATGTTAACGTAATAACTTGCATCCTGCGAGAGTTACAACTAAAGTTGCTTAAAAGCAGGGGTGGGCAAACTACAGATCACAGGCAAGTGTGGTCCTTCAATACTTTTCACACTTTCTGCCAAACAAAAATGTAAAAAAATATAAAAATTAAATGTATATGTCATTTTTTTGCTTAAAAACCCCAGTGGTCCGCAAGGTTTCTGTATCATGGACAGGAATAATGTCTGACAATAATCTCGCAATCCGGCCCAATAATCACATTAGTAATAATAACGCTAATAACAATAATAATACTGTGAATAATAATAATAACAATGATAAGCTTAAATCCACCATGTAATCAGTTGACCTCTATGGATGTAAATGACACTAAGTCTGGGCAGATTGATCAAAACATTAATATCATATGTAATTCAGTGGTACTAAGATCAGATCGATACTATTGTTTTTGGGTGGATAATGTAGACCCATTTTAACCTTCACTATAATAATGTTGTTAGTGGGTCATAAGATTATGTATATATCAGAATTTTCAAGTTTGATCCAATTGTGTTAACATTTTATATGCACAACTGACCTAATTTTCAAAATAAAATATGAAATATTTAACTTTCAACTTATATAAGGACTTAAAAAGATGCACCCTGTCTTTAAATATTGTGCTGTGAAATTAGATACATACATAAAACAGCTTACGATAAGTTAAATACAAGACTTTTTGAGAATTTTTAATGCCCTTTGAAGACAAATTTAAGACCAACTCGACAAAAGGAAAAAAAAACACATTTGAATCAGACAAAACAGAAAAATACAAATATTTCTTCCACACAATACACCGTGCCTCAAACACATTACCATGGCACAGCTTTTCATTAAATTGACACATTACCATGGTCCAAAGTAAATGTCTCAGTACGAAGTTGCTATGTGTATTGTGGGTAGATCAAAGAAATGTGTCTGTTTTTGAAGGCTCGATTGAAACCAGATCATCGTTTTGATGGTTCAGTAGTTGTGATCACGCCATGTTGCCACAAAAGTAAATCTGTAAACTAATAAATTGATAAATGTTACAAAATATTTTTTAATTCAAACAAATCAGAATCTTATTATTGTGTTTATTTTTTTTTTTTGAAAATTAGATTTAATAAATTTTAATGCTACTAAAGGACTTATTTTTAGAATTAATTCAATGGCTTTTAAGACTTTTCAAGAATCCGCGTGAACCCTGAAAACAATTTTCAACCTGTAAATGGGAATTATCATACATTTTAAACTAAGCGTCAGACCTAAAAGCTGAATTGTATGCAATTGCTTTTCCACTTTGTATGAGGAGTTTGTGGGAAAAAAAGAGATCATTTACATTTGTGCGTGTTTTGCTGCAATGGGTTTCAAGCACACTGACGATTAGGGTTGTATCTTCTATGACCAAAATAGCATCTTCGGCTTATTCCACAAAAAATAGCATTCTTTCTGATAGGCAGAGTGGTTTTTGGTCAATGCTTGCATTCAGCGTAGTCTTTTTCTGCTTCAAAAACTAGTGTGGTCTTCTCTAAAACCGGCTGATGTCTCACACCATAACAAAAGCCGGTTCTAAAACTAGCGAAAATTGTCTATTCTAGAGCTAAATTGTTGTGCTGTTATTTTGGTCTTCTTTCGCTCTGTATTTCTTTGTTCTCTTTCAGTGCTAAAAATGAAGGTTGTTCTCTTGTTATCCTCTTATGCAATGAAAGATTGTGTTCATATCAGTAAGAAGAGCTAGTGTCCCTTTGAAAGCTAGCATTGTCTTCATGTATTTCCTCCATGGCTTGCAACCCCTAATGCTGCTTTGAAAGCAGAGCGCTTTTAAAAAAACAACCCACGTTGTTACATAAGTTGCAGGGTTCGAAATTGAAGGCTTATATTCCGGAAAATAGAATGGTAATAAACTTTGGATTTGGAATTGCTTAATGTTAAAATCTATGTTAAGGGTTGAAGGATGAAAACCTTCTTTGACTCATAGAGCCATGGAAACAAACTATTCAGAATTTTGGGGGGAAGAGCCACACCATATATTTTAAGACAAAAATTCATCAAAATCACCAAAGCCTTTCTCGCTCTCTCTCCCAAGACCCTTTGCCACTTTAGGTTTATGCCTGTGTGTAACTGATCGTGACACATTTAGCATCTCTCCCTACTTAGCCTGTTTCTGCATCCTGCCTGCAAGGCAGAAGAGAGGGCCAAATATATGCGCTTTACCCTACCAGAAGTTTAAATGACAGGCAAATAGGAAGCGCAGAGTGGTGCAGACTTTTTTTTCAAACACAGAAAAGGACAATACCAGGTCTTATTTATATAGTGAAGTGGTTTGCTACAGTGACAACATCACAGATTTACATAAACACTTGAGAACAAAAAGCTCACCCAGCAGAGAAGAACTAGGCGAAACCAACATTAAAAGATCTTACTGATTCAAAACAAAAACTGTAATTTCGTTGTCACTACGGGAACGGAAACAATGTTTATTTTCATTGAGTGGATCGATACCAAAATACCCAGGATTTCCCGCTGGTCTACTGGTGATCCCAAGAGCCAAGAAGAGCTCTGCAGGTTCGAGAGCGTTCTCCATCCAGGCACCGGTGCTGTGGAATGCTCTTCCCTCCTGAGATCCGATCTGCAACCTCAGTGGAAATGTTTAATTCTAAGCTTAAAACACACTTCTACTCTATAGCATATGAATAACCTATATTTTTTGTTGACAATATCTCTGTATTATTTGTAATTGCAACATCCATTGCAGCCTGGTCATCCTGAAAGGGGGATTACCACATGTGCGGTCTCTTCTCAAGGTTTCGCCATTTTCCTCATGTTGAGGTTTTTGAGTTTTTCCTTGCCCTCATGTTGGTTTCAGATCAGGGGATGGTGTAATAATAGTCTGAAATAATAGTCTGTGCAATAACCTGTGCAGCCCTTTGAGACTCTTTGTGATTCCACAAATAAAAATGACTTGACTTGACCGAAGCAAGCACTAGAGCAACGTTTTGCTTTGCATATACTACGATTGGTACGATTCAGAGAGTAATGACAAGGCTCTTCTTTTATCTTCGAACCAAACGTATTTAAGAAAAGAGCCATATCTGGCTGCCGAGCCATACGTTCCTGACCCTGTATATTTAAGAATTACGCGTATGGATTTTTGGAAATTTTAGATACAAAATCACAAACTTTTTTGTTTATCATATCCCCCCAGTGTCCTTCACCTCGGGGTCCATGTTGGGTCGAGCTGACTCAGCCCTCACCAACACGTACAGCGCGCTGCCCCCGATGCCCAGCTTCACCATGGCCAACAACCTACCTATGCAAGTGAGTTCCAACCGTCAGCATCCCAGAGCGCCAAGACGCGTTTTTGGGGCTAACGTCCACGTTCCCGTCCGTTTGTAGCCCAGCCAGACCTCCTCCTATTCCTGCATGCTGCCTACCAGTCCACCCGTGAACGGGCGGAGCTACGAAACATACACGCCCCCGCATATGCAGGCACATATGAACAGCCAATCAATGACCGCTTCTGGTACCACCTCAACAGGTAGGCAGACCATTCGTTGTTTACCCAGCATGCTTGGGGGCGGAGGGGAAAAACAATCTAATAAGAAACAAAGCTGTGGTGGCGGCAAGCCAGTCATCTGCTGCTTCTCCTAATTAGGCGCTACTAAATCATGTGTATTTCATTTGCTTTTGGATTGAGCCCATAGTTTAGTTCCGGTCCATTAAGGGGGGGAATCACACACAGCCATATATACGACTTATAGTCGTGAGCGCTTAATGGTGCAGAAGCACATTTCCTCTGTGCTAAATTGCTAATTAATGTGATTCATCGGCGCTTGTACTCGCTCTTTAAATGCAAGCGCGTGCGCTGCCTGCATTGCCGCTGCCACCGCACGTTCACCTAAACGCTAGGCGCCACCAGGCTAACAGCGACTGAGTCCTGGATTTGAAGTCTGGAAATTGAAGCACGGACTTTTAAAAATAGAATTGTGTCCTTAGTCAACATTAAAAAAACAAACAAGAGTTACTTTTGTTTCAAAACGTAGGAAAAAACTCTGAGGCTTATATTTTCAAATGATCACTTCTAGCACATTCCTAGAAAATAATGTCCCAAACTGGGCTATTTTAAAAACAGTTTTAAAACAGTCAGAGGGCTACATGTACAGCAAGGTGCCAGAAAATTTTGATGATACTTAAGAGATTATCTGATATATGTTGAGTTTAGAAAAATGACATCAATAAATTTTGAACTTGCAAGGAGAACAGGAGAGGACTGTACAACAACCCTTAAGATAAAAAAGTTCCAGTCTGTTCTAAAGGCCCTCCCTTGAGCCCTTTCTTCTTATCTATTCAATTTCACTGTCCAATAAAAACAACATGCACAATGTTGTCTTCTTGTAAAACAAAATCAGTATACCACCCCCTCAAAAAGGTTACATTGAACATATTCTTAAAATGTGAGAAATACTATATAAACTCACTCACTGCCTCACTGCCTCACTCACTCACTCACTCACTCACTCACTCACTCACTCACTCACTCACTCACTCGAACTATTCTGTTCCTTACTTAAAGGGACAGCGTGTATAATGCAGTACCTCCTAGGGATAAAACAACGTAATTCGTTTAAAAATCAATATTCATTTGAATAAGAAGAAATACATGAACTATCACATAAATGTGCATTTTTAAATAATACTCGTAGGTCGAGAGACTTGAATTTATTATGCATAACATGAACCTAAACAAGAAGAAGCTGGCGTAATTGTCTGCCATCTTGCCCAAAAAACTTTATGAAAGGCTGCACCGAAAAAAAAAATCATAAGAAAAATGGTGGGTTTTGGTCCTCTTGACTTTGTATTCTTCCATGTGCTTTTTAGGACTCGAGGTTGGACAACAACACAGCAACAGTTATAGGTCAAAATAAACACACCGTCCCTTTATTTGTATTTTTAATGTCTTTCTTTAATAACGTTAAAGAGATTAATTAATAATGTTTTTCAACTTAAAAATGTAGTTTTGAAGTGTTAATTCAACACTGTAAATTTTAGGATACTCAGTAATAGTTCACTCTTAAAATTAACTATTTAAGTGTCAAATAAACACTATGACTGAGTAGTGCTTAGAGCACACTGAAAACTACCGGTGTCTTCTTCTTTGATGCCCAAAACTGATATATTCTTCTACCACCAAAATAGCATCTTCTTTGAAATTGAGCATCCTTTTCTTCTATGTCAAAAACTAGTGTGGTATTCTTCTACTTCAAAACTAATCGCGTCTTCGAAAACTTTGAAATCGAGAATAGTCAATTCCAGAGCTAAAATGTTGAGTTTTCTTCTGCGTTGTAATCTTTTGTAGTCTCATCTCATCTCATCAGCTGCACCGCTTATCCTCAGTAGGGTCGCGGGGCCTGAGCCCATCCCAGCAATCATCGGGCAGTGAGCAGGGGACACCCTGAACTGGTTGCCAGCCAATCGCAGGGCACACAGGGACAGACAACTTGCTCGCTCATTAACACCTAGGGACAATTTGGACCGGCCAATCCACCTGAAATGCATGTCTTTGGAATGTGGGAGGAAACCGGAGTGCCCGGAGGAAACCCACGCAAGCACGGGGAGTACATACAAACTCCGCACAGGAAGTCCGGTAGCTGAATTTGAACCCACACAGGAGGTTCCCAAGACCTTAGAACTGTGCCGCACACGCGCTAACCACTGCGCCGCCGTGCTGCCCCCTTTTGTAGTCTTCTTCTTTGAATTCCAAAATTGGTGCTGAAAATTACGGCTGTCCTTTTGCTCTACAGATAAAAATATTTTTTTTCTCATGCAATGAGTTACTCGTTTTCATCATTGACAAAAGCTAGTGTCATCTCTAAAGCTAGCATTGTCTTACGCGACACCAACAACTTACCTTTCTCATTTCCTTCTCCCAAAGCTAGGACTTTGATGTACTCATTAAATCAACAGTTCAAGGGGTTAACTTTTAACACTGCCTTAGTGAGCATACTGTATGTTCCTGATATGATGGGTGTATCCCTTAACCACTAGGGTTGTAGAGGCACCATTTACCATGGTGTGCAATTTTCAGCACAATGGCCGCAGCAGAGGGAACCTGCGCCCTATTGTGTGTTGCGTCCTGTGTAGGGTTAAATACAGAAATAGAACCAGCTACAGATACAGTGCCTTTTAACACAGTGCACCCTATGGCCATGAAAATACGGTATGTGGAAAATTACAAAAAACACAAAACAAATTGGTAGAAAATAAACATTTTATTGAACATACTGTGTTGTGGACATAAATCCATAAATGAACTTTGTCTATTTTTCAGAGACAGCCAAATAAATAACAAATTAAAATAAAGTAAACAAATGTTATCCCCTAAACCAAGAACAGGCCTATCAAATATGTGTCGTCGACAGCAAAGTTTGTAACAAAAGTACTTAACGATCCTCAACAGTATGAAATGAAACAGTTTTAACAACTGATGTTTGACGTTTTTAACATTTTATTGATGTTGGTTCTTTGGACTGCATGCATTTTATTTCAAATACGTTCGTCAGGCACAGTGCGGCATAACACTTCTTCTAAAATGTAAAATGCATGTACTCGAAAGGGTATTGGTTTGAACCTTCTTTAAATTTTACTGAGGCTAGTCAGACTCAGTTTTGTTCAACTGTCCGATGTGTCATTTAAATTTGTGTGCGTCATCGAGCTAATGCCCTGATACGCAAAGTCTGCTTTGCAATCTTGGAAAATAGTCCTTGTATTCAGTGTATCCAGGCTAAAATGCTTCCAAACTTTAGAAGTTTTGGCAGCTTACTAAATGTTGATGCCCCCCATTTAGTATGTTTGTGTTAGCGCTCGAGACGCTATTGCGTATGCACGACTCTTGAAGAGATGCCTCACTCTGTTGAAAAAACGCGTTAGGCGACAATAGTCGAAAATGGAATACATTGTCCACAATTTCTATTATCGATGTTTGTCGATGGCTCTAATGATATTTTTGATTGCAAAGTCAGTGCCTTTTTGAATTGACTGATGTGTTTTGTGCATAGGACTCATCTCTCCCGGAGTGTCTGTCCCAGTGCAAGTCCCAGGCAGCGAGCCTGACATGTCTCAATACTGGTCTAGACTACAGTAGAGAAAAAAACTACTTCACCTTGTGAGCTCCGAGGCGGACTTCCTCCTTCAAACACTTCACACATATAAAACCAAGAAGAGGAGGACGACGAGGACTGGGCCGTTTCAAATGAGGACGGGATGAAAAAAATCAGACAAATGGACCTCTAGAAAAGTGCCCAGAGTTACATTTTTATGGAACAACAAAAAACTTTCTTTTTTTTACTATTTCCAGTCATCGTTTGGGATTTTTCTTTCCGGTGTGTTAGTAAACAACCATTTGTATGTGAATATGAACGATCAAGTGCTGATAGCTGGACTGCTAGGAAATCATGTTGTCAACGATCTGCCATGACTATCTTTTAATGTACTTATATCCAGAGGCTCCGTGCATGGACGCTGTTGCATATCATGAATGGAGGGAAGACTCTTTTGGAAAAACTATTTATTGTCCGCACGAGGAAGAGGCTGCAGTCTCACCCACACTCACTCACGACTCTCGAACGCAATCCGAGTGGGACCTCCGCCGCACCTCATGAGGACCGATGTGTAGTCTGTAAATGGTAGACTGCGTCTTTGCTCTAATTTCTTTTGTTTCTTGTCCAAATGTAAAGTACTTGTCTTCCCTTGAGAGAAAGAGAGAGAGCGAGAGAAAAAAAAATCTCTGATAAAAGTTGATTTCGTTTATAGCCCCTTCCCCCAACCCATTCCCCACCAGAATATTCTATAAGTGTTCCATGCATCATAAATTACATTTCTTTAGGGTCAGGTACAATTTGTCTCTTAGCTATAGTTGTAATATAGTGTCCTATGGTTAAAAAAATTGTGTGCGACTAGAAATATTTAATTCCTATAATTATAAATAAACATTGCTTGACAGAGTTTTAAACTTATGTGTTTGGCAGTTGTTTACAAGTACATATCAGATTTAATCATTGTTGATTGTAAAAGAGACCAAAGCCTTTGTATTTCATCTAGTACACAATGTTATTTTCTTTTCCAAGATATTAGTCTCGTGTTGCATAATTTTGTAAACACATCTTGGGTTCGACAACATCGGCTTCGAGTTTGTACGACTGCGGCGGAGCTTCCGCGGTCCTTATTTATAATTGAAGACCATTGGAGTTTTCTTTGTGTTTTCTTTTTCCTCGCATCATCTGTCATGCTCTTTTACTTATGTTGTATTTTATTTTCATGTCGGTGTGTATGTAGAACATGGACACATACGGGGTTTACGTCTGGGGAAATGGAGATGAAAATGTCGACACACTGTCTCTTTAAATATTTCAATTTAATTTTATTTAAAATGGAGCTTTCTAAATGTATTTTGTGAAAACTATAAAAACATTTTGTACAGTACAATTGCGTCTGATGAGGTGTTTGGCTCTTGTGATTTGTGACATGCGTCACAACAGTTGTCAGAAATTCTAAGGTTTGAATGTTTTAATGTTGTTACTGTAATTGCTGCAAAAATTTCAGGTTCGGCTCAATCAAGATTCTAAATCGTCAACTTAAACTTATTATCTGTTGTTGCCTGTCATGGGACTAGCAAACGATCCATGGGATACCCTAATCTCTTTCCCAATCTCAAAGGCCCTAAAATTAATGATAACAAATATGAAAATACATAATGTTCCAAAAGTCTTGGGCACATTTTGACATCAAATATCTCAGAAAGGATATATAAACACATCTGGTAAATTAAGAAAGCTTGTAATCTCAATATTTACATGGAAGAGGTTTAATGTGAAGATTTTATATAAACATACAGTGGAACATACAGTATGCTCACTAAGGCAGTGTTAAAAGTTAACCCTTGAACTGTTGATTTAATGGGTACATCAAAGTCCTAGCTTTGGGAGAAGGAAATGAGCACCATTGGTTACACGACACACATCAAGCCAATAGTTAAATTCTTGTAAAATGCATCCCAGCATTCCATTGTCCATATTTGGAACAGCTTCTGTTAGCCTTCAGCTCATCCACGTCTCATGGACCAATGCTTTCACAAAATCACCTACAAAAATAGATCTAGAGATCTTGGTGGGAAGGAAATGATATGATGATCCTTCTGCCCAGACCAATCCAGCTCTTTGGTAGTGTTATGTTCAGAAACGGTCTAATCCTGAGGCTCCTGTGTTGTTGTGCCCAATCCTGTTGGAAAATGAAGTCGCCAGACTCATTAACCAGCTTTCCAGCATGTCCTGGTACGTCTCACTATCTACTGTTATCTTTCATAGAAGAATGGTTTGTAGATAGTTTTTTCACAAAACACAAAACATGGTCACCTTTAGGGAATATCGTTGATGTTTGAGAGGTTAGTGTGGGTTCTAAGTACCCCATACGTGAGTGTTATGCTTTTTAACTTTTTACATGAAAAGTTGCTTCATCGCTAAAAACAAGCCGATCATCGAATCACTACCTCCATCTTCTGTTGCCTAGCAATACAAAAGTCCCGACGAGCTGGTTTATCGGTGTCTTTCAACTGTTGGACTAGCTAGCTTGTAAGGTGTCATGTGCAGTCGTATTCTTAAGACAAGTCAAACAATTGTCCTAAGACATCGAAGTTTCCTACTGGCTCTTCTGATCAATTTACGGGGGCTCCTCTGGTAAGCAATTTGAACTTGTCCATTCAAATTTTCTGAAGTTGAGGGGCATCCCGTAATTTTAGCAGGGAATAAGCACCCATCTGTAAGGAATTTATCATGTGATCTCACTATGGCTCCTTCAGGGATTTTCTGCATAATGCACGTTTGAACAACATCCCATGATTGAGTTCTTGGAAATTTAAGCAAACAAAACGCATTTTCTGGTCGAGTGAATTCCATGAATGGGTGTGAACGGACATAAAAAGTTTAATAGCCTTACAAAAAGCATAATGTAATTAGCTTTAAAATGGCCCAATTATTATCTGACTACATTTCATAGTTAAGGAGATATGGTGACTTCAAATGTGAACCAAGACTTTGGAACACTCTGTTTAATAGATGGTGAGATATGATTTTACTTTTCCAACCTGCATTGTTTTGATAGTCTATAGTGGGTTTATAATGTATTATTTCATTTGTGAGGGTTCCCTAGGACAATGTCTCTCAACCTTTTTGAGCCACGACAAACGTTTATTCGTTAAAAGACCTCAAAGCACACTGTCCGTCGAAATGGTTTAAAAATGAATTCCTGGCACCAGTTTAATGTTTTTAAGCTTAAATGATCATACTGCCTTAATCATCAGTGCAGTGTTCTCGTTTGCCTGCGTCCCTGCGTCCGAGATGCATCATTTTTGCTGGGGACGCATTGTGTCAAATCAACGTGCGTCCCCGGGGAGCAACTTTTTTGACACCAAATTGTCATTATTACCCGATTACTTTTTTTACCGCACTCCAAACTCCATTGTTGTTTAGGTCTCGCGCCGATCTTGGCAAACAGGATCTCGTTGCTTTGAGATTACGTCATTGTTTTGGTGGTTGTCGAGTGAAAGAGAAGTATGCCTCCGTAAAAACAGTTGGTATTAGGTGCAAATCAACAAAAAAATGGTAATTTCTTCAGTGTCGGTAATAAGTCGAAACATGATACAGAAAGTGGTAACAACGGCAATAATTCCGGCACGAAAAAACGGCAGGGAAATTCTTCAGAAGACCGCGTAGGCAAGGAAAACACGTGTTTTGAAGCGAACGATTCGATGAAAGATAAACAAAAGAATACTCCTAGCACCCCGCGACCCTAATAAGGATAAGCGATACAGCTAATGAGATGAGATACTCCTAGCAAAAAAAGGACATTTCTGCCAAAATGGACTCAATTATATTCCTGGTTACGCTATGAGGAGGATGATAATGGAGGCTACATGTTCTGTGATGCGTGCAACCCAGCGTGACAAAAAAACTGGATTGCATAAATCATTTTGCAATACGAACTTTCAGAAAAGCGCATTGGATCGGCACAACGTCAATGAAAACCACAAATTAGCTATGGAAATTCCGTTGCTGCAATTGGACCTTGAGAAGGCATTACAACTGTAGCGGGACAGCAAACCACAAAGAATATATGAACTGAAAAATCTGAAGTGATTAAAACTGCAGGAATATATCGACTAATATTTCAGCAATATTATTATGTATAATGTACAATATTTTTGTGAACTGAAAAATGAAGTGATAACTGCTTTGTATTACCAATTAAGTGTGATGGTTAAAACTGAATGAATATATAGATGTATATATTTATTTATATATTTGTCGCTGATTTACAATTTCAATATCGATAACACTAAATTTTGGGGACCCATTGATCTCTGTTGGAACCCATAGAATTTTGAGCATGCGAGTCCCCGGGACCCATCACTTTTCAGAGGTAAAATGAACACTGTTAGTGTAAAGATTTTCCTATCATTTCCTCACCATAGCTCAGCAAGTAGTACAGGTTATTCATTTTAGTTAATCATTTTGGATTTAACTGTATATTTTTTACCTGTTTAACTATATTTTTACTCAAATTCTCAAGAAAACCACACACAAAAACTCTTAAAAGTGAAACTTTTTTTTACAATGGTTCAAACGTTTCCAATTTGTTGGATAAGACTAATTCGTTTTTCACGTTGATTTATTTTATGATTTTTGCCACACAATCTTAAGCAGCGTCTCAAACATTAATTATCAAATATATTTCCCTAGTCAAGTCAAGTCATTTTTATGTGTATAGCCCTTAATCACAAAGAGTCTCAAAGGGCAGCACAGGTTATTACACAGACTATTTTTCAGACTATTATTACATCATCCCCTGATCTGGAACCAACATGAGGGCAGGAAAAAAACTCAAAAACCTCAACATGAGGAAAATGGCGAAACCTTGAGAAGGGACCGCACATGTGGCATCCCCCTTTCAGGATTACAAGACAGCAAAGGGTGTTGCAATCACAAATAATACAGAGATATTGTTCACGAAAAGTATAGGTTATTCATATGCTATAGAGAAGAAGTGTGTTTTAAGCTTGGATTTAAACATTTCCACTGAGGTTGCAGATCGGATCTCAGGGGGGAGAGCATTCCACAGCACCGGTGCCCGGATGGAGAACGCTCTCGAACCAGCGGAACACTTCTTGGCTCTTGGGATCACCAGAAGACCGGTGCTCTCAGAACGAAGTCAACCTTATGATCAAATAATTAGGATATAAGGAGTAAAAAATAAGTAATTTGCTGCCACCAACTGACATGGATGAATGTTAGTTACTTTGCTGATAACTGGACTAAAAAAATACTGTATACTGAAAATGGCATGTTTTTTGCAACAATACAGTTGTAAAGATTTTCTTTTATGACAAACTAAAAAAGGTTTCACAGCAAACTGGAGTGTCCCAGCACACGGGCTGAAAAACACTGGTCTAGATTGCTCCCAAATTGTATTGGCAGGTGTGATGTGCATTGTTGCTATGTATCAGAAAAAAAGAACATATACATATATTATTGTTCACTGTTTAGGTACTTTAATTCCGGAGGATTAAACTCGATTATTATGTTATGCTAGCAGACAGTAATTTTAGCTCACTGGTAGCATTGTGCGTTTACAAACTAGGGATGTGCTTGGCCACAACAGTAGTTTAAATATCCCCTTTCTCTAGATTAAAAATAAATAAATAAATAAAAGTTTTGACAACAAAATACATCAAGAAAGAGGTATGATTTAGTGGTCTAGTTAGGATGTATAGCATATTTGTATAAAGCCCAAGCATTATTTAAGAATATATTGAGATCTATATTTGTGAAACAAAATCTTCTCATCCTGAGCCCAACAGTCAGTGGTTATTTTTGATAAAAAACATCGTGAAGAATTGCAAAAACAAACATAATTGCTGTAAAGTGTAAATCAGGGTGGCCAACCCGGTCCTCAAGGACCTCATGTCAGGTATGCTTTGGAGGTTTCTCTTCTCCAACTCAGGTGATATTAGTGAATAGAATCAGCTGTATTGGAACGAAGAAACCCCGACAACATATATATCAGGTGGCCATTGAGGACTGGGTTGGCCGCTGCTGGTGCAAATTACTTTTTACTAACTTACATCACAGTAGCACACATTCAGGCATGCTAGCATGGCTAGCAAGTTCAGTGAAGTGCTTTGAATAACATTTGCTCCTAGTGGAGTAACCACCGACTAATGTGGAAAGGAGTAAAATTGGAACTAATTTGAAAAGTAATAAGAGTAAAACACACTTAAATTATTCATTTTGAGGAGAAATGGATGCTTACAGTTTGAGCAGTTATCCAGTGCCGCCTTTGACAAATGTTTCTATCTTTGGAACCAGTGATGTCTATTCGTACAAGCGCCTTTAAACATCACATTTTCGGTATAAAAGTTTTTGTTTTTAACAAAAACGGGCTACCTTGCGACCGCTCACTGCTTGTGACTGCATACTGCCAGCATCAGCTAGAAGAGTTTGTACATGCAAACTACTACAGTTAAAAAAAATAATAAAAATACGCTGTAATTTTGTTTGTTTGTATGTTCATTCAAAGTTACAGTAACTTTAATTTCAAGTGTACAGTAAGTGCTTACATGACATCAACAGTCTCTCTATCTTCCACCTGTCGACAATCAAATTGCTTCTCATATTAAAGATTGCAAATCGCCCTTATTAAGCGAAAAAAAACCTTTCAAACACAACACGGCACCTACTTACTCACAGCAAGATGGGGTATGCAGAATACCGTGATAATAGTATTATAATAGTTGTCATCTGCTACCAGTGACACGCATAACGATCTGGATTAGAGCCAAAAGGGGCAAGACGAGATTGGTCTTATTTATGAAAAATGTTTCCCATTAAAAATATATATATATATATTATATGGCATTCACATTTTGAAATAATTAAAAAAAACAGCATAAAACAAGGCTATAAGTTTGCAATCACGACACACTTTCTTGTAAACAAAAGGACATGCAAACCGTTGTTTTGCGACTACCTCTCTTGTTAATATCATTAAAATTATTTTATTATTGTGTTTTTTATATTTAAAAACAGTTTGAATGAGTTTTACATTTATTTAGCCAACACTTTGATGCTTCTTGGGGTCAGGAGCGGGTCAATTGCTTTTTGATGATTTCATATTGGGAAAATTCACCTACTATCATTACACGAGCATTTAGAGTGACAAGCACGATACTAGAATGAATTAAGCTCCCATGAAGAGCTACCATTGTGTTTGTTTAGACAGATGCCCAATAATGCCTTTTTATGACAAGTCTATCTGAGTAACAGACTGATGTGGAAACATAAACTAGGAATACGTTGATCAGTTTTACAAACATTCCGGGACAAAGAAAAGAAAAAGTCACCAATAAAGAGGTGCGAAAATTGACAAAAATACATTAACAAATTATTACAAATAAACTCAGCAAGGGATAGCTACCCATCGTTACCCTGCAATGCTAATGAGCTGAACTAAGGCAAATCATGGGTAAGCAGGTCAGAGGATTCAAACCCTCACCTCTCCATATACACCCCCGCGACCCTACTGAGGATACACGGTGCAGATAATGGATGGACGGACGAATGCCAGTGCGACACTTGCAGTGTGACTAACAAACAGGCCTTGATGTGAGGCACAACCAATGTAAGCGCACAATGAGGAAAAGGTCAAGGCGATTTGCCGTCTGGCAGAGAACCACAATGCTGCAGGAAACAATGACAGCAGAAAAGAAAAGGTGAATAAAAAGAGCCATCGACGTGACTTATTGGAAGTCGCTTGACGTCTCTGGAAGTAAAAGTGAGACCACGTCCAAAACAGGAGGTCAAGTAACAATCGCAACTAAGCGGAAAATTGTAATTTCACATGAAGTCTATGAATTACAGAATAAAATGAATGTTTCATAGGAGGAAAACGGATACAAACTAAATCAAGGTTTTTTTTTTAATAAGAGTAATGTTTATAATAAAAAGTGATGGAATGTATGATAAACAAAATAGATGATAATAACATGCTTTATGAATTATGTTCTCTTAGATGATAAAATAAAAGTCTGGTCCTATGAACATAAAACTTCATTTAAAAATTATTCAACAAAAAATACATTAAGTAGTACCATGTTTTTCGCTGAGAGTTGCATTCCTAAAAGTCAAAATCCAAGAAGTGGCAACGTTTGTTTTGTTATTAGATGTCCATAACATATAATATATACAACAATGTAACAACGTTTAGATGAAACATAAAACATAACTGCAGTTGAATGTATGGTCTTTATTTTTCAATTATACTCATTATGTAGTCGTACAAACAAATTTGATTTATTGCGTTCTTCCGACTTTGCTCAAAGTCCATGAATTTGGTTTCAATGTAACAAATCGCTCAAATACTAGTTCTACCCACGCCTTGCAGTTTGCGTTGGGTGGGTGCACATGTTAAATTGTGCTGCCGGTCCGCCTTGGCTGTTTGACTGCAGCATACACCAAAATATCATTGACACGAACACAGACAGTCACAGCTACCCAACACACAGACACACAGACACACGCACGCACACACACGCACGCACGCACGCACGCACGCACACACACACACACACACACAAACAAACACACACAAACACACAGCCCTTTGCTACCATTTGCTGTGTGTTGTCTGAACCAGAAAACAATGCAGGATAAAAATCTGTGAAGTATAGAACCGCGATACAGCGAGAGATTACCGTATTTGCAATAGAAAAATCTACAAAACCAAAAACCAACAACAACAACAGAAAAAACCCTATTTCTACACAAAATGTTGGTCAATTGTTTAAAAACCAATGGTAGTTGCGGATTGGTGAATTTCAAATTTGACTTCAAGGTTTAAATTCGAATGTAGGTAGCTACACTACCCACAAAAAATGGTTGGCATTGTAAAATAAGCATCTGTGATAAATTCTAATCCAGAAACCTTGTTTTATTATTTTTCAAAATGCTGATTACAACGTTAACAAGAAGAATGAGAAACCGCTCATACGCAAAAGTCGTTACAACTCTGAACTTTGATCTACAATTTTCATGAGCATAATGCAAAATTCCACAGGAACTCACATACATTTGACATAATTGACATATTGTTTTTTACATTTTTATCTTTCTACTTTTCGTGGTACTTCTGAAGAATGACACTGAAGGCCATTCATTCAGTTTTAATCATCAAATTATTAATTTATTGTCTGCATCAAAATATTGTTGGTAATATACCGATTAAAGGGATAACCACAAACCTGTCTTTTTTTTATTTTCTCCTTTTATACTTCCTTTTTTTCTTAACTTCTTTCTACAAAATAATTCGTAATATCAATCATCAAAGCAAGTGAGCCGTTTGAGAACTGGCTATTTTTAATGAGTTGAGCCAAAAAAGCCGGTTCTCTTAAAAAAGATGGACTTCCTTTCACTCCACAACGAGATCTCGTTGGCAGAGATCGGCGTGCAGACGAAAACTCGAACCGCGAGACCAAAACGAAAATGCCTGCCGAAAAGTTTGGAGTGCAGTGAATCTTTGTTAAAAAAAGGAATCGGGGAATAATGACAATTTTGTGGCAAAAAGGTTGCGTCCCGGGGACGCACGTTGATTTGACACTATGCGTCCCCAGCAAAAATCATGCGTCTAGGACGCAGGGACGCGGGCAGACGAGAACACTGAGAAAGGTTTAAATAAAGAGTTTATTTGAGCGCATTGTAGAAATGCACGTACTTGCATTTGCAACACAAACGAGCTGGCCGAGAATACAAAGACGAGTTCTGTAGAGTTTCTTTAAAGGTGGTGTCTAACTTCAAAATATTTGACCGTCTGATGCCATCTTCTGGCTGAAATCATTGCAGCTCCTTTTGTTGTGCATGCAATTATGTGAATTTTTTTAGACGTGCTCAAATAAAAAAACGCCACAACTTATTCCACCATTTAAAACAGTATTACCCGCGGATACACGCTGAAGAAATAACACTTCAGCCCCAAACGAGTGCTAGCAGACGTGCAAAACACCCCGGCCGGACCCCATGAAAATACTTTCTACGAGTGAGCCGGCTGGCAAGGTGCTAGCTGTGTATCCCTGCATCTTGCTCCCCCTCTGAGAAGGTATTCCCTTGTTTAATGTTCCTCATATTTATGAAATGCTGTGTAATAGTTTGTCACCATGCGTCTTTGATTTGACATTGAAGATTGGTTAAAGCAGCATCGGATTTTGTCAACTTTCACACAAGGGCAAAAGACTTAAAATGTGAAAGCAAAAAAAAACAAAACGTGATCATTATCGAAATTATTATTAATATCGACAATTTAAGAAATGGTTTATCGTTATGACAAATTTTGTCATATCGGCCAGGCCTAGTTTGAACTCCTTTTCACCCCTTATTTAATCAAAATCAAGACCAACTACTACAAAACCGAATGTGAAGGATTCAAACAATGCAGCATTTCAAGGTTGACATGTGGCTGATGTCGTGTTTATTGTTAACAAAACAAACAAATATGAAAGGAAACTTGTCCATACGGATGAAATCAAGCGGTCGGCTGAAGGGACAACTGGCGGATCCCGAAGAGCTTGGCGGCAGACGTTGCTGCTGCCTTCGAGGAGTCGCTTACCAAATGTCCGGCCCGGTTTTAGAAATCCAGGTGCTTGCCGCCAGAGCCGCAGGCCGAAGAGGCGGCCCCTGCCGACTCCCCCTTGCTCACGCGACTCACCGTCTCGGACAAGTCAGGAGGCAAATGAAGGTGCTGCAAAAATGAGGGGAGGGGTGATAGAAAGTAAAAGGTAGGGAGGATTATTAAATCATAACAGAAAAGATAAAAACATACATCACGGCCAACAGTGGTGTTTTTTACAGAGAGCCATGTACCATTGAAATTGCATTTGATGCTTGAGCACTCTGTGCAGAGCTGCCAGCATGGAGTCAACCTGCTAGCGTGTTGCTAAGTGCTTCACAGAGCTTTGAGACTGTTACGGCTCGGAAAGACTGAGTGAGTGAGTGTGTGTGTGTGTGTGTGTGGGTCCATCTGTGAGCGAGGATTGGACAGTCAGGGCAAAATGATCAAGATTTCATGTCCTGGCTGCCCAGATCTTCAGATCACAGACCATGCAATTTCTTTTTGAGGGGATTTTTGAAATGATTGGTCTATGTGCCTTCTATTCCAAAAGACATGGATGAGCTGAAGGCACAAATAACAGAAGCTGTAACAACCATTGACAATTATATGCTGAGATGCATTCGGCAAACATTTGACATGTCATGTGACCAATGGTGCTCACATTGAAAGTCTTTGAACATTCTATGTAAACGTTGAAATTAAAAGCTTTCCGAATTTACCAGATGTGTTTTGATATCCTTAAAAGTTTCCGAGATATCTAATGTCAAAATGTGCCCAATACTTTTGGAACCCTCTGTATAATAACCCCCCAGCCATCCATTATCTGCACTGCTTATCCTCAGTAGGGTCGCGGGGATGCTGGAGCCCATCCCGCCTATCTTCGGGCAGTGGGCAGTCGACACCCTGAACTGATTAGCAGCCAGTCGCAGGGCACACAGAGACAAACAACTCATTCGCTCATTCACAACCAGGGACAATATGGACCGGCAAATTAACTTAAAATTCATGTTTTTGGAATGTGTGAGGAAACCAGAGTGCCCGGGCAGGGAGGCTGGTAACTGGATTTGAACCAATGACCTCAGACCTGTGCCGGCGATGTGCTAACCACTCATCTGCTGTGCCGCCCTGTATAATACACCAGTACTACTATATAATATGTATTACATACATTCAAATGTATTATTTTTTTTAAAAGACTATTGCATATTTTATAAATTATAGGCATGCAAAGTTGTTGATTGTGCACAAAACTTGCAATGGTTTTCACAATGTAAACATATCCTTAGAGAGTGGTTGTAAAGTGCAAGAGAGAGTAACCGCAAAAAAAAAGCCACTCGAGACTTTTAGCTGAGTTACTTATTTCACAGAAAAGCTTATCTGTGGAGCAGCCCTGTGCCAACTCAAAGCACAAAGACGCTAAGAGGTTAATGAGGGCCACTCGTGCAAAGCTCCCTAAGACCAACACGCTAACTGCCAGAAAGCTTAAGTGGGGCTAGGCCACGATTCCTTCAGGGTTGGCCAGAAAAGCTGCTGATGGCTCTCCAGCAAACAAAGTATTGGAGAGGCTTGTGAGTGGGCGAGGAGGCCAAGAGTCCCCCCAAAGCCGAGTGCGCTCAGGACAATGTTAGGCTGGGTGTTGCTCGAGCACCTCTGAGGGTATCAGAATGAAGGCGCTTTGGGTACAAGAGGCGCCAAAGCCTTTAATTTGCCCCTGAAAGAATCAACCAGGACACTTGAAACCCCCTGGTCAAAGGCTACACCTCACCCTCCTCCCAGCTCATTCCTGCAGGGCTTCTCTGACCACTGTATCCTCACCCCCTCCAGACATGCAGCTTTAGGAGAGCTCCTCTACTCCCACAGATACTTATCTGTTCCTAATGAGGAGGTGTTTTGGTACGGCTTTTAACGGCGTCATTCCTAAGAGATAATTCAGTAATATGTGACGCTCTTTACCGCTCGAGGGTAGGGGGCTTCCTTCTTTTGACGAGTGTTGGTTTTGTCGGGATCTGAAGAGACTAAATTGGTTGGAACGTTTGCCGATGTTCAGGTCTGATGCGGCGGACATTTCCCTCTGGCTACAGTGGACGACTGATCATTGGGGGCGTTGAAATTAAGACGTCTCCTTTCCGTGAACCCGAGTCCATTGTAAGAAGAAACAAGGGGAGCGACAAAATGCTGCACGAGCAGATTATCTTGCAAAGGACCTGTAATTTTATTTTGGATGGTAAGATAAGGTTACATGGGAAGGATTGGAGATTCCTTCTGGACGGACAAACTGAGATGTCTTGACTTTTGTAAGGTTGCAAACGGTGATGTGTTGGTTGAAATTCTGTGATGGGATGAAGCAATATGAGAAGGAAAACAGATCCATCTCCATATTTTTTCCTACCTTGTCTTTTCTTTATCTACTTTTTTTCACTTTCCACTTTTTTATTTTCCTTTCTTACATATATATATATATATATATATATATATATATATATATATATATATATATATATATATATTATTCATATATACACACACCGTATTTTTACGACTATAAGGCCCCAAAATAGTTTTTTGTCCAATATTTTCCATACATAAGGCGCACCGGACTATAAGGCGCTAAAGTGGGAACGTCAACAAAACAGTTGGATAGTTCAGTCAAACTTAAAATTCCGACGGCTCGCAAAGAAGCAAATACGTGTCTGTACGATGTCACTAATTACTCAAGCGCGTCATTCATATCATTAAAAAGGTTTAACTCTTGGGATTCAAGAAATACCAACCATTTCTTAGTTCCTATTTTCTTTTTTGCTGGCAACTGTGTGGATAGCAAAGTAAGAATTTAATTGTGCAGAGAAACGTGGATCTTTACTGCGCATATGACAAACACTTTGAACTGAATTGAACTTAAAAATATATTCATCATAGAAACATCAAGATCAGTCTGAAACAGGATACTGGGAAAATATAAAGCCGCAGTAGAACACCAAAGTCGTCTTGCAGTCATCAAATTCAATAACAATACGCAACCATGGTCCTCTTACATTCTTAAGTATAGTAAATCCAACCGTGTAAAATATTTACACACTACAAAAATCAGGACTGGGAAAAATGTCGCGTTAACAATTTGCGTTATAGTGCTTAAACTAACGCGGCAAAATGTATTGACATATCCATTA
This sequence comes from Urocampus carinirostris, assembly GCF_059441175.1. Lineage (NCBI taxonomy): Eukaryota > Metazoa > Chordata > Actinopteri > Syngnathiformes > Syngnathidae > Urocampus > Urocampus carinirostris. The sequence goes on from NC_142352.1 coordinate 43,618,629, forward strand.
AAACTCCGCCCTGTGAACCCTGGTGTCAAGCCGTGCTGGTCAATCAAGCGTAGAGTCCATTCCGTTTCCTAAAGCTAATGTTGCTTAGCATGAGCTATTGATGGAAAAGAAAAAAGACACATTTTTAGGCAAAAAGCTTTTCTTTAAAACATTGCCTGATAGGAATACAGGTAAGGGGAACGTGATATGTATGCTTTGCAAAGCTGAATTCAATTACCATCGGAATACTTCTTCCTTGAGGTATCACCTAAAGGCTAAGCACTCCGGTGCGGAACAGTCAGAAAACGGGCCTCGACAAACAACTTGAGATAAGTTCGGTGCAAGACGTGGGACACTTATCAAGTATTCAAATGAGAAATAACGGATGCACTTGGCTCTTGTGTAGCTATAAATTTGCCGCCCAGTGAATATAATCGAAGACGCGGGATTGCGCAAAGTTATTCAAGTTGCATCACAGGGATATAAAATACAGGTTACCTTGTCAATCTGAATATTTTGTTCATGGAAGCTTTGTCTTTAACACCACAAGCTTTATACACTTTTACTTGACTTGGTATGCATTTTTGTTGAAATAAGCACAGCAGCTTTGGAGCAAATTACAGTTCAGTGTTTACATAAAGTACTTAAATATTTTTTTTCTGAAAGCTGTCTTTGGCATTACAATCTGTATGCAGGTTTACTGTACTTGGTATACACGTTTTGGAATAATAAATGTGATCTTATTTTTCTATGCATATTTTTTTATATTAACTGCCATTTGTAAAATCTAGATGTAAAAAATTGATTGCAATTAATTTATTTCAAAATTAAGATTAGTTAATTTATTTTAATTGATTCCTGACCCTTGTATATATATATATATATATATATATATATATATATATATATATATATATATATATATATATATATATATCATCTCATTAGCTGCACCGCTTATCCTCAGTAGGGTCGCGGGGGTGCTGGAGCCCATCCGAGCAATCATCGGGCAGTGGGCAAGGGACACCCTGAACTGGTTGCCAGCCAATCGCAGGGCACACAGGGACAGACAACTTACTGCTACTTTTTTCTTTTTTGATGCCTCATTGAACTTTGGTCTTGTAGTAGGTAAGCAAATTATACACGCTAATAACAGCTAACTTGCTTAGCAAGTTTCATCCGTAATGGTTGACCTCTCCAGGACTTTTCCATTTTATTGTCTGCCCCTCGTGGAAATTCCACAGTTGTATCTATACATATACCATGTAAGTCCGCGCTTCTGGCAAGCATCATACGAGCTCACGAAATGCAACAATGAAGCAACTCTTGTCATTTTCATAAAACCGTTTACCCCCCAAAAAAACTGATTTGAGACATCTATCTATTCCCTTTATGTAATGACCTATTTTGCAAGAGTGCATTTTAGTTTTACAGGATTCTCTGTTTTTTAAAGAGTTTCAATTCATACATTTGTAATTTAGTCAGGAATGGCAATATGTTTTCAATAACCTGTTAAAGCAGTAATTACGCCATCTATTTCAAAAACTCTTGAGGCCATATTTATAAAAAGGAATCTAATAAAACAGCTATTACAGCAGTAAACATGCACGTGTTGTCTAGTGACATACCTTATTGCAGCCCAATATACGAATTAAGGTCATTTGTAATCCAAAATGTCTTTTGACATTTTCTCTGAAAAATAATTGGGACTTTACAAATGGGTTATTTTGGAATCCGAAACTGTATTCTAGCCCAGTTTACGTTTAACTGATTTGAGTGTGTAGAGACAGAAGGAAGACTATCTAGACCACACGTGTCCAAACCTTTTCAACCAGGGGCCACAGACAGAAAAAATAAATGATACACAGGCCACTTGGATATTGTTGGACTAGTATAGACGACTAGAAAAATTAACAAAAAATGACTTTGGGCTAAACAGGAACCCTTTATAGCTTTCTATAAATTATTCAATATAATTTACCGATCAAATCAATCAAAGTGCATTTGTATTGCACTTTACATACATGGTTAAAACATTAGAAGGTGCGACACAAAGTAAACCCTGCTTCCCACCACACAACATGCAAAAATGTTTGAATAAATATATTTAAATGCATGCCATACAAATAAATGCACACGAAAATAAATCACATAAAACATAAATAGGTGACATACATGCAATTTATTCATATATTTTGGCCTTTTGTTTTTTATTGTGTCATTTATCTAATATGTTATTTGTTTTGCCATTTATTTTGTCGCGTACTTTGTTGTTTATTGTTGTGCTATTGGTTGATCGACTACTGTGCCACATCAACCTCAAATGTCTTCTCACAGCTAGCAAGAAGAAAGTTGTTAATAGCCAATTTGATGATCACAACCAATAAGTGAAAAGCTCAGGCAACTTGTGCACCTTCCTCATTCAAATACAATTTTATTGCATGAAAATCTATGACACAAAACACAACTGACATAACAAAATATACGACAACACATGAACAAATAAATACATAAAGAAATTACAAAATAAATGACAAAATGCATAAATAAATGAAAATAATGTATTTATTTAATATATTTAGGTATAAGGTGATCCATTCATGTGTTCATTTATTCTTATGACATATTTGTAGGTATTTATTTATGTTAACATGTATCTCTAAATATGACAGGATTGTACAAGATTTAGAAATCCTTTACTGACTCCATTTTTCAAACATATACCGGAATATATTTTCAGCTTTTAAAATCTTGGTGAAAATAACCAGGTAGTATGGGGATTCATCACTGTGCTATATGTTTTGCAGCAGACAACACACAGCAAATACCATCAATGTGGCAGAGGACTGGGTGTATTGGGTGGGTGTGAGTGTGCGCGACTGTGGGCGGGCGCACAAGTCATTGGGTTTAGTATTTTAGCGGCTCGTTACAATGAAAAAAAATTCATTAATTAAACCGGACTCAGAAAGGTCAGAAGAGCGCAAAGAAATGATGCTCTGTGGATTGTTATCGGATCCAGAAAGAGGCTGAGGCGGCATCGCGAGATAAAGAAATAGAAGGGCCGCAGGTTCGGCCTACCGTGGCTAGACTACATAACTCAAACAAGCAGTCTGAGGAGCCTGTATCTCACCAACTCTAAATCCATTACCTGTAAAACTGATGACCCGAAGCTACAACTTGCGGGAAACCGCGACATTCGTGACTCTTGTCTTTTAATCATCACGAAGTCCTGGCTCAAACTGAGGATCCCCCATGCTAGCGTGATGCTAGCCAGCCGCTCTTTACATATCTTTCTTACAAAGAAGTAGCCCTCCAATTTACTGAAGTATTGTTTAATCACAATAAAGACCATTGAACTACAATTTTTATCTTATCTTACCTGTGGAGCTACAGTTGTTATTTTGTTACTGATATCTAATAAATAAAAAATGTTTCTACATGGCGGATTTTGACTATCTCAAGACTTTTTTGGAACACAACCCGCCGAAAAACAAGGGATTAGTGTAGATAGAATGACGGATAGGTCAAACCTTTGAACTCACACTGAGAGACGCTTTTTTCAAGCACGCAGACACCCGCGCAAAATCCTATTTTGGACTTTGGGGGGGCTCCAGACGTTCTGCTTCCACCTTTGCCAAACTTCACCTGCATAACCTTTCGTGTCGTTAGCTCAGTCAAGTGTAATTGAAAAAGAAAAACAATGCATTGATCAAGCCTAGACTCAGTCCTGCTTAGTGCACTGCAGCGGAAACACGCTACTGAGCAGGGGATGGAGGAAAATCAATCACATATACATCATCCTCAGAGGGTGAGTTAAAAAAAAACAGCCGTTGTCTGGCTGTCACGAACCTACAAGCCTGGCTTGGCTGTGTGCATTTGGCTCAGGGCAGTGTGGGCACACTGAGCATGTGCAGAGCGAAGGTCAAAGCAATCCTGAAGTTCAGCTCGGCTCTCCTAACCTCCGTGTTCAGGGACACATGAGAAGAATCGATGAGCACACAAAACCAATCAATCCTCTCAACACATTGGAGAGAAAGCTTGTTATCAGGCTTTAAATCAAGAAACAAATTCTTACCCCATTGGGCAGAACATTCTGCTCATTTTACATTTCTTTTTTGTTATTTCCAGACATGTGGTTGTGTTTCTACAATAAAAAGAAAAATCCCGATAAAAATTGGTTGTATGTAGAAGATGGTCGGGAATTTTGCTCATTAAAAAAAACAACTTGCTAAATTAGAACAAAATACTCAAAATTAGCAGAACAACAATAGCAGGGTTGGAACATTTTTTTTTAATGGCCAAACTCAAGCACTTTTTAAGGACTTTCAAAACCATTATTCCAATTATTTGAGTACCATTAAAAGAAGAAATCCGGTGTGAACCATGTATCTTGCAGAGACACAAATACAACTACATATGAAATTTTTAATTTGTGTGTGTATTTATGAAGATATTTGATTTTTAGTTCTTAAATAAATCACGAGTATATATTTGTATCCTAACAATATGTTATTGTTTTTGAGGCGAACCTTTCCCCATATAGATGTTGGGTAAAAATGAGTAATATGTGGCTTACATTTACAGTTGCAGGAAATTCTCCCCAATACAATTTGCCACTGGGAAACTCTACCCTAATTTTTACATGTCCCTTAATGAATGTCCATAATTGATACAAAATCCTTGCACTAATACATATTTAATAGTGCCCTCTATAGGTGTAGCTTGTCGCAAACCGATTTTGATTTGGAGCCATCCTTCATTAAAACGGCAACCTCACGGCAACTTGGTCTGATGTACATGTCTGATGCACGCTTCACATGACAACGCCATACAAACTGATGCAATCCCAGCTACCAATGTCGGCGTCATCTTTAAGCCGACTTTTATTATTTTATATCTTTTTTCTTCTTCATTTAATGCATTGTCTGCCTAGTCAGGCTGACGAGAAAAATGGCAAGAATGTCAATATTTTTCAAGCATTTCACCCAAAATTCAAGCATTTTCCTGACCTTAAAAACACAACAATAAAAATTAAAGCATTTTCCTGGATTTCAAGCACCCGTACAAACCCTGCAATCAGAACTGCTAGATGAGACAATTTGGCTTATTTTAAATAGAAATGTTTGCTCAAAAACACGTTTTTTGCAGTTGTAGAGTACATCAACTTTGGAAACCGTTTCATTTTGCAGGGGGTAAGGGGCACACAGACATGAACCCCTAAATACGCTAAACAGTGTATACTGCAAACAATGTGAAACGTTTCTTATTTTAAGCCTATTTTCTGTTGTTTTAAGATAGTTTACGTTTTTTTTCATCATGAAATAGGAAAAAAAAGTGTTCTCAGGACAAGATCCTGATTGTAAAGATATTTATTTCATATTTTCATTAATACAAAATATCTCTAAACAGAAAAACAAACACTTACAATTAGAGATGTTTTCTGTATTTCTCATTATAAGTATACATTTTCTTATTTTCAGATATAACAATTGTATTTTTAATAAAATGAGAAAATCCATATGAAAAACAGCAAAGTTGTCCAATTAGCTTAGTTGGTATATTTTGTTTAGCTAATTTTAAGCATTATTTCCTAATGATGGTAAAAATATTGTTTTTCAAATTATTATAATATCTCCAGTATGCTAGTTGGGGCATTTTTCTTCTTTTATGGATGATTTGTTCTTATGTCATGAGAGAAATAACATAACTTAAAATATAGAAAAATATATTGAAAGTGGACAACATTTCCTGTCATTGAGGGCATGATTTAATTTTTTTGCAGTGTAATCTGTAGTGAAACTAAATTAAATCAGCATTACAATTATGCAAAATGGTCTTACAGAAATAGAAGGTTTTCATTCTCACCTGAATTTTTTTCAATCATGTGCCTGAAAAAAAGAGTGTAGCATGGGCATCTTAGCTGGAAAACAGCTTGGACAATAGCATTAAGCCTTACTTGGTCCCAGGTCAGATTTGATCACAATTTGAAGACTAAACATTGTATTTTACACATTTTTCGAAAGGTCTGTCAAAGCATTGCCAAAAGTGGTCATTTGGAGTATAGCTTTAAACCCTTTGCAATCATGTATTACACCGTATTACACTAATTATTTAGACATTGTGATGAAGTTGTAAATGTTTGACTTCTCTTTCTAGAAGTCACTCACTGATTGTGCACACTTGCATGTGAATATCGCGTGTGAAAATGGATCCGGGGTTGCATTCAGATAAAATGATGTTGGGAATATCCTTGGCTACCCAATGTGTCAAAACATTTGAATTGGTCACTATTGGCTAAAGATTTTTGAAGCCAAAGTTATGAGTGGCATTTTTTTCAATAAAGGCTGTTATAAGCTATCGCAGGCCAGGGACCATGGAAATAAAGCTTGCAGTCGGCTGAGAGTGGTGTCAATCGAAAGGTCAGAGGCTAAGGGGCATTATGGAAATCAAGTGAAATAATCTTGTTTATTTTTTGAGGGGAATTATGAAGTGAAACAAACTTGTTACAACAAGGATTGCCAAACAATGCTCTGTTGGCATTATCGTGTGTTTTGGAGTAAGTAAGGAGACCACGTTTGTGAATAATCCTTTCACGATTGGAATATTACAAGTTACACCGGGTTTTCGGTATAACTTATTTCAAACTGATCGTGATGTCTCTGTGATGAGCACATTTTGAAAATCGTGATATCTTGAATATCACAATACGACAATAATTGTATTTTTTGCAGTTGAAATTTTCAGTTAATGAAGAAAGATTTTAGCTTTTTCCAGTGGGTATGTGATACACCAAGTGGCACGACTGACAGCAAATTACCAGTCGGATTTAAGACACCAATCAGAAGATAAGCTCAAAGTCTGCTTCCCATTGACCTGATCACTCCATGGTGTAAACAAGCACATCCGGAAAACCCTCACAGGCGTCATGGGGTGATTGCGTGAAAGAAGTCTTTTTCGGCTGCCTGGCAACCTTTGCGAGGTTGTAGAAAGACAAGAAGAATCAGAAAGCAGGGGGTGGATAAGTGTGGACAGCCGGCAACTAGACTGTTGGCCTCAATGCAAAAGGAGTAGGACGGATGTCAATATACCTTACTTTTAGGATTATTTCACACATATTTCGGCACAACAGCGTAAATGTTTAAATTATCGACACAGGCTTTGAGCGCCCTCTTGTGGTTTAATGTGAAAATAACGTGACAAATTATATACCTGGTAATAATTTCACACATAAGTCTTCCCAGAGTATAGGTCGCAGCCTCGGCTAAACTATGAAAAAGACTGAGACTTATAAACAGAAAAATACAGTAAACACGAACTGCTGTGAAAATGCTGCCATTCCAGCGGTCAAATTTTGTGTATCAAGCACAACTCGGACTGGCGTCCAAAGGGCCTGGGAGAACATGCTGGCGAGAGGCGAGAGGCCACAAAGCTCCAAACGAGTGCTAAGTACCTGAAATGAGCCCTCGGGGCCAGCCCACAGACTGGCTTTAGCCTAAGAGGGTTACAAAGATCACTCCACAATAGGCAATTCCGTTCAGCTTACTTATCACCCCAAAAACCTATTCCTTAAAAGAAGATGGTGTTACAATGTGATTGTTATTCCTGTGCTACTTTTATGGCGTGGATGTTCACAGACCTTCAATCGCTCGTAGCTCATTCAATGCCAGACGTTTCTCTCAAATGGGAAGAGCCAGGGGCAGTCTATTTTTGCCATTATGATTCATTTTTGAAGGCCAAATGAAATTTTAGTTCTGTAGCAATAATAGCATCGGACATATCAAAAGAAACCTTCAAAAAGTAGGTTTCTAGTTTTTACTATTGTTTAGTAAACTATGGTTGAACAAGTTTCTGAGAAAAATGGCTTTTTGTTAAAGGATGCATTTTAAACAGAACTGTCACTTTGGTACTTTTTTTGCATATGTGTAACATCCAATATCTTAAAAATGCTTTGCATAAACGCAAGAGTAATTGGCTTGCAAAATAACATTTTATTGCAAGAACACTGAACTTATACATGAAGGATGCGTTAGGCACATAATGTGTAGTGTTCCTCCCCACAGTTATGCAAATATGTTGCAAAATATTCCTTGAGCCAGGGACTTGAGGAAAGTAGTCTCAAAGTTGACACATTTGGCTTGTCTTCTGTCTCATTAAAGGAAAACTACACTTCAAAATAGCGAATGCCTTTAACACAACATGTGAGGACAGCTCTGAAAAAGCAAGTGCTAGTGATCCTTCGATTACATCACAGTTCAGGATGACAAAGGCTAGGTTTACACCAAAGAGCTTAATGCGTAATTCTTTTTTTGTGTGTGTGTTTATGTTTTTTTGAGATTGTTCACATTTTAAACCAAATGCAATTTGCTCTCCTGTGTGAACGTCACAAGTGTCCCGCATGCGCAGAAGAGGACACGTGACGGCACATAAAATGGATTATCATTTTTCTTTTTATCAAAATTATCACATTATTATCCAAGTCTGCATATTACGTTCCGAGACGTAAGAAGACTTCTTTCAGCAGGAGCTTAGCAAAGAACTGGCTGCACCAAACAGCGGCTTCAAAGGCATTCCACTCATGGTAACAGCTTGCTAATGACCCGGTATTAGATTCTATTTTTTAAAGAGTCATTTATTCTAGAGTGTTTTGTCCAGACTTTCAAGGTGCACATGTCACTACGGTTTAAAACTACTATGTCTTTAGGAATACATGAGGACCGGTCTGGTTGTTGAAATGAGGTTACCAGAGGCAGGATTATATTTACGGAGGCGACATGATATTTACAATGGATGCCGATTTAGTGAAACCACCTTTGTCAGCAGTTTCACAGTTTACAGACTCTTCAGTCATTATCTCATGATAGTTGATTATCATACAATGAAAACCAAACATTCGTACCCTGTTGCCAGAACATTTGTCTCTTTTTATCATGGATTTGAATCCAGCTCCCAGCCTTCCTGTGCAGAGTTAGCATGTTTTCCCTGTGCTTGCGTAGGTTTCCTCTGGCCAGTCCCCTTTCCTCCCACATTCCAAAAACATGCATGTCAGGTTCATTGGCCAGTCCTAATTGTCCCTAGGTGTGAATGAGCAAGTGAGTTGTCTGTCTCCGTGTGCCCTGCGACTGGCTGGCAACCAGTTCAGGGTGTGCCCTGCCCACTGCCCTAAGATGGCTGGGATAGGCTATAGCACCCCCGCGACCCGACTGAGGATAAGTGGTACAGATAATGGATGGATGTTCTATCAAGATTAGAAAAAACATCATTCAAAAATGTATTTCTAATCTAGTTTGTAAACAATTTTTACAATGAGTAATGGAATAAATACTGTTATCTCGAAAAGATAATTTAGCTTATTTTTGAGATATTTATGCCTTTGGGAAGAAACATGCATAATGAAATTTGAGAGAATATAACACAAGAAAAATAAACTTAAAATTTGTAACTGCACCGTTGTGCTTAGTTTTAGTGTAATTCTTTACATTGTAAGATATTCTAACGTCTTATATTCTAATTCATACTTAAAACAATCAACAATATTCCATCGAGCAGATGGTAAATTGTTTTGCTCATTTTAAATATTCTTCTCGAATCATGGTAGAAAAGATATCTTTTTTAATGGCGTTAATGTATCTACCATTTGATACATCATATTATTATGAAAATATATAGACTTAAAAAGAGATAAACATTTTTTTGTGAACTAAAAAAAATGAGAGAAATGCAAAATCATATCCTAAAGATGGAAATGATGACTCATCAAAGTACACTAAAATTATTTTTTAAAAAGAAAAGTTTCCACATAAAGTATACATTTGTGGAAAAACATTCTGCAAACTTTCCCATAGTTACTGCCCCATCTGCTGACTAAAGTCACCCCCCTGTGCAGTAATCCCTCGCAGCGATAAAATTACACCCCATTGTGTGGGAAAATCATTTGCTGGATCTATAGGAACAAGTGTTAACTTTAACCCTGCAAAACCTGACATAATGAAGTGATGTCCTTTCCAATTTGACAAGCACAGCACCATCCCATTCACCCTGGCCGGTACACAAAACACTTCCGCTGCCTTGACATGAGGGACAAAAATGCACCAAGAGCCCCTGTATAAATCCAACACATAGGTAATTCTAGCCCACCTGCAGCAAACAAAGGCTGACAAGGCGCTTGACCTTCCTCTTCTTTCGGTCTAATAAAGAGAGTAACGTGATCCCCGGCCTAGCATAAGGAATAACCTGTTGATCCTGTGTGTTTCTGATTTTTGACTGTTCAATAAAAATGCATAAGCTATTCATTATCCTCATTCATATCACAACCGTTTGCAATTTGCTGTTGATTCCTCGCTGGGAAATCTGATGAATCTCAATCAGTTCCTGTCAATCGTAAGAATTCTCCTAGGGGCCGGAATGAATGAAGTAATGGCTTCCTAGACTTGTTTTATTTCGCCTGATCCAGGAGAAATTCACTATATATTGATAAAAACATGACAGAAGAAAAGTCTTCTGCTTTGTGGCTAATCTCTATGACAGAAAGATGAGCCAGCATTTTTAAACATAATTATGTTCCCGAGCACTGACGAAATGTGAAGCGACTAATAACATGACTGAATTTGATTTTAAGTGAGCACGTCCAAACAGGAAATTGACTGACTGACAATATTACACGTTCATTTGTTTATAATAGAAAATACATTCCATTTTTAGGGGGTAGGTAGCTAGCCATCCGTTTACCCTTCACGCTCCAACGACTGGCGCGAAACAGCATTTGATAGCAAGTGCCATGTTAGTAAACATGACACGCATGGTAATCAGTTATCCACCCGCCGCTTCTGAATACGCAAACAGACAAACAAGGGGCCAAAGTGTAAGTATGCGGTAACACGAACAACTTGACTTAGTATCTTCGTCGTCATCGTCTTCAGCCGAGGTCCTCTGGGGGCCTCTCCTTGGGCCTGTCAAGGCCTTTGACAGAGAGCGCTGCGTGAGGCCATTTGGTCCCTTTTCAGATCGGTTTTGTTTTTCTGTGCGGGCCAGCATGGGCGTTGTAGGTTGACGGCAGCGGGGGTGGATGAGGGCACAATGACCCTATCAGTGATGGGTTGCAAGTGGGGGTTGGCTGCTTGGTGTTATGGACTTGGGCACAGCCAGAGAGTGCTGCTCAACCCCTGGGGTGACATGGTGCCGAGGGAGAAAGGGAGCAGGGGTAGAGGGCGAAGAGTACAAACATGTCTAAGTGCTGCCTTCACTACACATAGGCCCATAGCAAAGAGAACGGCTGCATGGGTTATGACAGCACTATCTGGGGGACCTCTTGCGCCCACCAACACGCATTTCACCCCTCAAACTATGAATGTACTCAGGTTAAAGCATCACTGACACGTGGCAGGGGGCAGGTTTTCCAGTGCTACAAAGATGGATTGCTATAATCATCACACCTCAGCCAAAAGCTAACATACATAATGCTATCTCTTCAGCGTTGCTTTTTAAACATTTATTCCAGGGGAGGTGGGGGGTGAGGTTAGGGGGTGCACGGATTAAGAGTTATTCGACCGCAAAAGAAAATAATATTACTATTTTCTTAAAGTTCAGTTTGATGGAATGAGTTCAAATAAAGGCCTTTACCTTAAGGGGATGTCACCCCAGAGAACTTATATTTTAGATACCAATTGTGCTCCCAGATATGTAAATATTAATACTGTATTTGCAAAATATCAGTTCAGAAGCAATATCCACTTGTATCCATCTCATGGGATGGCCACACTGCAAACATTTATTGTCATCATGCTCCTCATGTACTGTAATATTGCTGACGTAGTACTGTTAAGTACTGTTTCTCTTGTTCACGCCCAATCCCATTTCAAAATGTACATGAAAAAAACGCCTATTTTTCTCAGTTTTTACACGTATGAATCAGAACATGTCAAATGAATATGTTGTTTCAAACAATGTGATCAATGTGGACTATCAAATGATTGTTACAATGATGTAAGATATGACAATTTGTTTAAATGATTGAAGCAACCAAAGTTATTTTGGGGACAGGTCTCATATAAGCCTTTGGCTTTAATTTGTCATCCTTTTTTTTCTTTTCAGGTGATTTGTTAGTTTTGTGATGTGATTTTTGTTGCAACATGATTTAAAAAAATAAACGAGAAAATACAAAATACAAGATGAAATTGTGATGTCAGAGCTGACTTCTATTGACAGCTTTTTACATAAACATGTATAAAATATTAATTTGAGATTGGGTGCTTGAGATCCGTGTCAAACTGTATATTACAAATGAGTAGATAAAAAACAGGGTAGAACACTTTAGTGGCAGATATGCATACACCTGCCCTCTTTCCATTAGTGCCCCAAAAAATAAAAGCCAGAGCACTATCGTGGACTTCCTGTCATATAATATTGATGCATCTGTGCTGCTCTCAATAAACAAGCACAAATACACGATTGTAAAAAACACATACACAGAGAGCGCATTGCAGTGCAACTGTCAAAAGATATCCTATTTATCAGTCTTTTTTAAAGAAAACCAATTTTGCTACTTCATATTTGCACCGTAGGTTTTTTTTTGCAATTCAATGTTTGACAAAAGTAAAAGTCATTTAGAGATGTGTCAGCATGTACAAGTGATTGAACGCTTTAAAAAGGTGGATTGAATCACTACAACCAGAAAAACACTTGTAAAAAAAAGATTATATATATATATATATATATATATATATATATATATATATATATATACATATATATATATATATATATATACATATATATATATATTTATATATATATACATACATACACTCACACATATATATATCTTTTCTTTTTTCTTTTGGGGTTGTCCTTCGATTCGATGATGACCATCTTCTTTTATTTGTGAGTCTGCTGATGTTTGAACAGTCCGATCCTGGATCCACAGATGCGGTTACACACAGCATGTGAAGGGGGTGCTGGGGGGAGCAGGGGTGGCCTGGCGAGCATGTCTCTTTGCACGCTTTGCTGCACGGTGTTGCATGCGCTGTTCCTCCATATAATCCACTCCCTGTGAGCAGTGGGAGCGCCAGAGGTCTCGGCAGGAAGCAAGTTCCTCCAATGAGGAGGGGTTTATCCGACATCTCTTCAGGATGTTCTTCATTTGGTCTTTGAATCGCTTCTTCTGCCCACCAGCACTGCATTGGCCTAGATGTAACTGACCATAGAGGATACGGCGTGGCAGTCTGTGGCTGGGCTGAGTTGGCGTTGAGCCATAATGGACTCCATTCTGCAGCTGCCTGCCCTCTCCAACACGTCTGTGTGCAGCACTCTGTCCCTCCATGCAATGCCAAAGATCTTCTGAAGACATCTTACATGGAAGGTCTCCAGGCTCTTCAGATGGCGGCTGTAGATAGTCCATGCCTCACATCCATACAGTAATGTAGTGATGCATACAGCTCTGTAGACCAGCATTTTGAGGTGGAGTCTAAGGTTGTTGTTTTGAAACACCCTTCTCCTTAGTCGACCAAAAGATGCTGATGCTTGCTTGAGACGGCTCTGGATCTCACCATCCAATGAGCAGGTGTCAGACACTATGCTCCCCAGATATTTGAAGGTGGGCACCATGAGCAGGTGTTGCCCTGCTGCTGTGAGGATTATTGGGTTTGGTAGGAGGTCAGCACTGGACTGACAGAGTACCTCTGTCTTCTGGGTGTTGTCAGTCCCATTCTGGTGTTTGCAGTTACAGCTACTGAGAGAATGTTTTGCAGAGCCTCTGGTGTATGGGCAACCAGGGCACAGTCATCAGCGTACTGCAGCTCAATGATGGTCTCTGAGGTCAGCTTGGTAGTTGCCTGTAGCCTCCTGATGTTAAACAGGTTACCATCAACCCTGAAGTTGATGGTAACTCCAGCCTGCTTCTCCATCCTTCTACATAGCAGTGTTGTAACACAGACAAGGAAGATGTTGAAGAGAACTGGAGCCAGCACACAGCCTTGCCTCACTCCAGTTTCAACACCAAAGGACTCTGAGCTGTGTCTTCCAACTACCACTCTGGCCGTCATCCCTGAAAGGAACTGTGCAAGAATGGTGAGAAACTTGGGTGGAAACCCAAATCTCTTCAGGACTCGCCACAGTAGGTCCCTGTTCACTGTGTCAAATGCCTTTGAGAGATCGACAAAGGCGAAGAACAAGTCCTTGCGCTGCTCCTGGCATTTCTCTTGGAGCTGACTTGTCACAAAGATCATGTCGACTGTTCCCCTGTCCTTTTGAAAACCATACTGTGACTCTGGGATGACGCGTTCCGATTTTGTGGAGATGAGTCTGCGGAGCATGACCTTGGCAAGGACCTTTCCAGCAGTGGCCAACAAAGAGATACCCCTACTGTTGGAGCAGATGGATTTATCTCCTTTATTCTTGAAGATGGTCACAAAGTGGGCATCTTTCCACAGTTGCGGGACACACTCTCGTCTCTACACCTCTGAAATGTAGTGAAACAGTGTCCGTGTACAGAGGTAGCCTCCTACCTTGAGAAGTTCAGCTGGGATGTTGTCAGGTCCAGGGGTTTTATTGTTTTTCAGGGTTTTGACTGCATGCAGGATTTCATTGAAAGTTGGCGGGAGGTCGAGGTCTGGCAATGTAGGATGTTCAGGGAGCTCTGCAAAGAGAGTTGGGTCCACTGGGGTGGGCTGGTTGAGCAGGGTGTTGAAATGCTCAGCCCACCGCTCCACTATCATAGCCTGATCCTTGATTAGAGATGTTCCATCAGAAGATCTAACAGGTGCCAGGGAGCAGTTTCTGGGGCCATAGATGGTTTTTACTGCATCATAGAAACTGTGCATATCGCTTCTATCAGCGTGAGACTGGATTTCATCGGCTTTTGAGATCCACCACTCATCTTGCAATTTTCTAAAGTGGTCGGAACGAAGGGCTTGCCATAGCTTTTTATGGAATTGAGATTGTGGGTTGTTCAGGGTGGCTCTGTGCGCCTTGTGCATTCTGTCCAGGAGGGTTGAGATCTCTCCGGCATTCTGGTCAAACCAGTCCTGGTGTTTTTTGGTTTTAAAACCAACAGTTTGGGCTACAGTGTCAAAGAGGGTGGTGGATAGAGAGGTCCACTTCTGATCCATCCCAGCCTCTGAGATGACCAGCTGCTCAATGTCTGCCAGCCTCTCAGCTAGGGAGCAACGGAAGTTGTCAAGGGTGTCACTACTGGAGAGTTTGGCACAGTTGAGTGTCTTCCTCTTTGAACCACCCTGACGTGCTAGGGGCCGGACATGCATTCTGACCTTTGTCAGAATCATGCGATGGTCGGTCCAGCAGTCTGCCCCACGCATAGCTCTTGTAATGAGCACGTCCTTCAGGTCAGCCCCCCTCACGATCGCGGAGTCGATCAGGTGCCAGTGTTTGGACCTGGGATGCATCCAGGATGCCTTATACTTATTCTTTTGTTGGAAGATGGTGTTTGTGATGGTAAGGTTATGCTCCTTAGAATTAACTTTTCCAATGCCATGGGCAGCAATCACACCATTCCAGTTTTGCAAGTTCTTTCCGACTCTTGCATTGAAATCACCAAGCAGCATGATTTTGTCATTCCTCGGGATGTGACTGAGGATGTCATCGAGTGCCTGGTAGAAGCGATCCTTCTCTTCATCATTCGATGGCAGTGTTGGTGCATAGGCACTAACTAATGTGACATGTCTGCATTTTGCAAGTGGGATGCGAAGAGTCATTTGTCTTTCACTTACACCCACTCGTGACTCTGTGTGCTTCAGCAGTAGGGTGTTCTTAATTGCAAAACCAACTCCGTGAAGATGGTGTCCGCCCATGGGGTATCCCTTCCAAAAGAATGTATAACCCTCTCCCTCTTCATTGAGTTAGCCTTCCTCAAGGAGTCTGGTCTCGCTGAGCGCTGCCACATCCACATTATAGCGCTTCAGCTCGTTGGCATTGAGTGCTGTTCTGCGCTGTGTTCTGTCCAGACTGGTATCCAAGAGTGTCCTTATGTTCCATGCTGCAATCCTGAATGCTATTCTTTTTCGACCGCATAGTGGAATGTCCCGACAGGCGCAGTTTCCTGTCCGGGTACTGTGCTGAGTGGGCAATTTTTAGGCCACCTTTTCTAGGCCTTTCCCCAATTGGGGTGAGCAGTGCGGCCACTAAATAGTGCTGCTCAGACGCACAGGGGTCTGCCAGAAACAGCTGCCACTCAATCCCAGCTGCTAACGACCGTTGCCCTATGCCGCTGACGTGCAGAGGTCCAGCTAAGAGCTTCCAGCTCATTCAAACCTGCTCCCGTCACTGGATACTCCATCGCCGCCAGACTTTTATGGTAGGAGACTCAGGTAAAAGAGGATACCTGCGCAATGATGTTTTTTAAAGTGGCGTAAGGGGTGCACTTTCGCCAACGCCACTATCTTGATTGTAAAGAAGATGGTTCCAGTGGCAAGGGAGACCCTAGACGACCGGCATCTTCCTGCAACTGCAGGCGGCTGTAGGAAACCGCATCAAAGCGTGCCGCCACCAGCTTTTGGGATCACTCTTAGTCTGGACTCTACCCTTCGACCTGTTCGGCTTGGGTAACCCAACCAAGAGTACGAGACTCCCGCCGACATCGCTCGAGGGGTCATGGAGACGCACAAAGTGCCCCACCACGATAAGGTGGTGATCCGTCGGGACACTATATATATATATATATATATATATATATACATATATACATATACCCACACATATATATCTCATCTCATTAGCTGCACCGCTTATCCTCAATAGGGTCGCTGGGGTGCTGGAGCCCATCCCAGCAATCATCGGGCAGTGGGCAGGGGACACCCTGAACTGATTGCCAGCCAATCGCAGGGCACACGGGGACAGACAACTATATACATATATATATAAATATATATATATATATACATATATATATATATATATATATATATATATACATGTACAGTGTTCATTTTACCTGTGAAAAGTGATGGGTCCCGGAGACTCGCATGCTCAAAAATCAATGGGTCCCAATGGAGATCTATGGGTCCCCAAAATTTTGTGTTATCGAAGTTGACATTGTAAATCGGCGACAAATATATAATATAAATTTATATATTAATTCAGTTTTAATCATCACAGTTTATTGGTAATACAAATCAGTTATCACTTCAAGATTTTTCACTTCCCAAAAATATTGTACATTATACAAAATAATATTGCTGAAATCTTAGTCTGTATATTCATGCAGTTTTAATCATCACAGTTAATTGGTAATACAAAGCAAGTTATCACTCCCTCGTCAACTTCCGGTTCCGGGTTATCGAGTGGCGGGAGTTTTTGTGTTGCTCAAGTCGTCGCGACTACGAGATTGATTCAGATTCCTACTATAGCAGAATTCTGGACTGAGACTTTTTATCTCGAACAGTTGAAAAGTTTCGGGTAAGTATCTCGGACGATTGGCGCAAGGTAAGTGCCGCGCACAATTGTTTTACAGTCGGAAGCTCCTGCCGATTGCTGTTGAAGGGCATCCCCTCGCACGGCTGCTAAGACGCTCTTTCGGCATCCGACTGCTCACGAGTGAGTATGGGTTGCTGTAAAGGTTGCCTCCGCTTCCGTTGGCAAGTAGCCCTTCTAGAGGGACATGTCCGTGAGCTGGAGCAGTTTAAACGGAAAAAGTTAGGTGCCTCGGACACCAGTACTAGCGTGGGTTGTAGCGAACCTGCTAGTCCGGTTAGCACTAGCCCTAAACGGCATGCTAATTGCGGTGAGCCAATTCAGACGCATAGCAAGTTCAGCCCCCTAGCTAGTCCCACTCCACTCCGGTCTACTGACTCCCGCACCCTAGTTATAGGTGACTCCATTACCCATAACATAAAGCTTAGCACCCCAGCCACGATTAGGTGTATTTCTGGGGCCAGAGCACCCGACATTGAGGCTAATTTGAGGGAGCTGACATGCAAATCTAGACACCAAGACAGGGCTAGCTACACCGATATAGTCATTCACGTCGGCTCTAATGATACTAAAATGAGGCAATCTGAGATTACAAAGAAAAATATTGCTAGGACCTGTAATCTCCCTAGAAAGATGAGTCGGCATCGAGTAATTGTCTCTGGCCCCTTGCCTGCGAGAGGCAATGATGAAAGGTTTAGCAGACTAGTCTCGCTAAACCGGTGGCTGGCTAGTTTTTGCAGTCAGCAGGGATTTAGGTTTGTGGATAACTGGCCTGATTTCTGGGGCCAACCTGACCTGCTGAGGAGAGACGGCCTTCACCCTAACTGGGAAGGTGCTCTCACTCTTTCTAAAAATACAGATTACTGTTTAAGCCTTCCATGACAGGGGACACTAGTGCAGGCCAGGTCACAGGTGATTAGTGAACCCGTAACCACGGGTGTGGAGTCTGTAACACTAGAGCTAACCAGTGCTATGCTAGATTCATGAAATTCACATAGTTTTTGTAGTTTAGAGCGTTCTATTGGCTGCACCATACACCCTGATCTGTACTCTTCTATAGCATCTTCTTCTGTGCTTCTTACCTCTGTTTCTCCCTTGTTAGGTGAGCAGGGAGAAGAAATAACATTATTTTCTACCAATAGTCATCCTGCTACTCCACCTGTCAACATTATTCCTGTGGTATGGAATTCGGGCCGCATCTTCCGTCATGCAAGGCTCAGTATAATCCTGTGGAGGTTACCACTAAGGTTGCCATCAAGGTTCAAAACTCACAAAAAGTTTCAGCTCAGTCCACAGTGCTGAAGCTTGGCCTTCTGAATATTAGATCACTAGCCTCCAAAGCTTTACTTGTCAATGACCTTATTCATTAATACAATCTTAACCTTATTGGCCTTTGTGAGACCGGGTTAAAAACAAATTTAGTTTGTAGTGTTAAATGAGGCTTCTCCCCCTAACTTTGTGAGTTCGCACTTGGCAGGACCATGCAAAAAAGGTGGAGGTGTGTCTCTTATATCGGAAGGTAAGTTGAAATTTACTCCTAATACCCCTAATGGTTTTAAAACGTTTGAAGCACTTGTTAGGAGGTCCTTAATGTCAACACCAATTTATTTAGTTGTTGTGTATCGCCCACTCTTTTTTTGGATGAATTTTCGGAACTGTTAACAGACTTAGTAACTTAGTAGCCTCATATTTTAATTCTACCGTATCCTAATGCTATCTCTGATCACTATCTTGTAAAGTGTGAGGTGCTGTTAAATGTTTACTGTGATAAGGAAAATTTAGGCTTTAGCAGTCGCAATATCCGCCCTACAACGGTATTAGCCTTAAAAGAACTATTACCTACGGTAACTGCGGCCTTCCTTTCGTACACTGGGTCTGTTGACTCACTTACAAACAACTTCAATACTGCTTTGGTTAATGTTCTTGATTCTGTGGCGCCCCTAAGGCATAAATTTCGACCTAAGAAGAATACACCTTGGTTTACTGAAGAACCCAGGTTACTCAAACAAGGTTGCAGAAAACTTGAACGAAAATGGCGCACTACTAAGCTGGAGGTCTTCCGACTGGCCTCATGTGACAGCTTGCTGAAATATAAAGTAGCTCTTGCCTCAGCTAAAGCATCATTTTTCTCTAAGATTATTGTTAAACATAAGAATAATCTGAAAATTTTGTTTGACACAGAAAGCCTAGGTAATTATAGGCCAGTGTCAAATCTGCCATTTTTTGCAAAATTACTTGAAAAGGTCTTTGCACAGCAGCTAAATGACTTCATGTCAGAAAATGACCTCTTTGAAACTGTCCAGTCAGCATTGTCTCACTGTACTGAGAAAGCCCTGGCTAAAGTAACCAATAATCTCATTTTAGCAATAGATTCCGGTGCCTCATCAATGTTACTGCTGCTGGATCTCAGCGCTGCTTTTAATACTGTCGACCACAACATATTATTGGTTCGCGTAGAACGCATTGGTATCTCAGGAACTGTACTCTCGTGGTTTAGGTCCTACCTGTCAAACAGGATGCAACGTGTTAACTATGGCAATCTGACCTCTAAACAATTTAATGTCCCCTGTGGTGTTCCTCAAGGCTCTGTACTTGGCCCCCTTCTTTTTAGTATTTATATGATCCCGCTTGGTGACATTATCCGCAAGTATAATATTAGTTTCCATTGCTATGCAGATGACACTCAACTGTATGTGCCACTGGAAAAAACAGGACATTTAAGTTGTAGAAATCTGGAGGCTTGCCTTACTGAGATTCAAAGATAGATATCACTTAATTTTCTACGCCTTAACCCAGAAAAAACTGAAATGTTGATTATTGGTCCAGCTCACTGTCGTCAGTTGTTTTCAAGACAAATGTAATATCACCCATAGTGACTCGGTCAAAAATTTAGGTGCTATATTTGATCCTCATCTGTCGTTTCAGTTACACGTGAAAAATATTACTAGAATAGCTTTCTACCACCTCCGTAATATTGCGAAGATTCGTTCGATGCTGTCCCAATCAGATGCAGAGGTTTTAATTCATGCGTTTATTACTTCTCGGCTTGATTACTGTAATGTAATGCTTTCTGGTCTCCCGATGTCTAGCATTAAAAGTTTGCAGCTGGTTCAGAATGCGGCAGCTAGACTTTTGACTAAGACCAAAAAGTTTGAGCATATTACTCCTGTATTGGCCAACTTGCACTGGCTCCCAGTCCACTTAAGATGTGACTTTAAGGTTCTCTTATTAACATATACATGTTTGCATGAGCTTGCACCCTCTTATCTCTCTGATTTGATTTCCCCCTATGTTCCTGCACGGAGTCTGCACTTGGAAAATGCCGGTCTACTTGTGATTCCGAGAGCCAAGAAGTCTGCAGGCTCGAGAGCGTTCTCCATCTGGGCCCCGGTGTTATGGAACGCCCTGCCTCCGGAGATAAGATCTGCAACCTCAACAGAAGTTTTTAAATCAAGGCTTAAGACACACTTCTATTCCAAAGCTTATGATTGATGCCCACAACATATTCTTATTGTCCTGTCTTTTTCCGACTGCCTGCCTGGCTGATACGAAGGAGAAGGACAATTTGTGATGAGTCACCGGACCAGCGTCTGACCTGAAGCATGTCAACCCCTGCATTTACCAGCTGGCAGAGATGGGAAACTGCGTCGTGGCCGTCATAGACTTTCTGGACTAGTTTACAGGCTGGGGGCGTCGTTGGTGTCATGCTTTTTCCGGACATCTTCAACATCTTACCTAGTGTTTACTATGTTTGTGCACAGTAATGCTAATTGTAATTCACCCTGGTCAATCCTGGAAGGGGGATTACCACGTTTGAGGTCCTTTCTCAAGGTTTCTCTTTTTTTCTCACACTGAGGTTTTTGAGTTGTTCCTTGCCTGCATGCGGGTTTAGGATCAGGTAATTGTGCAATTTTGTAATTGTAATCCTGTGCAGTCCTTAGAGACATTTTTGTGATTAAGGGCTATATAAATAAATGTGACTTGACTTGATCACTTCAGATTTTCCAATTCACATATTCTTCTGATGGAGTGACTGGAACAGATAGTTCTATGTCTCAAAAAACATTCATGAGGTTTGGTTTTTAGATGACTTTATTATGGGTTAACAGAAAAAGTGATCAATTCTGATGGGTCACAAATATATATTCAGCAACACAAATCAGCAATTTTGTTGACATGGAAAGTTGTGTCAGTGAAGTGAGCTTAATAGCATCGCCTCTTCACTTTTTTTGAGTGATTATGAGTGACTACGGATGGTGACTTCTCCAAGGCAATTTAAATAGGGCTCATTGTATGCGAACGTCTACAAACGCTCCAATGGGAAATTCATAGGAGCTCAGCATGGATCTGAAAAAGCGAATCATTGACTTGAACAAGTCAGGAAAGTCACTTGGAGCCATTTCAAAGCAGCTGCAGGTCCCAAAAAGCAACAGTGCAAACAATTGCTTGTAAGTATAAAGTCACTGCCATAATCAGGAAGAAAATGCAAGTTATCGCCTGCTGCTGAGAGGACATTGGTCGGGAGGGTGAAGATTCAACCGAGAATCACCAAAAAACAGATCTTAAGAACTCGAAGCTGCTGGAACACAGGTCTCAGTGTCCACAGTCAAGTGTCTCCATGGACAGAGAGGCTGCCATGCAAGAAGCAAGCCCTTGCTCCAAAAGCGGCACCTTGAGGCTCGACTGAGGTTTGCTGCTGATCACATGGAAAGAGATAAGACTTGGTGAAGGAAAGTTCTGTGGTCAGACGAAACGAATATATATCGTTAGCTGCATAAAGACCCTTGTTCACCCCATACAATCACTAAGACTTGAACTTGTAACATGGCGAAGACCAAAGAGCTGTCCAGAGACACCAGAGACAAAATTGTAAACCTCCACAAGTCTTGAAATGGCTACGGAGCAATTGCCAACCAGCTTGGTGAAAAAGGTCCACTGTTGGAGCAATCATTAGAAATGGAAGAAGCTAAACATGACGTTCAATCTCAATCGGAATGGAGCCCCATGCAAGATATCACCTCGCGGGGTCTCAATGATTCTAAGAAATGTGAGGAATCAGCCCAAAACTAGACGACAGGTGTTGGTCAATGACCTGAAAAGAGCTCAGACCACCGTTTCCAAGGTTATTGTAGGTATTACACGAAGTTGTCATGATTTGATATCATGTATGGCACTAAAGGTTCCCCTGCTTAAATCAGCACAGGTCAAGGCCCATCTTAAGTTTGCATATGACCATTTGGATGATATAAAGGAGTCATGGGAGAAAGTTTTGTGGTTAGATGAGACCAAAATAGAACTCTTTGGTATAATTCCACTAAGCGTGTTTGGAGGAAGAGGAATGAAGAGTGCTATGCGAAGAACGGCATCCCTACTGTAAATCCCTGGGGAGTAGCATCATGCTTTGAGGGTGTTTTACTGCACATGGGACAGGACAAGTGCACTGCATTAAAGGAAGGATGACTGGGGCTGTGTATTGTGAATTGTGTATTGGGTCTTCCAACACGACAACGACCCGAAGCACACAGCCAGAAAAACCAAGTCGTGGCTCCGTAAGAAGAATATCAAGGTTCTAGCATGGCCCAGCCAGTCTCCAGACCTGAACACAATGAAAAATCTTTGGAGGGAGCTCAAACTCCGTGTTTCTCAGCGACAGCCCAGAAACCTAACTGATCAAGAGAAGATTTGTGTAGAAGAGTGGGCCAAGATCTCTCCTGCAGTGTGTGCAAATCTGGTGAAAGACTACAGGAAACGTTTGACCTCAGTAATAGCAAACAAAGGCTACTGTACCAAATATCAACATTCATTTTCTCAGGTGTTCAAATACTTATTTGCAGCTATATCACACAAATAAATCGTTAAAAATTAATGCGTTGTGATTTCTGGATTTTTCTTTTTGGTTTATCCCTCTCACAGTGGGGACTTGCACCTACGATGAAAATTTCAGAACCCTCAATGATTTCTAAGTGTGAGAAATAGCTAAGTAGCAGGGTGTTCAAATACTTATTTTCTTCACTGTATATATATATATATATATATATATATACTCACAAGAATTTTCATGTTCTCCAGAGTATCTGACAGTTTGATCATTCCACGTCACAATTACCCCTGCGAGATAATGTGTCAATGTGCTTGTAATACCTTTGGTGTCTTTGTGATGGTGTGAGTGTGTGTGCGCATACTTGCTAGCATCCTCGTCTGTTAAGTCTGTCCCAATGAATAAAGGGGGGTGGGTATAATCCATCACCAGTTGATAGTGCTCACAAAAAGGAGCCCTTTTTTGCTGAGAGGACAGCCCTTGTGTGGACAAAGACCACCATACTGGGGACTTCATAGGACCCAGCTGAAAAGGTGTTGCCCGGAGTAACCCCATTCACATTAACAGGCATGCTGGCCAAAGCCAGTCATCACTGCTGACTTGGACCAGTCAGGCCACACATAGACCAGCCTAGAGCCTCTAAGGCCATTCAGCGCACATCAGACGACAGGTGAAAAGCCTGAACTCTGCCACTGGGAAGCATCTAAAATTGTTACCATTCCGTGAAAGTGTCCTTCTTAAGATTTATAACAAATGGACAAAAAAAACCTAAATTTTTAACTACAGGCATGAAAATGGGTCAGGGCTTAAAAAGGTGAAAAGAATGTGGAGGAAATACCGTCTTCATTTGTGTATAATGCGCACGACTTTTGCACACCTATAACAATGCATTGAAAGTGACAAAGTGACAAAATGCTGGTTTAAGATCAGGTAATTGTGTCATTTTGTAATTGTAATCCTGTGCAGTCCTTTGAGATTTTTTTGTGATTAAGGGCTATATACATAAATGTGACTTGACTTGACAAATGTTGTTAATTACAGCCATGATTCAAATAATTTGTTGACAACTATGAACAAAATACCAACACAAAATTACCAATGTGCAGAGACGCCTCGCCACTACGCGGTTCAATTATTGCTGGTTCACTCCTCACACCACCAAGAAGATTCACGCACCAATTGGCCACCACATCTTGACTACACATCTCAAATGCCTATTGGCCAATATATATCATGGCATCATTCGTATTATATTGTGACCGTGCACCTGCTCTGCGCTCCCCGACATCTCGCTTAGAAGAGTTTGTGTTCAGCTCCTTTTGTCATGCTGCTTAAACGATGAATCTCTCTCTCTCTCTCGCTCTCTGACTTGCTCTCAGTCGGCAAGGCTTTTAATCATAGTGCGCCCCCCTCCAAAAAACAAAAACAAAACACCTACTAAACTAAAATACGTACTGGGTTTCAATAAGTTCCCTCTCAGTCAGTACGTTGGCAAGTCCTTTAATTGAGGTGCGTCTCAATTTCTACGCTACGCGGAAGAACATGGATACCGAGCAGCCACCTCGAGAGAATTGAAGATTAATGCAACAAAAGGTTGCAAGTGGAGGAAGCTGAAAAATGGACTTCAACAGGTTTTTATTTGTGTGTTTTCACTTTGTAGACAAAAACTACAACCAAACTCAGTTTTGCTACCACTGTCTTTTTAAATACACACATTGTCTGTGTTCTCCCCCTGCATGAAATGTCGTCCATCACGCACACGTCTCTCTCTCTCTCTCTCTCTCTCTCTCTCTCTCTCCTCTCTCTCTCTCTCTCTCTCTCTCTCCTCTCTCTCTCTCTCTCTCTCCTCTCTCTCTCTCTCTCTCTCTCTCTCTCTCTCTCTCTCTCTCTCTCTCTCTCTCTCTCTCTCTCTCTCTCTCTGCTCTCTCTCTCTCTCTCTCTCTTCTCTCTCTCTCTCTCTCTCTCTCTCTCTCTCTCTCTCTCTCTCTCTCTATCCAGAGAGAGAGAGAGAGATAGTAAAAAACATTTTTTTTAGAAAGAGCAAAACTAATGTATTATGTGCTAGATAAATTCTGCTTATTTTAAGTATCAACATAATCTATTACTCTCTATTATAATTCCTTTCTTAAGAATTATTTAGCATGTGGTAGATTGAGCTGCTCCAAAAAAACAACTTTGAAACAACAGCTACCTCGTTTTCAGAGCGAACTTGCTCTCCGTGGACGTAGACGGGAATGGCCTGGGGCGGATGTGCTTTGTTCCACTAATCCACTGAACTTTTAAAGAACTCTGGGAAACCCAAATTTGACCAAGTCGCTCTCTCCTCTAATTCAGATGAATATCAACCAAACATTAAGAACGGACACACAGCTGTAATGAACGGGCAATGTGGTGCAATGTTTAGGTGACTGATCTAGTGAGGTTTAAGATAAATGAAAAAGCCAAGACTCATAATAATTTAAATTACTACTGCTATTTTTTTTCCTTGGTTATGCTACAATTTAAAAAATGATATAAAAAGTCATTGCCTAATGAACTGCAAAGAATAATCACAAATGACTACCATATTTATTTGTGTATAATGTGCACCACAAATTTTTGATGAGCAATCAGTATAAACATTTGTTTTACTATGGTTGTGGCAATGGGAATCCCAAATCCTAACCACTGGACCACCAGTGTTACATTTATCTCAATATCACACTATTTTTGGTCACAGAACCGGAGACTAGTTAATTTAAATTATTTAATTGTACGTTTCACATCTTACATAACGAGATAGAAGCCAATGCATTGTTGTATGTTATCTTTTCACCGGTTTAAATCCAGTTACAACACATGTTTTGCAATAAAACGGAAAAATAGTGTTTTGAGTTATTTTTTAGGTAAAAAAATGTTTATACATAAATATGGTACAGATGATTGTAAAATATTACAGTCGAGCTAATCTATAATCATGGCAAAATGAATAAAATCTGTTAGGATGGAAGCATAAAGCATTTTCTGTGTGAAAAATGGTTATGAGATAATTGTGTTTACAGTTAGTCAAACATTTTTGGATAGACTTAACTCAAAAACACAATATCCACTCTTATCTTCTCAAGTTGTGCTTCTTTGTTAAAGCACATGACCTTTGGAAAACAAACATATTAGACATAAACCTGAAAACAACAAGTAAGGAAAACGTTTTGTGTGTGTGTGTGTGTGTGTGTGTGTGTGTGTGTATAAATGTGTTAGTTTATGGTGAAGACTCATGTAACAACATAAGAGGCCTTCTAACCTAAAAACTTGGTCAAATTCCAGATTGTATGGCCTTGTGGACATTTGACTTTCAGACTCGATCCAAAGTCCAACTACATGGAATTGGACCTAACTACCAATCAAAAACCTTGCAGCAATGCCAAACATATTGCTTGTTGCTCCTTTTTCCTGGTTCTCCTTGCCACCCCACCACCTCTGTTCTCATCTCTGATGCACTGTCCCTGTGGGCAGGTGTTTGTGTAATTTTAGCAACAGCTAGGTGAGCTGCTTTCTGGGTAGACTGTTGGCCAGGCCACCTTTAGGGGGTTTGGGGTGTCCATGGAGATGAGACATCACCTCGGTCGCCCTGTCAAAAAATTCACCACCTTCCATTTTCTCACCACCCCAAGCTTTTCAGTACAAGGGCGAGAGGATTTTTGGTTAGTGTTGTCATCCTTATTATTCATATTTAGCCTCTAACGCACCAGCCAGCCTCTAACCTGGAGCACTGGCTGAGTGTTAATTGTTACGCATTATTAAATCCATTACGAAGTGAGCATGAGCCCGAGGAGCATATACGCTAAAGTTAAAAATTACCCCTATATAATGTGACACCTCAAGTAAGACAAACAAATTAAACCTGTACAAAATGAGAAGAAAGTAAAGAATAAATAATGTAAAGGCAAAAGTTCTTAAATTACACCAATAGAAAAATACTAAATTTAAACCAAGGCTGATTTGTTTAGACTCTGAAAGAAAATGCAGTAAAAAGCGGTAGACATTTCACGGTTTCGCTGCTTGACGGATTTTCATAATGTATTATGTATTGCATTCTGATTACCTAACAGTCTCTAAGACATTAGGTATTGGTAAAAACTTAAATGTTTGCAGGCACAGTATGCTGGCCTGTAAAAAGGGTTTGTTCTTTAATTGTTTCTTTAATTTAACTGTGTAATAATTCTAAAAAAATAAAGGTTTTTACATCACAGATTTTGCTTATCATGGGTTATTTTTGGAATGTAACCCCCGCAATGAACAAGTGTCAACTGTAACCCCAAACCGTGTCCCTTAAGAAAAGTATTTACATTAATGAGTGGTTAATACATAACATTAACATAACTTCCACTTTTACACTGTCAATTAAAAAAACAGCTTGATTACAGTTATTCATCAAAAGCAAAGGTAGTAGGTAATGCTTTAAATGGTTGCTGTTGAAGTTATACTAATTCTAATGCGACCTACCTTGATCAATAAAATTAAATACTGCAATTGCACTATGGATATAGAGCATTAGACACGAAGAATGCCAAATTTGAACAGCAATTTAAAAATAACTGATGTTCTTTTTAGAGCCATTGAAAGAAAAAACATGACATTCTCAGTGGTGTTTAGATGTTACATTTAATTTGTTTTATACATTTGTGTTTGTTGATATATTCATGTGTCTTTAGAAAATGAAATCTGCAGTAAAGTACAACATTAACAGTGTGGTCAAACATTCCTACACTATATACATTGTTATTGCTTCACCTCATTATAACTATTTAAACGAAAATGCTTTTAATTTTGCTGACCAGATATTTGTCTAACAGTGTTTGAAACAAATCAATAATTGTCTAAAAGACATTTGGATGCACAAGATAATGCAGTGCTGCAAATACTTGTCAGAGCCAGTTATATTTACTTCCACCTAAAATCAAATCATCAGTCAAGTACTTGGACAAAATGTTCAAAAAAAGGAATGTTTATATACTGACTATATTCAATACCAAATTATACATCAGATCCAATACTGAATAAGAGATAATAGAGAGTAAATAACTAAATTGAAAAGTGTTTCAAACGTGGCCATGGGCTTCTCAGGTCTGCCCACGTCAGGCATTTTGCTGGGAAATGGGCGGCCCGCCAGATTGGGGCCAAGCCGGAGTGGTCAGGGGATTACAATTCTGCCGTGCTCACCGCAGGGGGTGCCGAGCGGGCCTCAATTACCCTGCAGCGGCGTGTTTGATTTGGCCCGGCACTTTTGGGGACGAACCAAAAGCTGAATAATGCGCCATTAGCAACTCAAAATCCTCTGCTGAAATGAGTCCACTTATGCCTCACATACAGTAATTGTGTGTCCATCAAAGACTGCGAGGTCGGCAGCAATTACCCTGATAACAACACGACAACTGATGCGTAACATTAGCTCACAAAAACACCTTTAAGTGCAAACTTAAAATCACAGATTCTTGGAGATGATGTAAACTGTTTGTATTTGCAAATGTAGAGAGAGGGAGAGAGAAAGAGAAAGAGAGAAAGAGCGGGCGAGTTGCCTTCTGTTGGCTACGTCAGTGCTGTGCAATTGAATTTTACAGGATATGAGGCAGCAAATGGCATGTAAAGGCTGAGGCATTAGACGCTTCTAGACACATAGGCCAGACAGATAAGGGAGGTGTAAGTGAAATCATTAGGTAACTCTGCAGGACATCCGGGCCACTTTTGGAGCCTGGCAATGAGCTGGGCGAGCCAAAGGTCCTCTCGGGCTTCACTGAACACACACTCAGCCTCAAATACACTGGTTACAAAAAATACACAAACACGAGCAAACAAGCCACACTTGCCCACGCTGCATTTTGATTAGGGTGACCCCAAGCTATTGTGTTTGCCCACCTGTGTTTAAAAAAAGCCAATCTGGCTTGTGCGAAGTGCACTTTTCAAGTCGAAGCCCAGCCCAGCAGAGGAGAAAGAGGGGAGCAGCCAAGTGTGGATGCACCTCATTACCTCACTCATCCACACACCAATTACCCCTAAATAAATACACCCAGCCCACAGGCGGCAACAATGACATCCGCCTTGAAAAGGAAGAAAGGGGGCTGTTCAGAAAGCATTTGCACGCACAGGAGAGTGCTGATGTATAATGACGGACTGAAAAAAAGTACAGAGAAAAGAGTCAAAAGAAGAACATGCGGGGGGCGAGGGGGGCATAGAGTTCGGTTTTAGGCGCTCGAAGACACGATGGAGAAAGCAAAAGATGGAAAAAGGCACAAAGCGAGCGTGGTGAATTGATTCAGAAAATGATAATTTCTTGCTAAATTTCACCTGGCATTCTTTTTTGGGGTGTGGTGGTCAAAGTTTCACTGTTTTCATGCAAGCAGCAGTGACATGACTCTGAAACATTTAAACCAAAGGGCACTTGACGAGCATAGATTGGTCGAAATAAGGAAACATTTTCAGGTAGTTCATCAAAAACAACATTCACGGTTTGAAAGGGCCCAGACAAAATAAAAGCGGACTTCAGTAACTTGGCGAGCGAAGGTGAGCGGAGGATGCGGCACAAAAGGACTGTGTGAGAGAGAAGGAAGACAGATGTGTTTTCGGGGAAGAGGGAAAGCCAAGAGTTTCTTCATCGCCCTCCACTCCCACCTCCCTTCCATGTGGGATCTTTCTGCATGACTGACTCGGTCATACCTGGGGGACAAAATACTCTCTCTCTTTCTCTCTCTTTGACCGTTTCTCGCTGGCTGCCCCACTTTCTTCCTCTCACACATGATAAGTCTGTGCCACGACTGGTTTGAACGAATAGCGAGCCAACGGTTTTTAAGGTGTGGTTACGACAAACTGGATAAAGGAAGTCAGATGATCGTAAAATAAATTGCAATCATTTCTTTCAAAGCTGGATATATCTTCCCACACGACTTCTCAAAAAGTTTGCTGCACATAATTCAAGTCAAGTATAATTTGGTGGAAGCTTTTCGCCTTGACTAGAAACGCAACAACAGTTTTTCAGGGGGCTGCCAGATCTAGTCACCTAGGTTTTCCACCTAGAGTACTGACAATTCACTCTCAATTCCACTGAACACATGATATATATATATATATATATATATATATATATATATATATATATATTCAAATGTGTGTAATAATTGCAATAGCTGAATATGTTTTTTTTAAAAATCATCACAGCATTCCAGAGCGGCATCCAGGAGCAATTTCGACTCCTGTGACGTATGACGACATGCTAGGAAACATATACAGCAATGTTGTGTTATATTACCATGTACTAGCATATAAAAAGTGTTTGACGAACTTAAATCCAAGACGGAAACACAACAAAACTTACGGGCAAGGTGCATTCTCTATCCCTTTATCATTCCAGGTTTCAATTTAAACAATATATTTTGTAATTACATTGAGAAACATGATACAGTTCATTCATCGAATCAGCTCATTTGATAAAATATAGTTTGTGATGTGCATTTATGCCATAGGTCGCACAAGAATGTGGCTCGCCAATTATATTGCAGGGCAGACATACGTTATTTATTCATGTGTAACGCACACCCCTAATTTTTGATTAGAAATCAGTCAAATTTTTGTTTCACGCATTTGGGCTCAAACAAAGCCTTGTAAGTGACAATCATTGTTGAATATGTGCTGCCCTGTTTTAAAACATTTAGTGACAACGTAAACTACAGCCACAATACCAACATAGAATACACGATACTTAGAGTTGTTTCCCTTGTCGTTTTTTGGGGGGGGTTCATTTATATATATCAGGACGACTATCGGTTTTCTCCATTCTCTATAATTTGTCTCTTGTACCGTGAATTTGTGGTTTGTGCGCAATACATGTGAATTTCAGCATGACTGGCAATTTAGAGCTTGAAAGAGCTGTCATATGCCGAATGTTTCCTCTTCGCAGCCTGGGTTGCCATCTAACGGGCACCAATATACCATTAAAAATAATAAGAAGACTGAATTAAAACTTTATAACTATAGATATTGGTAATTGCGCAAAACAGCCATACTTAACTCAGGTTTCAGTCAGTGTGAGGTGAAGAAAGAAATGAAGAGCCTCTCCACAGGAGCTATTTAGAATTGTCCTAAATATTCATATAATTTTACACAAGTGATTCAGAGATGTTTACCTAAAATAGACCATTGGGTCTTGTGGGTCTTATATGAAATATTGTGATAATGATATAAAAACAATTGCCTGTTAATATGTCATCTGGTGGTTTAATGGTTAAGATTGTGCGCTCTAACCACTGCCTCCCAGGCTAAATGCCCGTTGCATTCAATGTTTTGCGTTTGTCGTCAGCGTTATTTTTTGAGCTATCAATCATTGCACAAATATGGCATTAAACTACTGTAAAGCCTTGTATATAATGCTCATCCAAACCTTTTTGTTATTTTGGGGAGGAAGAAATGCGCGTTATAAATATGGTAAATCGAATGCAAATGTTCTCTCTTTAAAAAGGGCAACAATAGATGGATTGTTCATGTCTGGGATTTGAGAAACTCTAACCATGTAGGTAATCGATCTAAAAAACGTTAATTGGTCCTCGTACCTTTGCTTAAAAATGCAATGGTTTGACATTAGTACAGGGGGGAAGAGGTTTCTGCGCTTCCGACAGGCCGGCCTCAGCGCGGGGCGCCGGACCCGCTCGGCTTGTCGCGGTGTCGTGCGTATCGCGCCCGAAAGTACCTGCGCTGCGGGTTAGGGGCTCGCTCGTGAATAATAAGGATAAGCGGTGCAGATAATGAGATGAGATGAGATTTTTCTTTTTTTTTTTTGAAGTGGCGTTGCTACTTCGCAGATTTTCAGTTTTTGCGGGTGGTTTTGGTCCCCATTAACCGGGTCCAAAAAATAATAATTAAAAAAAAAAAAAAAAAAATATTTGAAGGTGTGCCGCTACTTCGCGGATTTTCACTTATCGCGGGTGGTTTTGATCCCCATTAACCGCGATAACCGAGGTCTTACTGTATACGATATTTTCCATACAAATATTTTCTTCAAATGATGTCATGCACAATTATGTATTCTTTTTAATTCAAGCACAGCAAATCATTAACTAACAAAAGGAAACAATCAACTACTTAGGTTTGCTAATTTGGACTTGAACTTAATACATTATTTGTATAAACCTATAAATTAAGAATAATTAACATATCATTGTAATTTCCAGCTCTGAGAATGTATCAGGTTGTTGAGAGGTACATTAGCATTTTTGCAAAAGTCTTAAGTCATTAAGAGAGTGTGGGCTAGTCATTTCCTTTTCAGCCACCTGAGCAGTCAGCTGACAGGTGCAGCTGCTCCGTGCATAGGAGTGGCTGCATTCCGGATAGGCTGTCACCACATAAACCGGGCGGCTAACTCCGGCTGATTCACCTGACCAGGGGCAGATTATTAACTCTCCTGAACCACGTCTAGTAACGTGCCAGCTTTCCGCATGGTTGCTTCAATCAACGCAAGGTGATGGATGGAAGTGAAATGTTTATTGGGACCTGTTGCTAATTGAGCGAGAGCACGGCAGCCAAATGTGGTGCTACGGGTGGGTGGAGTCTGATTGACATGCTACGGGAGCATTGACAAAATTCCTGCTTGTTCTATGCTTGACTGACCTAACTGACCTAACATGAGAATTTTCTTCTTTATGGACCATGGGGCTGTTTGTATTAAAAAAACATTTACACGAATGCTCAAAAGAAGCTTAACATAAACAAGTGTGCTGCCTC
Source organism: Urocampus carinirostris (assembly GCF_059441175.1). Taxonomy (NCBI): domain Eukaryota; kingdom Metazoa; phylum Chordata; class Actinopteri; order Syngnathiformes; family Syngnathidae; genus Urocampus; species Urocampus carinirostris. The sequence goes on from NC_142352.1 coordinate 43,651,588, forward strand.
ACACCGATGAGCATGCACACACTCACAGAATTAAAAAAGTGTGAAATTTCTCTAGGAATTACAACGAAAAACAATTAAGTCCCAAGAATCTAGTAATAAATGGATTGCGTGCTCTGAGAGGCGCCACATCGCACCTTTGCCTGAGTGGAATTTACAGAAAATATGTGTTTATATGGTACACACCCACCAATGATAAGGCAATTCACACAACAAACCGCAACAAGAAAAATACCATTCCCGGCTTTTGTTTAGAGTCATCATGTTCACTGAGCAAGTTGTGACAAGTCAATTTAGCAGTTACAAAACAAAAGACTTTCCCCGTTCACAAGCACTTACAGATTTGTTTGCGTATGGAAAATTACGAAAAAAAAAACCCCCACAAACCACAAAATGTTTTTCTTTATTCTCTGTACAAACACTTCAATGCATTTTAATGAGCCACATTTGGTACTAGAACCTCTACTTTGAGTCAGTATTTAACCTCTACTCTGACACAAAATAACATACTAAAACAAATGTTCTTGTTGTTTATTTCACAATCATTTTCTCTAAAATGGCTAGAATACAACATGGGCGCATACCAAAGGGAAGGCAATATGTACACCCTAAATGTTGAGCTAATTAGGATTTGTTTACTTTTCAGCCAAAACTTAATTAAACTCCAGCCCCCCAAAATTAGTGAAAGTTCAAAACAGGTACAAATATATATTTTTTAATATACAAGGGAATATATAAGGGAAAAATAAAGCCGGACTACATGCGGTTGCTGCGTTACCACCAAAGTTTCAACTAAGGAATTTCTTCTTCATTTTAATTTTTTTTAAAAACAATTCCTTGATATTTTGGGATCTTTTACAATGCAAACACCAACAGCAAGGCCGCAAATGTTTATTTCCTATTTTTTTTTTGCAAAAGTTTAAAATGCATTCACACTGTTTTACAACTACAAACAGTAGGTAGTGAGTGCCAAGCTACCCTAAGTTGGTCCTTCTGGTACAGCATTCGGGTTTGCACACTCATTATATGCTTGGATGGAAACAGCCAACTAAAAAAAACAAAGGATTGATAGACTGCCTATATTAGCTATTGCTGACTGATTACTGAATACATTAAAAATGACCATTAAGAAACATTCTGAAACATGTGAAAACATGGAGAAATTATAGAACATGAGGCTGCACACTCCTTACATAATTTGACATACAAACTGTCACTCAGACATTCCTGTGACATTCGCAAAAAGAAAAATATGCCATCATTCATTCTCACGGAAATATAAAAAAATATATAATCAAGCATTTGTTTTCATTCATTTTCAGCCACCAGTCATTCATGCACAACTTGTAATTTTAAATGCAATTATAATAATTTAAATGATTGACTATGAGGTCAAACTTGTTTCCTTTGTCATTAAAAAGAAAACAAGTTCCAATTGTCACGTTATTCAAATGAAAGTTTTGGGAAATTACTTAGAATCATATCATTTTCTTTAATTGTTTACTGATGAAATGTTTTGGTTCGATTTATTTGTGGGGACTGAATTTATACAGAGCAAGATGACATTTTGACAAGATGACACAGCCCTTGAGTTGCAAAAGACACATTGGATTTCAGTGGAAACAATACATATTGGCAAACCCACTTATTTCATCAGCCAAATTCCTAAATTAACACCTTTTTGGTGAGAAAGCACCATTTGGATCGCGTCAACAAACACCACAGCTGGCATTGAAGGGTAAAATTAATTACTTCAGATACATGTGCTTCCTCTCAAAGAGGCAGACTTATTTGCATTCGGGAACATTCAGCAGAAGTAATCGATGCACATGCAAAATACGGCCACCAAATAACCCAGGCCCCGTCTCAAAGTGCGCGCCCCCAGTCTCTCTTTGCTAAAGCCCCGGCAGTTCAGCCATGCAATGGGAAACAAACACAGGTAGCGAGAGCAAATCAGACGGCGACAAAACACAGGAACATGAATGAGGAGAATTACAATGACAGGGCTGGATGAAGGACAATGGGCTGGGCATTAAACAAACGGCAAATCCCAGGATGGGGCTGCTGGGAGTACGATACAGATTACAGGCACATCGTCCCCTGTCTGGGGACCAAGGAAGGGGCAGAGAAAAGAACACAATATTGCAAACTGACAGCTGACGTCTTCATATAAATGTATGAATTTACATTCCAATTAGAAGAAATTTACATCTTAATCACTGAGAGTAGCGTGTCACCCTATCAGTTAGTGTGTTGCTACGGTAATGAGGTGGGATGCTGCTGTGCTCCCTCATCCAGACGCTGATATGGGAGCAGGCAGACGCTCCCTGTTATGAAGGAACTCTACCATCTTTGCCATTCCATATTAATGCTATGAAGCTGTCTAAAATACCAAGGAGGTGGGAGCCTGCACCTGCAAATAATGTGCCAAATATGGAGTTTGAAAAACATTCAACATATCTTATATACAGTGTAATGAACCACAAGTGTCTCATCCTGTCATTCAAATGACAAGTCTTTAAGATTTGAAGGACCACCCAGTGCTAATTTCCATTCCAATAATGGGTGTATCATCTTTAATGATTTGCACTTTGTTTTATAGAATTCAGAATAAATGGGGAAGCCATCTGTGAAATTAGTCAAACATATGATGTGATCAGCCGCTAACAAAGGTAAAGTGAGTGGCTTGTTCTGGTGGACTGGCAAAACAGCATAGAGTAAAATTTTTGGCAGAGAGAAGAATCGCCATTTACGAGAGATTAAAAGCAATCTCAACATAACATTTAGTTCAAATTGAATTAGTTTACAAACAAGGGAACATGTTGTGGTTTGTTGTACTGACAAGAACGTTTGGCTAGAGGTTTTAACACAACAACGACATGTCTGAGCAGTGTCCGACAAGCTTGCGGGAGTACTAAATACAATTGCTGTGAATTTTAGTAACTCCAAAGAAGTCAACATTTAATCAAAAGCTCATAAAGCATAAGCTGAATAAAAATAATGCCAGGATAATATGTTTTGAATTGTACTCTTAACTTTTGTTTCGAAGCATCAGTTGATATGGTCTCGCAAGAAAAACTTAGGCACATTTGAAAATTTTAGGAATAAGGTAACTTCTTGCCGATTGACTGTGACTTAGAAGAGATCCAAACTCAGCCACATTTTGTACATATGATGAAATAAACTTTTTAAAATATCATTTTTTTTTAGCTATAGAGCTTTCACTTTATGCCTTTTAGATTTTGTGATTTATTAATTTTATTTAAGAATGAATGATTGAGTACTGTATTGTTGATTAACGATTAATGCGTAGATTTACCCTTTGTTTTTAAATGACAATAGCTTAAATGTGTCCTTTAAAAGTTAAGGTAGAATATGTTCTCTATCAAGCATGTGTTAACAATGCCATATTGAGTTAAAAAAAAAAAAACAGACATTTTAATTTATTTTCCACTGTGCTTATCTGCTTTTATCTTTCGGGGTAGAGCATTATATGTAGGAGGAATGGGACAGTGGGGTTGGGGTGGAGAGTAACTTCATGCACGTACCCACGGTTTTGATTGTTTAAAAACAAAAGCCTGTTTCAAGAACCGTACAAACGCCAACGTCAACACGGAAAATATTTTTAAAAAGAGCTTATTCGAGTTGGCTTTAAAATGCACATATTTACACGTGCAATATGAGGAGCTTGTCGAAATGACACAAGCCAGGAGATGGTAAAAAGTTCCAAATTCTGCTCAGTTGCTTCACAGAGGTTATCCAACACTAAGCACTATGCATATACTTGCTCTTTTGCACTTTTTGTTCGTGTCGAGCTAAAAAGCCATATCTGATGTAAGGTTTTTATCCCTTGTAAAAGTAGATTTTAAATTGGCAATATTTTAAAGGGGTTGATTATTGGGTATTTTTTAGATTACCAAGAATTTGTTCAAAATCTCAGAAATAGAAGAATCTGAATTGAAGTACGTGTGAGGCAAAGAATAGTTCCATATTTGCCATGTTTTTTTTCTTTAGTTCAATGGACATTGTACATCTCCTTCTGGTGTACATGTTTTTTGGCCATCCTTAGGAAATAACAAGAAATAAATCGTAAATAGAAAGGGTCAGTTGTGAGATTCAGCTTATATTGAGTTAGTGCGTTACTATTATTTTATTATTTTTGTATATGTTGCGCTACTATTTGTGTTTAAATGTCCATTGCTTTAACGTCATACCAAGCATGTCATTATGTTCATGATGTTTCCATACCTTGTAGCAAGTTTTGCTGTTTGAAATACACATTTCATCAATCTTAATGTTTGTCCTTTGATTTAAGTTAACCAGAGGCATAAATGTAGGTGATAATGACATAGAAATAAGCATATTAAAAATCAGTCCTTCGGATGTAAATCCTTTCAAACCATTCTACAATAAAACAGGGAAGTATATTAGGTAAGTTATTCAACACCAATCTTCTAGCTGAGCAGGCATTTCCAGTTTTTGGTGTGAACACTCTATTAAGGGTTTCAGATTATAATCAAGACATGTCAACTTAGACCAGACAGGATGTTTTGACATAATGACTGCGAAGCTAAAAATTGAATGAAAAGAAATGGCATTTAAACTATTTCGATTGTCTACCATAGAAGGCTATAAAATTTATTTATACTACTGTAAATTGCTCATTTGATTTACCTATATATTCACTCGGAGTAGACAAAGAAGAAGCAGAAGTGTTACAACATTGGGCAAAATGTTGCGTGCCCAGAATAGCCCTAGCATGCGTCCCCAAACAACAGAAAAGTGTGGTGATATGCGGGGAGTGGCTCAGAATCTACTTTAGCCTGCAGGCTGTTAGAGAGGATGCTAGGATGCTGCACATACCCCTCTGGCACTTATCGTGCATATTCTAACATTGCAAATTGATTCCCAGGGCACCATTGCTATGTCTGGGTACAACTTTTTGTCTGGCAAAGCAACACCGTATTGCCTTTATCTGTGACAGACAAATGAGACAAGTCTAAATAACAAGACCTTAAAATTAAATTAATGTACAAAAACTTAACATAAAACGTGTATTAGACAATCTGCCAAGCAAATTCAGAGTTGTTTATATGAACTTTATAACTCTCTATACTAGTTGCAATTCATGCCAATAATGCCTCTTCCATTAATGCCCCACGTTGCATAACGGTTTTGTGTAGTTGAAATAAAGAATACATTTTTAAGCAATGATACCTGCCTGCCCTCTGTTTTTGTAGATTGGTATTTCTAGCATCTTGAAAATGCATTATGGGGTAAAAGACAGTGATATTTTTGGAAATACATAAAAACCTTATTTTTTGCAAAAAAAGATGACAATTATTTGGCGCACGAAAATACAATGGGCCCGGTTTTTGGCAGCCTCGAAGTCCAACATAGGACAATACAAATTAAAGTGTTTCTCTGAAATGCTATTTTTTTTTCATGTGAAATTCACACTTGAATATATGTTGTAAGAACAACAAACATTTGCACTTAGGTAATTTTTTAACCATTCATGTCAATATTATAGCTGTGTTTATTCTAATTTAAAAGGGACTTAAAATCCGAGTTAAGAGATTCAAACTTTTGTAATATTATGTATTCCACATGCTAGGCACGGGGCCCACAATTACAGTCTTCAAGCACAAGACTCCTGCCGGTTTACAATGTTTACTCCTCCAAAACACATTTTTTTTAATGATCAAGCCTATTATCAGGTTTCTAAAATGCTTTTTGACCCGCCAATTAACCTGACACGCATGTTTTTGGAATGTGGGAAGAAACCGAAGTGCCCGGAGGAAACCCACACAAGCACGGGTAGAACATGCAAACTCCGCACAAGAAGGCTGGTAGATGGATTTGATCCCATGACCTCAGAACTGTGCCACAGACCTGCTAACAACTCAGCTGCCCTGCCACCCTTGAGCAAAGATCGTGAATGTCACAAAGGTTTTGGATAATTAATTAAATTATAAGGCAAGTAACGCGCCGTCTGAAATAAACAAAATAAGACTGAGGATGCAAAGTAAAGCACTTTTGCGTTTACATGATTTGACCTTGCTAAATCTGCCTCCTTCAATATTCCCCATGACACATACTTTTGTGCTCTAGCCGTCACCCACCTCCGCATGCAAGCCTTCCCTTCAATACATACAGTGTTCAACATTATATACAATGTGATTCCGGAGTGCTCAAGTCAAAGTCTGGATTTAAATCCACTTGAGACACTTTGGTGTGATCTTAAACGGGCAATTCAAGCTAAAAAATCCTCCAATATGGCAGATTTGAAACAATTTTGCAAGTAAGAATGTGAAAAAAATCCTCCACAGTGTTGTGAAAGACTCATTACCAATCATCATAAACATTTGATTTCTGTATTTGTTGCCAAAGGTGGCCCAACTTGCTATTAGGTTCAGGGGGCAATAATTTTTTCCCATAGTCAAGTCAAGTCATGTTTATTTGTATAACCCTTAATCACAAAGAGTCTCAAAGGGCTGCACAGACCACAGATTATTGCAAACCACAGAGTATTATTACACCATCCCCTAAACTAAAACCTACAAGAGGGCAAGTAAAAACTCAAAAACCTCAACATGAGGAAAATGAAGAAACCTTGAGAAGGGACCGCACATGAGGTAATCCCCGGATGACTGGGCTGCAATGGACGTTGCAATAACAAATACATTAATAAACAGATATTGTCAACATAAAATATAGGTTATTCCTAGGGCAAGATAGGTTTTCCTTTTTTTGTGCCTTTATATTTGAAATCAACATTTCAAAACTGGATTTTGTATCTCTTTGGGTTTTCTCTTTGTGATACTAAAATTGGTTTGATAGTCTGAAACCTTGGTGGGTGATAAACATGCAAAAAGCAAAAACAACAAAAAACAGAAATCTGGAAGGCGGCAAATACTTTTTTACGGAACTCTTTTTATCTGATCATATTGGAATATATTTGTTAGGTTGTTCAGTTCAGTCACTCAATTGGGTGCATATCGTGAGCATCATTTTAAAACGTTTCAACCCGTTGGCTTCAAGCTTAATCTTTTATTTGGGCCATCCATTTTATTGACTTGCCACCCATGCCCTAAAGGTTTTATGTAAGAATAATTTCACCAAAGTATAATTCTTAATGAGTATTGCAGGGATGTGATTTGACCAAAGTGAAATTATCTGAAAATTAGCGGGGGGGGGGGGGGGGGGGGGGTGTGATTGCTAGCTGGGGGGGGGGGGGGGGGGAACCAGGTAGGACCAGGGCAGTGCCCTGGTGGGGGGAAAAGTGGGGCGAAGCCCCCCCCCCCCGGAGCTCATGGGTTTTTTTAAGTACTTTCACTCAACATCTTGAAACCTAAAAAGTGCAAACATGCAGCATTCATTTGAGTTTGTGTCAATGATTAACCATGTTATTAATATTAAGTAAATTATGTACCATAATAATATCGTGGCCATTAAGAAAATCAATGGTAGAATATCATACAAGTACTTAATTTAAAAAATATAAATACTGACAATAGTTTTGATTACTATTAGGCTTAATAATATTTTTAAATTTCCTAAATCATATTTTAAATGTAATAATTTATTTCTTTAATAGCAGCGTATCCAAGTATTTGATAAATGAAAGTACAATAAGTATAGGCCCTACAGTAAAGTGTTGGTGTAATGTACACATGAAAATCTATTATTGTAATTGTTAAATATTTATGGCCATTTTTATTACGTTATAATATTTTCGAAAAAAATGGGAAAACTGTCAAATAAATTTGAAAAGTTTACCACCTACCTCAAAATTCACGACTCTATCAGCAACTGGTACAGGTTGTTGGGGTGGATCACGTCTCTTTATTACCGCTTCCGATTGTGATGTCAATAAGGGATGGAGGCCGTAAAGTTTTGGAGTTTTCGTTTGGGCACCGAAACTTCCAGCGATGGAATAATTTGTCGTTCTTGACTGGAGTTCTTTCACGTGTTTTTTGCTCTTTGCGTGACTTTCAAGAGCTTTGAAACCTCTCCCACCATAGTCGATGGTATCATGACACCAAATGCAAAGTGCTTTCCCGGCACGATCGATCTTCCGAATAAAGTCATTGAACAAATTCGTCACAGTCTTCTTTCCAACATTCGTAGATAATTCCTTCTCCAACCAGTCCCATCGAAACTTGTTTTTTACAATCTTATCAATTTCTTTAGCTCGCGGAGCATCTTTGCGTTCGATCACGGACATCTTTCTTTAAACACCCGGCAAAAACGTGTGAGAAATGAACAATGGCACACTCCTATAACAAGCGCGTTTATTGGTCAACACGAGACTTCAACCAATCGCAAGTACGTTTCATTTCAGTTACGGAAACACTCAAATGGCATGCTGTCGAGACGAAATCGTTTTTTTTTACCAATTAAAACACCGGAAATTTTAAAATTTTATTTTTGGAGATAAAAAAAGCGGAATTCCGCGAATTAGCGGAAAAATCACATCCCTGGTATTGCTGTCCGGCTATTGCTTCTGAGAGAACAACCATTAACTATTTGTCAAAAACAAGGGATAAGAAAGTGAAGGAGGTGTGGAATACCTGTGACACTACATTAATAAATGAAAATAATCCAAAACATATAAAGAATCTGAACCTGTGAGGAAGAATGTGTGTGTGTGTTTGCGGAGACGCTAGGGCGGCTTTCATAAGAATTTGCAGACTAACATATGGAGTAACCTTTGTGGCCTTCCGGGACTGGGGGCGTGGTGGTGGGCATACATTGGGGGGGTCTAACGCTCGGAGGACCGAAGGCACGCTAGGGAGAGGTGAGCTGTCACCCCCCATTAAGATCATTGCCTGAGCTCGGAAAGGGGGAGGGGAAGGAGGAGACTAGACAAAAAAAAAAAAAGATTCCTTGCTAACCGCCATCTAGAGCATCCTCGGGCCTTCAGAAGCCTCGGTCTTTAGTTGCCTCCTGGGAAACACTTGCACGCAAGTCCTCCTCATCCTAGGCCGACAGCATGGCTAGAACGTGTGTTTGTGCGTGTGTGTTTGTGTAATAGAGGGCCAGCGGCTAATTGTGTGTAGCTTGGATGCTTTAACAGAATGTATAAACCTTAAGTAACTGAAGAACGGCTAAGCCTGTTTTATTAAGCATGCCACACTTTGAGTGTGGAAAACATTGAGACGGAACTGGATTGTCCCCCCCAAAAAAACAAATCGGCGACTCACACCTGCATACCTGAATAATGATGCCCGCTGACAAGAAAAAATAAAAATACCAAGGTTTGAAAAACACTAAAATGTATCAGTATTTACAAACATGGCATTCATGTAATTCATCGGTAATAATTCTTTTAAGTCACATGTCTAATGTAAAGATAGAAATTCTGTGATATTCTATGCTCAAACAGATCCATCTCATCTATCAATCGAGTATAGCCAGACATACCTAAAGACGAATGGAAAGTCAATTCCATGGACATATATGAACATTTTCCAAAAAATTAAAACATTTAAGTCAGGGTGTCCAAACTTTTCAGAAAGCGGGCCAGATTTGGTAAGCTGAAATATATAAAGACCGCCTATTCAGCCTGGCATTCTTGGAACAGTCTTTAAAAATCCACCCTTCGTAAAAAAAATTGCAATTTTTGGCGATCAGCGTCACAACTTCAAAGCGCACCTCTGTACCATTTTTATTTGTCTTGCAGGCCTCGTGAAAAAGCACTGCTGTGCCATTAAAACAGATTCCAGTTGCTTACCTTTTTCAAATCACTCTGTTCCAGTTAGCTTTTTGTAGTCAGCACGTTTCGTCTGGCAGTGCCTCTTGATATTATATTCTTTAAAAACATCCACAGTAGAGGTAAGATCGGGCCAAAAAAAAGCACCCGAGCCCGACGCAGGCCCGAGGGGTATTAAACCCGACCCGGACCGAGCCCGACTAATTAACTGGATTTGCTGGCCCGGCCCGAGGGGAGCCCGAAATTACATATTTTATTTATAAGGAGGGGTGATTTATGATAACAAATTAAACTCTGCCTTTTGTTACAACATCTAGGCCTAAGTTAAATAAAACTGTATAAACATTTACATCTTTTATATTTCTGTGTCTGCACTGCAGATGTTACATTAAGCGACAATCTGTCATTGACGGTTTTTTTTAGAGGCGGCGTAAACATTTAAGAGCGTCCGTCATTTTGACGACTTGATCATTGGGCCATAATCCACAGCAGCAGTACGTCCTTAAGATTCTAGCGTTGGCTTCGCTGAGTGTCAAATTGACACACAGCGAAGCCAACGCAAGTGTCTGTATCATTTTCGACGATCAATTTGAAAGTGCTCCACAGTTCACTCTTACCAGAGTGTGTTTTCCTTGTCAGTTCTCCTCTCTTTAGTTCATCTTTCACTTCTTGTTGGTCCGACTCCATATCGGGGATACCAGGCCAAAATCATGCGAATTTGCGGAGGGGAAGATTATTAAGAGGATGTAGCGAGCAGAGACGGGAGTCGTAGGCGGAGTGCCAAACAAAGGTGCCAACGGGAGCTGCTTTAATGACATGTAAACTTGCAATAACAAAACAAACACGGGAGTCGCTAGAACCGGCCGAATTAAGAGTCCCCCTAGGAACTCGCTAACTAAACAATGGTTCCGTGGGTGAATTATGTACAACCCACTACAAGGACAGCATTCACGTCACGTGCACAGAGCATGCTCTGGCTCCGTTAAATAGCAATTACAGCTCCTTCTCCGTTTTATCCAAATTATTTATTTTATAACAAGTATTCCTTGGTCCAGTATCCATACATAGTTTAAGTATATATTTTTAATGAACATATATTTATAATTATTAATTAATTAAAAAAAAAAAAAAAAAAAAAAAAAAAAAAAAAAAAAAAAAAAGCAGGACCGAACCCGACCCGACCCGACCGTATGACTGACATTTCAGACCCGGCCCGAAATTGCCTCGGGTTCGGGTTCGGGCTTGGGCTCGGGCCATAAATCTTAGGTCTAATCCACAGTCTCTTGGCTAATTAGGCAGATGCAGTTGTTTCAAATTTCCATGAAAAAAACCCCCTCCAATTTCCACTTGTCCTGCAAGTCATCTTACCCTTTTTTATTTTCAGTAGCCATTTCGTACATGGGGCGGGCTCAAATTATCTCAGAAAGCCAAAGGAAAGGTCGTCAAAGGGCCACTGCCATCATCTAGTGAAATGGTGATTCTTTTTGGTGTACAAATTTATTTTAGACTGTAGTCAACATTACTGGCGGGCAAATTCTTTAGAATTTCATGACAGAGGCTGCGGGGCCAGTAAAAATCTTATCACGGGGGCCAGACTTTTGGACATACCTGAAGATGTAAAGAAGTCTGAAGTCAAAAGAAATGGAAGGGTTAAAGGTAATGTAGCTTAAACCTCCAAAATGACAAAAAATAATCCCACCCATATTTTAAACAGTAATCTGGTAAAATTGCTAGGTTAAATGTTGGCAAACCTGTATTTTTAGACAGGTCAAGTTATTGTAATAGGAGATTTAATTCCAGATTTTCTTCTGCCACCTGAAAGATCACAAGCCAAACTGCACACCCAAACCATCAAGGTCCAAAAACCTCATCTTTCACTCATCAATTTTCATTTGTGGAATCGATAAAGAAAATGTGTGTCTGTTGACATGAAAAAAGGCTTGGGAGGTAAAGGAATACATGTAATAGCGTAACACAATCAGGATACCAAAACAAAAACAATTGTATTCCAATTACAGTAACAGAAAAAAAAGAACCAATAACAAGTATATTTTGAATGAAAGGATTACTTATTTAAAAAAAACAGTTTTATTTAAAAGCATTTTCTACATTGCACACAAGAGGGGACAATATTGAAGTCTGGTGTGCATTAGTTTTAACTATTTTTATTATTTTTCCCGTTCGCAAGTTTCTTTACACTCACCATGTCTGTTCACGCCTCTCTCTCTCTGCCATCTCATTCAATCCAAACACAAGCAGTGGCGTGCAAACTCTCAGGAAAGATTAGTCATGATAGTTGTGTTGAAAAGGTCTCTGAATGCCCTTAAAGTTTTATTTGAATTTATAACAAATATATATTTGTTTCTTTTGCATTTTTAAAAATGTGTTACGCCAATTTCCAAACTTTTACAGCAAGTATCGGCCCTAAAAACCCCATATTGGTCAATTCTTGAATTAAAGTGCAACTAAAGTGAAAATATCAACAAACAAGTATAAACAAATGAAATTACATGAAATGGTGCAATTTAATGCAGCTGTTCATTGTGTCTTACATTCACAAATACATATAGCACTCAGAGATAAGTTGTGTCAATCATAATTTCTATTACTTAACACTAGAGAACAGAGAAAAATGACGAGGGGGTTTAGAAAGTGAAAATTTAGAAAGTGAACACTAGTTGTGTTTGAAACAGTATTGGGTTCTATGTGCTTTTAATATGAACTAAAACATAGCATATATTTTCGCCGTTTGAAAGAGAAACGTTTATTTTTGCTCAACACACTATACTACGTGGTTAAAAAGTAAGCACTTTTTTGTTAGACTAAAAGCAACTACCTGATCTTGGTTACCTCTGTGTTTTTTCAAGGTTACATTGTTCATTTATTTAAAACCAAATTTAAAAGTTTTATTTGTCTTTTGTTAGCATATTTGCTATTGGAGTAATCTAAATGCAATCGCAAGTAATCAAATTACATAACCGCAATATTATTTATTCGGATTACATTACTGATGACATCTTTCAACAGGTAATTAGTAACTGCATTGGATTACATTTTTAATGTAACCCCCCCCAACTCTGGATAAAAATGACCTAACAAGTTCCAACAGGGTGTAGACCTCAAAAAGGTAAAACGATGAGGGCAAGAGGTATTCCGAGGATTTATGAAGTGTATTATTCCCAATAACGAATCTTTAAAAAAAGCTGGTGTTTTAAGATGGAAATACGAATTTGCTAACTCATGATTGAAAGTTCATTCATAGATAAAAATGAATTGAGCCAGCGATGTAAGCGCCAATCACATAGATTCAACTTCAGTTTCTTAGACATATATAATTGTGGATATATTCAGGATTTTTTGTAATAGTATAATGGTTTACAGTGTGTCCTTTATTCTTATAGCTTAGTGGTGGCAAGCTTGGTTTTTTGCTTACACTATGAATGTATTTGTAGTGTTCTTGCTAGATTGTTTGAAGAAAAAAAAATCCAAATAGATGACATAATTGTTACAACTGTCCTAGGCACATGTCTTGAACAGGATTGGAAAACAAAAATGGATAATTATTCCACTGAAAAAAACAGCCTCTCAAAAAACAAAAAAAAATCAACCAAAAGGTAAAAAACAAGGCTATCTAACATGGGTCCATACAGTGCATACGAGGATGCCTCTGATTTGACCTTTAGTGTGTGCTTAAATGCATTCTGTTTCCTAGATTCCACTCCTAACACCCCTGTCACTCATCATCACCCATCATTGCTATAGACAAAAGAGAGTTTGGTTAAGCCTCACAAACGCACAATGGAGTATTCACCCTCATGGAGTCTTGCCCACCTTTACACATAGCAGAAAATGTTTGCCAGATAACTGATGAAACTAAAAATCATGATGCTAATTTTGTAAAACACAAAAGCAAACACAAAGCTGCAATATCAGACACTTTTGAATGTATCTTTACTTTCCTTATGGTGCCACCCACTGGCCTTCGAACTTGCCCTTTAAGGAGCAGACATGTCTTTTGCATGGCCTAGTGACTTCTCCATGGACTGTAATTAAACTCTATTCAAGCTTCTATCCATGCCTTAACTATCCTCCATCCTCTGGCCTGGCCTTTCAATAGCCACCTGTGAACTTTGAAGGACAGGGACACTTGCCCTCATAAAATTCATGAGCATTGCCACATTCCGCTACCGGCCGACATAGCTCAGTGGCTGACACCGATTTAAACAAGCCCGTGTTTACTGTTGTGTAGATCCTTTTTAAATAGAACCATAGTCACTAAGGCAGGGGTTAAGTAGGTCCAGTGATTAGCTGAAACAAATGCCTTTATGGTGTGCTCAGAGATAAAGAGAGAATCAAGGAACCTAATTTGTTTTCATTGGAAAGGATTCACTCGGAGATTGCTGACAGAGAAGGTAGAAAAAGGCTATGTGAACACAGACCAAGCATCACAAAGCAGTTTCAGTGGAACAACTGTCGGATTAAGCCGGCACACAAAGTAAATTCTATTTGCGTCTCAAATTGACCGTGGCGTCACATCGAGACTCGTTAATTGTCAGGCTTGGTAGCACATACGAAATTTGGATTTTTTTTTTTTTTCATCAAATCAGACATTTGGTAGGTTAACAATTTTTATGTAAATAAAAAAAAGAGAAAGCTAATCCCTTAGGTCTAAATGGGAACTTTTAATTGGAAAAAAAACCGTATCAGGAAGTCCTATAAACGTTTTCAAACATACCTACAGTCGTATGCAAAGGTTTGGGCACCCCTGATCATTTTCAAGATTTTCCTTTATAAATCATTTGTTGTTCGGATCAGCAATTTCAGTTTAATATATCAAATAGCAGACAAACACAGTGATATCTGAGAAGTGAAATTGAGTTTATAAGATTTACAGAAAATGTGCAATAATTGCTTAACAAAGTAGCCAGGTGCATAAATTTGGGCACCCCAACAGAAAAATTACATCAATAATTATTAGATCCTCCTTATGCAGAAATAACAGCGTCCAACGAGGGTCTGGATTCTGGTTGAAGGTATTTTTGACCATTTTTCTTTACAAAACATCTCCACTTTAGTCAGGTTTAATGATTTCAGAGCATGGTCAGCCCGCTTTAAATCGCACCACATATTTTCAATAATATTCAGGTCTGGGTACTGAGATGGCTATTCCAGAACATTGTACTTGTTCCTCTGCATAAATGCCTTAGTAAAATTTGAGCAGTGTTTGGGGTCGTTGTCTTGTTGAAGTATCCAGCGCCGGCGCAACTTCAGCTTTGTCACTGATTCTAGAACATTGTTCGCAATAATCTGCTTATACTGACTAGAATCCATGCGACCTATGACTTTAACAAGATTGCCAGTACCTGCATTGGCCACACAGCCCCCCAGCATCAAATTTTACTGTGGGTATCAAGTGTTTATCTTGTAATGCTGTGTTCTTCTTCCGCCATGCATACCGCCCCTTGTTATGTCCAAATACCTCAATTTTACTTCCATCAGTCCACAGGAGCTTATTCCAAAATTAAGCTGGCTTGTCCAAATGTGTGTTAGCATACTTCAAGTGACTCTGTTTGCGGCATGTGCGCAGAAAAGGTTTCTGCCGCATTACTCTCCCATACATCATCTCCTTGTGCAAAGTGCGCTGAATAGTTGAGCGATGCGCAGTGACACAATCTGCAGCAAGATCATGTTGTAGTTCTTTAGAGCTGGTCTGTGGGTTGAGTTTGACTGTTCTCACCATCCTTCGCCACAGCTTTTCTGAGATTTTTTTGGGCCTGCGACTCCGGGGCCTTAACTAGAACTGTGCCTGTGGACTCCCATCACCTCACTATGTTCCTCACAGAGGAAACTGACAGCTGAAATCTCTGAGCTAGCTTTTGTATACTTCCCCTAAACCATGATGTTGAACAATCTTTGTTTTCAGGTCATTTGACAGTTGTTCTGAGGCTCCCATGTTGCCACTCTTCAGAAAAGATGCAAAGAGAAGAACAACTTGCAACTGGCCGCCTTAAATACCCTTTCTCATGATTGGCTTCAACTGTGTATGTAGGTCATGGGTCAATGAGCTTACCAAACAAATTTTGTGTTCCAATAATTAGTGCTAAAAGTATTCAAATCAATAAAACAACAAGGGTGCCCAAATGTATGCACCTGCCTACTTTTGTTTAAGTAATCATTGCACAATTTCTGTAAATCTTATGAACTTCATTTCACTTCTCAGATATCCCTGTGTTTGTCTGCTATGTGATATATTTAACTGAAATTGCTGATCCGAACAACCAATGATTTATGAAGGAAAATCTTGAAAATGATCATGGGCGCCAAAACCTTTGCATACCACTGTAAGTTGTAGTGTCAAGAAAACTTAATCTTGTTTTCGGGACATTTGATTCTGACTGTTTCTACATTTCCATCAAAGACTTCGATTATAATATAGCAGTGACACATGTTGTTCTTTCGTAACAAATTAGGTGCCAAATCAATATTTCTATCCAAATAAATTCAATTTAATCCTAGACACTGAAAAGTCCAATGTTAGTCAACACACACCTTCAACTCCACTATACAATAAGTGAAAAGGGGAATTGTATTAAAATAAGACCTCAAACAAGCAGGGTGGTATAGGTAGATATTTTGGGATAAGAACAATAAGGGACACATTTGAGGTGGAATTTTGTTGACAATCATGACAATTGCATTTTTGTGTTGTATAACGCAAATTCTTGACCAGGTTATCAAAGACCAATTGAATTCAAAAGCGACACGGCAAATGCAAACTCCGCCTCTTGACCCGTCCCCCCTTTCAGGACACAGAGTGTGAATGTGTGGGAAAGTTATTTTTGTGACCCAAGCAGAAAGCTTTTCTGAGTTTGATGCTCCAGCTCTGGATCAACATTCCACCTTTGAACCACTGTGACTACAAAACTTTGTGCCCATTAGGGCAACTTTCATGTTGACTGGAAGGGTGGCGGTTATCAATTTTATTTTTACAATTGAGAAACTGTAATTTAAATATATCAAATTGGCTATTCCACTGGTAATTTACCTCTGGGCAGACATTGTGGCTTTAATAAGGTGTGAGCATGCATAAGCAACAGGATGTTGTATGGATTCTGCGTGATTTGATTGTGGTCTTTAAAACACAAACAAACAATGTGTTGCTTCTGAAATGGGGGAAGTAGTTCCATTGAAGTACTTTAAGGCACTT
This sequence comes from Urocampus carinirostris, assembly GCF_059441175.1. NCBI lineage: Eukaryota > Metazoa > Chordata > Actinopteri > Syngnathiformes > Syngnathidae > Urocampus > Urocampus carinirostris. Next base: position 43,668,510 of record NC_142352.1, read on the forward strand.
CAACAGGTACTTGAGATTAGAAAACAGTCATGACTGTAAAATGTCAGCATTATATAACTTTCTGACTACGGTGCATTGCACGCTCACACCCACCCAAAGAAACCAATAAAAATATGTCTGATTAGCAGGAAACCTGACTAATTTTAATCATTAGTGGTCTAAATTTACTAAAAAGAGTTGAAAAAAATAACCCTTATCAATCTTATCACATTATTTTCATTTTAAGAATTATTTTATTCTTTTATTTTATTTTTGGGGTGAAATTTAACTCTCATTTAGTGGTATTTTTTATTTTCTTGAAAAAAAATCATGTTAAGGATTGTTTTTCCCATTTCCTTAGAAAACAAATTCATAGCATAAAACTAAGGTGGGGTGTGTCGTTTGAGTGGCCTTAAAAAGTTGAACGTTAAGTATTTGCATTTCTAAGTATGTGTTAAAAATGTCAAATTTAGTTCAAGGAGCCTTTACATTTTCTCAACCATTCTATCTGCTTTTATCTTGATTTTTTCAGAGCTTTTTGGTAATCACAATACATTAGGAAGCAGGAAGGGCTATGGGGGGAATTAAAAAATAGTTTATATGAGCGCTTTATGAAATGCATGTATTTGCACGCGCCACACTAACAGCTTTACAGTGGCTGCAATGAGTATTCAAGCCAGAAGACGGCATCGGCAAGCAAAACATTTTCAAATTCCGGAGAGCACATTTAAAGACTTAAACGTCAGTTTCTTAGGTAAAATTAATAATTCTTTTTTCACTAAAAACCAGGAAAATATTACTATATGAAAAAAAAATAGTTCAAAAAGTTTGCACACTAGAAAAATAATGAGCTAAACTACCTGCCAATAGGATAAGATTTATTTTCCGATTTACAGTGTCAATGATCTTCAGTGAAACACTGGTTGGGAGACATCAATGAAGAACATTAAACTATTTGCAAATTCTGTTTTGCATGTTTAGTAAACTTATTTGACATATCCAAGAGTTAATATTATCTTAAGAGCCAAACAAAAAGGGCAAAGACCCAAGGCATAGTGTCATTTGTAAAGCCAAGAAACTAAAAATGATTCCGAAGCTTAAACACCGACGAGGATCTAGTTTACAACCAGAGGATACGACTCCCAAGTCACTATCATTATGCTAATGGCAAGACCCCGCTGCACACTTACAAATAGTCTATAGTAGTGCGAGACCCCACGAATGCTGGGTGGCGCGCAAGTTACAGTCTTGCCTCGCCTAGCGCTCGCTTTAATGGAAGCTGAAGACAAGTAGGGCTATTTTAATCAGGACTGAGCCCAGTGTGGCCAGTTGGCTCTGATGGGGGCTGAGTGGTGCATGGACCATGTTAAGGGTTCACTGCTCACCGATGAAACAGCTTCACTTCCAGGGCTTGTTGAGGCACACCACACTCTTACACAGTCTGGCAGGGGAAGCAAATATGCCCGCTTTTGTTTTGCTTTAACGCAGTCCCTTTGTGATATTCAATGTTTTGGCTCTGAGTTGATTTATTACAGAAGGCAGCAGATTTGACAAATAACCAGATACATTCTTGCTAAGTGTTGACTTAAAATATCACAACTGCAAAATTTGGACCAGCATATTTGGATGTTACAAACGGCAAATTAATTATTATTATTTTTTTTTTAATCTATGGATTTCTAAAATGCACCGTGATAATGCATTTCAATATTTTGATTTCCGACTTTTGCTTTACAAAAAAGTTGGGGATACATTCATTCAATTCATATGAAATACAAGTCATTTGAACGTTAAATAGATTGTATTTTGTTATCACAAAAAAAATAACCAAAAGTAAAGTCTGCTACACCTAAGTGAATCATAAACACCAGACCAGGGCTTTTTCAAATACACATGCACGTTAGCAGAATAGATACAAAAAATTCCCTTAAATAATTGATGCACGTCGGACGTATGTTGTGAATATTTTTCGGCGCAGGTGTCCGATTGCGTGCTTCTGGCTGGCTTGTACAATGCTCCCTCTCCTTCTCACACATGCACAAAACATAGGCGCACCTCATTCCAAAATGCAGCACAAGCTTGTGGGCAACCAGGACAGGCAGTATAAATTATTCACTGGGAATATTATTTTAAAGGTCCCTTCCTATCAGATTGTGATTCTCCAGGAAGAGGAAAATGACGTACTGAAACATTTGCACAAAATCCAATGCATGTCGGTAGTTAAGTGGTGCCCAGTTTATATATATATATATATATATATATATATATATATATATATATATATATATATATATATATACCTTGGTCAAGAGGGGGGACCGACAGCAAGACAAACACATACAATAACAAAGAAAATAAAAGGGAAAAAAACGCGCAAAAAAAAAAAACACACAAAAATTTTTGGACCATGGCCAACCCAATTGCCCATACACCCAAACAAGTTAGGCACCTCGGCACCTAAGTTGGTCATGCTTTAGTCCCTTCAGATGAACCAGGACACAAGAAAGCGTCCATGTCACTCGGGTCAGGGTGACACAACACACTCTTCTGTTCGACAGCAGGGCCCGACAGCTTTCACTGGTTTACCCCTGCCGCATCATACGGGTGCCCAGCCCATCCTTAAGAACGCGTCCACTATCCTTTCACAACACACATATATATATATATATATATATATATATATATATATATATATATATATATATATATATATATATATATATATATATATATATAATATATATAAACAATGGCTTGCGAAACGATTTGGCCCCCTTGAAATTTGTGACCTTTCGCCACATTTCAAACTTCAAACATCAAAATATAAAACTGTAATTTCTTGTTAAGAATCAACAATAAGTGAGACATAATCTTGAAGTGGAACACACTTTATTGGATATTTTAAACTTTTTTAACGAATAAAAAAAACGAAAAAGTGGATGTGCAAAATTATTCAGCCCAATTGAGTTCATACTTCGTAGCGCCACTTTTTGCTGCGATTACAACTGCAAGTTGCTTGATATTTTTGCACATTCCTCCTTGCAAAACAGCTCGACCTCAGTAAGGTTAGATGGAAAGCGTTTGTGAACAGCAGTTTTCAGTTCCTTCCACACATTCTCAATTGGATTGAGGTCTGGACTTTGACTTGGCCATTCTAACACCTTGATATGTTTTTGATGAACCATTCCATTGTAGCTTTTTATTTATGTTTTGGATCATTGTCTTTTTGGAAGACAAATCTCCGTCCCAGTCTCAGGTCTTTTGCGGACTCCATCAGGTTTTCTTTCAGAATGGTCCTGTATTTGGCTCCATCCATATTCCCATCAGTTTTAACCATCTTCTCTGTCCCTGCTGAAGAAAAGCAGGCCAAAACTATGATGCTGCCACCACCATGTTTGACAGTAGGGATGGTGTGTTGAGGGTGATGAGCTGTGCTGCTTTTACGCCTAACATAACGTCTCGCATTGTTGTAAAAGTTTGATTTTGGTCTTGTCTGACCAGAGCACCTTCTTTCACATGTTTGGTGTGTCTCCCAGGTGGCTTGTGGCAGACTCAAACAACACTTTCTCTTGATATCTTTAAGAAATTGCTTCCTTTTAGCCACTTTTCCATAAAGGCCAGATTTGTGCAGTATACGACTGATTGTTGTCCTATGGACAGATTTTCCCACCTTAGCTGTAGACCTCTGCAGTTCATCCAGAGTGATTATGCATCTCTGATCAGTTTTCTCCTTGTATGAGCTGAAAGTTTAGGGGGACAGCCCGATCATGGTAGATTTGCAGTGGTTTGATACGCCTTCCATTTCAATAATATTGCTTGCACAGTGCGCCTTGGGATGTTTAAAGCTTGGGAAATATTTTTGTCTCCAAATCCAGCTTTAAACCTCTCCACAACAGCATATCGGACCTGCCTGGTGTGTTCCTCGTTCTTCATGATGCTCTCTGCGCTTTAAACAGACCCCATGAGACTATCACAGTGCAGGTGCTTTCATACAGGGACTTGATTACACACAGGTGGATTCCATTTATCATAGTTAGTCATTTAGATCAACATTGAATCATTCAGGGATCCTCACTGAACTTCTGGACATAGTTTGCTGCACTGAAAGTAAAGGGGCTGAGTAATTTTGCACACCCACTTTTCGTTTTTTATTTGTTAAAAAAGTTTTAAATATCTAATAAAGTGTGTTCCACTTCATGATTGTGTCCCACTTACATATTCTTGAATTAAAGTGCAACTAAGGAGAAAATATCAACAGACAAGTATAAACAAATGAAATCACATGAAATTGTGCAATTTAATGCCTGCGAGCATATATATATATATATATATATATATATATATATATATATATATATATATATATATATTTATTTTTTTTTTTTCCTTTATAAAATCTGTTTAGCGGCATACACAATGTGAAATTATAAAACAAATATCGTATAAAATACGGGAAAACCCTACAGGTTGACAGGTATGCAATCTCTGTGACTCTTCCTTGAAACTGCCCCTCCCTTCCTGCATAGCACAAGTACAGATTTGTTACGGCGCTCATAATCAACAATTTTTTTATATTGTTAATTTCATTTTACTAATCCTATTGCTGTACCTTTTATGTTTAATAACTATTCGAAATGTTTTTTTAAGTGATCAGGAAATGTGTTTTATAGCTATTTAGGGTTCACTTGTATGCCTTTAAGAGGATGGGAGCATCCAATTAGTTTTTAATTACTTCATATCGAGAAAATTTGCTCGGTACACGAGCAATTTGAGTTACGAGCGGGATCCCACCACTGTATAGGCCTTTGGACTTTTTGGTGATCTGTGATAAGCAAGGAGTACACAATTTACACAAACACAAGCCTGGAGGACTGAGTCTCTGTCTAATTTGTTCTGTATTCCATAATTTCTTCTTTCCATTTATTTTTATTTTCCTCTCAATAACATGGCCTGGTGCCTCTAAGGAAAAGTCCTCATGTTAATTAGATCTGACCTGAGAATCACTTAACTGCTCCTCAATGCTTATCCCTCTGCCCTCCCTCCCATTTTCCCCAAGCCTTTGCTCCGTTCACTCTCACATAGGTCCATTAACACCCTTCCCTCGGCACCCACAGGCTGGGATGGGGTGGGGGCACGCACAGCCAGCATCTTCAAGACATTTTGAGGGCATGCCAGGAAACATTAACCTACAGGATACATTTTGATTTGAGGACCTGTTTTGTAATACTGCAAAATAATAATCTTTCCAGCTCAGTCTATTGAAATAAGAACCCTAACATTGTCATCATTGTTAAATGACAAATGTGGCTGTCATTTGTGTGAACTTGAAGGAGCAACACAAAATCATTTTAGAGCTAATTAATTAATAAAACAACACAAAATCTCTGCACTTGTGTTCCCCTCAACTCATAAAAATGTTATATGGTAAAACTTTTCTGGATTGACTTTGAATGTAATGAATCCATAATGTATTATGATGTGGACATTACTGAATAAATCGACGTTGTGTTTTATTTAACAGGGTTAGACCTCATGCCATGTGGTAAAGGCTTGGTGAAATTGGGACTTTGAAAAAAAACATTTTGATCAACAGTAATTGTTGCCATGATCTTTTCAACAGAAATATATATATTACAAAATATGTATTTAGGGTATCATGAGCTATATGAGTTACTAACAGCACTCCTTATTTTCGTAAGTTGTATTTGTCTTGTTTTGGCTTTGAATATCCATCTCATCTCATCTCATTAGCCGTACCGCTTATCCTCAGTAGGGTCGCGGGGGGGCTGGAGCCCATCCCAGCAATCATCGGGCAGTGGGCAGGGGACACCCTGAACTGGTTGCCAGCCAATCGCAGGGCACACAGGGACAGACAACTCATTCGCTCATTCACACCTAGGGACAAATTTGGACCGGCCAATTCACCTGAAATGCATGTCTTTGGAATGTGGGAGGAAACCGGAGTGCCCGGAGGAAACCCACGCAAGCACAGGGAGAACATGCAAACTCCAGACAGGAAGGTTTGATCTCACGACCTCAGAACTGCGCCGCACACGCGCTAACCACTGTGTCGCCGTGCTGCCCGGCTTTGAATATGTCTTTATATATATATATATATATATATATATATATATATATATATATAGGTTGGTTGGTTGGTTGAATCCCTTAACCACTAGGGTCGTAAGGGCACCATTTCCGTGTCATTTCATGTCAAATTTCAAAGTTAATTGTTTTTGGTTCGACAAATTTAAAACACCACTTGTTTTACACTAACATCAGTCGAGTGCCGATTTAGATTTCTCAAGTTCACTTCTGTCATAAAGGATGACACGATTTAAGTGAGGAAGCTGCAATTTGTTAAATATAAAATAAATAAATCACACACTTAAAGTCAACAGACGACACATGCAAAATCCCCTCGACAAAACCTCACACTACAAGAGATGAAGCTTGTCAGTGAAACAGACACCTTAAATGTAGCCTGAAACAGATGACTAATTTGACACAAATCCCCATCTTACACTGCATTTGACCTCGCAACCAGCCTCTATCACCCCAGTACCCAACAGGCAAGTTGCCTGTCAGTTTAAAGGGTCAAACAAAGGTAAAAGCTAATGTAGCTACATACCACAATACAGTTTCATCCTTAAAGCATCTCGAGTTGTGAAACCAGTGACAGAAACAACAGCAGCTTCTCATACTGACAGTATTCACACTCAAAAACGTGTCAGTCACGTTCACTTTCCTCGTACGTTTCTCAATCAGTGTGTGACTGAGACCACCGTATAAATGTCAAGATCCAATAGGGGATGGAGTGAAGAACTGTCTGGGTATGCGTGTATGAGAATGCGTTAATCTCCTTTAAACACCTAGCACTCCTTTACCTGCTCAGACAGGGCCATGGGTTAATTCTGTCTTCAGGCATTATGGCTAATAATTGCACATCAACCGGAGTTTGAACTCGCTGACACATCAGCGGCTACCATGGTAACCTTATCACACAACCAACAGAACCTTGTGAGCTCACGTTTTGTGAAAGGGTGCATTAAAAACGTGTTCAATTGACAAATAAAACTAATTCAACTCTTTAGTAAAGGCATGAATCATTTTGAGCAAAACAGAGCCGGAAAACACAATTAATTTCCGCGTTCTCAAGGTCTTGCGTGATGGACGTGTGAGTCAAAATGCAGTTCTGAAATTAGCTTGACTCTTGGACCAGCTGAGGTGACGGGTAACTGGTGAGGCGCTAACACCATCTAATGAACGCAGTGATTTTTTTAAGATCTCCTCACAAATAAATCTAAGGTGGGATTCCCAAAAATGTATAAATCAAAACATTTATTTTAATGTCAAGAAGCTGCATTGTAGCATTTTGTAGCTGAGAGCACATAAGTCTTGTAGCTTGAGTAAATGAGGTGATTAGCAGGGATGCTGCGGGCTGTCACACATCAGACACAGGGCTAAGAATCCAATTGCAATCTACTTGTCAATCAACAGCCCAACGAAGCATAAAACAAACAAGTCTAACATATTACAAAAGCTACCAAATAGCCAGGGGTGTAAAATCACACTTATATATAACCTTATTAGGCGGCGGAAGTAAAGTGAGAGTCAAAATCCATTTCCTTTCCTTGTCAAATCTATGCAATTGTATTTCTGCTATTTTGAAGGAGTTTACAAAATTAGCAGCCATTGCAAAGAATGTTTAATTATCTTTCAAGATATGCATGGCAGTATCGTAAGACTTGAAGGTTTACCCGATAAAACTTGCTGTGCCCAGTGGTCAGAGATGGGACAGACAGGGAATGGTTTTTGACCTGGGCAAAAATTGGCTAACAAGAATTGGGGGTGGTCATTAGACTCTGAACTCCATTTTCTGAATTCTATTTGTCACTCTCTATATGTCTTATAACTTTTCTATTTTTGGAGTGAAAAAGCAGTGACATAGTAACTAAGAAGAGAGTTTGGACCTTGGTATGAAAGTAGTACTCAGAGCCTGGTGAGCTAATAAAAGGTGACTTATAAAGCACTGGGGAAAACCCTCCACTCAGTACACTGAAATAATAAAATATAATTTGCCAAAGAACAAATAAAGGTGAAAACAAAAACACCTATATACTACACAGAGAATGGGCAATGAATGGCATAATAATTCACTAACAAATATACAATTAAGACATGCACGACCAGCATTGCCTTACTACACGCAGAACCTTGATTGTGAATTTTACGAGGTATTACTGCTATATGTCATTCCAGAGTAAACTATGGTTCAGTAGAAAGTACATCATCAGGAAAAAAAAAAACTTTCTGGTCAAGTCACTCTTTAGTATGAGCTGGGACCCAAAATAACTTTGGAAAAAGCTTACCCCTACTATAATCGTAGGATCCCATTTGACGAATGGAAAATACATATAATTATAAAATATCCAAAGCTGCCGAACATCTGAGCTGTTATGTCTGTCTGACTAACAAAATAGTAATGAAGTCAACATCAATTTACAGTAGAATGTGATGTGAGAGCAGTGCCTGTACCTTTTGTGCCACCCTGTTGATTTTACAGCATTATACATATTTTCTAAGAACTAGTGCAACTATTTGTATTTTAGAAATGCATATTGAACTGGTATCCCATTCACACTAACTAGTAACAAACAAATAACTCAACTTCAAAAAGGTTGGCGATCCCTGTTGTACAATATCTAAAGCAATCAGCATTAAAATGTACGGTTTGGTATAAATTGCGTAAACAAGGGATACCATGGAGTTTAGCATTTAGGCAACATAGTATATTGTTCAGTATAAAACCAATCAAAACAATTAACTAAACATCCATGCTTTTGGACTTTCCGTCTCGGCTATTATAGAGCACAAATCAAAAGACCAATTGAGGATAACCGCTTTTTCGTTGACTTTCATGGTTTTTCTTCAATCTGGAAAGGAATATTTCCATTGTTGGAAAAACATCTGAATTAATAAATGCTGGCAGAAAATGGGAGGCGATTTACTGTAATATATGGAATATTTATATGGTGTGGCCGTGTGTGTATGGGCGTGCACGGGGTAGGGGGGGTTCTCTTCTCCATCTCACCCCCTGCTTAAAACAAAAGGCCTCACAAAATTACCAGGGACCAGAGAGTGATAAAGTACTGTAAATTCCGGACTATAAGTAGCTTTTTTTTTTCTAACTTTCAACCCTGCGGCTTATTCAGTGATGCGGCCAATTTATGTAATTTTTCTAACAGCCGCTAGCGGCGCTCGAGTGTTGCTAACATTAACTGCCCTGTCAAAGCTATATTATTATTATTAAAGCTTTGAAAACTCTCTTGGTGTACCGTCTTTCTTTGTAAATATGTGTAACCCATGTATAATATGTATTTGCAACTGTATATTTTTGTAATGTATTTATTTGTATTTATTTTAGACACTTGATCTGATCTGCTTTGCACGGGTGAACGAAAAATGAGGGGCGGAACAAACGCGGGGTGCCGAGTTTAAGTGGGGACCGCTAAAGGTGAGGGGCAGACAAGGAATGAAGAACAGGTAAAAAGTTGGTTAAAGAAAAAGGAGTTGCGTGAGTAAATGTGTTCATCTGATATATTTTTCCCACCCTTACATTTGGAAATACACAGTTTTCCTTGGATTACTTTCAACGAGACATGGACTCTGCAAGTCTGCATCAAACCTTAAGTACAAGTATCATTTTCCGTTCATTTTGCCGGCTGTGATTTTTGGACTGTGGACTTTGATGAAAGACATTTAGTTTCAATCGCGGGACTTGAAGTCGGGTTTGGGTTAATTTTATGTTTGTGTTACATGTTTAAATGTGGGCGCATGCGGCTTATATACAGGTGCGGCTTGTGTATGTACAAAATCGGTTTTCCTCTTAAAATGTGGTGGGTGCGCTCTATAGTCCGGAATTTACGGTAATGATAATGTAATGACGACCAATCATAGGTTTGAGCCAAGAGAAGGGCTGCATAATAGGCCTTCAAAGTAATTCAGGGACGGATAAGTAGAGTTATGTGATTGTGGAAAAATTGAGAGATGAAAGACATGAGAGCAAGAGAATCCAAAGAATGAAAGTATGAATGGGCATATAATCTTCCACTCGATCTGCTACAGTATATGTTATTGCCCCAGAAAAGCTACAAAATAGACATATGTATCCCAAATGTAAAACAGAAAAAAGTATGTTAGGGTGGCACGGTAGATGAAAGGTTAGTACGTCTGTCAGTTCTGATGTCTCGGGTTCAATTCCAGCTGCCGGCCTCCCGATGCGCAATTTGCATGTTCTCCCCGTACCTGCGTGGATTTCCCCCGGGCACTCCAGTTTCTTCCCACGTTTCAAAAAAATGCATCTCAGGTTTATTGGCATGTCCAAATTGTCCCTAGGTATGAATGAGTGAGTGAATGGTTATTTTGCTCTGTGTGCCCTGCGACTGGCTGGCAACCAATTTGCTGTATTGCCCTGCGACTGGCTGGCAACCAATTTGCTGTATCCCATGCTCACTGCCCGAAAACAGCTGAGATTGGCTCCCCTGCGACTCTAGTAAGGATAAACGGCTCAGAAAAATGAGGAATGGAGGTTTATATGTGATAGTGACACTGGATATGTAAGTAAACCATGTCAAGAAATGTGACACCAATTGCTCATTTACATTTAGGTTAATGAAGAATTGAAAAGCTACATAACAAATTAATATATAACAAACCAGGGCTGCAACGATTAGTCGACGTCATTGATAAAAATCGATGATGGAAACAGTCAACAATGAATTTGATTGTCACGTTTTTCCAACAGTAGATTATGATCTAAGTTGAGAGTGCAAAAGTCTCAAGCGGTAACATACAGAAACACATACACAAAACTTTTTAAGTTTGTGAGCATTTTAACCTGATAATGGCGCATGAAGAGACTGCTTGCAAAGTTTGCAAAGCATGCCTTGCATATCATGGCAGAACCTCGGTGATGCAAAAATAAATTAAGAGATAACACGTCGGACAGTTCAACAAAACAGAGTCTGACTTGCAATCAAATAACATTCAAGCCAATACGGTTTTGATGACATGCATTGTACATTGTATACGCATATATATCACTATAAAAGGGAGTTTGAACATTATACCAGACTGTGTCTGAAAACTATATCTGAAATTAAATGCATGCAGTCTGAAGAACAAATGTCAGTTGTTAAGACGTTAAAAATGTCAAACGTCAGGTGTTAAAACTGTTTCATTTCAAACTGTTGAAAATTGATAGGTTATTTTGCTTCAAACTTTATTTACAGTTCTACTGCCAATGATCCTGTTCTTGGTTTACAAAGATAACAATTGTCTACTTGATTTCAATTTATTTATCTGCCTGTCCCTAAAAAATGGACATAGGTTTATTTATGGATGTATGTGTTTACTGATCGAGCGCTGTGCTGGTTTTTATTAACATTTTGTGCAAATTTGCAGTATATTCAATAAAATAAATATTTTCTATTTGTTTATTCTACCCATTTTCTCATGTTTATTTATCATTTGCCACATAATCAAAGTAAATTCATACATAATTCAAGAAAAAATGTACGAATTATCTAATTATTCGACAAATAATTTCAATAGACTTTTAAAATAGTTATTAGTTGCAGCCCTATAAAATACCCATACAAAGTTAGAAAATAATTATCATGTATCTATTTCATGTCTAAAAATGAAAAATGAATGAGTATGACAATATTTGTAGGTTTAGGTGAAAGTGAATGACCCCACCACCCGGACAAAAAAAAGGAAAAATAAAAAATAAAAGATTGAACAGGCAGCACAGCAGCTCAGTGGTTAGCGCATATGCGGAACAGTTCTGAGGTCATGAGATAGAACCCTCCTTTGTGGAGTTTGAATGTTCTCCCCGCTTGCGTGGGTTTCTTCCGGGCACTCCGGTTTTCTTCCACACTCCAAAGAAAGCATCCATGTCAGGTCAATTGGCCGGTCCAAATTGTCCCTTGGTGTGAATGAGCGAGTGACTTGTCCGTCTCAGTGTGTCCTGCAACTGGCTGGCAACCAATTCAGGGTGTCCCCTCCCCACAGCCTGAAGATGGCTGGGATGGGCTCCAGCACCCCTGCAACCCTACTGAGGATAAGCGGCGTAGATAATGGATGGATGGATGGATGAATGATTGAACATTTGTATTCAATGTTGGTCAGGAAATTGCTTATTACACAATATCTTTGTGGCTTTCACATACCCTAATATTTAATATTTGCTTTAGGATTATTTACGAACTTAGTAAATAGGCTCTAAAATGTGAGGGGCACTTACAAATTGTTGTTTAATAAATTATTGAACAATTTGTTATTTGGTTTAACCTCATTTCAAATGATGTCATTGTGCAGTATGAAATGAAATCCATAACAATTTTTCACACTCTTTCGAAGTCACCTTGAGCGGTGGCTGGTTACAACTGTGTGCTATCAATAAATTCACTTTTATTTTTGACACCAATAGGAGACCAAATACTGGTCAGCAGTTAGATTCAGTTTCTGAAGAGTACCTTTGAATATAGCTTTCTTAATATGAATAAAATGATAACAGCCAAATCTATCCATCCATCCATCCATCCATTCATCCATCCACAACACCTCTCCACTCATTCCTATCGCCAACAAGAGCGCTAGCTTCTACTAGATTTAGACCTCTTTCCTGCAGTGCACTTATAACACCATCCATCCACGTCAATCGCAGCCTTCCCCTTGGTCTCCTTCTACAGACAATATTTAATGCAGTGTCTTGCAAATGTGTGTTTTTAAGGGGTGGGACCTAGTTAATTGCCTTACAACACCCTTCAATCTGCTTGTGAAACTCAGTCCGTGAGCTGTGGCCAACATGTGCATTGCGAAAGTGTGTTTAACAATACACATTGCATAAAGTAAAGGGAGGAATACAATACAATAGTGACAGCGCGGGGTCCTTAGCAATATACAGGACTGTCTCAGAAAATTAGAATATTGGGATAAAGTTATTTATTTCTGATTACGGCAAAAGCTCAAATATCTCATCTCAAAATATTACAATATCATGAAAAAAAAGACTTTATGGCGAGTCATAATCAAAATGGTTAAAATAACAAAAGGTTTGCAATATTTTAGTTGTTTTGTAATAAATCCAGAATGTATGATATTTTCAACGCTAGATGTTTCTTTCAAATGAGAGGAGCCAGTGCCAGTCAATTTTTAACATTTTGGCTCATTTTTAAAGACCTACAAATACTTTATTTCTGTAGCCGTAGCCATAGGACATATCAAAAGAAAGGTTCAACCTTTATCTTTCATTAGAAAAAAGTGTGTTTCTAGCTTTTACAAATGTTTAATTAACAACAGTTTAACATTGCTAAGTTTCTTGAAAACACTCGTTTCCAAGAAAACTTCAGAGGAAAACGGCTTTTTGTGAAAGGATGCATTCCAAGTAGAACCTTCACTTTGGTGCTTTTTTCCTCCAATATCTTAACAATGCTTTCTGTAAAGTCAAGGGTGCTTTGCTTGCAAAATAACATTTAATTGCAAGAATACTGAACTTATGCATTAATGATGCAAGACCTTTGCAAGAACTTTTTAGCGCCTCATGTTTCAGATGACGTGATCACATGATTTAGGTCACCATGGCGATCGCATGCCAGCGGACGTGCACAAAACTTCATCCCTCTCTGCCCAGACGATGACAAAGAGACTTAGTAATCTTTTTAGAGAGAAAAAACCTTGAAGCATTAACTGTCAGTAAGTATCCATATTTTCTCTGACCACACTGCCTTACTACACCTATACTAGCCATACGAGGCCGCCTTCACCCCTAAATCACTGTATACAGGAAGAAAGACAAGGAAGTGTGGGCTTCCTCAATGTGTGGACAAAGATTTGAAAGCTACACCTGCCAACTAATTGTCATTTTTCATACTGAAATGACTCCCAGAGGCTTGATACTTACCCGCACCAAACCGCGTATTTTTGTTTGTTTTTTTTTTAATTAAAAAAAATATATATATTTTTTTACGTTTTGCCACTCAGGGACAAGGATTCTGACACGTTTTATGTGATATGGCACTGGATGAGTTATTTGCATGACAGAAAATAAAAAGAATAATCACAACAGTCTTTTTTTCTAAAAAACAGTCTTCGATAAGGACAAAAAGATGTGTAAAATAACCTTGATGGGAAAAAAAACAACAGCTTTGGGAAAAAAAATGAAATAGCAGGATTTAAATGATCAAAATGTTGTGGGGAGAATTATGGTGTATATATTTTTCTCTTATTATTAACAAAAAAATGCAAACAGGGTGACACAACATGATTGCAGACCAAACTTTTTTAAACTGTTTTTTTTCATTTTATATTTTAATTTTACATATAAAGAAAAAAGTAAAATTAAAAAGTAAGACTTGCCATTGGCAAGCAAGAAGTGCACAAGTTGTTTTGATGACATACCTCAATGCTGAACTGTTTCCTCTTGAGTTTAAATGCTAAGTCCTTGTGGTCAGGCAGTTGACTTGCAAGACAGTTGAGGTAAGGCACCTGCCTTACATGTAGCAGCCCTGTAAGTGAATTAACAATAATTAGTCGCATTTGTGTTGAAAGACAAAAAAGTTTAGATGATCTGTAACCTCTGAAGTCAGTTGGAAGTTTGTGTTTTCTTTTGTATTTCATAATTCTAATTATCAGCATTATCAATACTAAAATGGTCAACTAACATCCTTGATTGAAGTTTGTACTTTAATCTGAATTTACAGTGCAGATGTGCTCAAAAGAGCCTGTTTCCCCCGTTCAAGGACAAACATGTTTTCACTTTTATATCATTTTAAATAATCCACCTGTTGACTACTAATTCATACATTTTGTAAGTAATTTATTTTGGAAGCATTAGTCCGTGTAACAGGAGCAGAACGTGTAAATGTAGGTTGTCTCCAAAGCAGAAGAAATAAAATTAAGAAAATAAAATGCTTACGGAACACCAAACACACACTAAGAAATGTAAAATGCGTGTGACAAAACATTTTCTAATTAAAATAAGAAAAACACCTCGTAATGTTAGTTGGAAACAAAAATAAGTCAAAAATATACTGGCAAATAATGTTTACTATTTGATTGATTGTATTTATTTGTATATTTATTTATATTATTTATTTATTTATATCCATCCTAATTTTAAGTATTGTCTTCTTTACATTTACATTTTTTCCAAATCATTTTTGTGTATATATATTTTTTTTTAATGTAAAACAATTATTCCTTTAAGGGACATTGTGCCTCCTATTGGTAAAAACACAGCTACCTTAATTCATTAAAAATAATAATCAAAAATAAATGAACCCATATAATCCTTCAAATTTTTTATCACTCGTAGTTCGAGAAATCTGTACTCATTTGACATAACATGAGGCTCATCCGCCATCTTGCTGCGTTGGGTACCCGCCCCTCTAAACCGAAAACGTTGTGAAAGGCTGAGCAAAAATAATGAGAAGAAAATTGTGCGGTTTGGTCACTTTAAGTCTCCGTAGTTTCTTCCTTGTGCTTTGGCTTTGTAGTAAGGCATTCGTTTTCGGTGGCCTTACGCAATGTACTGACATTTAGTGGCCAACTTTTACACAATGTCCCTTTAAAATAAGGATGGAATGTTGTTTAAATATGTCATTAAACACATACATAAAATAATAATCCTGAAAATGAGCGAAATGATCTTAAACTATATTTCAGATGAATGTGTCCACTAAAAAACAAACAATAATATTTAGAATCAGATTTTTATAAAAGACACAAATCTGGTATGGAAGGTGGCACTTATCTAATTTCTTGATTTAAGACTTTGCAAAAAGTAAGAAATAGAGAGGCGTTGTGGCAAGTGATGGTAATGAATGGAGTGGGTGGAAAGTTGTTGGAAGCATTGAAGAGTTTTTATATGAACAGCAGAGCATGTGTAAGAGTAGGGAGTGAGACAAGTGAGTGGTTCCCTGTGTTGACTAGTGTGAGACAGGGGTGTGTGATGTCACCATGGCTGTTTAATGTGTACATGGATGGCGTAGTGAGAGGTGAATGCAAGAGTATTTGGCAGAGGTGTAGAGATGATGGACAACAGTGAAACAGTGTGGCAGGTCAGTTGTTGTTTGCAGATGACACAGCGCTTGTGGCTGATTCTGAGGAAACATTGAGAAGGTTGGTAACGGAGTTTGGAAGAGTATGTGATAGGCGTAAGTTATGTTTCAATGTTGGGAAGAGTAAGGTGACGAAGTGTTCACGTGATGGAGTGGGCATGGCGTTAGAAATAAGCTTGCATGGACAGGTGCTGGAAGAAGGCGAAAGCTTTAGGTACTTGGGTTGTGATGTGGCTGCAGTTGGTGGAATGGAGTGCGAGGTATTGCAGAGTGAATCAAGGAAGCAAGGTTTTGGGTGCTCTGAGGAGAGTGATGAGCAACAAGAGTATGAGTATGGATGTTAAGAGGGGACTGTATGAAAGTGTGATTGTGCCGACTGTGTTGTATGGTGCAGAGACTTGGAGCCTGAATGCAGATTTAAGAAGGAAATTGAATGTTTTTGAGATGAAGTGTTTGAGGAGTATGTTAGGAGTGACAAAATTGGATAGATTGAGAAATGAAATTGTGAGAGACAGAACTGGAGTAGTCGTGGAACTGAGCAAGCGTGTTGATAAGAGAGTACTCGGTTGGTTTGGACACATGGAGAGGATGGATGAGGAGCGAAGGTTGAAGAGGATTTACAGAGCAGAAGTAAATGGAAGGAGACCAAGAGGAAGGCTGCAATTGATGTGGATGGATGGTGTTATGAGTGCACTGCGGGAAAGAGGTCTAAATATAATGGAAGCTAGAACTCTTGTTGGTGATAGGAAGGAGTTGAGAGGTGTTGTGAAAGGATAGTGGGATTGTGGACGCGTTCTTAAGGATGATGCGGCAGGGGTAAACCAGTGAAAGATATCGGCTGATGAACAAAAGAGTGTGTTGTGTCACCCTGACCCGAGTGACATGGCCGCTTTCTGGTGTCCAATTTTATCTGGAGGGACAAAAGAATGACCAACTTAGGTGCTTGTTTGGGTGTTTGGGCAATGGGGTTGGCCATGGTCCAAAAAATTTTGTGTGTGTTTTTTGCTTTTTTTTCCCTTTTATTTTCTTTGTTATTGTATGTGTTTGTCTTGCTGTCGGTCACTCCCTCTTGAGGGATATGACCAAGAGAACTTTGTATATTTTAATATTTTCTACTTTACTGTAGAGAACAAATAGCATATGTATCCGTCATATGCCGTATCAGACAATTTGTATTGTCTTGATTTTCTTAATCAACTTAAGAAAAGTAAGTAAGGTCTGTGGCACCAAAATACACCACGTGGTCAGATGAAGTTGCCCTTGTCATTCATCAATTCTTTGATGGAAAAAGTTATATTTTGACTCAACTGGAAAAGGAATTTACAAGTAAGTTGGTGTAAATGAGCGTGGGAGAGAAGTCGAGGGTTCGAGGGAGTAATGGAGAAAGAAACACAAACAGAGAAAGTGGGGGGATGGTGAACTCTCTTCTGTGCACTTGGGTGAATTCCCTTTGCTTGATTTGCGGTGACAGGCTTCCCAGCATGCTTTGAGCAGCCCTGAACTGCTGCCGCAAACTCGCGCACACACTTGCAGCCATCTCGCGCTCTTACCAGATGAGTCTGCGCCCGTGAACGCACGTTTACACAATTGTATGCGTTGATCAAACACAAATGGAATTACTTGGTCTGATTATTATGGTGATGTTGTGTTTTTAAACTATCAGGTGCTTATCTGAAGAAGCAGAGTGAAAAAAAATTGTGCTGAAATGATGCACAATAAAAACTCACGTCATCTGCTATTTATTGTTTTTACTTCTTGTTACTCAATTGGGACTGTTTAACTACAGAAAAAAAAGGAATAGGTGGTAAAATAGCAAAAGCGCAAGATAGGCACGGGTAAAAATACCACGGCCGCTTATTTTGACCTTTATGCATGGAGAGTGTGATGAAGTGATAGAAAAGAAAAGATGTGCACAGAAAGGAGATGCTGAAACATCCGCACAAAAGTGATGGGGAGTTCTATCCCATTGCAAACTCCTGACCCCCCCCCCCCACCTCTGCCGTCTCTCGGCCGTCCATTACCGACGTCGTTCTCCCCTACTGGAGGCAAGGAAGACTTGCCCCCATTTATTAGCAGGGCATGCTGGCCATGGAGACATTGAGTGAGGAATGGGGAGATAGAGGCAGAGAGGAAAAGAGAGTGATGGTGAGAATATCGATTCCCCAGTGTTGGACTGCTCTGCTCCAGAGCCTCAGGGGTATGGGACTGGGGATGGTGAGGGGGAGAGAGGCGAGAGGAGAGAGAGAAGGTCTGCTGGAGGGATGGAAGGGAGGCAGGGATGAAGGGGGAGGGGGGAGTGGAGGGGTAGTACAGCGTGGCAGCTGAATCCCCCCCGGCCTGTCTACTGAGGAGCACGTCTGATTGAGCAGCAGCACACTAACGCGTGCTGACAGCCTGGGCTGCAAGGGGGCTGCCCTGCCTCTATCCACAGCCCGGGCCAGAGCCTTAATGCACTGTTTTGTGCACGTGTATGTGATAGAATAGAGATATAAGATAGAACGATAAGAGGGAGTGTGTGTTCTTACCATGGTAATCTTTGTAAAGTGGGCTGGTCTCCCTCTCAGAGCCTTTGAATGACTCTAAGGCGATGACATTGTCACATAGCCTGGTTATGCTGCCCATTAGAGATCGGTTCTGGAGGAGGGCGAGAGGAAAAGTGGAAGGGTAATTAACAGCCTCCTGACAGGCCACCAGTGTCAAAATTAAATAAGGTCATCATTCCTGTGGCGAGGTCACTCCGGCTCCTGTGCTCAGGTGAGAGCGATGTAAGACTGAGAATTATACAGAGGAAGCAAGGTCGCTAAAACAGTCAACCATGGAAACACAAAAAATGTCAACAAGTAATACTTCAGATTGACCTCACTTCTGTATGTAATCCCAATCCTGCTTGTGCCAGCAGAAATCAGAGGGTAAGTAGAAGTAAGCTCGATGAGAGGAGCAGAGGAGCGCTCCCCCTACTGGTTGGGTCAGTGATTTATGAGAGGTGAGTCAGAGAAACAATCAGTGGTAAATAGAGTAGGTAGGAAGTAATGCAAACATCAGGGACACAAAAAGGGTGGAGGCAGAGAATAGCAGGAGTGGAGGAAGGGAGACAGAGGGACATTGGGATGGCGGGAGAGAGGGGAGTCCTGCATTATTAATCCCTTTGCCTCCTGAATGATTCAAATCCTTCTCTGTGTGTTGGCTGCCACAGCCTAATGCAGTTTTCATGCCGTCATGTCTTTTCCCCACTCTTTCTTCAGCCTTTTCATTTTTGTCCTACTTTTAAAGAATGCACATCCCACCAGCCGAGGCTTCCAGCACTTACGGGGTATCTGAGGTCACTTGCACGCATGCAATTAAAAGCTCCCGTAAATTCAGCAATGCCAAATTTTCCAAAATTAAGTTAAACTTTACAAGGCCAAAACCAAGGCGAGAGTAGCCAAAATTGGTACTTAAAGCCTCAGTGTGTAATATTTGACCACCAAATGGCAATGTATTGTCTAATGCAAACGAAAACCAGAGCATTAGAGCACACCATAGTAACAAGTTGCCAAAATTTAATACAAAATGAACTGACAGAAAAGGATGTAAGGCAATGAGTGTTTCTATTATGAAAGAATTTCCCACGCCAATTTTTTGAAACTATATTTGTTTGTATTGTGCTTCACACAATTCTATCACTTCGAAAACTTTTGTACAGTAAGTGGATTGACTCATAGACCGATATGTTTATGGCTTATCTGCAAAATGTGAGCAAAATGTAAAGGACTGTCTCGGGAAATTAGAACATTAAAAAATGAAGTTCTTTATTATCTGTAATGCAATTAAAAACCAAAAATGTCATACATTTTGGATCCATTAGAAAATCAAGTGAAATATTGCAAGCCTTGTTTGCTTGTATTCTAATATTTGGAAATTGGATCGTTGATTTCTCACCATAATGAGCAAAATGAAACAGTTGACTTGATAATGACGTAATAAATCCAGGCTGTATGACGTTTTTGTTTTTCTAATTGCAATACAGAAAGTAAGAATAAAAGCTCTATAACAATATTTGAGGACAGTCTTAAAATAATTAGTTTAAAAAGTGTATACATTATTTACTGAAATACTAAGAATAAAGAATAAAGAGACAATAGCATAGTACATGTAACTCTTTTTTAGGAAGCTACAGGAATGTATTTGTGTTACAAAAAAAGTTCCCAAATTAAAGTACTCAATTTGGATCATATTTTTTAACTGCATTACATATTTTACAGTACTTAAATTTCTCATTACAGACTATCATAATTAGCCTTGTACATTAGTTATATGCTAAAATGTATATATTGCCTCTTTAAGCAATTATTTCACCCTTGGGGAAAATATATAATTATGTGCAATAAAATAAATAAGTCTTAGGTTTGGAGCAAGGGATAAAAACAAGCATTGTGATTCAAGAAACGATAAATAGCATTTACTTTGATGCATAGAATAGTGTGTCATTTGGAAATTAAAAATAGATGGGACCACGGCCGGAGTGGGCCCTTTTTCACTCCAGGAGTTATATACCCAAAGCCGGCCCACTTGGCTATGGCGGAGGAATTTGAATGAATGGAACAGCAGCAAGCTCTTATTATGGAATTTTATTGGGAATAAATGTAGGTATATGTCGATAAGTTAACAGTTAACACTTAGCCATTTTTATTCAAAGGGAAATCATATGAAGATTCTGATATAGATGAAAACGTATGTACCTATGTACAGTATCGTTAATTTGAAATAGAAATTGTACTTAACGTTTTTAGTTAGTCAACATAAATAAAATCAGTAGAAAGTCAATCATTTCATCCCCCCAAAAATGTAGATTTTAGGTCATCATGGAGTGTGGCCCCTTCTCAAGGCCTCTTATATCCCTCACGCTGAAGTTTTTCCTTGGTCACCAGGAATCTGATCAGGGGATGTTGTAAATGTGGCCTGTGCGGCCCTTTGAGACATATTGTGAAAACTGGCTATACACATAAATGTGACATGACTTGACATTTGACTTCCGAACAAATTGTAAGGATTTACACTAATTTCTCATAAGTCTTATGAAGTAGCTTCACTGCACGCATTTGAAGGAGGCTACTTAAAACATCAAAATCTTCCTATGCAAAGCACTGGTCTATGCAACTTTGTTGATGACAATGTTATTGCCTATAAACATAAGAATGTCCTTTTTAGTGTACATCAGCATGAAGGCCTCAAAATGTTACTTAGACAGTGGCCTTATTAACCTAGTTTTCACATATTTTAAACCAGAAAAGCCCCCCTAGCATGCAACCTGAGTACAGGAAAGGGTCAACTGGAAGTTGTATGCCAGTCCAATGAACATGGTAGACATCCGTGAGAAGGTTATATTGTGAGACAAGCATGCTTATTTCTTCTTTTTTCGTTGTTTTGCTGTTCTTTTTGTTTCCTCTTTTGTTTTTTTTCAACAAAGACTAAGTTAGAACTCACGAGGAGACGAGTGTTTGTTGATGCTTGTATATGGATACTAATAATGGTGGTAAACCTCAAAAGTCAAATCCTGATCAAAAGAAACATGCTCCTTTACGCTGTTTACTTAATGTGTCACTAATTCATGCATGAAAAGAAAACCACATTGCAAAAGGTTCATTGGCTAAAAAAAAGTGTTTTAGATGATCACCTTTTATTTAGGGGTTGTACACTTTTTTCATGGCCAAAAATTAAGTACTTTTAAGGATGTTCAAGAGCAAATTTTCAAATTCTCCAGTACATTTAAAAAAGAAAATTGTTCTGAATCATGAATTTTTCAGATCCACAAATATATCTGCAATTTACATAGACAAATTTTAATCTTTCGAGTGTATTTAACAAGACATATGATTTTTAGATCTCAAGTAAATTGCAAATATATTTATGGATAGGAACAATATGTGTGTAAGAGCCAAATCTCTCCCAGTATAGGTGTTGGGTAAAATTAAATAAAATGATCTGCATTTATATAGCGCTTTTCAAGTCAAGACTTCCCAAAGCGCTTTATAGTGTGCTTCACATTTCCCAGTAGCGGCCGTGCAGCAATGTAAGGCGCTAACCTGCTTATTGGGGGCATTAGGGGGTTCAGTGTCTTAACCAAGGACACTTCGACATGTAACAAGGAGGAGGTGCATGCACCTGTCCTCTTAGGCGTGACCCATAGGGGGCGAGAACACCTAATATACAACGCCATACAAACAAATGACATCACGATGGAAGAACTGCAATGGCAAAGTGGAGCCAGCAGGGAGCAGAGTCTTTGTCATTTTTAAGCAGACTTCTTGTAACTGTGGCAACTATTTTAAGAATTTACAAGCACTTCACCCAAAATTCAAGCACTTTTCAACGCTTGAAAACGCAACATTTAAAAGCAAGCATTTTCAAGGATTTCAAGCACCTGTACCAACCCTGTTTATTGTTATAATTCATTACCAGCTCAGTAGCCTAGATGGTAGTGTGTCCGCTTTGAGACTGGGAGGTTGCTGGTTCGCGCCTCGGCCGAGTCATACCTAATTGGTATAATGGCGGCGCCCTCTATTGGCTGCGGCTGCATCGACTCGCTACAATGGGTCAGGTGTATCGACATTTCGTTCTGTGTACATTGTTACAAAGAATGACAATACAAAGGAAATTATTATTATTATTATTATTATTTGCATGTTCTACACCTACTGAATTGGTAAGTGAAAGTCTTTGCATGGGTCAGAAAAGCATTTAATCTGACAAGCAGGCGAGGTGTATGTGAGCAAATTTTAAGAGGAAAAAAATAGTGTTTTTTGGTATAAAAGGCAGGGTAGCAAGTGAGAGTAGGAGGTAGCACCAGGACAAGCCTAATTAATGTTTCAGGTGGACTGGGGCATGTAGCTTTTTGGAGAAGGCTTTCAGTGAGTGGCTCAGCTTTCCAAAGTTCTCAATAATGAATAATGGGACCACCTCTGTGTCGGCCATTGAACTCACCAATATCACTTGGGAGAGTCTTTTTAAGCCCAGTCTTAGCTGACTAAGCTAATTATCAAAGCCAAGAGTACTTGACTAACAAAACCAAAACAACTCAATTGAGCCTCAACCACTCTTGATAACTACTCTAGTGGTTACAAGAACATTCAAAAGTTGTCCTTCAATGGTGGCTTGGTCAGCCAACACCTGATCCAAGTTTCCCTCCTCCTATATGTCCAGGGTGGATGAGGAGGAAGACATAGATGAAGGGGGTTTGGAGGCCAGGCTTGATGAGGGACTTGGGGACTGCTCCCACCACAGCTGACATCTGCTAGTTAGCCAGTCTACCTTTTTTGATGAAGCCAAAGTCGAGAAGCACGGAGTACGTAGGCGTGGAGCCAGGGCATGTTGTGACAACACAGCTGTTCTTAAAGTAACCACTCTTGTGGTCATTTTGCTCTAGCAAGTCTGATAACGAATACAGACGTTAAGATGGTTGTTTTACATTAGAATGGTCGAAAATTTCAAGATTGGCTAAAAGTTCCAAGATGTTAACAGGAGAAAGTCTCAATTGGCTCCTCTGGTGATCACGCCTCTTAGGTCTACTGTCCGGGGGAGGTCTGTGCTTTGCCATATGCCTCAGCAGATGACTCTACCTTCACACTGAGAGGCCAGACTGGACACAGACTCATGCAAGCACACTCCCACAACCCCCGTCTAAAACATGCACACCCTGAGACACAACTACCCGCCGGGATATTTACAGTAAAAGACAATAAAACACAAGCGCATACTTTCAGTTTGAAATCAATTAATACAATTCGAAGAACACAAACAGAAAACATTTTAGATGCTGTTCATGGAGTGTTATTGTGAAAAGGCCTGACATAAGAGGAAGATGTCTACTGCAGACAGAGTTTAGCAACAATAACATTAATCCACAAAATTGAGAGGACACTACATTGATTATGAATTTAAACCCCTTTCCGTTCCTGTACAATTAGCCTGAAATCCCGATCTAAGATGTCCCCAAAGTAAATTGAATACTGTTCTTGAACTGTTAGGAGAATATGGATGGTTTTGGTATACATAACTAACATTAAGTTATCTGAGTTTGAACATACAAAAAATAAGGTTTTTATTCTGGCCTGGGTTTTTTTGCAATTAAATGCCTGCAGATGAGTATAGCATGGGCATCTTAGCTGGAAAACAAGAGAGACAATAGCGTGAAGCCTAACCTGGTACTTTGTCAAATTTGATTACAAACTAAACACTGTATTTTACACATTTATCTAATGGTAGGTGTAAGCGTTTCCAAAAGTTGCCATTTGGAGATGACCAGTTCACAGCCCTTAAAACTTGGAATTCGTGTATTCTTTGGGCAGATTTTTAAAAAAAATTGTGAAAGAGTTGTAAATGTTTGACTTCTCTTTCTAGAAGTGAATCCATGATTGTGCATACTTGGGAGTGATAATGGTGCTTAAAAATGAATCACGATTGGCTTTGCACACATTTAACTTCTGCTCTGATTTGAATGCAACCCGCAAATGTGTAGATATTTATGTTCGAAATTCATTGGCTATCCAATGTGTCAATCCAAATTTGAATCAGTCCAGGGTTCCAACAGCCTAAGGCAAGTTAAATTCAAGACTTTTTAATGCCTTTTGAAATCTGATTTAAAGTAGACGAAAAAACACAATTGAAACTAAAAAACACCTTTCTTGCACACAAACACTCTGCCACATATACATTACCTGGCACAGCTCTTAGCCATTTAGCCATGATCACCTTCCCATGGTCCAAAGTAAACATCGCTGTCCGTATATTGTGTATTGTGGGTAGATCTGAGACATGTGTCTGCTCTGTAAGGCCTGACTGAAACCACATCAACGTGTCAATAGTTATGTTATTGTGGTCACACGATGTTGCCAAGAAAGTAAATCGTTGAGTTGCTAAAAAAGACTATTGATAAATGTTACTTAATTTTTTTTAGTTTTTTTAGTCCTGATGTGTTCACATTTTCAAGACTTTTAAATTTGGATTCAAGACATTATAATGTCAATTAAGGCCTTATTTTTAGAATACTGAATTCAATGCCTTTTGGGACATTTTAAGGATCCGCGGGAACCCTGTCGGTCACTATTGGATAAAGATTTTTGAAGCCAAATTGGTCAAATAGTTTTTTTCAATACGGTCCTTCATAAGTGTTCAGAGGCTAAGGACCACAAAAAAAAGCAAGCAATTGGCCAAAAGCAGTGTCAATCAAAAGGTTAGTGGCTAATGGAAATATTTAAAATAATCTGACGAGTCTGTTTATTTTTAGAGGGGAGTAATGAAACAGACGGATACAACAAAGTTCGTCAAACAATGCAGGGTTGCTTCTATTTTTATTTGGTCGGCAGTAAATATTGTTTGAGAGTAAATATTTTGCACGGTTGGATTCACTGAACTTTCATGAATGTAATCACACCATATTTGCTGGGTATCGTTTCATTGAGCGGACTCTCATGAGACGTTATAAGTGAGCTATGCGGGCTTTATATTTTTCGTGTATCTCGTTTCAGACTGATTGTGATGTTTCTGTGATGAGTATATTTTTAAGTGGTCATCATATCTTGAATCCCAAGAGTTAGAACTTTCCAATGATATGTGGCATGACATATTGTTTTTTAATCTTGTTTGGAAATAATTCTGGGTCGTCGGAACAGAAAGGGGTTGAATTCCGAGCAAAGCCCACCTGCACCCAAGTTACAGTTCCATAATTGATATGTCAGATAAAATCTGTCATTTAGCAAAAATCATAGCCATTGCCGTGATTTGAAAAGTTAGAAGAGGACTGCTAATATTAAATGGATTTATCTATTTTTGTTTATATACTACCACATTTTAGGTGTCATTATCCTATTGATGTTGAGTCAAGTATTTATCATAATATGACAACTGCTGAAATTGCGATAAAAATCATTTTCAACACATTTCAAAAACAAACTTATGAGAGCGTAAGAAATGTTTACAACATTCAAAGGTTTTGGGGTGAATAAGTGTGTTTTCATGAGAAGTTTGCATCCACAAAAATTGCATTTGTGCTAAACTGAGGATAATGGAAGTGCACCTGATAATGTTATTTTAGATCTATGGACTGTGGCAACCTATTCATATGTCTTACCTGAATGAGATGCGAAGGAACAGTAATTGCTGCAACTGAAAGTGATGACCTCAACAGAGCCCGGAGACCGTAGAGAAAGGTAGTGAGGGCGTGGCTGTGTTTTGGTTTGTCCTTACAACAGAGGTCATCACCCCACAGAGGTGAGCCGAGTGAGTGAAGCCCAATGCGCAGGATGTTGCGTGGTTTTGTCTAAAACAGGCCAAACAAAAATTAGGGGGAACATACCAATACGCAAATATTTTATGTTGAAATGGAGTAGGAAGAAAATTGATTCATCAAATCCAAACTTGTATTATTCAATCAATATATGTTAGTTAACTAGTTTTAAATTGAAATATTATAAACCATCATGTTTGTACCACATTTTCATCATGTTAATCTGTTAATAAACAACGGGGTAGACTGCTGGAAGTGTGAATTTCCCTACGGGGATGAATAAAGTATCTATCTATCTATCTATCTATAATGCCAGACAAAAATTATCTAAAGAGTGAAGTCAATAAATTTACGTTGCCTGAAAAATTTACACATGTGTGTTGTATTTAAAATGATGAACAAATAGTATATCACAAGAGTCAACTATAGACATAAAACCCGTGACCCAAGGCCAGTGCAGAATTTTTATTTTTATTTTTCCCGTGCTTTGAAAAACATGTTGGCTATCATGATTACTCCTCTAAATCTTAGCATGTAAAATGACAGTTAAAGTTTGGAAATAGACTGTCAAAATAAAAATGAATAAATTAACTAATATCTAAATTGAGTACTTATTTTGACAGGATTCTGACGAATAACTGATGATTATACGATGTAATAAAATAGGATTACAACAATTGGAATTTTCCAACCGATCAGTCTTCTATCTCTTAAGAAGTCAGACCGGACAAAATCGATGTCTGCCAACACTGATTTTTTTTTTTGTTAAAACTAATTGCATAACTTAACCCCTCTAATCACCATTTATCATAAAACATGAAATAATATTTGTGAAACAATAAAACATTTGTTACTTTGGCACAGGATATACTTCTAACATAAAAATAAGTACTCATCTCAGAAGACCATGGTGGTCAATCTTTTCATGCCAATGAGAACAGAGATGAGATTGTGACAAGGAATAGGTCGAGCACCAAGCCCCTAAAATTCCTAAATTGCAGCCAACAAATATGCTGGCTAATAAATTGTCATACCTTTGCTAAAAAATATTTTTCTCTATGACTGTAAACATGGACTTAACAAGGATTTTTAACTTATTGTGCAATTTAACATGTTAATGCGACTTGCATGATGACTAAGGAATACAATATGAATCATCTTAAAACAATATCAAAAATCTTGGAAATTATGCTCTTGCCCAATATGATTTTCGCAACACAATATCAAAAGGCGTTTTGGCTGGATGTAAGTGTTGCAGCTAATCGTAATTAAAGACAACAACTCATATCCACTTTCCCCAGCGTTTCCTCCTTAAACAAACATTATGTCCTAAGCAGGGTGACAGAATTTGTCATATATATCTAGAAATAAGAGATTTTATATTATCCCATATTATTTTTTTTTTTATTAAATGCTTTCTCAAAACATTAAATATACATTATTTAAATGTTTAATTATTCCTGTAAGGGAGTTGAAATGCTTTGCACCAAGTAGATTAAAACACATTAGGGGGCAGCAAAACAATGGATATTTACGCCTTTGTAGAAGGTTATTGTTTAAGTTACAAAAAATATAGATTCAGGCCAATGGTTTTTAACCAAAAATCTGACAAAAAAATCTCGGATGTTTGATCCAATTCACCAATAACATATAAATATAACAACATCAAGTCAGCAAAAATAGAAATACTTGTTCCATTCCAAGTTCACACACTACAGTATGTTATATATGAAGAGTCACAGCTTGTCATTTTTAATTATAGGTGCTGGGTTTGGGATTGTATTCCCAAACTCCATATGAGTCTGGACAGTGGGCTCAGCGGTACAGACAATCGGAACACAGGGCCCAAACGTGAGTGGACACAACTGCCCAATCACAGGGGCCATCTGACATACACACAATGGACCTGTCAGACAGGCTTCCAATATGGCCGCCACCCAGAAACCCCAGCACATTTTTGGCACCAAAGCCCCGATCGACGGCCAAGGGGGCCTTGCTAAGGCTGGAGTGACTTCCCTTAAAACGTCCCACCCCGAAACAAGGGATCAATGCAATCACACTACTATGAAAGCGAAGAAAAAAAAGCAGTGGGATATATATCACTGAAAGTGGGAGAATGCTTAGTCCGTCTTAAACTGTGAGAGGGTTTTAACCTTTAGTAGAATTGCCTTTTATTTGGGATGTCTTCGTGTTTATTGAGGTGAGAGCTCCCAGTGATTTACAAACTCAGCTTACATCTGCTCACACTTTATTTTTACTGGTCTCCTTGCCTGCTACAGCCCTCCTCCTCTATTATGTACACCCTCCAAAATTTGCCTCTACCCCATGCGCCATCACTTCCTCTCCTTACACCACGACCTAAGCTTCTTTAAGAGAACTATCACAGGAATCTAAGAAAAATAAACCTTATTGTTTGAGTTTTTCACAGCTGCCTCATAGTTTCCCCAAAGAGGAACTGGGAAAGTACACAAACACAAATAAATAAAAAAATACTTTGTCTTCCCATGAAACTAATTTCTCTAAACTTGTCATAAACTGATATGCCCTCTTTATCGGGTTGTAAATGAGATTATTTAATTGACGAGTGAAGCACAGCGGGGGGCAACTTTGGTAACATAAACGTTGCTGTAACAACAACAACAATAGAGCCCAGGCTTAACTCCTACAGTTTGGCCTATAGAACCACTGTGCCAAAAGAGTACAGTTAAGGGCAAGAGGCCAGAGATCATAAAGACAATAAACAGAATTAAACTGCAAGTTAATAGGGCTTTTCTTAATAAAATTTGTTCAAGAAGCTATTTTATAAATTATATCATATTTTTGGGGAAAATCTGAATCATTTCAAATTTTGGTTTAAGTCAAATG
The DNA here is from genome assembly GCF_059441175.1 of Urocampus carinirostris. NCBI lineage: Eukaryota > Metazoa > Chordata > Actinopteri > Syngnathiformes > Syngnathidae > Urocampus > Urocampus carinirostris. Next base: position 43,697,742 of record NC_142352.1, read on the forward strand.
TATGCTTTTTTGTGTGTGGAGTGAACACAATCTATGTAAAAAGATCAGTTTGCACACGGACATGTGTGTGCATTCGTATGTGGCTTACAGGCCCGGAAACGGCTCGATGGATTTTTGAGAAAGTTTACAGTTATACTTTAGGCTTCTGGGAGTGTTTTTAGCCAGGTTTCATGTCAAGGCACCCTTAAAAAATAACAACAAAGCTGCGTTGGAGCTAAATGCGGCTCTGCCAGGCAACACCAAGCCAGGCAACCCCGGGCCATTAAGCATGTTATTCAAAAATCAAAAGTATAGTCAAATATGAATTAAGTAATTATCAGCATGTAATTTGAGAATAACGTGAGACATTTTGACAACTTGCATTCCATGTACATAATGCCAAAATGTATTATTTTAAAATGTGCATGAAGGGGATTTGTAATTTGAAATGGTCTTTCTTTGTTGCTTCTTACCACGGGTGCTGCTGCCACATTGAAGCCCTCCCTGCATATGACATCTTCAATAGATTTCAGCAATGCAGCATAGGCCTGAAGCACAGGGCTGGAAATAAAATGCAGAAAGTAGACATATTACAGAGAAGGGAGACAACATGAGACAACTTTCATTGGGAAAACTAAAAAATTTGGAGGCCAAATAAATGGACACAATGCTGTTCAAATTGGAAAGCCTATCATCTTCGTGGATTAATTCGCTATGATTGCAGCATGCTCCTCCTGACTGTGCTTTTCTGGAGTCACTATCGAGAGATCCAATTAATTTATTTGCTTGATTAAATTACAACATGACTGGTCCTCTGTCAGCTCCCCCGAGGTTTTGATCGTGCCTAGACACAGACAAGACCGACGTATGAGACGTGCTTACGCTGAAATCAAATACAAAGATTGGACAGCATTTTGGTGTTTAATCAAGGGTAACATCTGCACCACTGACAAAGCGCATACACAGAACCAACAGCTCAGCTCATTTTGTGCCTATTGGGCGGCCAATCGGAATGTTAACCCCAGCTTTTTACACAGGACCCTCCACTTAAGAACGCCCTGCCATTTTAATGACCAGTCTGCACAGAGTCACAGTGGGCCGCAGTGTCACTTATCAATTTGATCTGCAGGCTGCGAAGAGCTGATACACATATATCGGTCACACATCAACAGCTTCCGCATTAGGAATAGTAATACACACTTGTGTCGATTACACTTGTGCCAAGTATATACATGTACTCCATTTCATTTATTCAGTGCAACAATGGTGGCTCCTGACCCCGCTGGGACTAATGATAGAGCTGGTTTTGGTGAAAGAGGGACACCTACCCTCACAGGCCCCTTTGCCGAAGCCCCAGCTCCAAAGAAGGGTTGGGGGGAGATGGCTTGAAGAACCCTTTAGTGAAAGGTTGTCTTTGCTTGGCAGCCATTGTGTGAAATGTCATTGTCTGTCAGCTGCCCCTACTGAGAACCCCTCATTCAGGTACCAATAAGGTCTAGGTGCTTAGCTACAGGGCTAGCGCGTTGGCTAATTAGGATCATACGTGGGGAAGCTTCTTTATCTCAACGTTTGGCTTTCATTGAGGGGGAAACGGGGGTGAGCCAAGGGGGATGCTTAGTCTTAAACAACAGGATCTGTATCACCTAGAGAGCAATTTGAGCCAATTATGCCTTCAAGTGAAACGGAGCAATTTAACAGCTAGGGGCTGTGGACACGTGCAAGGGGGAGAAGCCTGCTTGGAGTTAGTCTGGCACATGTGTGTGCATGTCATGCATGTCTATGTAAGCGCAGCGGTGACGGGCGGGCTGGGGGCACAATGGTGCCGTGCAGGTGTAGTTTCCAGCTGTCTAAATGTCTTGATGATCAAACCTGCAGAGATGTCTAAAAACAATTCCAACTAAATGTACTAACGAGGGCTTCTTTCTAATATGGGCAGTATTTATGTTAACCTATACAGTGCACTTTGAAAGTGGCATAAAACGTGTATCCACAGCATTTAATGTATTTGCACTGTTGCTGTGTTTAGCAGTGTTTGCTGAAATAAAGAGACCCCATAAAGCCTCCTTCTCATCCTCTGTTCTCCAGATTGCTGTATTTACCCAGTGAGTGAGTGTGCCTCTTCGTGTGCCCTTGTGTGCTCAGCAACACTCTCTGAGTAAAGAGTCTGCCTGACCTGTGAACCCTAAGTACACTCAACACGGCAAAATCAAACAGTTGCCAAGCAAACACGACCCGTATTTGAATAGGCATACACAACTTTTCCAAAGGACCGAACCTTTTAGGCTGGTGGCAAAGCTACTTAGGACAGATTTTTTTTCTGCTTAAATGGCAATCACAATAACTATTTCTTATGCTTGTATTTTGCCAATATATGTTGAAAGTGTTTCATTCGATATATTTTTATTTTATATATATATTTTTATTATCTATCTATATATATTTTTTATTTTTGGTAACAATTTTCAATGTTTTGTTTTCAAGCATTTTTATTCCTTTATTCATATTTTTGTGGAGGATTTCCCCCATTACTGTAATGCCCTGTGTTGTAAAGGAGAGCCATTGTCACTAATGTACTTTTATTAACTGTTCATCTTTGGAAGAACAAGAAAAATAAATTAATAAAAGCAAAATCCATAGAAGAGTTGATAAACAGAAAAAAATGTTATTGCTTTTGAAAATAAAAGTGCATTTACTTTAATCACCTAACCTATTTTCACCAAATAAGCACTTATATGTCTTATTTAAACCTTGGTTATTTTTTTACCTAACAAGTAACAATAGTTGAACTTCAAACGAGTATAGTTCTGAAAAAGTGGCATGAAAAGTCTTTCAGTGTGCAATATTTTAAACACCTTTTTATTGGGCTACTTAGTTTAAAATTGTCTTACTTTAGTCTGCTGACAAACTCAGTTTACAAGCAATGCCATAGTTGCTCACAAGCACTACTTTGTGGCACAAACAATATTTTGTCGACAACGCCGCATATATTTGTGAGTGTTCTCGGGATGGTGCCTCATTGGTTTACAAGTGTTTCACGGATGATGTCATGTTGTTTTACCTGTGTGTGGCTGATGACTGGCTGGGATGTTCAGGAAGATAGAAGTGGTGGCACTTGGCTGCCTCACGAATTTCTGGCTCCATTGCCTTGGAAACATTATAATAGTGGCCAAATCGAGACAAGGATGCAAGGCCACTCTGATGGGAGAAAAAGTCACCAGCATGTGAAGACAAGATAACGTTATTGTCGGTAATTAAAAAAATAAAATAAAAAAAAAGAATCGTAAGAATGAAATTGTACATAAGTGTCTAATGTTTCCATTACCTAATTTTGTCACACATGCAGTAGAAGTGGCGGTGGTGTTTTTTTTTTTTTTTTTGAGAGGATGTGGATTTCAGTTCATCCAAAGTGCAGTATAAGAAATGTTCTGGCAAAATGGTCCATTATAAACACACGATTTTGTAAAATACCACTTCACTTGTTTTCTGCAGATAAAACATTTTTATGTAATCTCTTCTACACATAACAGAGGACTGTAAATTCACTAAATCATTGTGATGTACAGTATGCAAATTCCAAATCCAAACAGTCGACAATGGGCCCCGTTTTACTTGATTCGCAATAACATATTTTAAGAAATAGTATTTAAAGAAGGAATTTGTCACATTTGTTATTGTTAGATATTCATTGGGGGTGCTTTAAAACACCATGGGAAAGCAACTGCATTGTTTATGGGTCATTCCTCAATTCCCAAACTGAGAAGTTAAACAACCACTACAAACACTTTCGTAATCATTTCTTCACATAAATGTCCACTTCTGGCATTGAAAGAAAACTTGTCAGGGGTGCAGGGGAAGGCGGATGTTTTCCTGCAGCTCAAATAGAGAGTTCTAGCTCCTTTCTCTCAGTAAAACCAGGGATTCCATTGTCAGAGGCACCCTTAATCTACTCCTAATCTGGATTTGGGCCCCCAGTGTGTCCTTCTCCTAGCGAGACGAGGAGGTCAGCAGGGCATGAGGGGGGGCTCAGGGGCTCATCTTCTTTTTGTGAGCTTGGCAACCCGCTTAGCGTTCCTTCCGTGCCCTGACAGCCTCACCTTTGATCTGATGTCTTCATCGGGAAAGAACCACAGTGGGCAGTGCCGGGAGAGGTGTGTGTAGGGAGAAAGTAAGTGTTGACTCTAGGGGTGAATTTTGGATGCAAATCTGCCATGGAGCTTACCATTGGGTTTGTAAAGACGATTTTACAGGGTAAGGGGGTGAGGTGAGGAAAGGACACAAACATAAAGAAGTTTCCAGGGAGAAAGAAAGAGGGAGAGGATCACCAGGGACAAACTGTGGTGCTGTTAATCCACATAGCGATATGGATTATAGACCAAAAAAGGGGAGAGAACAGAGACGTAAAAGAGAGAGGGGGGGGGGGGGGGTCACTTCTTCTCAAAGCGGAAGAAAGAGTGTAGGCCTGCCGACCTTAGCAGGGGGAAAGACAGGGATTTGGGCGAAGACAGAGGCACAGGTCTGGGTCATAGGGTTGAGCGGGCAGACATGTCAATGCGCAGGCTGCAAAGTACCCCTGTTTCCCAGGCTAAGCAGGGGTGCCAGCGTGTGTATATGATGGCTGGGGAACAGTGAAAAGCCTACCTATTGCCAGCTAAGTGTGAGTAATCTGCTCTAGCTCTCAAAAGAGATTCTGAGGCCTCATTCACTTCACAAAGAAATTCAGAACTCTGATGGATTTAGTAGTGGAGACAATTGCAAAAGCACCACGACCAAAAAGCCTCTGCAGGTCTTTTCTTTAGGCGTCAAATAGGAACCTGACTAAGTCAATATATTTAAATGTAGCGAAACATATATAGTACAATTGATTACCTGTACTTTTGGAAGATTCTGATAACGCCAGGCAATCTTCATGGCATCCAAAGTATCCTGAGGCTCACTAGACAATCTTGGTTGGTCTGCAGGATGGTGCATGACAACATCATCCAAAATGGGATCAGGAAGCTCCTGTCAAAAACCATGATGGGATAGCTAAAATTATTATTGTTGAATTGCTTACATAGTTTATATTTTTCACAGTCATTGCATTAAATCCTCACTCTTTCCTTTGTTCACAAGGAAACATTGGTTAAATGGGGTCATGCCGGCATATTGCACAACCTTACCCAGCAGTTATGATCGATTGTAATTGCAATTTAAATCTGCATTATTTTATTTGAAAGGTATTTGTAAGACTCAACCACCCACTATGAAACACATTTGACACTTATGACCTTGAATATACCAGTGGATGATATAGCAGATTAAAATATATATTTTCAGTGGCAGTTACAATATATATTATGTGAACAAGCCCCACATTTCGATACAAAGTAAATCTTTTTTTAATTACTCAGTGTGCCCTTTTCTTGGCAATTTTGTATGTAATCAAATACTGAAACGATACATGTTTAAGAAATTTCCAAAAGCTTTACATGCTCACAAAGCATGCAATTGTCCACTGAGCGGGCAACTCTAATTTTAGGCAATGTTTGAGTGAAGTCTTACTTTGCTTTAGAAGCATAACACAATGTGTGGCAGGCATGAGTTTCTGATATCAATTGCACATTTGACAACAACTTAAATTTAACATTGCAAATCCCATTTATCGTGCTTCAGAGGCTTATCTCACTGTCAAATCTAATTGGAGTAGGTGGTAATTTGGTTTATGTGGTATTATATTACAATGTGTCCTTTTTGGATTCATAAAAGACAATGTATCTGAATGAAAATTACATCTTTTGATCCAACATGCCATGTTCAAGCATTTACATTTGTCAGGTAACAGCCTTTGAATGTTGTAGTTATTGCTTTTAATTTTTCAATAATCTCTGTTGGGGCAGCACGGCGGCGCAGTGGTTAGCGCTTGTGCGGCACAGTTCATGTCATGGGAACCTGTCGTGGGTTCAAATCCAGCTCCAGACTTCCTGTGCGGAGTTTGTATGTTCTCCCCGTGCTTGGGTGGGTTTCCTCCGGGCACTCCGGTTTTCTCCCATGTTCCAAAAACATGCATGTCAGGTTGATTGGCCGGTCCAAATTGTCCCTAGGTGTGAATGAGCGAATGAGTTGTCTGTCCCTGTGTGCCCTGCGATTGGCTGGCAACCAGTTCAGGGTGTCCCCTGCCCACTGCCCGGAGATGGCTGGGATGGGCTCCAGCCCCCCCGCGACCCTAATGAGGATAAGCGGTGTAGCTGATGAGATGATGAGATAATCTCTGTTGGTGTGAAATTGTAATGCAAGGAACTGCAGTGAGATGAAAGCTTATTGGAATTACATGAGTATATTTTAAAAATAGTCGTTTGGAGAACATACAGTGCATCCGGAAAGTATTTACAGCACTTCACTTTTTCCACATTTTGTTATGTTACAGCCTCATTCCAAATTGTATTAATTTAATCTCTTATCACAAAATTCTACACAAAATACTCCATTATGACAATGTGAAAAAGTTTTTTTTTTTTTTTTACTTTTTTAGAATTTATTAAAAAAAGAAAACTATGAAATCACATTTACATAAGTATTCACAGCCTTTGCTTAATACTCTGTTGATCCACCTTTGGCAGCAAATACAGCCTCAAGTCTTTTTGAATATGATCCCACAAGTTTAGCACACCTATCTTTAGGCAGTTTTGCCCATTCTTCTTTGCAATAAGTCTGAGGTGTGTGCCTTTCCAAATCATGTCCAATCAACTGAATTTACTGCAGGTGGACTCCAATTAAGCTGTAGAAAGATCTCAAGGATGATCAGTGGAAAAAAGATGCACCTGAGTTCAATTTGGAGCTTTATGGCAAAGGCTATGAATACTTATGTAAATGTGATTTCTTAGTTTTCTATTTTTAATAAATTCAAAAAAAGTAAAAAAAAAAAAAAAAAATTTTCACATTGTCATAATGGAGTATTTTGTGTCGAATTTTGAGATAAGAGATGAACTTCTTTTAATTGCCCTATTTTTACAACGAACCATTCTTTTTAATTCATAAACTATTATTACAACGTAGGCCAGTGTCTAAGCACTACTTTGTAAATATGTTTTGCTTATCCAAGTCTTTTAGCTGTTTTTTGCCTTTAAAGTCTTAATTACATGTTGAATGCAATGTTTAATCTCTTTGCAAACAAGGTTTCACAATATTTATATCAATAAAATAAGCAATTTGATTAATTTCAATTAATAAAACATTGAGGGCGGATTTAGGTAATGAACACACAGAAAAAAAAATCAAGTATAAGTTATTTTCACATGACAGTGACGATATGTTGACTTTGTATTTGTGGAAAGATAACCGGTCAATGTCCACCTAAGCAATGAAGGCTTGCTAGCTGTTAATAGGAAAGAAAACACTAAATAATGTGATCTATTCCCATTGAGAGTGGCCCTGTCCTAATAAACCTTTGATATGTAAAGAGAGGGTGAGGCTGTGACCCCTCCCACTATCAATCAGAGTGAGAGAGGCCCACCTCCTGTATTTTGGTTGGCACTTAGCTTCTGGGACTGCAGGGCTCTTCACACAGCAAAGCTTCAGGGAAACGGTTCAACAATACCATAACCATGCCACCCGCGACCTTTACCATACCCCCGCTGACCTGGACACATCTTGACTACCGTGTTCCTTTCGTCATTGTTTCAACTGTACACTGACAATTGATGGATTGTCTCAAGAACTGCCTTTAAAACATGTTTCATTGGATATTATGTTTTTTAATACAGGGTAAACATAACCCTTATTAAAATCCCGGTAAGCAATATCACAGTGTTGAAGAAATTCCTACTCAATATCTTAAGATCACTAATTGCTTTTATGCACCTGGAAGATGTCATTCGGGTGATCATGCGCCGCCGCTAGGAAGAGTTCATGTTGACACACCACTCCTTCTGCCAGGAAGTATTTTAGGATCATATGGGAGTAGCTATCATAACAGTCCTCCTCTGGTGGAAAGAAACCATAAATGGCAACATTAGAGAGGGAACTTATTTTGTTTATTTCCAATGGAAGAAAAACATTGTATCCAATAAGAGACACACAGGATGGTAAAATATCAGGTGATCTCAGATGTGTAACAGAAGAACATAAGCCAAAGAAATTTGAAGTTAATGATTAGAGACCCATAAGACACTATTCTGACATCTCACCTTCATGTCATAAACAAAGAGTCGATCATAGCGTATAAAGGTTCTTGTCAATCCATTCCGACCATTCCATCAGATCATATCTTTGAATTCATCTACTCGCCTACACATCACTGCAACCTGACAATAATTGGTTTAAGTATTTGGCCAGATGGCACTCAATGTGGCACAGGGGCGTACTATAGGTGTTGCTGCGTGATTTGGCTATCATGTTTTCAAATCTCTTGTCAAGGTTGGAAAGGACTTCACCTCACGATATTCACCTGACTGAATCAAAGATACTCTTACTGTCAGGTCAGTGAGGAGGTAGAGGATTCCGTGAACAAAACAAATGCATCATGTTTGAAGAAATTTGTTTGGCGCTACACTTTTTGAGTGAATTTATTGAGAAAATGTCTTCAAGCTTCATGGATTGTTAAACAGTTTGATATGATAGAAGTTACTGTTTTGAGGTAGACAAAGTACAATAGTTATCAGATTTCTGTCATCTTAGTCCCTAATTAATTCTACCCCGTAAAATAATAAAAAAAGGAATTTATATTGAAGCCCTAGGTCCAATAAGCTTATTTTAATCAATTAGCTATGTAAATGGTCATGTATTATATAGAGTTAACTGAGTAGTGTGTAAGATATGCGAGGTTTATGTACACTATATCAATTTGAAATTGATAAATACACTTACCATTGTACAGTATGTGTTAAAACAGTGTTTGCCACTCAAATTATGACCACTTTTTTAGAATGCTGAATGATACGAACAAACTGTAGGTACTTTAAAATGATACAAGCCCGTGAGGACATTGGATATTTCTTGGTTTAATTGGTTTTCATTGCAAGTCTCTAAAGAGTCTCTAAAGGATGCAGTCCCTTAATTTTGAAACACCACCTGATCATTAAAACCACAGAAGTTAAAAGTCATGAATGGAGGAGTATGCACTGAAGTCAGCAATGTTCTCGAGTGGAGTGAAAAGAAAAACAAAACCAACAAAAACCTAGATCATTGTGATACTGCCAAGCAGGTCAAATAACTATTCCCAGCATGCCAAAGCTGCTTCCTGTCACAATCAGCATTTTGTAAAGATTTCATAGGGTTCTCCAAACAATGAAAATTAGTGGGCAAGGAAACAAAGGCGACAGTGACAGTTAAAGGTAACTGGCACAGAGCAGACAGCTTTGGAATGACATGCTGATGCGTCATCCTCCAGCATCCGGGGAATCTGCCTCCCGCAGTCTTAGTCTATGTCTTCACCTATGGGCCGAGGATGGCCCAGGAAATTCCATGGCTCTTCAATTTGTTGTCGGTGGGGCTCCCTGTTCCCTTATTGATGGTTTTCTAGGTCAGCAGGCCTTTGTGGCTTTCAGCAGGCCCCACAAAGAATCCCAGATGGGCCCTCTCAAGATGGGGCCTATTGTAGCTATGTTTCTATGGGAGCCTTACAAATGGAACCTCCAGGAGTCATTAGGCTGTAGAGGCGGGGGGTAAAGGGTGGGGTGAGTAGTTTGGGGTATGGAGCAAAAGGAAGGTAGGGGGCAAAGTCATAACTTCAAGGTAAGTCATTTTTGCATAGTCAAGAGATGATTTTGACTTATTTGAATTTCAACTTCGCTTATTGTGACAAAGGTTTGGTAAAGTGGAAAAACCTCCAGCTTATTTGCTTTCAACCAATAGGGGAGAACTCTCTTGAATTATATTGACCAAAGCAGCAGTATTAGGAAATAAGATATGTAGGTCATCCCCCAACAACCCCTTTCTTCTAAAATATTTCAGTCAAAAGGTAGATAGTATAGTCAAAGGCAAACATATCTATACTTATTGAAGAAATAGTGTTTTAAACTACAGTTCTCGTCAAATATTGTAAGCATTAATGTATTGATATTTATATAGTTTTCCTTGCAAATTCAAAATTCATCGGTGTATTCTCTTCTTGTTTTGAATGTTTATCAAACGAAAAACAATTGGTCCTTTAAGCTTGATATTGTGCACATTGAGGGTTTGGACGGTCCTCTCCCGTTTTACTCGCAAGTTTAAAATAGTGTGTAAAAGGGGAAAAACTGTGAAGCACATTGTAAAGCGCTTTGGGAGGTCTTCATTGACTTAAAAAGCGCTATATAAATGCAGAACATTAACATGAAAATGCAACTTAAAAAGCTTATCAAAATTATATTCAGTATTATGAGCATTGGCTTTAGCGAGATTGTCGGACATCACCCAATTGCTTTGCAGGGTTTTATCTGAGAAATATGAAAAGTAAAAAAAAGAAAGGACAAAAAAGGAAAAAAAAAATGAAATGAAAATGAAATGAAATGATATGCATTTTATATAGCGCTTTTCAAGTCAATGACTTCCCAAAGCGCTTTACAATGTGCTCCACATTTCCCAATAGCGGTCTTGCAGCCATATAAGGCGCTAACCTGCTTATTGGGGGTATTAGGGGTTCAGTGTCTTACCCAAGGACACTTCGACATGTAACACGGACGAGCCAGGATTCGAACTGGGATCCCTGGATCCCAAGACGAGCGCTCTACCTCCTGAGCTACTGCCGCCCCAAAAATCTCCATTCTCAAATCGTAATGCAGCTGAGCAAAAATACAGAACCTTAAATCTCTATATTATCCGTCAGTCCGAACAACTTTGATCTAAATATATTGTTAACAACAAACCTCACTCAATACAGATTTATGAAAATATATTTGTATTGACTTATAAGATACATACTGCAGAATGTTTAGAGAAGAAAAGGTTAATACAGCTTGTGAAAATATGTATAATTATAGCTTGTGACTAAACTGCTAGAATGCCAGAATTAACTCACTAGTAACTATTGTTTGATTGATTCAAAAGTATGATCATCAGAACGAGATTTAAGTAATTCAAATGTAACTATTCAATTCCTACCCTGTATTTCAGGATTTAACCAATTTTTTAACATGCCCATTTTTAAAATCGCGAATTAATCTCATTAATTCTAATCACAGCACTACCCAGCCCGTTCAGACCCATCTTTTTATGGTAACTCCGACAGTGTATTGGGAAGTAACAGTGATGGGCTTTTGATAATTAACAGCTTCCTCCTACAAAAAATAAATCTCATTTAAATCTCACTGACATTTCAAAGTCAGTAATTATCCAAAATAAAAATGAAATAAAAAACAGGCTAAGCCCAGGGGCTAGAGGCCCTAAATAATTGTGGTGGCAGCACGAACCAAATCTTGAGCTGAGTTCACATAACAATCACCAACGTAAGACACTAACTTCAAATATATCTGCCAGTTCAGTTAGATCTTGCTATGTAAAACAACTTTTAATGACTATCCTGCTCATTAGTTAATCCTTAAAATCAAGTCCAAGTAAGAGCTTTGTTCCTCATTTTGCAGAAGCCAAAAAAGATGCAAGATCCTCAGACAGCAGCCATACTGCAAAGCCTGCAACCCCCCAAGTTGACAAATGTAGACGGACAGCTCAAGACACTTCAAAGGCAGACAAGAGCGGCCTAATAATTTTATGTCTGACTTTCGCAAACAGGCCATCAGAGCTCAAGGGGTAGACTGTAGGAGATAACTGCCTGAAACAAACATAAACAAACACACCCCGAACTCTTTCTGACCTGCCCTCACACTCGCACAAATACATCACATAACAAAACGGATGCACACACAGAGCTCTTTTTGTGACACATGGAACACACACAACGACAGAGACAAACGCAGACGTACATACACAATTCACCTTTACTGTGTCTCTCATTACCAGACGAAACCAACCGTGGATTGATTCACAAATGCAAGGGAAGAACACATTAGTGTGTAATCATTGACGCCTGCATCGATTTGGGGGACGAATTAAAGGGCAAAGGAATATCATCACTTTAAGAATAGGCCTTAGATACACATATTTGTAGCTTCAAGTAAAAACAAGAATATGGTAAAAACATGCCATGCTAATGTCTATTTTGAATAATAAATTACAGGAAGACGTTGTAGTTTTGAAAACATGCTTTGCTTTTGGAGAACACATAGATTCTGGAAGCATTTTGATCAAATAATGTTATAAACACCTTAAATTTAAGATAAACACAACGAGCCTGTTCAGCTGAAAAAAATGCATGTTTCTGCCTAACTGCAGATAATAATTAACAGGGATCAGAATGGAGATTTTCATTTTCAGCTGAAATAGCCAGGGAACAGGGGCCGCAGGCCCCGGCCAGGTCCAGGGCTTCGCCCCCCCTGAAGCCAACAGCATTTATCTTATTTGCTATTTGAAAATTGCACTAGAATGAATTAAATCCAACAAAACAGAAACCATGTATTTTTTTTCAGTTTTAAGATGTTTAAAACAATTGGGGGATTACAATGTTACAACCATCACCATTGTTGTTGTGTTTTGATGATGAAGATGGACCTTGTATTTAGCTACTAATCAACAATATATATAAATATATATACATTAATAATCATTCATCATTAATTTGAAAATAGAATGCAAAAACTGAACATGCTTAAAGAAAATACATGTCATAAATTTTGTTTATCCTGTTCTAAATATTGTATAAACACAAAAGATGAAATCATTTCATAAATAAATAGATTTATAAATACCTCAGATTGGGATTTTCTGTCACACAGGGGAACCAGTGGTTGACTGCTGCTAGTATTTGAAGTGGAAGGATTTGGAACGGCCAATAATGTTGAACCGGTGGTGTTACTGTTAGTTTCACTGCCGATTTTAAATGCGGATCCAAGTGCATAATTTGATCGCCGGCAAGCTATTTTTTCTTTGTGCTTGTTCATTTTAGCCTGATCAATCAGTGCCACACAACCTCGCGTACCATAATTGATCAGATCGACACAGTATAGACACTTTGCTTTCCCTGGAACATCACACTTTGCGATGAACTGGCTCAAAGTTTCTGTAACTTCCTCGATCTTTGCGCCGATTTTAACGTTTACTGTGACAGTCTTCTCCAGCCATGACCACTTAAATTTATTGATTCCTTTATCAATCTCGGAGACAAAAGCCTCGTCTTCTTTTCTTAGTATTTTCATATTTACTTTTTCAAACACTCATTTCACCGTTTGAAAAGACCGGAAGGAGCGCCATGTTTGAGAAAGCCAATGCTCTGAACAAAAGCTCCGCTGATTGGTTATCAGCGAACCTATCGACCAATGGTAGGAGTCGATCTATTTGTTGGTTAAACCACGTTGTGTGTTATAGATCTAATGCGCTGCGCTTCTTTTTGCCGATTTTTCTCGCGATCTCTAACTGCTAACTTGGGGTGATGAAACAGTCACGTATCATACCTCACCCCCCCAAAATATTTTCTCATCGAATTTAGACGATTTACGGGAATGACCTTTGGGGTTCAAAAACAGCGGAAATCCGCGGATCCGTGGAAAATTCTGATCCCTGAATAAAAAAAGGCAGAAAAATAGAATCAAAAAATTTTGCTAGAAAGTTTGTAATACTAAACCGAATATGACCAAAAACATAATCCCAAAAATGGAACTTGAAAACTGAACAGCTAAAATAATCCCAGGCAATTTTGCATCACTTCTGACGCACTCCGAAGATGAGCTGCAACATTTTAAAATATTTTATGCAATGTTCATGGAATGCCAATTGTATCCCTTGTATGAAAACAGTATCTTTTATAACTAGTGCTATCAAAGTTGAAGCTGTTACCCAATTTAAAGCAGTTTTTCTAAAGCAATTTTAAGCCTAATTGGATTAAAGGCAATGTTTTGGCAGCACTAAATTTAAAAAGTTAAGACTTAATAGACCCATTTATGTTCACATGAACCACTCAAGCACACCTTATCAAGAAAAGTATACATTTTCTTCTCACTTATGAATGAACTGTCATTTAACAAGTAAATGATACGTGTCTAGTATTTGTGCCCAAATACAATACAGTAATTCGGATATAAGACACCGACATAAGAGGAAAGGCTCACCTATGAGAAGCACTGTTCCAACTGCTAGACCGCCACCTGTTAAAAATTTGAAAATAAATAAATAATCTTCCATTTCAGTCTCTTATGCATGACAAAAGTGCAGGCATTATTTTATTTATGCAACACAGAGCAGTAACCCAATCCAATTTGATCAGATTTTTTCACACATATTTGGTGAAATATTTCAACAAGGGTACCAGAGTGGCTGGGTGGATGGCGTGCAGCCCCATGGTGCAGAATTTAAGGATTCAAATGCAATTATCGCAGCCTACCCCTGCAGGGTTTGTATGTTCTCCCCGTGCCTTCATGGGTTTCTGCTGGGCACTCCAGTTTCCCCCCGCATTCCAAAAACATGCATGTCAGGTTTATTGGCCGGTCCAAATTGTCCCTAGGGTTGAATGAGCGAGTAAATGATTGTATGTCTTTGTGTGCCCTGTGCTGGCAATCAGTTCAGGGTGTCCCCTGCCCACTTCCTGAAGATGGCTGGAATAGGCTCCAGCATTCCTGCAACCCAAGAAACATGATGAATTTTAATAAGATCATATTCCAAAATTAATATTTTTATTTAGCATACAACTTTTTTGCCCTAACTTAAGGGAAAAGTATTTTATTTAATTAAATGCACATATGCATTGCTTCTTTTCTGTGATAACTGGTGCTAAATTTGGACACAGCTAAAAAGAGGACTAGTAGATGTACATTTTTCAAAACCAGTTCTTTTCCAATGCTGAAAAAAGTTAAAACCCCCGTTAGCGCTTTTACAGTAAAAACACTTCTTTATTAACACAAAGAGAAAAATAAATAAGGATTTATAAATATATCAGTATTGCAAATGTATCTGCCTCAGAGACAGTGTGTATTATTTAGCGCCTCCTTGTGGTAAATATATTAGGCATGATAACATTAGTAAGTTTTACAGAAACTCAGCAGACACTCCTTCAAAGAAAAATAAGACAGTTGTGGTTAAACGCATTAAAGTGAAAAGGTTGGACCGGGGCACTCCTCAAGTGCACACTTCATATCATGTAAGATAAATCAAATGTGTATGATTGTTGCTATTGAGTCTATACTAGTGTCAATGTGAAATGACTAGTGAAACGTGAATTTTCCTGCGGGGATGAATAAAGTATCTATCTCTCTATCTTTCTATCTAGTCATGTCAGCAAAGTATCTTGTTATTTTCTTAGCCTCACTTAACTGTTAGCGTGTAGCCTGAATGCCAAAATTAGCTTTGCATGCGGCTGCTCAAACAAGTACGCATTGCAAACAAACATTGGGCACACAACCCAAGTCATTTATAAGATCTCATCTCATCTCATCTCATTAGCCGTACCGCTTATCCTCATTAGGGTCGCGGGGGGGCTGGAGTCCATCCCAGCCATCTCCAGGCAGTGGGCAGGGGACACCCTGAACTGGTTGCCAGCCAATCGCAGGGCACACGGGGACAGACAACTCACTCGCTCGCTCATTCCCATGTTTAATTATTCATTTAAGCGATTTGTTTATTTGTTTTTTAGAGGAAGCATCTCTTGATGGCATTTTGGCAACATGCCAACAGTAAGCTAATCCTAAGAAAATCAAAAGATACTTTCCAGGTATAAGTAATATGGACTCAATAGCAACCATACATACAGGGACAGACAATTCGCTCGCTCATTCACACCTAGCGACAAGTTTGACTGGCCAATCAACCTGACATACATGGTTTTTTTGGGAATATGGGAGGAAACCGGAGTGCCAGGAGGAAACCCACGCAAGCACAGGGAGAACATGCAAACCCTGCACAGGAAGGTTGGTAGCTGGATTTGAACCCATGACCTCAGAACTGTGCCGCACACATGATATAAATGAAATGCGTGTAAGAAAGTAAATCACAACTGCAGCTATTCACAAGCACGTGTTTTTACATTTCAGGAAATTGCCATGCATGTCTATGAACGCAATGTAACATTTGAACTATAAATTCTTAGTGATGGCACTGACAATATTAAAATCTCCACAGCTACTCATGCGAGCAACATTTGCTATCTGCTGTTGTTCAAACTCAAATGACAGCACACTGACCAAGCAGATAGTCAAGAGACGTGACACCGGTAGACACCAAAAGCTGTCCGTTTTGCACCGAGAGCCTCGTCCCAGGTATAGCTAATAACTTGTTCCGCGTCTTCTTTTGAAAACTCGTAGTATTCGATGTCATACGTTCCGCAGAGGTTTCACAGGCACGTCTGACGGAGGCTGCCATACTGCTCTGAAGCGCGATGACGGCTTCCGTGTTTTGGTAATGGCTGACCAATCATAGAATACTTTGTTGTTCGCAACGAATAAGAGAAGCTCTTGTTGCCATGTGACAACTGAAGCGCCATGATAACAAATACCGGGTATGACAGCCTAAAAGCTCTTTTATTCAAGTGATTCAAAATACTCTTAATACAGGAAAGTCAACGGTGGCATTTCCATTCCCTGTATGATTTAGTTGCTGGCGCAAGCTGCTACACTCTTAATCAGGTACTTTGTTCATGTATGGAGTAGTGTAAATATGACCTTGTCGGCTCATCTGCTTGTGTGTCGTTTCTCCTGCAGCACTCTACAGTTCCAGTTCACAACATTGGTTTGATTACACCCGAAGTAAAGATTTGGAGTGAGTGCCAAAACCATTTACTGTACTGTATGTGTAACCATGTTGGAGGAATCTCGTGTCTGAATGAGTAGGCAGTGCAGCCTTTTTGCATTGTTCAAAATATTGCATTTGTCTAAAATAAAAACTAATCGCTGCAGAAACGAGTGTTGCCAAAGCTACACTGAAAAAGTAATTACTTACTTTACCTATTTTTATTTTATGCTTCTTATTAATACAAGAGAAATATAAGAAAAAGGATTAGTATTAATTAAGTTTCATAACTAGCAGAAGTGGATATTGACGAGTAACATTTACTCTGTTACGTTTACTTGAGAAAGTTTCGGGACATTTTGTACTTTTAGAAATATTTTAAATCACTGTACTTGTTACTCGTACTTGAGTATACTTGTGAAGAATACACTGTAATGTTACTCCACTACATCAGGCTACATTGAAGGCGTTACTTAAAATCCCTTCATGTAACTAGGTGACTGTCTGCATCTTCTAAGGGGCATCTGATTTGTCTAAGACCTCGTTTCTTTTATTTACATTTGACTAGTGGCCCAGACAACCACCAAGTGGCACTTTTGAGCAGGATTGCAAATGTTTTTTAATTTAACTGTATGTGCATTGTATATAGCTGTATCTCTCTATCTCAATCTAGTCCTATATATATTTAGGTCACCCAAACAAACTCTGAGTACACAGTCTTACAATTACAAAGACTTGTAATATATTGTTGATCGTATGGACTTTGCTAATTTGATGATCTGGTTGAATTGTTGTTGTTAAAGTAAATAAATTAAAAATACAACATTGCTACAGATACTCCGCAATTTCGTAGTACTTTCACTTGAGGATTTTTTTGGGCTACTCTACCCACCTATGATTACAAACTTCATCCCTACTCCTAACAACAATGTAATGTGTAAGACAAATTGGCATTTTTCATGAATTTGGAAATGGGACGGGATTTGTACCAAAAGGGCAGGTTACGTTAGATCAAAATACAAGGAATGTAGAGTTTTGGGTTTTAGTAGTAGAAGTAGTAATACTGCATTTGCCGCACTATAAGGCACACTAGATTATGAGACAGACCCAAAAAATATAGTATTTTTTTTTTATATACAAGGCGCACTGGACTATGAGGCACATGGAATTCAAACCACAGTAGGAGTTACTATTCATTATTGCAATGATTGATCAGTCAATGTCGTTGACCTTAACTGCAAACATTGTACGCAAAGGGAATCAAACCTGGGTAGCAGCAGTAAGAGCACAAAACCTAACCACCAGACTATTAATAATACAGCTTATATACAAAACATTATCACACACTGTTTACCCATGTTGCCTGTGTTTTATCTTTATCTTTATTTTTATTTCATTTCCTTAACTCATCTTAAATTAATCTTTTTTCATATATATTTTAATATTCTTTTATTTATACATGTATATACTTTCTAAGTTTCTATTTTTACGCTGGCAACTGTGTGGACAAAGAGTAGGAATTTCACTGCGCAGGGAAACATGGTTCTTTAATGTGCATATGACGATAAACACACTTTTAATTTGAATTTGAAATGAATGTTAGAGAATGGAGAAAAGTAATTTGTCCTGAACGATATAAACGCAAAAAATCACGAAGACAGAAACAATTAATCCAATTTTGCGTTTATTAATATTTGTTTATGACTGCTTTGTTTTCTCCATTCTCTACCACATGTTTCTGGCACCGTGAGTCAAACTAATGTTATAATGAGTTAAAACCCAATATGCCTTTCTGTATGTCATCAGTACCAGTAATGGTCTAGTCCAGGGGTCGGGAACCTTTTTGACTCAAAGAGCCATAAAAGCAAAATATATTAATTTTATTTTGGGAACGAGCCACACCATATATTATGAGACAAATTTACTAAATTGCTAAACCCGTGCCCCAGACAAAAGCTTAGTCTTCAGCACATTTATTTTTGATGATTTGATAAAAATAATGAAAAGAGAATAATGCCAGAGCCCTTGTCCCAAAATCAACAAACATACCACTTTAAACTTGTGTCTTTCTTGCAATTACTCAAGCTCGGTTAAACTCATTTTGACCCTTTTTTTTCATACATATTGGTTTCAAAACCAGATGTAAGCAGTTATTTTGTAAAAACGTCACAACATTCTGCAAATAGGGAGCCTGATGAGCTCACTTTTGGCGCAGATGGCATAGGGCGAGAGATGGGAGGGAGTGCTTGCGCTTTTTGCATGGCTCCACCCATCCCTCCCACTCACCCAATCAAAAGACTAAGTTCTCTTCCGGTGTTTTGGCGTATTTACAGTGTGTTCTGTGGATTCATCATAAGGTATCTGAACACTGAACACAGATTATATAGTGAACTTTTATATAAAGGATTCTTTAGCGTTGTACAGCCAAAACGAGTTTTTTCCCCCCTTTTTTGTGTGACACCTTGACTGTAAATTGTAGTGAAAAACGTGCCCTATATATACTGCGAAGTAACGTCGGATACTTAGCTTTGGATTGGATTTGCGTGTACCTGAATAGGATGAACAACTCAAGTTTCGAACAAGATGGAGAAATTTTGCATGCAATCAAATTTGTCTCTGTGCCATAGATATTCACAGAAAGAGCCATATATGGCTCGCGAGCCATAGGTTCCCGACCCCTGGTCTAGTCGTTTAGGATTGGCGCTCTCACTGCTGTGACCTGGGTTCGATACCCGCTGCATAATTTAGTTTTGGTAAGCAATGTTTTCAATTGATCAATTGTTGCACAAATAATCTGGTATTCTGTAAAACCTCGTGTATATATTCTGTGAGCAATTACATTGTATTCCGTGGTACTGTATTTAAAGAACACCGGGTTATAGGGTGCACTAACAAATTTCCGGCCAATTGGGGTTTTTAGGTGCACTTTGTGGTCTGGAATATTTGGTACATCAAATATTTATCAAAAGTCATCTTTAGTGATTGTAATGTAAATGTAGAAATGATTATAAATATTTTTTTGTCTTTGTATAAAATTAAATCTGTCAGTTTGTATAGTTTGGTGACACATTTAGACAGTTGGAGTCGGAACAGGTTGAGTGCTTGAATGGGTGCCACAACTTGCTGTATTTTTCATCTTAATTCATCATAATTAATTACTGTTTATTGATGTTGATTTGGAAATGTATTAGCACAATAGCTGTTTACAATTGGTATTCCTGCAAGGGTGTGGGCTGTTTTATTCATTTATATTTTTGCATAATGGCAGTATTAATTCAAAAATCAATTTCCTACGTTGATCACCTTTTAAACGTTTACTCAAACGTTAAAATGTTATCTGTGGGTATAGAAATGCTAATACCTTCTCAGAGAAGTTGCAGCATGATACAAGTTGCAGCGTGATACAAGGCAATACTAACCATGCTATAAGCGATAAGGTGTGATTTCATGATTTAATGGCCACTTTTAACACTGATTAAGTGACAAGTGATGGTGTAATCCTTAAGACAGCTGGAGAATAGTCTTGTGTGTCAAATCGAAGCCAGAGGCAGCACAAGATCACGGGATACTATAAGGCCTCAGAGGAAACTGTAGCCCAACTGCTCACTTTACAAACGCTCTCAGCAAAGACAACCCTGCTGTTTTGACAGCGACACTGAGATTTATATGTCCTGACAGAGGACCAAGGGAATATATCATGACTGACGACACTAGCCCCATTTGAGACGAATAAGATGCTCTGACTGACCTGCTTCTCAGCGGGAGGAAGTCCCTCTTGCAGTTCAACATGCAGGGATATGAATTTAAAGCTGCAGGAATCCCTCAAGAATCCATCATTTTGCGAAAGCCCAAATGTTGGAAATTAGAATTACAGATTCAGGCTCAGTGGTATGTGGTCAAGCTCCAAGCAGTTGTTGGGTTGATAATTAAGGTTGGGATAAGAATCCTATCTATTTAAAATGGCCTAGGATATATGAAAGTGTAACAGTAGGTCAGATCTGTAGGTGGCCCTTGATTATGAATGCCACAACATTTGAACACCGAGTGTATCTTGTACGCCAAAACTTGATTATATTTTGTAATATTGTTGTTTGGTCCTTTTCTCCCCTCCTCCACACCTTTTGTTTATCGTCTGCAAGAATGATCTCATTAATAATAATAATAATAATAATAGTATTTACTTTAAAGCGCCAATAGATTATCTTGAATCCCAATCAACCACAGTGGGTGTGGTGGTGAAAGCGATTCTGTTTGCCGTGATTGTGCAAAAATCCTTTTTTTCCTATTTGTCAAAGGTGCACATGCGAGTTTGTGTTTTTGTTAGTGTTATCCATGGGCTGTATCTGATTGTACTATATAGTAATAGTAGTCATAACATGTCAGACCTTTCCTGGTTCTACTGTTTTGGTTTCTTTACTATAATCGTTGCCATTTACCCAAGTTTTTTGTGTTTAAGGAATCCAAGATATGATCAACGTGGAACATATTTGTGTTGATAACCATGGTAGAAAACTAATATTCCAAGTACAAAAGAATGGTAGGTACAGGGATGTAATCTTACCTTTTAATTTGTTTGAAGAGTGGACCTCTTCGTTTCGCCTCAATGGATTTAAGCCACAGATATTTTGTCAAGTGCGGAAACCACGTTTATTTCCTTAAAACCACAAGATAAGATACTATCCTCTTTGGGAATTCCATGATTTTTGTTATGGTTGCGCTATCTGTCATTTGCAAGTGTTAAAATATAGAAGTCTTTGTCAGGAGCGGGTGAAAGCAAAACACAGGAGCTTTTGTTACTGTGATCCAACACCAGATAAGATATATCCGCTCTCTCACCACTAGGCCACCACCTCATATATGCTTGTGGTCAATACAATAAGGCTTAGTGGCTACTTTTTCCATTCAGTGTAATTGGCTGGGGACTTGGTCAAACCTCACTTCCTTTCAGTTCATAGCAGTTGTATTCATATCAGTTGGCTATTATTTGCTCCGGCTTGACCCATTGATTGGCGGTGTAAACCCTGGGCTCTGTAAATAGTAGCCTCGCTCTGCTGTTTCACGGCTGTGTTGCTGTTAGCAACAATGAAAACAGCAATATGGAGATAAGTGGCTTCAATTAAACCATGAATATGAAGCATACCTAAGCAGAGATGGGGATTTAGCAACACAACTCTGCAACTGTGACTTTCGCATCTGTCAGTCTCCATCCGGCCAGGTGTCCATGTCGACATCAGCAGGATTAACTCTGATTTTGCTGATAGTCGAAACAGGCCCCCCTCATTGCAGAGGAACCTCCCTTTTTATTGTTCACTTAAGATCAAATTAAGCTTTGTGCAACAGGGATAAAACCCCACCCTCTCCTGCCTTCTGCTGCCCGGAGGAAGACATCATAGGTGCGATTGGTTGCCTCTCAGATGCTGCCTTGTCCTTCCTCAGAACTCCTTCCATCTGGGATCCTCAGGGAGAAGAATATCTGACAAGGGGCTTGTAAGCCTCTTAGCCCCCCTGTTGCCTGGCTCTCTCTCAGCCCATGTTTTCCTAATTTAGTTGTGTAAGGAGTCTGATGCTACACCCTTGTGTCTGTTTGGTTTGGGATTGTCTTTGTGGCTCTAATAGACTAGCCATGTATATCAATTAACACTACTCTGCCAATGGCAGTTTCTAATCCCTGGAGAACACTAGCAGTAATTATTGTTGTAACATTTCTTCTTAGTCCTAAAATTTCTAAATTAAATAACGTTTTTAAAATAAATAAATAATGTTTTAATTTGGCATTCTGCATGAAGCGACCTTCGGTGTTAAACTAAAACGGGCTAATGTTTAAACATGTCTTAAAGTAAAGGCGTGTAGATTTGCGTGAGTGCAAAAAGACCCTCTAAATCCATGTATTTTTGCGATGATACATACTGCAAAGAATAAAGCACTCCCTTGACATGCAAAAATACTTGCAAAGATATAGGCATAATTTTATGACTGGCCCAAATGAGTGCTAAACTCTCTTTCATAAAGCAAATCAATAGGTTTGTCACAAACTCAGCATCTTTTTATCCTATTCTGGCCCAGCATGCATTTGTTAATTTTTCCTGACTTTTTGAGATTACATTTGAAGTAAAAAGATTTTAACAAATATGAATATGTAATGAAAACGTTACTGCGTTCCTTTTGTTTTATACCGCTAATTAATTCAAGCAAATACACAGTCCCCTAATGCAAAAACATTATTTAAATGGACATTTCAAAAAAGTGTGTGTTTTTCCAAATTTTATCAATGAGTTCAAACTTCAAAATGAGGAAATTACCAACCCTTTCTGGACCACAAAGTGCTAATGATTACAAGCAAGAACAGCTGGATGTAATATTATAAACTCGGACATGTATCAGTACTATCCGAAATACTTTGTAGTATCATTTTAAATGAAACATAACTAAAATTATTGATAAAAGTAACTAATAAGTATGAAATCATTTCTGCATAGAGGAACCAAAATTATTTCACATGTCGGTTCTAAAGGTAAGAAAGGGAATTCATACTATTTTCTTTTAGCTAATTATTATGATTTTACATCGCATGAATCTGTAATTCATTGCACAATTTGCATTACACCTAAGTATTGCTTGTTAAAATGTCATGGTTTTAGAATGTTCGAGTGCCATATCTATTTAACTGCCAAATCAATAAACTGGACAACATAAAAAGCCATAATCAGACAATTATTTGTTTGTCTGGCTACTTGCACGTTCTTTATCACTTACCTCTCATTGTCACGTTTTACAAAACCCTGGAATATTCAAAATGGTGACCCAGGTGATAAGTACACCTGATTTTGCGCTACAATAACAGCTGGAACAGTGTGAAGATTTAAACATTTGCACTTTATTGGCATGGTCATGTGTCATTTGCCACCTTTGAATCGCTCATGCTTCTTGGATAAGAGGATCACAGAGTTAAACACACATTGAGGCGTCGTCGCCGGCTGCTATTCAGCTATTCAATTTGGGATCCCCCTCTTTTCTGCACTGAAGCACAGCGCCACGACTGTGGGAGGCCTCTGGCCACAGATGGTTCTGCAGAGCGCCCTGGTCTGACTTCCTTTGTTTTCCCATGAACGTGTTTAGCGTGTAATCCCGGATTAGCGGAGAGACTTTGTGGTAATATACAGCTGTAAATCAGTATTCGATTAACGTCAGTGCTGACACATATGTGCTGGGTATTAAAGGACAAGAGCTAGTGTTGCTTTTCTGCCTCTCGGGAATCCGAGGTAATAGAGATACTGCCTTGTCTCTGTGGATGTCCACCTTGTGCTGCATCCCACAGGAGTCCATGAGCAAACAGTCATATTATATGAGCCATGTCAGTGATGTTTTGTGTTCAGATTCACACCACATATGAGCACACACTATCAATGACAGAGGGTGCCTCAGAAAACCAGGCGGGTGCATATGGACTCTCTTGATATCAACCACTGGCTGTATGATCTTGTTATGCAAAGTCTCTTAATCCTCACCTTTGCTGAATGCACAATGGAATGGAGGAGGTGGTAGAGGGAAAAGAGGAGGTGGTCGGGTCACACACTGATATGGAGGCAGCTGTACAGGACGCTCTCCACTGTAGCAATTTTTTTATCCTCATTCTAGCAGAATAAAGAGCTCATTTGAGATCAGGTCTGTGCGATTTTAATGCAAGTACCATGAGATGACAAAGATGGAGGCAAATGTTGTAGAACATGAGGCCTTAATGCTGGTTGTCGGCTTTGTGTCACTGTTTAGTTTATTTCAAAGAGAAGAAATATAAAGGGATGTGCTCCAGGTAGTGATGTTTTTTTTGTATCTATCTATCTATCTGTCTATATATATATATATTTGTGTTGTTACCATCTATCTAGATTTTTATTGGCCCTAGAAGACAAACGATATTAGTATCGGTGACTGTCGTGAGTAACAGTATCTTAAAATAACTAGGTATTGATAATCTACCTTGGTTGACTCCAAGTTATACATCTCCAATGGAAATCTGTGTTACCAATGCTAATGACAATTTTGTTTTTGTAGATATTTTTATTTTTTCACATTATTTTATTTTTGAACCGTATATAATTGTCCTTCATGTTTGGCAGGTGTTAGGGGATACTTTTTTATTATTTTACTTTTGTTTACTTTTTCCCATGTGTAGCAATCACTATGGATGTAATACACGGAAATAAAACCAGCTGTAGCTGGCAAAAACAATTTTTGACCCAATTGGGATTCTTTTCTTATTTTTCAGTGTATTTTCTTTTAAGATATGTAATTTTTTTTTCTTGAATAAGAAATGTTGTACTTTTTTTTCTCAATGTTTATAATCTTTTTTTAATCTTGGTAATTTGTTTTATTATTTAGCAATATTTCAATACAATCTACGAGATGAAATAACAACTGTTTTAGCAATGTTTTTCCTAGTTAAAAAATAATCTTAAAACAAAAAAATATATTGCAAGCATGCAAGAATAGGATTATACCAGGTACAATGCTTTCATACATCCTAGTGGTTTTAATAAGTCCAGTACAAAATCCACTCTATGTATCATATAAAATCATTTGACCGAGGGATATTATTCTTTACGTTTATCATTTGGCCACCCTTCTTTATGTCTGCAACAGTTTGGACCCTAGAGGACTGCAAACAGGACCTTATACAATATTGAAATAATACAACTAAAGGTTTAGCATGTGAATTTAAGTTGGCATGAATTAGACTCTAATGTGTCTATGTTTTTGTGTGTGTTCGAATATTTGAGTGGGGGTAATGGGATTACGGGCGACACCTTTGGCTGCGCTGGGAGTGCCACCTGACGCTTGGTCTGTCGGGAGCCTGGGGAGAGAGCGGGGTGGCGGCAGTCGAGCAAAGGAAAAATCTGGGATCTAATCCTTGTCTATCTTTGGGAAGTCATTCCCTGAGCTCTGAGGATTTGGGCCTTTGGTTTCCGCTCCGCTTGCTTTGGTTAATAATACCATGGGAGGGGACGAAGGCATTGGGGAATGAGACAGAAGGAGCCAGGGAGATGGAGGAAAAAAAAAATGTTTTTACCCTGTGGTGTACTGGCACCAGAGTGGCCCGCTCTGAAATTGTTTGAAGAGTGGACAAAGCTCAAAGCTGATATGTGGCCATTCTTCTCTTTTTTTTAATCTATCAGTAGAGACAGAGTGTATGTGCAATGTGCATGACTTGTGTACAAATGGTCTTTGCCCTCTGTCCTTGCAGCAGCTTGAGTAAAAGTCAATACGCTAAGTGTGACTGAGGTGTTTGCTTACAAGACACAGGACATCTTGTGCTTGTTTTTTAGGGCCTACTGATGGCTCCTTGTGCTTTTGGTGTTTCTGTGGCAGAGAAGCTGATAACTGCTCTAAACACAGCTAGTGCAAGTGACGGTGTGACGGTCATGCTGCTGGGCTGCCTTCTACGCAAGTGTCACAGCTTCTGTGTTTTGTACATCACCTGAGCCCGAGGTGTTGATTGGTCTGTCATACACCGGGTCAAGGTTCGGGGCAGTTTTGTTGTGTGAACTGGCTTCTGCGAATGAAACACTGGGGAACGTGCCGTCTTAACCCACTGTGACAACCTTGGCTACACCCCCTCAGGAATTAAACCCCAAACAGCTTATGGCTTTTGTAGATCGACATGAGCTTGATGAAAAATCTTGATGTTTAATGTTGTTTACACTGCACAATCTTTTACTAGTGATTTATACAACACTTATGAAAGCTAAAGCATTTATTCTTGTTTTGGTGCATTCTTTTTAATTTAAGTAAAAAACAACATTTTGGTTGGCAGGGCTATTGTACTACATCACCAACAAAGCTATAAAAGTGAACTCAAGTGATAGCACCATCATTTAAGTCTTTCATTAATACACCATTTATTCTGCCTAATTTCTCTTCAGCCAGCACCCCGCAAGATTTGAAAGTGGGGTTTTGGGCTAATACTGGTCTCCTTTTTTAAAGACCTTATTTAGTCCAAAAATAGTCATCATTATGCTTGCCTCTTCCAATGAACTACCATGCACACCCCAATGTATTCCCATAAAGTAGACGTCTTTTGGTGCTTTTGAAGTGACTTTTTAACATCTATTCGACCATTTTTTTCTGTGTCCATACTGCAATGGTCAAAAATGATCTTTTCATGTAATTTTTTCTCTGAAATTAGTTTTATTCCTGTCCACTAATCCAAACGCAGCACTCCAACTATGTGTATTTATGTATTATGTGTTATATATGTAAAATGGACGACTGGGGAAACAATTCTTCTGATAATGAATCAGACTTTAAAGGACATTAAATAAATAGTAAATGTTATGTTGGTATTGTGTTCCTAAATTACTTTCTCAATAAATTATTTCAATTACGGCTGCTTGTATTTAACCTTTTTCATCACTTACAATGCTTTCTTTTAGCTGAGGAAAAGTGAAAAAAAATGTATACCAGTTTTTAATCTAAAGTAAAGGATGCAAATAAATTTGTGAACTGTGTTTGTGCAGAAAAAATTTAAGAAGCTGCCCTGCGACTGGCTGCCAACCAGTTCAGAGTGTCCCCTGCCCACTGCCCGAAGATAGCTGGGATGGGCTCCAGCACCCCTGCGACCCTAGAGGATAAGCAGTGCAGATAATGGATGGATGGATGGATGCATTTAAGAAGCATAATTCATCTTCTTTATTCATCTTAAGGGGAGGCTTTTTTTAAATATTGTATTTCTGGCAAGGAACAATCATGGCCATTTCGAAAGACGTGAATTGTAATTTGTTGCTAACGTTTGTCATGTCCAGTGGACATAAGGTAGTACGACCGACACTCCCCAAGATTGATGAAACTGGTAGATATTGCTTTTTAACTCAACTTTTACACAGTTTTTTCAAAATGCCCCTCATGTTGTCGTCAGGCCGTAAAACACATACTTTAAATGGGCTTTGGGCGAGTAAGGTTTGCCCTTTTGTCACATATCTATACGTATCTCACATCTATGTTACCTTGCATATAATTGTATATAATGTTTTGCGTTTTACTTTTTAGGTGAAGATGTTTCGTCGTGTGTTCGCAAAGACTTTGGGGTTTGTTGGCTACACCATCCAGTATGGCTGCATTGCACATTGTGCCTTCGAATACATTGGAGAGATTGTGGTGGTAGGTGTAAATACAACTATAGGTGGAATTGCATTTTCAGCACAATTTATTAAGTTATGTTTATTAAATAATGCTGTTTTTCAGTGCTCTGGCCCATCAATGGAGCCTACCATCATCACCAAAGATGTTGTGTTCTCTGAGCGAATGACTCGGCACCGTTGCAAAATACAAAAGTAGGTAACAATCCTATACTCTTCCTCTATGTGTACACTTTTAAATAATTTTAAGATTATCTCTATCAGGTACAAAAAAAATTATATTTCTGCATGTCTTACTAATATTTAAAAGGCTTGTATCGCCACTGATACAGAGACCTACTGTTGGTATTGGCTCATATGTAGATTTTCATTTGTAATTGTTTGTATGGTGTTACGTCAATTATAGGATTTTTCTCATTTTCAAAATGAATGCTAACTTTCTGTTTGTATATTTTCTTTCAGGGGTGATATTGTAATAGCAAAAAGCCTATTTGATCCAAATATGAATATTTGTAAAAGGGTAATCGGTCTGGAAGGCGACAAAGTCTGTATGAGTGGTCCTTCAGATCTGTTCAAGACCCACACATATGTAAGTATATCTAAATTGGATTCTTGTATACAATTGAATTATTTTGTGAAAATGTGGTTCTACTGTAATTATACCAAAACAATCTCTCTAGTAGGAGTAAAAACCTTCACCTTTCATCCCTTTCTGTGTGTCGACCGCTGTAATTGTTCTTGCTGTTATTAGTTAAAGTATCCACTTTTGACAGCAGCGGTGTTTTGCCGTTTAGAAGCCCCAAAAGTGAGCATGGGGCTCTGCTAGCGAAACAGCCGTCATTGCTTTTCTATTACAGATTCACCCACACCCACATCCTAGGCCTGCAATCTCTCTGAAGCCTGTTGGAGTTAGTGCCAGCTGAATGGTCAGACTGATGGGTGGGCGGAGGTGTGTGCGTGTGTGTCTTTGTGTATGTAGAATATGTCTTTGTACATTGTTCTCTAAAGCAAATATTTCATTCATGTTGCATTTTGTAGTGTTTGTTGTGTACAAAGGGCAGTCTGTTAAATACAAGGAGCAAGTATTGTTTAGTATGTACAATGGGCACGATCTTCTTGCTCTTTTCGCTTTAGTAATTTTGTGGTCTCAGGATTAAGCATTATTCTCACTTGTTTGAAAATGTTGGTAATCTTTAACACCTGTTGAAGCCTGGTTTTCCATATTTAGCATCAAAATGTGTTCTTGTTCTAAGTATTCATACTTAAATTCCCTATCACGCTTCACAGATCCCTTAACCACCTGGGTCAAAAGGGCACCACTTGCTGTGGTGTGTTTTGGGCAAGTACAACCTCGTGGTGCCCATCCCTCTTCAGGCCGTTTTTGGGTACGGATTTGCTCTCCCACATGAAACAGATATTGCAGGTTTCTATGGTGAAGAGCAGCGGGATAATCCTCTGATTTGACTCAGATACAGCACCATCATCCTCTGGTTGCCATTGTATTCGATGTAAAGTGTCCTCCTGCTCTTCAGAGATGAGCTGGAGTTTCTAAATCCCTTGGGCAAAACGAGTTTTCTGAAATTTTGAGCCATTTGCATCACTTGTGGCTTTCATATTTTAGTCATACTGGTTTTGTTGTATTTAATAAATTAAGGTTTGTACTTTGCGGGTTTTGTCTATTGCAGGACCTTTGTAAAAGGCAACCTCCATGAAAAACGAGAGATTACTTAAATAGAAATAGTATTGTCACCGCTTATTGTTAATACTGTGTCCTTTTCGTGCTATGGCATTTATCAAACCCCAAATATTTCTACCGTATTTTCACGATCATCGGGCGCACTGTGTAAAAGCATGCCGTCTCCATAGCTGTTCTATTCTGTATTTAACACATACACAAGGCGCAACCAACGATAGGGCGTGGGAGCTCCCTAATTGCGGTCGCATTCCAACAACACAGACAAGCATTCAATTGTATGTATTTTAAAATACAACGAAAGCAAAACTGAGTTTCTATACTGTTTATTGAAGTATTGATTTCTAAGTAAAAGACACCGATAAAACTAAATTTAAAACGTCCCGCCCAAGCATCGACAATCCATTCTTGTCATTGTAATCCGCTGTAAGTTTCTCCACCACTGTAGTCCAGGTCCGGGTGAAAAAATCACTCAACGAAAGCACTAAGATGATCACAATAACTTTCAAATTGATATGCTACGGCGTTACCATCTATTAGTGGTACTTCCGCAATCAGTGGATGCCCTGTGCCTGACGTCACGTGTCCTGTTCCGCCGCTGGGAAACTTGTGGCGAACATTGGAGAAGGCATAAAAGTCACAGGAGATTGCATACATGTTGCATTCAGATGGAAATGAGAACCTTCTCACATAAACATCGGATTTCACCCCCAAATTTTGTCAATTTTGACTGCCGGTTTTGGGCCGGGCGCCCAACCCTTCGACCACCATGCTAGTCTCTGTCCGCCTTTTCACACAGGACACAGGGTGCACTGCATGATAGGGCGCGCCGCACAATTTGAAGAAAATCTGATACTTTTATGTGGACCTTATTGCTGTGAAAATTCAGTAATTCTATTCAAGTATTCTTTGTTTCTGTCCACAATATTTTATTTTAAAAAGCAACGTTAGAATGCATATTGGATTTTGTTATTCCTGGAAAAAAACTAGCTTTGTCGATGTCGTGGAGCAGAGGCCGTCGTTCAAATTAAAGTTCAGCCTTCTTTAGAGTGACATAAAAATGATGCGCTGTTCATTTCGTGAAGATGAGTTTTGCAAGGCGGTCGCTGTCATCGCTTCATTTTGCGCAGACAGCCTGGCATGTTGTCTCCACCCTGAGAGATCCAACTGCAGGCTAATTGCACTGTCACCTTTTTAGGATTCGCCTCTGTCTGAGCTATTGTGTCAAAACAATGACACTTGATCCCTAATATTACAGTGCACAGAGGGAGGGCGAGCGAGCGAGAGGATAGGCTGGTAAAGTGACAAAAGACGAACCCCTCTCGTAACCCCTCCTCCTCCAATCTCTTACCACACAAGGCTTTCTTTCAATGTAGATCAACAGAGAAAGATAGTGGAAGATGAACTCTGGATGCTTGGATTGGATTTAATTTGACACCTCAATCATGTTAACATAATGAGCATGGTAATAATGTGGACATTTAACAACACGCCCCCTATTTGAGAGGAGCTCTACTTTTAAAACACGACAGGTACACAACTGTTTCTCATCATGGGGGCCCAACGGCAGGCTTGATGGCTGCTGCTGTCTATCAAGCCACACATGCCATAATAGTAAAGTGACATCTCGCACTGAGAATTACTGTACTCATTATTATAAGTCAGGTTATTTAATTGCAGTGATGAGCCTTTTACTTTACACCTAGGCCTATTGTGATGTGTCATTCGCAAACAAACAGGCTCTATGAACCGATTCTTGGAAGTGAACGACAGGAGCCGGCTCCTCATCAATCCCTTCTAAAAGCTTTTTTTCCTGCGATTGGTCAATAGGCGTGAACTGTTAGCTTTCCCTTCTGATACCACCTTAGTCTATTGCCAGAAGCTAAAAATCCAGGCAGAACCCACTAGTGATCAGCTTTTCTTTGCGCTCCTCTGACTTTCCTCAGGGTCCGATTTATTTTAACAATTAATTTTCAATGTAACGAGCCGCTAAAGGTACGAGTTTTCGCGTTTGTTTTGGTAGCCAGTTGTGCGCCCAGCTGTTTGACTGAGAGCTTAAACCAGCCTATTTAAGTTGTGCACATACGTCTTGCAAACATTGCCTCGCCTTTGGTGCCATTATACCATGCTTTCGATTGTCCGGCACTGTTAAACCACAAAACATGACAATTCTCGTTGGCCAAACAGTCCATCACTCAAATAACAAACTAGAACTATAAATCCTTGCAAAAAAACGCATTGTTTTGCAGGTGCACTGTCGCACTACGTTGCATCACGATATCAATTAGATTTCGGTTAATTGTGCAGCACTAACGCAGATATTCACTGCATATTCAAATTAGACCCCAAAATAAACATGCGTAACGCCACTCGTCATTCATTTTTCGCACCATGTTTACACGCAAGTGTACACAATCATTGGCTGACTTTTGGAAAGAGAAGTCAAACATTTACAACGCTTTTAAAATGTCTAAAAACGTGGCCATTGTATAATTCATTTTACGAGTTTTTATAGCTGTAAACTTGTGATCTCCTAATGGCCACTTTTGGAAACATCTAGACCTACCCTTAGAAAAATGTGTAAAATACAATGTTTAGTTTTACAGATTATCAATGTTTAGTTTTACAGATTGTTTAGTTTTACAGAGTCTTCAAGCTAATGTCTTACCTACACACATCTGCAAGCATTTAAATGCAAAAATATCACTCAGATTACTCAATGTTAGTAGTACTTGCAGTGATTATTTCAGTTTCCATCCATACAAAGCAGCGAAGCAGAGTGGCAAGAGAGCGGTGTGACCGGAGGAGGAAGCGAGGTTGTCGGGCCGGGCTAACCGCTAGGCTAAAGGCTAAACCCTTCAAAACGCCTCCCCCATCCATTTTCCTCTCCAACGTTTGCTCTCTGGACAATAAACTGGACCATTTACAACTGGAACTAACATCGAACCGCGACATGACGAACTGCTGCGCTATAATTCTGACGAAGACATGGTTAAACTTATCTATCCCGGCTGACGCTCAAGGAAACTGTGTGGGTCAGATGTATCGACATTTCGTTCTGTATACACGTGTACACGAATGACAATAAAGTATATCTGAATCTGAATCTGAATTTAGTTGTCTGTCCATATTCTCTGGTTCAAGAACAGCATTCAATTTACTTTCGGTATGTCTTGGATTGAGATTTTATAATGATTTAACAGTAATGTTAAGAGGTATTTAACTTGATTGATATGGTGTTTATTTCTTGTCTCTTTGTATTTAAATTTAATAAGATCTGTTTGTTCCTGTCCTAATATTTATCTAAATTCCAGCAGCCGACAATGTATTTGATGCGTTTAAAAATGGAAGCGGTTCGGTTACAATATTACTGCATGCTGCCTAACCAGCTACACTAAATTGAGCATTGACTCATTGAAAGAAACGATTTGTGGACTAAGAGGATTTGTATGTGAGTACTGGGATTGGCCCTAAC
This sequence comes from Urocampus carinirostris, assembly GCF_059441175.1. Lineage (NCBI taxonomy): Eukaryota > Metazoa > Chordata > Actinopteri > Syngnathiformes > Syngnathidae > Urocampus > Urocampus carinirostris. The sequence goes on from NC_142352.1 coordinate 43,730,737, forward strand.
AATGTAAGCCTTCTCCATTGATCAGACTGCCGCTTGTAATCATTTCCATTCAATTTGTTTTCAGATTTTATTGTATTTTTATTTTACAAAATATTTTTCCAGATTCAACCGAAGATATTTTTTCGACTCCATATCAACACCCCCCGTACCCCCAAAATAATCCCATCGATGTTGCCCAGGTAAAATCCTGTCACAGCTTGACAATTGTTCTCAGATGAGCTCTGATTGGTTGTTACCAGTGTGAAAAAAATTGGCAGTTCACTGAGATAGGTGGTTAAATCTTATCATATATTAATTTATATTCCACAATTGCAATATTAATTAAAGTACTGGTTTCAGCAGGAACAGGAAGTTCAGAGAATTTTACTTTTAAAAATTATTGTAGACATGCCTTGAACTGTACTTCTAAAAATGGCTAATAAGAAAGGACACACAACCAACACTAAAGCGCAATCGTGCCCGTAACGGCGTAACCGACTAAGAATAGTGCATGTACCGGATGAATTATCTCAATAATCCTTGTGATTCAAGACCGTGATAATTCACAGTATTGTTGTTTTCTCTAGACAAAGGTGCTCATAGTATTTACAGAAAAAAATGGTAAATGGACTGCATTAATACGCTTTTCAAGTCACCGAAGACCTCCCAAAGCGCTTTTCACAATGTAATTAACACTTACCCAGTGACACTCTCACACCGATAGCGCCGTCAGCCTTTAGTCTAATATATACCGTGAAATTTGGAATAGTTGGCGCACCTGATTATAGGCCACCACCGGTACATTTTTAAAGGAAAAAACATTTCGTACATACATTAGCCGCACCTGACTATGAGCAACATATCCCAACTTTTAAACATGAGGTATTAACAAAGAAAGACGGTACACCGAAAGAGTTTTATTATTATACGGAAATGTTAAGGTTAAAACTTGAGACTAATAGGATGAAGAAAACAACTCACTGAGTCGGAGATTTCGGTTTTTGATGGCCCTTCCATCGGAGGCGCATGCTTCCATGACCAACTCAGAAAGGAATCAAGCTCCCCCGATGGCTAGAGACTCATTTACAAAACAACACATCTAATTGGCTTAAGCGAGATCACGTAAATACATGAAACAAATCTGATTCGTTTAGACAGAAAACGTACGTTTAAATGAAGTGAATAATGCTGGTCGCTAGATGGTTTGTGAGCATAATAACTGAGCATTAAGGAAAGTAAAACTTTGTAATATAAAAGGTACAATGCGTCACTGTGAAAGGAATGTGGAAAGGGAGTCAAACTCTTGAGCGGGCTTCCTGGCACTTCCAAGCACCAAAGCAAAGGCCATCTTGATTCATAGTTAGCGGGCCCCAAGAGGATACATGTGTAAGCTCTTCCCCTGACTTCCCAACACCAAAGCGAAGGCCATCTTGATTAATAGTTAGAGGGCCCTAAAATGATACAGTTGTTGCAAGAATACAAACAGCACCTGGATATAATATTTGGCGTCGTTAAGGTACTTTTGAGGATAAAAGCGTACAGAAGCACATTCAAACTATAATCATTTTTTTTCCCAGAAAGACATTTAAAAGTACAGTAAACTTACAAATGACATTTCACAAATTAATTTTCAACTTTACCAGAAAACAGTTTGAAAGACTACTCGAATGAGAATATCAAATAATATAATATACACTGCCAATAAGGCCATATTTTTTATAGATAGATAGATAGACAGACGGATACTTTATTCATCCCCGTATGGAAATTCACTTATTATTTTTTGTCAGTGTTGATGTTATTTTTACATGAAAACAGTTTGAAACTAAAGTGAGTAAATTAATTTATGAAACATTTTTTTTTCTGCTAAGAGAGTAATCTTTTTTGCAATGTTCTTTTCTTCTGTGCTAATGTTGTTGGTAAATGTGTTTTGTTTTGTTTTTCTTGATGTATTAATGTTCGGTGTAAGCTTTGATTACTTCAGGGTGAATATGTGTTACTATGCAGGCATTGGTTTGGGTCTGCTGAAATGTTCATTGTCAAATACAATATGATCTTTACACTGACCATGCTTCCTTTTGTGTTCCTTAGATTTTTATATAAATGGTATGTTATTACATTGCCTACATCAGGTTTCATCCTCCTCGCGTTCTGGTTTTAGTTTCATAGAATTAAGACTTGAGCGGAAAGGTTGTCCGATGAAAAACGGCAGTGCGTCTTGCCATAGCTTGGGAGCCGGCATATGTTACCATGCTAATGAGGTGTAATGGTGGGAATCCAGCATGCTGACATATGGTTCTTTGATGACTTCTTTTAATTATATTCATTTGCGTTGTCGTTATTTACTGAGTTGTTTATCCCATGTTAGGTCAACATGTCAGTGGCTCTATATGAAGTCTGATATGACTTCTGTCACAATTATGGAAAATACAATAAAAACAAAATCATCCCCATTGTTGGATGGATAACCTTAAGAGCTGATTAGGGACACCGAGGCACGACCAAGAAGAACATTTTTTGGACGCGTTCTATCATTTGCGAGCACTTTTGCAGTTAAAAAGTTCGGTGATACTAAAATAGACTTGTGAATAGTGATGCCCATTATGACAATATAATGTGTTGTTGATCCTGTCTGCACATAAAGGGGGGACAGTGCACTTAATTAGGGCCTTGACAAGCCTACTCTCCTAAAGTGATGAGATTAATCATAATTGGTGTCATTGTGAATTAGAGCCTGCTTGGATGACCACCCCGCTGGCAGGTCGGACCGCAGTGGAGACCCTTGGATGCTGCTGCTAGCAGCAGCTTAGCACTCTCACTCTTTTGAATTGGCCCTCTTTATCTCTCTCTATTCTCTCTCCCTCTATCTCTCTATCTCTCTGTGCCCAAGCCACTCTTTAGCTTTCAGGGGTGCAGATCTCAGCCAACAGGTTAATGATTCCCTTGTTTGAAGTTTTCCTAAATCCTGATCTGACCCTGCCCGTTACCCATGACCTCTCTCCTAATACCGTACGGGGTTAAAGAGGGACAGGCGGGTGACGTTAAGATGAGGGCCTGTTCGCTGAAGTAACTCTGTAGAGGTGTATAGGAGCGAGTGTGTGTAGGGGAGCCCGTGGAGTGATTTTCCAAACAAGAAAATGGCACAATATCTTCTGAAGTTGTACTGTTTACCTTTATGTTTTGTCCTCCCTGCTTATGAGTCTGGTGTGTCTTTTAGGTGCCAAAAGGCCATGTATGGCTTGAGGGCGATAACCTTACGAACTCGACTGACTCAAGGAGCTATGGCCCAGTTCCGTATGCCCTCATCCGAGGGCGTGTTTGCTGCAAGGTAACATAGAGTTGTGTTGTCGTATACACTGTCATCAAATGTCATGTACAGGACGAAAAATTATTTTTTCATGTCATCTAATGAATTGGCTAATGCCAACATGTCAAACATATGGCCCACGGGCCAAAATGTTTAACAAATTTCTAGCTGATTTCTATCAAAAGTTATGATATTTTGTAATAAATAGAGATCAAATGCCCGGTTTTAGGGCAATAAAAGTCTAAAAACTAACGTCCAGCTATCGTTCGATCCTTGTTTGGTACTACTTATGTTTGTGTATGTAAACAGGTGTTCTCTTTGATAAACAATAATAAAACAAAGCACCCTAGGTTAACAAACAAACACTTGATATGGTTGAATGTGCTGCTACTAAGGATTTGATACATTAGATGGATGTACTTGTAAAGACAAATGATTCAAAGTTTAAGGGAGCCAGAACCAGGAAAAAAGACTGCAGGAGTTCAATCAGAGAGGGAATATAGGTGTGATGGCATGGAACTTGTTTGCACGGATCATTGTTAATAAGATCTATCTGGTTTCATGCTAAAGACAATATTGTGAAGTATTTTATCAGCTTCATTGGGCCCATCCTGGTAGATGTAACTGATGTCATTGCCTGCTCACTGTTAACCTCTTAATTGGTGTATGTTTTTTAATATTTTCTAAAGCAGTATGGCAATTGAGGCAAGCATATTTTTTTAATAGCTCCTACTTTAGTTGGTTTATTGTGGTGAGTTGGTTTGGATGCAAAGCTGTTTCTATTCAACTGCTAAAACAAATAATGTGTTAACACATTCAATGCCAAACATAAAAACCATGTATTTCCATTGTTTTGGGAAAACATGTGTTGTTCTTTAAAAAGCTGCTTTTTTATCCATGATTATAACTTTAAGGGTACGCTAAAAATGTAGGCTGAATGATAAAGCAGTGCCCTGCGACTGGCTGGCAACCAGTTCAGAGTGTCTTCTGCCCACTGGCCGATGATAGCTGGGATGGGCTCCAGCACCCCCGTGATCCTACTGAGGCTAAGCGGTGCAGATGATGGATGGATAATGGATGGATGATGAAGCATAGTACTGACAAACAAAGCTTAATATTCGGCTTTGACATTTTTTTTACTGATCGGGCCCATCTGAGAACATAAAATCTGGATAAGGCTCCCAAGTCAAATGCATTTTCCTAGAGTATTAAAATAAAGTATTCCTAAACTGAGCAACATTGTTTAACTTAACAGATAAAGAGCTATGTTCTCATTTAATGTACTTCATTTTTATATACAAAGATAAGACATGTAATACCTAAAATCATGAACATTTTGCCCCATATGACACAAGTTTTCTCATTCAAGTTATTTTCTATCCAATAATTAAAAGAACAAGTTAAAACCTGAGTAAGATTAAAAAATAATACTTGACTACCAAAATGCCGTCATATGTTAGAAGGCAAAAATTATGTTCTTTTAAAATGAAATGTTCTTAAAATGAGAAAATGTTTCTATTTAGTAAAACTCTTTCAATAATAACACTACAGATATCTCATCTCATCTCATTAGCCGTACCGCTTATCCTCATTAGGGTCGCGGGGGGGCTGGAGCCCATCCCAGCCATCTCCGGGCAGTGGGCAGGGGACACCCTGAACTGGTTGCCAGCCAATCGCAGGGCACACAGGGACAGACAACTCATTCGCTCATTCACACCTAGGGACAATTTGGACCGGCCAATCCACCTGAAATGCATGTTTTTGGAACGTGGGAGGAAACCGGAGTGCCCGGAGGAAACCCACGCAAGCACGGGGAGAACATACAAACTCCGCACAGGAAGTCTGGAGCTGGATTTGAACCCACGACAGGTTCCCATGACATGGACTGTGCCGCACAAGCGCTAACCACTGCGCCGCCGTGCTGCCCCACTACAGATATATTTTTCTTTTTTCTTTTTTTTTTTTTTGCATGGAAGGAAGGAAGACCGTCAGTTATTTATATTTTTGTTGAGTTTTCGATGATGAAATGATGTCTTTTCAAAATTCCATAATTTGACTGTTGGCATGTGATAATGGTCGTACTGACATACTGTAAGGACTATCGCAGGAAAAATGTTTTATTAGATTATTCGCTAATTAGCGATTGTTTCAAGAAACCTTATTATGTGGTATAAATACTAAATAATTTCTGATTTAAAAAAATATGACTAAGTAAGTGCAACTATTGTTTTCAAAATTGAACCGTTTTAGCATTTTTCCTTAAATACCAATTACCAATAATGCCATTTTCGCATGAGGTTAACGTTTTGTATCAAATATAAGATGTTCCTATATAACAAGAAGACAAATGACAAAGTAAAATAAAATAAACCTAAGGAATAGCAATATTTATTCTTTTGCATTTATCATGATTTATAACAAGCTTTAGCTTTAAGTCTATCCCTCAATTTCCAAATGTTTATATTTTTGAAATGTTTTAAACGTGCAGTATTTTGATTTATACTTTTTTTAAACATATATATATATATATATATATATATATATATATATATATATATATATATATACATATATATATATAGCTTAATTGGTTAGGTAAATGTGTTACTCTGTCTACCATGAGTTGCTTTGTAAAATTCTAGTTTATTGTTGGTTTTTCGTGTTAATTATAATGTATCATGTCTCAGGCCACAATGTCCATTTAAAAATCTCTTTAATAGACATTAGTCAGTTGGAAGTTCAAAGCAAGTGTGTCCAATTGAGCGAAGCCCGTACAACATATTGTGTAGCTTTCCATTCTGCTCTGTTGTCATGTCATTGGATGTCATAGCAAGCAGGACCCTGGAAAGGGGGTCAGCCAACCTTCTGTCCATCTGATTGGATAGCAGCACTCCACTTGAGGGTCTTTTGCTACAGCTGCTGAAATACCAACATCTCCTTTAAAGTCTCACACTTGGGCTGCACGATTAACCAAAATCTAATCGATATTGCTATGGGAAATTGTTTAATTGTGTATTTGCAGGAGACTGTGTTTATTTCAAGGATTTATAGTTTGTTATTTAAGTGATGGATGGTTTTGGACAACTAGAAATGTCTCAGTTCAAGTTTTAACGGCGCTGTCCAATCAGAGGCCAGTGTGTGTTGCTTGGGCGTTACTGTGTGCGTGACTGTGATAGGCTGGTGTATGCTGTCAAACACCCAGGGTGGGGGGCACAAACAAATGCGACAGTTAGTGGCTTTAGCAACTCATTACATTGAAAATAAATTATTCAATTTAATCAGACTTTGAGGAAAGTCAGAAAAGCGCAAGGAAATGCTGATCGCCAGCAGGTGCTCCGTGGATTGTTATCGCGTCCGGGAATCGACTGAGCGCGGCGTCAGGAGAGAAAGCAATCGCGAGGCTTCAGGTCTGACCTATTGCTACAGCTCGGCTAACAACACCGAGCCTGGCTAGACACCAACGCCAGATTCATTACCCATGAAACAGATCACCAGGAGCTACAATTTGCGGGAAACTTTTACATTCAGGACTATTGTATTTTAACCATCCCAGAGATGTGACTCAATCCGAAAACACCCTAGACCGCTCTCTAAATTCCGCTGAGAGGCAAAGCCCTCCAGTTTCATTGTCCTTTTTTTTTAAATGACAATAAAGACTATTCAACTGTATTCTGTTTTTATTTGTAGATCTTTAGATGTTATTATGTTATGGTCATATACTCTCAGTCGGAAATTATGTCTTCTAGAGGCTAGATAGACCCTTGTACCTACTAGGTACTTAAATCGATTGAGGAATCGAAAAGTAAATAATGGTCAGCAGACAGCAACTCTACGAAAGCACCCAAGAATAGGGCGCTGTTTTCATAAAGGTTAAAGGGACTGTCTGTAATATTTAGTGCCTCCTAGTGGTAATAAATGTTTGATTTAAATACTTGGCAAAAATACAAGAACTGTTATACCATAGGTAATTTTCATAAAAAAAATCAAAATTTGGTCGCGACACTTGTATGTATTTTTCATAGTGGAATTCCTACCTAGAAGTAGTCCTGCTGCTACACTTTGCTCGTTGTCCCTGGTTTTCATTCACATTAGAAAATACCGTGCTATCTCGTGGTCAAATATTGCACTCTGGGACTTTAAAGCATCTTACTATAATTACTCTCAAACAAAAATAGCACAGTAAATCGCAATACTGGTCTGAAAACTAGTTTTTTTTAATAAATCGTGCAGCCCTATCTCACTTGTCATTACATGTTGTATTGGTGAATGCGCCAAGCACGTCATTGGAATAGTAGATATAAGTAGTCTCCTTTTGAATGCTGTTTTTTTTTTTCAACAGCTCTGGCCCCTAGAAAGTTTTGGAACCCTCCGTGAAAGTCCGACCAGACGAATCAGTAAGGATCAGGATTGCAGTTCAGACTGATTTGACTTTTTCTCATTTGCAAATAAGTCATATGTATTTTTTTTTTTAAACTGTGTTATGTATTCTAAATTATTTAGTTTTTTTAATTTACTGGACTGTTAATGTGTTTTCATGTTTGAAAAGCTCTTTAATATCGGGTGAAATGCTCGTAAATGCATAAAATTGTTGCCATGTTTCATGGAAGTCTGACTCGATGCACAAAATGAAGAAAAATAAATCAAGTCTGCTCAAAAATGTCGCTGATGCGCCTGCTTTTGAGGCTCCGCTTTGCCATTGCATTTTATTTTGCTTGTGACCAACCGCAGCTGGCATTAGTTTGTAGGGCATTGTAATGTGAAACATCATGCCCTTCTACGCGTCGCGCCCAAAAATACTGGGGAAGAGACCAAGATGCAGGGTACTAGAGATATTGGAAAGTAGGCTCTGAATGTGCTTAAGAAGTGGTTGGATTTGGCCATGAAAAAAAGGTGTACAAACTCTCAAATGGTTAAAATATAATGTTAATATGTATTAAAAGGTTAAAAAAAATACAATTAAAAAAAGTACTACAAACAAAATTGAGTGCATTTGGTGTCCCTATGTGTGTCTTCCCCCATAAAAAAAATAACTCGTTAAAAATTGTGGTGCCAGTCTTCTCCATCGTGTCCCTTAATGTGTCTCCCCCGATAAGAGATATAGTTAAAAGAATGGGCTGCACAGCGGATGGGTGGTTAGCATGCAGTCCCACGATGAAGGGTCCAGGGTTCAATTCCAGTTACTGCAGCCTCCTTGTGAGGATTTCCGGTTCCGGTTTCCAACATGGCGGCGCGTGTTTACGTTGTGGCTAGTTGCTATCCGGCTATCCTATTTACCACTGTCCTCCTGCTTTCCTTTTTGGATACATGCGTGGCCAATAAGACCTACAGCCGGGGGGAGCTCATCCGACTGGGTGGGCGTCTAAATTTCGACTTTTCGGGCACTTTCTATACCACCCATGACATACCGAATGAGCTCCAAAGGGACTCTGGTTCGCCCTGCTTTCCCGCTCCACCGAAGAAAAAGAAAAATCGAAGACGAAGACGGCGCAAAGACAAAAAACAGAAGCGGGGATGTCGTGCAGGGAAGCGTGTGAAGTTGAAGGAGCAACGACATGAAGATCTGTCTAATCCAACCATCCTTTCTTCGTCGATTCTGCGAGTCAACCGACGCCTGAAGCCCAACGCACATGAACGGCGACATCTTGTGACGATCTTTACAAAGACTACAGCTAAGTTGAATGATTCAAAGCTAAAATTTGGTCTTTTGAATGTTAGATCGCTTGCTCCTAAAGCTTTACCTGTAGATAATATTATTCGCGATTATAAACTTAACTGTATCGGTCTTTGTGAAACTTAGTAACGCCCGGATGAGTATTTAGCTCTAAATTATGCTTCTCCCCCAGACTACGAGAGTAGCCATGTAGCACGCACGTTGAAAAAGGGTGGCGGTGTCGCGCTCATTTCTGAAAAAACGCTCAAATTTACTCCTCGTACCTCTAATAATCACAAGTCGTTCGAGGCTCTTGTTATGAGGTCCTCTCCATTGTCAATTTATGTGATATCTATCGCGCACCAGGACCATACACAACTTTCTTAGACGAATTTGCTGAACTTTTGTCTGAACTAGTAACCTATGCAGACAAAATTATAATTATGGGGGACTTTAACATTCATATGAACTCCCCACTCAGTTCACTCACTGTTGCGTTTAAGTCTATAATTGATGCATTTGGTTTTAATCAACTGGTTGATTTGCCAACCCACCAAGATGGAAACACGCTCGACTTGGTTCTGACTCGAGGAGTTTTAACCTCAAACATGACGGTGCTATCGTGTACTACAGTAATCTCGGATCATTATTTAGTTACATTTGAGGTGCTAGCTAAATGTAGTACCAAAAATACTGAAGGATTCACTGGACGCAATATAAGCACGGGCACAGTTTCTGAGCTCTCCGATATTCTTCCAGGAGCAGTTGCGTCCTTTCCTTCCTACATAGGCTCTATCGATCGGTCATAAATGAATTCAATGCTACCCTGGCTAGTGCCCTGGATTCAGTAGCGCCCATCTGGCTTAAATCACGACCTAAAAGACGCACGCCTTGGTTTAATGATGAAAGTAGATCCCTTAAACGAGAATGCAGGAAATCTGAAAGAAAATGGCGCGCTACCAAGCTTGAAGTTTTCCATCAAATCTAGTGTGATAGTTTGTTGAAGTATAAAGCGGCCCTGGCCTCTGCAAAATCAGCCTATCTTTCGAAGGTGATTGCGTCACAAAAGAACAATCCCAAGGTCCTTTTCGACACTGTAGCATCGCTTACAAGGCAACAGACTATCCCGGATAGCTCCACTCATTCTGCCCACGACATAATGGTCTTCTTTACTAAGAAGATCCAAAGCATACAGGAAGAAATCGCTAAAGACAGTATTAATTCAACACATACTAAAGCACTCAAATCTAAAGATGCACGACATGGTGGCTGTCCAGGGATTTTGTCCCGTTTTAGTGAACTGTCACTCGATAATCTTAAACTGATGGTGAATACGGCCAAACCGACGACTTGCCAGTTCGACCCGCTTCCAGGTTCACTTATTAAAGGTCTCTTTGGTGTTCTTGCACCTTCAGTTCTAAATATTTTAAACATATCACTCTCCTCAGGTGTAGTTCCAGCGGCTTTTAAGTCCGCCGTCATTAAACCCACACTGAAACGACCCAACCTTGATCCAGAAAACTTATGTAATTATAGACCTGTGTCAAACCTACCGTTTCTTTCTAAAATACTTGAAAAAGTAGTGGTACAGCAGCTGAATGATTTCATGTCCGAGAACAATCTCTTTGAATCAATGCAATCAGGATTCAGGGCTAACCACTCTACTGAGACAGCTCTGATTAAGGTAACCAATGATCTCCTACGGGCAATGGACTCTGGCGCATCATCACTTTTGCTGCTGCTGGACCTTAGTGCTGCATTTGACACAGTGGACCATAATATCTTGCTAGAACGGTTGGAAAAATGGATTGGTCTCTCAGGAAACGTCCTCTTATGGTTCAGATCCTACCGCTCAGATAGGACACACTGCGTTAAATATGGCGAATTGACTTCTGAGCCCTTTAATGTTACCTGTGGTGCTCCGCAGGGTTCAGTGCTTGGCCAGCTTCTCTTCAGCATTTATATGCTTCCACTAGGTGATATTATCCGCAAGTATATTATCAGTTTCCATTGCTACGCAGATGACACTCAACTCTATCTCCCGATGGAGGAATCTGCCACACTAAACTGTGGAAATTTGGAGGCCTGCCTCACTGAGATAAAAGAGTGGATGTCACTCAATTTCCTGCGTCTTAACTCTGAAAAGACTGAAATGTTAGTAATTGGTCCATTTAAGTCCCGTGACTTATTCTCTAAAACCGCTGTGAACATCGACAATTGCCACATCACACAGAGCGACTCACTTAAAAATTTAGGTGTCATTTTTGACCCCGATCTGTCCTTTCAAACACAAGTGAAGAAAATTACTAGAACCGCTTTTTTCCATCTCTGTAACATTGCTAAAATTCGTCCTATACTTTCTCAGTCGGAAGCGGAAATCATAATTCACGCGTTTGTTACCTCCCGTCTTGATTACTGTAATGCACTACTTTCCGGTCTTCCGATGACCAGATTCAAGAGTCTTCAGCTGGTACAAAATGCTGCAGCGAGGCTTTTAACTAGGACAAAAAAGTACGATCACATCACCCCAATTTTGGCTAACCTGCATTGGCTCCCTGTTAGCCTAAGATGCGATTTTAAGGTTCTCCTATTACTATACAAAATCATACATGGACTTTCCCCCTCATATCTTTCAGATCTGATTTCCCCCTATGTCCCGGCCCGAAGCCTTCGTTCCGAGAGCGCCGGTCTCCTGGTGATCCCAAGAGCCAAGAAGTGTTCCGCTGGTTCGAGAGCGTTCTCCATCCGGGCACCGGTGTTGTGGAATGCTCTTCTCCCTGAGATCCGATTTGCAATCTCAGTGGAAATGTTTAAATCTAAGCTTAAAACTCACTTCTACTCTATAGCATACGAATAACCTAAAATTCTTATATGTAATAACTTGTGAAGCCCTTTGAGACTATTTGTGATTAAGGGCTATACAAATAAAAATGACTTGACTTGACTTGAGTTTGCATATTGTCCTCATGCCTGAGTGGTTTTCCTCCGGGCATTCAGGTTTCCTCCCTCATTCTTAAAACATGCATCTCACTTTCATTGGCCGCTCCAAATTGTCCAGTGAGCAGAAATCATCATAGAATTTAATTTATGTTCCTTATTGACTTGAGCTGCTATAGTAAAACTGCTTTTTAAATTCATTTTAACAATATTCTGCTATCATCTAAATATTATCCTGGGAATGAAGTGCAGTATTAATTTCATATTTACTTTTTCTTAGAGTGGCTAAACAAAAGCCCTGTTGTTGAAATATTTGTTAGGCTACAGAGGCAATTGGAAATATGTTAACATTTGCCATTCAAGTATACAATATTAATAAGCACTTAGTGTTGAAGAAGCAGTGCAAAAAAATGGAGGTTCAATGAGTACATTTCTTATTGTCCTTTTTTTAATTGATTATTATTTTCTAATCTGTTTCATAGTATCTGTGTATTCATTGAACTCCAGAATTTTCAAAAAATACTCCATCATTTCTTTTTGTTTTGACCATTATTTAGATGACATATGCCCAAGTCAAGGCCCGTGGGCCGCATATGACCCTCTAAAACAATGTCTCTGCCATTTGAGATCACCAGGAATGGTGTGTTTGTTTTCACTGTACGTTACTTATCCCTTGCACTTTATTTTAGTTTTGTGAATGATATAAAACTGCTGTACAATACAAGCTACTGATGGTGGCGGAATAATGGTACTGGTTACTTCCATTTAATACTCACATAATGGGTTTTTTTTATGTCAAGGAAAATAGTTTCTCTTGTGCCTGTTAAAAATTAAAGATTGCTGTCAGAGGATTAAGAAAATGTCAGAGTTTATAGAGATATACTCTTTGCTGGCGGAATTATTCAGATAAAAACACTTATTGAGTTTTGGTCTCCTTCGCGAATGAAGCGAGCATGGCCCAGTCACTATCTTGCCACGTTGCCCGGGCCGCACTGACAACATCTGGTCAGTAGATTCAGATTCAGATCTACTTTATTGTCATTCTGGTACACGTGTATACAGAACGAAATGTCAATACATCTGACCCGCACAGTTTCCTTGAATGCACTGATATAAATAGAATGTTGTATTGAGTTGGAGTATTGAGTACTAATAATATACTAAATAATTATGGCTATGTATAGTATTTTAAACTAGTGCAATGAGTAGTGCAAAGAATGCAAGAGGAGCAGCTAACCAGATGTGCAAAATGGGCAGTCAGGTAAACAAGTCAGATAAACAGTAACAATAACACTGTAGTACAATAGTGCAGAGGAGAACAGATGTGCAAGGAGTGGCTAGCTATAAAGAACTGCCAGTAGTGCAAAAAAGTAGGCGTAGTTTAGGAAATGAAGTCACACATGAGTGTCATATTACATTACAATGAAATTAGACTGAAAACGTAGAAATAGACTGATCTTTGAAACGTGACTGTGTGTGTGTGTGTGTGTGTGTGTGTGTGTGTGTGTGATGATTACTTAGACTGATCTTTGAAACGTGACTGTGTGTGTGTGATGATTACTTGTATATTAGGAATATAAAAACAGTTTAATTTCATAGCATGGGAGTCTGAGAAATACACAACTAAAAATAGCTAACTCTACAGAAAATGTAGCTTTACATGATCTTTTTAGAATATATTGGATAGCTGTTTGGTTACCTCATTAGACTATATGCGTCATTTTACAATCTACAATATTCAGTCATTCTGGCCCTTGGCGTATGGCTTAATATTCTATTTGGCCCTTCCATTTGTTTAACTTTGATTTCAATTTTGGAATTGCAACAACGATAGGCATTTAATAAATAAATGGGCAGACATCTACATTTTATACATATGATTATATTTTTAACATTTTAACAATATTTTTGATGAGAACCACAACAGAAAGCTGCAATGGTTACTGCAATAAACGTGAAGCCATCCGGAGATAAACCAAGAGACACAAAACCAACACTAACCCCAGGCTACCTGGCCAAACAACACACAGTGGGCAGTCAGAGAGCGCCAACTGAGAGCAAACAAAACTGGAAAGCTCTTGGCAGCCCTGGGGAGCTCGCTGGACAAAACTATACCAACCTCGACACGCGAAAAAAACCTCACAAGTAAATAGCTACAATCGCCTACCTAAAGCATAAATAAGCCGTAAGCAATTGCTGTCTGTTTCGGAGGTCACTTCACATGTTGTGTTAATAGAATTCGCCATTTTTAAGGTGTTGTGTCACAGCTCTACAGGAAATGAGTATATTTTAGGTATATTTGCAACATATGTGCATAATTGTGGGGAGGAACACTACATGTCCTGAGCCTAATAAAAAAAATTGGGGGGGGAAACCTATATAGGCCCGCTTCTCTTCTTGGACACAGCGCATAAGAGTACAGTCGCATAGCAAGCTGTTGAAGCTCAGCTGGTCATTCTCCAAGGCAGAGAGGGACACTTCTTGGTCCCAGTTCCCTAAGGGAAGTGTGTTCCCGGCATCCGTGGGTCCCCATCCAGCTGCTTCCTCTGTCTGGAGGGGGGCCAGAGGGTCAGCGACAAGGCTCCGTGTGACACTGAATTATCTGCCTGAATGTGATTGTGCCTGCTGGGAGTGATGCTCAAGATTGTGAGAGAGTGTGCGTGTGTGTTTGCAGCTGAAAAAAAAACAAATCTTCATGGTTTTTTTTTTGCTTCGAGCATATCTTTGTTTCTCAAGGTTTAATATTCATCTGCTGCATGTCAACACGGTGCCAGTGTTGAGCATAAATGCTGACACAAGTAGTTTTGGTGTGTCTGCTTGCGTGAATGGTAACGTGGAGTTAAGAGAAGGAGCTACAAAATGTATGTACTGAAGGGAACAAAGTGCAATTGGTACCAAGTAGGCAATAAGATTTACCTGGTCAGTAGAATATTTGGCACATTTTAAATATTATTTAAAGGAGCTGTACAAGATTCAAAACTGTGTTACTTTCTGCTGCCATCTCCTGGCATGTGTACCCATTGCAGCCTGTCAGCTCTTTAATGCAAGTGTGCAAGTGTGGGCATTCCTTAGACACACTTGAAGACACTTTTTCATCTTTTTGGGGGTTTGGAATCCTTTAGAAGCAGCCCTTTTCTTACTTTCACCATTTTCATGCTACACTGACAGTTATAAATTGAATTAAAAACTGGAGGGACGAGCGTTCCTTATTCTTGAAATAAGGCCTTAATTGGCATTAAAAGGTCTTAAATACAATTTTTGAAGGTCTTAAAAATGAGAAAACATTATCAAAACCTATATCTGTTTGAACTAAAAAGAATTAGTAGCATTTATCAATAGTCTTTATCAATAATTCCCCGATTTATGTTCTTGGCAACATGAAATAACTATAATAAAGGTAAGATAGGCACTGAAAAAGCAGATAGGCACAGTTGAAAATAAAGCATTAGGACTTAGCTGGACATTGTTCACACATACCTAATTGAGAAAATATTGAACTTTACCTATTTAAGGACACCTGAAATGACACATCCTACATTTAACAACACTACGTTTTTCTCATTAAATAAAAATAAAAATATACATAAGAAACAATTAAAACATGACACTTTAAACAAGCAAAATTGGCTCAGTTAGGGATGTCTGAAGGTATGTCACTAATTAAAATCATGTTTTTGACATCAGAAACGTCGGACATATTCATTTGTTCATTTTAAAGATTACAAGGAATACAGAGGTCCTTCAGTTTTTACGGTTTATGGGGACCAAAGGTACCTGCGAAAATTCAACTTTAACCATAAAACAATTATATATCCACAATTAATAACAGACAACGCATAATAGCAGTTAAATAAATGGTTTCACTGTTATTATATAAGATTAAAACAAAATTTTAGAACCTTCGTCAAAAGCACACACAGCTTCAGGTATTAGCGAAGAGCACCGACTTAGTTTAACATCTATGCCCCATCCACCCGTGTGTGGTCTGGAATTTATCAGCCCCCGGCCTCCACGCGGAAATCGGAACCCTTGGACTTATGGTTTTATTGTCATTATACAAAAGTAGAACGGAATGGGAGGGCTTTTCCTTTTCATTGTAAGAATGCAATTAAGAGAGCGGTTGGCTATTTGTGCGCTAGCATTAAGTGTCCTCCAATCGAGGCAAATCTCCTCAATGATTAAAATAAAACCGTCCCGTTTGTAGCGGTTTTCCATGAGTTGTTGATCTAGGTCATCCGTTCCATGGCTAATAGACCTGGTGTTGGCAAAATACAGTCCGCAGCTGAGCCTTCCGGGAGTCGTTAGCTTAGCCGTTAGCAGGAGGCTGGACCAGCCACACCGCTCTTGCCTTCTCACAGACGCTGCCCAAATCGCTTCTGAAACCCGATAATAATCCCATGAAGCACCTGCTGATAAAACAGCATTTCTTTGTGTTCTTCTGATTTTTCTTAGAGTCTGATTTAATTGATGAATTTCCCTTTCAATGTATCAAGCCGCTAAAAGATAGCGGCCCCTCCTGGCTTGTTTTTAATTCGGAGACGTAGACTGCGCATGCCCACCCTGGCTGTTTAACTGACAGTGTACACCAGCCTATTAGAGTTGCGTACTCAAACAGTCACACCCACCCAATACACGCACACACAAAGGCCATTCAATTAAAAATCTGCAAAGGAGCAAACCAGCAAAAACTGAAGTGCAAAGTACCGAGTGGTCTCTATATTTTTAACTTGTATGTCGAGTACGATTTTTAAAAAAGTATACCCAAATTAAGAAGAATTGTTAGCCACTTGAGTAGAATTTTAACCCAGTGGACACACACATTAAAATTCCATTTAATTTCGAGAACATTGAATTATCAATTGTCATTTTATTTGTATTCTTTGGGGGAGGGGAGTACATTTGTAAAGCACAATATTAGACCAGATCTGGCAAGTAATGATAAAACTCAGGGCTTTCCTTTAACTGCATCCTTAAAACACCACTTGGAAAGATGTAGAGACTGAGTAACAACTGAATGGTTGTAAGAGGTCAGGTGATTATATCAAGAAGTAGATAATTACACTATAATTCTGAAGTGCATTAGTTAAAACTAAGGCCGTGAAGGAGATATAATTGACTGAAATAATAAAAGGTTATGAATTAAGAACTCATATGAACATAGCTATACAAGCTCAGACAAATGTTAATGCAGATATTTCTTTCCTCCTGCTTGCAAGCTGTTCCAAATAACTTAAGCAGCGGAGACACCAAATGGGACAATTGGGGTGGAAAAATGTTGGACACTGAATCTAAATCCTTCAGAAGTGCAGACTTGAAATAAAAGAGCATATGGGTAAAGAGCCACTCGCCTTTGGCAACGGTCTGCTTTGTTTGTTTTTGTATCCGCGGTGCGCGACTCAAAAGGCTTAAAAAAAGTTACTGCTGAATTTCAACAGACTACTGCACCCACCCTCTTTGGTAGTGTGCAAAACAGGGTGGATTTGCCTTTTTGGTGGAGTTGATAATTACTTGCGTACCCAAAAATATTTTACTTTAAATTATGTGGATGCAGCTTTCATAAATGTAATCACCCTTGCACGGCTCTCCCCGCTGTATTTGCCTTAATATACTCATCAGTTTACATCCTTAGTGATTTCTTCACCCTTTAAAGTCTTTAAAGTAACTTTTACCGTTAGCTGATGAGTTTCTCTTTCTACAGGGAGTGCAGAATTATTAGGCAAGTTGTATTTTTGAGGATTAATTTTATTATTGAACAACAACCATGTTCTTAATGAACCCAAAAGTCTCATTAATATCAAAGCTGAATATTTTGGAAGTTGGAGTGGGGCTTTTTTAGTTTTAGCTATTTTAGGAGGATATCTGTGTGTGCAGGTGACTATTACTGTGCATAATTATTAGGCAACTTAACAAAAAACAAATGTATACCCATTTCAATTATTTATTTTCATCAGGGAAACCAATATAACAGCTCAACATTCACAAATATACATTTCTGACATTCAAAAACAAAACAAAAACAAATCAGTGACCAATATAGCCACCTTTCTTTGCAAGGACACTCAAAAGCCTGCCATCCATGGATTCTGTCAGTGCTTTGATCTGTTCACGATCAACATTGCGTGCAGCAGCAACCACAGCCTCCCAGACACTGTTCAGAGAGGTGTACTGTTTTCCCTCCTTGTAAATCTCACATTTGATGAGGGACCACAGGTTCTCTATGGGGTTCAGATCAGGTGAACAAGGAGGCCATGTCATTAGTTTTTCTTCTTTTAGACCCTTTCTTGCCAGCCACGCTGTGGAGTACTTGGATGCGTGTGATGGAGCGTTGTCCTGCATGAAAATCATGTTTTTCTTGAAGGATGCGGACTTCTTCCTGTACCACTGCTTGAAGAAGGTGTCTTCCAGAAACTGGCAGTAGGACTGGGAGTTGAGCTTGAGTCCATCCTCAACCCGAAAAGGCCCCACAAGCTCATCTTTGATGATACCAGCCCATACCAGTACCCCACCTCCACCTTGCTGGCGTCTGAGGCGAACTGGAGCTCTCTGCCCTTTACCTATCCAGCCACGGGCCCATCCATCTGGCCCATCAAGACGCACTCTCATTTCATCAGTCCATAAAACCTTAGAAAAATCCGTCTTGAGATTTTTCTTGGCCCAGTCTTGACGTTTCAGCTTGTGTGTCTTGTTCAGTGGTGGTCGTTTTTCAGCCTTTCTTACCTTGGCCATGTCTCTGAGTATTGCACACCTTGTGCTTTTGGGCACTCCAGTGATGTTGCAGCTCTGAAATATGGCAAAACTGGTGGCAAGTGGCATCTTGGCAGCTGTACGCTTGACTTTTCTCAGTTCACGGGCAGTTATTTTGCGCCTTGGTTTTTCTACACGCTTCTTGCGACCCTGTTGACTATTTTGAATGTAACGCTTGATTGTTCGATGATCACGCTTCAGAAGCTTGGCAATTTTAAGAGTGCTGCATCCCTCTGCAAGATATCTCACTATTTTTGACTTTTCAGAGCCTGTCAAGTCCCTCTTCTGACCCATTTTGCCAAAGGAAAGGAAGTTGCCTAATAATTATGCACACCTGATATAGGGTGTTGATGTCATTAGACCACACCCCTTCTCATTACAGAGATGCACATCACCTGATATGCTTAATTGGTAGTAGGCTTTCGAGCCTATACAGCTTGGAGTAAGACAACATGCATAAAGAGGATGATGTGGTCAAAATACTCATTTGCCTAATAATTCTGCACTCCCTGTATTGACTCAAGCGTCTGATCTTTCCCTGCTTTTAATCAAGCTCGATAGGTGTTTGTTTTTTTTCTTAATTAAGACATCACAGTTGTTGTCTGATCCTTCTCGCTTTTGTGAGAGAAAGTGTATCGAAAAAGAAAAAAGGCACTCTGGTCTCTTAGAGAGTGTGTGAAGATGACTGAGCAGCTTCAATTGGACCAGTTACGCCTTCTCCGACTCTGCTCTCCAGCTTCTGAAGTTTGAGGTGAGTACTTCTCTCCTGATGCAACACGCATCCACCCCCAGGGATCCACACTAGGCAGATTGTATTGGAGGACTATTGAGCTGCTTTCTGTCAATATTTTGTGATCGACCTACACACTCCCAGATATATTGTAAAGACCAAACAGAAACACTGATTCAACTTCACTCCAATTAAGAAATGATTTCATGGCTTCAAATGCTGTCATCTGTCTGCTCTTTTTTATGATCTGAATCTAAGTGATTTGTTTGCTTTCTAACTACTGTACAAAGGGAGGAAGGACTTAGCAAGTACCCATACATCATATTTGCACGAGACGTTACAATTCCTTCTCTGGCAAAATGAGAACCATGACGGACAGTAGCAAGCACTTGAGTGCACAGCAGTTGAATAGGAAGTTCAGTTGAAACAAAAACCAATAACTATTACATAAGAATGTAACAACCAATTTTTACCATGGTGATTTATTCCTGTGAGGGGGGCAAGCTTTCAAACCCGGTTTCAGCAATGTTTATCTGCAGTAAAACGGAGGCACTACTCTGGCAGCCCTCAAGTATTCCAGGATTTGCAGCAAACATTTTTTACAAGGTACGCTTGAAGTATTTACGGGCAATTTTATGTTAAGTAGGTACGAATTACGTCAAAGACACTCAATTTAAAGAGTTAGCTAGTGCTGTTACCGTTCTATTACATTACCCATAAATTTAGATACAACATCATTTTAGAAATGTTTGCACGAGGGGGATAATTCACGCCAGAGCATTTGTTGACAAAACGAAGCACAGCAATGCGTTCCAGCACTGGTGTAAGAAGAAACAATGTAGTGGTACGGATTGTGTGGACTAAGGTCAGGCAGACTTGACAATTTGTTTAAATGTGTGTATATGTCGGTAGGACTATATGGCTCGGTATCTAGCCTTGCTAATGTTATCCTCAGTTTGTCTAAATAGCGTTCTCTTTGCTTTCCAACAAGGTGAGCCACCTCATCTGACAGCGGCACAATATTCCTTTGACTAGTCATTGCCAATGGTGTTGAGTAGTATAGCTGTTTTTGTTGTTGTTGTCTACAGGTTACTGGCCAAGTTCACTGTATACTATAGTTTAGTACCGTCCGTCAAGGTGTTGTCACGTGGGTCATTTACCACACAAATTTACTTTAAAACTATACTAACTTACTTACATTAATAGGGTTTTCTAACCTGACATTTTGCAGTTGAATGACTCGTCATACGGTCATCTGTATGGATGAAGAATGGGCCCGTTTTTGGGTGCCCAAACACCCCCAAAATGATAGCATTTTAAAAACTCAAACACTCAAACACTCAAATACCGACAGGGAAGGATTAAATATGATGAAAAAAAAAAACTTTCAGTATATCAAAACAAAAATGTGAATAAAGCAAATGCCTTGAAATGGTTCAGTCCATTTGATTCCTAGCACAGCTCTCATCCCCTTCCTGCTCTTTGGCTTGTCTAGTGTCCCCTGCGGAAGTCTGTGGAGGCCTCGGTGTATTACGGTGGGAGTATGTTATACAGTGGTTATGTCAAACAACTATTTTACCACCCAATACCGTGACTTCGCTATTATCAACAGATATTGGACCTCATTTTAGCTGCATTGAATCGAATGCGAGAGATCGACAGACGGGTCGGTGCAGCGTCTGCCATCATTCGGACCCTGTACTGGTCCGTCGTGGTGAAGAGGGAGCTGAGCCGAAAGGCAAAGCTCTCGATCTACCGGTCGATCTACATTCCTACCTTCACCTATGGTCATGAACTGTGGGTTATGACCGAAAGAACACGATCCCTGATACAAGTGGCTGAAATGAGTTCCCTCCGCAGGGTGTCTGGGCTCTCACTTAGAGATAAGGTGAGAAGCTCAGTCATCCGGGAGGCACTCTGTGTAGAGCCACTGGTCCTCCGCATTGAGGAGAGCCAGTTGAGGTGGCTTGGGCATCTGATAAGGATGCCTCCTGGACACCTCCTTCGGGAGGTGTTCCGGGCATGTCCCACCGGCAGGAGGCCCCGGGGGCGACCCAGGACATGCTGGCTAGACTATGGCCCAATCCCATTTCTCTCACTCGGCCCCGAGAACCCTCCAGTGAGGTCCCTCGATAGAGGAGTGCCCTCATCGAGTGGAGTGCAAAGTGGAAAAGGTTTGGACAAGACTTGCAAGGTTCCACCCCTGTCCAGGAGATGGCGGTAATATTAATTGGCTGTAGACCTTAGTGACGTATAGGCCTACGTCACATGTAAACAACTCGAGTCTCAACGTAGTGTGTCAGTTGGAGAGTTCGTGCAACGTTAAAAATGCCCGCTACAGCTGTGTTATTACCGATTGCCTGAAAGCTCATCATCTTTTCCGTGTCTCCAATCAACGGAGGAGAAATGTGCTATACTGAAGACAGCTTTGGCGCTATGTAGTGCTGATTCATCTTTACAAGGTACGTACACTCATTAAAAAAAATGACCCGTTCGGTCAAATACAGTAAGAGTTAACATACAATGCACGTTCACATAATACCCTATGTTTGTGTAGACATAAATGGCAATCTACTTATTAGTATCTTAATGCCATTTTATGACATATAGTAGGGGTTTTGAATGTGTGACATGACGAAAAGTAAACAAACACAAGAACAGTCCACCTGACCCTTAAGCTGACATAATATCGTCACCAAACTTCCCTGTACGACCCAAAAACCTTAGTTCATAAGGAATTTAATTCAAAAGAGTTGTCATTGGATATAAAAAAGGTCATTTCAACATTTTTTCATGATGCTTACATCACAGTTAAAGCGGTCTTTTTCTTTTCTATGCCCACTTTTATGTCTAAATTGTTATCTATTGTGTTCCAGAGTGGCTGTCCCATAAGCGTGGACAGGTTGGACAGGAATGTTCCCATCCTGTGCTTATGGTTGGATGTGGAGTCAGAACTCATTCAGGACTTAAGGTTGAGCAAGAAGGTTATGTGGGCCCTGCATGAGCTGCTAAAGAGGGAACAGGGCCGTGGCTGGAGGTCCTGATCTACGTGTACTGGCTGGCCCACGCTCTGTCCTACCGTGTGGTGTCACGGGTCTTCAGGGTTCCCAGGTCCACCGTACAAAGAATTGTCCACAGTTAATATGGAATAAATTGCCCAAAAGCCATATTTAGGCTCTTTAAGTCAGACCCACATTTGCATTATGTGCTTTTCTGCATTACTATTCAATAAACATCTTCATTTTGAGTAACACCTTGGTGGTTTATTTCATAATGATGTGAGATACTGTGTGTGAACTATGTGACTGTTGGACAGAAAACAACTACAAATCACTCCAGCTTAAATAATAGTTTACTTTCAGAAAAACAAACTCACATTGGGCCAAAATACATAATAGTAAATAATGTGTCACAAATTTTAACAAAAATATACCAATACTTCCATGAAGCTGGAAAACACAAACTGGAACTTCATTGAGTTCTTAATAAAAAAAACAATATTATCCTTTTATAAAACAAAGGGAAACATTGCAGAGATGTCACTGTTCTGGAAATTTGTCCACGAGCTTCCCAAAAAGGACGGGAACCGCTCAGTTTTGGCCACAGTTTCTTCGAGCCTTTTCCTCACTCCGGCAGACTCCGCTTTCAAAAAGTCAAGGAGTGTATCGTGCTTCCTTTTTTTTCTGGGTGATTTGGGGTTTGGCGCCGGATTAGAAGGTGCCAACGACGTGCCCGGTGGTGTGGATGGCGTGGTAGCTGTGATGGTGACCAGCTCTTCCACGGGACGTTCTACAGTGGCCTTTAGGTTGGGTGGAAAAAACAAGAATTACTTAATGCTGATGTATTGTACAAAAACAACTGAGTATAGGATGCTCAGCAAGTTGATGTGAGACAGGAAATTATAGGATGTGTTCTGGATAATTATTTGATAGTGAATAGATACACAAAATTGACATGTTATTCTTATGGCTGTATGAGCCTTCTATTGGCCAGCATCACATATGCTTTAGAATTGTCTCCACATTTGGACAACATTTTGAGAAGGTAATTAGTTTACTTAATATGTGTTTACAGAGAAGGCAGTGGACTATGTGATAGTAGTTTGTTTCAACTGTATTTCCACGTGAAATTCGGAGACATTACTCATAATGCATGATGAAAACTAATGCATTCTGATCTCACATGAAAGAATCATATTGTAAATAAAACACGACACCCGAAATTGTGTGCAGTAAACAAGCGCTTATGTCCAGAACGGTATTCTGACTATGCTCCTTTAGCGACTGGCCATGTACAGTAGATGTAAAAGGACGACTCGTTTAAGATAAAAACAGGGATGGGCTGAACCGTGATTTTCTGCCCAGTTATCCTACTTTAAAGTTTGCAGCGTGAAGATTTTTTTTTGCCAGCTCCCTTGGTAGATTAGTGCACTTCGTAAAGTAGCGATTTTGCAATGTTCGTGTTTTAACGCGAAAATACGATTTTCTATTGCATTTACGTCTAACTAAGATATCTCAATACATTTTGTTGCAAATACATGCGTGGTTGTGGAAAACTACTTACATTTGTGCGGTTCCTTTCCGGGCATGTTTGTTGATATTGAGAATTCGCAAAGCCTTCTGGGTAGTCACTTCGCCGCCAAGTGAGGTCGAGAGCCCCCTCGGTCTTGAAGTGGCTACGACATGGTTTGAGGGCACTTCTGCCTCGGTCTTGAGAGTATCGGGACACACCCCATTTTCACGTGAACGCGCAAACCGAGTGACTAGGGCACATAGCGAGTGAAAGTGCGAAGAATGGGACTCAGCCTATGTCTCTAGGCTGGCCTAGGAACGCCTCGGGATCCTGTCGGATGAGCAGGAGGAATTGGCTGGGGATAGGGACGTCTGGGCTTCCCTGTTAAGGCTGCTGCCCCCGCGACCCGACCCTGGATAAGCGGAAGACCATGGATGGATGTATAGATGAATCGAATGCAACGATGATCAGCCAAGCTTAATTGTTGCATATGTGTAAGCTATGTGTGTGGTCATCCTCGCAGCACCAGCATGGACATTCATATTTTTTTAATAGTAAAAAATCACCTTGTTCAGGTGAGTCTATTACCCACAGTGACTATAAAGAAAAAAATACACAAAACCCCCTATTATATTTAGAATAGAATAGAATAGAACAGAATATGCCTTTATTGTCATTGTTACAACATGGGACTTGCTGTGAAGACGAAATTGGACGACTCCAGTTCCACATTTACGGTGAGGATAAGGAAACAAAGACACAAAGGAACAAAGAACTAACTGACTTTGTTGTCCTCCGGGGGGGGGGGGGGGGGGGGGGGGGGTTGTGAGGGTCAAACATAGTTGCCGGATACAACCGAATGTTTGATCTTACATTACACATATTTGTACAATGGTTGTAAGCGCTACCCAGTGGATCAGTTTGAAGTGTATTATGATTTTCACAAATGGGAAGTGACAATCCCGAACAGTGTTGAATGATCTTAAATCACTATAAGTCAGCCGTGTCCAAAGTCCAGCCCGGGGGCTGGTCACGGCAGGTGATCAAATTTTTACTGTCCCGAGGCTTCCGTCATTGAATTGATATGTTGATGGCACTATAAAATGCATCTGTACAAAAAATTAAATAAGAAAATCACCATTTCGCCAAATGATGGCAGAAGGTATTTGGCCACCTTGCCCTTGGCTTTTTGCGAGAAGTTTAGCAAACCCAATTTACGACATGGCGACTGTAAAAAAAGAAAAAGGATGCTGACTGTCAGGGGCACCGCTTTTTCGCCAAGTCGAAAGTGGAGTAACTGCATCTCCCTTATTTGCCAATAGACTGTACCTGTTTTCAAAGAATGTAATATCAAGAGGCAATGCTAGACAAAACATGTTGACTACTATAATCTAACTGGAAACTGACATTGAAAAGGTGAAGCATCTGGTAGCTCTTTTAATGGCACATGAGCGCTTTTTTACTAGAGCCTATGAGTCAAATGAAAATGCGACAAAGGCGAGCTATGAAGTCGCAACGCTAATTGCCAAGCACTGCAAACCTTCACAAAGGTGAATTTTTTCAAGACTGTTGAAAGAATGCGAGGCTGAATAGTTGGCCCTCACACATTTTCAGCTTTACAAAATTCGACCCGCTTTCTGAAAAGTTTGGACACGCCTGCTTTAAGTGAAATGAAAAAAATACATGATAATAACCAGCCAGTCACTAAAGTTCTAAACCTAAAATCGCCCCTGGCATGAAATAATCCTTTCAGATTAACCCAAAAAATTAAATATTATTATGAAGTTGTACATTTCAGTTTCATTTGTCCCCAAAACGTAAACCAACAAAACACATTTTTTGTTTTAAACTATGTTTCTACGTTTACCCTTTGGGTTTAACATTCTCGATTCTGTAGAATGAGTGAAAGTTCTTCCTTTGACATAAACAGTGGCCTATATAGTGTTGTTCCCGCCACAGGCACTCAACAACTAATACTTCTTCCCACTAATGGTGTGGGTGGCTGCAATAATGTGTAGATGAAGGGTGGCGGTGGTGACGGTATAAGGGGTTGGGGGCTCTGCTGTATAGACTCATTGAGGGTGGTAATGGAAATCTATGGGGCCGGGTCCTCAGGCAAACACTGATTCACAGGCTGACGACAGCCTCAGTCCGACAGGCCTGACCTATATTGCTGTTTGCATAATAGCGAGTTGGGGAGAAGAACCGTCCAATACATGTTTTTTTTTTCTTTTTCCAGTGCTTCCTCACTGCATGTTTTGTTATCTTGGTTCCGAGAGGTCTGTGTGCTTGGTCATTGTACGCAAACCTGCCTTAATAAGTGTGTGTTGTCGTTGTTCTTCACTGTGTTGGGCCAATTAGTTAGTTGGTGTATGTGAGTCAGGATGAAGAAGGTAGTGTGTGGCTATGTGTGTGCTGTCCCCCCGGCATGTCCTGGATCCTGTAGCGGGATACAGAGGCCTTTCTGCCTGGTTTACTGATGAGGCCTGTTCTGCTTCCAGACAATTTAGCAAGGGAAACTGCACTACAAACATAAACAGAGACTGAGTGAGCCAGGCAATAATAGAGAACACACAAAATCAAAAAACAAGGTGCATAGCTTTAGATTTTAGCAGTTGTGGGCTATGTATTTCACAACTAGGCCTCCAGCTCCAGTCAGAATTAAGGATGTATCGTTTGCGAACGAACCGGCTCTTGGATGTGAAATTTCCCACTTTTGTTAAATGGACGAAGAGTTGAGGAGATTTGGGCCGATTCCAGATTCCCGGCGGCACCGGGTTCTAACGCCGCCAGACACCGCCAAGCTCTGTCCACTCGGGGAGCCAGCAAAGTGGACTGCATGAGGGGTGTGAGATGCAAAGGGCCTTGCCCGCGTGACATGTAAAGCTTGTTTTTTGTAAAGAAATCTAAGTTAAACAAGACAGTATAAACAGAGACAAAGAAAAACATTGACAGGTGGATCATAATAATGAAAAATTTCAGCTTGAGAGGTGCCTGTCCTGACCCGAATGTAATGAATGATTTTAGGTTTTTATGCTTATGACAATAAAGACAATCTTGAATTTTGATCTTGAATCTTGGTTATTTTGCTGCAATAATTTTCATCCAGTACATAAAAACAATATATTGAGAATCTGTTCCATTCTGCTAAAATACAAAAACATTATATTGGCAAGTTTCAAAATGACTTCCCAATTGAGGGCGGCAGGGCGACTGAGCGGTTAATGCGTCCGCGGCACAGTTCTAATGTCATTAGATCGAATCCTCCTGTGCGGAGTTTGCATATTCTCCCCGTGCTTGCGTGGGGTTCCTCAGGGGCACTCTGGTTTCCTCCCATATTCCAAAAACATACATGTCAGGTTAATTGGCCTGTCCAAATTGTCCCTAGGAGTGAATGAGCAAGTGAGTTGTCTGTGTCTGTGTGCCCTGCAACTCGCTGGCAACCAGCACCCCAGCGACCCTACTGAGGATAAGTGTTGCAGATAATAGATAGATGGATGGACTTCGCGATTGGCAATATTTATTTATTCGTTCATAGATTCATTCATGGGTATTTATTTCTGAAAGCATTTTTTTTACTGGGCCATATTTAATAACTTTAACATTTTATCATTATTATTATTATTATTACTATTACAACTGTCAATGGCCCATAGAGCCAGATGGTAGCACATAAGCTGACTACAAATAGACCTTTCATCTTTTGGTCTAGAAGAAAACTGCACGGATAAGTAAATCGTTTAATATGTATTCAGATTTGTTTTTATTTTGCTTGCTTACAAATAAAAATGTCTTTTTCTTTTTCAGTATTGAATAGCTGGAAATGAGATTGCTTAAAATTCGAGAGGATGTTTATTTGTTATTTTGAGTATTATTGCACTCGGTTGTTCACCATTTTAGCCACTAATGTTTCCAATGTTGACTAATATGCACTGTTTACATAATTGTCACTATTGGCAAATCATGTTGCTGTCCTTTCATTTCCACACCTTTTAAAACTGATTTTTAATACAAATAAATGGTTTGGGTGGTACCTATAGAGCAGGTTGGAATTTTTGCATCTGGAGGGTTTTTGTACTGTTTTTCTCCTGTTCTCAAAATTAATTGATGCCTTATCTCCTCCTATCAAGTGTCTATTAGACTATAATCTGTCGTGTACCCAACTGATACCGATCTGACGGAGGAGTAAGACTTATTAATATTCCACTCAGGTAAAGAGGCTGGCTCACTGAGAGGTTTTTGTTATGGGATGAGTCGCAACATTGGACTGGGCCCAGTGGTTGATGGCGAGCTGGCATGGACAAGCAGAGCCTTGCGTGCATGTTTGTTTGTATTCCTCTTTGGTCAGTGTAGTTCAAAAGCTGAACCGCACCCAAGCTTTGGTAATGATGCAGCCTGCCACAAAAGACTACAATAACCAACAGTCTGCGGCCAGCCAATTACTGTCTGCTGCAATTATATTTCCAATTCACAAGTAACCGGTGGAAAGTGGCCCAACTCGACTAATCATTTCGAGCAATTACTTTAAAAACTAATTAGAAGAGGGTTTTTTTTCTTTTGCGGCTGTGCGTGTCTGAGTTTGGAAGCAGTTTTTGTTTGTGTTTTTGTTGCCGTTTCACTTTGTCAACCAACTTGAATAGAAAACACAGAGGGAGAGGTAATGGGGGGTCACTATCGGCATCCCGGCAAGCAAAACATCAAGCACAGCCACAGATTTGAGAAATTTGGTCATTATAGACGATGGGTGTGTTTTGAGTGAGTCCATTGTGAAAGAGAAAATGCTGTTTTTATCCCACGGGTGTCTGAAACCTTGGCTCAAATGATATAATAGATCCTTGGGATGTCAGCATGACCGCCTTGTGAGAACTCGTGAACTCAGGGAGAGGGTGAGATGTGACCCGATTGCAGAATTGGGGGGTATTGGATGCTTTCCATAGGAAGGAGAATGAACTAAAAGTCCTCAGAGGTCATAGAGCTGTTTATTCTTTTTCAATAGCGCTTGTCCTCATTAGCGTTATGGGGAAGTTAGGTGAGACTGCTGGCCTCACTTCAGCGACCGCTCACATACTGAAGACGTCTTTCTTCTGAATGTGGGTGGTGCAGACATTGATTTGTTTATATGACTATCAGGGATTCAAACCCAGATTTCTTGACTGCGAGTCATATGTGCTGAATACTAGATGACATGTTGAAAACATGACTCTGAGGAGATTGTATAGATTCAGTTCGTCCTCACTGTAGGAATGTAAAAATAATTCACTTTAACCTTGCTGACAATAAAAACGTACTTCATCCAATTTACTGCCATTGTTGCAAAAAGTCAAACCAAGCTTTTTACTATTATTATTGTTTTTATGAAAACAAACTTTCAGTTCTTAAACAAATAACTATGAATAGATATTATCTATTCCCAATATACATTCCTATTCATTTCCAAAGGGTCAAGCTTCCCACTGCTAATACTCAAACAAACTACTGCTTGTTATTAATAGGAATTTGAGGTTGCTGGTTCCAATCTAATTTAAATTGTGTTTTAAAAACATATCTATGGGTATCAACATAACTATACTCGCTGAACCCTCAAGGCATCAAAATTCTGGTAATTTAACTTGAACACTTATACTTATCACCAGGTTAACTCTTTTATTTAAATCAAATTTTACAGGAAAGATAAGACCTAGTAAAGCTCTCAAATATGTTCAATGTAATTCAATTCTAGGCTTTGGTAATTGAACTATTGAAAGGTATCCTTGCTTGGGGGCACCGAAAATATACTTTCACTTAATGTTCATTGGTACTAAGAGAATTAAAACTAATGTTTGTAATGTTATAAAAATTTGCCAAACATGATCTGCAGAAAAAATTAAATTCTTCAGTGCATTTTATCTTACTGTGTAAGGTTTGATGATTTCATAAAATTAATGAGGGGGGTGGGCACACTAGTAGAGTGTGGTTCAAAGGCTGAAAATCCTGAGCCCATCAGTGTGGATAAGTTTGCCTCAGGTCCCTTTCCTCACACGGTTAGTTTGTCCCTGACCATAATCATTGTATTTACATTACTATTTATTTTGTCTGTACTGTATATTAACACTTGTGCGTGTCTGTGTATCACAGTAGGCGTTTCAGGTTGTTGGGATTTTTTTTTTGTATTATTGTACACTGTTTCAATGTTTTTTACAGCACTTTGAGTGCCAACGTATTGCCTGAAAAGTGCTTTAGAAATAAAATGGACTTGATTTGATATTTTAATGCATCTTATTGGCTGAGAGACGTGAACAAAATCCTGACTACATTTCCTATTACCAACCTTAAAGGTAGAAAAGTGCTACAGCACTCCTACCGGTAGTGGGAGAAAGACGGTGTTGCACGCCTGGCCTAAAAGTATTAAAAAAATGAATTTTATCTCAGAGTCAGAGGTACTAATGAAAAGAGCCACACCCGGTTCTCTTATCTTTCTGATTTGATTCCCCTCTATGTTCCTGCATGGAGCCTCCGCTCGGGAAATGCCGTTCTACTTGTGACTCCAAGAGCCAAGAGGAAGTCTGCAGGATCGAGAGTGTTCTCCATCCGGGCCCCGGTGCTGTGGAATGCTCTGCTTCTGGAAAAAAGATTTGCATCCTCAGTCGAAGTTTTGAAATCTAGACTAAAAACCCACTTCTATTAAATAGGTTATGATTGATGCCCACATCATACTTTTCCTTCCCTGTCTTTTTCCGACTGCCGGCCTGGTGGTGATACGAGAGAGAAGGACGATTCGGGATGAGTCAGTGGACCTAAAGCATGTCAACGTCTGCATCGACCAGCCGGCAGAGTTGGAAAGCTGCGTCGTTGCTGTCATCCACTTTCTGGACAAATTTCAACATATTACCAATTGGTTTCTTTTATTGATGTTCACTATGTTTTGTGTACTGTTACCCAAGACTAAATCTATTCTGGAACGGAGACTACCACTTGTGAGGCCCCTTCTCAAGGTTTCTTATTTTCATCGTGCTGAGGTTTTGAGTTTTTCCTTGTCCGCATTTTTGTAATGTATTTATTTGAGACACTTATGCTGATTTTCACGAGCGAATAAGAAAGACGGGGCGGAGCAAACGCGGGCTGATGGGAACTGGGGACGGGTAAAGGTGAGTGTTTGTGAACGCAGGAGACAATAGTGGATATATATTTTTCCCACCCTTACAATTGGAAATATACACTTTTTTTTCCTTGGATTACTTTCAACGGGTACCCCGACTCTGCAGGTCTGCATCAAATGATAAGTAGCTTGCTCTGTTCACTCCACGTATAGGCCTGGCATCGCAGTACCACCGGGAACAATGTAATAGCACTGGCCCTTTGGCTAGGACCTTGACTCAGTTCCTTGACTGGGAGCAAGGGTTTCAACCTATTGGCTTTGAAATGTATCATGAATTGTCTAATAATAGTTAGTGGACGATTGGAAAAAAATATATATCAATAAACGGATACGAAATCCCCCCCGTCGACAGAATAGTTCATTCAGAGAACATCCATTATTTAATGTGGGCGCATGCAGCTAATATACTGGTGCGGCTTGTGTATGTACTGAGTCGGTTTTCCTCCCGAAATGCGGTGGGTGCGGCTTATAATCAGGTGCGCCCTATAGTCCGGAATTTACGGTAAGTGTGTTCCTAAACAACGTTAAGTATTTAATTGTATAGTTAATAAAGATTCGACCGGTAAAAAGCTGTAAATACAACATTTGAAAACATTTACTATACCCTCCGACAGTGCTTTATTGGCTAATGCTTGTACACCGTTTTTGGATTTCAAAATAATTTCTTTGTTAGACACGGACATTTTTGTCACTGTTTTCTACTTTTCCTTCTTTCTTTTTTTCCTAACTTTCTTGGGACCCATTATTATGGGCAGTAAAAGAAAACAAAAGCAACAAAATCACAATGAAATGAGATGTGGTTCCACTCGAGCATGCAAATTGAAGAAGAAGAAATCAAGCAGGGCATTATTTCACCAAGTAAAAGGCCTGTGACCTACTAAAAACAGGTCGACAACCTACTTTTGGGTCCCGACCCACCAGGCGAGTAACACCGCTCTAGTGTTCAGCAGCCCTAAATGTGAAAAAAGCCAAAAAAGCTGACTCGGCATTTAGTCTGTGGTCTGTGCAGCCCTTTGAGACTTCTTGTGATTAAGGGCTATACAAATAAATATGACTTGACTTGTTATTACACTTTCAGCATTAATAAGCTATTTCGACTGAAATTGCATAATGTTGTTTGTGTAAATCATTTACTAAAAGTACCACAAAAATACAACATTTCAACTACAGTATTTCATTTGAATTAAACAAAATCCAACTTCCTCAAAGTGAAAGTATAGGATTCGTGAGTGCAAGGAGCTGCATTGCGAGTGTTTTTGTCAAAGTGTGTGTGACGATGTTTCCAATCGTTAAATCTGCAAGATGGGCTGTTTTATATTTCATGAGTCTTGGGGTTTCTTTTTATACCATACCGCCCTGCGACACGCAAATACCTGCTATACATACAGCTGCTTAAGACACGCACGCATGTATGGCAACCCGCAAATGTAAAAAGCATGCAGTAGAGACGAGCGGGCGGTCCCTTTCCGAGATTAATATTAGCTAATCATGTGCGGCCTTATCACTGGGATTTGCATAATTTTCACTGACACGCTTTGCTTGAACACATGCAAATAAAGTGTGCTTTGTCTTAACAATTAATTTGACGGGGAAACATTATGAAATTAAATAGAAGTCTAAGCATTTTCATATTCATTGACAAACTCCCAAAATGTTATCAAAGAGGATTTATTTACTGCGGTGGTGGATAAATAACTCAGTAGCAGCAACTTTTCAGTTTCAGGGGATTCTTTAAGCCTAAACTGTAATTTATTTTTTAAGCTATTTGTCTTTTTTGAAAGGGACACTGTGTAATTTTAGATGTTGCAGTATAGTAGGGGTCTCCAACGTGGTGCCAGCGGGCATCAGGGTGCCCCCTAAGGACAACTGAGGTGTCCACAGACTTATTTTGAAAATAGCTCACAAGTGCTGGGTCATTGTGATTTTCTGGCAAAGTTATTTTTTTGGTGGTTGATCAACTCTATTTAACGCTACTTCCGATTATTGACCCGGTAATACCATAGTAACAACATAGTAATAACATGAAAAGTTGTTATTTTAGAAATCCATATCTAACTGATCGCCTTTTGCGCTAATTAGTAGCAAAAAAGAAGCTCTCAGGTTGAAGACACCTGCTGTATTTTGTAGTGCAACCGAAAACTAGTACCTCAAAGCATCAGGAAGAATACAGATTACGGAGACTCAAAGTGATCAAACTGCACCATTTCACTCTTAATTTTTTTGTCTATCCTTTAACAAGGTTTTTGTTTTTTGTGGGTACCCTTCAAAGCAAGATGGGAGACAATCATGTCAGTTCCCTCAAGGTGAGCCTCATGATATGAGTAAAAAATACAAATATCTCAATGTATAAAGTATTGAAAAACAATGCATTTTTGCTTATAATTTACATCAATATATATCCTGTGTCACAAACCAGGACAGGAAACAGAAATGACAACCCAACCGCCTAACGTTACTCACAGTTTATTGGGGAGAGGAGGAATGAGCGCACGCTCGATCCGGAGATAGATGGTCGCGGAAGTAGATTGGAAATCAGAACTAAGGAGTGGTCAAAATCAAAGAGATTGGGCCGAACACAAAACAGGATCAAACACAGGCAAAAACGGATTCACAGGACTTGGCATATCACACAGAGTCTAGCAGGAGTTTCGCAGACGCTCTGACACCAGATCACTCACAAGACCGCGTTTAAATAGTCCCGCAGCAATGTGTCAACGCGTTTCAGCTGGTGTCAATGGGCGGGGCCAATTGGGCGCCGGGGCAACCTTGACAGAACCTGGCGCCACACGGCGGGGACCAATTCGGCACCATGGCAACCATGACATCCTGTACATGAATGAAGTTTTTAATCACTAGGAGGCGCTTAGAATACACAATGTCCCTTTAAGTACTGTAATTCTCTTTAATGCAATTGATTCCAATACATGCTCATGATGGAATGAGCAACACAATTTCAATACTCTATGACACATGATGTATTTGTGATCATCCAGTGGTATCCTAAAGAACTTAACTGTTCTCATTACATCTAAGACACCTTTCTTGACGTACCCCTAAATGCAAATCACATATTTATTCGTTTCATCTTTGGTTAAATGTATCTATTTTTGTTGAGGTTTTTCAGTGTTGCCTCATCAAATTTCCATTCTCTGGTACTTGAAATATGCTATACATATATATTTTAAAAAATGCAAAAGGATAATCCTCAAAACATATATTATTCAGTTTGCTATAGGGTAGGCACTGTCCAGGCTCCAAAGTCTTGTATCAGTATGCAAATATAAACAAGAAAGTCATGTAATTTCCCTGGTCATTGTCATTCCACACAGCTCCTGATGTTGTAACGTCTCATTAATAGACAGCTTAGGGCAACAAGCAGTACCTCCCCACTTTAGCAAGGCAGCAGTGACAACTCAGCTTTTGTTGTAAAATATTTCCTCAGTTAGAAGTCAATGCGTGCGGCACATATTAATAAGCTTCAATGCTCAAAAGTACTGAATGCAAATGATTTTTCTCCATGGAAAAAAGAAGTTTGTGTTTTTTTTTTAATAACCAGGAAAAATTAATTGATTTGAATGGAACTGAATTGATTTGAATTGTTTTTATCTTCATTGATATAATAGTTGTGAAACATTGTATGCAACAAGATTTGACATGTCATGATTACTGATGTGAATCACCTGTTGCCCACTCATTTGGCGCCAACCGCTGCAGGCTCTGATTGGCTCCCTGTCCCCATTTACACCCAGTTAAACCCAGTCCTGTCACTCCCCTGTTGTCAGTCCGTCTGCAAACCTCTGTGGATACAAGACAAGTCTTTTTTGACCCTGACTCCCGCGTGTCCCGTTTTAGCTCCCGTTTGTCTCCGGCTACGAGCTGTTTTGAT
Source organism: Urocampus carinirostris (assembly GCF_059441175.1). Classification (NCBI taxonomy): domain Eukaryota; kingdom Metazoa; phylum Chordata; class Actinopteri; order Syngnathiformes; family Syngnathidae; genus Urocampus; species Urocampus carinirostris. The sequence continues at coordinate 43,765,617 of NC_142352.1, forward strand.
CTACGTCTATTCTCCCGTCCTGGCTTACGACTCGTTTCCGACCCCGATCACATTTTGCCCTCCCTGTCTCCCGGCTACTGACCTGTTTTTCCGTCCCTGACACCGCCATCGCTCGCTACGGAAGATTCACTTCCGTATTTGGATCACAATCAGAGTGCGAGAGCAACTTGCTTCCCGCGTCTAGCGAATACCAGGTCGTGGGCGCAGCTCTTCCTCTTTCTTTCAATGAAACTTGTGGTAAATGTTACGCAATTGGGTCCTGATTCCGTTCTGGTCTAGACATGGGACTCCAGGGTAAAACATGTACTATAGAGACTTTGAAAAAGAAAAAAGATGAAAGACTATCAAAATAAATAGGCGAAAACAAAAGAAAATGAATTATGATATAGTGCTAGGTAAATCTGGTCTAAGTTATTACAGTATAATAATACGAATATTAAACATAATGATAATGCAATGAAATATAGTGCATTATAACAAAAGTGCCCTTTTCCAAAATGCACGCGCTCTGAAAACAAAACACAGCGGTGCCGTCTGAAAATATATATACGCCCTTCTAGAGATGTTAACGTTATGAATAACTAAAATTTTCTCTCCAGCAAAGTGATAAATATGTTGCCTCGACTACTATGTTGACATTAGAACAGACATCCTCATTAACTTTATCCACATTGAGTTGGTGCTGTGGACAACCAAATAACTTTATCTAAAGCAGAACACTTGTCTCGATTAAAAAGGGGCTTTGGAAAGGGTATAAAATACACACAAGCTGTCATGATTACCGATGTGAGTCACCTTTGCCCGCTCCTTTGGCGCCAACTGCCTCTGATTGGCCCCCTGTCCCTATTTAAACCCACTCCTATCTGTTCCCTGTTGTCAGTCCGTCTGCGAATCTCTTTCTCGCCTGTCCCGCTTTTTTGCTCCTGTTTGTCTCCCGCTACAACCTGTTTTGATCTTGACCACGTCTGCTCTCCCGTCCCAGCTTAAGACTCGTTTCCGACCCCGACCACGTCTTGCTCTCCCAGTCCCGGCTACAGACCAGTTTTCCGCCCCTGAGACTGCCATCGCTTGCTAGGGAAGATCCACTTCCGTGTTCAGATCACAAGCCGAGTACGAGAGCAAACACCGGATCGTGTGCGCAACCCTTCCTCGTTCGTTCAATAAAACTTGTGGTAAACGTTATGTGAGTGGATCCTGTTTCCGTTCTGGTCCTGACACAAGCGGCCAGCTTCTCAGAATACTTTGTATCAGATTTGCACACCGTATGAACATTTTTAAGTATAAATTGTAAGAAAAAAAAACACAAAAAACAAAGGAAACCTAACTAACTGCAAATAAAGCATTTTCATGGATGAAGAAACCCAGTATAGCCGAGTGTATTCGGTTTTCTAAACGCACCGTCCATGTTTTGACTAATGTTTATTGCCTGTCTACAGCACTGAAACATAGCTTAACCTTCAAAAAATATTGTGTAACTGCCCGTTTTTGAAACCAGATAATCTACAATATTATGATTGAAATGAATGAAAGTGGTGGTGAGCTTTGTGTTCATTCTTTATCACTGCACTGTCTTGTATTTATTTCTTAAGCACTGATGCCTGAGTGCTTGAAACCCAAATCAAATTAAAAAGAGAGGAGAACACACCTCACTCTCTTTGCAATTACTTGTATGCTGTTGTTTAGCCATGAAGTATTGTTATTATCATCCTCCTTGTTAATTTTGTACAAAAAGAGCATTCCACAATTTGCCGTTATTTCAATCTAATGTATCAATGGGAATTAATATTTCAAACATTGTACATGGATCCTTTGTTAATAAAATTTCAGTTGAGCCTGTTGAATGTTTCCAAAGCACACTCCTCCATTCGCTGTTTGTCTTCATCTGTGCCCTGACCCGTCCTTGTCGAAGCACCATGGCCATTATGTTCGCTGCGAGGGTCTTCAAGCTGGATATTTCTCTTGGGTCTGCAAACTGTAAAGGCAAAAGAAAATCTGAGAAAGCGAGATGCTTGGGGAGAGGAGGTTGAAGCGGGCACAGTGGCAAAAAAAAACAAAACGGGGGGGGACATAGAGGAGTGGTAGTTTGATTGAAAGTTGTCTGGCCCGATGCCCACTGAGGTTGTTTCCCCTATGGACTGTTATTATCAGCAGAGGGCTGCCCCGTTGCCTTGGCAGGGAGCATCTCAGTTCTCTCGGCTGGAGATGGGATCCCATTTGAGAGGCCCTGAATAGGGGTCCCCTAGTCCCGCGTGAGTCCTTTTCAGAGAAGGACCCGGCACCGTAAACAGGCTTCATGTCAATATCAGCATCTCAGACTTCTCAGTAGCATATTCACAGGCCCTGTGGACCTGTCGCTCCCCCTCACCTTCCTCAATGAAACATTGCAGTGGGCAGGAATTTGATTTCAATAGCCTTTTGAAATCATAAACACAATGGGTTGATCTGCAAGCTGTATGAATTCTGACCCAAGAACCAACGTGTAAAAAGCTTTTGTAGTTTTTTTTTTTTCACTATTTGTTATCTTGTTATATGTGAAATATTGTCGTTGTTCATCATGTGGTGTATCTTGGGCAAGAACGGCATAGCGGTGCCCCTCCCTTCCAGACAAGAATTAAAGTTACTTATTTTTGCAATGACGCAAACTCAGGCCAGAAACCTTTAGTAGTAAAGAAAGCTGTCCAGAGTTGTGGGGCGGCAGTAGCTCAGGAGGTAGAGCGCTCGTCTTGGGATCAAGGGATCCCAGTTCGAATCTTGGCTCGTCCGTGTTACATGTCGAAGTGTCCTTGGGTAAGACACTGAACCCCTAGTACCCCCAATAAGCAGGTTAGCGCCTTACATGGCTGCAAGGCCGCTATTGGGAAATGTGGAGCACATTGTAAAGCGCTTTGGGAAGTCATTGACTTGAAAAGCGCTATATAAAATGCAGATCATTTCATTTCATGTCTTAAGCATAACCCCAACGACCCAGGTGGTTATGGCATCTGTGATATGTAGGGTAAAAAAGCTGTTAAAACAAAAACATTGAAATTTTAAAAAAAATCTGACTTGAGATCTACTTTCAGTTGAATGATTTTCTAAACCTATACACTGATGATGGAAAAATTAATTGGCAATATCGTTCACTCAATTTTAACCGGCCAATTAACGTGACATGCATGTTTTCGGAATGTGGGAGGAAACCGGAGTGCCCCAAGGAAACCCACAAAGACACGGGGAGATAATGCAAACTCCACTCGGGGAGGTTGCTGGACTTGAACCCTGAACCTTTGCACCGTGGGGCTGTGTATTATAAGTTTACAGAAAAATTGCTGTGGTAAAATCTTAAATAGTTAAGATTTTATTTCAAATCATTAAGTACATTTTAAAAACTGATTTAATCAAGTTATTTGGGTTGGGGAAAATAGACATCTGGTAAAACTCATTGCAAACTGAGAAAATTTAGTTTAATTGTTTCATCACATTTAATTAAGTTTACTGCAAATACCATTGTATTTTAAAGCGCTGTTACGTTTTCCAAATATGAATACATTGCTATGCTAACAAAACATCCAAAACAACAGAGAATGTCTTAAAACTAGCATTGAAAATGAGCAATAGCTATGTGACACAAATTGTGTTGCAAAACATGGAGCCAGACTACAATATTTATTTGGTGACATTGAAATAAAGATAAAAAACACAAACAAAGACTTACATGAAGGGTGACATTTTCAACTATCTATAACTTTGTCTATAATGTACCCGAACAGCCTGCATCGGGCAATGTGTTCAACCTAAATAAAGAGTAGCACAATGAATTATAGCCCAAACAGTTGCCCATAAAGATACATTTCCATACCTATAAACTCTTTTGTCGTAAGGTTATTTTTTATTCCAATTATTATTATAATCATTATTATTATAATTATAATACACAATTTTTTGCCTAAATATCTCCACACAAACGCATTCAAAAATCGATAGGATTTTCATACCTTTTGCCTAGGGTGCAGATTGATCTGCTATTGAACATTTTGCGACTTTAAAGGACATTTTGATGATGTCAGAACTGCTCCATTTTTCAGTCTTGCAGAGGTTCTAACTCAAGTGACACAGTATGTCCAAGACTCCCCGCTTTAACTCTTTTGTTGTGTGTAATTGACTCAATAATTATGCTATCTTATATTTTTGTGTAAACTATTGTCCGGAAAAAAGTAATTCCGCCCTTTAACTAATTAACTGGGTCACTGCGGATGTGTTAGTATTTTGTGCACTTTTGTGTACATTCTGGGTAAAAGGTGAAGGCTGATATAATTTGGCCTCATTATTGAACAAAACGTGAATGTAAACAATCTCGCTTCCACTCATATATTTGTTTTCTTTTTCAGTATACTTATAATACCTTGTATTCTCATTTAGATTAATGCTATATTGCTCTCATTGCAATTAATTTATATTTTCTAAAAAAAAAAAATCTATATAAGTGTCATGATTACTGATGTTACTCACCTGTGCCCGCTCATTTGGCGCCAACCGCCACGGGTTCTGTTTGGCTCCCTGTCACTATTTGAGCCCAGTCCTCTCAATCTCCTGTAGTCAGTCCATCTGCAAACCTCAGTGTATACGAGGCAAGCCTTTTTTCGACCCTGCCCAGTTTTGCTTCCGTCTGTCTCCGGCTACGACCTGTTTTGATTCTGACCACGTCTGCTATCCAGTCCCGGCTTATGACCTCTTTTTGTCCCCGACCACGTCTGCTCTCCCAGGCCCAGCTACCGACCAGTTTTTCCGTCCCTGACACCGCCATCGCTCGCTACGGAAGATCCACTTCCGTGTTCAGATCACAGTCCGAATCCAGGAGCGACTTGCTTCTCGCGTCCAGCGAACACGGAATCGTGGGCGCAGCCCTTCCTCTTTCTTTCAATAAAACTTGGTGTAAACGTCACGCAATTGGGTCCTGTTTCCGTTCTGGTCCTGACAATAACAATATTGATTTAAAACATATAATAAAATCCATGTACTATCATATGAATGTGCTTTTCTTTAAATATTTGTTGGTTGAGAATTTTGAATTTATTTTACATAACATGAGGCTTACCTACAGGGAGCTGACAGGATTGTCCGTCAACTTCCTGCTAAAGGAGCAGCAGTGGCTCGGAAGGTAAAGCGCTCGTCTTGGGATCAAGAGATCCCAGTTCGAATCCCGGCTCCTCCGTGTTACATGTCGAAGTGTCCTTGGGTAAGACACTGAACCCCTAATGCCCCCAATAAGCAGGTTAGCGGCTTACATGGCTGCACGGCCACTATTGGGAAATGTGAAGCACACTGTAAAGCGCTTTGGGAAGTCTTGACTTGAAAAGCGCTATATAAATTCAGATCATTTCATTTCATAAAGGGTACCCACACAAAAAAAGAGAAAAAAATGGTCATTTGGTCACTTTGAGTCTTTGTAGTTTTTAATCTTCGATGTGATTTGTAGCTCTTTCGGTTGCACTACACAAAAAACAGCGACATCTAGTGGTCAAACACAGTGTCCTATTGAGGGTAGACCTTTATTTACACACAAATTCAAAGGTGCCTACTAAGAACGTGATTTGTGTGTGTGTGTAAAAATAAGATTCATTCTTTGCTTTGGTACATTTTAGTGAATCAGGGTTGACAGGTATGAAATCCTGAGCGTCTAATTAAATGTGGTTATAATATTATGTTTTACGGTTAAACTATATTATTCACAGGACAAGTGCAATATTTCAGTAATTCATATCATAAATGAGATGGCAACATTGAAATTTACTTGGATTTTTACATTGCAGCTCAATCATAACCGTTTTAGTGAGTTATTTATACTCAGGTGATCATGCCTAGCTATGTTTCAAGTACGTGCTTAAATTCTAAAGGAATGCAGGCAGTTGCAGCATCAGGTGATTGGCATGTTCAATGTGCTGTGTGTAATGCAAGTAAATCCACTTAAGTGTGTGTGCGTGTGCGGGTTGTGCACTAGAGACCCAACACACAAACTGCAAAAGGTAAATGAGAAATGTTTTGATACAGTTATCTTAAATGTCTACAATGCAGGTTACCCACGAACAAACCTTTTGGACTATTTGTGTGATACATTTTTAGCATGTTTTGTTCCATCAGTCTAGTGATTCTTTTTTCAATCTACCGCTTTTTCAAATTTCAAACAAAATAAAAATCTCAACACGAGACACATAGCTTAGTTTCCCTTTGCTTCATTTTTCAGCAAGTCTTTCAGCAAGCGTGAATAAACCGCTCCAACGGTCCCAATACATTTTCGTTTTGGTCAAAGGTTGTCACTTAGGGTTTTAAACAAAGACATGTTATTTTTTCAAATATTCTGACGACTGAGTGTTTTTTGTGTATTTAAAAAAAAGTGTGCAAAAATATCTTGCGCTTTTTAATGTCAAAAGGTTTTCATGTAAGAAAAAATATGACTTAAAAGGATTAAATTAGGCACAAAACATGTAGTGTTCCTCCCCACAGTTATTCAGACATGTTGCCAAATATTCCACACACCATTGGACTTGAGAAATTCAGTCTTAAATTTGACCGATTTGGCCCATATCCTGTGACACCATCGGATGAACACAAGATTTTTACAATGACAAATCTCGTTAACACACCATGTGGTGCTAGCTCTGCAACAGATGGGGGTTGTAGTGAGCAGTTATTGCATACAGCTCATTTCTGCTTGGATAAATTGGAACTTTGCTTACCCTGTCACTTGGAGCCTTGTGACAGTTTTGTCAGAGTTCTATGCTTCAACCTCCAAAAGCTGCATGGGGTAAATTTACCTACCGTTTGCCTTCGCCTCATCTCAGGTAGGTGATTGTGGCTTTTTGTTTGTGTCTTTCGCCAGAAGTGTTGTGATTGGTATGATTTGGTTAGCTCCCCGTTAGTGTCGAAGCTGCCAAAGGCTTCCAGGTTTGCCTAATATGTGTCTAGCCCCCGTTAGTAGCTGGCTAGCCGCTAACCTGCTATTTCCATGGGTTTATTCACGGCTGGCTTTGTGTATTAGCTCTAGCCATTTTTTATTGTTGGTTCCCTGTTACCCTGACTGAATACTGCGTGATTTAGTTGGCCAGCCTGGCCTTTTTTCCAGTGAGTTTATGGCCGCCTTTCGTTGATCATCCTGGTTAGCCCCTTGTTAGGTCTCTGAGTGTCAGTTTTGCCAGATAGCCATTTTGGCTGCTCACCATTTGTTGTTTTATGACTGCATCCACCTGCAACACAACGCCTAAGCATTTTTGACAAAAACCATCAAAACTTCGCTTAAAACACTCGTAACCGCTTTGACTATGTCAGACGTAAACAAACATGGTCAGTGGCTTGCTCGGGTGCCGGTGATCTTTACCTGACGTCAGAACTCAGAGTCAAAAATGAGACAATCTTCAAAATGCATTACCTTAGAAAATTCGAACATGCCAATGATATTTATTAATATTCATTATGTTGATATATTAATGCTAAAAACATTTCATATTTTCTCACATTTTGCATCTTTTAGAATTTGGGTATACCTTCAATGAAAATAGCAGCTGCACTTTCACTGTTGTCCTTTTGTCCATGTGGTTCTGTAATATCACACTAGCAGACCAAGATTTCTGACCTACAAGCTTCCAAGCCAAGTCTGGTCACACACCTGCATCCCCAGGTCCCACCTATGAAGCCATCTGGGTAATTTGTTGCTTTTGTAAGTGCCGCATTGTGTCTTAATGTGGTAAGTGAGTGGGATAAACACAGAGCGCAGCTTCCCCTGGTGAGGAGCTGCACTCGTCTACTCTATTGTAAGCCCGGCGTTTACCGCCCATCTTTCGGATCCCGCAACCAATAGTCATCCACGAACGGATCATGCTGCCACCATTACCCCTTCACAAATGTCCACACACCCAAACACGCGCACACAGTTCGCTTCTTCACTCTCAATTTAACCCTGGTGTGTGATGGGGCCCACACTTAGGCTCCTTGCGGGTGTTAATGGCCAATGGAGCAGATATCGTAATGAGTGATCAATCTAGTTGCTTGCCGTCACGGCAACACATTAGCCATTCATACACATTCAGTCCACTCGCCCGAGCAGAAGATCTGGATGCATATTTTATGTTTATCTATTACCCATCTCGTCTAAGCGGAACCCGCTCATAAAGCAGAGAAGTTGAAAAGGTGGAAAAGTCCACCACCAGACGCCCGGCAAAGAAGATTCCATCTACGAATGATAACGAAGTGATTATCTGAGTCTTTTGAAACTTCCTTACAATCAAGATGCAATGTAAAAGCTCACCTTTTGAAAAATAAAAGTGACGAGAGATGAAAGTGGGCTTATAATGTGCATGGCGGAAAGGGGGAATGGGGGGTTGAGACAGCAGCAACCCAGGGAGATGTGCAGAGTGTCTGCTTTTAAGTAGCTCAATCATGCACCTGTCACCCCGCTTCCTCGTGTCCACGTCCGTGTTTACCAAAATGAGTTCTGACAGAAGACATCAGCGCCGGTTTGTGTGCAAACAGCTTATGTCGGACGGCCTCACGGAGCTTGCTACATCTCGCGCTCTAATGCATTTTTTAGCTTTCGCCATCATGCAAGATCTCATTTGAGGCTATTTCAATCCGGAGGACCTTACACTCTTCCAGTTTGCAGCGGTAATTCGTAGGTAATGCTAATGCAGTATCACCTTAGCATTTCACCGTGGCATTTGTCATGATTACCTGAATAAATTGCCTAACGTCTAACCCACCCCATCCTCTGATTAATTCCGCAACAGAGCCGTGTGTTCCTGACCACCCTGGTAAAACGAGTCCCACTCTGCATTTTCATCTAATGGATGTCTATGGTCCCTTAGACATGTCTGTTAATTATTCCAATAACCAAAGTATGTTTAGAGGTTCAAATTGACATTAAGCGCATAATACCAATCTAATGGATGTTTAAATTTTGACTCAACATTCCATGGACTTCTGATAAACATCTTTTTTTATACAACTTTAATAGACGTAATTTATAGGTGTCTAAATCTGGAGGTTTTTCATTGGTATTCATACCGTATTCAGGGATTAATTTTGGAATTTTTTTGCTGTTAAATGGTATTGTAGTATTTTTCATTGCACTAAATAATTTGGTGTGTTTATCCTGACATTCTTTTTGTTATTTTTCTTTTATAAGTCTCGATTACGTGTTTATCCTGAAAGTGCCATGTCATATTTTGTCAAGAACCGGAACATGATAAGGACCCAGATACGTGACGTTTCTCACAAAAGCTTTTATTTTACGTGAAATGGGGCAGTCATGCACGTTATGCAGCAGTCTGGCGTGGAATGACAAGAAGCCAGAGGGCGACGAGATCGATACCAATGGCCCGAGCAGTTATCAAACTGATGAGGTCGGATGTGGCAGACAGGATTGATATCAAAACAGGGTGTCGAAATTAAACAGGACAAACTAGATGGGAACGAAACTGGAAACCGATATCAAACAGGACAAAATAAACAAGAACGATACTGGACAGGGGCAGCACGGCGGCGCAGTGGTTAGCGCGTGTGCGGCACAGTTCTAAGGTCTCGGGAACCTCCTGTGTGGGTTAAAATCCAGCTACCGGACTTCCTGTGCGGAGTTTGTATGTTCTCCCCATGCTTGCGTGGGTTTCCTCCGGGCACTCCTGTTTCCTCCCACATTCCAAAGCATTCTCAGGTGGATTGGCCGGTTCAAATTGTCCCTAGGTGTGAATGAGCGCGTTGTCTGTCCCTGTGTGCCCTGCGATTGGCTGGCAACCAGTTCAGGGTGTCCCCTGCTCACTGCCTGATGATTGCTGTGATGGGCTCCAGCACCCCTGCGACCCTACTGAGGATAAGTGGTGCTGCTAATGAGATGATATGAGATACTGGACAGGAAATACCAACAGGAAACAGGAACGGGTCAAAACCCACGTCTTGCGGGGACAAAGGAGTGAGTGAGAGAACTGAGCTTAAATCGAAGGGAAGCCAATCTGTCAGAGAGCCGCAGCTGGCGCCACACGGACAGGGCCAATTGGGCGCCATGGCGACAGCGACAATCTGGTCAATGTTCACTACATTGTTATCAATGACAATAAAGACAATTGTAGTTGTATTTCTAATTCTGATAGGGGTCTAATGGATGTCTATATTTAGACTCCACATTGAATAGACATCTACTGTATGTTCAGACACTTTTACAGACGTCTTTATAAACTTCTGAATGTGGAGATTTTCTAGACCTTTTTTTCATTCAAAATTTACTATTTTGGTTTGAAATTCATTAGAACTCTCTTCTAAATATGTTTTTAAAATCTATTCAATTTAATTTTGACAAAATGGTTTGAAAAGAGGTTCAATTATTCAATGAAAATGAGACTTCCAAGCAAGAAGTATCAGTTTTGAATCGGCATTGATTGATACTACCTTGTTTTTACTTGGATCGGATCGATACCAAAAATCCTAGTATTCCCCACCCCTGAATTTTAGTCTAAACTTAGATGAACAAATAAAAGTCTTTTGGACGTCTATAGCTCAGGGGGTTTTCAAGCAAAACCAATTCAACTGTGATAAATGCGCAGATAAAACAATGCAGTGTTATCCTTTCACACAAGTTGCAGTTATTATAGTTGAAGGAGAGAAAAGGCGAAAAACGCAATAGGGAGTCCACCCCTGCATCACATATGGCGTGAGCCGCATTTCCCTGCTTATAAATATGAGCGTGTTTCTCTGCAGCAGGCGAGCGCCCACGGATGGGAAGTGGAGTCTAATTGTTGTTCATCTCACTTGCACATCATGTGGCTGTTAGAGCAACCTTGCCTTTCACCCAAAAACAAAAAACAAAAAAATATACCACACCGACCTTCCTCCAACCAGGGTTCAATTTTGGAACAAGTGGCACTCTGCACGCAAAGCTTTCGACATTGGCAAACTAAAAGCATTTGTTCTACACTTTTAACATCTGCAGCCAGCCACAAACTGCAGTGGAATGTGCACCTTTGAATCCGTCCAAATTTGTACTTGGAGGTTACATACAGTGCTATCAAAGTCAGGCTTATTTTATTCTTTTGGTTTATTCGATACATTGAGATATCAGAAACACTTTTGAATTTTAGGCATGTAGTTTTTCCCTAACCTAAGAATTGTATAATATTCGTACACAGAAAAAAAAAACAGAGGAATTGTGGAAGCAAGGCCTGCTCTCCCTCTTTATCAATAAAACTGAGTAAACAAACACCACTGGGTCCGGTCTCTGTTTCTGGTTCATGACAATTTGAGTATTATTGTAGTTGTATTTTTATAGTATTTTATGGTAATCTCTAATAATTTGTGGTATTCAAGTTTTTTGTAATATTACTTTAGTTTCTGTTGTAATATTTAGTAGTACAGTAGTATTTTTGTATTATATTATTACTGTAGTGGTATTTTTGGAGTATTTCTATTATGGTATTTTTGTATTTATTTAGTATTACTGTAGTTATATATTCTGTAATATTGAAAATTTTGTCTATTTATCCTGACAGTCTTTTCTCTTTTTTCTCTTTAAAGTCTTTATTAGATGTTTACCCTGGAGTTCCATGTAAAATCTCGCTGCATACTATGTTTCACAGTGTCGATATCAATGACAATAAATACAATTCAATGCAGAGTATACAACTTCTGTAGAAGTATTTTTGTATTATAGTATTACAGTAGTATTTTGTGTTTTTCCCTTTTCAGAACGAAAGCAAAATAATACTTTAGGTCCCTTTTTTAAGCACTAAATTTTATATTTAGTATAGTCGTACATTTCTAGTATTTTTGTTGTATTTCTGTAGAAGTATTTTTGTTTTAGACACACTAAGGGACATTTTATTTATCAGTAGTAATTTATTTACGATTGTATATATTTTGCTTTTATATTTTGACCATTTTCATTTGGCCGGCCGGATGAAAAAGCCCGACAGGCCTCATCTGGCCCTTGGGCTGCAGTTTGCACACCCATCCCTTAAAATTACATTCATTCATTAGATTATTATTTAAGTATTATACTCGATCTCTCATCTTATTTTAAGAAGATAAGGACCCATTTTAATGACCGTTTCCTTCACAGGGGTTACCTGAATGTCGAAAGTGCAAGTCAATAATAAAAAGTAGAAATATTATGAATTAGAACTATATTTTCATAAGTTGCATGCAAAGCTTGACATGTATAACATCAAAGTAATAAATCAGATCACCCCTGTCAAGGTTAAAACTTGAGATTGTATAAGGATGAAGAAAATATCACAGTCTGAAACAGAGATTGATGTTTTTGATAGCCCTTCCATCTGAGGCATGTGTTTCCACAATTGGCTCAGGAAGGAATCACGCTCCGCCTATGGCTAGAGGCTCATTTATTGGAAAACACAAGAATGAAACGACATATCTGATTGGTTTAAACAAGATTACATGAACACAGGGAACAAATCTGATTGGTCTAGACAGGAATCACATGTTTAAATGCAGTGTATAATGTTGGTCACCAGATGGCAGGTGAGTATAATAAATAAGCAATAAGGATAGTGAAACTTTGTAACACAATGCGTCCCTGTAAGAATAAGGGAATGTACGGAGGCAAACTCTCGAGCAGTAAAGTGAAGGCCATCTTGATTTATAGTTAGAGGGCCCCAAGAGGATACAATTGTTGCAAGAATACAAACAGCACCTGGATATAATCTTTGGCTTCATTAAGCCACTTTTGAGGACAACATCATACAAAAGCACATTTAAACTATATTGTTTTTTGGCCTAGGATTGCTTTTTTGGGTTACCGTAGTAGCAAAATTGCTGACAATTATGTATTCTCCCTTCAGGTGAGCCTCATGTTGTGTAAAATAAATAGATATTTCTTGACCTACAAGTATTGTTAAAAAATGCACATTTAGATAATGTGTTTTTGTTAATTATTTAAGTCATTATTCTTTTTTTAATATATCACACATTGTATGATTAAAAGACCTGTTAGAATGGACTTTTAATAAGAATTTTGTGTTTGATGTTGTTAAGAAATGTGGGCAACTCACCTAAACGGGAGCCTGGATGTATGATTAAAGCAGCATGAAAAGATCCTCTCCTCTCATGAGTCTTGGGCCAGATTCACACTGCAGGGAAATCAGTGCGTCTTATTTATGGATCAACATTAAATCACAAGGTCTCGCAACTAGGGCAACAGCCGCCGACTCGATTTTCCCCCGAACATGGAGTAGTCCGCGGTGTATGCTGGGATTTATATACCGGCGTTTCATTGGCTAACCAATGTGTCAATCATCATTTGAATCGATCACTATTGGCTGAAGTTATTCGGAGCCTCGGATTGGCTAGAGCGCCAAATCAAACCCTGCAATTGGCCGAAAAAGATGTATCAATCATCCGTTGAATCGATCGCTATTGGCTGAAGTTATTCAGAGCCTCGGATTGGCTAGAGGGCCAAAACAAACCCTGCAATTGGCCGAAAAAGATGTGTCAATCATCCGTTAAATCGATCGCTATTAGCTGAAGTTATTCGGCGCCTCGGATTGGCTAGATGGCCAAAACAAACCCTGCAATTGGCCGAGTTTAGCAATGACGTAGCAAGCATAGCAAGCTTGCTAAAGTACACCATAAAGAAACATGTTTTATTAGTCTGTATTTGCAAATAATTTACTCTCCTGGATTTACTTCACTCACGGTTGTAAGAAGACCATGATTGCGTATCATTATTGAACGTGAGAACTTGGGTGAGCTATGCGGCTTTATATTTTCCCGGTATCTCGTTTTAGAACGATCTTGATGTTGCTGTGATGAGTTGAGTGAATTAAACTCAATTCCAAGTGTTTATTGTCATATGCACAGTAAAGTTGCGAGCGAAAAAGAAAATAGAAACTTAGAAATGTTTGGCATTTCTTGAATCCCAAGACTTTAACCTTCCGAATGATATTTGAAATGATGCATTTGAGTGACATCGTACGGACACCGCATCCGCACGTGTCTACGACACGTATTTGCTTCTTTGCAAGCTCTGGGAATGTTAAGGGGGTAATCAGTTTGACTGAATCATCTGACTGTTTTGTCGACGTTCCCATTGTAGCGCCTTATAATCCGGTGCGCCTTATCTATGGAAGATATAGGACCAAAAACTATTTTTTGGGGGTGCGCCCTATAACCCGGTGCGCCCTATAGTGCGGAAAATACGGTAGTTGGAAATGTGAATTATCTCACACAAAAACATTGGAATTCACCCAAAAGTCCCTTTAGGCTCTGCAGTGTGAACCTAGCCAAAGTCATACAGCCTATGTATAGAACATTGTTACAAAATGTTTCTGTAATGCTTTCTTGCTCTGCCGATCAAATAGTGAATAAGATACAGTACAGTAAGTTAATTTATTTCTAAATCTGACTGTGCCTCACCAAAGACAAACCCTACCGCACTCACCTACAATATAAAGTATTGAAGCCATTGCGCCGACGACGTTGAAACAATTCTCAATATTTGTCTCATAATCAAAGGTCAGCTTTTTGTCCAATTTGACAGTCAAAACAAAATCACACTTGCTTATCGCAACTGGGACGTATAGTTGCTGCGACAGCCAATGACCTTTTTCGTTTGAGAGCTGCTTGTGTGATGACAAACGTGAACGCAAATATACAAAGAGAGGCACACACCACGTGCACACACACACACACACACACACACACACACACACACACACACACACACACACACACACACACACACACACACACACACACACACACACACACACAGATACACGTACCTCTGGAGAGAACGCAAAGATTTAATTGGGATTTAATTTGGCTAAAGGCCTGAGGGGGCTTGTTTGGCTAGCTGGTTCGTGTCTTGTTTCCTGCTCCCTATTATCATTTAGATCGAGCTCGTTGAGGGGGTTCAAAAGAGTGATTAGAACAGATTTCCAACTGGCTTCCTCACCATTGGAGACTTCCTGAAAAAAAAAAAGTGGAATTGAATAAAACCGACATGTGGTTATTTAAGACCGGGATAAGTGTTTTCAAAAACACTGTATAGTACATTTAAAACCCCATAAAACAGTTCCTGGGTGGGGCATTGAATATACACAGAAAAAATGTTTTTGTGTCTGCCTATTGGTGGGACTGAACAAGACAACATGATTATAGACAAACGCCTTCCTACGCCAAAAATAAGAATTTTACACAAGTTTTCCTAATGAGAGTGTCAGAACCAGAACAAGGCGTTGGACCCAAACGCGTAACGTTTTCACCCCAAGCTTTATTTTACGGAAACGGGGCAGTCATGCGCGGGAACACAAACGCCAGCGATTCAGCGATCGCTGGGCAGAAGAAGTGAGACAGAGAAGTCAGGAGCGAGAAAACAGGAAGCTAGGGGCAGACAAGATTGAAACCGGACAGGAAAGACGAGAACGATACCAGATACAGGATACACAAGCAGATACCGGACAGGGAGGGATAGACGGGATCAATACCGGATACAGGATGAACGAGCCAGATACCGGACAGGACGCGACAGACGGGATCGATAATGGATACTGGATACACGAGCAGGATACCGGATAGGACAGGACAGACCGGATTGATACCGGATACTGGATACAAGAGCAAGCTAATGGACAGATGGGACCGATACCGGATACTGGATACACAAGCAGGATACCGGACAGAGAATGCCTTGTAAGTGCTGAAGTTCGTTGCTGGACTGACCAAGAGTGAATGAGAGCATTGAGTTTAAATAGGAGGGGAGCCAATCAGGCAACGAGCAGCAGCTGGCGCCAAACGGGTGAGGGAAATGGGCAATCGTGACAGAGAGGTCCAGGCGAACCAAAAGTGCCATTTGGGTGACACTTTGGAAAAGCACTGCTATTCTGGAATGCTTTAACATACAGTATGTCACAAAAGTAAGTATACCTATCACATTTCTAGAGATAGAGAGAGTAGAGATTTCATTATAAATTTTTAATAGAACATCACTGAAGAAACATCGCTTTGCCACGATGAAAAGAAACATGTAAACGAAGGCCATAGCTAACTGGAAAGATATCCTTTGGTCTAATGAGACAAAATTCAGGTAAGGAGTACAAACATGTTTGTGTCGTGCTCGAAGTCAAGCTTGTGTTGGGAATGTCATGGTTTGGGGCTGCATGAGTGCTACTGGAGTTGGGAAGTTGCATTTCATTGAGGAAAACATGAACTCAGGCATGTCGTGTGAAATCCTGGAGCAAGGAATGATCCCCTCCCTTCAGAAACTGGGTCGCAGGGCAATGTTCCTGCCAGAAAATCGGCCCAAAGATGAGCAAAGCTTTTGTTGAGGGGCTAAGGGTAGAAGGGATGGACTGGCCAAGCATGTCTCTGGATCTAAACCCAATAGAAAATCTTTGAGTAATCCTTAAGCGGAAGGTTGAGAAAAACAAGATCTTGAATATCCCCTAGCTCTGTCATGGAGGAGTGGAAGAGGATTCCAGTGGCAATTCGTGAAGCTCTGGTGAAATCCATGGCCAATAGGATTAAGGTGGTTATGCAAGATCATGATAGCCGCACAAAATATTGAACTTGAAGAACTTTTACTTTAGGGTGGGCTCACTTTTGTTACCAGTGGTTAAGCTATTAATAGCAATATTTTTATTTTTTTGAGGGGAAAAATACATTTACACTGCCATATAAGCTACACATAGAACATCACTGAAGTAACATCACACAATGAAAATATTTGTTATTGGAAAATGTACTGGAAAATAAATGCACTTTTTTTTACCTTATTTTTAAAAAAATGCATGCTTACATGTAGTTTTGCTAAATGTTTTAAAATAAATTATTCCTTTTCAAAAGGTAGTTTTTTTTTACCCCTGGTAGTTACTAAATTATACACACTGTCCCCTTAAACCATTCCTATTTATTCGACCTACCCGTGGGCTATTGGCGTCATAGACGAATGGAATGCAAAATTTGCAGAAAAACTTCAAAGCTTTCCCGGGCATGTTATATATGGTTTGAACGCTGTGTTTCTGCAGATTTGAATAATACCAATTATTCATTGTTTTTCGTTATTTTTTTTCTTTTCAGTCATGTTGCAACTAACATCACATCACAGAATGAACCAATCACCGGAAAAGAAAAAAAGGGATGACAGGTTGAAGCCCCAGCCCCCGAAAAAACTTTGGATGTTTCTTCAATCAATCAAATTTTCATAACCTACATAACAATTACAATCATTTGTTAATCCATTGAAAACATGACCACATTATTGAATCACAATTTAAACAGTGTATATACGATGTTATTCACATCATTCTCTCCCTTACTTCCTAACAACAATATCATGTGTAAAACCTGTATATATATCTGAGGTCATGAGATCGAACCTTCCTGTGTGGAGTTTGCATGTTCTCCCCGTGCTTGCGTGGGATTTCTCCGGGCACTCTGGTTTCCTCCCACATTACAAAAACATACATGCTAGGTCAATTGGCTGGTTTGAATTGTCCCTAGGTGTGAATGAGAGAGTGAGTTGTCTGTCCCTGTGTGCCCTGCGACTGGCTGGCAACCAGTTTAGGGTGATTCCTGCCCACTGGCCAAAGATAACTGGGATGGGCTCCAGCATCCACATGACCCTACTGAGGATAACCAGTGCAGATAATGGAGGGATGAATATATATATTATATATATATATATATATATATATATATATATATATATATATATATATATATATATATATATATATATATATATATATATTTGGGGTTTTTATTTTTCAAAATTGCAGAATTTTCACATCATATTATGAAAAACCGTTGATATGCAATGTATTACTTTGCTGAGTGTCTGCAGATGCATAGTGAGGGAATAATTATTTTGCCTCATGTCAGAAGGCCATAGTGAGAATAAGGATTTGATTTTGGGCTCACCTCAGCCACAAAAACCAGCATTAGTGACAGTATTAGCACAGCAAGTTAAGCCATCCAGTAATTGTTTTCTTCCTTGGACTTTTTTTCACAATGGAGCATTACCTATATAATGATGCTTTTATTTAAAAGGATCAAGGCATAGACTTTATTTATAGGTTAAGTTACAAAAATTAAAGTTTTTTCTATGCTACCTTTTATACATTGTAAATATATTATTATTATATATAAATATTTGTAAATATGGATGTGCCTCACAGCACGCCACTTACACAACATCAGTACAGTTATGTTTACGTATCCAAAGTTTGCGTCCGACTAAAATCCTACTCGTTATACGATCTGTTTACCAGTATAGGAAGTCAGTGACACTACCACAAAACATTCGCCCAGGTATGCACCAACAGCATCCTTGTGGTTTATCTGCTAGGTGAGACCCTTGAAAAACCCCTTCATTAAATTGCCAAATGGGTTTGGTCCGTTAATTCATTGTTTGCGGCCACCAGGGCTGGGTACATGTGCACCATTGCACATTGTTTAGGTTTCCTGCCATGGGTCCTGTGAAAAGAGGACAGAAAAAGAGCGGCAAAAAGCAACATTGTATCTCTTAAATCTGCGACAGTGGCGGCGGGTATCACTTTTATATCAATCCGAAGGATGGCAATGGATAAAGATATGGAAAAGCTTCTTATGACTCTGATTGGAGAAAAAAATCTCTCAGGGAATTGATGAAGCCTTTGCCTGCTGGGAAAAACTGCAGACTTTTATCACAAGATCACATTCCGATAAAGCCATTGAGGGACGATCAATGAAGATGTACTATGAAAACTATCTACAACATCATTCAGAAATATAGACAGAAACAACAATCACTGGATCACTAGTTTATGCTTCCTGCGACTGAACCAGCATTATGAGTGGAAAAGCGTAAAAAAACATTTAACTGACATTTTACCTCTGATCATTTCCATCCGGTTGTTTTGTTTTTTTGATGTCCTTGGATAAGTTTTGTACGGTACAGCAACCTAATATTTTGCATTTCTTAAGCCTTATTTTTTATCAAATTTTTACTATGTGGTATATTTATGAACATTGGCTGAAAATTAGTGTACCTACAAGGCAGTTGCAGTAGCTTTAATGGGGTGTCATGGTTGCTAATTGGCCCCGCCCGTTTGGCGCCAGCTGTGGCTTAATGACTAATTGGCTTCCCTCCTATTTAAGCTCAATCCTCTCACTCACCCTTTCTCAGTCCGTCAATGAACCTCTGTACCCGCAACTGTGTTTTGACTCTGTCCGGTTTCCTGTTTCCTATCGCCTGTGTCTGGTATGGTTCCTGTCTATCTCGTCCTGTTTGTTATCGGACTCTAGTCTCCAGTGTCTGGTATCCATCCCGTCTGTCTGGCCCTGTCTGTTACCTTACTACAATCTGCAGAATCTGATATCAATCCTGTCTGTCCCGTCCTGTCCATTATCTACCCCATCTGTCCGGTATCTGCTCGGGTAATTGGTATCGATCTCGCCGGCCTCTGGCTTCCTGTTGTTCCACGCCAAACTTCTGCCTTGTGTCTTCCGCCCAGCGATCACCGAATCACTGGCGTTTGTGTTAATGTGCATGACTGCCCCGTTTCCCGTAAAATAAAGCTCGTGTGAGAAACGTTACGCATCTGAGTCCTCCTCCTGTTCTGGTTCTGACATGGGGGTTTGGTTGCATTTGATGACCTTAGAATGGAATAAGGCCTTTTAAATTAATTTCAATAGGAACATATGTTTCGATTTTCAACGGTTTGATGATACGTTTCTGCTGTAACCAATTCCATTTGTAAGTAGAAGTACTACTGTATTAACTTTGGTTTCAACCCTCTCTCATACCAAGACGCAATGCTAGCACATTAAATTGTAAGCTTTCTTACGTGCTGGTCCGCTGCGCGTGAACACCCCCGCGGGCTAGCGCTTGCGCGGAAAATCAGACACGCATTTTCTTGGTTGTAACAAAGTCCTCCGTTGACCCTGACGTTCAATTTAAGCAACACCAGTTTAAAGTCCTGTTGACATGAAGCAGGAAGCGAGAAGAGAAAGCGGATATGACATGAGGAGAAATCGGCTCCTTCTGTTGCTTGTCACTCCGGATTATTGAAGACTTACCCAACATGCACCTGGGGGAATCCGTGTCTGTCCACCCGGGTCGTTCTTGTCTCATGTCGGAATAAGCACACACACATTCCATCATTCCCTGTCTTCCTCTTCGACATACGCAAATATGCACTTATTTTCCCATTTTCTCCCCCCTTCCCCTTCTCCTGGCATTGTTTTGTAAGCGTTTGGGCTCCAGCGGGTCACGTATGTCAGCCCATGTATGTTTCCACATATGTGTACATGTGTGAGCAGATGTTTGCTGGGGGCGCTCTCGCATGTCTGTCCCTGCTAGCTCAATGGGAATGTGGGACAAACTTGAGATCACAAAAGAAGTTTGCACGGCTAAGGCGGGGGTCGGCAACATGCGACTCAGGAGCCGCATGCTGCTCTTTAGTGCTGCCAAAGCTCCCTGCTGCTTTTCCAAAAATGTTTACAAAATGAAAAGGATTGGGGAGGGAAATCTATTTTTATTTTAAAATGGTTGCTGTAGAAGGACAAACATGACAAGAACACTTTTAACGTTTCCCAATGCTGTAAAAACGTGTAGCATAACTATCACATTCCAAGTACTTCGGCGCAGCTCTCTTTCGCTTATTTCCTCTCTTTCGCTTATTTCCTCTCTTCCGTGTCGCCTGTGTTAGAACCAAGTTGTGCTCCACCCCTTTTAAAGGAGTGGCGTCACAATATAACTCAACCTCTCGCTACACTCACAATTTTTAAACACAGAAGTCACATTAAACAGCTAAGAACAAAATCCTGTCTTCGGCCCTTTTTTTAATAGAAAAGTAGCAGTTATTTCTGATTTTTGTCACTAATATTTCGAATGACACACGGGTATTATTTGTGGTTTGTTGCCAAGGCCCAATGATTGGTGTGTTTTTCTGGTATCGAAAGAAAGAGAAGAGGACGCTTCTACGTTTTACCCATGGTTGTTTGACATGTGCA
The DNA here is from genome assembly GCF_059441175.1 of Urocampus carinirostris. NCBI lineage: Eukaryota > Metazoa > Chordata > Actinopteri > Syngnathiformes > Syngnathidae > Urocampus > Urocampus carinirostris. Next base: position 43,786,587 of record NC_142352.1, read on the forward strand.
TGGATATCAAACTGAAACTGTATTAAATTGATTTCATTTGCTTTGCCTTTTCAAAAGGGTGCTATTTTATTTTTTATAAAAGCATGATGTGTTTTATTGCACTTTTTTTGTTGCCCTATTAAGGGGCAGATTATGCACATTCCATTTTTTTTTCATATCCTCAATGTAATGGTATTAAAAACTGAAATCCTTTATTGCATTTCCTCAATTTCCTCAATGAAACATACTGTAACTTATGAATATTGCAGTAAAGTAAATTTTGAGGAGGTATCCTAAAACAGAGTAGTCATACGGTGCACTATTCTCCACAGGATGTGCTGCATCCAACTTAGTCGTTTTGATAGAGGGCTAGTATAGCTAATATAGATGCATACAACACATGTTGTATTTATTATAAGGCTTACATAGGGCTTTTAATTTTTTTGAAACTCCAGACAATGTTTTTCCGTTTGTTTCTTGGTACAGTATGGCTCTTTCAACATTCTAGGTCGCCAACCCCTGGCTAGGAGGAAAAGTGCTTTTGTTCACCTCAACCGCATCATGGCGTCCTCATATTTGAGGGGGAGGACAATAGAGGGGGTCAAATATTCATTACAGTGCAATTTATTATAATTTGCATGACTGCTACGTGTTCACAGAGGAGGAAAAATACATCTGTTAATACGCCGGCTCCTTGATAGCGTCCCTGCAGAATGTGCATCTCCCTTCTATCCGATATTAATAAGTCCTCGAAACATGCGCGTAGTTATTACAGTTATTTATACATTTTACTCCACAAAGCTGGCCTGGTACACCTCAGTGAGCACCAAATATATTTTGTCAAACTCTTTCATGGTAATTCAATGAACCGTGACCTTTGGATGACAATTAATGCCAAACGTATTCCCGCAACCTTCATTTATTATGAGCTAATTTCACCTCGGCTTCATTCGTGCAAGTCTTGTTCAAATGAGCTCTTCATCATTAATTCGAGTTGGGACAAAGGCCTCGATGTCCACTCCCTGCATTGCAAAAGTCAGCTTTAAATTTCTAATGAATATGTTTATGACAAGAGAGGCCCCATTAACTGTGTCTTCATGATGAAAAGTTCTGATGTAAAAATTGCCAAGCTAGAGCGGGGCATTCGTTATTATGGTTTAAAACAATGTAAAGCGACACTGTTTGTTTCATATATTGCTAAGCTAATGAGCAAACAGCTTTTATTGATTTATATTCAAGCTTTATTGAAATAAAAGAAAATTGAGTCTTCCCCTATATTAAAGGGACAATGTGTAATAGTTGACAACTAGAAGTCGCTGTATTGTGTTGTGAAACGAAAAATTAATGCGAAAAATCACGATGAAGACTCAAGACTCAGACGGAGACTCAAAGTGACCAAAACACGCCACTCTTTCTTTTCTTTTTTGCCTAGCATTTTGTGAATGAAAATAAAATAAAATAATGATCCATGAAAAAAATAGAAACATAGAGAAAAGAGGAAAAACAGAAAAAAGGGAAATAGAGAAAGGAGAAAGAATCAGAAGAGAAAAATGAAAAATGTAGGAAAACGAAAAACAAAAAATAAGAAGTAGATGGAAAAAAAAAGGAAATCAAACAGAAAAGAAGTGAGGTAAAGAAAATTATAAGAATTAAGAAATGGAAAAAAAGGTCTGAAAAAAGGAAAATAAAAAGTAAGAGGAACAATGATAAGAAGAAAAAAAAGCAAAAAAGAAGAAACAAAAAAATGGTCAGGTTTTCTTTTTTTCAGGGGTTATTGAGTAGCAAGATGCCTGACAAATATGTCAGCTCCCTATAGGGGATCCCTATTTTGTGTCAATTAAATACAAACGTTTCCACCTATGAGTAATTTGAAAAAAAAAATCACATGAATATGTTTGCATATGTATTTTTGTTTATGTTTCAAATCAATATTGTTCTCTTTGAAATTAATGTTTTTTCTTTACTACCACGAGGCGCTAAATAATACACGCTGTCCCTTAAGCCTCATATGTCTGGAATAGACGCTTTCCTCAGACAGTTCATCACAAGATCTCAGCAATATTCCATTTCCGTATGCAGCCGGCCGCTTTCCAGTCTATCATACATCCCCCCCTTACTGGGATCAGTGGGGCCATCACGCGCACACCTTTGATGTCTCCTGGAGTTAAGCTGGTTTTGAAGTCAGATTAGTGAATTGTAAACACCCCTTTTAGACCCTCAGACTTTCTGTGTAGAGTGAGCGGGGAAAGGAGTTGTGGGATTAACCCGTACACCACAGCTCAAGGGTTAGCCAATCTACAATTGTGCTATGTATTCTTTAGAAACACTCAATTGAGGTATTTGGTTCCACTGTTTAGCTTTGTATATAACACGAAGTAGATATCATGTTTGCTTGTTTTCAAATGGGCTCAAGTTATCAAATATTATGATTTCAAACCATATATGACCTGGCTGTGTATATCATCATTGTTTCTCATTCAAACAAAAAACAGACCGTAGTATTGCGATTAATCTTTAAGTATTGTAAAATGTGCACTCAAATTTCATTTTTTTTATTTTTTTCCCCCATTGTTGCTGCCAATGTTCTTGCACTATTTTTGATTGCATTCATTTTCAAATGACCTTCTATAATTTCGGCCAACCGACAAGCACTACCTTGTAAATATTGCCTACCTCTCCAAGTAATCGTTAGTATGTTTTTTGTGTTATTCTTTCAATTAAGTCTTTCATTACATCATTAACCTGGAGTGCCACATCAGTTTTCTGTGTAAACATGTACACTATGTTGTTATCAATGACAATAAAGACTAGTCTAATTGATTCTATTCTATCTTATTCTATTCTAACCATTCTATTCAAATCGACCGTCATCATCCTCCATGCGCCACGTAAATTATTTGACAAATCATAGCGTCTTGTTCACTCGTCTATGTCCGTAATGTCTTCTGCAGTTCAAGCAGTGGCAAAACATTGCATCATTTTCCTATCAAAACAGCCCAAATGCACGATAAACAGTGGTACAAAAAAGTAACCTCAAACATTCAAATATGACATAGATGAAGATAACACATTTTTATTAAGATGCTATGGCTGAAAATAACAGACAGGGTCTCTCCAGCATGTCTTGGTTCTCATATGAAACACGACCACAAACAAGGCACCTGAACCACCCCAACTGGCTGTTCTCAATACCCGGCAGAGGAAACTATTTTTGGTTGGTTGTATCCGACATCTTGTTCTTTTTTGTTCATGACCCACAACCCATCAAGCCGACCTCAGTCCCGAAGGGTCTTATGGGTCCCCCTCCCATAGGTTTACCAACTGTGGGAGGGGCCACAATTGTCAGGTACAGAGAGCTGGGTGGCAGCCAAAGTAGGGGACCTTAGCTAAAAGACCCCTGGCTACAGAAGCTAAAGAGTGGAAATTGAGTCTTGAATCAAAGGCCAGGCAGCTGCGAAGGCTTTGTTGATGTTAACGTTAAATACGTTAGAAGTGACAGTGAAGTTTAGGCTACGGGCAGGCCAAGTCACTGTTGCACTCAGCGATGCTCCATGTCTTGCTCACCATGGCACACCAGTGCCTGCTAGTTTGTTCCATTAAGCAACACTTGTGAGTTCTGTTTGGTGATTTGGAACAGTAAGCACTACCTCGTGCAGAGCTGGGCAAACCTGTGTATTTGAAGTTTCTTTGTGCCAATAAGCCAAGTTGGAGAACATAAACGACAACAGAGCCCGCAGAGCCTGGACACTCGCTGGAAAGAACTAATTTTGATTGCTTGCATCCCACATATTGTTCTGTTTGGTGTTACCAATAATCCAAGTTGGAGAAGAGAAACCACCAAAAATAAGCAGGACATGCTGCTCTCGAGGTTGTTGCCCTCCTCCATCCCCTGGCCACACAGTTGTAGCATTTTCTCTTAGAAAGACATTAAAGCGATGACGAAGAAGAATATTATTCGTCAAAGTACATGAGGTTTTGCTGACTAGTGATTTCTTAACCTGTAAGTTCATAAGGTAAAATCCTCTTGATTATCCTATCCACTAACAATTTTTCAACAGATTTTTGAGTGTCTGTGATGCACCAACTGTTAACTGGCTTTAAGTAAGAAACAAGCTGGAACTTAGCAGGTCTCTGGATGTCTTTCTAAGTTCCTTGTGATCTCTCTGATTGAAATAAAACGTTCTTTCAGGACCATTTCCGAGAATATTAAACAAAAATAACAGAATCACTTTTGAATCAATAGACTTTGTTCTACTCAGAGCCTTTTATTTATTTTTTCTTCAGGATGCGACGGACATGGCCAGATTGAAGCAGACAGTGTGTCTATGGACACACGTGTACGGGGGGAAGAGGGCAGTGTTTTTCAGCTCGAGAAGCCCGTCTGTCTCTTTCACATTCCATTAGTTCCTGGAGCTACATCAGAGGGCACAGGGATTGCGCAGGCATTCCTGCAAGACGGAGATGCCAGGATCAAAAGTCAGACTGACTCTTGTACGCAGCAGGGGAGGAAGACGCAAGAGTAAGAAAAAAACTACTTTTTTTTTTCATTTCTTACTCGACTTTGAGCCGCGTGTCAAAAGCAAGAAATCCCTGTGTTCTCCCCTCTGTACCTGTGTGCAGATGATTTTCTCAGGGCTACGGCCACCATCTATGCTCACCGCTGCTGCCTCTGCCAGGCTCGATGGGAACGAGTGCACCATGCTGCTGACATCTTGCTCCTTGTTTCAGTTATTAAAAGGCACGGGACCAGATGGCATATGTGGATTTATGTATGTGTGTGTGTGTCTCCAGGTCTAACGCTTTGGCTTCGGGCTGTTCCAGAACTGGCACAAGCCCAACTGGGTCATCCATGCAAAGACTCCATCTCATCCTCTCTTTCACTCTTCATCACCAAGAGCGCATCTGTGTGTGCGTGTCTGTGTGTTACAAAGAAACATGTTCTAGGAGGGGCGAGGTTGCAATGGCAAGCGCCTCGCTCCTCGGCCTGAATTCTGAAAATTTCTCCTGGGTTTTGATTGCATTTAATCTATTTTAGGGCCAAGTGAACAAGAAGTTATGTGATGAAATGGGGCTTTCATTTGCTAATCTCACCTGAGAACTTGAGGCGGGAAAGAGAAAAAGTGGCATCGGTACTACAAATTTTGAACGTATGACATACTGTACATGTGCTGCTCGGATGGGTTTTCAGAGGGGTTAAGAGAAAAAAGACGAGAGAAGAAAGAAGCGCCAAAGGGCCAGTAGAACTGTCAAGACAGCCAAGGGGATGAAATTTTACATCATTTCGGGTTGACTTTTTTATCTTTTTTCATCCCAAACGTTTGCTTGTCAGAGTAACGCTGAATAGACTCAAGAGGCTCTGACTTAGCTCTGAGCTATGATCATGTGTCTCTTTCCATCATACTGGAAAAAATTCAGCTCCAATATGAATGTTCAAATCCGACCCGCAAGCTCTTGCTTTTCTTTGCTTGAGGCTTTTATGCAAATACGCTCCCAAAATTAAGAATTCATATTTATTCTTATTATGTATGAATAACAATAATCCTTCCTGATTTAGAACATGAGTTGTTGTCTTAAATACTATCTAAAAAAAGTTAAGGTGTCAACCCCAAAGTACCAGGTTCAATTCCAGCTACTGGCCTCTCTCAGCTGAATTTGCATGGTCTCCCTGTTACTGCGTGGGTTTACTCCGGGTACTTTGGTTTTGGCCTACATTCCTAAGGCATTCATGGCAGGTTATCTGGCAGTTCCGAAATTCTCCCTAGGTATGAATGAGCATGTTAATGGTTGTATGTCTCCATATGCTCTGTGACTGGCTGGCAACTAGTTCAGGGTGTCCGCTGCCCACTGCTCGAAGATGGCTGGGAAGGGCTCCAGCAACCCCACAACCCTACTAAGGATAAACGGTGCAAAAAATATGGATCAATGGATCAGTCAACAACAAGATATGAATACTAATTTTTCTATTCATTGGCAAACATATATATATATATATATATATATATATATATATATATATATATATATATATATATATATATATATATATATATATATATTATTATTATATTAATATTATTATTATTATTATTATTATAATATATATATATATGTATATATATATACTGGACTGTCTCAGAAAATTAGAATATTGTGATAAAGTTCTTTATTTTCTGTAATGCAATTAAAAAAACAAAAATGTCATACATTCTGGAGTCATTACACATCAGCTGAACTATTTCAAGCCTTTTATTATTTGAATATTGCTGATTTTGGCTTACAGCTGAAAAAAACTCAAAAATCCTATCTCAAAATATTAGAATACTTCCTCAGACCAAGTAAAAAAAATAATTTTATAACAGCAAAACTAAATCAAACATTTGAAAATGTCCATTGATGCACTCAGTACTTGGTTGGGAATCCTTTTGCACGGATTACTGCATCAATCCGGCGTGGCATGGAGGCAATCAGCCTGTGGCATTGCTGAGGTGTTATTGATGCCCAGGATGCTTCGATAGCGGCCTTCAGCTCATTTGCATTTGTAGGTCTGGTGTCTTTCATCTTCTTCTTAACTATACCCCACAAATTCTCGATGGGGTTCAGGTCAAGGGAATTAGCAGGCCAATCAAAGACAGTGATGCCATGATCAGTGCACCAGTTACTGGTGGTTTTGGCACTGTGGGCAGGTGCCAGATCATGCTGGAAAATGAAATCCTCATCTCCATAGAGCTTTTCAGCAGATGGAAGCATGTAGTGCTCTAAAATCTCTTGGTACACAGTTGCATTTACTCTGGACTTGATGAAACACAGTGGACCAACACCAGCAGCTGACATGGCTCCCCAAACCATTGCTGACTGTGGGAACTTCACACTGGATTTCAAGCAACTTGGATTTTGCTCTTCTCCAGCCTTTCTCCAGACTCTGGCGCCTTGACTTCCAAATGAAATGCAAAACTTGCTTTCGTCTGAAAAGAGGACTTTGGACCACTCTGTAACTGTCCAGTGCTTCTTCTCCATAGCCCAAGTCAGACGCTTCTTCCGTTATCTTGAGTTCAGAAGTGGCTTGACCATGGGAATACGGCTATTGTAGCCCATTTCCCGGACACGTCTGTGAACTGTGGCTTTTGATACCTGGACTCCAGCTTCAGCCCACTGTCTTTGAAGCTCCCCCAAATTCTGGAAGCGGCTCTTCTTCACAATTTTGTTAAGGCTGCGGTCATCTCTCTTGGTTGTGCAGGGTTTCTGGCCACATTTTTCCCTTCCAACAGACTTTTTGTGGATATGCTTTGAAACTGCACTCTGTGAACAGCCTGCTCTTTGAGAAATTTCTTTTTGTGTCTTACCCTCCTGATCAATGATGGTCCTCTGGACAGCAGTCAGATCAGCAGTCTTCCCCATACTTGTGATTTAGTTTACTGAACCAAGCTGAGTGTTTTTAAGGCTCAGGAAACCCTCGCAAGGTGTTTCGAGTTAATTAGATGATTCAGGTGATTAGTTGAATAGCCTACTTGTATACTTTTTCATAATATTCTAATATTTTGAGATAGGATTTTTGAGTTTTCTTTAGCTGTAAGCCAAATTCAGCAATATTAAAATAATAAAAGGCTTGAAATAGTTCAGTTGATGTGTAATGAATCCAGAATGTATGACATTTTTGTTTTTTTAATTGCATTACAGAAAATAAAGAACTTTATCACAATATTCTAATTTTCTGAGACAGTCCAGTATATATATATATATATATATATATATATATATATATATATATATATATATATATGTATGTATGTATATACATACTGTATCTTCAGCTTGCTAAGAACTTTTACATTTTTATTGTTTGATATCTCGTGTATCCATTCAATATAGTTGGTGTGAAGTGTAAAGAAGAGGCGAGTCATTTCATTTGAAATGAAAGTGGAATATGGAAGCTTGATGCTGATGAGAAAATGGTTGGATCGCTTTTTTTAGGCCACTTTTTACCACGGAGGAGGAAGTCGGATAACTCTTGAGCTGATCTTCCGAAAGTAAGTTAAACTTAATTTTATTTATCTTTATAGAGCATATTATTTCAGGAAATGTTTATTATTTAGTAGAAAACAATACAGGTTACCTATACAAGCCTTAAACATACTCATATAAACCTTAAACATACATTCCATACAAAATATAGCACTGGAGCAACTTACGAACAAATTCAACTTACAAACGATCGCCTGGAACTTATTTCGTTCGTAAGTAGGGCAGCGTTTGTACTGAATTGTACAGTGCAACCAGAAATGAGTTCTAAAAAGCACAAGGAAGGATATAAACTACAGTGACTAAAAGTGAATCAAACCGCACCATTTTGGTTCTCATTATTGGACCACAAAAAGAAAAAGGAAAAAGGAAAACAAGTTTAAACGAGCAGTAAGATTGTGGATTATCGTCTCAGCTCTCCCCAAGGGAGGTTCATGTTATGAAAATAAATCCAACTTTTTTTTTTGACCCTTGAGTATTAAAATATATATGTCCATGATAGTTTATGTATTATGCCTATTATTAAAATCATGATTGTTTTTTTCTCACCAGTAGGAGGCGTTGCTTTTTTGCTGAGCTGTTACATTCACAAAACTCGAAAATTAACTATTTGCAGTGATATTTTGAATAAATATCCAGTTTGATTCACACAACAGTATAGTGTACAAATTGCGTTTTTGCTTCTAAAATTGGTTGTTACTTCAAATCAACTACTAATTTCATTTTGAATGAAAATGCATCCACATACTCCAGCATTATTGGCCCTGCAACAATATCTATTTATTTTGCTTGTTATTTCTGCCCTAAACATCAACCCTAATTTTAATTACTTTCTTCGCAGAATGTTTGTTTCTTGGTTATATATTCAAATATTACTTCTTCTCTTTGAAGAATGCAGTGATCCATACATTTCTTATGTGAAACACCACACTCCCTTTCTCAACCTCCCCACATACACTGTACGAGACTTTATGCAAAGCATGGACCGTTTCACTATGTATCACTAGAAGATTGTATAAGCCAATCATACAACATATTACCTCCCCACGCAACTCCCATATTTATTACCACATGCGTTGCTTAACAATGTGACTTTTAGCATTCAAAACCCCCAAAAATTAAAAGATAAAGATTCTGATGAGGTTTTTCTTGTTAATTAAAACCAGCTTCACTGAACCATAAACTGGGATTCAAAGGTCACAAATTAATCACAAATGAAAATTTGCAACAGAGTGAATCTGCAATAATTGAAGCAGCGGAGCACCACATACATCTGTTTATTCATTGTTTTTTATCACCCATCCTAATTGGCTTTCACCTGCTGGAGTTCAAATACAAAAGTGTGATGTCAATCATGTGATAGCCCACTTACTCAGTTTTAACTTTACGTATATGTTTGGATTTAGCAAGCGGTCATTGAGGTAAATATCCTGTACATGGTTGATATACTCTGCTACACTAATGTAAATGAGAATTCACGTCGTATACTACCTGTACCATTCAAACTCTTTTTACCCAACTGTAATGAGCGTAAAAAAGGGCAAGCGTATGATTTAGAATAAAAGATTTTTCTGAAAACATTTGGTTTGAGAATAACTTGAAGCCTCTCTTAAATACACTTCAAAATTAATCTCCTCTGTCCCACTACCCTTTTGTCATCTATTTTTTTTCGTGCTCCCACCTCACTCACATTTTTGACAATAATAATTTTTAACGCAGGGCAGAGTATAAGTCGATGCTGGAACCCCTGTCCCGGCCTAGGCCTAGTTAGAAATTGCCCAATGGCTTCTCCTGGTATCGTGGCTAAAATTAGTGTGATAATGAGCTATGACGTATGCCTTGTACATAATCTATGTCTCTTACGGCCTGAAAGTTGGGATTCTGCGCATTTATTGTTGCTCGTGTACCTGACTATAAGATGCAAATTAACATTTCTGGAAGATTTGTTGTTTGGGTTATAGTCTGGAAATGCAGTGATTGTGTGCATAAGTTACACACAAAACTGTGCAGCCCCACCTTGCTTTCCGGGGTCACTCTTGGAATCAACCAAATGAGAGCTAAGAGCAGATACAACAACACATTGTAAGAGTCATTCATTGTAAAAGCCTTGTTTCCCAATCCTTCCATCCATCCATCCATCCATCCATCCATCCATCCATCCATCCATCCATCCATCCATCCATCCATCCATCCATCTATCCGTATATCACTCAGCGACAACCGTGACATGTGCCAGACTGCGCCCGAGTTTCCTTGAGTCAAAACCAAGGCAGGAGGGGGCCTCCCCTTGGGTGCCACCACTGGGAGAGTGGATGTTGTTCTTGCGCAAGTTTGGAGGGTTGGCGACCCCTGTCGCTGTGGTTTCACCTCCGCAATATCACTGTCACCAACAAATGGGACTGTGAGTGGAACCCTGCAAAGAGGAACCCGCTGAGGTGCTGTTTGAGTCTTGTAGCCAGCAGCGGACTGTGGCTTCTCTTTGATCAGAATCACGTGTGTGTGTGCGTGTGTGTGTGTTTGAGGTGGGCGTCTACTCTGAGGTTACCTACAATCGACTGTCCACTGTCAATGCATAAAGGACATTTATTGTAAGTAGGTTAACCCAATATTCTGCAACCGTTTTTGTACCATGTCAGACAATAGTTTCACGGCCGGCCCAAAGGTAGCGTTAAACATGTCTGTACCTTATCTAAAACAAAAATAAAAATATGTTTTTTAATAATAACAACATTAATAATTATACAGATACGGCTTCATTTATCTCTGGTTCACTGCTTCACAGACTTTGAATTGAATTGAATTGTCTTTACTGTTACTGATATAAACGTATTCTGCATTGTGTTCTACAGCAGACAGCACAGAGAAAAAGCAATGATACTACGCAACCACGGCGTCCTTACATCCGCAGGAGTCTAGTGAATCCAACCGTGTAAAATATTTGGTTCCAAATCACTTGATAATGCAAACAGGTAGAAAATATCTGCCTAAAAGCATCTCTGCTTGAATGGATGTTCCTTGTTGCTCGCTGTCTGTTGGCCCCATACTACCTGTTTACAAACAAATAAAGTAGCAAAATTATTTCTATAAGATGTTAGCCTTTAAACCTTTTTGGTCACATGCATTGGTTAGCCAATGAGATTCTGAATAAATCAATATAGAAATGTGCCTATTGTAATAAAATTAGACCCTAAAAATTGTGTGTGTAACGCCAATCATAGTTCATTTTTACACTCCATTTTTATGCCCAAGTGTGCACAGAAAGAGAAGTCAACATTTACAACTCTTTCACAATGTCTAAAAGAGTGGCCAAAGTAAAATACAAATTTGCAAAGGTTTTAGTGTCACAGTTTGTCTCCAAGATGTACTCATTCAAATGTCTAAACCTATCATTGGAAAAATTTGTAAAATACAATAAATAGTTTTTCTGATTGTGATAAAATTTGACAATTCACTAGGTAGAACTTAATGGTATTGTCTCACCTGTTTTCCAGCTAAGATGCTCATGTCCACTTATCTGAAGATTTTTTTTTTTTGTAAAAATAAGAAATTCAGGCCAGAATAAAAACCTTTTATTTCTGTGTGTTCTAACTCAGTTTAGTCAATGTTAGTAACACTAGCAGTGATTAATTTAATTTGGGACAAGACTTCAGAGTCTTACTTTTCAATGGAGACTAAAACATCCAAATTCTCACAATGTTACAACAACAGCATTCAATTTACTTTAAGTATGTCTTGTATTGGCATTATAGGCAAATTTTACAGGAACGTTAAGGGGTTGAGTATGTGTTGACAATGCCCAACTGAGTCCAAATGCATTATTTTCCACTCTGCCTCACTTTTAGCAGAGTTGATCGGGGCAGAACACATTAGGTTCAAAGAATGGGGGCTGGGGGGAGTGCTGGAGAGTGACAACATGCTCTCTTCAAGTACAGGCCAAATGGCAACCCAAACATTAAGAAAGTTAAAAAAAAAAGAGCTTATTTACCGTAAAATCCGGACTATAGAGCATACCTGATTACAAGCCACACGCACCACATTTTGCAGACATTGTTGGTTTTGTGCTTACACAAGCCGCACTTGTATATAAGCCACATGCGCCAACATTTAAACATGTAACACAGTCACAAGTTTATCCCAAACCTTAATTTAGGTGCCGCGACCGTAACTGCAAACTTGGTACACAATCCATCCACCACAATCGGCAACATGAACGTAAAATGATACCGGTAATTAGAATTTAATGCAAACCTTTAAAGTCCAGGTCCCGTTGAAAGTAATCCAACGAAAAAAATGTATATTTCCAAAGTTAAGGGTGGGAAAAATATATATCCACTATTGTCCGCTGCAACAACAAAGAGATTTAACTCAGCTTTACCCCACTTCCCGTCAGTCCGCGTTTGCTCAGCCCCTTCTTTTTGATTCGCTCGTAGAAAACATATCACAATAAGTCTCTAAAATAAATACATTACAAAAATATACAGTTGCAAATACATATTATACATGGTTACACATATTTACAAAGAAAGACGGTACACCGAGAGAGTTTTCAAAGCTTTAATAATAATAATATAACTTTCATCCCAAACCGTGCCTGTGAAAGGTACCACCACGCTACTCATAACACGCTCGCAACGCACAAAGCGTAACTATTAAAAAAAAGCCATACCGCAATTGCGAAATTCACGGAAAACCGTTCTCATAACTGCACCATCAAGGGCGTCTTCCTCATAATCGGAACGAAACTGTCATACGGACAATTTGAACATAAACTAAGAGGATGCAGTCTACCTCGGCGCACAATTCCACAATTTTACCTTTTGTACTCGAGTGCCGCTGTTTGCCGTTAGATAAATTACATAAATCGGCCGCTTCACTGAATAAGCCGCAGGGCTGAACATTTGGGAAAAAAGTAGCGGCTGATAGTCCGGAATTTCCGGTAAGCATGTCTAAGGAGTGTATGCACTTGCACGTGCATCACAAATAAGCTAAATAAGGCTGCAATGATGATAAAAGCCAGGAGATAGCGGCAGATAATCTGCTGCATTGGTCAAGATTTTGAAACAGTAAACTGTAACCTGGAAATTCTGTTATTTCCTTTATTTCATTTTGATGATGTACATATATTGTCTGTTGATGCCCTTGCAACATCCATTGCAGCCTGGTCAACTTGTAAGGGAAATTACTTCATGTGTCGCCCCTTCTGAAGGTTTCTCTATTTTCCTCATGTTGAGGTTTTGCCCTGCGACTGGCTGGCAACCAGTTCAGGGTGTCCCCTGCCCACTGCCCGAAGACAACTGAGATGTGCTCCAGCACCCCCGCGACCCTACTGAAGATAAGCGGTGCAGATAATGGAGAGATGAATGGATGGATGTTGAGGTTTTTGAGTTATTCCTTGTCATCATGTAGGCTTCATATCAGGGGATGGTGCAATGGTGGTCTGTGCATTCCTTTGACACTTTTTGTGATTGAGGGCTATACAAATAGACATGACTTAATTTGACTTGACTAACAAAGTTCCAGTTTCTGTGCAGCTCCTTTGAGATTTGGAATATAATCCTTCCTATTTTACATTTCCTATCTTTTGCTCCATGGTAGTTCGATGCCTTCATGCCACGTTCCCAAGCGTTTTGTCATTACAGTATACCGAACCCTCTCCTTCCCTTCTGGATCATGACTACTGCCTGACGAACTCCTGGACTCTCATCCATCCATCCATCCATTATCTTCCGCTTATCCGGGGTCGGGTCGCAGGGGCAGCAGCCTTAAAAGGGAAGCCCAGACGTCCCTATCCCCAGCCACCTCCTCCAGCTCATCCGTCGGGATCGCGAGGCATTCCCAAGCCAGCCGAGAGACATAGTGTGTGTCCTGGGTCGCCCCCGGGGCCTCCTGCCGGTGGGACATGCCCGGAACACCTCCCGAGCGAGGCGTCTAAGAGGCATCCTTATCAGATGCCCGAGCCACCTCAACTGGCTCCTCTCAATGTGGAGGAGCAGTAACAAAGTCCTTCCCGGATGACTGAGCTTCTCAACTTATCTCTAAAGGAAAACCCAGACACCCTGCGGAGGAAACTTATTTCAGCCACTTGTATCCGGGATCGCATTCTTTTGGTCATGACCCAAAGTTCATGACCGTAGGTGAGGGTAGGAACGTAGATCAACCGGTAGACAGAGAGCTTTGCTTTTCGGCTCAGCTCCCTCTTCACCCCGACGGACCGGTACAGGGTCTGAATGATGGCAGACTCTCCACCTACCCGTTCCATCCTACCGTCACTCGTGAACAAGACCCCAAGATACTTCAACTCCTCCACTTGGGGCAAGATCTCATCCCCAACCTCCTGGTCTCTCACTCTCGCTATTTGGATTCACTGGACCACAAAACCCTCGCCTGCATCCTCAAACATGATCATTGCCTGGCTACTTGATTTCCTGTGTACAGAACCTGCCTGACAAACAACCTCTGTTGTCTGTGCTAACTAGTGTTTCTTTACTTTGCTTACATTTTACAACGTGCATCATATTGAGTCCATTAACAATTCCCTGAACCCACAAGAGTTCCCTATATACCGACAAAAGTAAGCATTATCTCTGTCAATGTGCCGCCGGCTGATTGTGACCAAAATGACAAGGCCTTAACAAAACTGGTGTGATAGAGATAGGTCTGAGACGAGAGTATTGCACACACATCCAGGGGCCGAGTGCTGACAGTAAATAAAACCAGGGAGCCTCCTTAATTAGCTCATTGCCCGAGGGGGAAACAAGGAAAGTGTGTCAGTATCTCCCTCATGTTGGCTACCACTCCATCGATGCGATCGCGTAAGCCATGAAAGCGAGTTGAAGTCCTTCTTACCTATTCTATTGTGAACTGAAGTTTAGTTTGTTCCATTTATAATTTGTGCAGCCCTGCAATTAAAAGAAAACATGAACATCATTGACTAATAACCTTCTTCAAATATTTCAAATAATTGTGCCTATACAATTGTAACATGGATTTAAATTACTGTGAGAGCTTTTAAGCGAGGGGATCCCCATGACAAATACTCATTAAGCAGAACATTGACTAGGTCAAGTCTGTCTACCTTTGTGCATCACCGCCAATTAATCCAACCTGACTTCATTAGCCTGTAATTACATAAAACAAAAGAGCCTAACGTCTCATTGTTTTGCTAGAGTTGGTGACCTCGTCTGTCAGCAATTTAATGGGATACCCGAAGCACAAATATCATTCTTCATTCCTGGATTTATTTATCATTTTAATATACATATAAATGCTGTATTGTGTATTCATAAGCCACACACTATGTAGAAATTGAGATTACTGAGGCACGATTTTGTTTTTTTTTTGCAATGAATAAATTAGTGCGAGCCATTTAAATTCTTGGAAAGCCTGGCAACGGTACATTACTGCCCCCTTCTGGTGAAATCCCTCACTGTGCAAAAAGCAGTAAGGAAAAGCTCAACAGCGGATTGCCATGTCTTGTCCCATTTAATATCACAGTATCAAAGCTCAGGTAAGACCATACATGACAACCTCAGTCAACTCCACTCATTATTAATGATTGCAATTTTCCTAATCAAGCTACAATAAACCTTAAAAACACAACGCAACACCCAAAGTCAGACTATTAGAATAAAAAAGTGGTTTGTGTAAACAAGTTTGTTTGTTTATTAGTGGCTTTTTATTTAGGTACAGCGCACACAGACACACAGAACAGCTTCAATGGTGGATTAACAAAAGGAAACAAACTATTTGCATACAAACAGCTGTACAACATAGTATTGAAACATGTGCCCAAATGGAGTAGGCCGAAGCTTTTGAGTGCCTACCCCTGTTTGCCTTATTTACCAAATAAACAACACAAAAAATAAAATAAAAATGTTAAAATCTTTCTTTTATCCACTGATACTTAGACTAGCCAGATTTTTTTCTTCTTTTTTTGATTAAAGAGAAAATTACCTTCCAGAAATTGTTGCATGGCATACACTATTTAAAATGATCAAAAAAGTGTACAGACCCCTTTCAGCCTACATCCTCACTGGATCACCACAGGCACATTGTTAAACCAAAACATCAGGAGTTGCAGTAGGAGTTTGAATGGATCAATGGAAGATTTGTATGTTGAGTTGCAATTTACCAAAACAACATGCCTATTTTTTGTGTGTACGTGTGCACTCATCACAATTTTAAGGAACACCGTTTTTTGCAATTCCTATAGGAAATGGGCCTTTTCAAAAGCACCATAGGAGTCTGTGGCTGCATAATTAGGAGTGTCTGCTTTTGCCGTGTCCATTTCATTTCTGGTGAATTATCATGGTGATCTGGTTTGGATATACTTGAAGACAAAATTCCTTATCAGTTGTAACCACCTTAAGTGTCGGGGAAATGCTAAGTGTGTGCTACTACTGGTGCTATCTAGGAGATAATTTATAATAGAAATAAGATTAAAAATAATGATAATAATAATAATAATAATGACAATTAATTAATACTCATAATTATTGATACCACCAACAAAAACAATGTATTTAAGGTGAATGCAAGTCAAAGAAGTAAAACGTGCGTGTGAACTCAGCTGGTGTAAATATGAGCTGGTCATCTAAACCACATTTTACGTCCATTCAATGTGCTGGCATAAAAAGTTATTTTACCTGTTAATTACCTTATTTGGACCAGCGTTGCATACAAGGCGAAAAAGGAACACATTCAACAGTGTTAGGCACGTCACTTTAATGAAGTAATTAGTTAAAGTTCCTCACTACCCTTTCCAAAAAATAACCGAGTTACTAACAGAATTACTCTATAGTAAATGTAACTAGTTACCAGGGAAGGTAACTATTTCCGTTCCTTTAAAAAGAAGTTGTTGTATGTCAAAGAATTTGAAATTTTCTGAGCAGTATTTGAGTCAGTTGAATAAAGACGGCTCTTTCAGGTCCCAAATTGCTCTTCAGTTGTTTTATTTATTTAAAAATTTAGGTGTCATATTTGACCCCGATCTGTCCTTTCAAAAACATGTGAAGAAAATTACTAGAACCGCTTTCTTCCATCTTCGCAACATTGCTAAAATTCGTCCTATGCTGTCTCCGTCGGATGCGGAGATTATAATTCATTATTATACATATTATAATACATGCGTTACCTCCTGTCTCGATTACTGTAATGCACTACTCTCCGGTCTCACGAAGTCCGAAGTCAAGAGTCTTCACCTGGTACAAAATGCTGCAGCGAGGCTTTTAACTAGGACGAAAAAGTCAGATCACATCACGCTGATTTTGGCTAACCTGCATTGGCTCCCTGTTAGCCTAAGATGTGATTTCAAGGTTCTCTTAGTATTATACAAAATCATACATGGACTTGTTCCCTTATCATATATCATAATTTATTCAGATCTGATTTCCCCCTATGTTCCGGTCCGAAGCCTTCATCTTGAAAGCGCCGGTCTACTGGTGATCCCAAGAGCCAAGAAGAGATCCACAGGTTCAAGAGCGTTCTCCTTCCCGGCACCGGTGCTGTGGAATGCTCTTCCCCCTGAGATCCGATCTGCAAGCTTAAAACACACTTCTACTCTATAGCATATGAATAACCTATATTTTTTGTTGACAATATCTCTCTACTATTTGTACTTGCAACATCCATTGCAGCCTTGTCATCCTGAAAGGGGGATTACCACATGTGCGGTCCCTTCTCAAGGTTTCTTCATTTTCCTCATGTTGAGGTTTTTGAGTTTTTCCTTGCCCTCATGTTGGTTCCAGATCAGGGGATGGTGTAATAATAGTCTGAAATAATAGTCTTTGCAATAACCTGTGCAGCCCTTTGAGACTCTTTGTGATTAAGGGCTATACAAATAAAAATGACTTGACTTGACTTCACTTATTAACAGTAACGCATCGCTTTGACAGTCAGTAATGGTAATGGCGTTTTAACAGCAGAAAAAATAATTAGATTGATTACGCCATTACAGGTACTAAAAAAATAAATAAAGCTTCGCAAAGATGCTCTCACGATCAAATAATTAGTTTTTATTTTTATTTTTTTTCCACTTTTACTGTCGTCACTAAAATAAAGTCACTATCTTTCTGTTTGCGCATACCTTTTGCTTATTTGAGATGTTTCTATATACAATCCACAATATTTTTTGTCAATCGGCTGATATAAACTCCGCTTGATGGACAAAAATATATGTGATGAAATCAAGTTGGCTTGAGTGACGTCATCACGTTGCGTCGCCAAACGTTGAAAAACTGTTACAAATCTGGAAACTGGACGTACGGGACAAAACCTCAATAAAGTAAGTAAAGTCATAATTCAGACACCATGTTTTTGTGTAAGTATCCGATTTTAATGCTTTAATGAAGCTGCGTTTTGTTCACAAAGAGCCATAAAGTCTAACGCATTTTGTGTTCGTTTTTTGAGAGCCACACTATATATTTTTAGACATAATTCAACAACATCGCCAAACCCTCAATCCAATTTGACTGGGTGACGTTTGATGACTTGATTACAATTTAGGAAATAATAATCATGCCCGAGCCTGTGTCCCATGTCAATATAAATATACCACTTAAAATGTGTCTCCCTCCCACACTTACTTAAGAATTTTGAGCCATTTTTGTCCAGAATAATGGTTTCAAAACAAGGTGCGAGCAAAGTTGTTTTGTACCAATGTCACAAAATACTGCAAACGGGGATACCAACGTATTTACCTTAAGTGCAGACGGTGCTGGGCAAGGAGAAACTATGTGTTTAGCTTTGCCCATTCCTACCGCTCACCCAATCAAAGTACTCTGGGTGCTTTGCTAGAACATTTGGGTTTTTACAGTTTGTTTTGTAGCTTTTCATTCTAAACTGTATTCAAGACTGCCCTATATCTATTGGACCACACCTCAGAGTCAGGATTTTATCGGATTCGCACATGCGACGATCAGCTTGTTGATCTCAATGCAATAAGCGTATACTATTTTTTCTCCAAGCCAGATGTACTCATTAAAAGAGCTATATAACGCATGGCTGGCGAAACATTGGTTGCCTTCTAATGCTGAGAGAGTGAGGGTTAACATGTAGCTGCACATCTGTATGATCAAGTCCTGATTTTTTTACAAAATTACCACACTAGTAGCCCCGTTCCCACCACAGTCTTGTTTTCACTATAATACCAAAATATTGCTGCTTCCTTTGTCGGGACATATCTCTGGAAGTGTGGGAACTAGAGTTAGCAATTCAACGACCGATAGCTAGCCGTTGCTAGCCGTTGTCGCCTTTAAAAGTAAGGCCGCAGCCAGGTGAAAAGTGCGGCAACTCGCAAAATACGGCTGCATATCGAGTTGAAAGGTATAAAAGACAAAGTGGGGGTAAATCCTCTGACCTGGTGTTATAATATATCAGCCATCCATCCATCAAGGCTAAAATATATTATATATATATACCTGTATAGGGGAATGTATTTAAATCGCTTTAAAAGTGTTTGCAGAAGCGAATGCATGTAAGAAAAAAGGCAGCAAGCGTATGAAGAGCGCCACGTCATTATCAGCACATGGCAGCGACCCTGCAGCAACTATGAGTGGACTATCAGTCTCAACTGTAATGAAAGGCCCAATTAAGGACATTAATTATGCTTCCTTGGCACTCCACTACTCTCTTTTCTAGCCCGGAGAGCACTTCGACGCTAGCCGCACGCTCTTTCTCGTACAGATCCAATCAAGTAGAGGAAGTTTGTCATGTTTGGCCCAAGTGAACTTTGCAGGACGAGGCGGGATATCCAGATGGACAGTGCGGCGGCGGCGAGCTCCTCCACGGGCTAAATATGTGAAGTCACACAGAAAATGTGGTGTGATCTCAAAGAGTGATTCGACGAGGTCCTCCTAATGCACTGTGAAAAACCTGTGAGCAAGGCGGATGCAACATGTTTCACATCAGCGGCGTTGCCTGACATCCTTTTGCTCAAACAGAAAATGAGAACATCAACACGCCCTGCGTCAGTTCGCATTTTTCAGCACACGCAAGTTTTTTTTTTTTTAATTATCGTACGGTTGCTAATCACATAGAGTCACACGTGCTTTCAGTGTTTACAGCAACACAATGCCTGAGGCAAGCTGCCTCAATATGTAAATTCTTGTTTGCTTTTATTGCAGTTGGTCTAGCGTGCCAACTACCTTATCACTTTACATAAGGGTCAGTATTCTCATTGTTTTATCTGGTTTAAATGGGGTCATAGTAAGTTGGCACATACTTAAAATTATTGGAAAAATGGATTGGTCTCTCAGGAAACATCCTTTGATGGTTCAGATCCTACCTCTCAGATAAGACATACTGCGTTAAATATGGCGAATTGACATCTGAGCCCTTTAATGTTACCTGTGGTGTTACGCAGGGTTCAGTGCTTGGCCCCCTTCTCTTCAGCATTTATATGCTTCCACTAGGTGATATTATTCGCAAGTATAATATCAGTTTCCATTGCTACGCAGATGACACTCAACTCTATCTCCCGATGGAGGAATCTGCCACACTAAACTGTGGAAATTTGGAGGCCTGCCTCACTGAGATAAAAGAGTGGATGTCACTCAATTTCCTGCGTCTTAACTCTGAAAAGACTGAAATGTTAGTTATTGGTCCATTTAAGTCCCGTGACTTATTCTCGAAAACCGCTGTGAACATCGACAATTGCCACATCACACAGAGCGACTCACTTAAAAATTTAGGTGTCATTTTTGACCCCGATCTGTCCTTTCAAACACAAGTGAAGAAAATTACTAGAACCGCTTTCTTCCATCTCCGTAACATTGCTAAAATTTGTCCTATACTTTCTTAGTCGGATGCGGAAATCATAATTCACGCGTTTATTACCTCCCGTCTCGATTACTGTAATGCACTACTTTCCGGTCTTCCGATGACCAGACTCAAGAGTCTTCAGCTGGTACAAAATGCTGCAGCGAGGCTTTTAACTAGGACAAAAAAGTACGATCACATCACCCCAATTTTGGCTAACCTGCATTGGCTCCCTGTTAGCCTAAGATGCGATTTTAAGGTTCTCCTATTACTATACAAAATCATACATGGACTTTCCCCCTCATATTTTTCAGATCTGATTTCCCCCTATGTCCCGGCCCGAAGCCTTCGTTCCGAGAGCGCCGGTCTCCTGGTGATCCCAAGATCCAAGAAGTGTTCCGCTGGTTCGAGAGCGTTCTCCATCCGGGCACCGGTGTTGTGGAATGCTCTTCCCCCTGAGATCCGATCTGCTGCCTCAGTGGACATGTTTAAGCCTAAGCTTAAAACTCACTTCCACTCTATAGCATACAGATAACCTAAACTTCTTATATGTAATAACTTGTGAAGCCCTTTGAGACTATTTGTGATTAAGGGCTATACAAATAAAAATGACTTGACTTGACTTGAATCAGTATTTTTAAGAACATCCACCCATCCATTATCTGCACCGCTTATCTTTAGTATGGTTGTGGGGGTGCCGGAGCCCATCCCAGCTATCTTCTGGCAGTGAGCAGGGGAATTGCAGTGAACACTCGCTTATGCACACCTAGGGACAATGTGGTAGCTGGATTTGAACCCATGACCTCAGAATTGTGCCGCAGATGCGCTTAACACTCAGCTGCCATGCCGCCTCATTTTAAGAACAACATAATGGAAGTTTTATGATTTTGTATGATTCATACAGTAGACAGCGAGCTAGCTTGTGAGCTTGATGCAGTAGAAGTACAAGGAACAATTACCGGTATTTTAAATACTTTTCTATTTGCCTTTCATCATTCTGAAGTTCAAAAAGAGATTTTAAATACTGTAAGTATGATCAGAAGTTAAATAATCACTTTAAGTATCGATTTTATTTGAATGTAATTGCCAAATTTGTCAAAATTAGGATTAGTATTTACTGTCGAAAATAAGAGATTTTAACAGCAATACTTTCGCTACCTTGTGAGTTAACCCCAGTAGACAGAAAACTAGCTAGCTAAGGGTAGCATATTAATTTAAATATACATTTTCTTTTTATAGTATCTTCTTTTCTGATATAATATGGTATTGGAAATAAATCTAAAAAGAACATTATGCAAACTTCACAATTTTGACAAGTAACATAATCACTTTAAAACGGTGTCAACATTGCCTCAGTCAGCTCGTTCATGATGCGCGTGCAAGTATCTGCATTTCCTAGACACTTTCCTATATATTATTCTTATTTCTATCTTTCTTGGGGTTTGGGTTGGCTTTGGACTGTACTTGAAGCAGGCAGTTTCTTATTTTCACAGTTTTGATGCTACACTAACAAATAGGAAGAAAAAAAACCTCACAGGGACAGGCAAGCCATCACTCTCCAGCGCTCCCTTACCTCCCATTTTTCCTACCTAATTTGTTCCACCCCAAAAAGCTTTGTTAAAAGTAAGATAAAAGCCGATAGGCGCAGTAAAAAATAAAGTACAGAGGCTCTTTGAACTCAGTTGGAAATTGTTAACATATACTTAAAGCCCCAGTGTGCAATTTTAGGCCACTAGATGGCAGTGTTGTCTAATGTGAACGAATAACACTCCCACAGCAAGCAACAAGACAGCAGACGAACATGGCGGCGACCTAAGTAGGGACTCCACTATGTAAAATAAAATTTTCAACCTTTGTTTTAAAAAATAATAATAATAACATTGGTATTAGTTTATGTATTTCTACCTAGTATTCAGATCAAAGGATTTTTTTACCGAATGAGTTTTTTTTGTACCAATAGGAGGAACTAAATATTACACACTGTGCCTTTTATTAGAGAAAATATATAACTTTAATTTTCTGATAAAAGACACCGAAACAGATGTACCCCAACTTAAAAAATGAAGTAAAAGAAAGGTTTTGTCTAACTGGCAATTGTTAGAATGTAAAAATACAAGATTGCACTGTAAACTAATAAAATCAAAGTAAACATCTTGCACACAATTTTGATGATTTATTTATTATTTTCTTTAATTACTTATAAAAGAAACTGAACAAACTTAGAATGTAGTTAAATAAAATGTTCTTCTGGCATATATTTTCCCCCTTTAAGTATTTTTTTATTTTTTTATTTTCCAGAAAAAAATATACATTTGTAGTATAACTTTAAAACAATTATAGACTAAATAAATGTTTTACAACCTGAGTCAGAAAAATGTAATGGTCTTTAAGGTTACATAATCCATTTCTTTTTTAAATAAACAATTCTCTGGAATGAATTTTATACATTTTTGACGGACTGTTTGCCTCGACACTCCGGTTTCCTCCCACATTCCCCAAAACATGCATTTCAGGTTAATTTGCCGGTCCAAATTGTTCCTAGGTGTGAATGAACGAGGGAGTTGTCTGTCTCTATGTGCCCTGCGACTGACTGCCAACTGGTTCAGGCTGCCTAGAGATAGCTGAGATGGGCTCCAGCACCCCCGCGACCCTACAGAAGGTAAGCGGTGCTGATAATGGATGGATGGATGGATGTGTGCCTCGATATTTTCTAAGAAAAAACGATCAAGAAACACTGCATTCTGTAATTAATAAATGCCATATTTTATATTTGTTGATAAGAAAAACGATCACCAGCTCTTTTAAGAAACATGATTGATTAAAAACATACATCGCTTCTTCTCACCCAACACCATCCCAGCATCTCCTGAAGCAATTCCTGAACACCATACCTCAATTTTCTTAGCCAATGAAACATTATCATGCTTATTGCCTTTGCCGATTATCCCCACTATGTACGGTACATTACCGAAGTGTGCGATTGGCCGACCCACCGTCTGCACAATCAACACAGAGCGTGAATGAATGATCAGCCATTAGCAGGTCGTCTGTGAACTGTGAAAATGGGCTCTCACACCAATGACTACAGGAGGCCTCAGCGTGCAAGGGCCTAGCCTAGCAGCTTTCTCGCAGGGGCCCGCACTTGTTGTCATACAAATACATACACAGAGATGGGGGGCACGAGGGAGAACGGGCTTGCCCTGCCCAATGTAATGCAGTGGAACACGCCGACTAGTGTAGCGTACTGAAGCCCAGTCTAGTGGAGGGCGTGTGCAAGATCATAGCAAGACTTCTTGCTAGCATATGCTTGTGTTTAATGCAGCGACCTGCTTCTGCATGGTGAGTTTACACATACCCTGCAGTGAAGGTAGTGCATGTTTAAGTGTATGTGTGAGTGTAATATCAGTAATCAGTGTACCTCAAACAGACTGAGTATAACTAGGTCTGGTGTTGCAAGAGGACTGCAGACCTGCACTTCTCCGCTGTCGCCAAGTTTACTCTATCAAGTGCTGCACTAAGACCTGGATCATTTTGTGTATTCGTGTCCTGCAGGCGTAGCGGTGGTCATATTGGAATCGTGGCCTTCAGGCGAGCAGCAAGTACAGGTAAAAATGAAAACAGGAAGTTGCTTGTGTTGTTCCTTTTAGTCTTTACGTCATGCCTGCATTTCTGTGCACATTGCGTGTGTGTGTGTGTGTGTGTGTGTGTTGGTGAATTTGTATGTGAGTGTTTCCTACTGTGGTTTCTGTACTCTCAGACCAGTCTAGATCAGTAGTTGTCAACAGATCTGACCTCAGGACCCACCATTCCACCTAATGAAAAGCTGTGACCCTCCCCCAAAAAATTTAATTAAATATTCACCATTTTTCATCAAACAAAATTAACTGCAAAACCAAAACAACTTCAAGTACCGTATATACTGGCATACAAGCCAACATCACATAAAAACAACCCCCTAAAATTATTTTAAAATGCCCTCATACTAAAATTAAATTGATACCCAAATCATTAATAAAATGTGTACCTAATCACCGATGATAATATAAGTATGTTTATAATAAATATTGATATTTGAGTAAAAAACAAAAATATTACATTTTCAAAATTTACTGAACTTCCTAGCAGCGCTTCAATGGCAGACCCTCGTACACCATTTTCGTGGTTCGCAGTCATTCCCTTTGACTTGATCATTGTTGTTGCTTTTTTCCACTTTTTCTTTGCCTTATCACTAACTTTCTCGGGACCCATTGTTATGTGCTTAAAAAAGAAATAAAAGTAACAAAATAATGATAAAATTAGATGTGGTGCATCTCAAAGACAATTGAAAATAGGCCATTGTACTGAACAGGAAAAAGATATGGAGCAGGTCATTATTGCCATCTACCTTTAAGTATTAGTTTAATTGGCTCCGTTTTTTTCTTCTTCTTAGGATTATTTTGCTAAGCCGTGACCCACTTTTGAAGCCCAGTTCAACAGTTGAGAAACAATGGTCTAGATCAGGGGTCGGCAACCTATGGCATGCGTGCTAGCAGTGGCGCGAGCGCACGGCCAAATAATAATGTTTTTTTTTTTTTTTTTTTTTTTAAAAAGCGCATTTGCCTGAAATTTAGACATCTTCAGTTGCGCGCCATGTTATGTAAAGGATTTACGTTAGGCTTTACGTGGGTTTTTCAGTGTGAGTTTGCCGGGGGGGTTTAAGGGTTATTGTTCTTCTTCTTATGTGATCTTCTTTATTCATTATCCATTATCCGTTATCGGTCAGTTCATAATACGCTACAAAGCCTAGGAGTCTCTTACTCTCAGCCAAAAGGCCACCCAGCCAATGAAAACATGCGCGCGATAAATAAACCAATCATGACGGCTCCTCGAGTGAAAACAACTTGTTCTTTCCAGCCAACGTGGACAGATGACTGGGGCTTTGTGCAAAAAATGACCGTGCTCTTTTGTGCATTATGTACCTCGCGCATCAAGTGTTAAACGTCATTACGAAACGAAACATGAACATGAATTCAAGGCAGGGACATTAAAACGTGCTGTGTCCAGATACGGCAAACATACAGACCCTAAAAACCTTTGTCGCTGCTAAAAACACCACCACTGAAGTTATCTAACAAATTGCTCACTGAATAGCAAAGCATGGAAAACCATTTACTGATATTTTAAAGAAGCGTGTGTGTGCGCGAGCATGTGTGTGTGTGTGTGCGCGCGCGGGCCTTCTGCATTGCTGCTTTTATTTCAAGTTTTGATATTTTCTGCAACAAGATATCATTTATGAATGGTATAGTAGCTGACCATATTACTTGTTTTTTGATTGTAGTTTAAAGAATGAAGAATGGTTGATTCTGGTTAATTCTTGTGGTAAAAAGTTGAAGTCAGAATGGCTACAGGCCTTTCCACATGTTGTTCACATTCATATTTTAGTTAATTGATGAACAATAATAGTGGAAGATAAATAGGTCAGTTATACCAGTGTGCCGCTGGATTTTTATCTTTCCAGAAATTTAGGCCATTATTATGTATTTTTGCACTCTTCAAACAAGGAACTGTAACAGTCATCCATATAAATAGGCGGCAGTAGATTTGTATATACTTTTTATGTACTAATTATCTGCTCGTGAGGTAGCACAGTACATTTAATAACTTAATTTGTTTAACAGAGTGGTTTAAGATTGTACTGTAAAAAATAATAACAAAGCACATAATTCTTTTTTATATTAAGTATTATTCTCTTCTTTTTATATACTAATTATCTGCTTATGAGGTAGTACAGTGAAATATTTGAGATAACTTCATTTTCAAACATTTTCGACGGATGGTGTGCCTCGGAACTTTTTTATAAATAAAAGTGTACCTTGGTTCGAAAAGGGTTGAAAAACACCGAGTTATGCGATTAAAATGTCTATCTATGTTGTATATTTGGACTGGTGTAAAATGACAGCTCTTTTGGATATTAAGAAAATGTTGTGCGATTCATTAATCTTGGTGTGGCACACTGATATACAAGGAAATTTGAAAGTGGCACTCCTCACCGAAAAGATTGCTGACCCCTGGTCAAGATCAAGGTTGTCAAACTCAGTTTAACTTTTGGGAACGATCAACATTTTCTGCTTCAGGTGGGCTGCACTAGTAAAAGAATGTGAACTCCAAATTATAGCTTTTTTAGCTTTGTTTTTCAGTACAATGCCTTATAAGCATTAACTTGCCCTACATTTTATAATCAAGGACGACATGGATAGATAGATAGATAGATAGATAGATAGATAGATAGATAGATAGATAGATAGATAGATAGATAGATAGATAGATAGATAGATAGATAGATAGATAGATAGATAGATAGATAGATAGATAGATAGATAGATAGATAGATAGATAGATAGATAGATAGATAGATAGATAGATAGATAGATAGATAGATAGATAGATAGATAGATAGATAGATAGATAGATAGATAGATAGATAGATAGATACTTTATTCATCCCCGTAGGGAAATTCACACTTCCAGCAGTCTACCCCGTTGTTTATTAACAGATGAACATGATGCCCTAGGGGTGCTTGTAGCAACGTCTCGCCAGTCCAAAAATTCGACATCCCTGCGGCAGATGGAAAACTTTTCTTTGTGAAAATCCAGGGATACACCACCTCGTGTTAGCAAGTCCGCCTCCTCTCCGATTCCCCCGGCTTTCGTGTCTCTGTTTAGCGGCGTTGAAGCCGGATTGCTCCGGGTAGCTCCGGGTGGCTACACGTTAGCGTCCGGAATGCTAAACGTGAGCCACGTTTCCGCAAAACACAGCAACTGCGCTCCCTGTGCGCTTCGATGTTTTCCACCAGCACTCGATGATCTTATTTGGTCGTGAGTTCGCATTTACCATGATTACGGATGCTACCGAAGACTTATAACGCCGCTAGATCTTTTCAAAAACAATTTTATTCATAAACAATGTAAAGTTTGGCTTTGAATGTGTAAACTGGTTTGTTTCAACAGTTAAGTGAATACAGCTATACACTTTAACCAACTCATCTCGCTATACAAGTTCAACACTGCCCTCCAGTGGCTGGAGAGTGCATTTGGTTTGCATTTATTTATACATATATATATATATATATATATATATATATATATATATATATATATATATATATATATATATATATATATATATATGTGTGTGTGCGTGTGTGCGTGTGCGCGTGTGCGTTTATATACGTGTGTGTGTGTGTGTGTGTATATATACATATATATATTTGTATGTATGTGTGTGTGTATATATGTGTGTGTGTACAGTTAATACGCAGTAATAACGTGTCCTACCATAACTATGCAGATTACACTCAGATTTACATCTCGCTGACAGCAGGTGAACATGGGCCCGTGAACTCACTCTGTCACTGCCTCCAACAGCTCACTGTGTGGATGCAAAACAAGTCTCTCCAACTAAACTCAGACAAGACTGAAGTCATTGTCTTTGGCCCACAAAAACCCAGAGAAAGTGTCATGAGTCATCTGGAATCACTTAGTTTAAAAGCTAAAAATCAGGTTAGAAATTTCGGGATAATAATGGACTCAGACCTAAACTTTAACCGCCACATTAAATTCATAACATCATCAGCCTTTTACCATCTCAAAAACATTGCCAGAATCAAAGGTTTACTGTCTAAACCAGACTTAGAGAAACGTATTCATGCATTTATTTCTAGCAGGTTAGACTGTAACGGCCTTCTTACTGGACTTTCTAAACGAGCTGTAAGACAGCTGCAGAACATCCAGAACGCTGCTGCTCGGGTCCTGACTAGAACCAGGAAGTACGACCATGTTAGTCCTGGCTTCCTGTCATTTAGAGAATAGACTTTAAAACAGCTCTGCTGCTGTATAAGTCTCTTCATGGTCTAGCACCAAAGTACATCTGTGACATGTTGGTCCCATATGAACCATCTCGGACCCTGAGAACCTCAGGGACAGGGCTTCTGCTGGTGCCCAGAGCCAGGACTAAACAGGGTGAAGCTGCGTTATAGTTCCATGGAGCTAAACTCTGGAAAAGTCTTCCTGATGACGTCAGACAGGCGTCTACTCTGACAGTGTTTAAGTCCAGGCTGAAAACAGCTCTGTTCAACTGTGCATACAACTGAAAGGGTTCTATCTGCACTCTTCACTTTTACTTTATTTTAAATCATTGATTTTATTATGTTTTATCTGTGGTTTTAATGCATTTTAAAAACCACATTTTAAATTTTCAATGTATTTTCTTCTATGTTTTAACTGTAATTGTGTGTTTTTAACCTGTCTCTTTGCCATTTCTGTAAAGCACTTTGAATTGCCTTGTGTATGAATTGTGCTATACAAATAAACTTGCCGTGCCTTGCCTTGACTTGCCTATATGTGTGTGTGTGTGTGTCTACATATGTGTGTGTGTATATGTATATATATATTAGGGTGGTCCTTATTTTTCGACTTTTAAAATTTCATGCTCTGACCCCTTGAATATGTTCCAATATATACAAAACGTAATTAGGCAAAGTTTCATCAAAATCAAAGGATATTTAGAGGTTGCTCAAGGCCTCTGAAATTTTGGTATGAAAAATAAGGATTTTTCGCACATTATATCAGACCTAGTGTACAAAGTTACTGGCACAATAAATAATTGTGACACCAAGACATGGTGAAAAAAGTTGAGAAACTATTTGCTGAGTGGCAGGGACTGAAAAAGAATTCAACTCGTGAAACAGAGACACAGAGAAAAAAGGAGAATGCGTTCAAAGCCAACTTCAACAACCTGTTTGATGTGGCACATGCTGAAGCCTTGACTCTAATTAAAATGGAAGAAGACCGCGAGTTTCTTTTGGCACAGAGAGAAGATGGACGACGTGGCTCGATGACATCGGTAGACAAGGTCCTTGAGAAAAAAGAAAAAGCCACACAGAAGAGACAATATAAAGAGGAAACCAGAAAGCGTAGATCTGATCAAGAAATTGAGGCGATGAGTCAATCAGTGACATTGGAGGGCAGCAGTGAAACTTCGGATGAGGAGGAGTCTGGCAACTTTTCTCCAGACAGCGTTGCCTGCAGTAGCTCAACTTCCGATACCAACCAATCTAAAAGAGGCAGAAAGCAAATCATCTCCCCAGAGCTGTCGTCTAGTCTGGATCGAACCGGTATTTCCGATAGGAAAGCAATGCTTCTTGTCAGTGAGACAGCAAAGAGTTTGGAACATGATCTCTCAGAATTCTCTTTAAATCGAAGCTCAATTCGGCGACAGCGGCATGAACACAGAAAAACACAGGCCACAGCTATTAAGCATGCCTTTGATCCAAAAGCTCAACTGGTTGTTCACTGGGATGGTAAACTTCTTCGTGATTTGACTGGCTCCGAGAAGGTAGATCGGCTACCAGTTTTAGTGTCTGGACCTGGAATTTCACAACTCTTGGCTGTACCGAAACTTGGATCTGGCACGGGACAGGAACAGGCTCGTGCTGTGACAGACACCTTAAATCAGTGGGGTATATCTGATCAGGTGAAGGGTATGTGCTTCGACACAAACAGTTCCAACACCGGTCGCCAATCCGGAGCTTGCGTGCTTTTGGAGCAGATGCTTGGCCGTGACCTGATGCACTTTGGATGCCGTCACCATGTCATGGAGCTTATTGCAGGTTGTGCATTTTGGACGTGCATGGGATCGTCTTCTAGTCCAGAAATCCAAATCTTCAAGCGATTTAAAACGCAATGGAGCTTCATCGACTCCAGTGACTTTCAGAATGCAAACAGTGATGAGTACACCAGACAGAACATCGCAGATGTTAGAGACAGCCTCAACGGTTTCATTTCTGAAACCCTTCAAGCGAACCAACCAAGAGACGACTACCGGGAGTTGCTCGAGCTTGTCCTTGTCTATCTCGGAGGCATACCTGAGCGAGAAGTGAAGTTTATGGCACCAGGGGCGATGCATCAGGCGAGATGGATGGCCAAGGTGATATATTCATTCAAGGTGTGGATGTTTTGACACCAGTTCCGACTGACTGCCCGTGAGGAAAAAGGTCTTCGTGACGTGTGTCTTTTCTATGCTAGGATATATGTTAAGGCTTGGTTCCTGTGTCCTGTGGCAGCCAGTGCTCCTCGCCATGATCTCGCTTTTCTAAAGGACCTGGTGAACTATGGGAACATCAACAAAGCCATCTCTCAAGCGACAAGCAAAAAGTTTGCAACTCATCTCTGGTATCTTTCTGAAGTCCTTGTTGGCTTGTCCCTTTTTGATCCCGACGTATCGCATGAAACGAAAACTGACATCTCGAGTGCCATGAAGTCAACCCCAGGAGCGGAAGAACCAGAAGTTAAAGGCCAGGTGGATCTGAAGTGCGTCAATGACAAGAAACTCGCAGATTTTGCAACCACTAATACCATCAAGCTGCTGCAGCTTCTCGAGATCTCCACCAGCTTCTTGGATGCAGAACCGACCACATGGAATGGCCGCATTGATTATAGAGAGGCATGTGACAAGGTGAAAGCATTGTCTGTCATCAATGACCACACAGAGCGAGGCGTCGCACTGATTCAAAACTTCAATGGTCGTCTCACCCACAATGAAGAACAATTACAGTACCTGTTACTGGTGGTTGCAGAACATCGCAAAAGGTTCCCGAATACTCAAAAACAGACCATCGTGAAACAGAAATGAACACTTTGTGAACATACACAACATTTGATGATAGGCTATGTTACAATGATAAACTTAATGATTCGTTGAGGTAATTGCTGAACTGAGAGCAAACGCATTGTTTTTCCAAAGACAATCGGCCTGTTTTATGTGAACTCTGAACTGGTGATTTGGAAATTATTATTCGACTATTACTCGGTAGACTGTTTGGTGTTGGCTTGGTTCTATTTTCACTTATCATATTGTTTTTGTACTGTATGCACATCAAACTGTAAGATTTGTTTTCACACTGTTTTGCATAATGCACATGATCTGTGTTGGTGAAGTTGCAAATTTAGTTCATTTTATTGACGCCCAAATTTGGATGTTATTTGGAAATGCCGATCACGCACAGTGAATGAAACCTCGAAAGGGTGGTGGCTGTTGAGGTAAAAATAAATACAATATTGTTATATTTACTTGTAACTTTTCTTGTGTTACAATTATAAGCAATGGACTGAAATTGGATGTTCTAAAACGCCGTACACATAGGGTTAAGATTTCCGTTTTTTCTCTAAAATTGCCAAAATTTTACCATTTTGGGAAATTTCAAAGTTGTTGAGCTACCTCTAAATATTATCCAAATTGTTCAAAATTGCACACAGTGTGTTTTTATCGATATAAGAACATATGCGGGGGGTCAGAGCCCAATATTTCCCCCCAAAAATTTCGACCCCCATTAAGGACCACCCTAATATATATATATATATATATATATATATATATATATATATATATATATAATTTTTTTTTTACATATCTGGTCTAGGGAAGCAAGGTTGGATGTAAGCAAGCACTGGTTCTGAAAATATATCATGGGTCTTTGTAATTTTCTAGGAAATTCGATTTTAACTGCCATGATGTTTATTGGTTGACTGAGCCTAGTTAAACCTCTAAAAATTAATGGAACACATTTCACGGATCCCTTGACAGCATGGGTCGTCGGGGCTCCAATGAGAACGCAATATTGGACAGCTTTCTCCACTGTTGGCGGTTCCTGGCCTTTTCTTGGGTCGTGGCAAAGTTGGTACCAGTCCATTCCTTTATGTTGTCGGCCCAGTTCTTTTTTGGTCTTCCTCTCCTCATGCCCCCTTGGACTGTGCTTAGGATAATTATCTTGGCCAGTGCTGATGATCTTGTGACGTGAATGTTACCACTTAAGTTTCTGTCCGCGCACAATTGACAACAATTATTTGTAGGGTCCAGTGTGCCTTCTGATGTTATTGTGCAACGTTTTGTTTGTCACATGGGCTAAGTAGCTGATGGAAGTTTACTGTAGTATCACATCTCCAGGGCCTGAATATTGTTTTCCAGTTTTGCTGAGAGAGTCTATGTTTTGCAGGCATAGAGGAAGATGGAAGTAGCCAGCGCTTGCATGAGGCTAACTTTGATATCGCTGCTATGTTCTTGTCCCTCCAGAAGGGATTAAGTCTGGAAAGTGCGGTTGTGGTTCGAGCTATCCTGGCCATTATTTCTGGTTCTGACCCCTATTCTGATATGACAGCTCCAATATATTTAAATTTGGTGACAGGTTCTAGCTCTCTGTGGCTTACTGGTCACAAAAATAACCTTGCAACAACATAGTAATAAGAAATGCTGATCAAACAGTTAGCCTTTCGCACCAAAAAGTATCACTTTACCATTTACCGTTTAAAAAAAATGTTGGCGATCCTTGCTGTATGCTAAAATGCAACCCAAATGCACAAGGAAGACAACAAAGACTCAAAATGACCAAAACGATCCTTTTTATTTGTATTTTTTTGACCCAGCTTTTTGAGGTTTTTGTGTAGCCGTAGCAGAAAAATGGTAATTATGCTAGCTCCCTTGAGGTATTGAGCATGATATGTTAAATAAATGCTAATTTCTCGGGCTACCATTTTTTTTAAAAGAACGCATGTTTATATTTTAGTTCATGTGTTTTTCTTTTTAATAAGTATTGCCCGGGTGCTGAGGAATGCTCTTCCCCCTGAGATTCGATCTGTAAGCTCAGTGGAACTGTTTAAATCTAGGCTAAAACACACTTCTATTCTATAGCATATGAATAACCTATGTTTCTGTTGACAATATCTGTGTATTATTTGTTATTGCAACATCCATTGCAGCCTGGTCATCCTGGAAGGGGGATTACCTCATATGAGGTCCCTTCTCAAGGTTTCTTCATTTACCTCATGTTGAGGTTTATGAGTTTTTTCCTTGCCCTCTTGTAGGTTTTAGTTTAGGGGATGGTGTAATAATAGTCTGTTGTTTGCAGTAATCTGTAGCCTGTGCAGCCCTTTGAGACTCTTTGTGATTAAGGGCTATACAAATAAACATGACTTGACTTAACTATTGTTTTTTTTAATGAATGAACTTATTTTTACCACTTTGGGGGCGCTAAATAACACAACTTGTCCCTTTGACTAAACCAGGTTTCAATTGTATAATTCAGACTTTTTTTCTCCCAAAACGTAATTGACCCTTTTTTTTCAATCAAGAGTTATTTCATTGCTATGTACAGATTTCACCTCTTTCAGCTAATCTCATAAAACATTCAAGCCATTAAATTTCAATACCATCAACTACACTCCCCAACCCCTAAACCATGTAAGACATTAACATTTTTACGTATCACAAAAAACACAATGTCGAATACACACTGTTAAGAGAAAACATTTTTTTGTTTATAATATGGCCTTTATTATACAAAAATGGTCAAAATAGTTGACAGGCCATCAATGGCCCTTGGTGCCGTAGTTTGGAAAGAACTAATATACACTGTTTTGTCAGCTTGGTGTACCTTGAAAAACCAATATGATGCATTTTGATGTTACTTTGCTCAAAGGCGCTTCAGGAAGAAAACCAGTAATTGAAGCAAAAAATTCTCATCCTAATTTTAAATGTGTGTTTTATCCAACTTCTGTTGTTTTCGGTACAACAAATTGTTAAGTAAACTCATTTTATTTGTCCTTTCAGAAAGCCCTTTTTTTCTGTGCTCACATCCTTTTTCACATACATAAATACTTTTATAATTCAAGTTAGGGTTGAAGCAAAGTGTTTTTCAACTAAGCCACTTTAAAAAACGGCACGTTAGTCATGACAGAGGAGGCGACACAAATGTGAGCACCAACAATTTATTTCTTTATCGACACTGACAGTGCCGAGGTGCGGGAGTGAGGCTGATTTGCTTTTTCCACTTTCACACCCAAGTTTAATTTCACACCACGAAACTCGTAGACGCATTTCGATTCAGTGCTCCGTTGGACCGCGGTGGACTCGAGGCCGTTCACCGGGGCCCTAAGGCCGTTCACCGGGCCCCGGAACTCAGCTCGGCGACTCCGTGCACTCGGCTAATTTGCTTGTTATTGCCGCTACCGATGGAAGCAAAGCGTGTCTGTTGGCAAGCCAGGTTTAGTTCCACTCGCTGGTTTAAATGTGCACATGGAAGCTGATGTGAACTCCCTTTGGGTTAGCGCCCCCCCCCCCTCCCATCCCCTCCTTCTATTGTTCCTGACAACATTAAAATAGGTTGTATTATTTCATTGATGGAGATGCTCACGCCTGGTTGACAAATGTTTCTATTCCAATTGTTGCAGATGTCACGCACTGATGGCTTTATTTTGTGTGACAAAAACACTGCTTGTTAGCACGACCTTTTGTATAAAAACAGGGGAAAAAACGAAAAAGAGCCGACAATATATCCCGGACTAAAACTTTTGCAACGTGTCTTCAAACAACTGCCTCGCAATTTGCTTGATTATTTATTTAATTAATTATTGATTATTTTAACAATCGATGAATCGTTCGATTTCTTTTTTGATGAATCAGATTCAAAATAATACATGTTTTTTAAGTTTTGAGAGAAAAAAAACAACAACAAAATAGTCTATGATATAAAACAATAAAAATATCCAAGTGTTTTGTCAAATAGCTTAACACTAAACAAAAATAGATACACATTTAGGTTATACACCTGCAAATATGTAAGAAACCTTTTTTATAAAGCAAAAAAAAAAAAAAAAAAGAAAACATGAGAGAACAATGTGAGTTCTTCATAGGATCAAAACGACCTTCTGCATTTTTAAAGTTTTTATGCTTATGGACATTTTTACTTTTTAAATTTGTTTTACCTGCAGGCAGATGTGGTAGCGATAGCCGCAGCGAAAGCAGGCGAACCTTTGAGGGGCGTAGTCATGATTTGCGGCCTGGTCCTCAATTGAGTTTGCATAGCGGTGCGAGCTTTGCCAGCCATTATTACTGTTTGAAGCAAAACTGCAGATAAAAAAAAGTACGAAACAGTAACCCAATGGTAGAAAAAGTTGCAAAAAGGGCACTTATAATCAATGTTCCCTCTAATTTTCCACGGGTCTTAGCGTTCATTCAAAGTCGGTGAGCAACGCTTCAAACAACAGTGAGCAACCATAATCCCAAGTGTGGCAAGATAATTAATTATCAAACATGTCCAAAACTTGACATCAAGTTACATTTTGCTGGGTTTCCGGCATTGCAAAATTATTTTTCTCTTTTGAATGAATTGACTCATGTACTATTGCAAAGGTTGCACGGCCTACAAACGTCGTTTGTTCGTACAATTCTTTCACAAGATATCCATTTCTTTTTATTTCCTGATTTATTTTGTCGTATAATATTAACATTTTGGGGGCTTATTTAGTCAGTTGTAAGATACAGAACTGTAATTAATCACATTTTTTAGTGGAAGTACAATGTTGGCAACAAGGATCACTTGATATAATTGGAAATTATTTGAATGCAACGCAAACTTTTTCTTCTTTTTTCCGTGTTTTTTTCTACTTTTTTTTTAAATTCCTTTAAAAAAAATCTCATTGTGTTTATTTTTTCCGAGCTGTTGCATTTTTCTTTTTGTTCTCTATTTACTTTTTTCCTACATTTCTTTTTCTTTTCTTTTTTTCTGGCTTTTTTTCTAAACTTTTCTTTCTTTGTTTCTCTTCCTTTTGTTTCTTTTTTTCTCAGCTTTTCACTACTTTTTCATTTTGGTATTTTTTTCTTTTTTGTTCTATTCCCCCCTTCTTTTAAGACATTTTGTGCATAATTTTACATAATATTTGGTCATGTTGGGATCAAAGAAGCAAAAACAACCTGAAGAGCCGTTTAGGACCCGAAGGAGCCGGTTCCTTTTAGTTAGCCGAGCCGAAGAAGCCGGTTCGCGAATAACTGTACTAAATTTATTCAACTTTACTCGACTTCAAAATACCACATTTAGGACCAACGTCAGGTGAACCCGTGTATTTTTACCTTCATGCACTGTAACTTTGACTTAAGTCGCTTCTTAATTAGTAATTTTGAGCCCTCATCTTTGTGCGCTGGCTAGATTTTCTTGTGCGCTGGCTAGATTTTCTTGTGCGCTGAGAATGTGCGAGCAGTGCGCAATTGCGCACGTTCGCAGCTTAGAGGGAACACTGCTTACAATACATTTTACATGATACGACAGGAACTTCTGCATGCTTGTCCTACTGCATTCAGGCTCTTCCCCCTCATTCCTTACTTGCACTGAAAGGAAACAACCAGCAGTTCCGTTATAGTTGTATAATGACAATAAAGGCCATTCATAAATAATACAGTTTCGGGGCGCAGTCTGCCAGATAAAAGTTCGATTACAAGTTCAGCGCCGGACCAAGAGGAATTTGCACAATAAAATGTGGTCTTGAGTTGCCCTCTGCTGGATAAACTGGTACTACAAGCATGTGCTCTCAACACCACAATGAAATTTAATGTACTCATATTTACATTGATTTAAGGTGCTGAATAACGCAACAACAAATTGTTGAGTAAACTCATTTTATTGATTTGTTGTCGCAAACCTTGTTTGACACATTTAATATCAGAACACAACTACAAGGAAACACATGTAAATAGAACATGTTCACCATACAGATTGATTCTTCATCCTCTGATGGATTCTTCATCCCATGTGAAGAACAACTGATATTAGAGCAGTCTACTGAGAAGCTGCAACCAAGTCACGTGCAAGACAAAAATACACAAAAACTGTTAAAATAAAATACTTTCTGTTGCCCTAAATCAGGCATGTCAAACATGCAGCCCGCAGTCTGGCTCATGCCCATTGGATGACTTAACCCAGCCACCCATACATTTCTGACTACCTATGTTTAAACACAACAACAGGTTTCTTTGTCATTTATATTAAAACATATGATTTTTTTAAATAAATACAGACTAAATGCAATAAAGAGCAATAAAAGATATACGCTCAGCTTTAGTAGTTTAGTAGTCTAATCTTATTGCCCATGCACTGCTAAAACTTTTTATTGTATTTCTTTATTATTCATTTCAAACCAGTATGACAATAATGGCAAAAATTACATATATAATTTTTATAACTCCCATTTGAGTTTGTATAGCGTGGTGAGTTGGCTCAAGTGTAAAACTGCATTCACTCATTTGTTCAAATAAACCAGTCAACACATTCCATGCCAAATATGAAAAATCATGTTTTACAATGTTTGTGAATGAATGTGTTATGCTTGGGAAAGATTGCTTGTTATCTATGATTGATGTATGGGAGGCTACAAAAGTAGGCTGAATGACGAATCATAATATCCCAAAACTACAGGTAAGCTAGAAATCTTAAGTTTACACTCTTACTGATCCAGCCCGCCTGAGAACAGTAAATCTAGAAATCTTAAGTTTACACTCTTACTGATCCAGCCCGCCTGAGAACAGTAAATCTGGATCGGGCCCCAGAGCCATCTGTGCACTAGATCCATGTTTTTAGACCAATGTGCGAGACTTTGTCGGTTGAGCAGCAGGGAAGTTGATTTTCCCACAAAAAACATGTCATTGTTCAGCATCTTGGCCTTCTTTAAGTGATAACAACAAAATGAAATAAGATCCCCCAAGTTTGATTTGAATTGTTCAGTCCTACTTATCCGTTTTAAATGATGACTTCACTTTCAAAACTAATATTCCCAATCTAAGTTGAAACCATTTTTTTTTCATTCCACTGCATACATTCCTAAACTCAAATAACTTATCTCCAGGACAATTACTGCATGTTGTGGCCAACTAATATGTGAGCTTGGGGCGACTAATGGTTGAGCTTTACTAACAAACTCTCACACCACTGGGATTTGTAGATTAGTGTCGCTTTTTGAGCTCATACCCGACCGGCTGACTTGCGGTCAATTGGGGCCCCCCAGTCCCTCCATGCAGATGCAGCCTCGCAGTCATGATAATGAGCCACAGGATGGGGCGCCTCAGCAAAACAAATCCTGCATGCATGTGCTGTTAAGTGAGAGCACTTCTAAAGAGATTTACCTGATTTGTGCCGGTTTATGCCCTGATGCGATATGCAGCAGCCCGCCTCATTACTGCACCTAAACATGTTTGCATGAGCGCAAGTTCACCAATTAGGACTGAAGTGTGAATTGTAGTTGTGCCTTGTTAAAGTGCTTTAACAAAGCAAGGGAGGATGCGACGAGGGGCCGGCTAGTGTTGCATGCTTACTTGGGTGTAATGACCTAGCATCCGTGACATCTTGTTGAATCCACTTCTGCTTGCCTTCACTTCTCTGTCTGTGCCGGTCCGTTCCTCCGTTATACCGTTATGCCCTTCTTGCCCCTTCAAAGCCATGAAGCAAATTTGACCTTTAAGCTTAGTTGGAGGACACAACAAAAATAACAGACACACGTCCGTGTAAACATGTAACGCATGGGACGGATCGACAAAGGATGATGATATTAAATAAATAATGAGGTTGCAAATACTTTGAAATCAATTTTTTGGAAAATCACAAAGGTTCCGTCCATCAACCAATGCGATAATAAGGATGAATGTATAAATGGTCAGACTGACAGACAAACAGATGGATGGTTAGATTTTCAGAAGGCTGGATGGATGGCTGGGTGGATGGATGGAAGA
Organism: Urocampus carinirostris; assembly: GCF_059441175.1. Taxonomy (NCBI): domain Eukaryota; kingdom Metazoa; phylum Chordata; class Actinopteri; order Syngnathiformes; family Syngnathidae; genus Urocampus; species Urocampus carinirostris. Next base: position 43,825,921 of record NC_142352.1, read on the forward strand.
AAACTGCGAACTCCAGAAAAGCAGCTGGCCTGGATGAAGTACCAAGGCACTTCGCAGACCATCTGTCTGAGGTTCATCAACATCTACAACCGGTCTTTGGATGGACGGATGGAGGGACAGAAAGACAGCAGTACAGACAGATGCATGAACAGACAGATGGATGGACATATGATCAGATTGTCAGATGTACTGATAGTGGATGGATGGAAGAACATAGGGTTCGATGGATTGATTGATAGATGTATGAATTGATGGACAGATGTGTGGTCGGAATGAAAAATGGACTGATTGACTGATGGGTAGATGGAAGGATGGATAATTTGACAGAAGAATAGATGGTTACTCAAGGCCTTCAATGTGCACCTGTCTTCTGCCTCGAAAAAGAAAAGGAATTGTTTGAGCTAATTCAATGTGTAAGGTAAATATGTATTTTTCTGAAGTTTAAGTCAAGTCACGTTAATTGTATAGCCCAGTGCAACTAGGGGAGATAAAACTTTTGACAAGCCGTATGGTAATATCAAAGCTGCATACAAAGCTGCCCTCCACCCTCACCATCATGGATCCGGCAATCTTTGCCTTTTTCTGACTCCCAAGTATAAACCTTTGGTGACATTATCCACAAGTATATGTCACCATGTACACTGGGTCTGTTGACTCACTTACAAACAACTTCAATACTGCTTTGGTTAATGTTCTTGATTCGGTGGCGCCCCTAAGGCATAAATTTTGACCTAAGAAGAATACACCTTGGTTTACTGAAGAAACCAGGTTACTCAAACAAGGTTGCAGAAAACTTGAACGAAATTGGCGCACTACTAAGCTGGAGGTCTTCCAACTGGCCTGGTGTGACAGCTTGCTGAAATATAAAGTAGCTCTTGCCTCAGCTAAAGCATCGTTTTTCTCTAAGATTATTGTTAAACGTAAGAATAATCCGAAATTTTGGCTTGACACAGTGGCGAAACTTACCAGACAACAACTTAACCCAAATAGTTGTACTTATTCTGCTAACGACATTATGGAATTTTTTAATAAAAAGATTCAACTAATCAGGAATAAATTTTAAAAGAACGCTCTGTATCCTCCTTCTATCTCAAAGATGTGGAGGTGTTAGGTAAGGACCGTATCGGCGGTTGTTCAGAAACATTCTCCAGTTTCAATGATTTGTCCCTTGATAATCTAACACAAATGGTCAGTAGGGCCAAACAAACTACATGCCTGCTCGATTAGTTTCCAGCTTCACTGGTGAAGGATCTGTTTGGGATCTTGGGACCATCAGTTTTAAATATTATTAATATATCGCTATCCTCAGGTATTGTTCCTGTAGCCTTCAAGTCTGCCGTCATTAAACCCATGCTTAAGCGACCTAACCTTGACCCAGAAAGCCTAGGTAAGTATAGGCCAGTGTCAAATCTGCCATTTTTTGCAAAATTACTTGAAAAGGTCGTTGCACAGCAGCTAAATGACTTCATGTCAGAAAACAACCTCTTTGAAACTGTCCAGTCAGCATTTAGGGCAAATCACTCTACTGAGACAGCCCTGGCTGAAGTAACCAATAATCTCCTTTTAGCAATAGATTCCGGTGCCTCATCAATGTTACTGCTGCTGGATCTCAGCGCAGCTTATGATACTGTCGACCACAACATATTACTGGTTCATCTAGAATGCATTGGTATCTCAGGAACTGTACTGTGGTGGTTTAGGTCCTACCTGTCAGACAGGATGCAATGTGTTAACTATGGCAATCTGACCTCTAAACAATCTAATGTCCCCTGTGGTGTTTCTCAAGGCTTTGTACTTGACCCCCTTCTTTTTAGTATTTATATGATCCCGCTTGGTGACATTATCCGCAAGTATAATATTAGTTTCCATTGCTATGCAGATGACACTCAACTGTATGTGCCACTGGAAACAATTGGAGATTTAAGTTGTAGAAATCTGGAGGCTTGCCTTACTGAGATTCAAAGATTGATGTCACTTAATTTTTTACGCCTTAACCCAGAAAACAATGAAATGATTATTGGTCCAGCTCACTGTCGTCAGTTGTTTTCAAACACTACCCTGAACCTAGACAAATGTAATATCACCCATAGTGACTCGGTCAAAAATCTAGGTGTTATATTTGATCCTAATCTGTCGTTTCAGTTACACGTGAAAAATATCACTAGAATAGCTTTCTACCACCTTCGTAATATTGCGAAGATTTGTTCCAATCAGATGCAGAGGTTTTAATTCATGCATTTATTACTTCTTGGCTTGATTACTGTAATGTATTGCTTTCTGGTCTCCCGATGTCTAGCATTAAAAGTTTGCAGCTGGTTCAGAATGCGGCAGCTAGACTTTTGACTAAGACCAAAAAGTTTGAGCATATTACTCCTGTATTGGCCAACTTGTACTGGCTCCCAGTCCACTTAAGATGTGACTTTAAGGTTCTCTTATTAACATTTAAATGTTTGCATGGCCTTGCACCCTCTTATCTCTCTGATTTGATTTTCCCCCTATGTTCCTGCACGGAGTCTACTTGTGACTCTGAGAGCCAAGAAGTCTGCAGGCTCGTTATGGAACGCCCTGCCTCCGGGGATAAGATCTGCAACCTCAACGGAAGTTTTTAAATCGAGGCTTAAGACACACTTCTATTCCAAAGCTTATGATTGATGCCCACCTCATATTCTGTATTGTCCTGTCTTTTTCCGACTGCCTGCCTGGCTGATACGAAGGAGAAGGACAATTTGTGAGGAGTCAGCGGACCAGCGTCTGACCTGAAGCATGTCAACCCCTGCATTTACCAGCTGGCAGAGATGGGAAGCTGCGTCGTGGCCATCATAGACTTTTTGGACTAGTTTACAGGCTGGGGGCGTTGTTGCGGTCATGCTCTCTCCGGACATTTTCAACATCTTACCTAGTGTTGACTATTCTGTGTACAGTAATGCTAATTGTGATTCACCCTGGTCAATCCTGAAAGGGGGATTACCACATGTGAGGTCCTTTCTCAAGGTTTCTCTTTTTTCCTCACACTGAGGTTTTTGAGTTGTTCCTTGCCCGCATGCTGGTTTAAGATCAGGTAATTGTGCAATTGTGTAATTGTAATCCTGTGCAGTCCTTTGAGACATTTTTGTGATTAAGGGCTATATAAATAAATGCGCCTTGACTTGACTTGACCTTTCAGGAATATGACAAAGACAGCTATAAAGAAAATTCTGACATGGCCTGAGGACACTCTCTCTCAGCTGCAGGGCTGTTTTCAACAATCTTGTTGTGTTGTAAAGTCATGACTTACAGATATACAGTAATCCCTCGGTTATCGCGGTTAATGGGGACCGAAACCACCCGCGAAAAGTGAAAATCCGTGAAGTAGCGACGCCCCTTCAAAAATGCTTAAAAAAACAAACAAAATTAAATTATTTCATTTTAGTATTATTATGTTTTAGACCCGCGAAGCTCTGCACCCGGAAACGTGGAACCGTGAAGTAGCGAGGTCCCACTGTACACTGATACTGTTTCTTATCTTACATCAAGACCTGAATGGAAAATGTCACAAAAATCAAAAGAATCAGGGTATTTCCAAACCAAAAACCCTGGATGATAAGCGAAGTTCGTGCTCTCATCTAAGTACCTAACCTTTTGGGTCAGGGGACAAGGCCCTTTACTCCATGGTTACTCCGGTGATGAACTAAAGAGAGTCACCAGGGTTCCCAAGGTGACCTATGCAAGGAGGATTTGGGAGGACTTCGCTGCAAAATGACCCAAGAGGATGTGGCGGGTTCTAGAAAAAAACACAAACATCAAGGGCCACAAACCGATTGAGTATTGGGGATGATGCTTCACTTACAGATGATTTCAACCATTTCTTTGCCCGCTTTGATGGTGGGAAGTTGCAAGCAGCTGCACCAAAGACACTTTGAACCACTAATAGCAGCACACTGGTACTTCGGGAGCATGAAGTGAGACCTGTGCTGAAAACTGCGAACCCCGGGAAAGCATCCGGCCCGGATGACTTACCTGGGATAGTGCTAATGGACTGCACAGACAATCCGGCTGCGGTCTTCATCAAAAATTTCAACCGGTTAAATTTTTCGACATTCCCAAAAAAATGTTTGCATCTACCGTTTATGTAAGTCGAATGGTCGTAAGTAGGGGGGCGTCTGTATTGTCCTAGAGATCCTGGTGGATAAACCCTTCCCAACTGGGGTTCTCCCCCATTTGCAGATCGATTGTGGACTTTCTCTCCAACCGACCGCAGGATGTGAAACTCAGCCACTTCTCCTCAACCCTGACACTAAACCTCGCAACACTTAAGTATAGGTGCTGAGGTCTCTACTTTTTACCTTGTATGCCTTGGACTGTTCACTTACTCACCCCATTAACACGATTGTGAAGTATGCTGACGACATTACCTTAGTAGGAGTAGTCTCTGATGGGGATGCGAAGGCATATAGGAATGAGGTGGTGATGCTTACGACGTGGTGTTTGTTAAACAAACCTATACTTCACAAAATCCAAGGAAGTCATACTTGACTTCAGAAGGGCAAACACAAACCAAGCCCGTCTTAGCATAGATGGAGACCATGTGAAGAGTGTCTACTTCCTCAAACGCCTGGTCATGAAGATCACTGACTGGTCTGCTAACAACAGGGCTATGGCTGGGAAGGCCCAGCAGCGACTCTACTTCCTGTCAGGAGAAACAACCTGACACAGAGGTTTCTGGTGCCCTTCTACAATGCCACAGTTGAAAGTATTCTTGCATACGTCGACGTGTAGAATGCTAGGAACAAGGGAGGGGACAGGAAAAAACATGTAGATGTGCAGACATTTTTGTGATTAAGGGCTATATAAATAAACGTGACTTGACTTAATCAACATAGTTCAAAAGATCAGACTCTGCTCTCTACCCAGTCTAAAAGTAACTGCCGGCTTGCAATATTGTAGCTGTGTCATTAACATTATAAAATAGAACTCCCACCCAGCCACCACCTCTTTGACCTGTTGCCCTCTGTTGGGCACTACAGGTCCCTCAAAACTAGGACAAATAGGCTCAGAGAAAGCTTATTCCCTAGGGCCGTAACCACTTTTAACAAAGGTACACAATTATGGAAACATATCTTGCAACTGATTAGTTGGTAAATGGAAAAAAATTGTGTATATATATATATGTGTGTAATTGCATGAAACTGCGAATATACACCTTGTGAATTACATTGGGTTTTAGAAATTGCTGCTTCATGTTGTTGCACTTATTTTCATTTCACTATTATTACAATGTGCTATTCTTTTTCATCTCATAATTATGATAACTTGAGCCAGATTTCAAAGCAATACATTGTGATTATTTGTCTGCATATTAAACCTGATAGTCTTTTATCTCTTTATTGCACGTTTTACCCAGGAGTGCCATGTCTAATCTCGTTGCATACAATCAATTACATTTGATTTTAGTAGATTCTATTCCATTCTATTCTATTCCATACTTTATCCCTGTGCAACATAGGACGCAAAGCACTCAAATATTTTGGTTCAACAACTAGAATGTCCAACCAAAATGTAACACTTGATGGATCAATTTGTATTTGTGAATTGGTGTCACATATTTATCCTTGGTCTTAGTTATGGCACCATTATAACGGTTCTATTGTGATTTGATGTGTGTCAGATGCAGAATCATCGTGCTAATGTTTTCTCGCAAAGACTTGTGTGTGGGAGGGAGTGATGGTTGTGGGGCAGTGTGGGGGGCATTTGACGAGTCTTCTCATTGGGACTGTGCGAGGGGACGGCCAGCCTAAGGCTTTGCTTTAAGCAGCACCTCTGACAGGCATCATACTTATTGCTCAATGACATTCCGTCTTTTCCTTCAATGTGCTCTAAGATTGATTCCTCACATATGTCTGAAATATCTCCACAGCCCTGAAGCAGGGTGATGGCCATGGAAGCACACACCCAGTGAGGGACGAAGAGGTGGTGCTGCTCATGATGCAGTGTGTGCGTAAACAAACATTTTCAAAAGCCAACAGGGTGTCCCAAATCAACAAATGACTGATACTGTACCTGGAACTTCAAACAAGAATTACCCCCCCCCCCCTCCCCCAAAATTGTTGTGCTTGCTTAAATCACATTCTGGATTATCTTAAAGCAGACCTGGGCACTCATTTCCTCAACGGCCACATGCACTGCATGATTTTTGAGTTTTCTCTTCTTCGACTAGGATGACTTCAATCACCGGGATAAGTAACAAGCTCCTGCCAACGTACTACTTGTAACATGCTGATCATTTTTATCAGCTGATGAAGAGAAACCTTAAACTCATGTACGACATGCGGCCTCGGGGACCGGAACGCCCAGGTCTGGCTTTTGTATTATATCCTAGTGCTAAAAAAAAAAAAAAACATAAATTCACAATTCATGTGATTAATTTAAGATACATGAGCTTGCATATTAATGTGCAGTTTTTTAAAAATATTTAATTATTTTTTATTTTTTTACACTAAATGAGGCTCTAATTATTATAAGGCGTTTGAGGCTTTTGTCACACGGTCCTCTTTCATGTCGATTTTTTTTAGTATTGATTTATCTCGCCTTGGGACTATTCTCTATTTTCTTAAATTAATTCTTGGAAATGTTTTCTGACCTAGTAACCTCATCTCATCTCATCTCATTAGCTACACCGCTTATCCTCAGTAGGGTCGCAGGGGTGCTGGAGCCCATCCCAGCAATCATCGGGCAGTGGGCAGGGGACACCCTGAACTGGTTGCCAGCCAATCGCAGGGCACACAGGGACAGACAACTCACTCGCTCATTCACACCTAGGGACAATTTGGACCGGCCAATTCACCTGAAATGCATGCTTTTGGAATGTGGGAGGAAACCGGAGTGCCCGGAGGAAACCCACGCAAGCACGGGGAGAACATACAAACTCCGCACAGAAAGTCTGGAGCTGGATTTGAACCCACGCAGGAGGTTCCCAAGACATGAACTGTGCCGCACATGCGCTAACCACTGCGCCGCCGTGCTGCCCGACCTAGTAACCTATGCAGACAAAACAATAATCATGGGGGACTATAACATTCCCATAAATTCCCCACTCATGTCACTTACAGTTGCGTTTCGTTCTCTAATTGACACACTTGGGTTTTAATCAATTGATTGATTTGCCGACTCACAAAGATGGAAACACATTGGACTCTGTTCTGATTGAGGAGTTTCAACCTCAAATGTAACGGTGTTACCGTATACTAATGTTATCTCTGATCATGATTTAGTTACATATGAGGTGCTGGATAAATGATGGATTAAAGAAACTAAAGTATTTAGCGGCTGCAATTTTTTCAGTAGTACAGGTTCTGAACCCTCCGATCTTCTTCAAGGGGTAGCTGCATTGTTTACCTTATGTAAAGGCCCTATTGACTCACTCATAAATGATTTTAACGCTACTCTGGATGGTCCTGGATTCCGTGGCAGCCCTGCGGCATCAATCATGACCACGCCTTGGTCTACTGAAAAAAAAAAAAAAAAGATCACTTTAACAAAATTTCAGGAAACCTGAACGAAAATGGCGCGCTACCAAGCTTTCCGTCAAACCTGGTGTGACAGCATGTAAAAGTATAAACTAGCCCTAGCATCTGGAAAATCAGCCTATTCTTTTGAAAGTGATTGCGGCGCAAAAGAATAACCCCAAAATCCTCATCAACATCGTATCATCGCTAACGAGGCAACAGATAATTCCAGATAGTTCTACCCTTTCAGCTCATTACTTTACGGTCTTCTTAAATAAGAAGATTCAACGCATAACAGAAGAGATTTCTAAAGACCACGTAAAGACGTCAAATGTCAAGGGTCTGAAAATTATAAATGCCCGACATGGTGGCTGTCCGGGGATTTTTTTCCCGATTTAGTGATCTGTCACTTGATAATCTGACACAGGTTGTGAGTACAGCCAAACCTACTACTTGCCTGTCTGACCCACTTCCGTGTTTGCCGATTAAAGGTCCTTCCAGGGTCCTTGGAGCTTCAGTTCTAAATATTATAAACATATCACTGTCGCTCGGTGTTGTTCCAACGACTTTTAAAAGCGCTGTTATTCAACCTACACTTAAACGACCCAACCTTGACCCAGAAAGCTTATGTAATTACAGACCAATGTTAAACATACCGTTTCTTTCTAAAGTGCTTGAAAAGTTGTGGCACAGCAGCTGAATGAGTTTATATCTGAGAATAATCTTTTTGAATATATGCAATCAGGATTCAGGGCTAACCACTCTACTGAGACAGCCCTGATTAAGGTAACCAATGATCTTCTACTGGCAATGGACTCCGGCGCTTCATCACTCTTGCTACTGCTGGACCTTAGTGCTGCTTTTGACACTGTGGGCTCTAACTAGAACGGTTGGAAAAATGGATTGGTCTCTCAGGAACCGTCCTCCTATGGTTCAGATCCTACCTCTCGGATAGGAAGCATTGCGTTTAATATGGTGAAACGACATCCAAGCCCTTTAATGTTACCTGTGGTATTCAGAAAGGTTCAGTACTTGGCCCCCTTCTTCATTGGCTCCCTGTTAGATTAAGATGTGATTTCAACGTTCTGTTGGTATGATATAAAATCATGCATGGACTTGCTCCCTCATATCTTTCAGATTTTATTCCACCCTGTGTTCCGGTCCGAAGCCTTTGCTCTGAAAATGCTGGTCTAGTAGTGATCCCAAAAGCCAAGAAGAGATCCGCATTTTGAGATCGTTCTCCATCCGTGCCTCGGTGCTGTGAAATGCTCCGTCCTCTGAGATTCGATCTTTAACCTCAGTGGAACTGTTAAAATCTAGGCTTATAAAACACTTATATTGTATAGCATATAATTGACCTATATTTCATGTTGACAATATCTGTGTATTGTTTGTTGTTGTAACATCCGTTTCTGTCTGGTCATCCTGGAAAGGGGATTACCTCATGTGTGGTCCTTTCTCAAGGTTTCTTCATTTTCCTCATGTTGAGGTTTTTGAGTTTTTCCTTGCCCTCATGTAGGTTTTAGATCAGGGGGTGGTGTAATAATAGTCCGTGGTTTGCAATAATCTGTGGTCTGTGCAGCCCATTGAAACTCTTTGTGATTAAGGGTTATACAAATAAACATGACTTGACTTGTCACAACGTTTTTTTGTTAGTCTGGCATGACTGTTTTCCTCATGTTGATGTTTATAAGCTTTTCCTTGCCCTCGTATAGGTTTTAGGTCAGGGGATGGTGTAATAATAATTTGTAGTTTGCAATAATCTGTGGTCTGTGAAGCCCTTTGAGACTCCTTGTGATTAAGGGATATACAAACAAACATGACCACTTGACATTATTGCCTACCATCTTGCTGCTTTGGGTGCCCACAAAAAAAGTCTTGTGAAAGGCTGGGATTGATTTTTTTTTTTTAAGAAATGGTGAGTTTTGGTCACTTTGAGTCTCTGTAGTTTGTATTCTAACTTGAGCTTTTTAGCACTTGTTTTCTGTTAAACTACACACTATAGTGACATTTAGTGGCCAATGTCCTTTAAAAACACATTATGGATTAGCTTTATGGTTGTTGTGCATGAATAATTGGAATTAAATTGACTCTGCATCACTCTGAAGCCCCCTTTAACTATTGGAGTTAAAAGAATATTTGGTTGTAGGATAACTCAAATGTTTAACAATAACATAATTGCAAGATATGCTAGTTTTCAGTATAAAAAAAATGTTGATTGTTTTCATGGTAGAAGATACTGTATTCACACCAGTTTAAGCTGTGTTTGAACCACAACATAGCCTTATTTGCCATATTAGCCATATTTGAGTTTTCCTCAGGTATGCTCACGGTAAAGTGATATAATTAGTATTTATGAAATAAAGCACTTGGGAAATATTTTTAAGGAAGATATTGTTGTTGTTGTCACTTATTCTGAATATTCATCACACGTGGTGCAAGGCTTCCTGATTATTTTCAAACATTTTCTCAAAACAAAAACATGTAGAAATATAAAATGAGGAAGCTACATGAGCTAGAAAACGAAGGAAAAGGAAAAAAAAAAACATTCAAAATTAAGCGGAAGCATATCTAGCTCTCACTCCTTTACTAAACAAAAACCAGTACAGTGGAACCTCGGTTCTCGACCATAATCCTTTTCAGAACCCTGTTCGAAAACCGATTTGGTCGATCACGGAAAACCGTTTTTCCCATTAAAAGTAATGTAAAATCGTTTTAATCCGTTCCAACACTCTGAATGTTTAGCAAGAACGTAAACATGAAGCTAACCCAGGCTAAGGAAACACCGATAACTAGTTTCCAGTCGCAGGGCACACAGAGACAGACAACTCTCTCGCTCATTCACACCTTGGGACAATTTGGACTGGCCAATCAACCTGACATGAATGTTTTTGGTATGTGTGAGGAAACCAAAGGGCCCCGAGGAAACTCACGCAGGCACGGGCAAAACAGGAAAATTCCACATGGGGAGGCTGTGGTAGCTGGAATTGAACCCTATATACCTCACATACACTCCATTACACGCACTAACATACCTACGTCCTTTTATACATACGTACATTTATCTAGGCCTCTCTGCCTCTCGTTACTGTGCTTTATCTATAAATGTATCGAATTCAACAGTAATTATTTATAGTCATTCTCCTTTGGACCCACTAAACAACATATTTGTATATATTTCCTTGAACTGATGGATATTTTACTTTGCTTCATGTCCTCATTTAGATTGTTTTATAGTCTTACACTGGTTATGGATAAATAGTTCCTACATTAAAGACTTTGACGTCTCCTCGTTACCCGAAAGCCGCCCCCGATTCCTAAAAATGTTCTGAAAATATTCTGTTCAGAACCCGTTGTTTTGCTATATACATGATATGGTATGATACAATGTCAGGAAATGTCAACAGTTTTGATTGTATAAAAAGTGGATTTGTGTGTTCCAAATAGTTGACTTGAGTGGCAATCCTTATTACTTTTTTTTTTGCTGTATGACAAGTTACTATTGTGAAGTTTTATAGTTATTTCCCTAAACCTCATTACAGTGATGTAAGCACTGTTGGGCAAGACAAGTGAACAGCACAGTGTGCTAAGTGACTTATGATCCAGTAGTTGTTTTACCTTGTAGATGACTGCAATGCTTTTAGAAACTATAGACTTTATCTGCTGAATGTATGGTTGCCGATTCAGCCTATGATCAACTGTAACTCCAAGGAACTTGTTTTCAAGTAGGTTAAACATCTGGGACCCAACTGGAAGAAAACATTTGGAGGCCCGAGGTTTTCTTTGTGATAGGTTGGTCGTTTTTGGTTGTAACATTTCTCAGAATTCACTGTGTGAATATAACTTGTTTTTATATTCTCTTGTACGTTTATCAGTTTTGTACTCTTATTTTGAAGTTGCATTTCCGGTGTATTTATCTGTTTCCTGTGTGACTAAAGTTAACTAGACACACGGGGGCGCGCATTGTGGCCGCAGCCCTGGCCGGGGCGAGAGGTGATGGCCCCGATGGGTCACCGGACAGAGCTAATAAATTTTATTTACCTTAATGCTTGTTTTTATTTGTTTAATTCTGCCAACATAGAGTTCATATAAGTTTTAACTTTATCACTTTGAATACCTGAAATTTAGGACTGCGTGTCTGGTCTTTGAACATACCAGCGCAGCATGTCAGTTATGGCTTTTACATGCAGGGAATAGTCCGAATTAGATAAAAAGTCTGATATTTGGACTAAACAGAATCATTTACATGTCTAAAGACAAACAAATAAGCCTGTATACATGCTGTTTGCAGGGATTCCGATTGCGAAGGCGAAGCGAGAGAGACATCGTTACAGAAATTGACTACCATTGTTGAGGTCGGAATCAGGTGTGACACTGCTCGGCTAAAACTACTATGTACCTCTTCTTGTTTCCTGACTACTATACAAAGCGTACAGAGCATACATACACAAACTTGCACACACGTTCAAGCACACAGGTACATATAAACAAAGTAAATAGACTACAGTGCATACACACATATAAACCAAATAAGAACTGAAAAATGAAATCATGGGGGTAGGCATAGATGCACAGTAAACAAAATGAACACAAGAGGGCGTGTGCTCCCCTCTTGTCCGATCTCTTCTTCCTTTTCAGTCAATCAACACTGTCTCGATTGTGTTAGAGAAAGACCACATCTCATTTTATTGTGATGTAATGTGTTTTATTGCCGAGAATAATAGGTGTCAAGGACGTTGGTTATAAGCAAAAGTGGAAAACCGTAGTGACAATGACCAAATATAAGAAGTAGTATTTGCCATTGAAGTCATGCTTAAAAGTTGAGAAAGTTGTTTAATTTTTTTTCTTTTTTATCTTTAATATCAGTAAATTATTTTTTATTTTTTTCGTGATTAAATAGTAATTATTGTTTAGGTGCAACTTTTATTTATATTTTGGGTCAGTATTTTTTTCATTATCTGGCTGTTTTAAAGCAGTTCGAGAAGGTAGGCTCCATTGCTGTGTCCCGTAAGTTTGCAAGGTTGGCCAAAGACATAGATTAATTAAACTGTGGCATCCAGTATATATCGACTGCACCATTTTTGCCATGGGGAGAGAGAGACCGAAAAAGAACTACACTGACAACATCAAAGAATATTCAGGTGCCACAATCCAACTCAGGCCAGGAACCGTCAAAAATGGAGAAAGATGTCCCGAATGCGGTCCTCAGTGGTGCCTTGATAACCCCTGCAGTTAAGGAATCTGTGAATCCTGATTTCTGACCGTATCCACTGAGTGTTTCCCCTGAATGAGGTGTGGTTTTTGTACTTAGGTCATAGTGGTCTCAAACAAAACAGTTTTTACCTTATTAGAAAATGCATTGCCATTGTGTCAAAGGTTAGATTTAATAATTTGAAGCCGATAGTTTTTTTTTCTAAATACCTATAATTTATTGTGAGTCAGTTTCACATAACTTCTCCTTTCACTGAAGCAGAGTAAAAGGATGAAATGTCCCAATCATGTCAATGTAAGTGACAGGCTTCACTTCCTGCCTTGCTTCCTGCACACAGAGGTGATAGCAGAGGCGCGGCTTGCCTGTTTTTGACACTTTAATGCAATTTAACAACGCCGCGTATTCTTTTCACGTTTCAATGAGGTCCTGTGCGTGTGTAATCGCAGCGGCTTGGGTGACACGGGGGCGTCGCTGAGGCGGGGGTCACGCTGCAGTGCCAGATGTGGGAGGGCAGGCGCAATTAATTGCTACACATTGTTCAATGGCTGTGTGCGCACCTTCCGTGAATTAGGAAGCATGACTGTTTGAATAACGCGAGCGAGGTGTGAGGGCCTCTCGCTAGCTCACAGCTGAAGCCAAGTGCATCCATTGCGTCCAATTAGCATACGTGGCCTCCAAATTACATGCTTAACTTGTCGTTATGCTAGCGTGCAAACTCGCCAACTATTGCATAAATAGTTGTTTGTCGCTGGAGTTGCTCCTTCAACAATATTATGTAAAGATTTGGCATTCATTAATGACAGATTTGGTTATTATGGATACAAGCTTTATTGAGTGAAAGAATGTTCAGTGACTTGGAATGTTCCCTCTAATTTTCCGCGGGTCTGAGCGTTCACACAAGGTCGGTGAGCAACGCTTGAAACAACAGTGAGCAACCATAATCCCAAGTGTGGCAAGATAATTAATTATCAAACATGTCCAAAACTTGACATCAAGTTACATTTTGCTGAGTTTTCGGCAATGCAAAATTATTTTTCTCTTTTAAATGAATTGACTCATGTACTATTGCAAAGGTTGTACGGCCCACAAACGTCGTTTGTTCTTACAATTCTTTCACAAGATATCCATTTATTTTTATTTCCTGATATATTTTGTTGCATAATATTAACATTGGGCAGCACGGCGGCGCAGTGGTTAGCGCTTGTGCGGCACAGTTCATGTCATGGGAACCTGTCGTGGGTTCAAATCCAGCTCCAGACTTTCTGTGCGGAGTTTGTATGTTCTCCCCGTGCTTGCGTGGGTTTTCTCCGGGCACTCCGGTTTCCTTCCACATTCCAAAAACATGCATTTCAGGTGAATTGGCCGGTCCAAATTGTCCCTAGGTGTGAATGAGCGAATGAGTTGTCTGTCCCCGTGTGCCCTGCGATTGGCTGGCAACCAGTTCAGGGTGTCCCCTGCCCACTGCCCGAAGATGGCTGGGATGGGCTCCAGCCTCCCCGCGATGAGGATAAGCGGTACGGCTAATGAGATGAGAATATTAACATTTTTGGGGGCTTAATAAGTCGGTTGTAAGATACAGAACTGTACTTAATTCAGATTCAGATTCAGATTCAGATCTACTTTATTGTCATTCTAGTACACGTGTATACAGAACGAAATGTCGATGCATCTGACCCCCACAGTTTCCTTGAATGTACAGATATAAATAATGTTGTATTGTATTTTGGCTACGTATAGTATTTTACCATAGTGCCGATAGTGCAAGAAGAGTAGCTAACCAGATGCGCAAAATGGGCAGTCAGGTTAACAAGTCAGGTACACAGTAACATTAACACTGTAACAATAACGCTGTAATTACAATAGTGCAGAGAGCAATGTGCAAGGAGTGGCAAGCTATAAAAAAAACTGCCAGTAGTGCAAAAGTCAGATTAGCAGCCGTTTAGATTTAAGTTAACTATATGTTAGATTGACCATTTAACAGTCTAATGGCCAGGGGGACTAGACTATTGCAGAGCCTGGTGGTCCTGCACCGCACACTGCAGTACCTCTTCCCAGAGGCTAGCAGAGTGAACAGTCCATGATGGGGGTGAGAGGGGTCCCCGGTAATGTTTTTAGCATGGGATAGGCAGTGCTTCTGGCCAATGTCCTGAATGGAGGGAAGTGTAGTCCCGATTATTTTCTCTGCTGTCCTCGTTACCCTCCTCACACTACCCCAGTCGGTAGCGCTGCAGCCTCCACACCACACAGAGATACAGCTGGTCAGGATACTCTCTATGGTGCCCCTGTAGAATGTAATGAGGGAGGGTGGGGGCAGGTGGGCTCTCCTCCTCCTCATCCTCCGCAGGATCACATTAGTAATTAGTAATCACATTTTTAGTGGAAGTACAATGTTGGCAACAAGATTCACTTGATATAATTGGAAATTATTTGAATGCAACACAAACTTTTTCTTCTTTTTTCCGTGTTTTTTTCTACTTTTTTTAAATTCTTTTGAAAAAATAATCTCATTGTGTTTATTTTTTCCGAGCTGTTACTTTTTTTCTTTATGTTCTCTATTTACTTTTTTCCTACATTTCTTTTCTTTTTTTCTGGCTTTTTTCTAAATTTTTCCTTCTTTTTTTCTCATCCTTTTGTTTCTTTTTTCTCAGCTTTTCACTACTTTTTCATTTTGGTATTTTTTTATTTTTTGATCTATTCCCCCATTCTTTTAAGTCATTTTGTGCATAATTCTTCATAATAGTTGGTCATGTTGGGATTAAAGAAGCAAAAACAACCTGAAGAGCCGTTTAGGACCCGAAAGAGCCGTTTCCTTTCAGTGAGCCGAGCCGAAGAAGCCGGTCCCTGACAAACTCTACTAACTTTACTCAACTTCGTTCTACTTCAACTCGACTTCAAAATACCACATTTAGGACACAACGTCAGGGGAACCCGTGTATTTTTACCATCATGCACTGTAACTTTGACTTAAGTCGCCTCTTAATTAGTAATTTTGAGCCCTCATTTTTGTGCGCTCGCTAGATTTTCTTGTGCGCTGAGAATGTGCGAGCAGTGCGCAATTGCGCACGCGCGCAACTTAGAGGGAGCACTGGTGACTTGACATATTTCGATTGACAGTTCAAATTGCAGCGCAATCCCAATGAGTCCTTAATAGTATCTTCTGTGTACCACGCTCATTTTGTTTAATACAGTAATGTATATCGTTAAATGTATGCAGAGTTGTCATTTTCTCACATTTGCCATCAGGGTTGGTAGGGTTACAAATGTAATCTGGTTCAGTTACAAGTTACCTATTTAAAAATGTAATCAGTCACGTAATCGGAATACCATAATATTGCAGTAATGTGCTGTATTTCCACGAACATAGGCCGCCGTATCCGCAGCTGGTGCTATTTCTGTATTTAACTCATACACAGGGCGCACCGCCTAATAGCGCTGCGGCCTTCATACAAAAACACTGACAAGCAAGTGTGCGTATTTAAAAATACAGCGGAAGCAAAACTGTGTTTGGTTGTGGTTTATTTAAGAATTGATTATTATGTAAAACACATGGATAACATTTGTCAGACTTTGTTTTTCAGCTTCCTCCACTCCTGAACTATTGATTCATTAATCTTCGGCTACTTGCATGGAAATTAACACACTATGGCGGACAAAAACCCGGAAAGCATTCAATGGACCGAAAGTGATGTTTTGGATTTAATTTACATTTCGGGGGACAACTCCGTTTAGCCTCAGGTCACACAATAACTTTTAAATTGTAAGATAGGCTGCGGCGTTAGCATCCATGACTACTTCCGCAAGCAATGCATTGCGTGTCACGTCCCTTGTCCTCTTCTCCGTAAGTGCGGCATGGTGGTGTTCACACAGGAGATGCATAAAAGTCACATTTAGTTGGAAATACAAACAATCTCACCTAACATCGGATTTAACCCAAAAATCTGAATTAATTAAGCTCTGCAGTGGGAACCCAGCCTTATATACTCACCTTACCCTATAGCGGTGACAACAACACTTCCCCACAGAGCCTTATATTTGTTTTTTTTATTTGTTTTTTTGTCTGTTTCGCAATTTTGTACATATGACCCCCTCCGGCCCCCAATCCAAAGCCCTAATGGCAAGTACAGTATATATTTATGTAACTGCGGTGTACCCGTCCCACCAAAGATCCACATTCAGGCTGAACTGGATGATGAGGCTTTTATTACAGTTGCTGCAATGAGAGACACAAGATATCCACAACATGTGGTTAGCACCACCGCTGGCTTTCAACACGTTAGCAGCGCGCTGTAGACTGCCCTAAACCTATCAAAAAGTTTTCTTTTTAGTTTACATAAAATACATTTTAGAATATCAACCATGACAATACATTTTTACATACATTTTAGCGAGATACTTTTAACAAGTGATCATTTAGTGTTTTTTTTTAATTCAGCATATTTTTCTTCTTGAATTTTACCCAACATCATCCTTTTTATTTATGTGAGAAAATAGAAATAACTACAATAACGAGTGTACAAACGGGTACAATTTACCTGCAATGAGTCACACAACATATCCACAACATGTGGTTAGCACCTCTGCTGGCTTTCAACACTATAAGGGGAATCAGCATTTTAGTACAACGTGCAACGTCCGGCAAAACTAACATAAATGGCGACAGAAACAAAACGAAAATAAATACAAACAGCTTGACAACATCAATCACATTACTGTGCATGTTGTCAGCTGTGGTTTTAATGTTGACAATTAACTTTTTTTCGGAGCACCAAAAGATCGTGGCTTACCGATAGCAACGCGCTGTATATATATGTTTCTATCTATCTATCTATATATAAAGTTACATTTCAGATTACGTAACTTCGGATTACATTTTAAAGCGATCCACCCAAACTTCTTTTTATCTTGTTCAATTAATTGATCGTAATTAATGCACCTTATAATCATTCCTATATTTGATTGTGAATACTTACTTTGTGATATAATTATTTGACTTCTTGATGCAACCATTCATTCAGCTTTTATTCTGTCTCTACATTGGTTTAAGTCTTGTTTTTAGTTTGCAGTTAGGATAAGGCCTCTAACTTTATCTGTACTTGCCAAACAAATGGCAAATGCATGTTTGGTTGTGTGGGAAATGGTAGGAGGGGCAGGGCTTATACAGGAACAACAAACCAACAGGAAATCAATCGGGTAAATGTAAGCACAGAATTTCCGGTAAATGTGTTCTGATTTTTTTTTTTTTTTTTTTTAAATATTGTTAAATTATATTTTCATTATGCCATGCCTGTAAAAATATAACGTCTTGTATAGTACACAGCAATGGAGGAGGACAATTTGAAGTCTATAGACAAAATTAAATGGAATCAAGAATTATGAAGGCTTCACCACTTCCACAGTTTGTTGTACACGTTTTTGTTCATTTGATTATTTTTCTACTTTTAAGCAGTTTTAAGAGTTCAGGTTTAATAGGAGTATATACTGTAATTTTTGACTAGATAAAAACTTTCAGAGTAACTCGCTACTTTTGGGTGTTAGTAACCCAGGGCGTAGCTGAAGTCCTTTTTAAATGAAATTTTGGGTACAATTTTAATGGGGCAGCACGGCATAGCAGTGGTTAGGGCGTGTGCGGCATTGTTCTGAGGTCATGGGATTGAACCTCCTACGTGGAGTTTGCATGTTTTCCCCGTGCTTGCGTGGGTTTCCTCCCGGCACTCCTGTTTCCTCCCACATTCCAAAAACATGCATGTTAGGTTATTTGGCTGGTCTAAATTTTCCCTAGGCGTGAATGAGCGAGCGTGTTGTCTGTCCCTGTTTGCCCTGCGATTGGCTGGCAACCATTTCAGGGTGTCCCCTGCCCACATCCTGAGGATGGCTAGGATGGGCTCCAGCACCCCCGCGACCCTACTGAGGATAAGCGGTGTACATAATGGATGGATGGACGGATATTTGATGGTTCAAAACGATTAAAATTACCGTATTTTCCGCACTATATGGCGCACCATGTTATAAGGCGCACCTTCAATGAATGATATATTTTAAAACATATGCCATACATAAGACGCACCCCATTATAAGGCGCTATAAGTGCATGCTGGTTTAAGATCAGGTAATTGTGCAATTTTGTAATTGTAATCCTGTGCAGTCCTTCGAGACATTTTTGGGATTAAGGGCTATTTACGGTAAATAAATGTGACGACTTGACTACAGTAGAGAATGTAGTTACTTTATGCAACCTCTAGATGTTGCCACGCTCAAGGGAATGTCAACAAAATATTCAAAAAGGTCAAACTTTATTAACAAACAAGCTTTCCACAACTCCATTCACTCCCAAAATAAATAAACAGCCGTTTTATTATTTTCTCTGAGGTAAAGCATTTTCGTGACACATCTTTGACATCTTTGAACAACATCGACATATCATTTTATTTTTTGTCCATTTAGTCAACACGCAAAGAAAAAAACGTCTGATACTGTTATTTTAAATGAAACGTTAGTGCAATCGCAATAAAGTGACACTCGTAATGTGCAAAAACAACGAGTGCAAAGCAATAACATAATAACTGTAAAATGTAAAACGCAAACACACAAAAGAAAAACAAAGATCACTCTATAAGCTCCTCATCGACGAATCCCTCGAATTCTTCTTCTGCTGTGTTCGAATTGACCATATCTCAGTGAATGGGCCATCCAACACGTCCGGTGTTTTTGTGCCAGCGCTGTTGCCTTCATACGTATAGTTATCGTCTTTGTTGAACAACCCACTGTTCAAGTGTCTCCTCTAACTCTGGCCATCTTGCTTTATTGCCACGGAAACTTTGTTGAGTTTTCCTTACTTGGCGGAGCTTATCTTCATCCTTTCTCCACTTCCGTACCATCGATTCATTTAAGTTTAACTCTCTCGCTGCCGCTCTATTGCCGTGTTGTGCTGCGTGACTGATCGCTTTGAGTTTAAACTCGGCGTTGTACGCGTGTCTCTTAACAGGAGCCATTTTCTTATACAAATGCACGTATGAAAGAGAATCTCGCTCTCTCTCTCTCTCTCGCTCTCTCTCTCTCAAACGTGACATTCTGAATAATTCTGCGTTTGTTTAAGGTAAATTGTGCTTTACATCTTCACCAGTCATAACCCTGGATTCAGACAAATACTGTATTTGTTGAATATGAATTAAGCAGTTTAATGGGGTAGCCATTTTGCCACTTAGTAAACAAATACAACACGAGCCCCGGCAACTACCAATCGTTTAATATTTCCCAGTATGCACAGCGCGAAAAATGGAGTCGGCGGCTGTTTCTCGTAGTTGCGAGACCTTGCGAATTTAATATTGAGCCATATATAAGGCGCACTGTGTTATAAGGCGCATGGTCAGCTTTTGAAAAAAAAACAAGACTTTTAGGTGCGCCTTATAGTGCGGAAAATACGGTAATCATATTTGTAGATTAAACTAACATTTTATATTCCAACTATATTAATCTAGTAAAAATATTAAGAACTAAAAACATAGATTAATTTAAATAAAATGTATTTCAAATTAAATAAAAGTAAATTGATATTCTTCCATAGTCACAAGGGAAATCTAGACCTGGCGGTGAAAATAGATAGTGTTGCCATTGACATTGTCAGAAATTACAATTTTAGGAATTACAATTGACAGTAAATTGAGTATGAAAACACATCAGAAACATACAAACTAAGGTATCTAAAAGCATTTCAATTATTAATAAAGCCATATTCTTTTTAAACTATACTGCACTGTATACATTATTTTGGTCCCCAGTTTTACCATAATTAACGTCCATGCTGAAGTTTGTGGCAATATTTACAAAGGTTCACTCCATTCCCTTTTTTTAACTCCCAAAAAGTGCAATAAGAATCATACACAACACGGATATTGTGATCCCAGCAATACTCTATTCCTGCATTCCAATTTTTTACAATTTTCCACTTGACAACTACTATTCAAAGTGAACTAAGATGTACTGCCAGAGAACATCCAAAAAAAGAAGTAAGCTCTAACTTGAGTGGATGTAGTAACTTAAAGATCTAACCGGTGAGAACAATAAAGAAAAGTATTGTGTGTCTGTCTGTGGATTGAAACTTTGGAAAAAATTACAGGATGAGCTCAAACAATGTCTAACTATTCACCTGTTCAAACCAAGATAACAAAAAACATATTGTCAAATTACAGTGAGGAAGAAAATGGGGTCTGAATGTTATAGCAAATGGATGTTTAAGCAAATAATTAACATTGTTATTATTAATATTGTTATAATTATTATTATAATAACTGGCATTATTACTATTGTTATTAATGTCATAATTGGTGTCTGAATGATATCTAGTTATTAGTAGCATTATAGTGTAACTAGATGGGTAAAAAATAATCTGGTATTATTATAACCCCATACCTTGTCTTTTTAAAGGACAAATCAGGATACTTTTACTATATATTATGGAGACCGCAAAGGTGATAATGATGACGGTGAAAATAGTAATGTTAATGATGATGATGAAGTGACTGTGACTGTAAAATAACTAATAATGGTAACCAGTTGCTTTTTTCAGTAATGCGGCCAACATTGCTCAGCGTCCATGTAAGCTGCCCAGACTGACTTCCATCAATGGCGTCGCAGCAAGCACCCTAGACTCGACCCTGGCTTCATGTCTGAGAAACTCATGCAGCTCTCTCCTCTGCATGCCCCCTCTTGTTTGTCTGAAGATAGTACAGAGGGGTGGGGGCACTTTGATGGGAAGGAGGGTAGTAGCAATAGCGGAGGTGGGTGTGGGTGATCCTGTTGCCCCCGGGGCCGCTCGCTGGAGCGAGGTGACCCAGCTTGTCGCCCGCTGACCTGTGAGAAGGACATTATGAAGTGTGAGCGTCCGTCACCTTAACTGCTCGTGACAGCAGGGCTCCCGTGGCAGATGTGCCAGGCTGCCCCAGCCAGAGCGCCCTTGTACAGAATTGGGCAAGCTGGGGTGCTCCCGCCATGTCTGGAGCAGGAGGAGGCCAGGGAGGTAAGGGTGTGTTCGGGCCCTTTATGCTCCCATGGTGTCATACCGTCTCCATCGACTCCAGAGCTTAGAAAGGGGCCCTGAGGCCCCGGATGTCAATGAAGCCTGCGTCAGCTTTGGACAACATGAAGGAGGACCCGAGGGACCAGGTGGCCCTAAAACCTAGCAGGGTTAGCATAATGCCGAACATTTGTGTATTTGCAGTGGTTGGGTATGTATTTTACACCTAAGCCTTCATTACTGCTACTTCTGGATCAATCCAACCCTCAATAACTATTTTATGGCTCTGAAACCCTTAATGCAGCTACACCTGCGGCACATATAAAAAAAAAAAAGCTTGAATGATAGTATGTCAATGTGTCAAAATTATATTTCTGCCAAACACCAAAAACGTTTTGCTGCGCATTCTTTTTCCTGTGTTCCCTTTTGTTCATACAAATCATCACGTGGAGGAAGGGTTCTCCAAGTGACTGATTGATTGATCAGTAGACAAAATTTCATTCAGACATGCATCAAAATAAATCTGGCATGAATCACGACGACATAGGCACCTAATTAATCTTTTAATTTCGGATGAACACTTCAAATATAGGATTCAAATATTTATTATAGGAGAGTCTGCTCACTTCCTGTAGATCAATGGCACTTAAAATAAACCACACCAAACAATGTAAACAAAAAAATAAATAAATTGTGCACACTATAAAAAGGTAAACATTTCACACTAAAAATAATCCACATACTTTTAAGGCTTTAAACATGACATGGCTGCAATTAGTGTAATATAAATTTTACCATGTGCTACTGCAGCATGATCATCAGTGCAAGAAATGTATTCAAGTATCAATTCAAACCCACCATTCCTGCTATGTTATTAACACTACTGCTACAACTATTTATTACTCTTATAACATTCCGCTTATTAACTTGCATAAATAAAAGGTGTTACCTCTAATCGATTATGCAGTTATGGGGTTGGACACTATTAAACATTTTTAGCGAGAGTCAGCACATTGGTTATTTCTTTGTGCCTTTGCAAACTCTTTTCGCACGGCGTGAAGGTCGCAAATGCTGCTTTGATGGAGGTTTGTTTACCTCCCTGTCCACTTGTAGATGCACCTTCTTTGTCTTTTACATGAAATCCTTTTTGACACGCCTTGTATTTCGATATGTGAATTTATAAGGTGCTGGTAAAAATGATTTGTGTTTCTTCTGGACTAACGACTATGCGAAAGCGAATTCTGCAACGGGCGTTTTCTTCTGTTCTACGGCCGATTCGTCAAAACAAAAATAGGTACAAGTGAAGTACTGCTCTTATTCAGCGCAAGCTTCATTTCCTTCTCACATTTTGACTCTGGGACTATGTTTACGGAGTCCGCCATGACACTCAATGAGCTCACATGGTGGGTGTGGGTGAGTCAGTGGTTGGAAAAGGTTTGAGGAAATGTATTTGTTGCAGCGTAGTCTTCCACAGTTTTTTTTTCTTTCATTAGTAAATGTGGTATACGATTAAAACAAAAGTAATCAAGTTATATCACTGCAATATTATGGTACTCGGATTACGTTACCGATTAAATTTTTCAACAGGTTACTAGTCATATCATATTACATTTTAAAAGTGACCCCTTCCACCCCTGTGTTTATTTTAATAGAGTTATAGTGTTCGTGTAGCGCATTATTGTAATTAACTGACGACCAATCTTGTTTTCACCTTACTTTTTCCCCTAAATCAGATTATTTTTACCCAAACATTTTATCGTGCTGCAGGGCTCTTGACTGAGGTGCAAACCTCTGTCCTTCCACACGTGTCACAGCTGACCTGCAGCCTTTTTCTCCAGGGCCTCTCCAGGTTGTGCCCAGCTGGCACCCTGCGAGAGGGCCGGGCAGAGGCAGGAGGCTGTGCCAGCTCTACTGGTGCAGAAAGGGGCACACCAGGCGGGCAGGCAGGCCCAGTGTCAGCAGACCAACGCTGAACGCTATCCCCATGGCTGCGGCGCAAACATATGCCAGCCTGTTCCATGTACAACATGCGCTCGTGGGCTATGTTCACCGCTGCGGCCCAAAAGCACGCACCACCAGCATCATTGGACCGATGCCAAATACATTTGATCCAACTGGGACAAAATGTTTGTTAACTTGTCATGAGAGCCATGCAGCCTGAAACCAATCATTATTAACGGTGGTGGGACATAATGAGGTAACAAAAATGGGAAAGGGACCTAAATAGTTAGAATTTCCACCCTTTATATTATTGCAATAGTTACGGAGAAGTCGTATTGACGAGCCCAACTAAGCTTTTTTTTAAGCCTTTTGTTTAAATGTGCTGCATGAAATATGGAACTTTTTAACTCGTTGACACCATCTTCCTGGCTTGTGTTATCAATGCAGATTCTGTTCAGCTCCTTTTGTTCCGCGTACAAGTACATGCATTTATTAGACACGGTTAAATTAATTCTTCTTTTTTTTTCATCTTTCTTGGGGTTTGGGTTGGCGTTTGGACTTTACTTGAAACACATCTTTTAGTACTTTCACTATGTTCATGCTAGACTAACATAAAAATCGTGGTAACAAGCATAAAGTCACTCTCCAATCATCCACCTCTCCCCCATTACCCTCTTTCCTCCTACTTAATGTGTTTTGTGGCCTGAACAGATTTGTTAGCAGAAACACAAAAGCAGATGGGCGCGGTGGGAAAAAACAACAACATAGGGGCTCTTTGAACTTAGTTGGGCATTGTTAACTAATGGAGAAAATTACGCACCCCACATTACATGCCCTATTTTGCCAATTTATGGTCAATGTCCCTTTAAAACAAGAACTAACATGATCCGAGCCAGTTTTTTTTCACTTGGGCATCACCTCCGAAACAAGCACATATGACTTAAACCAGTCTTTGTCTATTTTTTCTTTTAGGAGTTGGAGTAGTAGTGGAACTGAGCAAGCGTGTGGATAAGATTACTCAGTTGATTTGGACACATGGACAGGATGGATGAGGAGTGAGTGTTGAAGAGGATCTACAGAGCAGAAGTAAATAAATGGAGACCAAGAGGAATGCCACGATTGATGCGGATGAATGGTGTTATGAGTGCACTGCAGGAAAGAGGTCTAAATCTAGTGGAAGCTACAGCTCTGGTTGGTGATAGGAATGTGTGGAGAGGAGTTGTAAAAGGATAGTTGGATGTTTGGACGCGCTCTAAGGGATGGGCAGGGCACCCGTATGATATGGCAGGGGTAAACCAGTGAAAGCTGTCGAGCCCTGCTGTTGAACAGAAGACTGTGTTGTGTCACCCTGACCCGAGTGATACGGCCGCTTTCTTGTGTCCTGTTTCATCTGGAGGGACGAAAGCATGACCAACTTGGGTGCGGAGGTGCCTAACTTGTTTGGGTGTTTGGGCATTTGGGTTGGCCATGGTCCAAAAACTTTTGTGTGTTTTTTACTACTTTTTCCCTATTTTCATTTAATATTTTTTATTTCATTTTTTTTGTTTTGTTTTTCTGTACATTTTCTTTGTTTTTGTATGTGTTTGCCTTGCTATCGGTCACCCATCTTGAGGGATATGACCAGGTTAGATAGCTAGATAGATGGATTGCATGATTTTTTTCCTTGAGTGACACATATAATCTTAATTGTTAACAATGTTTACTACATTATCATCAATGCAAATAAAGAGTATTCAATTCTATTCCACTCTATTCTATTCTAATGCCCCTGAAAATGCTATTTTTGCGATGAGCCCAGCCCTTGATGTTTTCAGGCAAGTGTCTTTGCGAACCCAGTATACCCCCCAATGCCCACCACTCCAGTTTGACCTTTTTCCTGCTGTAACTTTGTTAACCCTAGTACAGCTCCCTGTGTTGGCAACAGCGGGAACACCAGTCACCTTTGCACATCACATTGTTTGTGCGCAACTTTCCAACTCGCTAACACTTCAGAATCAAAATGTCAGGCAGTATGTAGACAAGACTCACAATCAATGGCAGCATCTCTGGACGCGCCAGGGGAAGACGAATCATTTGCATAGTCTTTGATTATATTATAGGGTTCATGCGTGTTCATCCAAACTTCCTTATTGATTCCTCTTTGAGTGTGTGTGGGTTGACCTCTTTCACACAGAGAGCCCCCCAATTGTGCTGCGATAGCCAGCTGAGCTTAGTCAGGCACGGCCTGGATGCTCACTGGCATTTTGCACACCCAAAAATCAGCACGTGAACACACATAAGCACTATTTACCTAGCTGGGGTCGCATGTGACACATGTAGGTTTTTTTTATATGTAAATAATGCTCCCCCTTTATAAATCTTTATACTCCAAATCTAAACGTAAGCCCACCTATTTTTGCCACTTACTCAGAACGCTCGGAGCAGACTTCCGCTTTTAAAGTTGCACACCTTTTATAATCAAGTCAGAACCTTTTTGAGGGCACCCACGCGGAAGATGTTGTCACCTGTTTTGCACACTTTCTCGGACGTGTATGTGTGGGAAAGTGGGGAGGACTGTCTCAGCTCATCCGACTGTGAGATGCTCCTTTTCCCCATACTGCCACCATCTCGCTAATGGTGTTTGTATCTGTTCTCCGTAGGAGGCAAATGAAGCTTTTAGGCATGATGGAGGCAAGGTGAGGGGCCCGGGGGAGGGGGGGCTATCACCAATGGAAAGATTAATTGACTTTTTGCACAGCGTCGTTTACCCTCCGAGCACTTGCCCGTTTGGCCTACAAGGTAATATTACTGCAGTGATTTGTGCAGAATTATTGAACATTATACAAATCATCTATCTGTGCCACTAGAGTAATGACAACCTGATCCGTAAACGTTTCTTATGTAGTTTTTGTATCATGAGTTGGATGGTGGATATAAACAAGAAACGTATTGCAGTGCATTGTGAAGTAGAGGTAAGATCGTAGGAACGAACTTGGCCCTAATCTCAAGCATAAAATGTAATTATTCTTAGGTTCGGGAAGGCCTTATCCCTTGCTGCCTTCTTTTTTTTTCTTTTTAAATCATCCACTTATAATCACCCTCCTTCCGAGTGCTCACAAATTCTATATGAAAATTCAGGTTTGCTTCGGGCTCAGTCTTTTAATTCAAGGTAATTGATGGGGCTTGGGCTGGTTCAGTCTCTCATACCTGTGGACAAGGACGGGCTGGAATTTTTGGAACTGATCTTCCCTTTACTGTGAAGTCATTTTGGTGTGTTAGATCTATCATAATTGGACTATTTTTTTAAACTTTATTGGAACTCGGGCTGCAACAAAAAATCAATACATTTTGATAAAATTGATTATTAACCCCTTACATTCTGATAACCCGCCGGCGGGCCCACAGTAAATAGCGTTGTCTTCACGATGTCATCAGTTACTTAAAATACGTCGTGCCACATAGTTGGAAAGTTTTGACCCTTGGGATTCAAGATAACATAACCATTTCAAAATGTCGTCATTTGATTGCAAAAAATCAGGTGGGAATAAAACCCTTTTATTTTCTGTGTGTTCCAATTCCGAAAGTTCAATGTTGGTAGCAATTGCGGTGATCATTTTAGTTTGGGACAAAACAAAACCACCCATATTATCCAAAAAGTTCAAAAAAAGCTTTCAATTTACCGTAAATTCCGGACTATAAGCCGCAACTTTTTCCCCAAACTTTCAACCCTGCGGCTTATTCAGTGATGCGGCCAATTTATGTAATTTTTCTAACGGGAGCCAGCGGCGCTCGAGTATGAAAGGTGAGATTTAGACCGGGAGAATATATGCGCCGAGGAAGACTGCAACTTCTTGGCTTGTGCATAAATTAAATTAGTGTAAACATACCCTCATCATGCAAAATGCAAAAAGAAAGACACATGACGCAGCTTTCAAGCTAAAAGCAATTGAGCAGTCCGATAAAGAAGGAAACAGAGCACAGAATAAGGAGTTGATGAGAGTTCCAGCGACAGTGACAGCGCGAGTGAGGCTGCGGGAGCGTGGGACGACGTCTATATGACAAAGTTTCTTTCCGACACCGAGGAAGACGACTTTGATGGCTTCAGTTATAAGGAGGAAGATGAGGACGGTTTACCGTGATTTTTACAAGTATGGTATGTTTTTTTAACGGACCCGTTTACTGTGTTGCGAGCGTGTTGCTAGCGTGTTGCTACCAATAACTGCCCTGTCACAGGCACCGTTTGGGATGAAAGTTATATTATTATTATTAAAGCTTTGAAAACTCTCTCGGTGTGAAGTCGGGTTTGGGTTAATTTTGTGTTTATGTGGGCGCATGCGGATTATATACAGGTGCGGCTTGTGTAAGTACAAAATCGGTTTTCCTCTTAAAATGTGGTGGGTGCGGCTTATAATCAGGTGCGCTCTATAGTCTAGTATTTACGGTACTTTGAAAACATCTTGAATTCAGATTGTAGGAAAATGTTACAGGAGCGTTAAGCGGTTACAAGCTTTAGCGACTAATTTCATCAATGTTGTGTGCAAACGGATGCAGCGTAAGGCACACAATTCCCTTGCCTCCTGCTAGAGGGCAATAGGGAGACCAATGATTTTAATTTTGTGCGCACCTTAACCACAATTGGTAAAAATTGTGATGGTATTAGCAAGCTTACATGAAGTAAAGCCATCCAGTATTTTCTTTCTCGTTGCACGGACTTTTTCTCATCTATTGATGCTTTCATCCAAAAGGTGGAACACAAAGACTTTATTAACAAGTTATGACAATAAAACGTGTTTCTTAAGCTGCAGTTTGTATACTGCGTTCTTTCTCTGCCCAAAAAAAATGATAAATACGATGTAAGATCATTTATTTGTAAATTGGACTGTGCCTCAGCACAGACAATCCTCACCCTACGTCACTGCTTTAGAACCCCAACACATTTATAGGGAATGGTTAGTCCATGTTGTATTGTTAGCAAATTTTACATTCCAAGTCTTTAAGTAGATCACTGTTAAAGGTGAAATTGGAAGTTGCCGTTACTACTTCTTGTATTCCTTCTTTATTGTGTCAAAGCTGCTCCCTGTAAAAAAATGCACTTTAACCCGCTCCTGCCTCATGTGGCCGGAAAAAAAAACCCCAGCACACTACTTTCTGAGAACCATTCAAGATTTTGTATCTCAGGTTGTTCCAACAACTTTAGACAGGAGCGTGGTTGTGACAGAAGAGCCCAAAGTAGAGGAATACAAAGAGTGAGCTTCCCTGACCCCTTCATAGGCCACCACGCCCGCCTGCCGTTCACACCGTCACCACCTACAGCTGCACACACTTCTCCTGTCATGACGATAATCTGTTTGTCACTGGCCGTCTGTCGCAGATTTGGACGTCTGATTCGGTGAATGTCCGAGTAGCTGGTCAAACTTTGTTGTCACATTATGTTTGTGCAGGGCCACTCTTTCTGTGCATGGAGAAAAGATCCCCCCCCTAAAAAATAAACGTCTCGTTTAGGGACGTAACTAGCGATACATTTAAATAATCAATGAATCTGTCGAGTAGTTATTTAATTAATTGATGATTCGTGTTTTTCAAAAACACATTTACTTTATTATTGGTGGTGTCCGTAACTTCAAAATATTCTACTTGCTGACGCCATCTTCTGGCTGAAACCATCATCGCAGCCTCTGACAAGCACCTTTTTGTTACACGTGCAAGTACCGGTATGTGAAATTCCGAGACGAGGTCGAGTGAATTTTTCCTCTTTCAACTTTTTGGGGTTTGGGTTGGCATTTGGAATGTATTTGAAACAGTCCTTTTCTTACTTTTATCCTATATTCATCCTAGAATAAAAGAAAACCATGAGCACGCGCGTAAAATAACACTCCAACCCCTATGCCCCCACCACCTTTCTTTCAGCATAACGCGCTCCATGGCTAGAACACAGTTGATATGAGTAAGATAAAAGCAGATAGGCAAGAAAAAAAATGTATAAAAGCTATTTGAACTCATTCTGACCTTTTGACATAATAAGCAGTAGATTTTATCGCGCATGCTATTCTTACGAGCAAAACCCAATCCGTCTCCACAATTTTAAAAATCCTAAAACATCATTTTTCTTTAAAACTGGAAGTGGCAAACTTTTACCAAAACGCAAATCTCATATGATAATTGAAGCAGTTTATTCACGTACAAATAAATGGTCTACTACCATATATACATGTCTTGAGTTTTTTGTTTGAAAAAAATAAAAATGGTAGATTTAATAAGGCAAGGCGCTGAGTTGTTGGCACAGTCCTGAGCACATGGGTGTGAATCCAGCTACCAGCCTTTCTGTGCAGAGTTTGCATGTTCTCCCCGTGCTTGTGTTTTCTCCCACACTCCAAAAACATAAGTGTCAGGTCAATTACCCAGGCTAAATTGTCCCCCGAGGTGTGAATGAGTGAATGAGTTGTATCTCTTTGTGCCCTGCGACTGGCTGGCGACCAGTGCAGGGTGTCCCCTGCCCACTGCCTAAAGATGACTGGGATGGGCTACAGCACACCTGCGGCCCTACTAAGGATAAGCAGTGCAGATAATGGATAGATTTAATAATTAAAAAAAAAACAGTAGGTGTTTTGAAAAAACATAAAAAATGCTAAGAAAAAAAATAATACGGAGTTTGTATGCTTATTTGTGCTTTTTAGCACTCATCTTGGTACTGCCACACAATACTACAATAACTAGTTGTCCAATAATACACACTGTCCCTCTCAATCCAAAATAAACATATAAAACAAAAGCACACATATGCACACAAAGACAAAACACACCAAAACTTAAAACGAAAAATACACTGCTAAAAAAAATACACAATCACAACTAAACTAAAAAAAAAACAGACAAATGAAAAAATACACACAAAACAACAAGACCTAAATTAAACACACAAATGAAAAACAAGAGAATCATACCAGAGGTAAGATCCGGCCTAAAATAATCCAACACATCCAGGGCCAGGGGTATTTAAGCCTGACCCAACCCGACTAATTAACTTGATTAACTTGACCAAGCCTGAAGAAAACCCACGAGGGCTAGGACGGACTTCTCTCTCTTATTTTTAAATTAAATATATTTATCCATCATTTTTCTTTTGTTTCTTTTTCTCTGTTTCACGATTTTCTGGTTGGGCCACAGGTGTTACCTCTAATTCAGAAGGTCAGGAACCTTTTTGACCCAAAGAGCCATAAAATCAAAAATATTTAGATTTTCTTTTTTTTACTGAGAGAGAGCCGCACCATAGTATTTTAAGACAAAATTTAACAAAACTGCCAAACCCGCTCTACAGACAAAAGCTAATTTTGCAGCACAAATGATGGTTTCAAAACAAGGTGCGAAGTTCTTTTGTGAAAATGTCACAAATGCTGCATAGTAGGCAAGGTTGGGTAGGGTTACTTTAACTGGATTACTTCCAATTACTTTTGGATTACTCCAATACCAAATATGCTAATAAAAGACAAAATAAACTAAATATGAATGAAATTATGACTCACAACACGTGGTAAGCTTTCTCTCCTGGCTTTGATCTCTGGCAAAACTAACATAAAATGCGACAGAAACAAAAGTAAAATAAATCCAAACAGCTTGCCAACCTCATTTTTGCTGTTTCATGTATTCCGTTACTCCCCAAGCCTGCACAAAATTTTGTCATTTTATTCATATTTAGTTTATTTTGTGTTTTATTAGCATATTTGGTATTGGAGTAATCCAAAAGTAATTGAAAATAATCCAGTTAAAGTAACCCTACCCAACCCTGATAGTAGGGGAAGAAGGAGTGCGTTCGCTGTGTGTATAGCTCACTCATTCCTACCGATCACATGATTAAATTTCTCAAACTGCTCTGCTGGAGTTTTGGGGTGTTTTCAGTTTGTTTTGTGGGTTCTTAACATAAAGGAAATATACATTGTTTGATGAGATTCCATGTAAATAATTATTTAGCGATGTACAGCCAAAACCGGGTCTGTTGGCTTGACACCTTGACTGTTAACTATAGTTGACTGTGCCCTGGATATACTGGACCAAACCCAATACCTATTCCATGTTGCTCTGGCTTTGCACGTGCCAAATTTGCCTTTATATGAAGCAATACAGTAAATCATTGCCTAAGTTGAATATTATCTGAGCTAGATGTACTGATGAAAAGAGCCACACAAAAACACAGGTTTTAGTGTATTTTTGTGAATTCCATTCAAGGAAAAAAAATCGACCAAAAAGTCTCCCATGTATTGTTCAATATTTCCGACACACACTTTAAACACATTGATTCAGATAAATAAATATGGCATTAACATGGCAACTATGAAAGGCATTGCAGCGGGGCTAATTGCTAGTTGAAAGTTTTTGTTTTTCCCCCTAGCTCCTTTTTGATTTCTTTTACCTTCCATCTCCTGGCCTGATGACACCTTCTGTTGTTTGCTCTCCTCTTGTCACTCCCATGCAATCATCCTGGCGGGGGGCCTTGTCATCCTTATCTACTCATATCCTCCACTCCTGTTTGCTGGGAGCACTACTGCACTTAAATGTCAGGCCTGATGAGCCAACCACACCCACCTGCCACATCAGCTCAAAGCCTGCTAAAAGCTTTTATGGGCGCACGTGGTAGTCTGATGCTTGATACAAATTAGAGTCTTCTCTTTCTCTTGTTGTTTTAGGTATCCTGCCATAGAAGACACAGGGAGAACTCCTTCAAGGGACTGAAAGCAGCAAGTATTAGTTAGTGGCTGCCATTCAGCAGCTTTACATGCTTAGAGCAAAGGTAAGGAACCTATGGCTCGCGAGTCATATATAGCTCATTTGGCTCAGAGACAAAATTCAGACAGCGCACATTTTCTCCATGCCATTTCATTTTTAGCGTGAGCGAAGCTTAATGTGGTGCACAAGAAGCCAATAGAACACTGACAACCTTAATGGTACGGTCCAGTGTATTTACAGTATAGGGCACATCTCTAACTACAGTTTACAGTCAAGGTGTCACACAGCTGTATATTGCTAAGGAATACTTTATATGTAATCTCATTTAACAATCCATGTTTACTTTTGAGACACTTTATGATGAAAACCCACAAAATGTAAACACCCCAAAACGCCAGCAAAGCACCCAGAGCAATTTGATTGCATGAGCAGAGTTATGCAGAGAGCACAAGCACTCCCTTCTCTCTTGCCCAGTGCTGTCTGCCCTGAAAATAAATATACGGTATGCTCGTTTGCAGAAGTTTGTGACAATTTTACACAAAAGCTTTGCTCGCACCTTGGAACCATAATTTAGGAAAAAAATGATGGTCAATATGAGCCTCAACATTCTTAAGTAACTGCAGGAGGAGTTTTTTAGGTGGCATATTTGTATGAGACAAAGGCTCTGGCATTAAGATTATTATTTTATCTCAAGAAAGCATTTGATATGCCCCAGCCCAGGCCCCTTATCATCCACCCCACAAAAAGAAAAACAAACAAAAAAGAAGCAAAAGATATTGCGTAAAAACAGACAGATTTTCTTCTAGACAAAAAAATGTTGGCGATGGAATGAAAACACAGCAAAAAAATAAACTAATAGTTTTCAATACAGTAAAAAACCACACAATTAAGACATGTATGTCCCTTTGCAATCTTGTATTTTATTTACAAAACTTTGGCATGTGAACCAACCATTCTGATGATTAGCCAGGCTTGGACAAGATCTACACCCAAAAGAACATGAATATTACAATAGAATTTGTACATGCTGCCCGCATAGTATTTATAGTCTTAAAGCTCGATCTTTGCTATACATTATCCACAACTGAACCTCACCCAAGTGATTTAGTTCAACAGTATGTATACAGTATGTGCAGACTGAAATAAATGAATAATATTTACGGCATTAGCTTAAACACACGCTGACCAATCAAACTGTATCAACTGGCTCAATGCTACCTGACTCAACTGTGCCCTGCACATTGTTTTTCCTCAATAATATTGCAAAGAGATTCATCATTTGAAAATGATAAATGTTTGAATCCAACTCTTTAAGGGATTGAAGTAGGAATGTTATTATATCGTGCAAGTGTAAAAATGTGGTAATTGTCAACTGATTCCCCACTATTGTCAATTTATAATTAAAAAAACTATTACTCATATAATCTTAAACTATACATTTCTATTATCGCACAGTACAGCAAAATACACAACTTATCTGCAAAAACGGCTTACCTTGGATTTAGAATTTCATGGATTTTATTTACATTCAGTGCAGCTTATATATTATATCAGACACCAATTAACTTTTTTTTAAAGCTACCAGCAAACAGAAGAACAAATAGCAGCTACAGGGACTCACACATAGAAAAACTTATTTAAAATTTTCAAGTGGTTTCTTTGTTTGCTGTGTAACTGTGCTACTAATCAGCTGAATAACAATGTTATAAAATTGGAATAATAGATTATCCTCAGAGCTAACTGGTGAATCAGACAGCAATGGCTACTCTGAGCTACTTCTGTGTTGACAGTAAAGGGTCCTAAATAGCAAAAAGGACAAACGTACACACAAACACACTCTTAAACGACTGAAGGTTCTGGTGACAGCATTAGCTATCTTTGGAATCCAAACATATTCATTTTATAATGCAAATTGTGTGGGTCTATGAGAGTAATTAAGAGTAAAGCTTTCATTTGTTTTTGTTACTGAGCTATCCCTAACAAAGCTGTCAAATACTTTCCCATTACAGACATGTCTTTTTAAAACGTAGCCATTGGATTTGTAAAAAGATCATTGTCAATTGCTCTTATTTATGTGGAAGACACAATGAATTGTTGTTGATTTCACTGGACACTTAAGGTACAAATTTCTCTTTCTGACATCATCCATTCTCATCAACACGAATCGAAGTTTTTCAACCAATTGCATCTGTTAAGGCCACTGCAACTTCCAGATTCCGAACCGATTCTGAACCAGAATTTCACATTTCTAATTCCATAGGCAGGTGTGAAAGAAAGTGTCATTATTTTGTATTAAATAATATCATTCTGCCTTGCTACCCGTTTTCTTTGACAGAGCTCCCAACTTTCTTCATTTCTCTGCGCTGGGCCAAGTTGGACGACTGAACAGGTTCAAGAACTGGCGCTGGAGTACAGCGCCTTAAAGCTGAATAGGTGGCGGACAGTGCCCCCTAGTGGATATAAAGAATACATGTCAAAAAAAACAATACTGCAATAAAGGGTAAACATTGCTATCTAGTGGACAAAATGAATATGACATATGAAAGCCAATATAAATTATAGCTGTGTTGGGCTGCTGACTTTTTCATTGATGTACTTCTTGGGAAACTAAATTGATTTGTATTATATTAGGGTTATACAATGGTAATTGTTATCATTATTTTTATCATCACATTATTATTATCAGACCATTCTTATAAAATTATTTGATGTGACTCATTACATTGAGTAGCTTAAATTCTTTTTCAAACTGCTTGGAAATTTAAAAGAAATGCTAACAAATAGTACAAACAAAATAAACCCAAAAATGTCTGTACTGTAAAAAATTGAAGTAGAAAATAAAGAGTAAAAAAGAAGATATTTTTTTAATTGATGCTTCCTGCTTGGATTTCAGATAATTTTACTCTTTTAAGTATCGTTTTTTTATATTTTACACCTTACTCTAATAATTATATCACATAGTTTTGAAAATTGGAAGTATTGTTTTCATTTCACTAAAAAAGGTCTAAAGTAAAATTAGGAAAAATAATATTTATAATCTGCCAGAAACAAAATTTTGTTTTCCCAATCCATGCATTATATTATTTCACACATATTTTATAACTTATTATCCAATAGGCATGTTAACAAATCAATATTTCAGAATATTACATTCAACCTTTGTAGTCAAAACTTGTAGTTCCTGAAACAATGAAATCATTTAATAAGGGCTTTTCAATAATTTTTAATTCGGATATTTCTTAACAAGTTAATTCAAAATCTTGAATAACTACCGGAGTACCCTAACACAACCCTCATCTGAGAACCAATGTAATAGATTATTTTATTACTTATTAACTGTGGTGAGCCACTGAAACTGTTCAAAGCGAAAATAAATGTACACGGAAGAAATGTAGGAATGAGGCCTACCTTGACAGTGAGCACATCTTGTCTTGTTAGCACTCGATCCGATAGCTGGTCTCTCCCAACAATCCAGGGATGGCGAAGGACCTAAAAATGACAAAATGGGTTGGATCGTTGTGCCAAGGCCCTATAACAACAATGGAATTTGTACACTTACCTGGGGTGCAGTCAGTCGCTGATGGGGGTCCACATGTAGCATCTTGGTCACAATGTCCTGTAAAACAAGTGAAATTATGCTGGACTGAACTGCTGAAAACCGGCAGTGTACTGTAATCCACCGTTTATCGCGGTTAATAATGACCAGAACCGTGCAAGTTTCCCAAATCTGTTAAGTTGCCTCTGCCCCCTAATTCTAACTTGCTGTCTGCCTGCCCCCCCTCACAGCAATAGTCAAGTGGGGAAAATGGATCGAGGCGGCACAGGTGGTATTCATTTTAGTCAAAAGTCCGGCGGCCTACCGGTGGGCCAGTAGTGACGCAAAGGGGTTAAGTTACCGTATATTATTAAAACTCTTTCTGTGTACTGTATTTCTTTGTAAATATATCATGTTTCAATTTGGGCAAATGCGACCTATAGTCAGGTGCGGCTTATGTGCGTACAAAATGTTTTTTTCTTTAATAATGTACTGGGTGAGGCTTATAATCAGGTGTGCCCTATAGTCTGAATTCTTTGGAAATTGCCACCTGCCAGTCTTCGCTTGCAGTAATGTGGGAATGGAAATAATGCTGCAGCTACACAAATGCAGTTAACTTATTTGTGGACAGCATGACAAAAAAGAGCTGTCAGACAAAAATGCGCCTTGCTGGCACCCACTATCAATACGCACTCAGGGATAGTGGACTGCGGCATAACGAGTCCATTTTTCTGTGGACAGCCTGTCAAAAAAGCCAGCCAGGCCTGAGAAAAATGCGCTCTGCCGGTCTGCACTTGCAGCAACATGCTATCTGGTATAATGGAGTGCGGCCGCACAAGTGCAGTTCACTATTTTAGTGGATGTAACAGCAGAACAGAGCCTCCAGAACTGACAAAAAATGCACTCTGCAAGCGATACTGGATAAGACAATATTTTTCAAACTGCGATGCACTGAGGCCACAAAGCACGAAGTAGCGAAGGATTACAGTAAATTCATTTTTGTAGGATAGTACAAAGTACATCGAACCTTGGCACTTTCTGACACCAGGTCCCAGTTACCACCGCTGATGATAAATTTCCCACAACCAATTTGAGCCAGAATGTCCTCTGCAGAGTCTTCAGGACTGCTGGCGAATGGACTGAAACTTAAGGGGAAACAAGGCATGATGTTTAAAACGTGGACAGAGTCTTTACCCAAAACATGACAAGAACTCCATTTTTACCCAGCAATCATTGTGTACAGCAGGATTCCCAAGCTCCAAATGTCACATGCAGCGTCATAACCTTGCTTCTTTAAAACCTACAAAAAAACAAGTGTAAAGTATTACATTTGTTTTTATTGGACACCAATTTAAATGTAAAATAATTCAAACACCGGTAAGTTAAAATATTGAACATACAGATGCTAAAAGGCTACCAGGGGCATGAAACAGGCAAACTGTTTGCTCAAGTACAACAAATCCCCAGGCAAACTGCAAAGAACTGTCTAATTTCCTGTCGTAGATTATACCAAACGGCTGCCTTCTAATTTTTAACGTGATAACCAAGGTAGCTTAGGCTGCATTTGAACCTCAAATTTAGTTTAAAACATTGTTGGGCGATCAGGGTCTGCAAGGCCTTCTCTGCTGGCCTAAAAAAAGATCTTAATCACGTGAGGCTTGAATCTCAGCTTTGTTTCGATAGTGAAAGAAAATAACTCATTGATGTAACTGAAACGCAAAGAAACCGTACGATAGAATTAAAGTATTGAGGTAAGAAATGAGGATGGATTTCTTGCAAAAAAAAAAAAAGGTTTTTAATGAGTAACAAGTGGCTATATAGTATTCATAAATAATATTGTAATTTCATGAGGTTATTATTGATGTTTCATATAAATGTCCTCCTGTAGCGGCAGCAAATGCTTTACAGCCATAATACAGTTATTGAAGCTTGGATTTCAGGCTACTAAAGGCCTAGGTGTGAAATGCATGCCCAAACACTGGTTTAGAAGTAATTTCATTTGGTTTACTTTTGTCCTGTAGACACACATGCGACATAATGTAGAAACAAATCTTGTTCTATTGGCAGAAACTTTGACATGTTTAAGATAATGTTTTTTTTTTATTTTACATTGCATCTCTCCTATTCAATTAATTAAATTAACCATTAAACTATTGTTAATAATGTAATTTCTTCAACAAAATTATTCAATGTTTTCTAAGAAATAAATACCAGTACTTAAAATGGTCCATGTTACTGAGATGCTTGACTAGCAGACAATTCTATTGAAATTCACACTGATGTTAGATTGTTTACTAAATATATTGATAAAATAATAATAGAAATACCGTAATCGCTCGCTGTAACACGTTTTGCTTTTTGCGGTTTAGCTACTTTGCCAATTCTCAACGTGTATTGCGTTCTGCATTTGGATTGTCAGAACAGTCACCCCGCCCCTTTTCTGCCTGCTTCTGTGTCAATGAACCTAAATTACATAGATGCGAGTTTCTCTAAATGCCATCATGTCAACAAAACTTTGCCACCAGAATCTCCAAAAGGCAGAGGAAGATGCTTTGTTTCACCGACAAATGCCATCCAAGATAATCCAAGCAAGGGAAAATAATTTTTACGCCACTTTTTTTTTTCCAGTAACGCCAACATAATGGTGACAAAATATATTCACAAGTAAAAGAAATGGAGTTTCCTGAAATAATTTCCACCCCTTTTCGGAATCAATAGTGCAGCAGAGCAGCAATTTCTTTTTAATTACAATTTTACAAAACACACAAAGTTATTTGTAAAAAAAAAAAAAAAGTTTATAAGGTACAGTACTTGTATTTGTTGTTTGGGATGTTAACATTTTTACACCACATTTTTTTCTTTCCAATGTCCACATGATGGTGCCGATCATTTTCAAAATTAAAATTTAACAGTGCGGAAGTTCTCATCTCATCTCATTAGCTGCACCGCTTATCCTCAGTAGGGTCGCGGGGGTGCGGAAGTTATCTGTAAATAAAATGTTAATAAGGTAAAGTACTTGTAATTCTTAAAACATTCTTGAGCCTTTAGATAGGGGTTTTTCTTTGTTTTCAATGTATTTAATAAATCAATTAATAAAGTTTTGACTACCCTGGGTTCTTTTTAGAATGCAACCCAAGCAAAAACAAGAGATTACGTTACTGGGATTTGACAAAATGTTATTTTTTGAGGTTATTTCTTAATAAAACCTAATTTCAAAATGCATCCTCTAATTTTGTTATGTCTTTTTTTAGTTAAATGGCAAAAGTATTAATATTTCTCATCTTTATTTTAAGTATGAAAATAATAGAACGATCCGTAAAATTAGGGGAAAACATTGCCATGTTGGAATAAAATATTTTTGTCAACCTATGACCTCGGAACTGCGCCACAGACGCGCTAACCACTCAGCCGCTGTGCCACCCGATTTTGTTCATTTTAAGTATAATTTTTCTTACAGATGTTTCTTGAATAAAAATTAGAAAAACATTCTTAACATCAGGAAATTATATTAGCAAGAAGAAACATTATTTTTTTGTAAGACAAAGATTTATACCCATTTTAGGACAAAAATACCTAAAATCAACTATCTGCCAAGATAAAATACGCTAAAATATGTTGTTATTTCACTACAAAAACAAATTTAGGAAATTATAATAAGCAACATTATATTATCCAGAGTGTGAATTGTTTTCTTCATTATAAAAAAAAATATTCTACCTGAATGAGAAACAGAATACCAATAATAAAATGGTGTGTGAATATGTGTGTGTGAATGTATAAGTGTGAAGCGCGTTATAAAGCGCTTTGGGAGGTCTTCATTGACTTGAAAAGCGCTATATAAATGCAGACCATTTACCATTGACCATTTGCAGTGAATGACAGGTAGAGGTGGGCGTGGCTAACATACCTTAAAGGAATAACACTTATCAGGCCACTTTAATTTTTACCTCGGGTGCCATGAAAGTCGCTGTGTAACATGGTGTCATCAGTAAGCCATTTTCAGCCCTCAGCTGTTTGGCGAAACCAAAATCATAAATCCGGAGACATTCTGGGAGCCCCCTGTCGTCACAGTAGCGAATGTTGCTCGGTCTCAGATCTCGATGCACAACCTACAAAAAAGTTTTTTTGTCAGTTTAGTAATGTTTTTTGTGTATCTAAATCAGGGTTGTCCAAACTTTTAAGAAAGCACGACAGATTTGGTAAGGTGAAAATCTGTGAAGGCTATTCAGCCTGGCATTCTTGAACGGTCTTAAATAAATTCACCCTCCGAGAAAGGTTTGCAGTGTTTGGCGATCAGCGTCGAGACCTCTTAGCTCGCCTTTGTAGCATTTCATTTGACTCCCAGGGTCTCGTGAAATAGAGCTGCTGTGCCGTTAAAACAGCTTCCAGTTGCTTCAACTTTTCACAGTGTCTGTTTCCAGTTAGTCTTTTGTATTTGGCATGCTACATCTGGCAGTGCCTCTTGATATTATATCCTTCGAAAACAGCCTCATTTTCTTGGCAAATTAGGCTGACGAGGTTTTTTCGGATTTTGGTGAAAGAATATTTAAATTTCCACTTGTCCTGGAAGGGGGGCCCTCACTGTCAACTTTCCTTTTTTTGTCTATAGTCGTCATTTTGGAAACCGAGTGGGATCAAATTTTTACAGAAAACCAAGGGCAAGGTGGCGAAAGCGCTAGTGCTATCATCTCCTGAAATTGTGAACATTTTGTACCAATTTATCTGGTACTGCGGGCCACAAATTATTATTTTTTTCTTTTTAATTTTATTAATTTTATGAGAGCGGTTGCGGGCCAGTAAACATTTAATAACAGGCCATAACTGGTCCTCTGGCCGGACTTTGGACATACTGGTTTACATCAATGACTCACCCCCTGTGAATGCAAATATTCCACAGTCTTGGTCAGTGTG
Organism: Urocampus carinirostris; assembly: GCF_059441175.1. NCBI lineage: Eukaryota > Metazoa > Chordata > Actinopteri > Syngnathiformes > Syngnathidae > Urocampus > Urocampus carinirostris. Next base: position 43,866,708 of record NC_142352.1, read on the forward strand.
CAGATGATGTCGGACGCGTCTTTCTCACTGAAGTTTGGCACAGTCAACACTCGGTCGAGCAGCTCACCTCCCCTCAACAAATTCTGCACCAGGTACACACACTGGCCATCATCAAACACCTAAATGTGAGTGCACATAAGATTTTGCTTTACATATAAGGAGGCCAAAAGAAGTCAATCGTTGGTTGTTCTATGGTTTTAATGTCTAACAGAGTATTCAATGAAATTGATGAAAATCGGCTCATAGATGTCACTCTTTCATCATGATGAAACAGTGTTTCACTTACGTCCTTTAACGTGTTGATGTTGGGATGCTGTCCATATCGTAATAGAATCTCAATCTCTTCAGACGGATCTTTTCTTCCTCTGTCAATAATCTGTAAACAGTTTTTTCAACCGGACTTAGTAAAATATAGGTAGAGATGTTTTGTTTACAATGTTATTTATGTGTATCATGGCGGTTAAAGTGGACCCTGTCAAACAGTTTAGGGTGCCAACGTGTGGCAATTAAAATGATGCAAACGTTTTGAAGCAAGACCTCTAAAGGCACCAATTATTTGGAGGTAAGGATCTAGCGCGAGGGCTAAAAAGAGCAGTTGGTGGGAGAAACTTGCAAAATTTAGAGAAAGCAAAGACAGGCAAGCTGTTGTTCTTCAAACAGGCCCATTCTTTTCGATCCAAGTCCTCCATAAGCTGATACTAGCACATGAGCGAATAATTATTTTCCTTTGAGTAACAGCAAAATAGCAGAAAAGTGTTCTAGTCCCAACCTAGTTAGAATTATTAGTAATTCCGGTATATATATTATTGACTATATAAATCCATGTTGAGCAATGCTGACAGTGACGGTTTTAGGAATGGGCAAGGCGGGCAGCTGCCCGTGGCGGCATATAAACATGTTACGTGGGGGGCGGCATAACCACCACCACCCAAAAAAAAAAAAAAAAAAACCACCAATAATAAATCAAAATAAACAATAAATGTGTGCCGAAAAGGGGATTAGTATTCTCTAACATGTCAAGTCTTGTTTACATTTTTATAGTCCTAACAACATTTCACTTGGGCGCCCCCTTGGTGCAGCTTTGACGCCATTGCTTATTGCAAAGGTGCACAGAAGAGAATGACACACTGAATAAGAAAGACTAAGAAAAGCGTAGGGGAGGGGCGGCGCTGAGGACACTTCTTCTCTGACCCGTCTAGTTACTGTATTACTAGTTGGTTGCCCCCGTCTTCTACATAAGGCACATTATTCATAACTTTGATAATACAGGCCAATTGCTGCACGTTTAACTGAATTGTGTGAAAACGATGAAATAGGTGATACAAAATCGATTATGAGGTCACTCAGGTGAAATAGTTTAGCCTTGACCGCTTGTTGTGAGTGACAGTAGCGGAGTGGGCATCTGCTTTCCTTCAAGACGAGTGGAAAATAAACAGAGATGGAAAGAAAACATACCGAGCCGTCCAGCCCCCCGCGACCCTAATGAGGATAAGCGGTACGGCTAATGAGATGAGATGAGCTTTGTATAGCAGAAATGGTAAGATAAGTACCAGTATATCACCACTAGATGGCAAAGTCTCACAGGTCAGAGAAGGGTGCTTCGGCCAAGTCTCACGTGATTTAGTGAGACTTGCTCAATAAATGAACCTTAATGCCAACAATTAAATTGTGTCATGTGAGACTGACATTTATCATCTATTTTGCAAGAGAGATGTATATACCGGGAAAAAGTAAGAGTGAATCAGCTACTAGCATAAGCAACAAATAGGGCCTTGCTATGCTGGACTAGGTTGAGAGTGTACTGTGATGTTAATTTGTATATTTTGATACCAAATAACACAAGGTGAGTTGTCTTGTAAGGTACCGTTATGGTGATTTGTTAATTGATTCTTGAAAAGTACCAAGTGATGGAAATATTATTTTGTATTTAATTGTTACAAGGATCTCACATGATTTAGTGAAACTTGCTCAATAAATGAACCTTAATGCCAACAATTAAATAGTGTTGTGTGAGACTGACTTCATCATCTATTTTGCAGATGAGGTAAAACAACAACAGAAACAAAAATATATAAAACAAATGTGTAACACCAGTTACACAGCCCGTCCACCTGGGTCCCATTACACGAGCAGAGAATAAAGGTATGCAACTAGTTTCTTTTTTATAAGATTAGGGGCGGTCAGTATCCATGTCATTAATGAAGGGCTAATGGTAATTTTGTCGTATATGTTTGATGGCCTTCTTGATACTGTGCTTGTTATGCTTATACAAACAATACTAATTCCGTTTTTAACCAGCAAACAAGCAATAAAAGTGTACCAAGCTTCGCATTTGAGGCGGACAGTAAGGAACTGATATTTCCACTTTTAATTAACAGCCTTAGTCTGATGAGCTGACCACTTTCATACATGATAACGATCTATATGGGTTGTTGGTGGGAATCTCGCCCTAGGAGTAATTTAGTGTAGAACCGCCACTGAATGGTGGTGATGTGATTGTTTTTTGGTAAAACGAGTAAATTCTTAGTTAACCACTAGATGACACTAGCTTACGCTGTCTCTTTACGTCTCAAACTGACCTCAAGGGCCATGAGCGCATTACGCAACGATTGACTTCTTCTGGCCTCCTTATATGTAAAGCAAAAGCGGCGTCTCCTTCCCCCAGACGCCGCGTCTGGGGGAAGGAGAGCAATTTCACGCTAGAATAGTGAAAGTAAGAAAAGAACTGTTTCAAATACAGTGCAAATGCTAACCTAAACCCATAAAAAGATGGAAAAGGAAGAGTTTATTGTAGCGCAACTAAAACATGTACAACTAAAGGAGCTTGACACAGGCAGCAATTATTATTTCAGCCAGACGATAGTTTTAGCAAGTAGAATATTTTGATGTTATGGAAACCACATTTAATAATAATGTCGATAGCTCTGAATATAGGCAAGCTGGTGTTTGCCTATGGTGTCATCTGGTTGGGGAAAGTTCCAAATTACTTTGGGGGAAGATAGGGTATGTCTCGTGAAAAGTTTTCTAATCAAACATAAAGCCCCTTTGATTATGCTACATATAAATAATACATTTAGATAATGTTCTAATTATTTCTCGTCTAAATCCATGACAATGACTGTAAGTCATATCTTGACCTGACCTGCTTTTGATTTTATCCTTCTTTCCATTAAAGATGTTTGCAAAATACTAGGCAGATTTTTTATGAATATAAATTTGCAATTGTGGGTGTTTCTTTTTAAGAGTGATTCTCCTTTAAGGTCTTATTTTTGTAATGTCCTGTACAGTATTATTTAATTTTATGATATCTTTAAATGCTAACCTTGACTGAATATTCTACAGCAGTCACTCTATGGAGACACCTCCTGTAGACCGAGTTGGCTGCCTGACCAACTTCCTCCTTCAGCTCGTAGATGTCACCAAATGGCACGTCACCCCGGAGATGCTATAGACGCACAAATGCACGTTTATTTCTGCTCATTTCAAACATTTGGACACGTGACAACGTGCCGTTATTTAAATGTATGGAGCACCTGAGCGATCGGGTTGATTTTTTTCCCCTCCTGGCGGGAAGATAAACTGTTGGCCACACTTTGTTCTTGACTTTGATTTGTGGCCACAAAACTGAAACCTCGGAAGAGCTGGTGTGTGTTTGCGCTGGGCGGGATTCCGGGAGAGTCTAGATTGGTAAAGATGTTAACGACAAACATGCAAAAACACACACAATCAGACATCCTGATTCTTATCTAATTTAGGTGACAATGTTTTTGAGTTGTATGTTTTGTGGCTACCAGTGGGTGTTCTGGAGGTAAACTCAGGGTCAAAGTGAAAAGTGTCCTCAGGTCTTCCAACTGTTGGTTTGAAGGGTGGCCGAATTTCCTTCTTGTAGAGTTTCTAAAACAACAAAGTAATATTCTAATTAGGATTATTATGTTTATCATAACTGCATTTTTCTGATTCCTCTCAAAAACATACTCTAGTTTCAAAAGCTAATATTATGTACTTTTTTGGGTTTCACTGATGCATGTACATATATTTAGACCCATGTTACTCAACTGATGGGTCGGGAACCAAAAGTGAGTCGCGGGCCTTTGCCCTGGGAAAAATTTGGTAAGAAAACAAAAATAACTGAATGTCAATTAGACAATACATAATGCCCTGCAAATGTGAGAAAGCCCGGTAAAGATTGTTTACAAATGTTGAGCGGAGCGAAACCCAGATACCATAATGTGTTTATTGTGGTTAATGTGGACCAGAACCCACTGCAATATCCAAAAATCCACCAAGTACCTTCTGCTCCCCCTATTTTAACATGGCCCCGCTTGCTCCAATAGTCAAACAGAGATAATAGATTGCGGCTGCATTGCTGCTGTTCATTCTAGGCAGAAATATCGGGGGAGACAAATTTTCCCTTTTTAGTCTCCTCTCTCAACAACATGTGATCGTGAATAATGGATCACGGCCACACAAGTGCAGTTCGCTTTTTGGAGGACCTCAAACGAGCTGCCAGGCCAAATACATTTTTTGCAATTCTTCATTTCATGCTTTTTTATTGCATTTCACGCATTTTGGATTTCGTTCAAGATGCAGCTAATTGAGCCTAGATTTTTTGTTTTGCTGGTCATTTTTTTTAATGTGAATATATTCTACTATTTCTGGTTTGGACTGCCTTTGTTCAATAAACCTGAGGAGGGAAATATTTTTTTTTATTTTGGTCGCAGCTTGTAAGTAGGGTGGTTCCTCAAGTCAGGCCAGTTTAAAAAAAAGATTTACACCACTTCTCTCCGGTCTACCTAAGTCCAAAATCAAGAGCCTTCAGCTGGTACAAAATGCTGCAGCGAGGCTTTTAACTAAGACAAGAAAATGTGATCATATTAGCCCGATTTTAGCTAACCTGCATTGGCTCCCTGTTAGCTTAAGATGTGATTTTAAGGTTCTGTTGGTATTATACAAAATCAGGCACGGACTTGCTCCCTCATATCTTTCAGATTTAATTTACCCCTATGTTCCGGCCTGGAGCCTTCGCTCTGAAAATGCTGGTCTACTACTGATCCCAAAAGCCAAGAAGAGATTTGCAGGTTCGAGAGCATTTTCCATTCGGGCCCCGGTGCTGTGGAATGCCCTTCCCCCTGAGATTCGATCTGCAACCTCAGTGGAACTGTTTAAATCTAGGCTTAAAACACACTTCTATCCTATAGCATATTTGGGGCGGCAGTAGCTCACGAGGAGGAGCGCTCGTCTTGGGATCAAGGGATCCCAGTTCGAATCCCGGCTTGTCCATGTTACATGTCGAAGTGTCCTTGGGTAAGACACTGAACCCCTAATGCCCCCAATAAGCAGGTTAGCGCCTTACATGGCTGCACAGCCGCTATTGGGAAATGTGAAGCACACTGTAAAGCGCTTTGGGAAGTCGTTGACTTGAAAAGCGCTATATAAATGCAGATCATTTCAAATGCAGATCATATGAATAACCTATATATCATGTTGACAATATCTGTGTGTTATTTGTTATTGCAACATCCATTGCAGCCTGTTCATCCTGCAAAGGGGATTACCTCATATTCGGTCCCTTCTCAAGGTTTCTTCATTTTCCTCATGTTGAGGTTTTTGAGTTTTTCGTTACCCTCATGTAGGTTTGAGATCAGGTGGTGTAATAATAGTCTGTGGTTTTCAATAATCTGTGGTGTGTGCAGCCCTTTGAGACTCCTTGTGATTAAGGGCTATACAAATAAACATGACTTGACTACCAGATGCATCCTGTAAGTGCAATACTTTTTATTTCCTGCAGGTGTCCTTACTTATACCCGAATTAAGAAAAATAAGTCTAATCCAGGCATCATCGACCTTTTTGAAACTAAAAAGTATTTTTTGAGTAATTAGTGAGGGTCACCAGTTTGATACGCTTTTCTAAAACCTCTTAAAATATGTTGTTTACCTATGTTGTTATTAAGCTATTATGCAATGGATAAGTTATTAATATGAGTAAGGCTAAGATATGCACATATGTAACGGGTGTAATAATAACTTTTGTTTTGTTGAAATTCCTGCTGAAATATGTTTGTATAGTTTTTTGTACAAGCGTCCTGCAATGCTGAGTGTAACAGTGCCACCTGCTGGTATGGGATAAGGTTTGGTTTGGCTTTTGATTTTGTGACCGGAAGGCGGATATTGTTGGCAGTCTACAGTGCGCTGCTAATGGTAAGCCACAATCTTTTGGTGCTCCGCCAAAAGTTAATTTCAAACATTAAAACCACAGTTGACAAATTTCTCAACTATCACAGTAATGTGATTGATGTTGTCAAGCTATTTGGATTTATTTTCGTTTTATTTCTGTCGCCTTTTATTTTGGTTTCGCTGGACGTTGCACGTTGTGCTAAAATGCTAATTCCCCTTTATAGTGTTGAAAGCCAGCGGAGGTGCTATCCACATGTGTGGATATCTTGTGACTCATTGCAGGTAAATTGTACCCGTTTTTACACACGTTATTGTAATTATTTCTATTTTCTCATATATATAAACGGGATGATGTTAGTTAAAATTCAGATTAAAGAAAAAATATGTTGAATTCAAAAAACCACTATACGATCACTTGTTAAAAGTATCTTGTTAAAATGTATGTAAAAATGTATTGTGATGGTTGATATTCCAAAATGTATTTTATTTAAACTGAAAAGAAAACTATTTGATATGTTTGGGCAGTCTACAGTGCGCTGCTATCGTGTTGAAAGCCAGCGGAGGTGCTAACCACATGTGTGGATATCTTGTGACTCTTTTGCAGCAACTGTAATAAAAGCCTCATCATCCAGTCCAGCGTGAATGTGGATCTTTGGTGGGACGGGTACACCGCGGTTACACATATAACGAAATAACATCGTCCACCTAAAAGGCTGAAATATATAACCTACAAAGGACTTTTAAATAAAATAAAAGGCGTATCATAAAATGTTGTATTTAGACTTCATACTAGGGAATATATCATGTTTGAAATAAAACAGAGCAGGTTCATGTTTTTCATACAAGTTAGAGAACAGATACTGACAGAACAAATTAAAAAAAAATTCTCTAAATGCTTTTCTTTAATTTTACAGTTTTAAATCATAATAACCATTCTCTAGTAAGATGTTTTTGGATCACGATTCTTACCTTGGATTATATTTTGTCGTTATCGTGTGCATGCTATTGTCAAGAAGTCCAACTTTATCAGCATTACAAAACATATTTATCTGCCTTTTTGCACTTTTGAGGGTCATAAGCGTTTTGTTGACATGGCTTTTAGATAAACCAGAAATTTAAAAAAAATAATCATACGTAATGTAAGTTCATCAATCTGTTTGTGAACAAGTTAGACCGCAACGTTATTGACGCACAGGAAGACAAAGGCAGAAAAGGGCCGATTGCAGAACACTATGCACGATGCAAATCCACAAAGTAGCTAAACCGCCAAAAGTAAACCACGATACAGATGGGATTACTGTAATAATATTGATATACGACTTCATCTGTAAAATACAAATGTAAATAATTTCTTGGACATTCTACTAGTAACACTACTTGTTGGTACTTGATAATATTTGGAAAATTGCATCAAACAAAGGTAGGAAATAAATAATGAACAGCACTTTTTAAACATGTATGTGTATTGCTCATAAAAGTGCATCACCCTATTTTTATATGTGCACGACAAATCACAAGAAAAAGGATGCTGTGAAAAAGGTCAATGAACTCACATTCCAGTTGACCGACTTAAAGAAACAGTGGCTTTTTATTTCATCCACTCCATCTGGTCCTGCACCTGTTAATTACACATTTAGGACACTCATGTGAACACCCTCTCGAGATCCATTGAAGACACTTCTTACTCTTAATTTTGGATGTCAGAATTCATCAGAAATCTTTGTACATTTTTTTGGTTTTCAAAGTAAATAATTTTACTGTCATGAAAACTGTTTACTGTGCATTGCATATAGTGCTGTCTGAAGGGTAATTGAATCAGCTGAGATAAGGCTAAATGTGAGAGAAGACCAGCGTTTGCTGACTCACTTATTTTGAACACCTTTAGAAGTGCTGAAGTACCTATGGCAGTTTCATTTGACACCCTTCATTGCCTTGTTTAATCAAGGAACTCTACGGTCATGCTGAATGTGCTGTAATCCAACATCCACATCTCTTCTGACCACTTACTTATTTATTTATTTTGAAAGGTGCAGGGGGCTGCACCATGTACAACTTGCCAGTAAATCACATTGTCCTATAAATGTAAAATAACTCAGATTTCAATGGGTATGTCCACAATACCTAGACGGTTGGCAGGGTTCCTCTTGAAAAGCGCTCTCAATAAACTCTGCACCTCAGGACTGAGAAATTGTGGCATCCCCAATTTTGCCCTTCAAATAAATAAAATATACAATAATATGCATTCACGGCAGGTCACTGTGGGTCAAAAGCTTAAAATATGTGAATCCCGTATACAAAACATAACCGTTATTGGTCCATTTATCAAAAAAAGACATTGAATGGACATTCAAGCTTGATTGATTATATTTCAAAGGAATCCAGAAAAATAATAGTTAACATAATTGGCAAAAAAAAGCATGCTAATTAAATAATGTATTCCCATACAAAAAGATTAAATCTTACTTTAGAATAAAGGCCATGGTTTCTTTCCGATCTTTTCCTTGGAATGGCAATGATCCTGTCAGCATCTCAAACTGCAAGACAGGAAGAGAGCAATGAGTGTGTACACCCTCATTTGAGAAATCCTCTTAAACTTAAAGGTGTGGTGCAGCTTTTGAAAACTTAAGGCTGCAATCATGATTTTAGGCCAGTAGTTGGCAGCTGAGTAACAGACAATTTGCTTGCATTTCTTGGACACGCTTCAATTAACTTGAAACATTTTTTGGGGGGGTTTGTTCTGCCCCGAACAGTCCGTATAAAAGTAAGATAGAAGCAAATAAGCGCAATGGAAAATAAAGCATAACGGCTCTTTGAAATCAGTTGGGCATTGCTATCACATACCTAACAGAGAAAATATTTATCTTTCAACTTTTTAAAGACACCTCAAATTACGCACCCCACCTTTAAACATCATTGACTTTCAAACACAATTTCAAAAAATTGGACAAATTTATCTTACTCTATTCCATTTTACAAATTAATGCTTTCAAAAGGAAAGGGTTTCTTTTTCATGACATTGCACTGTCCTGACTCCCTACCCCATTTGCCCTGATGTGGCCACCATCTGTCATTGAATGTTAACCTCCTTTCCAAAATGAGTCAACTAAACCACAAGCTGACAAACAGGCAGATGCTTGATTATTGAATGACGCAGGCATTAACTTAGAGCTACGGCAATTAGGCATATATTCTGCTACAAAACAGCAAATGATCTTTTAAACGGGTAAAAACTCAAAATCAATCTTACCATGAGTACCCCGAAAGACCACCAGTCCGCACTTTGTGTGTGGCCCCTCCTGTTGACCACCTCGGGAGCCATATATTCTATTGTGCCGCAGAAGGAATACGCCCTTTTGTCGTGGTCAATGGCTTCCTTACTTAAACCGAAGTCTAGTGAGAAATAAATGGTTTGCATTTAGGAGGAGCACCAAAACAAAGTCAAGTAAACATTATTGTACTCACCAGTTATCTTTATATGTCCATCTTCATCCAGTAGAATACTGCAGAGAGACCAAAATGGATTGAATAGATTCAGAAAGTTTTGTTTCGAGCACATTTTGTTGGTCTGCATGGTTTTGAAAAGAACATTTTAAGAACAAAAGGTTGAGTTTCCGCAACTGTTCTCGTTTTTTTTCCTTCCACTTAAGAAGCTCACTGGTTTCATATGAATATCATTAGATTAGCATTAGCAGATGATAGCGGCGCAGGCCGAACCACTTTACTCATCCCCAAGGACCGGGCGGCAGTAGCTCAAGAGATAAAGCGCTCGTTTCGGGATCAAGAGATCGCGGGATCAATTCCCGGTTCCTCCGAGTTATATGTCGAAGTGTCCTTGGGCAAGACACTGAATCCCTAATGCCGTTATGAGCAGGTAGTTGCCTTGCATGGCTGACGCTGCGATCGGTTAGTTATTGTGTGTGAAAGGGAAAGTGTGAAGCGCTTTGGGAGGTCTTCATTGACTTGGAAAGTGCTATGTAAATGCAGAACATTTACATTTATCTAAGACCTCAAACTTAACATGTAAATTACATTTATACACGAAAAAGACAAAATTTTTAATGAATGATTTTCTAAGATTAACTTATTTTCAATTTCTTAAAAAGCGCATTATAAAATGTAATCAAATGCTTATCCCTACCGTGTTGCCTTTTATCAAAATTTACAGTCATACATTGGTCCTCCCTGATGGCAGATTGACAATTTGGAAAGTCAAACCGCTCACATTTTTCATATTCATTATCCGTCCACTAAGTCGTAAAATTGTGGATTGTGCAATTCAATGAACAAGCTCCAGTAAAAGAATCAACGTGAGCTCATACTTCTCAGGTTTTAGGTCCCGGTAGATGATCCCCAAACTGTGCAAGTGGTCCAATGCCAAAGCCAGTTCTGCCAGGTAAAACTTGACATCCTCTTCGGTAAACATCACCTAAAAAATAACGTAAAAACATGTCCAGTAAAAAGGTACACTAGAGTATCATTTTCTGAACTTCTTTCAAAAGTGTAACGGTTGAAAACGACCATACCAACCTCTTTCGACAGGCGAGTGAAAAGGTCCCCCCCTCGGAGAAAGTCGAGGATTAGATAGAGCTTCCCTTCTGTCTGGAATGCTACAGGCACGTACACACACCAGATATGACACATAGGGGCTTAACAACTGTGTTAGAGCTTTGGGATAATCGCTGTGTTATTTCTCAGCACAAATTTAAAGTTTAAAAGGTGAAAAAGTAAAATTGCTAAGTAATGACTTGAAGTGGTGACAAAACATGTTTCTGTTTGATGTATTGAGCTGGCGCCATAAACCAGACTTACCATAGTGTAGTTTCACTATAAACGGGTGGTTGACCTCTGCCAAAATATCCCTTTCCATTTTGGATCGCACACGGTCCCGAACTTTGGTGGTAAAAAAGAAAGACATAAAATCTCAAATAAACATCCGTTGCACAAAAAAAGTGCATCTCACTGATTAAAAACAACAGTTAGGATTAGAGTCATCTTGCGATGTGAAATTCTAAAACAATATGTTACCACATCGTCTCCAGACAACCACACTTAAATTCAATGTGGTGGAGGTTAAGAGGATTAAGGAATCCCATTCCAGAGTGGAAAGACGACGGGTCGATGCAAGACAAGTCAGGTTATTCATTCAAAAAAACGCCATGTCCTCGCTGACAAATAATCCCATTCAAAAGGAGTTTATCTGAATGAAAGGTACAAACTAACCTCATTTACTCAAATCCCCTCGAATTTAGGGCATGTGAAGTACACCACAGATACCCAATCATGTGTCATTTTTTTGTCGGTAGTTCTTTTAATATTGAGATGACTCACTGCAGCCCATTGTATAATTTTCCATTTATTGTTTCAGTCATTTATGACTCCTTCACTTATTTGGTCTTCATTAGTGCAGTTCATTATTATTCATTTGTTTGAGTGTAATTACTTACTTATTGATATAATTATTTGACTTCTTGATATATCCATTTATACAGTTGTTAGTCAATCTCTACATTATTTTAAGTGTTTTTTTTTGTTTGCAGTTAGGAGAAGGCCTTGAGTATTACCAGTACTTGCCAGAACTGTTTAGACAAAGGGCTGGTGTAAAGTAGAGAATTTTCATTTTCCACGATGGTTTCATTTTTGCCCTAATGTAAAAGTGATTTTCAGCCATTTAGACTGCACAGGTGTGAATAAAACTGCTTTTGACCGTTTGGCTTTCATTCCGATGTCTTACTTTCTTGGTAACATGTTATATTGTGAAATATATACATCCATTTGTTTAAAATATATACAATGATGAGTGAGATCCACTGTAGGTGTGCAATTGCTCTTAATTCTTTTAGAAGACAACACCACAAAAGTTGCCAGAGCCCACTCATAAAAACGTAAACATTAGCAAGCATTACAATAAATGAAGTGATGTGATATATCTATCCGATCTTCACAGTTAAAAAACATTCACACAATTAGTGTGTTTGAATAAATAAGATGTTTACACGATCAAAACCAAATTCAGTATTTCAGAAGTTGGATTGGTATCTCTTCGCATTACTAACTCGTACCAAATCTGTTGCTCTTGGGTTGTAACCCCGATAATAAGTCATCAAAACCCTGTCAGAGTGAAGATGAACACTTTGTGTCACTAAGGGTCAAACTGGCAAATATACTGAGCGATTGTCTCTGTTGTGGATCTATGTCACAAGTCTCTGACTGCTAACCTAGCTAGCTGGCGAGTTTGCAAACATATTAACAATTGCAAATTCCCTCCTCAGGTACAAACAGGGACTGACACGAAAATGAATTGGACAATGCTCCACTAGTAGGTGAGAGGGCTGGCTTTCTTGTTATAGCGCATCACAATTGGTGTTAGAAATTGTTCAAGTTACCTTTTTATTTATTTGTTAGCTTTTCTGCTTGTTAGCAATTCTGTCAGACGATTATTGATGTGTTCAGTATCTAAATTGGTCTCAGTCATGGAATACGTTTGTATCAATCAACGTCAAACTTCTCAGATATAAATCATTTTAAAATGTTGTCAAGTCAATTTCAACCTTACCTTTAAGTGTGGCTTTCTTCAAGACTTTCATTGCATACAGCTGTCCTCTGTCAACTCCTCTGATCTTTCTTACCAGGAAAACCTAAAATTAAAAACGATTGCGGTAATTTTCTGACCTTGGCTGCAACTTGTGTTACATACTGTACTTTTAACCATGCGGCCTATACTAAGATGCGGTTAATCTAAGCGTTTTTCTAATGGCCGCAAGGGGTGCTCAAGCAGAAATGGGAAGAGTGAGACGGGGGTTGCAGAGAAGTCGCAACCACCAATAAATAACTTTGAAGAAGTTTGTACCAGCCCTGTTAGTGCTGTGTTGTTTGTATTGCTGTAGTTTGTTGCTGTGTTATGGTACTTGGGTTGCTCCGTCTGAGCAGTTGTGAGCCTTCAGGGCCTGCAAGGTCTTTTTTGCTGGACTAAAATATCTGAATCATGTGATTTTATAAAAATGTTGTCATGAATACTTATCAAATAATTCCAAATGGTCTGTCAGCTTCCTTTAATTGCTTTCCCACTGGTTGTGCTGTTTCCAGATGTGTGCTTTCATATTCAAGCATTTAACCAATCTTATTTACCATTACCTGTTGCCAGGATCAGAAATCTACCAGGAGGCCTTCACAATCAAACCTGCAGGCCCTAAGACATATCATAGTTAACAAATAAAGCTGTCGGTTTAGCCAATTAGATTCCAAATTGACAGGTCAACGCCTTCTAGCAGGCCTTGGGAATGGTCACCGGTTTCAAAAACTATGATTGGCTATGGGGCAGTAACGGAAGTAACATAACATAAATGTGATGATTTCCGTCCTTTTGTCGATCAGACATTTTCAGCCCTACGTTGAAAAAAATCTTGTGCCAGAAATACAGCAGGGAAAGTTTAACTTCCAGCATTAGCTTTAATAGTGATAGAAAATAACTTTTCGATGGAACTGAAACACACAAAATCTGCACAACAGAGTACTTGAATTCTTTATGAGAAAAGAAAAGATGGTGGTTTTGTGCACAGATAAACACGATCTTTACTTGAGTAAAATGTGCATATATTCCTAAATAATATTGTAATTTTATAAGGATAATTGGTGTTTTTTTATATGTCGTAGCTGTAGCTGCAGTAAATGTTTTATAGCCATGAAATAGTTATTGGATTGATTCAGCCTACTGAAGGCCTTAGTGTGACATGCACGGGCCGCCATTGCGTCTCAGTGACTTTTACGAGTGTGTGTTTTTTTTTTTAACCAGCCCAGCTAGCGATGTGTCACTTGCTGTGTGTTTTGTTTTGTTGCTTGTGTTCCTGTGCATTTTCCCATTTTCTTTGTAAATATGTTGTGTTTTAATGTTAACACATACAGCCTATAGTCAGGTGCGGCCTATGTATGTACACAATGTTTTTTCCTTTTAAAAATGTACTGGGTGCCGCGTTACACAGGGTTGGGTAGGGTTACTTTAACCGGATTACTTTCAATTACTTTTGGATTACTCCAATACCAAATATGCTAATAAAAGACAAAAGAAACTAAAAATGAATAAGATTACTAAATGTTGTGCAGGATTGGGGAGCAACGGAATACATGGAACAGCAAAAATGATGTTGGCAAGCTGTTTGGATTTATTTTCATTTTGTTTCTGTCGCATTTCATGTTAGTTTTGCCGGAGAGCAAAGAGATCAAAGCCAGGAGGGAAAGCTTGCCACGTGTTGTGAGTCATAATTTTATTCATATTTAGTTTATTTTGTCTTTTATTAGCATTTTTGGTATTGAAGTAATCCAAAAGTAATTGAAAGTAATCCAGTTAAAGTAACCCTACCGAACCCTGGCACCGTATGGTCTACAAATAAGGGTATTTGCTACTGTTTTCTAATCTAAAAAAGCAAACATGTCATAATATTCAATATGTTAGCAATGCCACCCAAAATGTGTCTTTTTGCCTCCTAGTTGCAACCACCTGCAGATCACACGGATTATGCAGATGCACAGTACCTTCCCATACGATCCCTGTCCTAGCACTTTGAGCAACTGGAATTGAGAAGGATCAGCTTTTTCAAAGCCTTCTTTAACATGGTGGCTGATGTCAATCTCCTTGAGTATGCTGTCATCCTGAAGTAGAGGGAATACAAATAAACAAAAAAGTTATGACTTTTGGTTAAAATTCAAAACATGTTATCTTTTATCCTTGCATCCATCCATTATCTGGACCGCTTATGCTCAGTAAGGTCGCCGGGGTGCTGGAGCCCATCCCAGCTATCTTCGGGCAGTCGGCAGGGGACACCCTGAACTGGTTGCCAGCCAGTCGCATGTCACACAGAGACAGACAATTTACTCCCGTCCGGTTCCAACATGGCGGCGCGTGTTTACGTTGCGGCTAGTTGCTATCCGGCTATCCTGCTACTTACTGTAGCAGCTCTTTCACGCCTAGGGACAATTTGGACGGGCCAAATTACTTGACATGCACGTTTTTGGAATGTGGGAGGAAACCAAAGGGCCCAGAGGAAACCCACGCAAGCACAGGGAGAACATATAAACTCCACAAAGAAAGGTTTGATCCCATGATCTCTTAACTGTGCTGCAGATGCACTAACCACTCATCTGCCATGCTGCACAGGTTAATCTTTTATTTCAAATAAATACCTCTTTTGTGTGTTTTTTTTTTCTGTAAGCAAAACAATCAAAATGGGGGGATGTCTGTTCAAAACATACCAGAGAATTCAGTTTTAGCATCAAATTGGGGACATTGTGTATTATCTAGCCCCCTTAGTGGCAAAAAATATTGATTTTAACAATTAGCAAACATACATGAACTATTATTTAAACATACTTAATTTTTAGATACTTTTAAGTCAAGACATTTTATTTATATTACATAACACAACGCTCACTTGATTGAAGCTGACATGATTTCTATAGGTAACCCCTAAAATATTAGAAGAAATTAGTGTAGTTTGGTCTCGTTAAGTCTCCGTAGTTTGTATTCTTCGTTTTGCTCTGTAACATTCGTTTTCAGTGGCACTAAACCATATCTGTCAACCTTTGCCGTACGTTTATTTTGCATTTTAAGACATGTACGACGTACAAGAAAATCTGTACAGAAAAATGCAAATTTGTCAATTATGGGTACCATCCAGTTATACACCAAATATCACGAAACGGCAAATCAATCAAGTCAAACGAGTTTGATTTGTGTCGTGAAAGGAAGTCCGTCTCTTTTTAGAGAACCGTTTTTTTCGGCTCAACTCATTAAAGAGAGCCGCTGGCTCTCAAACGGCTCACTTGCTTTGATGCATTATGTTACGAATTATTATGTTGTATAAAGAAATCAAGAAAAAAAGGAAGTATAAAAGGAGAACATGAAAAAAGACAGGTTTGTGGTTATCCCTTTAATCAGTTTATTACCAAAAATAATTTAATGCAGAAAATGAATTAATAATTTGAATAAAAAAGTGTATTATTCTACTTAATTATATTTGCATGTATTTTTCCTTCTACAGTGAATGACCAAGCTAATAAATTTTTGAACTTTTTTTATAATAAACCTCATTCATGTCGAGCAACTCAGTATCTCACAACAAAATGTTGATAAACAATATATAGGATATAACGAAACACATGTACAATATAACAAGTTAAACTACATAAATAAACATGTTTGAAAAAAAATATGGTGTAAGATTATTTTGTATTTTGTAAGGGAAAATACGACAGTTTGTAAGAGCATGAAGCCGTGGAGGTTGACAGGTATGCACTACACAATATAGCGACATTTGTGGTCAAATATTCCCCATTGTCCTTTTAAGAGTGTTAAGACTTTTTCATGGGAAACTGAAAGAAAAGTTTTGGTTCATTCATCCTGAAGAATGTTTTGGGTTATGAATTTTGTTTTCGCTGTTCAAAGATGCTTGAAGGTTAGATCACTTGTGTTTTTTCGAACTCAATTGAGCATGCATTTTACACACCCTGCTTTGTGCATTGGGAACAGGCATTATTACATAAACCTAACAAGAAGTAAATAATTTAATGTTTAACCTATACGCCAGATGCCTGACCTGGCATGTTCATTTGTCTATTAATAAGTAAATGCAATCAGAATATATTTTAAAGGGTGCAATTACTGAAGATGAAGATCTATTGTATATAGTAGCACTTGTGTAGGAATCTTTCGGAATGATTGAGTGGACTCCAAAAATTATAGCACATATGCATTTGCGCGGTTCTGTGTTAATTTTAAAGCTACAGAAGAGTGGTGGTGGGCCAAAGCAAATAAAAATTTGGGAGGGGAGAATTCCCACAGGTGTTAAAACTCACCTCATTTGCTACAATGCTGCTATGATGTTGGGCTTGCGCTGAATATGGCCAAATAGCTGACTAGAGTGCATGAGTAAGGTTAGATTTGACAGATATATGTTCAAATTATTTTTCTTATCCAGCCGGCCCTTTGGGAAATCTCACGTTCTTCACGATTAGTCACTTCGGCATTTCATGCTTGTACTTTTCATCACCAGCTGAAATCTGACATTTATGCATCAGTGCCATTGACCTCAAACGGACACTGGCAGTGAAGCATTAAGGACTTTTTCCCATCGTATTCAATCTGCTTAGTCAAGCACATGATCAACTGCCAACCTGCTCTATTATGTACCCCTTTTTCTTTACAAAAACTATTTCAATATTTTTATTTAAATCCCAAGGTTTGATTTTGTTCAGTCACAAAAACAAGAAAAATAAAGAAGACAGAAAACGAAAGTGTTTTTAATGCAGCTTAATCTCATAAAGCACATGCATGAAACTCAAACCCAGCAAGGCAAACGTATTGGACCAAAGACTACATTTCCCACAATGCCTGTCAACTGACACATGTGGGCCATCAGGGCCTGCAGGGCTTTCTCTGCCGGCCTAAAAAAATATCGTAATCAAGTGATGTTAATTATATTTTGCCCATGAATACTTTTTGAATAATTACAAATTGTCAGTCAGTTTCCTTTCATTGCTTTTCCCCTGGTCGTGCTGTTCCAGATGTGTCCTTTTGTATTCAAGTATTTAGCTTACTTGTTGCCAGGGTCAGAAATTTAAACCGAAGCCTTCACAATCAATTTTGCAGGCGCTGCGGCATAACATAAGTGTCAAAACGCTGTTTGTTTAGCCAATCAGATTATGAGTTGGCGGATCAGCGCCTGATAATGGGCCTTGGGAAACATCACACACAAACTATGATTGGCTATGGGGCAATAACGAAGTATCCCAACAAAAAGGTGAATAAAAACATTTCTGTGTGCACTGCTTCTGTTGAAACATACATTTTCAGCCCTAAATCGAATTAAAACTCATATTATGACAGGACAGGCTCAACTTTCAGGATTAGCTTGGATGGCGATAGAAAATAACTTGAAACACATGGATTGAATTTCTCTTGAGAAAAGAAAAGAAGGATTTTGTGCACAGATAAAAACAAATTTTGCTGAGTAAAATGTTATGCTTTTTTATATGTGTCGCAGCTGTACTGCAGTAAATGATTTTTAGACATAAGGTGCGAAATGCGCAGCTCGCCACTGTTGACTAAGGCTAGGTTTTTCACTACAGAGCCTAATGCTCCATTCCGATTGGTGGAATCCGATGTTTTTGTGAGATCGTTCACATTTCAAACTAAATGTGACTTGTATGTGATCTCCTGTGTGAACACCAGAATAGTACAGCATGGGCAGAAGAGGACACATGACGTCAAACGCAAATGGCTCCGTGGATGTGAACGGCAATTTATTGTGCTACTGAAGCAGCACATGTACAACTTCATCATTTTAAGAAGATTAAGAAGAGGAGCCAGAAAAACGTGTGTGTACAGAGTCGCAGAATTAGTGACGTTGCTTATTGATGATGTGCAGGTCGCAAGAATCTCTTCTGTTCACACAGCAGTCACAGTCCATAAGATCAGATACTGGATGTATCAGATTAATGACCACATGCAAAGATGGCCTTGGTCTGCCGTCAAAAAAATCAGATACGTGCCATCGAATAGAGATTGCGTTACCCCCAATGTTATGGCTCGGTGCCATTACATAACAGTGTTTCAATATCATTGCCAATTAAGGGAAATTGAGAAATGATTGATCCCAAAAAATGTCCAAGAAGATAATGTTGATTTTATATATTTATTTTAAAGCATACTATACATGTGTAGTGAATTATTTTATTGAAAATGTAATGTTTGCGACTTGAATAAGTAATAAATTCATAATTTTGAGTTAATTTACACAGAAGGAGTATTTAGATTTATTTTACGTAGATAAATAAAACTCAATTACATTTAAAAGTAACATCATTCTAAGGATGTGGCCCCCGATGAAATATTGGTTAACACCTCCGTCATATATTCATTGTTTTGTAATTTCAGAATCATTATTCATCAGGTCTTCTCTAAAAGGTGTGTAAAGGTGAGTCATACTGAGGAAAAACCTCTCCCTAACTCCATAATTGGCTTCATGAATACAAATGCGACCTTTTCTTGGAGGAGTGTGATTCATTACAGATATTATTAATTATATACGAGACACCAAAACAGCCTGGCAGGTAAGAAAAGGAGTACGTTTACATCCATTCTAGGGGGAGACATAAACAGCCCCAACAAAATTAGCATTATTTGAACAGCATCACAAGATAAGTGTTTCTATTTATATCCTAAAACACAAAGTGAGCCGCCAAACAGCATGTTGTCATATTGTCTGCTCTGCCGCAGCTATAAATAGACCTTCCTTGTTGTGGCATCCACTGAATCAATCTGTCTGGATCCATCTATCCATCAAGCCGCCTGCCCGCTCGTCAGCCTATCTGTCTGACTGCGTTTTGGAGAAGGTTCCCGTCTCTCGCAGGCAAAGCATGCCCCGCTGCAGAAGTGTCGTGAACAACCGGGCGAGGCAACCACTGCTGCAGTGGTCAACTCACACCTCAAAGGGGCCAAAAACAAACCCCAATGACACACATCCAAACTATTGCAGTGCTTCGAAATTCGAAAACAGTAAATTAATAAATGACAACTTAAAACACTTTGGATTAAGAGAAAATAATGATAATCCTAAATTGAAAAATAGTGGGAAGGACAAATCCACTACTTGTATCAATTTTTTTTTAATTTTGTTTTATACATGACTAAATTTGGGTCATTTTGATGAAAACTTCCATGTTTGTTCAAAATGCCTCCCGTTTCAATAAGGTACTTTTCTTTTGATGTCCAAAATCATGTTTGTTCATAACAGCATTACAAATAGGTGGTATTGTACAAAAACTGAAAATGTTGAGTAAAATAATATATCAAGTAATTTTGATTGAAAGCGACATTGAGGAATATCTGACCATTAGATGTCACTGGATTGTATAGTGCAACTGAAAACGAGTGCAACAAACCACAAGGAAGAATAAAAACTAAAGAGACTCATAGTGGTCAAACCACAGTTTTCTTCTCGTTTTTTTTGTTCAGCGTTTCACAAGATTTTTTTTTTTGGGGTACCCTTAGCAGCAAGATGGCAGCCAACATGTCAGTTACCTTTAGGTGAGCCTCATGTTATGTAAAATAAATATGAGTATTTAAAAACACATGTTTATCCGAAAGTGACACAGGTGAGTGGGCCCCTTTTTCAGGCCGGGAGTTTTATACCCAGAGCCCACTTACTTATGGAGGAAGAAATTGAATGAATGAAACAGCAGCGAGCTCTTGTGATGCATATTTAGTGGGAAGAAATGGAGGTATATGTTGATAAGTTAACAGAAATCAATTTACCATTTTAATTCAAATGAAAATTATATATAAAGATACTTATAATGAGAACAGTCCATGATTGGGGTGAGAGGGGTCCCCGGTAATGTTCTTAGCATGGGATAGGCAACGCTTCTGGCCAATGTCCTGAATGGATGGAAGTGTAGTCCCGATTATTTTCTCTGCTGTCCTCGTTACCCTCCTCACACTACCCCAGTCGGTAGCGCTGCAGCCTCCACACCACACAGAGATACAGCTGGTCAGGATACTCTCTATGGTGCCCCTGTAGAATGTGATGAGGGAGGGTGGGGGCAGGTGGGCTCTCCTCATCCTCCGCAGGAAGTACAGGCACTGCTGTGCCCTCTTAACCAGTGATGCAGTGTTCACGGACCAGGTGAGTTTGTTTGTAATGTGCACCCCTAGGAACTTGATACTGCTGACAACCTCCACAGCCTTGTTGTTGATGCAAAGTGGGGCATGGTTGGGCTGGTTTTTCCTAAAGTCGACAATGATCTCTTTAGTTTTGTCAACATTCAGTACCAGGCTGTTGTCCCTGCACCAGCCCACCAACTGCTCCACCTCCTCTCTGTAGGCTAGGTCGTTGTCATCCCTGATGAGGCCCACCACTGTTGTGTCGTCAGCATACTTCACGATGTGGTTTGTGGCGGACCTAGGGACGCAGTCGTGTGTCATCAAGGTGAACAGCAAGGGGCTTAGGACGCAGCCTTGGGGGGAGCCCGTGCTGAGGTAGATGACATCTGAACTGTTCTGACCTATCCGCACTGATTGGGGTCTGTCACAGAGGAAGTCCAGCAGCCAGTTCCGCAGGGGGGTGTTGAAACCTCTCACCCCCATCATGGACTGTTCACTCTGCTAGCCTCTGGGAGGAGGTTCTGCAGTGTGCGGTGCAGGACCACCAGGCTCCGCAATAGTCTAGTCCCCCTGGCCATTAGACTGTTAAATGGTCAATCTAACATATAGTTAACTTAAATCTAAACGGCTGCTAATCTGACTTTTTGCACTACTTGCAGTTTTTTATAGCTTGCCACTCATTGCACATTGCTCTCTGCACTATGGTAATTACAGCGTTATTGTTACAGTGTTAATGTTACTGTGTACCTGACTTGTTAACCTGACTGCCCATTTTGCACATCTGGTTAGCTACTCTTCTTGCACTATCGGCACTATGGTAAAATACTATACGTAGCCAATTACAATACAACTTTATTTATATCTGTACATTCAAGGAAACTGTGGGGGTCAGATGCATCGACATTTCGTTCTGTATACACGTGTACTAGAATGACAATAAAGTAGATCTGAATCTGAATCTGAATCTGAATATAGATGTTAACATATTTACAGTATTGTAACCCCTTACATTGAACTCTTAAGAAGTAGCTTCACTACACACATTTTAAGTATGGTACTTAAAACATCAAATTCCTCCAGAGCAAAGCACTGATCTCTTTGTTGATGAAAATTTAATTGTCTATAGACTGGAGAATTTCTCTTTCGGTGTAAATGAGCATGAAGACAGTGAGCTAGCTTCATAAACTAGTTTTCACACATTTTTAAGCAGGCAAGCTTTGCTCACACGCAACCTGAGTTCTGGAAAGGCTCGATGGGAACTTATATGCCAGCCCAATGACATGGTAGGCATCTCTGAGGAAGGTATATTGTGAGAGGACCTGCTTTTTTCACTTCTTTTTCATTTCTTTTTCTTTTTTCCAAGCTTTTTTCTTCCTCTTTTTTTCTAGCATTTTTCCTCTTTTTATCCCCCCCCCCCGTTTTTTCTTTCCCTTTTCTTATTTTGCTTATATTATTTTTGTTCCTCGAGCAGTCTACTTACTTTTTTTAGTCTTTATCATTGTTTTTTTTTTTTTTTCCTCTCTTTTTTCCTTTTTTTCTTTTTTAATTGTTGTCTTTCTCATCCAGCCAGTCCAAACTCGACCTTGACCTGAACCCGCCTTTTGAGAAATCTCACGTTCTTCCCGATTAGCCACTCCGATATTGGTCCTGGACTCAGGTTTGGTTTCCTTTCTCTCTCCCTCTCACTTGTCTTTATCTTAATTGGTCACTTACTTCCTGACTCTAATTTACACCGAACTCTTCGTGTCACTCGTCCTAAATTACTTTCAATCAAACCTCTCTTTCGTCACAACGTAAACCCTCTGTTTCCTCAGCTCAGTGCTAGTTTGTTACCCATGTGTCCTGTCCTAAGCTCTCTTGTCACAGCCTTGTTTACTCAGGTGTACCGAACCCTTGCCAACTTTCCTGACCACAAGTACCGCCTACCGAACCCATGGACTTTTGCCTTTGCTGAATTTACCGGATCACCGACCCATTACCTGCCTCTAGATACTGTTGCCCCGATACCTGACTTCCAGTGTACCGAACCCTGTCCAAATAAAGACCTTTATTACTGCACATTTCTGTTTCTGTGCTGTGCTCCCGCACCACCCGGACTGGGTCCTTGAAACATAGTTCATTATTTCTTGTTTATTATTTCAAAACATATTGTTTTGTTTTCTTCAAATAATTATTCTTTTTTTACCTCTAGGAAGGGCTAAATTATACTTGATGGTTTTTTTAATGAGCCTCTCTATAATTAGTTTTTTTTATCTAGATCTCCAAAACATGTTTATTCATAACAGTTTTAATAATAGATGTTATTGTACAAAAAATACTTCTGAAAATGTTAAGTAATAAAAATAAATAATGTTTTTTTTTTTTATTATTTGAACGTCCCCAAAGTGGGATGAGTTCAAACCAGCCTCAAAAACTGTTTCTTTTAGAGCACAGGAAATTGGGTTTTTGTTAATGACAACTGAAAAATGTCTGATTGTACAGAACAACACTTATTATACATTACACAACATGACCTTCTTCAAAAGCAAAATTAATGTGGGTCATTTTGCTTTAAAGGCCAGGGCATGGTGTTGTTTGTAAATTGGGTTCTATTTTATATTAACATAAACAAGCAGTTTGTTAACGACCCAAAATAAAGTTTTTCATTGTACAAAAGAAGCACTCAGGTTCTGAAGTAATATTGTGTAGCAAAAAAAAAAAAAAAAAATTTGTGTAAAGAGGTATTTGTGTACCGTTCATGTTGCGCATAACTTGCTTAAAAGTAATATTAAATAGTAACTATATAGAAAAGTATTACAAATTACAGCATGATTAAAAACAAACCTTTGTTTTGATGTGTGAAAAGTTTGAAGTGGAACTGATTACATTACATTGCAATCACCAATTTGCAACTTGTATTCAATGTGTCATGTAGCCTTATGCAACAGTCACAAATTATTTAGCCATTATTGACACAAGCTTATGAATGTACTGAATCTCGCCATTCCTATGTTGTTGTTTTTTCCTTTAAAAAACACGTGCACAATGCTCGTTAGTTTTGATCTAGCAGACATTGCTATTGCATTGTTTAAACTTAACAACAATTTCCTATGAAATACTTTCTTATTCGAGCATCTCTTATTCAATGACCCACCTCCAACTGACAGAACCCGGTCGCGTTCTTGTTCCGGGCAGCTTTGTTCTTCAGGTAGATGGAGAACCATCTCTTGACTGTGAATTTTCGCGTGCTGGTATCCATGGCAACAATCAGTCCTGCACATGTACCCCCTTCTGAAAGGACATTTCCTTTGCAGTAAAAAACGGATTTTGTCTACTCTTCCTCTGCGTGTCCCAACACAAAAGGGTCAAAGCGGCGTGTCCATTTCGACATCATTTTACTTTTCGATCCAGGAGCTTCTGTATTGTGGTGTGAACATCTAGAAGGCACGATCGGCACGGAATTACAGTTGCATCAATTTCCGCTAGCGCCTTTGCGCTCGTGTGATGATCTGCTCCCTTCTCTTGCTTTTCTCCTCTCCTTCCTCACATCAGCATGCAGCAACAGCTGTTGCTATCACGTGGTGTCACCTTCTTTGTCTCCCTCCTGCAACCTTTCCAGTCCGACATCACGCATAAACTGCATCGATTGCGCAAAGCACGTTGCGTGAAATAGAGCATGAGAAATAAACGTGACGCCCTACGAATTATATTGATTTATCACAATCCGGATAATTGATTGGATGATGCAGCTCTGTTGTGGTCTGAGCTGCGTGCGCGTCCACATGCACGGACCTGTCACATCAGCAGCTCAGCATAGCTGCAGTGTTACATAACCTAGGGTGGAAGGTTATGCAGCGAGGGATTCCTGCACTCTACCTGGGTCAGATGAGCAAATCCCATATTTTTGATTGGATTTTTAAGACTAGTTAATTAGCACCAGAAAAGAGAGCACTTGTGCAAAAGCAAGGATTTGGTTTGTAAAAAGTCAATTTATCTTCTTCAGATGCAGTCTGCTGTGTCGTATGGAGGCGATTCGGGATTATGCACATGTGGTGTCTTTGTGTTGATAGGATTAAGGCTCTGTAAGGAGATCTCAATATTAATATCCGTACAGACAGAGACGATAACGTGCATCAAGACTGAAAAACAGCATCAGCACAAAGACACACACCGATGTCAGTGTTCTCAGCAATGCATAAGCTCTAAAACTGTACAAGAGTTACATCCGTTGGTTTACCTCTGCAAAAATAATAATGCTCAGTGTGGAATTCTGTGCAATCCAAATACATTCAACGGTATCAACCAGGACATAAGTCACAATGAATACACTAAAAAGCACAAATAAATATATTTTGGCCATTGCTGAAGAAAATAAAGATTGTTTTCTTGGTAATGGGATTCGTTTTCATTGGGCTAATGTGTAGGACATCACTGAAACAAATTGCTGTACTTTGTACCAGGGGCGATTTTAGGTTCAGAACTTTGGGAATGCTAAACACCCAGTGTCTGGCTGGGTAATTAATTTTATTTTTTCCATCTTAATTAAGTGATTTATTGCGAGTGACATGGCCGCTTTCTTGTGTCCTGTTTCACCAGCTCAGTAGCCTAGATGGTAGTGTGCCCGCTTTGAGATTGGGAGGTCGCTGGTTCGCGCCTCGACCGAGACATACCTAATTGGTGTAATGGCGGCGCCCTCTGGCTGCGGCTGCATCGACTCGCTACAACGGGTCAGATGTATCGACATTTCGTTCTGTGTACATTGTTACAAAGAATGACAATACAAAGGAAATTATTATTATTATTATCTGGAGGGACGAGAGCATGACCAATTTAGGTGCCGAGGTGCCTAACTTGTTTGGGTGTTTGGGCATTTGGGTTGGTCATGGTCCAAAAATTTGTGTGTGTGTGTTTTTTGCTATTTTTTTCCCTTTTATTTTCTTTATAATTGTATGTGTTTGTCTTGCTGTCGGTCACCCCTCTTGAGGGATAAGACCAAGGTAGATAGATAGATTTAGGATAATCCAGGAATGTTCACTTGAACATCACATTACACTTTGTGGGTAGCAGAAAGACTATTTCTAAGTCATGCCCTATTTTTACTTATTCGATTCAATGCAGCAAAAATGAGGACTAATAACGAAGTCATAGTACCGGAAGGTAAAATAGTTTTTCAACATAAATACTTTATAACACACTGTCGCCATAATACACCTGCACCTCCACAGCAGGACAAAGACTAGGAACCTTCCCGTGGTGTCCTGCGAAGGGCTCTCTCCCGGGGGAGCCTTACGAATCCAACTCAATCCACTCAGACTCGCTCTCTCTTTCTTTTTTGGTCCTCCCTCCTTCTTTGTCTCTCCTTTTCTCTCTTCCCCTTTTACACTCTTGTCTCTCATTTTCTCTATCCCTCTCTTTCCTACTCTCTCCCCACCTCTCTCACTCTCTTTTCCCCCTTTTTGCATTTTACTCTGTCTGTCTTTCTGTCTTTCTATCTCTTTCTCTGTCTTCTACTCTCCTTTCTCTGTTCTTCTTAGGGCGGGCGACTTCGAGAGCAACCCTGGCCCCCAGTCCAAATGCCGTTCGCTGCGACCGCACCCCAATCACCTGTACTACCTGCCCACGGGGCTTCCATAAATCATGCACTGGTCTGTCCGAACGTACTAAGGACTTCAGAGGCTTCGTATGCTTGGTTTGCTTGGGTCACACCCCGTCAGGCCTGGCGGCACAGGACAGTCGCAGCCCCCTCTCCTTCCGAGAACTACGGAGCCTCCCACGAGCGAGTCTAGCGCTACTAAGGATTACTTTAGTCGCCTTGAGTGACTCAACAACAACAACAACAGCAGCACCTCCACAGATTCTGCCACTATGCCGCAAGTGACATTACCCTAGCCAAAGAGGAGTGGTGCTAGTAATGTACTGAACCATTTCAAGGCAGTAGTTTTTCCAACACTGCGTTCTTCACATGCTTTTTTTAATCTAGCTTCCGGCAGAAGGTTGTCCATTTGAAACGAAGGATATGATACTATCAGCTATAGGAAGACAAGTTGATCAATCCAAATCTGTGATTTCAATAATATTGAATCTTTAAAAAAACCTAAAAACTCATTCAAGTCGCCCAAAAAAGCTATATATAGCCGTTCTCAGAAGACAAATGCAAAGAGGGACAGGTCACTGCGAAGAATGTCAATGGGTTATCGTTTCCACACTCTAACTGAAATTGCTCGCCAGTTCAGTGCTGAACATGGTAAGGATCTGTCTCGCAGAACCTTCTTCAACAGCACATGGTTCCTTACTTGCTTTCGTCGCCCAATCAGCCTGCACTCTTTATACAGGACCATGTTACATTATCCACAAAAAGGCAAAAAAGGTAAAGAATGCCTTTGAAGGTGAAAACATTTAATTAACAACATAGCATGCCCAGAGTCCTGATCTCAACCCAATAGCAAACCTCTGGAAAATCATTGGTGACAAAGTTATGCTCATGAAACCAACTACAATCACCAAACTGTTGAGGAGGATGGAAGGATAATGGACCATAATCACACCAGAGCAGTGTGAGAGACTAGTGCTATCCTGTGGCCGCAGATGTGGTGAAGTCATTCACAGCAGAGGCCTATACACTTCTTAGTAATTGCTGACTGTTGAAACCTTCAGAATTTGTTTTCCAAACCTAAGTTATTGTTATTATCCATTTTTGATCAGTTTTTCCCTCATTTTAACCATTGCTTTTTCTGATTTTCTTTTTTTTTTTTGTGAAATGCCTTATCCATTTTTGAAAAAAGTGTTGTAGTAGCATGTTAATAGACACAACATGTTCTCTAATTTTGATCTCACAGGCATGTTAAGGCCTTATGAGAGAAGAAAAACAGAAGCACCTAGCCTGCAAAATTACCAGAACAGGGTTAAGAATCCATAAAATTCATTGTTTCAGAAGCGATAAAAATGTCTTGACATTGGTTAAAAAAGATATAGTAGTTAGTAGTCTGCATTGCATTTGCATCACATGTCTCCAAAAAATGGTGGTCGCCATTCATATATTTTGGGGGGATTTAGAGCAGTATTGCACATTGACACATCTCGATGGTTGATTGGTTACCATGGTCTCCTGTTTCTACAGTTCCTAGGTTCAGGTCCAGTTTCCTGTGTGTGCCTCACGTTCAGAAAACATTGGTCTTTGTGCCAATGGGGGTTACATTTTTCCTTTTAAAAAATAAAATACAGTATGTTACTCCATCCATCCATCCATTATCTGTACCGCTTATCCTCAGTAGTGTCGCGGGGCTGCTGGAGTCCATCCCAGCCATCTCCAAGCAGTGGGCAGGGGACACCCTGAACTGGTTGCCAGCCAGTCGCAGGGCACACAGGGACAGACAATTCGCTCGCTCATTCACACCTAGGGACAATTTCGACCGGCCAATTAACCTGACATACATGTTTTTGGAATGTGGGAGGAAACCGGAGTGCCCGGAGGAAACCCGCGCAAGCATAGGGAGAACATGCAAACTCCGCACAGGAAGGCTGGTAGCTGGATTTGAACCCATGACCTCAGAACTGTGCCGCACACGCGCTAGTATGTTACTCCACTATCAAAAATGCAGCATTTTAATGGAAAGATATTCTGTAAAATTGACTAATAAGAAATCTAGTTGTCAACCGGACAATCATCAGCAGGGGTCAGCAACCTTTTTGGTGTGGAGTGCCACTTTTAAATTTCCTTGTAAATCAGTGTGCCACACCAAGACTAGTGACTCGCACATTTCTTTAATATTCAACAGAGCTGTAATTTTACACCAGTCCAAATATACAACATGGATATACATTTACATCATATAACTTACCAATTCATATTCCACTATTATTGTTCATCAATTGACTAAAAATGGTTGTGAGAGGCCTGTAGCCATTCATGACTTCAACTTTTTGCTACAAGAATTAACCAGAATCAACCAATCTTTATTAACAATGAACTACAATCAAAAAAACAAGTCATATGGACAGCTACTATACCATTCATCAATGATATCTTGTTGCAGAAAATATCAAAACTTGAAATAACAGCAGCAAAACAGATGGCACGCACACAAGCACACACACACAGGCTTCTTTAAAATATTTGTAAATGGTTTTCTGTGCTTTTGCACATGCGATGTGATGGGTTGTTTCAGTGGTGGCGTTTTTAGCAGTGACAAAGGTCTTCAGGTTGTGTTTGTTAGCCGTACCTGGACACAGTGCGTTTTAACGTCTCTGCACAAAGCCCCAGTCATTTGTCTATGCTGGCTGAAAAGAACGAGATTTTTTTGCTGGAGGAGCCGTCATGATTCATTCATTATCGCGCACCGGTGTTTCTGTGGCTGGGTTAAAACACATATCTTTAAATCTAAGCTTAAAACTCACTTGTACTCTATAGCATACGAATAACCTAAACTTCTTATATGTAATAACTTGTGTGAAGCCCTTAGAGACTAATCGTGATTAAGGGCTATACAAATAAAAATTACTTGACTCCTCTGCGAGACACGCACTCACACAGGAAGCGGAGGAGGGGCGCTACCGTAAACATGGCGCGCAGCTCAAAATGTCTACATTTCAGGTAAAAATGCGCATTTTTAAAAAGTAATCATTATTTTGCCGTCTGCTCGCGTGCCAGCAGTGACATAGGCTGCCGACCCCTGATCGACAACATTCTAGTGTAAGAGCAGCTACAGTCGAAGACTTTGGAAAACGAAACTTCTACACTGCTTCAAGTAAAATACTGTTTTTTTTTAATGGATTAAGTTTGCGCAAAATAATGTGGAGTCTCAGAATTACACACAATAATCAATTTGTTTTAATTGAAATGGATGAAGTCATATGAATACCTCAGCCTATTGATTTACCATATTAAAAAACAACATACAAGGTACAGAATTCCTATAATCATTTACAACAACAGCGTTAAGAAAGATCCTCTCAAGTCAGCTCCCTGAAATGTAGATCACGAAAACTATTGAATACATTTGAATTGAACCAAAAATTTACTTTTTATGTTACTCTAAACTCTGGCTGCTCATAAATAACTGGTGAACCTCAGCATGGCCAAAAAAAGCAGTTGTCAACATGTTGAGAAGGTACATTTAAACTATTTGCATTTAATGAAAAAGCAACAATTTGTAATGCATACCCACACACTTAACCCTAATATTTTGACAGTTACATTTGGGGAATATAAACAATGCAGGAGTATCCAACTCATTTTAATCTTCACAGGAAGGTTATTTTGCCATCACATTTGCTCAGGGCTCATGTAATGACCAATCACGGCTCCGTTTTCTGGCCTGAAAAAAATCCCTCATTGGTTGCTTGATAAGCCCCGAGTAACAGTGAAATCGTCATAGATTGACTGCAAGTAGCAAAACGGGTGGGGTTAGCTTCTAAAACTAATAACAATTTTGGGATAATGTAAAAATTAGAAGGGCAAAAGTGATGAAGGTATTATATCTATGACATAATTTATGATAAGTTAGATCAATTGATTTCATTAGGTGATAGTGTACAGAAAGCTGACAAAAAGTCTACAGACACTATAAGATTTAAATGATGGTACAATAGAATAATACATTGGAGCAACTTTTCCTACCCTACCTCATTATGTGTGCATTGCTAGTGGATAGTAGTTACAATACATTCAAATGGTTGGAAAAAAAATACAAGAAAAATGTGTTTTTTGTGAAATGTGTGTTTCAAAATTGCGGGTAGTAAACAGGCACGTTGTGGTCGCAGACGCTAAATGGAGAACCGCCGGCAGAAAGCATCTCCTTCTCACAATCCAAGAGGGAGAAGTCGGGAGAGAAGCAAATCTCGATCTGACCCAAAACTTGGGCATCCGTATTCTAAAAAAAGAAAAACATCAAAGATTGAACAAACGCATTAACTCACCATTTGAATTTTTATTGATTTCATTATCCGATAATTGCTATTCGGCACTCGCACTGTACCTTGGTTGGATGGACACATTGTATCTTGGGTTTGACGCCATAGAAGTTCTCTATGACTCCTTCAATTTGTGAAAACTACAAAATGACAGCAAAGAACAGTGAATGATTTTGAACTTGTTTACTATACCAGTGCAAAACACCAAACAGTTTAACAGAGTTTAAATAACATTATTGATCTCACCTCAATTTATGTTCCTAATAGAAGCTTCTGCCATCTAGTGGTACTGCATTTATTTATTAGCTGGCACGATATTAACATAATACACTGGCATTCAAAAGTTTGGGGTGGCATAGAAATGGCGTTACTTTTCAAAGAAAAGTATTGTTATTTTCAATGAAGATGACATAAAACTAATCAGAAACCCACCCCATAAAAATAATGTTTAGCTCCAAATGTCATAAGTATATAGAGGCCCATTTCCAGGAACCGGCACTCTAGTGTTCTAATAGTACATTGTATTTGGGTTTAAGGCTTATGGATGATTAGAAAGCCATTGTGCAATGATGTTAGCACAGCTGAAAGAAGTTGAGCTGCTTAGAGAAGCTATATAACGGACCTTCCTTTGAGCTAGTCCCGTATCTGGAGCATCACATTTATGATGTGAATAAACTTTCAGAATGACCAGAAAAAGACAACTTTCCTGTATAACTTGACAGTCTATTTTTGATATGACAAAAGAAGGATATTCCATGCGAGATATTGCCATCGGTTTGTACGACTCCTTTTGGAGAAAGGCACAAACAGGTTCTAACCAGGGTAGAAATAGAAGAGACGCACAATAAAGCAGCAGGACAAGTAGAGTCTCTAGTTTGAGAAATAGACGCTTTACAGGTCCTCAACTAGCAGATTGGTGAATTGAATAGTACCCGCAAAAAAACAGTGTTAACATCTACAATGAAGAGGCAACCATGAGATGCTGTCCTTCAAGGCAGAGTGGCAACTAAAAAACATACAATGCAGTGTTCATTTTACCTCTAAAAGGTGATGGGTCCCAGGGACTCGCATGCTCAAAAATCTATGGGTCCCAACAGAGATCTATGGGTCCCCAAAATTTAGTGTTATCGAGGTTGAAATTGTAAATCTGTGACATATAAAATAATAAAATCTATATATTCATTCAGTTTTAATCATCAAATTATTAATTAATTTTCTGCATCAAATTATTGTTGGTAATATACTGATTAAAGGGATAACCACAAACCTGTCTTTTTTTCAATTTCTCCTTTTATACTTCCTTTTTTTCTTAACTTCTTTATACAACATCATCATTCGTAATATAATGCATCAAAGCAAATGAGCGTTTGAGAGCCGGCTCTAACATTAGGTTTAATGTAGCCCCCTGAATAGATTAAATACATTATTTTTAACCCATCTAAATATTGAGGCTTTGTTAAAATGTGTCTTTTTTGATTCAACATACTTCTCCATTTCCCATTTGAGAACCACTTTGATAGATACATCAATAGGTCGTCCATAGTAAATTAAACAGTTGAAAACAATTCTTTTAAAAAGGGGATTATTTCCAGTAAAGTGCTAGTTAGCAGTATTTGGTATAAATTTGAATACAGTATAAAATGAGAAGAAAGATACCTACATTGTAATAATGTTTTGATGGTATGATGTCAAACTTCCTCAGGACGCTACAACCAAGGACAAAATTTGACAGATATGAAATACAGTAATGTTGAATTTGTAAAAGAAATTAAAACATCTATGCTAAATGTGTTCTGTGAGTTTTCTTTACCCATCAAAGTCCACTTTATGGTAGAGTTCCAATGCCTTGCTGAAATATTTATGTTGACTATTTAGTGCGGGCGACGTGGTAGCACACGTGCCGTGTTTGTACCACTCGTACTTCCTGTTGCAGTAGAGATGAGCACTTTTTAGGGGGATGTAAAATATAACACACAAATCCAACATGCGATATGCAAGAAATGTACAGTGGCTTGCAAAACTATTTGGCCCCCTTAAACTCTGTCACCTTTTGCCATATTTCAGGCTTCAAACATAAAGCCATAAAACTGTAATTACTTGTGAAGCATCAACAATAAGTGGGACACAATTGTGAAGTGGAACACACTTATTGGATGTTTTAAACTTTTTTAACAAATAAAAAACAAAAAAGTGGGTGTGCAAAATTATTCAGCCCAATAAGTTAATACTTTGTAGCGCCAACTTTTGCTGCGATTACAGCTGCAAGTCGCTTGGGGTATATGTCTGTATCAGTGTTACACATCGAGAAACTGATATTTTTGCCCATTCCTCCTTGCAAATCAGCTCGAGCACACTGAGGTTCGATGGAAAGCGTTTGTGAACAGCAGTTTTCAGTTATTTCCACAGATTCTCAATTTGATTGACGTCTGGACTTTGACTTGGCCATTCTAACATCTTGATATATTTTTGGTGAACCATTCCATTGTAGCTTTTTCTCTATGTTTTGAATCATTGTCTTGTTGGAAGACAAATCTCCGTCCCAGTCTCAGGTCTTTTGCGGACTCCATCAGGTTTTCTTCCAGAATGGTCCTGTATTCGGCTCCATCCATCTTCCCATTAATTTTAACCATCTTCTCTGTCCCTGCTGAAGAAAAGCAGGCCCAAACCATGATACTGCCACCACCATGTTTGACGGTGGGGATGGTGTGTTGAGGGTGATGAGCTGTGCAGCTTTTACGCCAAACATAACGTCTCGCATTGTTGCCAAAATGTCGATTTTGGTCTCATCTGACCAGAGCACCTTCTTTCACATGTTTGGTGTGTCTCCCAGGTTGCTTCACAAGAAATTACAGTTTTATAACTTGATGTTTGAAGTCTGAAATGTGGCAAAAAGTCAATGGGGCCAAATAGTTTGTCACTGTATGTCCTTACCAAAAGTTTGAGGATGCAGTTTTCAGCAAGTCAGGCCAATACTTTTCCATGTCTGGGAGTAAGTCCTGAAAGTACATAAAAATCCATTTTTTTCCGTGTGGTGAGGGTGGCTTTCTGCGGGGTCCTTAAGCGCGTATAAAACAGGATAGAAATACCTCTATTTCGGAGGAGTTGAAATGCCACGACGAATTGCAAAGTATTCCTTTATCAGGCCTGAAAAAGGACATCAACAATAGAGTTCCATTTATATTAAGTATTCGTATTACTTTAGTATTAAAGCGAAGCAATGCATTAACATACAAGGAAAAAAAGCATGTACATGTGCTTTTCTTAGACCCAGGAGAGGAAAAACTTTACTCTTTAGGATTGCTTTGTGTTGTGGGAATCTAAACCTTTGTTTTTGTTTATTGTTTTTCTGCCATTCCTAATGTCAAGCCAAGTTATGTTTATTTGAGGAGGACTGATCTTGCCATATGTAGGAATAAATGTATGAATAAATGCCTAAAAATATCCATCCATCCATTATCTGCACGGCTTATCCTCAGTAGGGTCGCGGGGGTGCTGGAGCTCATCCCAGCTATCTTCGGGCAGTGGGCAGGCGACACCCTGAACCGGTTGCCAGCCAGTCGCAGGGCACACAGAGACAGACAATCACTTCCTCACTCATACCTAAGGACAATTTGGACCGGCCATTTAACCTGACATGCATGTTTTTGTAATGTGGGAGGAAACCGGAGTGCCCGGAGGAAACCCACGCAAGCAGGGGGAAAAGATGCAAACTCCACGTAGGAGGTTCAATCTCATGACCTCAGAACAGTGCCACACACGCCGTAACCACTGCTCTGCCATGCTGCCGCATTAAAATTGTACCCAGAATTTCATTTAAAAAGGACTTCAGCTACGCCCTGGGTTACTAACACCCAAAAATAGCGAGTTGCTCTGAAAGTTTTTATCTAGTCAAAAATTACAGTATCTACTCCTGTTAAACCTGAACTCTTAAAACTGCTTAAAAGTAGCAACATAATCAAATTAACAAAAACGTGTACAACAAACTGTGGAAGTGGTGAAGCCTTCATATTTCTTGTGTAATCCTAAGAGCTTGCAAACCAACACTTAACAGAGACATTCCATTTAATTTTGTCTATAGACTTCAAATTGTCCTCCTCCATTGCTGTGTACTATCCAAGACGTTATATTTTTAAGGTACAGTACTTTTGGACTTCACCAAAATGAAATATAGAAACAAAAGACAAAATAAACATAATATGATTAAAAATACAAAATGTTGTTATATATATATATATATATATATATATATATATATGCCCTGCGATTCACTGGCAACCAGTTCAGGGTGTCCCCTGCCCACTGCCCGATGATTGCTGTGATGGGCTCCAGCACCTCCACGACCCTACTGAGGATAAGCGGTGCAGCTAATGAGATGATTTTATATATATATATATATATATATATATATATATGTGTAACGGGTGTAATAATAACTTTTGTTTTGTTGAAATTCCTGCTGAAATATGTTTGTATAGTTTATGTGTAAACGTCCTGCAATGAGGAGTCCAACAGTGCCACCTCCACACAGCAAGGTTCGATCTCATCTCAGAACTGCCCGCCCATAAAGATATGCTATGTAAATCCCATAGGACCTAAATATCTATGACATATATGCATTTGATCGATTTATTTATGCATTTTGTCATTTATGTATTTCAGTAGGGTATTGATTTTATCATGTATTTTGTTGTGTATCCTGTCATGTATCTTTTCATATAGTTTTTCGTGTATCTTGTCACAACAAAAAAATATTCAAATGAGGAGGCGGCCTTGTTGCCTGAGCTTTCAGCTATTGATTGATCAGTGACGAACTAATCGCCTATGGGTAAAAATTCAGCCAGTTTGTCCCGCTCCCCAGTTTAAATAAAATTTTGTTGTGACAAAATACACAAAAAAAATATATGAAAAAACAAATGGCAAACTAATAGACAAAATATAAAATCAATTACATGACAAAACAGAATGACACACACAAAAAAAAACGAAAATAAATTTGTGACAAACGACATAAATAGATAATACATTTCATTTATGTCATATACTCAGGTAACACGTTATTCATTTACATTCACACAGTTCATTTATGTATATGGCATATATTTGTAGGTTTTCATTTATACATGTATTCATACAAATGGCAGGATTGGTCTGCTACACTCCTAAACTATGAGACTCTTTGTGATTAAGGGCTATACAAATAAACATGACTTGACTTGACGATAATCTTCTCAGTGAAAGTGTATTAGGTGTTTAGAAGTGTTATTTTTTTCAAGACGGGTGGTTTTTAAATAGAATAATAAAAACATTGGAGGTCACCCTTTCTAAATGAATTATGTGTCACCCATTACCCATTCCCATTATGCACATACAAGCACAGCCGGGTGTTGCAAGATTAGTGAAGTAACATTTTCAATTAGCAACCCATGACTTTTTATTTGGTATCTCTCAAGAAATAAATGCTGTGTTTGCAAGAATTGCACACACGCATGCGCTTACCACAGGCCATGTAGGGTCCAGTAGCTAACATTGGAATGATGGCAGGACTCCAACTGATATGCATCACAAACATGTTACATAAGCACAATCATTACTGGATTTGCAGCATTGGTAGATGAAAAAAATGTAAACGATTAATGGGTGAAATTGTGTGCCACACTAGACTACCAGTTGTCACACTCAAAAGAACAACCTGAGCATCACGTGACCTCACAGGTTTGAAAAATGAGTATCGGAAGTCGGCCACATTCACACAGCAGAGATCAAAAAGTTAAGTGATTACCGTAAATTCCGGACAACAGAGCGCACCTGATTAAAAGCCTCATGCGCAAACAGAAAAGTAACACATTCTGCCGCGATTAAGACAATCGCTTGCGAACTGTGTCCGCAGCTGCCAATATTAATCAACTAGCACAGCAGTCCATATTCATTAAATTGGCATTAACATATATGCTGGAGTGCGGCAAAAACATTCTCAAAACAAAACACAATATAACGTAGTGACTAAAATTCAGAAGTCCATAAAATCAGAACAGCCTTAGACCTGCAGAGCCATGTGACACATCTTAAGCTCTCCCATCCCTTGCGCACATGACAAAGCGATAGACGGGACTAAGTATTGCTACAACTAAAAACATTAATATACATGCAGACATTAGTTATTGACTACGGGCTGTTACTCGATAACTATTAGAGTAACAGGTATCAGACAAATCAGAGCATAATATGATGTCAGAGATTTTGGCCTGATAGGAAAAATATACCCGATAATAAGTCACCTGCTGCCACAATAAAATATTAAATCAGCCGACAGTATTTCTTGGAATGATTACAAGCATTTGTGTATTATGATTTTTTTATGTAGTAGTAGCAATACTTGGTTTCGTCTCTAGTAATATCAATACTTGGTCTCATCTCTTTCAATTTGCCATGTATGCAAGGGATGTCTTAACTTTAGTCGCATGGCTCTGCATGTCTACAAGCTGTTGTGATTGTAACAGGGTTCTGAATTTTTAGTCAGTACAATACATCAAGTTTTATTTTGAGAATGTTTTTGTTGGATTCCTGTAGAAGAAAATGCAGGTTCGATCATCGTTTAAGTCTTCTCTTACGTGATTCAATCAAGTACACGGAGGCTTGCCATGAGGGTGGGCTCTTTATTGCGTCATCCCAAAGAACTCAGAGAACTCCAGACATAACAACGCTTTTATAGCTTCAATTTGAGTACAACCCAAGAGGCGGCCGATATCTCACGTAACAACAAGGAAGATGCTGTCGTACCCTAATTAGGACATGCTGTTCGCCTCAGTTTGCTCAGATGGACCTTGCAGGTCCCATGCCCTTTTAAGGAAACTCAACTGTCTTGCCAAGGACCTTCTCAAAATGATGTCAACATTCCCTCACAACTGTAAGCAAGTCTTTCTATATTTCTTTCTAAATGTATGCAGATCTATTCTACAAATGCAAGTCTATTTTCCACAACATTCCTGCGTATGTTCTTGCCAATTTAAGTAATATTGACCGCTGCTGTAGTTGATTACGATTGACAGTAGTGGACACAGTCTGCAAACAAGTGTATTAAAGCATGACCCCGAAAGGCACCACAGTAAGAGACATCTGAGAAAAGGCCCCAGCATGCTCCCAAAGCCGCCACGGACACTCGCGCGACCAACCACCTCGCAGGAAGAGGTAAAAAGGAGAAAAAAAAGCAGCTGCATTGTATTGTAAGCCTCAGTGTTTAAAATGTAGAACATATTAGCGGCTTGTAGTCCGAAATTCACCGTAATCGTTTTGCCTCTAAACAGTCAACATTAAACCTGTTAAGATAAACTCAACAAAAAGGCTTGGGAAAACTTACAGAACATAATGTTTTGGGCCAGTGGTGAGTGAGGATGAGTTTGGTCCACTTGTGTCTGATGAGAACCAAAACGCACATCACAAAGTGAATTCTTCATTAACGCCACACATATTAAAAGACAAGAATATTGTGAACACTTAGAATTTTCTACACTTACGGAGAAGACACGGAAAAGAGAGGAACTACTGCCAGGCAGAGCAAAAGAAGGCTCCTGATGCTCATCTTGAAGCTACGTACAAGAAAGAGTGGGAATTTATGTCTTTATCACCGGACCTTTTTTACAGTATATCACCGACAACAGAATAAAAAAATGCAATTAAAACAAGATGCAGATTTCTTAAAGGGACAAGGTATATTAATTTACCACTGCATGTTGCTGTGTTGTGAGGTGCAACAGTTCTAATAAACACAAAGAAGAATGCAACTTTGGAGACTCTCAGTGACCAAACCACGAAGTTTTGCCTTTACGAGGTTTTTTGGTTCTCGTAGCGGGAAGATGGCCAAAAACGTCCATTAATTCATATTATGTAAAATAATTGCAGTTTTCCATCCTCCGAGTATTTTTTTTAAAAAGGCATGTTTATATGATAGTTCATGAATTTTTGCTTATTATTTAAATTAATAGTTTTGAATGAAGTTATCATTTTGATGGATGAAGTAAGAAGTGTTAAAAAAATACAAACTGTCCCTTTAAGAAACCTTCCTAGAGGCCAAAATTATCCATTTCTCAGCTGACCCCAAAACTAAAACTGATCCATACATGTTTTCTTATAGCATTTGTAATTGAGAATAAGGGAATACAACAGACAAATGTATATATTCTTAGCGGTAAGAAAAAATACATAAAACAAAATAACATTTTTAAAAAGCAGAAAAAGGGTCAGGGCATAAAAAGGTGAGAAGGGTGTGGAGGAAATACCGTATATATTTTTGTAAAACGCACACCCTTTCTGTATAAAATTTTGTATGACTTTCTCAGCTCAAACTAAGCCTCAAGTGTGACAAATTTTGCTAAATACATGCGGCCATTATTATTGACAACTAACACAACAATACCAACGGAAAATGTACAATGTCTTTATTTCATGTCTTTCAAAGTTTGATTCATCATCAGAAAAACAAAGAGTTGCTTCCCTCATTGTTCGTTGTTGTCTGTTCATTTATCTTTTCGGACAACTTTTTGTTTTCTCATTTGTCTCTGGCACCATGAAATAAAAAAAATGCAATAATGAGATCAAATCTAATGACCATTACACTTTAATAAATACAGTTCTCCTGCCCGTGCGAATAACACTGATTTTATTACAAAACACACCGCTTCAAATGCCCAATTCACTATGGGAATCTCTAAATACCTCCACCCCACCTCAAAGAAATTTCTCCATGGATCTATACAATTCATGTAGGTCACCCTTTTTTACTTTAAAATGCTTTAAATAATAAGCAAAAAAACATGAGCCATCAGATAAACATGCATATTCTAAATATACTCCTAAGTCTAGAAATTAAAACAGTATTTTACATAAAGTAAGCTGAGATATTTGTTGAGATAAGTGTCCGCCATCATGTAGCTAAAGGTACACAAAAAAACTATGGGGCTACGTTAAAAAGATTTTTTTTTTTTAAATGTGCTTTTTGTTCGCTTTGAGTCTCTGTATTTTGTGTTATTTCTTGTGTTTTCTTTAGCACTCATTTGTGGTTGCACTACACCATTCAGCAGCATCTAGAGGTCCCTTTAAGTCAAGGGTGTCCAAACTTTTCAGAAAGGAGACCAGATTTGGTAAGCTGAGACTGGGTGAGGGCCGACTATTCAGCCTGGCATTCTTTGAACAGTCTTTGATAAATTCACCCTCCGTGAAAGGTTTGCAGTCCTTGGCAAGGCCGGAGTGGGCGCCTTTTTCAGCACGGTAGTCTTATACCTACTTAGCGATAAATGAGGAATTTGAATAAAAGGAACAGCAGCAAGCTCTTATAATGCATTTTTGATGGGAATAAATGCAGGTATATGTTAATAAGTTAAAAGAAAACACCTTACCATTTGAATTGAAAGGAAATTTATATAAAGATCTGTATACAGATTAAAACATATTCTTTTATAATCAGTAATTTGAATTCAAAATGGCATTGCCTTCCCCAACATATTGTTAGGCTTTACACTCAACTCTGTATTTTGGGAAGCTGGGTCGTTGCTGTTATGGATTTTTTTGGACTATTTTACAGGCTTGAGGCGTCGTTGCTGTCATGCACTTTCTGGACAAATCTCAACATGTTACATAGTGTTCTCTTTTATTGATGTTTACTATGTTGGATACTGTTGGTTTAAGATCAGGCGATGGTGTAATTGTAATTCTGTGCAGTCCTTGGAGACATTTTTGTGATTAAGGGCTATCCAAATAAATGTGGCTTGACTTGACTTACGAAGTAGCTTCACTACACACATTTTAAGTAGGCTACCTAAAACATCACAAGCCTCCTATGCAAAACACTGGTCTCTGCAACTTTGTTGATGACAATCTCATTTTCTATAGTCACAAGAATTTTCATTTCAGCGTACATGAACATGAAGACAGTAAGCTTCTTAGCCTATTTTTCACACATTTTAAATCAGACAAACTCTGCTCACATGTAACCGGAGTACAGGAAAGGTTCAACAGGAATTTATATGCCAGCCCAATGACATAGTAGGCATCTCTGAGAAAGTTATATTGTGACCTGCTGTTTTTTTTCATTCATTTTTCCCCCAAGCTTTTTTTGTAGCATTTCCACTCTTTTTCTTATTTTCTTTGTATTCTTTTACGTCTTCAAACTTTTTTGCTTTTTCCCTCCTTCCTTTATTATAATGTCTTACTTTTTCTCTCTTTTTGCCTTTTTCTCTTCTGCCGTTTCTTAATTGATTTTTATCTCTTTTAGCTTCCCCCCCTAAAAGCAAATGTGTGGATAATGTTACATAGTGACTTTAATGACAAAACAAGAGGCTTTTGGGAGCTGAAAGAGCCGGCTCATTTTAGTGAGCCAAAAGGGCCACTTCTCGAAAAAGAGACAAAATTCCTATCACTACGAGCTTATTGGAGTGTAAGGAGCTACCTGTTGAAGGCATTTAACTGATACATCTACAAAAACAAAGCAAAACACAACAGAGGACACACGCAGATTACAGGCAAAAAATGCAATATAACTGAAATCAATGATAACAGTCATTTCCTTTTCTTTTCCTGGCACGTTTCTGCCATCCATCGTCCCTGACTCTTGTCATTTGAGCTGTTCTGTGTTCTTTTACAATTATAAAAAGAAGCGTGGTGGTGGGCCAAACCAACTTCAAATTTAGGTCCAATCTTTTTGCTTTAATGCACAACTCTCTTGTTTTTTCTTTTTTTCAGGAGTGTCTGCTGCAAAACTGTAAACCTGCAATGTACAATAACTATAACTAGGGTTTGCGGGACCTTTTGGTTTCCCGCCCCCCTTTTTTAATTTGCTGTCTCTTAGGGAGTAGAGATAGAAAGGAGAGGATCCCCAGTCCCCTCGCTCCCTCCAATTTAGTCGCCTCTTAAACATGCAGTGGACCATGGTGGCAGAATTCTCACACCTCTTTGGGGGAGACGGCCCCTCACCACAGGTCAAGGGATGGGCAGGGCACCTGTATCATGCGGCGTGAAAGCTGTCAGGCCCTGCTGTAGAACAGAAGAGTGTGTTGTGTGACCCTGACCCGAGTGACATGGCTGCTTTCTTGTGTTCCGTTTCATCTGGAGGGACAGGGCATGACCAACTTGGGTGCTGAGGTGCTTAACCTGTTTGGGTGTTAGGGCATTTGGGTTGGCCATGGTCCAAAAAAATTGTCTGTGTGTTTTTCGTTACTTTTTCGCTTTTTTAATTTTCTTTGTTAATAAATATGTGTTTGTCTTGCTGTCAGTCACCCCTCTTGAGGGATATGACCAGGGCAGATAGATAGATAGTTAATAACTAATGCTTTTCTCTAATTCTGGCACAAAAACAAACAACATGACTACAACTAGCAGCTACGACAGCATTCTTTTCTTGTGTCTTCTAACCTCCAATTCGATTGTGACACCACGCGTGACGAAGGCTATAAAATGGTTTACTCGTCTATTTATTCAACAAGAATAAGATGAGAAACATAACAATATAAGTAATTGAAATCGAAACTTGCATAAAATTGTAAATCATATTTTTATTAATCTAGTGCAAACTACAAATTCAATAGACTTGCCTGGTCGTTCAAGAGTGAAGCAAAGTTTCAAGTTCAACGTATACTTAACTATATACAATGCATGAAAATTGCATCACGCTTTAACTCATAGCAACGCACACAATCGAACAAGTGAAATAAAATCAACCTACGTTGTCCTATGTTGCAACATTTCTTCGTGAAGTTCTAGCCGAGTTTAGTCAGCTCATTGCGATGTAAAGCTCGAAGATGTTGACAGCGGCTGAACTTGTTTATGTCCTGCATGGACTTCCGAGTCTTGCCTTCCCGCTCGGCCAATCACCAGTACTTTCAAACACATACTTGGTCACGTGGTAAAAATGGTAATTTCTCCTGTACATACAGAAAGATACGATGCAACGCAGCACATGCTCTATAACAGTGTGTCTTAAACATGTTTTAGCCAAGGAACACCGTTTCATTAAAAAAAAGCACAACATTCATCAAATATGTTTAAAAATCAATTCCCACCACCAGTTTCAAGCTGTTGTTTTGTAACCGTAAATTGTTACGTTGCCAAAATAGACAGTTCTGAGGTAATTTAGGTTCTTCTTTTCATAATTAACTGTGAATTTCCCAATATTAAACTTGCTTTAGAGGTTTTACTCTGTTTTTGACAGAAGAAAAAAACTGAAGATGAGTAAAAAAATATCTGCCAGTGGAACAAACATTTTTGGCTATGTTCTAAATTTTTGGGATCTATCTATCTATCTATCTATCTATCTATCTATCTATCTATCTATCTATCTATCTATCTATCTATCTATCTATCTATCTATCTATCTATCTATCTATCTATCTATCTATCTATCTATCTATCTATCTATCTATCTATCTATCTATCTATCTATCTATCTATCTATCTATCTATCTATCTATCTATCTATCTATCTATCTATCTATCTATCTATCTATCTATCTATCTACCTATCTATCTATCTATCTATCTATATATCTATATATATATATATATATATATATATATATATATATATATATATCTATATATCTATACATATATATATATATATATATATATATATATATATATATATATATATATATATATATATATATATATATATATATATATATATATATATATATATATATATATATATATATATATATATGCATCCAATAAATACTATTAACTACTATTAAACATTTAAAAACTGACAAAACAGAAAGGCACCTCTGTAATGGATTTCATGGCTCGTTTTTGTTTCGCAAATCCATGTTCATCAGACAGGCTTGATTAAGTGAAAGAATTGCTGCAGGGCTGTTATTAAATTAATGAATTATTATGATTTAATGCGCAAAATTAAGCACGCCAGGGGAGCAGAAATAGAGAATAACTCAACAAGCTGTCAACAAGGAATGGGAAAAATTGCCCCCATTTAGAGCTACCATGGAGCTTTGACTTAGCAACTTGTCACTGACAGCATAATAATGTGCTAAATATAGAAATGGGCTTTTGTAGTGTCCGACCAAAATGGGGCTCTATCTAAAACACTGTCAAATTCTCTCTTTATATCTTTTACTTCTTTCTACTCATTCCTTCTTCCCAAAATATAAATACAATACAAAATAAAAGTAAGCTTTTCGATCCTTAAATCAATCATCTAAATGAGTATCTGTAATCAGGCCCCAGTGTTGTGGAATGATCTTCCCCCTGAGATTCAATCTTTAACCTAAGTGGAACTGATTAAACCTAGGCTTAAAACACACTTATATTCTCTAGCATATGAATAACCTATATTTTATATTGACAATAACGGTGTATTTTTTGTTATTTCAACATTCGTTGCAGCCTGGTTATCCTGGAAGGGGGATGACCTCATGTGCGGTCCCTTCTCAAGGTTCTTCATTTTCCCCATGTTGAGGTTTTGGAGTTTTTCCTTGCCCCTGTTTAGGTTTTAGATCAGGGGATGATGTTATAATAGTCTGTGGTTTGCAAAAATCTGTGGTCTGTGCAGCCCTGTGAGAATCCCTGTGATTAAGGGCTGTACAAATAACATGACTTGAGTTGACTTATAATAAAAATATATAATAAAAAGCCTATAACTTTAGTAAGGGTTTAATTAGAGTCTCTTGTGAAGTCTTTTTCATAGGTCATTCAACATTTCAAGAATAGGCCAAGCTGTAACTGAAGCTTGATTTATAAATAAGCCCAGGGAAAAGTTCATAATGCAAAACAGTGTCTTAAAACATATCATATACTTCTCAAAATGCAGTTCAGAAGGTTCAGACAGACACTGAATTTCTTATTGCATCATTGTCACATTATGTGTTGGTCTACTCTTTCAGCTAAATTGATGAAATCCAGGCAACTTGACTTAAAATTTTTTTGTAATTTTTTTTTCTTGATATAGCAAATGCCAATTATTTTTCGTGTCTGTGGTGAAATGTGTTTGTCTAATTCATAAGAAGCAAATAAAAGTTCGACACCACATTTTTTCAGACGAATACTTAACTAATGGTCATTGCTACATATATCA
The DNA here is from genome assembly GCF_059441175.1 of Urocampus carinirostris. Classification (NCBI taxonomy): domain Eukaryota; kingdom Metazoa; phylum Chordata; class Actinopteri; order Syngnathiformes; family Syngnathidae; genus Urocampus; species Urocampus carinirostris. The sequence continues at coordinate 43,911,500 of NC_142352.1, forward strand.
AATAGTGATACCACTTGTACATAAACTCTTATTCAATCTTATTAACTTAATGATTTCTCAACATAACATCTAGTCTAAATTTAAATGTATTTATAAATCCCGATTTGTGTGTGTGTGTTTGTGTGTGTGTTTGTGTGTGTTTGTGTGTGTGTGCGTGTGTGTGTTTGTGTGTGTGTGTGTTTGTGTGTGTGTGCGTGTGTGTGTGCGTGTGTTTTTGCGTGTGTGTATTTGAATGTGACTTATAGGCTTCAAAATGACTAAACCGATTTGTGTGAAAATGAACACAGTTGTACTTTGTGGCTCGAGGAGTGTCTTTAGCTCAGTTTTGTCTAAAGCAGAGGTAGCGAACAAGTTTGACACAAAGAGCTGAAATTTCTAACTGTGAGAGTCAAAGAGCCACACCACGCACTGACCCACCATGACAGACAGACACACAAAAACACACACAATTAAAAACATATTATTTCTCTCCTTACAATACAACAAGTATTGTTCTTGTGTTGATTTCAAGGAAAGTCCACCCTCGATACACACAAAAAAACTAAACATGAAACGAGTCAAAGAGCCACAGTATATAGAAAATATGATGAGGCAAAGAGCCACATTCTTCTTGGCCAAGAGCCGCATGCGGCTCTAGAGCCACGTGTTCGCCACCCCTGGTGTAAAGGTACCCACAATGAATACCGACAAAATTGATAAACGTCGCCCGTTATTGCTGGTCATTTTACTCGGAGGCTGTGGTTTGCTAAAACATATGCGTTACATTGGACGGAGCCGGTGCGTGTATAGGCGTTGCTCATTGGTGGCGAAAGCTAGTGAGGTGATGCTTCTTTCATGCTGTACTTCTGCAAGCTCTAACTGGGCCATACAGGGGAAACTCGTGCAAGGCAAGAGTTGTTGTTCGGGTAGCCAGTTAGTTTTTTTCGGATGAGCAATTAGTGTTGGCAATTCTGGATCTTTCAGCTCAGCTCACTAATAGCCCCAACAACCTCGCCCAAGGAGAAAGCCCGGCAACCATTCACAATTTAACAAAACAGGAATATTGGCAACATACACGCCTGCTTGTATATAGCTGATCCTTTCAATTTATCCGAAATATATCGACGTGAGAGGAATCAAATAAGATTCATGCTATATTTACCCTTCAAAACTGTTTTTTTTTTAATTGGATAAATGCAAAGGAGATTTAATAGGATCCCACTTTCTTGCACTGTATTGACTATAATATCTCTGTCGCTTTTGGCCCAAAAAACATTATGAAACGTGTTTTAATACATTAGTTATTAACTAGCCTGCATTCAATATTTTACAGCAATGTGTATGCAATGGTATATAGTAAATCACAATGAAATGGGTTGAAAGGAAATTTGATAAAATGATTCTATAGTGTGATTACATGGAAAAATAGTCAAAATTCAATATTCTTGTAAACAATGACTAGATTACATCACATTGCATCTTTTAAGAGCTATTAGGCCATTTCAGCTCACATAACACAAATTCTAACTGTGACAATCAAATAGAAATTTTAACTGGTTATAGTCGCTGTGAGTCTTGAAGGATCCTGGTTATATATAGGCCCTTCTGTATCCTTTTAAGGCCTCAGGGAGAGGCAGGTGGGGGCCCGAAGGAGACGGCGGAGGTTTAGTTGGCCCGGTGCTGCGTTTAGGCACCCCCGTGGATTTAGGCTGTCAACTGAAGTCGCTGTGAAGGATATCTCAAGGGGTGAGCGAAGCTTTGTCAAAACATTACAGCCTAATCCTTTTTTTTTCGTTTGCATGTGTAGAATTTTAAATGCATTTGTCTTGTAAGTTGAAAAGGGAGCAGGTGGGATGTCGCAGATGTGTTAGCAGAATAAAAAAACAATCAAAGTTGGTGTGAAGTTGAAATATTCCTCAATTAATCCAATAAAAGTGTAGCAAACAAAAAGACACATCAAGTTTTTTGTTTGTGACACTTTAGTCTTTTGGGCTTTTTTGTGAGTGTTTAGAATGTTGTCTTGGCTCCTAAAGATACTGTAACACCATTGGACCCTAATAGGGCTTTGTTAAGGCCTCTTAAACATCACATGCATGTTGTTTTATCCAGAGTAGCGCATGTTACATGTTTGTACGGTTTTAGCTGCGCATTAAAGAGGTTTACAGTTACAGTGCAAGAGACTCAGGTGGCGCCAGACAGTTGTTCTCTAAGACAGAGGTGACGTAGTGACACGAGCAGTTTACTTTTCACTTTTAATGCAAGTACAATGTAATAGCCTCAAAACTACAGGCTGTGAAAATTACAAATACAGCATTAAAAAACGTATTCAAATACTTGGTTGTCGTGTCTTCAAATGTATCCCTCACTTTTACGGATTTTGAGGTCAAGGGTTATGATGTAATTTTATGTTTGATTATCATATTAAAAGGGACACGGTGAAATATTTGACCACTAGACAACGTCGCATTGTGTGGTGCAACAGAAAATGAATGCCAAAAAGAACCAGGAAGAATACAAACAATGCAGATTTGATCAAATTGCACTTTTTTCTTCTCATATATTTTCCAAGTCTTGCTCATGCTTGTTTATTTTCTGGGTCCCTTAAGAAGCAGAATCACAGTCAAATATGTGAGATCCATTTAGGTGAGGCTCCTGTAGTAGAAGATAAATATAAAATTTTCCACCTACAAGTATTTTAAAAATGGACGTTTATGTGATGGTTCGTGTATTTATTATTAATGTTATTTTTAATTTAAGTTTTTTTTACCACTAGGAAGTGCTAAGTAATGCACACTGTCCCTTTAAGTGACAGGTCTGGGTTAGCATTAGGTGAAATGCTAAATATTGCTCAGTACTCTTTGTCCCCGTATATTAAGAATTTAATGTTGAATCACTATAGAGTATTACTGCATGTATGCATAACCTTCAGTGATAAAAAAGTATTGTTTGTATAATTTGAAAACACCACATTTTGTTCATAATATGATTTTGTATGCTTGTCCTTTCGTACAAAAACAGCATTCTGATTAATATTATTAATATTTTTTAAATCATTCCTTAGCTGTTCTACCCACACTAATATGTCCTCTTAGGGGCACACATTTTGTGACATGCGTTTAATTTCATGCTAATGTCAAACCATCGGGAGAAATGGAATTTGTCATAGAAAAATTTGATTCATTTTGTACAGGCCCCTGCGCTCAATTATACATTTGCAAGAAAAGACACAGCAAGTCACACAGAAACTATATATGGAACAAAATCTAAGTTAAAGCAACAGTGTTTTACTTTCATGCGACAGAGTTTTTTTGATGAATCTGGAAGATGTGAGTTGAAATGAATTTGTTGTGTCCATCTCAAAGTATCTTGAGCAAGTTAATAATTTCCTGGTAACTGTTTTCAAGACCTGAGTTGTAGTTCCTTGAGATTGGAAAGGGCTACAATGTTGTTGTTTGCCGTTTATCTCATACAAAATAGAAACATTTAGCTGATATTCTGCAAATGATTATTATTAAAACACTGTGGTTAACCTCACAGGCCTGAATAAAATTCTGTTTATCCTCTGCCCTGATCCCTAATTAGGAAACCTAAGCCTTGACTTTGTTTATTGCCAGTAAGTATCACCTGTCATCAAAAGGCAGCCAATGAGAGTGTCATGTTTTTATTTGTGAGATTTCGTGTGGCCTCATTCCCAAGTTCCATTTCGTGGATGGCGCCAACACAATGCTGGATGTTTCTTGATGTGCACATTCTAATCATAACCCGTGTGTCACACCAAAATAAGTCCTTAGTATTTGTTTGCAACATGGAGGGGTCAAGTATTAGGATTACTTCTCAATATGATTTTGTATAGTACGCTGTATTGGGTGTGTTACTGAAAAGAGTAAACGGTTACAGTTACTCGTTCCTAGTATTTAAAGAATAACTCAGGTATGACTCCCCCTACATTACTGAAACAAAACATTACTCTGACAGTAACTATCTAGAGTCAAATAACCATATGTACTCGCGATTAAGCCAACCTCTTAAAACTGCTTTACAATAGCCACACAAAAAAACAATAGAAGACAATGAGTAGACAAACCTATGGAAGAACTAAACCCTTCATATTTCTTGGCTTGTGCCATTTTGAAATCTGTCAAACGAACACTTAACCAAGACATTCCCTATCAATTTTGTCAAACTGCTGGAATATATCCTCCATTTCTTGGTTCTGTCCAAAGCGTTTTTTTTTATTTTTTCTCTAGGAATTGTCCATTTTAAAAAGACCAAAACTCAGCAATTTTTTTAATGTAAATTCTATTCTCACATTTACCCCATTAGTTTTCCCATTAGTTTGTTGACCTTGTATGATCATGCCCCTCGTGATAAAAAATCAAATATGAGTGTATAAGCCACCTCCCTTATTTCAGTACTTATGGTATTTTTTCAGCACAATTGCTCCTTTTTTATGAGTGTGTGCGTGTGCGTGCTCTTTAGTGTAACTCTTAATAATAATCCGGCCATTCCAGCGCATCTTTGACTCATAGCATACTCAAGCAGACAGGAAACCCACAGAGGTGAATAGTAGATAGTACCAGTGTGATACCTGCCTTCATCCCCATCACCCCAGCATTCTGAAACTAAAACTGTAGAAGATGTGGGTAGGGGCAGGGTGTTCTTAGGTGGTGGGTCAGACAAGCTTTGGGTCTTTCCTCAATATATCGCATAGTTCTGAAATTCGGTTTGAATGCAAGTATATACGGTAGGGAGAATATTTAAATTAGGAGAAATTCAGCGCTCCCATACCTTCCTGTGTGGAGTTTCTATGTTCTCCCCGTGCTTGCGTGGGTTTCCTCCGGGCACTCCAGTTTCCTCCCACATTCCATAAACATGCATGTCATGTTTATTGGCCAATCCAAATTGTCCCTAGGTGTGAATGAGCAAGTGAATTGTCTGTCCCTGTGTGCCCTGCGACTGGCTGGCAACCCGTTCAGGGTGTCCCCTGCCCACTGCCCGAGGACAGCTGAGATGGGCTCCAGCACCCCGGCGACCCAACTGAGAATAAGCGGTGCAGATAATGAATGGATGGATGGATGGATAGTAAGACACTAGTAGACTAAATCTAATGTGCTCTGTGTGGCATTGTTTTTGAATTATTCTGCCATATTTTTTTCATAATTGTCACTCCAAAATGAAAAACAAAAACTTGTCCAAAGTCTCATTATATGTTGTATCTTTATTACTGTGCTGTGCATTGGGTCATAAGTTTAACATATGCGGTAAATATGTGCGTCTTGTTGATTCAACAGGTCAGTATCCACCATATCACTATGTGGGGGCTGATCAAGCAAGGGAATTACAACCACGAATACCACCATAAACAGAGCCAATATGTGCTTAAAGAATACAGCAGGTAAAGACTAAGTTCCGTTTGTGATGCCAAGCTCAAGAAAAGTACCACGTACTAACTATGCTGACAAATTACAAATGCACCCACATTGCTTTATTTTCAGTTATTAACATGGGCAAACTCTGAAAACCCAAAAACTGGTTTGTTTTACAGCTATGCCAAAAATATTTTATACGGCGTTAAATGGGTTCTAATTTTGTATGACAAGTAACACAAATCCTCTCAGGATCATGCCTCTTATTAGGACAGCAGAGTAAAAAATGAGGCGGAAAAGCTGTCGCTTTCCAGGCAATGCTCGCTATTTGATTAATACGTTGTGACTCAGCAAACTCAACTTTAGCAGAAAGAGGAAGAAGTGCCACATCAAAAGCATTGTGAATTGTTTCTTTGTTTTTTTATATGCTTATGTTTGGCTGCAATTTACTTCACATGCTTAGTAGTATGGCTCTGACTGATAATATGCTCATCCTCACAATTTTATCTGTGACTGACACATTGTCGTTTGCTTCACAACTGAGGTTTCATAAATAATATAGTGTTTGAACTGCAAAGATATCGTGAACCTTGCTCAATGCGTTAATGACACAAGCAATTTTGATTTTAGTAAAATAATGGCAATTTTGATGATTATTAACTGTATAGAGCCATATCCAGTCCTATTGTGGCTTTTCTTTGATATCAGTTTCATAGAGTACTGTATTTATTTACATTCTTGTCAAGCAGTGTTGCAGTGCTTTTCGCTGAAAACAGTCTAGACAACACCTTGCATGATAAACATAGCTTCCCTCTCGCCCTCCCCCTCTTTCTATCTCTCTTACACTCTGCAGGATTTAGCTGTGCAGTGTTTACCATGTTTTTTTCAAACCAAACGCATAATCCGGGGAAATGGATTGCAACTTGCATTAAGTTTGTGTCTCTCGTAGCCAGTTAGTTGTTTATTTTTTCATATTGTTTTAAAGTTTAAAAAAAATGTGCTTCTATTTTTTAAAATCATAATTATTAGAAGAAATGAACTTGATTAAACTTAAAAGAGAGTCCTGTGCAATTTCAGTTTGTTCTTTTTTTTACATTTTGTTAAATAATAATATTAATAATAATAATTTCCTTTGTATTGTCATTCTTTGTAACAATGTACACAGAACGAAAAAGGTATTTTAGTCAAAAATGTAATACAAAGGGATATGACAATTTTCCAGACTCGATATTTAACATCTTTGGATGGGTGAAACATTTTAAAATTGTCAAATAAAATCACACATTTTTTATTGCAAATGACAAATCGGCAATTGCTTTGTAAAGTGATTCGACTGTCTCTATATTGACTAGCTCCGAGGAAGTGGTGGACAGATATCAATATAAAACGAGGGCCCACATACAAGAAGTGGTAAGAATGTTATCACGTATTGTTTTCAAACTGATTTAAAAACTGAACTTATAATAAAATAAAACATATTGTTGCATTTAGTATTAAACTGATGATCCAAATTATTATTTATGTACAGTTTTTCTGTATGTATATATTTTTGTAGTTGAACATGAAGCTGCCGCACAAGTTTGTGCGGGAAGAGCCAACAATCAAGGGCCCGTCCTTCCTGGTCAGACTCAGGTCTCACACCGTCTTTGAACACACTCCAATCAGACTGTTTTGTACTGTCGAAGGCTATCCTCAACCCATTGTCAAATGGTGCGTTTGTGTGGAAAAAAAAAATCTGAAATCTGGCGTGCAGTTACAATACCATTACGAAAGGAACCTGTCACAATTTAACATATGTTTTTTGAAAAACGTATTTAATTTAGGTATAAAGATGGGATGATCCTGGACATGTCCTCGGGGAAGTATATTGTTAATGCAAAAGGAGGAGTCCACTCCCTGGAGATTCCGAGGTACAGTACATCTATAAATGCAAATTTCATCACTTTGCAGACTGGTAGGATAAACTGTATCGTGATCCTTCTAAACACTCAAGTCAGATGTCCAAGAGGGCGGTTAAGAGAGTGTTTCCCTAATGTGTTTTCTGAGCATCATGGCATATTATTTCTAGAGGGAAGACAACATACAGTATTTGCTCACCCCCCTCTTGGGAATCTCAGCTGTTCAAGTGCTGACCTCGGTGTCACATGATATCTTTAGATTCCTTTAGTGGTCTTGCTTTCCTCTGATCACTTTCATGTCCTACTCTCAATTACAGACACCTCTTGGCATCGTTTGAAGTAATATAGACTAAGAAACATGAACTATACTGTAAATGTTGTGATAACTGTATAGTCATGGGAACATGCAGAGCGGAAGTTTCGTTTTCAGTGCAATGTCTAAAAAAAAAAAGTCTACCAGAATAAACAAGTTTCTAATTGAAAATTGGGGCATTTTTTCTTCCCCAGATGTTCAACAGATGATACAGCCCAGTATACAGTGATTGCTGGTAACATACATGGGCAAGCAACAAGTATGGCATCTGTTATTGTCAAAAGTAAGAGCATACACATTTTGGGCTGCATTGCTTACGTCACTCTGTTATTCCTTTTCATTTTATTAATCTAGTGCAAACTACAAATTCAATAGACTTGCCGGTTCACCAATACCTGAATAAAATAAATGCTCTTTACCTTTGTAGGGTACAAGAAAGATGAATTTTGTCCATATGGATGGATGCCTTACAATGGTACGTGAATATGGATGATATATATCATTTTTGTTCATGGAAAGCAAAAAAAAATGCACTGTACTATATTGTAATAATCAAATACCATAAAGTGGGTCAAATTCGGTTAGCCGTCCAGAACCAACCCATAAGCGGTTAAGCCTGAGGTCCTTCCACCCTAAATTGAATTGGATTCAAAACAAAATCTACAGATTGTTTTTGTAAGCAGGATTTAAAAAATCTCCAGTATTCCACCATGCAAATGCTACATTTCATCTTCCAGCATTCTTTAAACCTAACTGGTTTAGATTCAACGATACAGATCTACAATTCAACTGCGAAATGTTACATTGAGAATGTGATTCATTACTTTAATCATCCAGACATTCACTGGGTTAAGATATATATATCTATATATCCATATACTGGACTGTCTCAGAAAATTAGAATATTGTGATAAAGTTCTTTATTTTCTGTAATGCAATTAAAAAAACAAAAATGTCATACATTCTGGATTCATTACACATCAACTGAACTATTTCAAGCCTTTTATTATTTTAATATTGCTGAATTTGGCTTACAGCTTAAGAAAACTCAAAAATCCTATCTCAAAATATTAGAATATCATGAAAAAGTATACAAGTAGGCTTTTCAACTAATCACCTGAATCATCTAATTAACTCGAAACACCTTGCGAGGGTTTCCTGAGCCTTAAAAACACTCAGCTTGGTTCAGTAAACTAAATCACTGCTGATCTGACTGCTGTCCAGAGGACCATCATTGATACCCTCCATCAGGAGGGTAAGACACAAAAAGAAATTTCTCAAAGAGCAGGCTGTTCACAGAGTGCAGTTTCAAAGCATATCCACAAAAAGTCTGTTGGAAGGGAAAAATGTGGCCGGAAACGCTGCACAACCAAGAGAGATGACCGCAGCCTTAACAAAATTGTGAAGAAGAGCCGCTTCCAGAATTTGAGGGAGCTTCAAAGACAGTGGGCTGAAGCTGGAGTCCAGGTATCAAAAGCCACAGTTCACAGACGTGTCCGGGAAATGGGCTACAATAGCCGTATTCCCATGGTCAAGCCACTTCTGAACTCAAGACAACGGAAGAAGCGTCTAACTTGGGCTATGGAGAAGAAGCACTGGACAGTTGCAGAGTGGTCCAAAGTCCTCTTTTCAGACGAAAGCAAGTTTTGCATTTCGTTTGGAAGTCAAGGCGCCAGAGTCTGGAGAAAGGCTGGAGAAGAGCAAAATCCAAGTTGCTTGAAATCCAGTGTGAAGTTCCCACAGTCAGCAATGGTTTGGGGAGCCATGTCAGCTGCTGGTGTTGGTCCACTGTGTTTCATCAAGTCCAGAGTAAATGCAACTGTGTACCAAGAGATTTTAGAGCACTACATGCTTCCATCTGCTAAAAAGCTCTATGGAGATGAGTATTTCATTTTCCAGCATGATCTGGCACCTGCCCACAGTGCCAAAACCACCAGTAACTGGTGCACTGACCATGGCATCACTGTCCTTGATTGGCCTGCTAATTCCCCTGACCTGAACCCCATCGAGAATTTGTGGGGTATAGTTAAGAAGAAGATGAAAGACACCAGACCTACAAATGCAAATGAGCTGAGCACGCTATCGAAGCATCCTGGGCATCAATAACACCTCAGCAATGCCACAGGCTGATTGCCTCCATGCCACGCCGGATTGATGCAGTAATCCGTGCAAAAGGATTCCCAACCAAGTACTGAGTGCATCAATGGACATTTTCAAATGTTTGATTTAGTTTTGCTGTTATAAAATTATTTTTTTTACTTGGTCTGAGGAAGTATTCTAATATTTTGAGATAGGATTTTTGAGTTTTTTTTCAGCTGTAAGCCAAAATCAGCAATATTCAAATAATAAAAGGCTTGAAATAGTTCAGTTGATGTGTAATGAATCCAGAATGTATGACATTTTTGTTTTTTTAATTGCATTAGAGAAAATAAAGAACTTTATCACAATATTCTAATTTTCTGAGACAGTCCAGTATATAGATTATATATATATATATATATATATAAACACACATTTATAAAACACTGTGAAATCAAATGATAAAGTAAATGACAATAAGTGTGTTTTTCAAAGTAAATGACAATAAGTGTGTTTTTATTGGGTGCCTAACTCCTCTCACAAAGCTACTGTACTTTGCTTGGCTTAAAATGAATCCTAACTGATGTTATTGTTAGATTGACCTGTTATGCCAAATTTATTTCCACTTCAAATATGAAATTTATATTTGTTTCCCTCAGTTTCCATGATGCCACAGATCCATTACACCAAAATCCACATTACGTTTCTGGATAAGTTTGGCCCGGTGTTTGCATCTGAAGGAGATTCGGCCACTTTAACCGCCACCATGGACCTTGAACCAAACTTAGCCAACCTGCAACCTGAGGCTCAGTGGTACAGAGATGGTAAGTAGTTCCTCTTTCTTGTTTATGTACCTTGTGTACTTGATTGCTTTTCTTTTTGTATTTCGTTTGCAGACACTCGTTTGTTTGATTCAAAATGGGTGAAGATTGAAACGGGCCGTGGCATCAGCACCTTGACCCTTCCTAACCTCTACAAGGAGGATGAAGGCTTGTACACGCTGCGAATGGTCACAAAAGGAGGAAGTGCTCAACATAGTGCATTTGTCTCTGTCGCAGGTGAGTAACAGGTATGAATGAAAATAGAATATGACGTTTCCTCAAATTGTATTTTCTAGATTCCCTGTTGCTAGGTGTTCTGAAACTCTTGTCAGTGCCATCCAAAATCACTCGATAAATGTCACCTTGTCACATTTTGTATAGATGGTCCTCCCCCCGTCGCCGGTGCACCTGGTGCCCCTATGGACCTCAAGATTCATGATGCCAACAGAGACTATGTCATTGTATCATGGAAGCCTCCCAATACCACAACAGAAGGGCCAATTTTGGGATATTTTGTGGACAAGTAAGAGTTAACGAATCAAAGCTAATGAAAGCTAAATCTAACTTAGTCCTTCTCAGACATCTAATAATGCTGCGATATGTTCTGTACTTGTGCAACTTCAACTAAGAGAAAAAAAGGGAATATTTTCCGTTACACTTTTTCTTTCAACTTTGTCAGAAGTGAGGTTGGAACTGAGAACTGGACTCAATGCAACGATCAGCCAATCAAGATCTGCAAATACCCCGTGCCCGGCCTCTTTGAAGGGCACTCCTACTGCTTCCGAGTCAGAGCTGTCAATGCCAAAGGAGTCAGTAAACCTTCCCGCATGTCCGACCCCATCGCCGCTCTGGACCCGACTGAGTTTCAGAGGCTAAAAAGTGGGTCGTGTTAAAGTGCTAAAATCATTGTTTCGAGACATAAAATAAACGCTTTCACAATGTGTTTTTAAGTATTACGTCAATTTATAAAATCTGAAATGATAATCATTTCTCCCGTTGATCCAGCTAAGAAACTTGGAGGGAACTTGGACGTTGTTTCTTACCACGATGAAGTTGAAGGTGTGTTTATTGCCTGTTCTAAGAAAATTTAGTTGGAGCTAATGGTGGTGAATTTTTTGTCTACTGTTTGTGTCCAGCAGAAGGAAAACCTCCGGGTTCTCCATCAGGAATTTATGCGTCGGAAACTGACAGGACTTATGTTGTTCTGAGCTGGAAAGCTCCAGAAAAATCTGGCAAGGCGCCCATGTGGTACTACATTGAAAAGGTGACACTGTCATTTGTCTCTGACGATAAGCTCATCTGACAGTTGATTACTGTGACTCTGGTGGCCTCATGTCAGATACTCTTCCGGAACGATATGGTGACATTCACATAAAACAATTATGCAATCCAGTAGCAATGTTTTTCTCTGTCTCTGGCTCCAGACAGCGGCAGACAGCGAAGCGTGGCAGCGTGTCAACACACAGGTCCCAATTCGCTCGCCTCGTTATGCTGTCTTTGACCTGTCCGAGGGGAAACAGTACAGATTCAGAGTGGTGTCTGCAAACATGTATGGAACCAGTGAGCCGTCAGAACCTAGTCGACCAATCGAAACCCAGGAACTGAAAGGTCTTTAGTTGTGTTCATTTTCCCTGATCTTTCAGTTACATCCATTTTCATTACTTAGGTGTCATCCTTAATGTTCTCTCTTTATATTTCGGCATTAGGTGTGCCTTCAGCTCCAGGCCAAGTGATAGCAACTCGGGAAACGGACACCTCTGTCCTCATTCAGTGGGCTCCTCCAAAAGAACCCAATGACTTGATTGGCTATTACATCGACCAGTGTGTAAAGGGGTCCAGCGACTGGACCTCTGCCAATCACAAACCACACAAAAGTACTAAGTACGTTGACAAATTTCAGACACTGTTCAAGGGACGCGGACCTGTAAGGTTCAGGCAAAACCCATTAATTAGGTCTTGAGTTTAATCGACCAATGACTTGGGCGGCCAAAAAAGTAGTAATTATTCTGTCAATCGATTAACAGGAGACACGAAACATGTTCCGTTTGAATCCATGTTATCTGAACCAGGACATTAGTGCAATACATAATTGTAGAACACATACATTTTTTAAACCATATCCTTTGAATTAGGTGAAACAATCTTACTCCAAAATGCTCTTTCTAAAAGAGATAACAAAATGTCAACAATTTGATAACGCTAACATGTGTAGAATGACCTATATTAAGGAATTTTGATAAAGATTAAATTTACCAAATTGTTTCATACGCTTCTGTACTGGTGTCAACAAAATGTTTGACTGAATTCAACTCAAAGATCTCTGTTTTTATCATTTAGGAAAACAAATAACATTGACCATTATTTAATTTTGTTAAGCTGAGGTTTTAGTGAAATTTTGAGCCAACGTGTATATAAGCAATTAATGCTTGTGAAAATATGCTTCAATCGATGTCATAATTGATCAGTTGTTGATTATTTAAGTTGTTGTTTCACCTCTATTAATTACACTTTGTTTTTACCTTAACACAGTGAAAAGCCAATTTAGCAGCCACAGGCTCAAACGGCAATATTTGTGCGTGTTTTCGATATACAATTATGAAGTGAACAATTTGAAAATGCATTCTCACTTTTATTGTTTAATTCTCCAACCAAGTTTTTCATTTTACACATCATGCTTGTGATGGATCAATTACTATTAATTCAAATGTGACTCTAAGCTAAATTGTACTTCTATCATCTCAAAAACTCCATATATAAAGTGTAAACACTGTGCTCGAGCGCTAAGAGACTTACTTTTCTAAATGACCCTCTCTGTCACTATTCATCTCAGTATACTGTTATATAATCACCCAAAAATAAAATACAACACACCCTAATTTTTCTGCACTTTTTGAAGGGAGTTCAATTAAAGAAGCAGGAGCTCTAGCACCACCTATTTCTGAGACTGTACACCAATTCCTTGAATGATTTTAAAGCAAAACAACAAAACAAAAAAAAATTCCGACATTGTCAAAGTAATTCTCCATTTTTCTTGCATCGAACTAGGAACCTGCGTGCCACTTATAGGGAATTCTCAGAAAAAAAATATTGTGATAAAGTTCTCAAATTTTCGATAATTTAAAAAAAAAACAAGCAAAAATGTAATTCATTCTGGATTCCTTACAAATTAACAAAAAATGGCAAGCCTTTAACTGTTTGATATGGCTGATTAAAGTGAAAACGTAAACATCCTTTCTCAAAATATTAGAATGTCATAAAAAAGTGTAAGCCGTAAAAAGAAATATTACATTTAAGCAAAGAATTGTGATATTTCAGTGGATTCGTAATAAATAAATGACATGTTTGTTTTTTTCAATTGCATTTTGGAAAATATTGAACTTTATTATCCATCTATCTATCATCCATTCATTTTCTGAACCGCAAATGCTCACCAGGATTTCAGAAAGAACTTTATTACAAGACCTGTATTTCATTCTTCTGAAAGAGTCCTCTACATGATTCTGTTTTTGCTAAGCATATTTTCTTTGCCAAAATCCAATATCATCATTGAATGAATCACACCTCCCATGTGGTGCTCTGGTTACAGATTTGTGGTTAGCGGTCTTAAAACAGGAGAAACCTACGTCTTCCGTGTCCAGGCTATCAATGAGATCGGCCTCAGTGAGGAGTCTCAGGAGTCTGCGCCTCTGACAGTCAAGGCTGCCCTAAGTTCGTTTTACTTCGCGTTGCCATTAAACTTCAGTCATGTCAAATGCCGAATTCATCTCTAAATCTTCTTTCCAGCCACGCCATCTGCTCCTTATAAGATTGCCTTGGTGAACTGCAATGGATGTTCAATGGTCCTGAGCTGGGTGAAACCTCTTAACGACGGAGGCTCACCAGTTAAAGATTATTATGTCGATAAAAGACGCAGCGGAACAGATTTGTGGAGAGAAATCAATATCCCACCGATAGCGGAAAGGCTTTATAAGGTAATGCCATAATGGAACAAAAAAACAAGAAATCTTTGCCTGGATTGAAAATGCCTTGACTGACAGGTGGAGGGTTTGACAGCCGGTGGAATCTATCAGTTTCAAGTGTCCGCTGCCAATTTAATCGGACTTGGTCCGGCATCCAAACACTCGGCTGATTTCACCTGTGAGGCCTGGAATATGCCTGAGCCAGGTTCGTTTTTGTTTATGTGTGTTCCACATCCATGTTAAAGCGGCATAGGTCAAAGGTGTATATTGAGTCTTAGCACATACATGACCTAACTATGTGACAACACCATGACGGCCTGTAGTAACCTGTAGTAAACAGTGGACAGAGCCAGTAAACAGTAGACAACAACAACAAAAACAGTCATACTATTCAACAGGTGTCGTATAAGTAGGCTGACCTTGTCGGAAAGCACAAAGGGCGCCATTTAGTGAAACTGAGGATGGCATGAGCAATGCTAGCCACCCACACGTACAGTTTTCCTCCTGAAATTTTCACTGATCTAAAAAAATCATACAGTCTGCCTGACTTGTCAAGTCAAGTCACATTCATCTATACAGCCCTTAATCACAAAGAGATCTCAAAGGACTGCACAGGATTACAATTACACAATTACCTGATCTTATACCAACATGCTGGCAAGGAAAAACTCAAAACCTCAGCGTGAGGAAAAAAGAAACCTTGAGAAGGGGCCTCACAAGTGGTAATCCCCCTTACAGGATGACCAGGGTGAAATAGATTTAGCTTTACAGTACACAAACATAGTAAACACTAGGTAACATGTTGAAAATTTGCCCGGAAAGTGCATGACAGCAACGACGCCCCCAGCCTGTAAACTAGTCCAGAAAGTCTATGGCGGCCTCAACGCAGCTTCCCATCTCTGTCAGTTAGTCAATGCAGGCGTTGACAATGCTTCAGGTCAGACGCTGGTCCGCTGACTCATCTCAAATCGTCCTTCTCCTTTGTATCACCACCAGGCAGGCAGTTGGAAAAAGACAGGACAATACAAAATATGAGGTGGGCATCAATCATAAGCTTTGGAATAGAAGTGTGTCTTCATTCTAGATTTAAAAACTTCCACTGAGGTTGCAGATCTTATCTCTGGAGGCAAAGCATTCCATAGCACCAGAGCCCGGATGGAGAACGTTTTCGAGCCTGCAGACTTCTTGGCTCTCGTGGTCACAAGTAGACCGGCATTTTCTGAGCGGAGGCTCCGTGCAGGAACATAGGGGGAAATCAAATCAGAGAGATAAGAGGCTGCAAGTCCATGCAAACATTTGTATGCTAATAAGAGAACCTTAAAGTCACATCTTAAATGGACTGGGAGCCAGTGCAATTTGGCCAATACAGGAGTAATATGCTCAAACTTTTTTGTCTTAGTCAAAAGTCTAGCTGCCGCATTCTGAACTAGCTGCTAACTTTTAAAGCTAGACATCGGAAGACCAGAAAGCAATACATTACAGTAATCAAGCCAAGAAGTAATAAACACATGAATTAAAACCTTTGCATCTGATTGGGACACCATCGAATGAATCTTCGCAATATTACGGAGGTGGTAGAAAGTTACTCTAGTAATATTTTTCACGTGTGACTGAAACGACAGATTAGGATCAAATATAACACAGAGATTTTTGACCAAGTCACTATGGGTGATATTACTTTTGTCTAGGTTTAGTGCAGTGTTTGAAAACAACTCACGAAAATGAGCTGGACCGAAATCAACATTTCAGTTTTTTCTGGGTTAAGGCGCAAAAAATTAAGTGACATCCATCTTTGAATCTCAGTAAGGCAAGCCTCCATATTTCAACAACTTGACTGTCCAGTTGTCTCCAGTGGTACATACAGTTGAGTGTAATCTGCATAGCAATGGAAACTAATATTATACTTGCGGATAATGTTACCAAGCGGAAGCATATGAATACTAAAAAGAAGGGGGGCAAGTACAGAGCCCTGTGGATCACCACAGGGGACATTAGAGTGTTTAGAGGTCAGATTGCCATAGATAACACATTGCATCCCGTCTGACAGGTATGACCTAAACCACAAGAGTACAGTTCCTGAGATACCAATGCATTCCAGACGAACAAGTAATATGTTGTGGTCGACAGTATCAAAAACAGCACTGAGATCCAGCAGCAGTAACATTGATGAGGCACCGGAATCTATTGCTAAAAGGAGATCATTGATTACTCTAGCCAGGGCTGTCTCAGTAGAGTGATTTGCCCTAAATGCTCAACTTCAGTCCACATGATCTGTATCAATATATTGTTTCCCCATACACCAGTGGTGGTCTAAAAGCTTATAAAAGTCTGGATGCTTATCAGTTCTTCATAGCTGGTACGCGTTGCTGTGCTTCGTTTCGCCCCAAAAATGCACCCCGGCGAGACATGTCCTTGTTGCGCAAACATTACTAAAATGACTTCTTATCTAAGTTTTTGGGGAATGTAATAAACCAGTTAAGCAAGGGACATTTGCCCCTTGTATAGAAATCACATATGAGCTAGTTGAAGATATTTATTTTGACAAAATAATGTTTTATATTCTGAACGTTTATCTCTTATGTTATCTTCTGGTAATTTGGGAGTTTATTTCGGTGTTGAAAACTTTGTGGTAGAGCACTAAACAGTTTTCAATACATGTTATATTCTTAAGTTTACTGTTTTAAGTCCCTGGTTAATAACAAAAAAGCAGCTCATTTACTTAGTAAGAAATTGCAATGGTAAACCACTATGTAGCTAGTTAGCACTAACAAACGTGTTATAAGGACTGTCTTTGTCTTGACGTGTACGTACTTAACATTATATTGCTAAGAAATACATCAAACATACCTTTCAGAAATTGTTCGCTGCAAATCCTGTGATACTTGAGGGCTGCCAGCCTGCCAGGGTTGTCCCTCTGATTAACTGCAGATAAACATTGCTGTCTTCTGTCTTCATCAAAAGGGATAATATACCAAATCGGGCTTAGAAGCTTGCCCACCACAGAGGAACAAATCACCATGGTTAAAGTGGTGGTTATATTCATCTGTGGTGGTTATTGGTATGTGTTTCAACTCAACTGCCTATTCAACTCCCATCCGCTCAAGTGCTATTGCCATCCCTCATGGCTCTCATTCTGCCAGAGAAGTCAACGTAATTAATTATTTTCTCATTTGTTTGCTTTGCCACAGGCCCCGCATACGACTTGACATCTTGTGAGGCTCGAGCTGATTCCGTGGTTCTTGAATGGCAAAAGCCAATCTACATTGGTTCCGGACCAGTCACAGGTTATCATGTGGAGTATTCAAAAAAGGGCACCGATGAATGGACAACAGCCAACCAAACACCTACTGATAACTGCTTCCTTAAGGTGAAGATATTTTTCGTGTCTCAGTGTTGTTCTATTTTGGACTTTTTTTAAGGAAAAAATTAAACTTAAAAAAACTATTTTGCGTTTTTTTTTTTTTTTAATTGAGGCGATATAGTTAATACATGTATTGATATACCTTACTTGTTTATGTTACCAAAGCACTCATGGGCATCCCGGTAACCCTTTTCCACAAAAGCTCCCTTGCGACTGGTCATTGTGATTGTTATCAAAAAATGAGAAAAAGCTAAACAATGCTAAAGATGTATTGCATAGGTGTTAACCTCAGGCATTTGCTCTCCTCAAACTCTTTAAAGCCTAAAGTCTTTATTACGTGTCTATCCAGTAGTACCATGTCATCTGAAGCCA
Source organism: Urocampus carinirostris (assembly GCF_059441175.1). Lineage (NCBI taxonomy): Eukaryota > Metazoa > Chordata > Actinopteri > Syngnathiformes > Syngnathidae > Urocampus > Urocampus carinirostris. The sequence continues at coordinate 43,929,648 of NC_142352.1, forward strand.
TCTCGTAAACAATGTCCAATACGTTCCTATCGATGACAATAAACCATTCCTGTCAGTCAATTGCTCCCCTTATTAATGATTGCAATTCCCCTTGTTAAGCAATAATGAACCTTACAAGCGCAAGGTGGTGCCTATTTACTCACAGTAAGAGAGACTACATAGATTAAAAAGAAAGATCATATTTGCGACCAAGTTTATTTTATTTACTAGATAAACAACACCAACAATTATTTCAGTATCTTTCTTAGTTCTTTCCCTACTTTCTGTGTATGTTGGATCGAGGATACATTTTGCTAGTGAACGCAACAATTAGCAATCTACTACATTGTCTTCTGCTGCCAGTGACCGAGACAATAGGGATTAGAGTCGAAATGGGCAAGAAGAGATCAGTCTAACAAAAAGATACCATGCAAAAATTGTTTTACACAATTAGAAAGTATTGTAAACATGCAAAGTACGGGAAAAATTTATACGTTGACAGGTATGGTATCGGTTGGCAGAATCAAAATCATTGACATAATCAGTTTCCGTATATGATGAATTATTAATGTTTACTGAATAATAATTATGATTACCGGTATTTCTATTAAATCAATTAAATGCGTGGATATTTTTATGGTTGACTGAGCCTATTACAGCGACACTCCTTATAATTACAGCCTATAAGCACATAGTGATGTCTTGTAATAACATATCAATGTTTTTTTTAGAAATGCCAATAAAACGTCTCAATACTCATCTCAATAATGATAATGAATACATATCATAATTCTATTCGTCCAGAGATGTTTTTCACGGAAGATTTTTGTGGTCTACTAAGCACTATTTAACCTCACTACCAATAGTATAGCCATCATATTAACACACTGAAAATATAGTAATAACTTGTGAGATTTTTATTTCACAATTGCATATCAAACTGATAGCCCGTCTAATCATCAAAAGTTGGCGACTCCTGTATAACAGGCTTGTCCCAATTACCTGAGTGGCGCTGACATCTAGTGGACAAAAATTGTTATTGCATGTTTGGACTGCAGACAGCTTCAAATATCAATCAAGCGCGCAACTCATACAATTTATGAAGTGTTTTTATTCGTGTTTTTATCCCCATCAACTTTCTCATATTTATGGGGGATGTCCTAGGTTACAGGTCTGGAAGAGGGCTGCACCTATGACCTCAGGGTGCGTGCTGTCAATGATTCAGGCATAGGGATGGCCTCAATGAACTCTGACCCCATCACTGCCAAAGCTGTGCCAGGTGAGGTCAAGACAGTGCTCTGTCCTTTTTTAGTACTTCAGAAAAAAAGAATTCTGAGTTGTTATAAGATGAGAACAGTCTAGTGCACGGGTCTGGAACGTATGGCTCGCAAGCCAGATATGGCTCTTTTCATGGGTGTATCTGGCCCAAAGGCTAAATGGGGTCCGTAGTAATCTTTGCAATGATTATCCATTGTCAGTGTATGCGAAGGCAAGCAACACGGTGGTGCAGACATTCTTTCCAAAATACATAGGGCAACGTTTCAACTACAGTTGAACACTCACAGTTAGAACAAAATACAGTTTTGTCTGAACATCTCTTAAAGAATCCTCTACATGGAAGCTCATTAAATAATTCATGTTCACTGTTAAGATATTATAAAGCCACAGAACAAACATTAACCACCCAGAAACACCAGCCAAGCACTCAGAGCAATTTAATTGGGTGAGCGATAGGACACACATACAGCACTCCCCTAAAACAACCATATCCTTCTTGGTTGCAGTATTTCGTGACAATTTTACAAAATCACTCTGCTCACACCTTGTTTTGAAAATATTACTTACGACAAAAAAGAAAGAAAAGAGTCTTAACGATCTCCAGTACCTGCGGGAGGGATACACAGTTTTAAGTGCTATATTTGTTGATATGGGACACAGGATCTGGCATTATTATTATTATTTTATAGATTTTATAGAATCATCAAACGCGGTGCAGTAAATGTGCACTGAAGAATTAACTTTTGTCTTGAGAAGGGATTTGGCCGTTTTGTCTAATTTTGTCTTAAATTATATGGTGTGGCTCTCCATGTGTCCCCCAAAAATTATATTTTTGGCCTTAATGGCTTTTTGAGTCAAAAAGGTTACTAACCCCTGGTCGAGTGAAACTATTCACAAAGACAAGTGTAATTTTTTTGTATGCATGTAATTTAGGTTCCCAGGAGGTGGATTGCTTTGTGGATAAGAAGACGGGTAACATTGTGTTCACGTTCGAGTCGTGCCAAATGAATGCGGGCTCTCAGTTTGTCTGGAGGAAAGATTATGAAGAAATCACAGATTTCTCCAAAGGAATTGAGATTAAGACTGAGGGCAACAAGTAACATCTCACTCACTACACACACTTTGAGAATGTAGGTGCATCTCTGAATATGTATCTGTATATTCCTCTCTAATAGAACCCAGCTGATCTTTAAGAACGCAGATAAAGAAGATTTTGGCACCTTCTCTGTCTCTGTCACCAACACCGACGGAGTTTCATCAAGCTTTGCCATCAACCCTGATGGTATTTAACTTTAGAATATCTTTTTTTTTAGACTTTCAAATCTACGCAAAAACATGTTTTAGTTTTCCTAAGCCAGAGTTAGTCAACATTAGAATGGCATCGCATATTTTAATTTGAAAAGAATATAAAATGCTAACAAAACACAATTCACTGCTATCGTTAATGTTTTTTATCTTTTAAATTGTCATGACAACCACAATATGTAATAGAGCAGGTCCGACCTGCCTCTAAAAACGATAAAGCTAGGAGTTGTGTCGACCATCAAAAAAGAACCCAAGAGGAGTTCTCCTCCTAATATTTAAGTACAAAATGGCTGCGGTTATTTTTAAGCATTTTTTTCTGTATGAAAAGAGAAGAACACGGTTTTACTTTTAAAGTTTCCTACCAATGCAAAGATTTCAGCACACGTAATGTCTTTGTTTTTCAGAGATGAAGAAACTTGTGGCACAAAGTTATGACGTCAGACACCCAAGTACGTGCCTTGGATAAATCCTTTATATTTTCAATGCGTCTTTTCATAACACATTCTCCACCACCCTTTTTATGTCTTAGCTCTGAGACAATTCTATTGTTGGATGGAACAACCTATACCCCCTTACCTGCTTTTGCATCACTTTCCTAACCACAATTCGCTGCTGTACCTCATCTGACTCCCTTTCTCCTGTGAATGCTGAGAGACGCTGTCCTCAGGCCCAAGTGCCAACGAGAGAATAACAGCATGCTTTCTTTCTTTTTTTAACCTCCTTTGAATGTTGTCCTTTTTTTCTAGTCATCCCACTGAAGTCAGACTTGGCCTATAAAATTCTGGAGAGAGGCAGAATGAGGTTCTGGCTGCAGGCTGAAGAGATTTCCCCCAACGTCACCTACAAATTCTTTGTCAACAACAAGGAGATGTCTGCAGCTGATGTAAGAGACTGTTTCAGTTTACAAGAATAGTTCCAAAAAAGATGGAGCTAAGTATGAAAGAAGACGTCTCCGGGCTATGCGTGATGAGAATGATTCAGTAAGCTGCCATTTGTGAGGAAGCAAAATAGAAAAGATCTGCGAGTGTTTGGCTTAAAACAATTTGACAATAGAATAGAATAGAATAGAATATACCTTTATTGTCATTGTTACAAAATGGGTTAACATATTGTGACAACGAAATTGGGCATGACACTCCAGTTTTACACATTCACAGTGAGGTATGAGCCAAGAAGATAAAGGAACAGAGAAGATAAGGTTATAAAACAAGGGGGATAAGGCTATTGTTATAGTTATAAGAGTTTTGCGTTATGCGAAATGTGCCGTGAAGTGGCTTTATTCTTTCAACTGCCTGAAAACAAATCATCCTCTGTTTGCAGTCCGTAAAGATGAGCCATGACGTGTCCACAGGTGTTATTGAATTAATTATGGACCAATTTACTGAAGAAAATGAAGGCACGTACACCTGCCAGATTACAGATGGAGGCGGCAAAGCCCAGAGCTCCCTGGTGCTCATAGGAGATGGTAAGGAGAGCCATCTATCTATCCCTCCATGTATGTATCATCAGTGTATCTATCTATCTATCTATCTATCTATCTATCTATCTATCTATCTATCTATCTATCTATCTATCTATCTATCTATCTATCTATCTATCTATCTATCTATCTATCTATCTATCTATCTATCTATCTATCTATCTATCTATCTATCTATCTATCTATCTATCTATCTATCTATCTATCTATCTATCTATCTATCTATCTATCTATCTATCTATCTATCTATCTATCTATCTATCTATCTATCTATGTGTCTGTCTGTCTGTCTGCCTGTCCGTCCGTCCGTCCGTCTGTGCTAACTAGTAACTTTAATGACACTAATGAGCAAAAGTGACACAACATGCTTAATGTTGTTCCAAAAATATCTTTTTAAAAAATATATTCACCACAAGAGGGACACTCAAAGACTCTTTATGTTTCGGAAAAGCAGAACAGTTACAGCAAGCAGTATCATTTAACAGCGATTCAAACTAGAGTACGTAATTTTGTACAACACGTTACTATTAACAAAAGGTTGGCATCTGAGCTGCAATAAAAGTTCTGTGCTTCACTTGGTTTCCCTTTTAGCAACAAAAAACTAACATTGTAATCACAGGAGGACACTCAAAAGATCACTCTATAAGTTTCAAAAAGGCAGAACAGTTCCAGTATGCAGTATCATTTGTTTGCAACTATGCATTTCCATTGTATTGTCGGCACACACACACACACACACACACACACACACACACACACACACACACACACACACACACACACAAACACAAACACTCTCTCTCTCTCTCTCTTTCTGTCTCTCTCTCTCTCTCTCTTTCTCTCTCTCTCTCTCTCTCTCTCTCTCTCTCTCGCACACACACACACACACACACGCACACATACACACAAACTCTCTCTCTCTCTCTCTCTCTCTTACACACACACACACACACACACACACACACACACACACACACACACACACACACACACACACACACACACACACACACACACACACACACACACACACACACTGTATGCTACTGCATGGTGCTGCATGTGCTTAAATTATTTATTTGATTGAGACTTTTTATTTTATTGTTTAGTAAAGCACTTGAATTTACGATGATTATTTTAATCCACTTTTAAATTAAATACATTTTTTGTTGATTGGATGGACTCTGATAATTAGTACTTTTTTTACTTTTACTCAAGTAAGTATGTATTTGGATGACTACTTTTACTACTTGAGTAATATTGTTCTGAAGTAATAGTACTTTTACTTGAGTAAAAATGTTTGGCTACTCTACCCACCGCTGATAGTTGGGTATATAATGCGCACTTTCGAATTTGTGGCCAATTCTGGGGTTTGAGATTGATTATGTTACTTATCCCCAGCTTGCTAGGAGAGTAGTGAGATAGCAAGCCAGCGAGCAATGTCGCTACTCTCATTTACTTTATCTTGCTATCAAGAAATCTTATCTTAAAAACAAAAACACAACTGCAAAAAAGCACTACACATAATATTGTTGATAGCCAAATCTAGAAAATGTTCTTACATTAAAGAGAGTATGTAATTGTCTTTAGTTGGTCACTTTATATACAATTTAGGTTTTAGATTTTGCTTGATTTTTTAATCATGTTTTCAAATAAAAGATATATGAGGAGTCTTAGCTCAATAATGGTTGCAAACTATGTCTTTAAATATCAGTACATTAAAGGAAAATATTGAAATTCTAGTTCTTTCATTGAAATGACTCTTCGTGACCATGTATTTGTGTTTAGCGTTCAAGGCTGCATTGGCTGAGGCTGAATACCAGAGGAGAGAATACATCAGAGTCAAGGAGGGTAAGAATTACACAACATTACACACATTCTAAGCATGGGCTCTACACGTCTTAAAACAAGCTTTTTGCGGTTGAGTCTTAAGGTACTCTTTGGAACATGGATTTAAGACCAGCTTGTATGTAGTTATCCACAGAAATATTTTTTAGGAAAACATTAAAAATTATAGGAAACATTTAAAAAATCCAGCAAAGTAAGTACATATTTTTGATATTAGCATTAAATTGGAAATCTGTATATAAAAACACAAATACAAAAAAATGTTTCAACTTAAGTCAATTGAGGTATTCATAAATTTTCGTTTCCTATTTTTTTGTTTTTGGTTTAAAAGTGGTGTCCGTAATTACAAAATATTCTACTTACTGACACCATCTTCTGGCTAAAATCATCATTGCAGCATCTGTCAACTTTCATTTGTTGCGCGTGCAAGTATGTGAAATTATTCGACAAGGCTTGAATAAAGTGGTCCTTTTTCATTTTTTGGGGGACTTGGGTTGGCGTTTGGACTGTATTCGAAACATTCGTATTCTTACATTCACCATTTTCATCCTGGAATAAAAGAAAACGGCAAGTACTCACATGTAATCACTATCCTACCCCCATTCCCCTGCCTCCTTACCTCCAGGGTAAAAGTAAGATAAAAGCAGATAGGCGCGGTGGAAACAAATATAAAAGCTCCTTGAACTCAGCTGGGCATTGTAAAAACATACTTAATAGAGAACATATTTAATTTTAACATTTTTGAGGACCCCTCATAATAATAATAATAATACTACACTTCCCATCTTTAACAAAAACAAATTAGAAATGCAATTGAAGAAAAATATATAAAAATCATTACACTAAGTACATTATTGTAAATTATAACTAACATACTTAAATTGAATTGTATTTCTTAAAATAAGAAAACAATAATACTTAAAATGAGTGTTTAAATTTGTATGAAAAAGATAAAATATCTTAAAAGAATGCTAAACAATTAAGAAAAACGTAAAAATCACCAATGTGCAGTGTAGTGGGAATACTAGTCTGTTAAAATGGTTTACATTAGTTAAAAAAATGTTAATGAATACTGGCATGGAAAAGAAATGTTTCCTTAAATGGTAAAATAGTATATGGTCCTCTTTTATATAGCATTTTTCAGGTCACTGAAGCCCTCCCATAGTGCTTCACACTTAACCATTTACTCACACACTCACAGCAGCATCAGCCATGCAAGGCTACTACTTGCCTATCGGGGTCTGCCCAAGAACAGTTCAACTTTTAACTCGGAGGAGCCGGGAATTGAACCTTCATCCTCTTAGTCCCAAGGCGAGTTCTCTACTTCCATGAGCAACTGTCGCCACAATTCTTGTATTCCATTGCCCAGGGTTGCCTAATTTCCTTACCTCTCATTATCCATACAACGTTTGCACACAAAGATGTGAAATTACTGCTAAATTCTTCACGGCCATTCTGGCTGATGAGGAGATACGGGCCCACAAGTTGTTAAACATGCAGAACTGTGAAAAAGTATTTGTCCCCTTCCTGATTTCTATGTTTTGGCATGTGTTTTACTCACGAAGCTTTCAGAACCAATTTTAATATCAAGCGTAGACAACCCAAGGAAATACAAAATGCCGGTTTGAAATGTTGATTTTATTCATTAAGGCACAAAAAATATGTCTATCTGTCCCTATTTGAAAAATTAATTGCCACCCTTCTCAAATCACAAAGAAAGTATGACTAACCACAGTTTTGGAAAATAGTTAAATTCCACCTGCCACACCCAAAATGTATTACCAAGAAATCACTTATATCGAATATTTTAGCCAAAGTGAAGCAGGCTACAACATCTCAAGAACACAATTGACATGCCACGATCCAAATAAATTAATGTATAAATGAGAACAAAGTGATTGTAGTCCTGAAATGGCCACAGAGCCATTTCCAAGGCTGCAGGGCTCCAGCAAACCACTGTCAGAGCCATTATCCACAAATGGAGAAAACTGGGAACAGTGGCAAACCTTCCCATCTAACATTACTTTTAGAGTGCGATGACAGCTTATCCAGGAGGTTACAAAAGGACCTCGAAAAACAACCAAGGAAGTGCAGGCCTCGCTGGCCTCAGTCAAGGTCAGTGTTCATGACTCAACCTTAAGAAAGACAATGACCAATAAATGACATCCCTGGGAGAGATCCCATTGAAAACTACTTTTGTCACTAAATAACACAAAGAGTAGCTCAGGAGGTAGAGCGCTCGTCTTGAGATCAAGGGATCCCAGTTCGAATTCCGGCTCGTCTGTGTTACATGTCAAAGTGTCCTTGGGTAAGACACTGAACCCCTAATACCCCCAATAAGCAGGTCTTACATGGCTGCAATATAAGGCTGCTATTGGGAAACGTGGAGCACATTGTAAAGGGCTTTGGGAAGTCATTGACTTGAAAAGCGCTATATAAATGCAGATCATTTTATTTCATTTCAAGACATTTGGAGAAACTTTGTGTGGACTGATGAGTCAAAAATTACACTTTTTGAAAGGTGTGCAGGCCATTACATCTGGAGTAAAAAAGACACAGCTCTTGACAAAAATAACATAACGTCGACAGTAAAGCATGCTGGTGGCAGGGTGATGGTCTAGGGCTGCTTTATTGCGTCAAAACTAGGACAACTTGCTGTGGTTGACAGTTTAACGAATTCTTGCGTTTACCAGAAGATTTTAAAGGAGACCGTCCGGCCATCGGTTTGTGCCTTCAAACTTAAGCGCTCTTGAATCATGCAACAGGACAACAATTAGGGGCGGCAGTAGCTCAGGAGGTAGAGCGCTCGTCTTGGGATCAAGTGATCCCGGTTCGAATCCCGACTCGTCCGTGTTACATGTCGAAGTGTCCTTGGGTAAGACACTGAACCCCTAAGACCCCCAATAAGCAGGTTAGCGCCTTACATGGCTGCAAGGCCGCTATTGGGAAATGTGGAGCACATTGTAAAGCGCTTTGGGAAGTCATTGACTTGAAAAGCGCTATATAGTCAAGTCAAGTCAAGTCAAATTTATTTATATAGCCCTTAATCACAAAAATGTCTCAAAGGACTGCACAGGGTTACAGTTACAAAATTACACAATTACCTCATCTTAAACCAGCAAACCATTCATTTCATTTCATTTCAACAATCCAAAACACACCAACATTTCCACATCTGAATGGATACAAAAAAACAACCCAAAATCAAGGTTCTGGAGTGGCCTAGTCAAAGTCCGGATTTAAATCCAATTGGGATTCTGTGGTGTGACCTTAAATGGGCAGTTCATGCTAGAAAACCCTCCAACATGGCAGATTTGAAACAATTTTGAGGGTGGGCTTAAATTCATCCAACACATGAAATCTCATTACAAATTACAAAAAATTGTTGGTCCTATTGTCGCTACAAAAGGTGGCCCAACTCGATTAGGTTCAGGGGGCAATTACTTTTTCACATATGGCCAAATAGCTTTAGATTCTATGTGCCTTAATAAAAATCAACATCTCAAAACTGCATTTTGTATTTCCTTGGGTTGTCTCTGTGTGATATTATAATTGGTTTGATGATTTGAAACCTTTGTGAGTGATAAGTATGCAAAAAAACACAGAAAACGGGAATGGGGCAAATACTTTTTCACAGCACTTTAATTAGGATTTGTAATTGTTTTTGTGTCCAACAGGCCCCCACTTCAGCGAGTTCCTGTCCCTTCACGTCGGAGACGACTGCTTGGTCACACTCATGTGCAAGGTAAATCTGGAATAGTCCAAACATGGACTTGTCTCAGGATCTCCATTGAAAAATGACCTTTTTAAGGTAACAAACCTTGGATTCCTTAACCACTAGGGTCGCAGGATGAACATTTCCTGTGGTGTGTCTTCGACAAGTAAAGCCTGGTGGCACCAATGCCTCTCCTGCTTATGTCATGTTTTTCCTCCTACAGAAACCATGTCATTTTCCATAATCAAATATTTTTGAAAAATTGCTAAGGAGCCACCGGGTCAATGAGCTGCATGCGGCTCCAGAACTGTTTGTTGCTGACAACCGACCCAGAAAAACCTGACAATGGCAAGGGACTTGATTGGCTAATACAAAGGGAGGGGAGGATCCAACACAGTCGTAGAAAAAATTAAGTTGAAAATAAGACAGACACGCATGAAATATCAAGCTGTTTAATTCTAATGTGTACAATAATTGTGGTTTTATTCTTAGTTAGTCCATTTAAAGTTAATTTGTCACGCGAATAGTCGTCAATGGCAATGAATGAGAGAAATAATTGTTATGACGACAATAACATAAAATCCAGCATTATCAGGCTATTCAAACCAGCTGCTCCAACACCCATCATGGTTTGAGGTGTTGATTGTTAAGAATTGGATATTAATCCACCAAATGCATTCTCGGATGAAAATCCATCGTCAGCGCAAATCTCACTCCATTCATCTACCACCATTGTTTAAGATTTTATCCCGTTATTTAAAACAATTTTTTTTTTAATATGCTGGGGATTTTTTCCTTCTTGATTTATTTCCATTACAGGTTGCAAACTTGAAGAAAGACTCAGAGTTCCACTGGTTCCTAGAGGACACAGAAATAATTCCTGACGTGAAGCCCGACCTTGCTTCAGGCATCTGTAAACTGCCAATTAAACTGGTAACTTCCCTGAATGTCTAAAATCTTCAATGCTTGTCTACCATACAAATATATGTGATTTCTTTCTGACTTATTTTCTTCAGTTTTCTCTGAAAACTTCAGGGATGTACAAGGCCACTATCAGCGATGACCGAGGAAAGGATATGAGCCAAATTGACGTTTCTGGAAAAGGTAAACAAACGCTCTTCGTTAGGAAAAAAAACATTGGGGGATACATAAAATGTGGGATTTGACATTCTCATTCAAATGCAGGTGAAGGACGAAACCTGCTTTAAATTTAAATCAGCAACTGATTATGCCAGCCACTTCACATTTCATATACTTGTGCTAATACCTGGACTTTTTTTCTGACAATTTACCGGTACTCTGGTCGAGTGGGCCTTAACTGGTCTTACTTAAGGACCCAGCATCCTACCTTAGTTAGAGAAACCCAAATGGGACGCTGGTACAGTCAGTGCTGTGCTGCGCTAAAAGACATTTTTTACATGGTATTCCCCGGCGGTCTCCTATCCAAGTACTAACCAGGCCTGACTCTGCTTAGCTTCTTGAGATTGGGTGTTCTCAGGGTGGAATAGCTGTAAATAGGTAAGAATTTGTAAAAAGATTGGTCCACGTGACGCTTGGAACAATGTGGATATTTTAAAATGACTCAAATCGTGTTTTTAACTTGGTAATAAGATGTGCCACCTGGTGAGATGCAGCAGTGCCTGTTCTCGCTTCAAGCATGAAGAAGTAAGACATTTTTGTGATGTCCACAGGTCTTGAGGTCTTCCGAAAGTACTCAGCATGTTTATCTTTGAGAGAGTGGTATTTTGTTTTTAAATACCGCTTCAGTTTTGACGAACTCATGTGCCAGCACCCCGCTGCACGAAACACACATAGGTTCTTGTCCCTCTGTCTTTTTAAGATAATAAATTCCACATCCAATATGTTTTTTGTGCATCTATGTTTTGCCATGCTCAGCATAGTTCTACACCCAAAGAGGTGTTCATCTCATCTCAGGAAATGTGTTTCTTATTCCTCAAACCACTTTCAAGATTTTACACGTATAATCGCAACTGATCACTACATTGTACGTGTGCTCCTTCTTTCACAATATAGAAACTTTTATTCCAACTTGAAACTTGACCTATCTTTTTATGTGGTAAGAAATGGTGAGTATCAACTCGCTTTTGCAGGACATCATTGTCATCTACTGTTGAGGAGTATAATATAACCTGTTAGTTTGCCAATGCAAAGGCCCGCAACCGACTGAAAACGGGTCTATGACCCACTTTCGGGTCACGACCCAACTGTTGAGAAACACTGCTCCAGTCTGTATAACTAATTATATTATTATTAGATCACAGCTACTGTATTAAAAAAAAAAAAAAGAAAAAAAAAATAGCACAGCTCCTTTCACTTGCAGAGAAAATGTAACTCTACTCAAAGTCTAGATATATTGTCCGAGTATATAACCTGAATTGGAATTGATTCTCCGAAATACTTTATTGACTAGTCTCAAGTAAAGCCATTTTTATTGTTGAGTCTACTATCTCAATAAAAAGAAGCTTTGTCGTTGTTGGCTGCGGCTGCATCGGCTCGCTACAACGGGTCAGGTGCAATCGACATTTCGTTCTGTGTACATTGTTACACAGAATGACAATACAAGGAAATTATTATTATTATTATTATTATTATATTTTCTTAATTTGTTTGTCTTTTTATTTCTAGTTTTTGAAGAGGCCATCAACCAGATTACCCGACTGGCTGGTAGGTGTTTTATTGTTGTTGTTGTTGATATTATTTTTCTCCCATAAAATCCAACCCCAAAGACATACATGTGATCTTGAATTCAAAAATAAAATTGAATAGAGAACATGGTATACAAACATTACAACTACACGAGACACGCTCGTCAGTAACGATGTAACATACTGAAAGTTATTCAGATAGCTCTACCATAAATAACAGGCTTATCAGAATATCATATACACTCCAGAATACTAAATCCAATCAAATCTTTGGCGTGACTTTTACCCCAGTAAGGCCTGGAGATACACGATGCGTTGGCTGCCTCTTCAGCTTTTACGTCACAGTCAAGATTAAAAATACCGACGCAGACCTAGAGTGCTCTCTTGCGGTTTAGTTTGGAAATATCATGTGAAGGGATATACAGTACCGGTAATACTATATTTAAAATTAAATAATATTTTGGCAATCATTTCACAGATAGGTCTCACTGTAGAATAAGTTGCACACCCCGGCCAAACTAGGAAAAAAACTGTGACTTACAGTCCGGAAAATGCGGTGTATTATTAAAAATTCTGCAAATCTATAATACTTAAATAATTTAATAAAGAAATAGAAATTGAAAATGTTTTTTGTTAAATTGGATACATTGATCATCAACTAAAATCATCAACTCTGTTCACTTTGCAGGAGTGAGTGCGCAAGAGCTGGTGATCCAGTGCACGGCCACCGGCATTCAGCTGCAGTGCCACATGAAGTATTACACTTCAGAGATGAATATCGTCTGGTACCACGGGTAATTACTGCTTACCTCTGTGCCAAAAACGAAAAGGAAAAAAAAGCATGCTAAGTGCACGGGAAGAGGTGGTCGTTTTAAGCCTCCCAATGAATGTACAAGGTCATTCTTTGGCTTCTCCATTCAAGTTGGGAAAAAAGAAATCGCTTTGGGACAGCAAATTCAAGTGGTTCCATTATCCAAGTTATTGTCGCAAAATTGTCCTGTTTTGCAAGAAATAATCACAGACTATTATATTCCATGAAGAGAAACAGAGGCTTCTGCCCTTATAAGCACTCCACAGGGACCTCGAGAGAAAATCATGCAAAGAGGTATAAAAACATCATGAAAGGGTGAAACCTTGAGGGGGGGAAGCCGAGACGATGACGGAGGAAGGCTATAGGGCGATATGGGTTCTGCAGAGGCCTTGAGGCTATTTAATTATTCATAGAACGCAAATTAAGGAGATGAGATTTGTAACCTCTGCACACACCTTCTATGAGCGACTGACAGAAAGCAAGAGAAAGAGGAATTGGCCTCCCTAGGCTGAAAATTAGGCTGGCATGTAAACATGCTTTTCCATTACCTCAAAAGTAGGCAGTACACGTTTTTATTCAAACAATAATGACATACATGTGCAACACCTAATCATCTCTCTCTCTCTCACACTCTCTTTCTCGGTGTGCCTCTCCACAGTGACAAAAAACTCTGCCACAGTGACAAATTTGTTATAGGAGGAACACCTGCTATGGCCACAATGGAGGTATTATGTTTTCTGTTTATAATACTGGATTTAGTAAAGCAAAATGTGTTGTAAAATATAGGGCGGCATTAGCTCAGGAGGTAGAGTGTTATATGTCGAAGTGTCCTAATGCCCCCAATAAGCAGGTCGGCGCCTTGCATGGCTGCATGGCTGCTATTAGTGTGTGAGTGTGTGTGTGTGGATGGGTAAGTGTGAAGCACATTGTAAAGCGCTTTGGGAGGTATTCATTGACTTAAAAAGCGCTATATAAATGCAGACCATTTACCATTTGTAAAATAAAAATAGAAACATCTTACAAATAGAATAATTGGGAAAAAAATAATTGCTATTTTAAATTAGCAACCTAATTTAACCCCCATCACATCAGATAATTTTGCCGTCCTTGGTTATTATTTTGACTTATTTATTTATTTTTTTAAGCTAAAGAGCGTGTCTTTAACTTCCAAATAGTGTGCTGACTGATGCCATCTTCTGGCTGAATTTATCATTACAACCTCAGTCAAGCTCCTCTTGTTGCGTGTGCATGTATCAGACTTTTTTAGACGCGCTAAAATACATTTTTTCTTTTTATCCTTGTTTGGGTTGGCATTTGGACTGTATTCAATTTAGTCCTTTACATACTTTCACCATTTTCCTTGTAGAAAATATCATTTTCACTTTCAAATGATCAAATATATCTGACAAAGGTGCAAGATCCTTTAGCATTCACAAAAATATGAAAGATTAATGATTGACCTCTTTAAATAATATTTTTAAAAATCCACGAAAGTTAATTAACTGAACGTTATCAACTTTGAGCGGTAAAGTGTTATAATTGTAATTACCTTTCAGAGGAAATAAGGATGAGTTATTGTCGTGGATGTATCATTTAATAGACGGACCCTGATGAAGTGTTGGCTTTAGTGTTGACGAGTGGCTGATAAATTTCCTTCTGTAAAAGGTGATTGAGCCAACGGACAAGGACAAAGGCAAATATTCCATCGTGATTACAGACCCTGAAGACTCACACAAGCGCATTCTGGACCTAAGTGGTGAAGGTCAGTACACTTTCGGGGAGTTAAACTTCTCTAAAAGAGACAAAATTTAAAAAAGTGGTTCTCAACTGGTCGGACTTGAGGACACAACTTGCCACCCTTATTACAAGCCTTGACACAAATCAAGAGAAGTGCCACTTTTCAAATTTAATTTAATTCTGCATTTTACACCAGATAGTAGAGTATATTCCCCCCTTTTGTTTAAATAATATGGCCAGAAAAAACAAAACTTCAAGTCATAATATTCCCGCAATTTGCTGCATTTGAAAGAGATAATATTTCCTATCTAGTGCCTCCTAGTCATAAAACAGTAGTAGTGTCATGATAAAGAATTTCCAGAGACGATTAATTGCCAAACAAATAATCATGATTGAAGAATATATTGTCAATTTTTTACCATTTCCAATAATATATATGCACTATAAAAAATATGAGCTTAATGTTACATACATATACTGCACACCTTAATAAAAAAGAGCAATTTAATGGTAAAAAAATTAAGTCATGGAATTATCAAGAAATCATTATTGACTAAACATTCGGTTGATTTCATTAAAACAAATTCAATCAAGCAGGACTTCAGCCTGTTACGTTAAAAAAATTTGACTAACAATGCTTGGGTGAGGTAACAGGTCGTTTGGTCTTTGACTCAACTTTTCAGGAATAAAGTGCAAAATTGAACAATGTGCAAACATAGTGTGCACGGATGCGAAAAATTACTTAACACACCGAACAGATAGCTCAGGAGGTAGAGCGCTCGTCTTGGGATCAAGGGATCCCAGTTCGAATCCCGGCTCGTCTGTGTTACATGTCGAAGTGTCCTTGGGTAAGACACTGAACCCCTAATCCCCCCAATAAGCAGGTTAGCGCCTTACATGGCTGCAAGGCCGCTATTGGGAAATGTGGAGCACATTGTAAAGCGCTTTGGGAAGTCATTGACTTGAAAAGCGCTATATAAATGCAGATCATTTCATTTTCATTTCATTTCATAAATGATTCGCTTCAAATGTTAAGATTTCAAATCAAAATTAAAGTGAAATCAGCTAACAGCAGCAGACAAATGTTTATTATTTTGCTTGGTCACTTTAAGTCTCTGTAGTTTGGATTCTTCCTCATGCTTTTAAACAGATGTTTTTGGTTGAACTATTGCCATACTGTGACATCTAGAGGTCAAATAATACACATTGTCCCTTTAGGAAATCCTGAACATTTCACTACAGTTGTTTTTGTCCTCCTTTCTCTTCAAGATAATGAATCCTATTTCATATATTTTTCACTCCATGCTCCATGTTTAAAAAAAGTTACCTGTTTAGTGGTGTGAAATTGTGGATTTTAACTTGCATTTGTAGGGCATTATCCGCGTCTTGTGGTACGGATCGTAATGGACATTTAATGTTATTCTTCAAAAACTTTTCCCATTCACAATACTATGCCAAGTCAAGGGCCGTCGACGCACTGAAAACATGTCCGTGACCCACTCTTGGGTCCCATCCCACCAGTTGGGAAACTCTGGTTTAAAATACATGTTCTTTTAAAAAAAAACTCTGTTGTTGTTTTACAGTTTATGACAAGGCATATGCTGAGTTCAAGAGACTCAAGTAAGTGTTCATACTCACATTAGTGCCTTTGTAGAGCATGACATTTGAAATGAGTGCACGTGAGAAAAAAAGAGTAAAGCTCACAAACTAATAGCTCAAATAAAAGACTGAGAACTGCAAAATGCGAAAAAAATACGTTTTCAAATCTATTTTTTATATAAAAAATATTCTCACAACAATGATAAAATAATACACAACGTAATATTTAGCATCAAGACTGTTTTAACTTGTAATGTGCACTCTAGCAGTTACAGTTTATGACAACATGGCTCCTTGTTACCTGTATCATAATAATAACATTAATTGTAATAAAAATAACAACAATAAAAAAAAAATGCTACTGTGAGTGGGAATAATGTATATTCAACAAAAAGTACTCAACCATAACTGTATCAGCACTTGAATTGGAATGATTTTCACTCCTTTGTGAGTGTTTTTTTTAATATGTAGATTGTTAGAGTTATAGCACGCGCTGGAGCTGAGCAGTTCAGTTAAGGTTTTTATTAATCCAAATATTGTGGAAAACGTGAGGTACAGAACAATGTTGAATGTTTTCACAAGTGCACAGTCAAAATGACTAACAATCCCTTTCACACTAGGAGAGTGGGCTGTAAGAGAAATTAAACAAAGGTAGTGGAAAAAAAACCATTATACCTACCGTTTGTCTGGCAAGTACTGACAAAACTCAAGACCTTCTCCTAACTGCAAAATAAAAACTCCATTTGAAACAGACTAAAGACAGTAAATCAAGAAGTCAAGTCATTATATCAAGAAGTAAATAATTACACTCAAATACATAAATAATCATAAAGCGCAATAATTACGCCTAAATAAGTGAATAAGATATAAATTATAAAAACGTTATAAATTAACAACAACAAATATCAGAATCGAGTGATGTGTTTAGATTTTGTCCATGGATACTTGTTAAACAATTCCGAATTGTCCGTTATCTTCCTTTCATCGCTTTTCCCGCTTGGTTGCGCTGCTTCCAGATGTATGCTTTCATATTTAGGGGTTTTAACCAATCACATTTCAGCCATTATCTGTTGCCAGGGTCAGAAATCTGACAGGAAGCCTTCACAAAGACTTCTGAAGACTGTGAGCAATATAGATTAGTGTTAGAGAAAGCTGTTGGGTTAGCCAATAAAATAACGAGTTGGCAACTTCAGGGCCTTCTTGCAGACATAAGGAAACATAAAGATATTAAATACATTGACTTTTCAGTGCAACAACAAATAAACTATAAAATACACGAATAGACTGTAAAACACATTATCCCTAAACACGGGAAATATTTAATTAAAATATTTACACATGCACAAAAGAAAGATAAAGAAAATCAATTTTAACTTTTTTTACTCATCACATTTAAAAGTCAACAACATAAAATACCTGAATTAAACATGCATACTGATCAATCACAGGAGAAGAAAAGCATTCAGAAAAAACACCACTTAATCGGAGGAAACCTGTCCAGATTCCTTTTTGAAATTACCATTCAATATAGGGATTCTTAGTGTAACGTTTAAGCTGCAAACCAGAGCAAGTGTTCTTGCCGGGTATCAAGACCGGGAATACGGAACTATTCTGAGTCAGGCCCCACATTGGGTTCAAAAATTTGCCAAAGGGGACGATCTTGGAGACCTATCCAACTTTTTCATTTGTGAATAAATATACACGGGGGCATCTACTTGTTACATTTCTTTATTTGTTTTATTAAATGGATTAGTTTTATCAAATAGTTTTTGAAATGATCACAATCAAAGCTAAAAAATATATATATATATATATATATATATATATATATATATATATATATATATATATATATATATACTGGACTGTCTCAGAAAATTAGAATATTGTGATAAAGTTCTTTATTTTCTGTAATGCAATTAAAAAAACAAAAATGTCATACATTCTGGATTCATTACACATCAACTGAACTATTTCAAGCCTTTTATTATTTTAATATTGCTGAATTTGGCTTACAGCTTAAGAAAACTCAAAAATCCTATCTCAAAATATTAGAATATCATGAAAAAGTATACAAGTAGGCTATTCAACTAATCACCTGAATCATCTAATTAACTCGAAACACCTTGCGAGGGTTTCCTGAGCCTTAAAAACACTCAGCTTGGTTCAGTAAACTAAATCACTGCTGATCTGACTGCTGTCCAGAGGACCATCATTGATACCCTCCATCAGGAGGGTAAGACACAAAAAGAAATTTCTCAAAGAGCAGGCTGTTCACAGAGTGCAGTTTCAAAGCATATCAACAAAAAGTCTGTTGGAAGGGAAAAATGTGGCCGGAAACGCTGCACAACCAAGAGAGATGACCGCAGCCTTAACAAAATTGTGAAGAAGAGCCGCTTCCAGAATTTGAGGGAGCTTCAAAGACAGTGGGCTGAAGCTGGAGTCCAGGTATCAAAAGCCACAGTTCACAGACGTGTCCGGGAAATGGGCTACAATAGCCGTATTCCCATGGTCAAGCCACTTCTGAACTCAAGACAACGGAAGAAGCGTCTGACTTGGGCTATGGAGAAGAAGCACTGGACAGTTGCAGAGTGGTCCAAAGTCCTCTTTTCAGACGAAAGCAAGTTTTGCATTTCATTTGTAAGTCAAGGCGCCAGAGTCTGGAGAAAGGCTGGAGAAGAGCAAAATCCAAGTTGCTTGAAATCCAGTGTGAAGTTCCCACAGTCAGCAATGGTTTGGGGAGCCATGTCAGCTGCTGGTGTTGGTCCACTGTGTTTCATCAAGTCCAGAGTAAATGCAACTGTGTACCAAGAGATTTTAGAGCACTACATGCTTCCATCTGCTGAAAAGCTCTATGGAGATGAGTATTTCATTTTCCAGCATGATCTGGCACCTGCCCACAGTGCCAAAACCACCAGTAACTGGTGCACTGACCATGGCATCACTGTCCTTGATTGGCCTGCTAATTCCCCTGACCTGAACCCCATCGAGAATTTGTGGGGTATAGTTAAGAAGAAGATGAAAGACACCAGACCTACAAATGCAAATGAGCTGAAGGCCGCTATCGAAGCATCCTGGGCATCAATAACACCTCAGCAATGCCACAGGCTGATTGCCTCCATGCCACGCCGGATTGATGCAGTAATCCGTGCAAAAGGATTCCCAACCAAGTACTGAGTGCATCAATGGACATTTTCAAATGTTTGATTTAGTTTTGCTGTTATAAAATGATTTATTTTACTTGGTCTGAGGAAGTATTCTAATATTTTGAGAAAGGATTTTTGAGTTTTTTTCAGCTGTAAGCCAAAATCAGCAATATTCAAATAATAAAAGGCTTGAAATAGTTCAGTTGATGTGTAATGAATCCAGAATGTATGACATTTTTGTTTTTTTAATTGCATTACAAAAAATAAAGAACTTTATCACAATATTCTAATTTTCCGAGACAGTCCAGTATATATATATATATTAGAACCCTGCATGGAATTAGATTTTTAGTAATTTTTTAGTGTTACTGTAGTTTTATATTTTCAACTATATTTGTAATATATCTGCAGTCGGATTTATGAAGTAGTTTTCTGTAATATTTATGTAGTGCTTCTTTTTGCAATATCACTGCAGTTGTATTATTGTAGTATTTCTTCAGTAGTATTTTTGTATCATAGTATTTCTCTAGTGGCATTTTGTAATATATATATATTTTTCGAAGTATTTCCATTGTAGTATTTTAACAGCATTTCTGTAGTATTTTAGTAGTATTTCCATGGATGTATTTTTACAATATCACTGCAGTTGTATTTTTGTAGGGTTTCTGTCATAATATTTCTGTGGTAGTATTTTTGTAATATCCGTTGTAATTTTTCTGTCGCAGTATTTTTGCATTACTGTATTACTATAGTGGTATTTTTGTAGGATTTCTTTGGAGGTATTTTTAAAGTATTTACATCGCAGTATTTTTGTAGGATTTATGTACTATATATATAATATTTCTGTAGTATTTCCATAGGTGTATTTTTGTAGTATTCCTTTAGTATTTTTTGAATATTACTGCGGTTATATTTTTGTCGTATTTCTGTCATAATAATACTTTGGTATTAGTTTTGTAGTATTTGTAGTAATATTTCTGTATAATACTACAAAAATGATTACTGAAGTGGTTTTATTGAAACATTTGTTTCGAAATATTTTATAGTATTTTTATTGTAGTGGTTTTGTAGCATTTCTGTAATATTTTGGTTAAATTTCCATAGTAGTATGTTTGTATAATTGTTGTGTATTTGCAGTATTTTCTTTTACAATATTTCTGTGGTGGTATGTTTGTAGTATTAGTTGTAATATTTCTGTGATATTATTTTTGCATTATAGGATTACTCTATTGGTATTTTCTGAAGTATTTACATTGCAGTCTTTTGGTCAGTCTTATTTCCTTAGGAGTATTTTATTTTGTATTTCTGTAATACTACTTCAGTTGTATTTTCCTAGTATTTCTCTCGTAATAATCCTATGGTAGTATTTTTGTCGTATTTTTCATAATATTTCTGTAGTAGTATTGTTGTATTATAGTGTTACCTTAGTGGAATTATTGTAATATGTCTTCTGAAGTATTTTTTAAGTATTTCCATTGTAGTATTTTTGTAAGATGTCTGTAGTATTTTAGTAGTATTTCTATCGTAGCATTTTGTAAGATCAGTTGTATTTTTTTAGTACTGTAGCAATATTTTTAGTATCTTTGTAGTCTTAGTCGTTATATTTCTGGAATAACGCTGGAATTACATCGAATGGCACAGTTCTTAGGCTGGCTTTTTGATTCGAAATATCCTACAGAGATTTAGTATTGTTTCTGACCCAAACAAAGGGATTGTATTTTGATGAAATATACTGTTAGTTTACTTAATAGAATGACATTTCCTGGAATGATAAATATGTATTTTTGTTTTTAGGGCTTTGGCTTATGCTGACAAGAGTGAGTATACGTCTCCTTTTTTTTTCAAAGTGTCATCTGGTAAATCACTTATGTTTTGTGACAGACCGCGGTAAGGTGATTGGAGGTCTGCCTGATGTTGTCACCATTATGGAAAAAAAGGTAACATTGTGTTTCATTTCCTTCAATTGTTGGAATCCTTCTGAATTGAATTGGATTGTCTTCATTGCCAATAATATCAAAGATGCGAAACATTAGATGCAACGAGAATAGACATGGCATTCCAGGGTAAACATGCAATAAAAACTGTGAAAAAAACAAAAAAGAGCCTATAGATGAATAGGCAAAACTATTGACGGCTCTGCAAGCCCATAATGTCCTCTCGACTGGGCATAGAGCAGTCAATGATTTTCTAGGCTGTGTTGATTACTCTATGTATGTTTTTCCTGTTTGCTGCCGTGCTCCCAGCATACCACAGGGTGACACTGTTGGCCAATATGCGCTTAGCTTTAAAAGAACAGTGTATATTATTTAACGCCTACTAGTGTTAAATAAAAACAAATTCATTAAATAAAACAATTCGTTTTAAATAACAAGCAATTTAAAAAAAATACTCGTAGGCCAATAAAGTAACCTTTTTGTTCATGACATGATCCTCGCCTAAATGGAGCCGACATAATAGTCCACACCCTGCTTCTACAGGTACCTAAAAACCTCAAAAAGGCTGGCAAAAAAATGAGAACTAAAATGGTGCATTTTGGTCACTTTAAGTCTCCCTAGTTTCGTATTTTTTCTCTTGCTTTTTAGCACTCGTTTTCAATTGCAATACACCGTACAGGAACCTCTATCCATCCTTAAAATACCATTAAGCTAGCCAATAATTTCAACTACTGTCTATTCTCGTGAAATTTTGCCATTGGGGAGAGTGTGGTGCCCTGGTGTACGGTACACACCTCAAAATAAATGAAGAATGCTGTAATTGAATTATGATAAAATATATTGCTTTAAAAGTATTGTCAATACTGTATATTTTTAGGAAGATTTTGTTAAAATGTCTTTTCCACTAATTTTTATTCTAATGTACACTTTGGCGCAACTTAAGATACCTCATCAGTGTTGCCACCTGGGTTCACTTGGTGCAGGGGATCCAGCGGGGGCTGATCATGTCAAGACTTGTGTCTTAGAGCCTGTGACGTCCTGTGCCTCCCCAGCCCCATCTGGATGCCTACTCTGCTGTGCTGCTGATGTTCATAATGGCTTACCTGTTCTGCAGTCCCTTCACTCCCACTATTTAGAGGGCTCTGATGAGTTACTGACCGGCAAATGCACTGCACCCAACCTCCATAGGATTGCACCAGGTCTTCTATCCCCTGATTTGGCATTTGCCTGCCAGTTCCTTATACTTGGCTCTCAATTCCAGCAGGATCTTTTGCCTTGTTGTTTCTGACAATGTCAGGCCCGAGTGTAGTCACCGCAATGTTCTCTGGGAACTTAAGTTGTTTCCCTAGGTCAACTTTCAAATGCTTTTGCCAGGGGACAACCTGCTTTACCCGGGGCCTCTGTAGTTTTTTCCTTAGCTTTGACAAACTCAATGGCCTGCCTTGCTGGCTGTTGGGTTTTACTGGTGGAAATCCCTATACTGATGGCCCCAGCAATGACACAGTACCTGCAAGCAACAGCGTCCCTCTCCCAGTGCTTTTGGGCACCAGCTCAGGATGTGCTCCAGTGATCCGACCATTTGGCCGAGTGGCCACTGTGGTTTCTAAACCAGGCCCCAGCTGTGGAGGTTGGATGGGCTTGATAGGACGCCGTAGACCAACTGGATGAGGAACTTGATCCGGTGTTTTCATGATATCTTCTGGCGGGCTTCCTCTTCCCAACAGGTCCACACCCCCTGCTTCTGCATTCCCACCGTCCTAGTGCGGCACACTTCCTCTTCCTTTGCCTGAACCTCTTTCTAGATAAGCAGGCACTTTTTTCTTCCCCTGTCACTTGTTGTTGGAAAGTCATGGGATACTCCCAGTTTATGCTTGTCCGCATACCACTGCCACCACCAGCTCACTGTGCCACTGGTGGGACTCAGCCTGGTGGAAGAAACTCTACTCTCACTTGAGTCCCTGTATAGCAGCACTTCTCTTGCTCGAGTAAGCATAAACTCTTCCTTATGGCTGCTGAAAAGTCAATTTGTTGTTCCTCCTGTACACTGCGATGCTGCTGAGGCTTCATGGAAGGCCCAGCCAATTCCTCAAAAAAAAGAATTAACCTGCTCCGAGTGCTCGATCGTGGTCATAGGCATATCGTAGACCAGCTGTGGCCAGAAGAGTCAGGGCAAGATGCTATGTTGGTAAACCCAGGCTTCAATCTTGTCTGGTAGCTCCAACTTATCCACCTCTGTCAGCCAGCATCCCAACTCCACTGATGCCGTATGGAGTCCTGAGGTGTCCTGTAGGGTGCTGCCGTATATGTTCACTAGAGAGACTGGCTTCTCTCCGACTAATGGGATCTAGGTTTCTCCTATAGAGAAGTAGAACTTGTTTGCAAAAAGACTTGTCTAGAATTTTGCTGGCCAAATAACTCCCCAAGTTGATGCTGATTTTCTGTTAATAATGAAATGGGCTGTTCCCTCTACTACTATTAGCACCAGGGTAGCCAAAAAAAGGAATAATGTTATGTATGGTTTGGGAGTCAGCAACAAACTGCTCTGGAGCTGCATATGCCTCTTTGGCCCTCCTTAATTTTTAAATTGAGAATTGTCTTCATTCTCATTGAGAACAACAAAGTGAACATTTTAACTTTTAAGATTAGACGTGTCACTCCAAAATAAATACAAGACATAATTGAAAAAAATAAGATAAATAGAATGTCAGGATAAATAGGCAAACATATTTACAAGGTAGTGCTTGGAGATTGGCCCAAGTTGTATTTAAATGCAACAGAAAAACGTTTAGCAGCAAGCAACAATCCAAAATGGATTTTGTGGTGTTCAATATTAGTTTATTGTCAATGAAATGACGTGACTGAGTCATTTGTATGCCACCAGACGCTGAGTTTAACATGCACGGTGTGCGGGGACCCCAAGCCTGAAGTTTCCTGGCTGAAGAACGGCGTGGAAGTAGAGCGTGATGATCAGGTAAAAATCACAAACGGAGGAATAAAAGAGCTCAAGTTCCACTTCCCTGCGCCGCCTGTCAACCATGAAACCGATGCTTTCACTCCAGATGAATAATTCAAATAATTCCTTGCTATCTATTGTCATAACCAGATTATTATTATTATTGGCTATTCATCTTCAGGGCAGTTGTTTCAATCATTTATATATGTGAGCACGTTGAATGTATAATTTCATGAGCAGAGAAATAATCAAAAGCAAATGCACTTCTCATGGCTGAGGTCAACCTTGTGGCTTCTGCAAACAAAACTAAAATACAGTCCGCCATGCCTGCTTGCGGCACATCAAACGAGTTTCCCTAGGCAGTCTGGCAGTTTTTTAATACACATGTTTAGTGTTGCAGCTACCTGTGAAGAATTAACTTAAAGATACTACTGAATTTTTCCAGGAGGAAAACATCAATCCGTTCTCTGCACTGCATATCCTCAGTAGGGTCACGAGGGTGCTGGAGCCTATCCCAGCTATCTTCGGGCACTGGGCAGGGGACACCCAGAACTGGTTGCCAGCTAGTCGCAGGGCACACAGAGACAGACAACCCACTCACTCATTCACACCTAGGGACACCTAAGAACCGGCCAATAAACCTGACGTGCATGTTTTTGGATTGTGGGAGGAAACCGGAATGCCTGGAAGAAACCCACGCAAGCATGGGGAGAACATGAAAACTCCACACAGGAAGGTTTGATCCTATGATCTAAGAACTGTGCCGCACATGCGCTAACCACTGTTCTGCCATGCTGCCCGGAGGAATACATATATTAAAAAATTGCCACTTTCCTGCTTTATTCCTCCAACTGCTAAAACAAGGACGGATGTCCTTAGTGAAGTTTCTGCCGAACCTTAGGGGTGTTTGCCCTCAACAGTGCACCAAAGTACTGAAGGCAAAGCACAGGGAAAAACATAAGGGGGGGAAACGTAACGAAGGAATACAAAAAGCTGTTTCATGTTCACAAAAGCAGCTTGAGACCCACCATGGAATCAAAGTGTCAGTCAACTAAAGAACTGAGCAGGTTTGAAAGCTATCAAAATCTTTATAATCTTAAGCGCTCGGCATGAAAACTTTATGAAATACTTGCTACTGCTTGTCCTTATTGGAGTCACAAGTGACTCCTATCCCAAATCCGGAATCATTTTTAAAATAATCATTTGATCACCATATCAATTTGAATGTGTGACTAATTGTACGGCACTTCTGCAAAAAAAAACAACCGATAGTCACAAAAATGAAAATCCAAATGCAGTGCACGTATCCTCACTAACAGGACTTTATAAGGTTCCAATCCCATTTGCTCCCCCTTTCCCTCATTTTTGTTCTTAACTCTTGCAAACTGAATTCATAATGGGGGTTAATCAGATTACTTCTTAAAGTGTAGAGTAAGGTGAAACAGTGATAGGCATTACCTACTTTTCACCAAGTCAGCCTGGGAGCGCTCCAGCTTCTCCCTACCCACGCCTCCTCAGCTTTATTGTCTAGCTCAGGCATGTCAAACATATGACCCGCAGGTTGGATCCGGCCCATTGGATTATTTAATCTGAGTATGTCAAAAAAGAAGCTAGGATCTATGTCGTTTCTATCAGGAGTTATGAATTTTTAAAATAAATGCAAATCAAATCCGGCAGCTAGAGGGCTGTATTAAGCTTGAGTAGTGTGGTGAGTTGGTTCAGGTGTGAAACTGTAAAACTCTACTGATCACCTGACACATTAGCCACAGTTTATACTTACTAGCTGCTTTTTGGTTTGTATTAAGTTACTTTAACATCTTATATCATTTTCTGTGCATTGATCCAAGTAAGTAACCGGGCCACTTTTTTTTAATTTTCACTTCAGATATGCAATGTCTCATACTTTTTGCTTATTTTTCCCAATATATTGTTGGACCCAAAAAGAAAAATAGAAGTACTGTTTGAACTGTATATACACTGCTAATATAGGCTTCATTTACAGATTGCTATAGAGTTTCATAAAATGTTTATCGGCTGGCTCAACGTGCACATTTGAAATGCAGTCCTAGACTCATTTTTAAATTGTATTTATCCCCCCACCCATTTTCCAACAATTTAACTAAGGTCTTTTCTCAAATGCTTTTGTGTTTTAGTTCCTCGATGTTCCTGAAAGAAAATCCCTAAATGACACTTTAAACCTTCGTTTGTGTTTCAGTACGTGGTTTCCCTCGACCAAGGCAAGTTTGCCAGTCTAACAATCAGAGGCATTTCTATGGAGGATTCAAGTAAATATTCCATGATTGTCCAGAACAAATATGGAGGGGAATCGGTGGATATTGTGGTGAGTGTTGGAAAAAAAAAAACAAAAAAAAAAAACAATGAGTTTTAAAAATAATGTATATTTAGATGTGTGTGTATGTGTGTGTGTTATTTATAGTAGGGCTGCAACTAACGATTATTTTGATAATTGGTTAATTGTTTACTTTCTGGATGAAAATCTCTCTTAAGGTCTGTGTGTACCACCAAGGAGATAAAATCCCTGAGGCAAAGCCAACAATGACCACAAAAACAATCATCCCTCCAAAAATGCCAATCGAAATGCCAGAAACGGTGATGAGGCCTGCCCCCACCTCTCCAAGCCCCACCCCTCCAAAGACTGCACCCGGAAGAGGAGTGAAGAGCCCCACCCCCACTCGAAGGAGATTTTGAAAAGGATCAAATTTAAACTCATTTGTTTTGGAGTCAATGATATGATTGAAAACAATGTCACAGCATGATTTAATTCAAAACCACCACAATAAAAGTAAAACTTGAATACAAACGTGATTAACTGTTTTTTAATGAGAGTTCCAGTGGTGAGATGAGGAATGTGCTGGTGAGGGGGGGGGGCGGTTGTGTTCTGCACCAAATAAGAATCCTTGGTCTCACTATCGCTCTCTGCAATGAGGCAAGAGAATTGCATGCCTCTCCCTGCATCTGTAGACACTCAGCTCAGTTATACGGCTTATTTTAAATAGAAGCATCGATAGATAAGTAATTAAAACCTCTCCTATGAAAGAGAAATCCATGCAACAAGGAATACTGAATGACTCGACATGCTGATAGCTTGCTAATGCTATCAATAATTATTTTTTGTGGAGGCTGATATGTGCTTCAGGGCACACAGAGAAAGACCACTCTCAAATTCCCAGCTAAGGACAATTTGGAGGACCCAATTAACCTGACATTCATGTCGTTGGAATATGGGAGGAAGCCGGAGTGCCCGGAGGAAACTCGCGCAAGCACGGGGAGAAAATGCAAACTCCACACAGGAACCTTATATCCCATGACCACAGAACTGTACTGCACATGTGCTAACCTCTGCGCTGCCATGCTGCATTTGAAAATTATGTGATTTGGAAAAAAAAAAATCCAAAACTTGGGAATTTAAATGAGAAATAACTTTAACACAAAATAAATACAACCACTTAATACATTTCTAATTTTGTATTTTAATGATGTCAGGTGGCTATGCCTACGCTGCCTGCCGTGACTGCATGTCACCGCATATTCCACCCAAGAATTTCCTTGTTGAAAAAAATTAAATTATCCCTTTGCACCAATGTATCTAGCTCGTGGTTATCATCCGGTGACAGTTCGGAGACAGATTGCACATGCGCAATGGCTTCACGTTGCGTTTCAAAGCGCAGGCGTAGGAAGAAGTGAAGGTGTCGTGACAAAAAGATCGCTAATTAGATTAGTTCTCTGCGGCTGAGAAGAGAGCAACAGACGAAAGAGGCGAGAAAGGCGCGGGCGTTAATCTTAATTTTATGTTTGTTGCTTATAAAAGTCGAGACAAGAGAAGATCGCAGAGAGTCTACCAAACCGTTTCAGTACTCATATCAAGTCTCGTACATTCCAACCTTTTCAAATGAAAAAGCATCCGATTTTATGCCACAATATTTTTTCACATTAAACAGTCTGTCTCCACAATATCGGACAAACAAACGACATATGCTTGTCTAGAACCAAAAATGGCAAACTCTTACCAAATGGAAATCTAATGCAATCGTTTAGCACTTTATTCACGCACAACAACACAGTCTCGCTTCAAACTAAAGCAGCCATAGAATAAAATAAGATTTTCGAGATAAAGTTTTTGTAGTAGTTTAAATTTTAAAAAGGTGTAGATCTATTTTTTATTCTAAAAGCTGTAGGAGTTTTTATGGGGAGAGTAGTGGTAATCTAAAGTTCCACGCACACCTGGCGCAAACAGCATGCAACACAGTGGTGATCGGATTTTTGCTTTTGGTTTCAGGTGTGCAGGTTACTTTTTTGAGAAAAATAGCGTGACGCCAATGGAGTATCATACATGTTTGATTATATTGGAGCTCGGTCAAAAAATTCCCCAAGTGTGTGCATGGACAGAGAAAAATGGCAATCTGCCCGTTACAGCAACATGCACTCAACATACTATCTTTGACTGGTGCTTCCTTTAATTCTCGGGGAGCAATGACAAGCAAATGCCATGGGAACACTAATGACAACAGTAATTTTTCTGCATGGTAGTAGATAACGTACATTCCAGACTATAAGCCGTGACTTTTGTCACAAGTTTTCAACCCTGGGGCTTAGGCAATGATGCAGCTAATTCATGCATTTTTTTCTAACAGCACAGGATCTCCGCAGGGGACCGTGCTCTCTCCGTTCCTATTCACTCTGTATAAATCGGACTTTCAGTACAACTCTGAGTCCTGCCACGTGCAAAACTTTGCTGATGATACTGCATTCGTGGGATGTATCAGAAGTGGGCAGGAGGAGGAGTACAGGAAATTAATTCAGGACTTTGTCCAATGGAGCAACGCAAACCACCTGCACCTGAACACCACCAAGACCAGGGAGATGGTGGTGGACTTCAGGAGAACTAGAGCTCACCCGGTTCCTGTAACCATCAAAGGAGAATGTGTAGAATTTGTCCAGACCTACAAATACCTGGGTGTGCAGCTGGACAACAAACTGGACAGGACTGCCAACACAGAAGCTCTATGTAGGAAAGGTCAAAGCCGACTTTACTTCCTCAGAAGGCTGGCCTCCTTCAACATCTGCAAAAAGCTCCTGAAAATATTCTATAAGACTGTAGTGGCAAGCGCCCTCTTCTATGCGGCAGCGTGTTGGGGAGGCAGCGTCATGAAGAAGGATGCCTCTCGTCTCAATAAACTGGCGAGGAAAGCGAGCTCTGTTGTGGGCACAGAGGTGGACAGCCTGACAACAGTAGCTGAGAGATGGGCACTGAAAAAGCTGCGGTCAATCATAGACAATTCATCACATCCACTACACACCATTATCTACAAACAGAAGAGCAGCTTCAGCGACAGACTGCTGTCACTGTCTTGTACCACGGACAGGCTGAAGAAATTTTTTCTTCCTCATGCCACGAGGCTCTTTAACTCCACCCTGCAGAGTAAAGGCCCACATTAAACCACACCCCCTACATTGCATATTACCGAATTTTATTGCAATATGTATTCTGTGTAGCACTAACTAGATACTCTATATAACACGCTGGTATTAACACGTCAATTAGGGTATTTGTATATTGTACTCTTTTGCTTCATTATTGTATTGTTCTCAGCGCAAGGATGCTGCTAGAAATGTGAATTTCCCAGCGGGGATGAATAAAGTATCTATCTATCTATCTATCTATCTATCTATCTATCTATCTATCTATCTGTCTGTCTGTCTGTCTGTCTGTCTGTCTGTCTGTCTGTCTGTCTGTCTGTCTGTCTGTCTGTCTGTCTGTCTGTCTGTCTGTCTGTCTGTCTGTCTGTCTATCTATCTATCTAATAGCTGCATCATAGAAAAGGTGTCAATCGAAAGGGGAGGACTAACTACGATATCGGGAATAATGTTATGGGTCGGGGTTTTTTGTAAACGGAAATAATGTTGCGAAACAAACGGATTACAAGAAGCAACGCCTAACTAAGCAGAAATGTTTCAGGCGAATTTCTATTCATCTGTTTTTATCAAAAGTCCGGTGGCCCACCGGTGGGCCGTCAGGTCTTTAAAGGGTTAAGGTACCGTATATGATTAAAACTCTTTCTGTGTTTCTTTGTAAATATGTTATGTTTCAATGTGGGCACATTCTGCTTATAGTCAGGTGCGGCTTATGTATGTACAAAATGTTTAATTTACTGGTTGTGGCTTTCAATCAGGTGTGCTTTATAGTCCGGTATTTATGGTATGTGCTTTTTTAAAAAGAAGCTCCAAGAATAACCAACATTGTAACATCAAACAGAAGTTCAACAGCGTGTTGTAAAAGTTGTCGTTATGGCCGTAAACCGGATGTCGTGGTCATTCTTTGAGCAACAGCTCAATTTCTTAGAGCAGGGTTAGCTTTTTGACTCATGGAGCCAAGAACGCAAAATATATGGGTTTTTGTTTTAGGGCCATATATTGTAAGATAAAATTCAACAAAACAGCCAAACCTGCTCTGCAGACAAAAGCTAATTCTTAAGCTTATCTTAATGCATTGTGTGACGTTTGATGATTTGAAAAAATCTATAGAATAATAACTATGCCAGAACTTGTTTCCCATACTAACATTATACCACCTTAAATTGTTTCCCTTCCCGCAGTTCCTTAAGATTGTTGAGGCTCATTTTGAACGTCATTTTTGTCATAACTAATGGTTACAAAACAAAGGGCGAGTTCTTTTGTGAAAACGTCACAAAGTACTGTAAATGAGAAAGACGTTCAGCTATGTGACAGCTATTTGACAGTCCACCCCTACCACTTACCCAATCAAACAAAGTGCTCGTTGGCGTTTTTCTGTGTTTACAGTTTGTTCTGTGGCTTCTCATCATGAAGTGACTCATCAGTCAACATAAATTGTTTAATGAGCTTCCGAATATAGGTTTACTTCGAAACATACAGCCAAAACAGGGTCTGTAACACAGTGATTGTAAACTGTAGGTAGGTCTTTGCCCCATATATTTTGGACAATATACCCAAATTGGAATGGCACAGCGGATATCAGCATATTTGTATTTTGTCTTTGTGCAAAATGTACTCATGAAAACAGCCATATGAAAAGAGACAATTATGGCTCGTTAACCATTCGATCGTGAATTATAAAAGGCTTTGCTATTGCTACTAGTTTTTAATTATTCAACCCTAGCTTAAAGCTCTATGTTAGCCTAGCTACATTTTTTCTGCTGAAGCAGAGTTTAATGATATACTGGGCTTTTGTTCATATACACTAACAAGTTTGATGTCATTTATCCAGCACATCACTGGGATGTAAACCAGGTTACTTGTCTGTTCCATTATGTGGACCAGCTGCAGGGGAAGTGAATCTAAGCTAACAAAGTTAATGTTATTACGACTAGAACCCGTCGGCTAAGATCTAACAATTGGTGAAATGCATACTCAGTGAAACCTATGATTACCAATGTGCATAAACTATCACATAACAGGCCACTGAACTGTCAGTAAACAAAGCGATGTGATGTACAACCTAGTCAAGGGCTAATTTTAGCTATCGTCAGCCTACTGTTAGGGATGTTAACGGTACGAGGAACTATATATTTCCCTCGAGCAAAGCGACAATATGTTTCATCAAGTAGCATGTTCACTTACCATAGAACAGTACAAATACATATGACCTGACTTGACTTGTAGTCAGCCATATCAACGTTAACCTCGTTGAGTTGGTGCTGCGATCAACTTGATTTAAATGTGGCTTGGGAAAGGATAAAAAAAAAAACACATCCCATTGCCGAACCTCTCAGTATACCTCATATCAGATGTGCATGTACCAATGCAGACAATGTGACCATTTTAAAGTTTAAAACGTATGAAAAAACACAAACTCATTAATTTTGATGATACAAGGCTAAACCTTTGGTGCTTACACATATCATCTCGCCCTAAGCCTCATCCACAGGGTACGACACAATGTTTACAAACACATGAAAGGGTCTATAGCGGTACAGTTGGCAGGTCTGAAATAATTCTACGTTTCAGAAATGTGGGAAGTTGGGATTCTCCCACTTGGATGGTATCAAATACGACTGCAAAGCGTGCCAAGTGAATTTAAACTCCAAAGATGGCTGATCGCAAAAAGTTGTCATTTACTTTGCTCATTAAAAGACATTTGGACATCCAGCAATCCAGCAGTGTTTTGCACGTTACTTTACAAAAATTAACTAGTTATAGTTACTCACAGACAGTAAGTTGTGTTCTTGAACCTTGTAATATTTATTGCACTGCACCAGCAACATATTTATCCTACACTTTAAGTGCAACAAAAGTAAACAGTAAACAATATAACAAAATATCAGCAGTGGAACCAGCTCTCATTTCGAAGAGCAGGCTCATAGAGCCGTTTATTTTGTGAATGACACAAGTCGGGTGCTGTCAAAACTCAGCCCTCATTAGCCTTTTCTTTCGGCCTATGAGTAGATACTGTATTCGTATTCGCTATCAAACTATATGATAGTCGCTATTTTGAAGGGTAGCATGATCCGAAAAGACGTGAGGTAAACAACTCGGAGGAGAGTGGAAAACTGTGCTATTCAAATCAACGCACCGCTTTTAACGGGCAGTAACGATAAAGGTGTTTTAATAGTGGAAAAAGTAAATAGTTCTATTACCACGTTACTGAAAAAAATAACGCTGTTCCGCAACTGAGTTATTCATAAAGGTGTTTTTCCAGACACTGGTGTTGTGTTAAGATGTGTTAAAAAAACTACACCGATTTAATAATGAATAGATACAGTGTAGATTATGTTTTACCATTTACCATCTGAGTTTCCATGGAGATCGCTATTTTGTCCGGTGACGTCTGATTGAAACATCCCGATGTGTACATATGGATTTCGTGACTCGGAAACCCACTTTTCCCACTTTTATGGAATGCAGCATAAGTGCAATGGATCCACTTATGCGATGTTTGTAAATTGAGTCCAAAACGGAAAAAAGGTATACTCTCCAGTACTGGCATCTATATGCATTGAACGAAAGTAAATCGATGTCGGCGCGCACGTGTGTGCATGTGCTTCGCGATTTTGATCACTTTAACGTTTCACTGTTAATCTTCTGTGGGATTATTTCACGGATTTTTTAATTAGTTTGCACATTTTAATCAACTCGGAATCAAACGTTGTTATGGCGACCAATGTTCAAAAGAAAGGACACAACTAAACTGGGAAAACACAAGCTGCACCCAAAGCATTTACGTAAACAGATGTACAAGATTAATGCGCGCGCGCACGCGTGGAGGTATGAAGACAGACGGCAGCGATCTAAATGGAAGGGCTTGCCAGGATTGATAGCATGAAATTGTGTTTCCAAATATAACACCGTGTCATTGGAGAGAGCGCGTGCGTGGGTGTGCATGCTTGCGCGCGCGCGGGTGTGGGCGAGAGGGCATACCTGACAACTAATTGATCCCCTTTTTTTAAATGGTTGCAATTCCCCTTATTGATTAGAAAAAAAACTTATGAACCCAACGTGGCACCTATTTACTCACAGCAAGACACACTATGTAGAATTAAAACAAGGATAGTCAGTGTGAAAAAGTTTATTTACCAAATAAATAACACATCCATTCTTTACCATCTTTATTACTGTAGTTTTTTTACGGAAATACTACAACAATTCTACATACCACTACAAAATTCCTACCTCTGAAATATTACAAAATACGACTGCAGAAATACTACAAGAATACTAGGAAAATACGTATGCAGGTATACTACAAAATTACTCCGGAAAATAAATAAATCAAAATCCTACGACAGAAATACAAATACAAATATAATAAACTGTCGTTTTTTCCTGTACAAAATACAAAATAATAATCATGCATTTTCAGTATGATGCATGATGGGAAATCCCCAGGGGGCAGACGCATGCACACAGGAGCATCAAACCGCTCGCTTCGTTTCCAACGGAAAAAACGATACAGAGATAGAGGCTTCCGCGGCGAACTCCTTTGCCGTTTCGTGATAGTCGGTGTATACCGGATGGTACCCATCATTGACAAATTTGCGTTTTTCCGTACAGATTTCTATGTACGTCGTACTCGTCTTAAAATGCATAAAAAACGTACTTTGTACGGCAAAACCGTACAGGTTGAAAGGTATGTAAGTACTACATGAATACTACAGACATACCACAAAAAACTAATACGGAAATAGTACAAGAATACTAAAAAAAAATCCTACTACATAAATACCTTATTACTGCAAGTACAATAATACAACAACATAATGCAGAAATACTGCAAACATATTTAAAGAAAACTAGTGTATAAATACCACAAGAATAATAAAGAAATACTAGATAAATACAACTACAGAATTACTGCAAACAATGGTATTGCTGACACACTACAAGAATACTTCTAAATACTACTGCAGAAATAGTAAAAGAAAATCCTACTGCTGAATTAGTTTAAAAAACTGCAAAAATGTCACTACAGAAATACTATAATAATGCAACTCCAGTACTACTGCAAGCATATTACAGAAGCACTAGAAAAATCCCACAAAAACATTTATATTGCAGAAATAGAAAAATAGAGATAAAGAAATAAGAGAAAGAGGGTGGGAGAAGGATAGAGAGCGGGACAGAGAAAGAAAAAGAAAGAGAGAGGGAGAGAGCGTGAGAAACAAAAGATAAAAAGTCGTGAGTGAGGGGGAAAAGAAAGGAAGAGGAAGAAAGAAATCCAAAGAGAAAAAGAAAGACAGAAGGAGAGAAAAGAGAAAAGAAAGCACGAAGGGTATGAAGTGAGAAAGAGAAAAGAGAGAAAAGGAAAAAAGGAAGTTAGAGCAAAAGAGGTTTAAAGACACAGAGAGAGAAAGAGACAAAGAGCAACAAAGTAAGAGAAAAAGAGAGAGACAGAGAGTGAAAGAAACAGAGACAGAGTGGGACAGATGGGGTGGAAAAGAGAGAGAGAGAGAGAGAGAGACTGAGAGAGAGAGAGAGAGAGAGAGAGAGAGGGAAATGGAGAAAGGGAGATAGAGAGAGAGAGAGAGAGAGAGAGCGATAAATACAAGTACAGTGTCTTTGTGAGAGGCACCTGGCTTTCGCAACATCAAATTGACATATTTCAACCTGCAGCATGTTTTTCTCTTGCGCTTTTCTGAGTGTTGTCTCGCGGGCCGGATTCAATCCCTTAGCGGGCCTGATCTGGCCCGCGGGCCGCCTGTTTGACACCTGTGGTCTACATTATTAATGACTGCAATTCCCCTTATCTAGTGATTAAAAACAAAACGAAAAAAAAACTTTCAAACACCACTTGACACCTAACAAAAATAATAAGTTGATCTACACTGTAAACAACTCTTCCAGGATCATTTTTAGTGCTTTCCCCACACGTAAATTTAATACTGCTTATTACACGTGGCAGTATATTTTAATAAGACCCTCACACCACCCCAAATAATGTCATTCAGCGAACACAATTGAAATTCTCAACAAAAATAGTTCTCAGGTATGTATGGTTTCAAAAAAACATGCCTCTCTCTTATACTCCACGTGAGGGCGCGTCTGCAACACGCATGCACGACGTAAATAAACCAGACAATACAACGCGCAAGAATATAATGATTAAAAGAAAAAAATCATTCCAAACTTCATCACCTATAAACTTCAGCACAAATATTCTTGATTTTGTTTTTTTCTTCATTGTATTTAGTAAGGAAAGCATTGTCGACGTTGTGATGTATCACATAAGAACAAAAACAATATTAAAGGCGTTTGGGGGATATTAAATACCGTAATAAATGGCAAATAAAGAAAGCAATGCATATCCAAACTATTTCATTAATAGGAACACTTGTTGGCAATTATGATTTCAATCAAATTGTGGAAAATTATATACTTTTTTTTGTAAATGTTGGATCGGAACTAGCTTCAAATATTTATGATTCAGTAGTAAACAATTCGAGCCACTGATAAAAATAAATTTAAAGACCTTATTTTTGTGTGGGGTAATGGAATCAGAGATAATAGACACGGTAAACAACTGTAGAAATAAAACATCTACTGATTGTGTTGAAATAAATATGGTACTAGTTAGGGAATTTATACAGCATTGTGAAACCATTAACCTACACATGTAATCATTTCTAACAGGGTTATTTACTAATAAAAGGAAAATAGCAAAAGTTAAAACAATATACAAAATGGAAACAAACACATCTTCACAAACTATCTCTGCTTCTTGAGATCTCCAAAATATTTGAGATTTTTTTCTCAATAATAGACTTGACAAATATACTGGTATAGATAAGCATACGTTAATCAACGTAGGTCAACATAGTTTTAGAGCGAACAGATTAACAACTATGGCCGTTATTGACACAGTAGAAGAAATTACCATTAGCATAGAAAAGAAGAGATATGCAACTGTGGTATTTATTGACTTAAAAATAACATTTGATACCATTAATCATGACATGGTATTAAAACAATTGGACCAATGTGGCATCAGGGTAGTGGGTTTGGGATGGATTCAATGTTATTGTGACATATACCTGTATGTGACAACAGGGGAGTTGATATCTGGATACTTGGACATCTGTTGTGGAGTACCACAGGGTTCAGTCCTGGATCCAAAGCTATTCAACTTATATATTGTACTTAATGTTTCAAAACTATTAAAACAAGTCATATTTGCATATGACGCTAACATTTTCTATTCCACCGATAATTATATCAATCTAGTAATACATATTAATAGTGAATTAGTTTACCTAAAAACATGGATGGACTTAACAAAATATTTAAATTTAAATAAAGCTAAAGTGATATTCTTCAGTAACTACAGGGAAAATCCAAACCTGGCGGTGAAAATAGATGGTGTTGCCATTGACACGGTAACAGAAATTAAATTTTTAGGAATTACAATACACAGTAAATTAAGTCGGACAACACACACCAGACACATACAAACTAAGATATCTAAAATAATTGTATTGCTTAATAAAGCCGGATTCCTCTAAAACTATCACGCATTGTATTTATTGTATTGTTCTCTAGTTTTTCCATATTCAAACAACTGTGCTGAAGTCTGAGGCAATCAAAAGTTCACTACATCCCCTTTTTGCACTCCAAAAACATGCAATAAGAACTAAACACAAGGCAGGATAATGGCATCATACTAATATTTTATTTCTGCTGTTCAAAATATTAAAACGGTTTGATCTAGTGGAGTTTTCCCATTCACAACTTCATTTAAAGTGAACCAAGATGCAATGCCAGAGAAAATCCCCCCAAAATTCTGATGAAAGGGAGGAAACTATAACTTGAGGGGGGTTTGTAGTGACTTCAAGATCCAACCGGTGAGAACCACCAGGAAAAATATTTGTGCGTCTGTATGTGGAGCGAAACCTTGGAACAAATTACAGGTTGAGCTCCAACGATGTACAGATATGCACCTGTTTGAATCCAGATACAAAGAAACAATATTGTCAAAATACGAAGAGGAAGAAAATGGGGTGTGAATGGTCTTTAGAGATTAGAACTATTACTTAGCAAATGAATGGCTTAAGCAACAATTATGCACACGTTTTAATAAACCACGACCTGCCATGCCAGTCAGTTCTGCTTTATGGTGTAATATTGAAGTGATTTTTCTAGCCAGGCTCAGATCAGTATTCTAGATAGTCTATTTTGATTCTGCAGACTTGACACCATATGGCAGCAAAGCCATCTTCATGACGATAGCATGATTTATTAATGTGTATGGCTGCCAATTTGTACCAACATGGCACTTGTTGACAATGAAAGGGTAACTTTACCTTAAAGATTGAAGTCACATAGGATCAAACTCAAAGCCATATTACAAAGTATGGTAAGTCTGTTTCTGTGGCTGTGTCTGCCTCAAACTTCTATCTGTCTCTGTATTTCATTTGACCCCCACCCCATCCCCCCCAGCACCCACTGTCCTCCCTCTCTCTTTTTTCACTCATTCTCCAATCACTGTGAAATTGCAAGGCGGCTGGTTGGGGTCTTTTTCTGACAGAGAAATTTGGTCGAGATCAGAATCGCACATTCCTGCGTTCTTTTCCCAATTTAAATTATTTTTGCCGCATCACAGCCACACGCACACACTCACACACAGTCAGTCTTTCTTTTTTATCCATGCCCAGAATGGATATTCACGCTTGAGTCAAGGGCGTCATGAGGTCATTATTTTTACATTCATTCCAATCTGCGCACTCACCTGTCACATTATTACGCATTAATAATCAGTGTTTGGAATAACGTCGTTATAAATAACGCCAATACGTAACGGTGTTTTCTTTTTTTTTCAGTAACAGGGTAATCAAACCCGTTATTTTTTCTTACGTTACAAAGCCGTTACCCATACTGATGGTCAAAAGTGGTATGTTACTTTGGTTGCAGAACGACAATGGATGCGTGCTCCCGCACATCTGTTGCTATTCAAAGTGGTAGCACCCCCCCACCCGAGTTGTTTATGTTACGTCTTGGGATCATGTCACCATCCAAAAAAGAAACCACCATATAGTTAGATAGTGATTACGAATATAGTATTTACTAATGCATCGCAAGAAAAGGCAAATGAGGGCTGAGTCACCACAGTTGTTGACATTTGTGGATGTAGCCCAACCGGCATGTGTAGTTCGTGAACAAAACGTCCATGTGCTCTGTGTGCCAGCTCAAAAACACACACACACACACACACACACACACACACACACACACACACACACACACACACACACACACACACACACACACACACACACACACAGAAGAAGAAGCATGGAACATATTGGACAATGATGCATTCTACTCAACACTTTATCATTCAAATGGACTGAACCATTTCGAGACAGTGTTGTCCACACTTTTTTATTTTTAAATTCTTTTTATTTCTATCTAGCATTTTTCATCATATTCTATCTAGTCCTCTATTAAGGAAAAGAGATATTTAAAATACTATTACTTGGGTTGATTTTGGGGGTGCATGAGCTGGTTACACGCCTGCCTTAAACATATTTCAGTTCTCGGCTAAAACAACCAATAAAAATAAGAACTAGTATTGTCTGTACTGTCGTTGATAACAACTTAGAGGACATTGTTTACAACGAGGTTAGTCATGGCACTCCAGGATAAAAACACAAGACTAAAAAGAGAAAAATAAACAGACAAAAATATTCAGAAGTTAGTGCTTGGAGACATGCCTAAGCTGCAAGTGCTTTTAGGAATAGTGCACCCTGAGTACTTTTAATGAAACTATTTTACTGAATTATTCTTTTTATGTTCTTATGTACTGCAACTTATTTCAAATGATTTATCTGTTTTGAAGTTACTTATTCATTTAAATACATGAATAATTTGAATATATATATATATATATATATATATATATATAGGGTCGTGGGGGTGCTGGAGCCCATCCCAGCAATCATCGGGCAGTGGGCAGGGGACACCCTGAACTGGTTGTCAGCCAATCGCAGTATATATATATATATATATATATATATATATATATATATATATATATATATATATATATATATATATATATATATACATATATACATACATATATATAAATAAGATATGAATACCCATTTTGCTTTTCATAGGCAGGTAAGTATTCTTAATAGTCTTGCACACTTGTTTAGGGTGGTGATGGCCATGGCGAAGGAACAGGCTTCGCGCCTTTTCGTCCTTGTCCTAAGGGACCTGGAGGGTAGCTTGAGTATTTTATAATGTTATTGGGCCTGCTGTGGTATCGCAAGCCTTCATTGTCTCTTCCAGACTAGGATGAGACTAGTCAATGATTTTTTGGGATGAATTGCTGTCTCTCTGTATGGTATATCTAGTCACCCAATGTCATGGACAGCATGACAATAGTTGTGATGAAAAATCAAGAGACTTCTGAAGATACTTTCCAGAGTGCATGGAGGTGTGCTCGGGAACACTGAGAAAACCATCTGGAATGTCTGACACCAAATCCATATTGCAACCTCCCATCTGTTCCATTGCCTCCATTAACCAGGAAGCAGCATGCTAACCAACAAACAGATGGAACAAAAAAAAAAACAATACAAAAAAAAAAAACACAAGTAAAAACTATACATGGATTTCATATTTGTGGAAATCATGGCCATGCCATCTACTTATTTTGAATGGGAACCCTGATTTTTGTTAATCATGGCATTACTATAACAAAACAGATTTACCCATTTTTTTCACATAATACTTGATGAACACATTAAAACAAACAACAGCAAAGTACCCCCCAAAAAAACAACATAAGACAGAGCTTGATTCCGGCAATCTTTGGATCAAGAGATCATCGTAATAAGTTGTCAGTCGCTATGGAATAACTACATCCCTTGTGATGATAATTGTTGTTATATTTTTTATGATGGATGTTTCAACCATTTATAGATTGTAGTTCCTATACAGTTGTACAGTTAAAATAATATTCTGACCAGTTACTTTTTAGTCCCCTATGACAATGACTTATTGGCCTCACTTAGATTGTAGTTGTTTTGCAGGCCCGATGTCCTTGACGACAATAGACAAAGATACAGCTTTGTTAACGTTACCCATAATGCAGTCAATGTCCCTTTTATGAGGATATTTATGATTGCTATTTTCATCAGGGACATAGCTTTGTCTTAGCAACTACAATCTAAGCGTGGCTAATACATCATCATCATTAGAGGGATGTTGACTATCGTTACTGATAAGATACGTGCTTTTAAAGCTTTTATAAAATCTAAGTGTGGCTAGTACATCAGCATCATCAAGATGTTAACCGCATAGAAACTGGCTTTAAAATTGGCAGTTGCTATGCAATCGCCACCCCTCAGATGTTGATGTATTAGCCACGTTTAAAGTAGATTACAGTTGATACATAGTCTAGTGTTTTATTGCTTTACCTTTAGTTAACATTGTCGGTTACAATGCAGTCAGTTCCTTTCTTTTGACGACGATGTACAAGCCACACTTAGTTGCTATGAAGTTCCTTTGTCCTTCAAGACATGCCTATTCAACTCAAGGTACTTGTTAAGAGTATCATGTTAAAATGTATATTAAAATCATTGTGATGGTTGATCTTCTGAAATGTATTTTATGTCAACTGAAAAGGAAACTATTTAAAATGCTCAAAGCAGTCTCCAGCAAGCTGCTAACGATGCTGCTAATGAAGCCAGCGGAGGTGCTAACCACATTGTGTGTGTATGCTGTGCAGCAACTGAAGTAAAAGCCTTATCATCCAGTCCAGCCAGAATGTGGATCCTTGTTTGGCGGCCACACAACTCTTACAAATGTGTAAGCTGTACTTAGATTGCTGTTTTATGCAGATGCTATTGTTAGCAACCTATTTCCTTAACTTTGACACTACGTTTCCAGTTGCCATGCAAACACTACCACTCATACAATGATAATGGTCACCCACACTTAGAGTTGTAGTTGTTATGAAGTTGATACGTTGACA
Source organism: Urocampus carinirostris (assembly GCF_059441175.1). Lineage (NCBI taxonomy): Eukaryota > Metazoa > Chordata > Actinopteri > Syngnathiformes > Syngnathidae > Urocampus > Urocampus carinirostris. The sequence continues at coordinate 43,971,572 of NC_142352.1, forward strand.
GCACATTTTAGCATCTATGCACCGTAACACAATGACCATACTTATATTGTTGTTATGTAGCTGCTTTGTAACTTGAGGTCATAATTAAAGCTGTCAAAACTGTCAAACTTTATCAAATGCTCCAACATTGACAGTGCTAAAGCTTTAACTTTTCACTTGCTATGGTGCTATCATCAAAAAAAAAGTATAAAATACAGGGTAAACGTATACATTGACAGATATTAGAGGTAGGATCGGGGCAAAAAAATTCAGCCCGACCTGGCCCGAGTCACGGGCATATAAACCCGAACCCCACAGATTAACTTGATTTGACAATCAAGCCCGAAATATACCCGAAACTTTACCCTACTGTGCATACATCAGTAACGAACTGTGCGTTTTGGCTGAACTAAGGGCCAGGTCACACAGCCGTTTGCGTCTGAATCACGGCCAGAAATTTCTGCCTGTGTGTTGGACGCTTTGAGATTGCCATACAGACGAGATACAGCAGTGCTTTACACGCGGTCGGAAATTCACACGCAGTTGGCAGCGCGAAAAAGTTTTGCGCTGCTCAAAACTTTAGGGCCCGGTCACCAAGCCTTTCACGGGCGTATCGAGGCTGAATCACGGCCAGAAATTTCTGCCCGTGAAGCAGACGATGTTGGACGCTTTGAAATCGCCATATAGACGAGATACAGCAGTGCTTTACACGCGGCCACGCGAAAAGTTTTGCGCTGCACAAAACTTTAGACCACGTGTTAACCGCGGGCGGCACACGAGGTAATGACGCGGAAATGACGCGGAACGACGTGCTCTGGCCGCGGCCAGGGCGTGGTTACACATGGGTAGGACGCGAAATTTCAGCGGGTAATCGTGGGTGGAGCACGGTCATAGCATGTTCTGCACCTGTATCCTTACGCGTGTGAAGGTTAAACGCCTTTCTCCGCGTATATACAGCGCGATTTGCCGAGCACACGTCAGTTGTGCTCGAGACGTCAAGGGGTGGACATGGATCCCCGTCACCGTAGTGACCTCGTCTTAATCCATTTTTATTTCTTGACATTTCTTTTCATTTCATAACAAGATAATAAAAAAAAAATGAAAAACTATTACAATAATAACATATTGGCTTCTTCGGTGCCATAGCTTGAAATCTTGATCTTCACGGGACAGTGTCTTGAGCGGTTATGGTTTCTAAAGCCCGGTGTTATGCCGAGAAATGCATCCCTGCCGAGATTTGCATCCCCTCGCTACTACAACCACTTTTACCTCGTTTTATCTCACTTTTATATCACTTTTAGGGAATGTAATGGCAAACATATAACCAAATCCACTTCGTCTTGCATTTGTTGGGAATGTAATACATTTTAAACCATTCCGTCTTTGTTTTTGTTGTGAACGTAATCGAACGGTAATGCACACCGTATATAAATCACTTTTGAGAACTGTTATGCACTCTACCGTAAAGCTTATTATGCAAAATTAAGCTTTATGGTAGAGTGCATAACAGTTTCAATACGAGCGATTTGAATAGAAAAAGGCAAAATAAACATGTTACCTGCTCAAAAGTGGTCCACACGAGAAAATGACGCGGAAATGACACGATGAGGAAGCGGAACAGTCGGCGGTGTCTGTTTTGCGGGCATACCACCGATGAACAGCGGGTTGGCCAATTTTGCGCATTTTCCATCGCGGGCAACCATGGGCAAAAAAAAAACGTACCATTTTACCCGCGATACAGACGCAAACGGCTGTGTGACTGGGCCCTAAGCCGCTTGGGGTTTACTTGGGACTGAGTCCCTCAAATCAAGTGTGCACTACAAGCATAGCGCCAAAATGACTTGCAGCGAATATAAGTGAAACTAAACTAAATGGCACCGAAAATAAAATCAAATTCTGCAGATTACAACCTGCAAATAGTGAAAGTTTTGGCCAAAAAACAGAAAGAAAGTTTTTAAAGCTCAGAAGCTATTTGCAAGAAGCATAAATGACGTCTGACGTGAGGGAGGTGGAGGCGGAAGCCGTGCGTCTTTTACCCCAACACAGAGGAGGAAAATTTATTACGAATTAATGATTTTGAGTTAAACTTATTGTTTGGCAAACACGACTTGACTTGACATTTTCTTTATCTAAATAATTACTTCAGTAAAAGTAAGTGCATACTTTGTAGATCCTCCACAAAGGGGAAAAGGGAAAAAAACTGCAAGAGAGTACCCTTAACGGCCCAACTTAATGATTGACATTTTAAGCCAGAGGTTGGGTTAAGGCCCAAGATCTTACCTCTAACAGTTATGTAATAGTGACGTTAAAGTATCCTGTATCCATTCAGTATTTATCACCCTTATTACAAAAACACATTGGCCACACCTAGATATTAATTGCTATGGAGGAGCACCAACAAGTATTGCAGTCAACGCAATCAAAGGTAAACTCTAATATCACTACATTGTCAGTTGCTATGCAATTATCTTTCTTTTGATGATACACATTAGCCACATTTAGATTGTACCTCATAACTGCTATTTATTTCCCTGAAGATATTATTAACATTATCAGTTGACAAGGTAGTGTAGTTGGCACTTTCAGTTTGTCTGGTCCCTCTAATTTTGTCAAACAGGCTTCTTTTCTTTCATAGAATTGTGCCTTACTCTAATTTACTAAGTGGCACTAGAAATTTGGGTTGTACTTCTACTTCTCTTGTGAGCTCAACATATATGCAACCTATAACAAAGTAATAAATACTTGATTAGTGTCAATAAAAAATACTCATTTCAAATCTTGTGAGTTTCAGGTTCATCTCATCTCTTCTCATTAGCTGCACCGCTTATCCTCAGTAGGGTCGCAGGGGTGCTGGAGCCCATCCCAGCAATCATCGGGCAGTGGGCAGGGGACACCCTGAAATGGTTGCCAGTCAATCGCAGGGCACACAGGGACAGACAACTCGCTCGCCAATTCACACCTAGGGACAATTTGCTTGTCTTTGGAATATGGGAGGAAACTGGAGTTCCCGGAGGAAACCCACGCAAGCACGGGGAGAACATACAAACTCCGAACAGTAAGTCCCGTAGCTGTATTTGAACCCACACAGGAGGTTCCCAAGACCTTAGAACTGTGCCGCACACGCGCTAACCACTGCGCCGTCGTGCTGCTCGAGTTTCAGGTTGCTTTATTTAATCTTTTAAAGTGCTTATTGCAAAACTGCAGCAGAGTTTGGCAATGATGCACACCAACCATACTCACCTAACAGAGCTTTTTTTGGATGTATTACTGAATTTCTGTAAGGGCTGGTGATAGGAAAGCTGAACACAGATTCACACTGGACTATGTCCTCTGTGAACTTCGTTCACTCTTGATCTATCCCGCTGAACTGCCGGGCTGCGGACAATGTCTGCCGCCATCCACGGGTGGAAGGTCACATTCTGAAAGAGATTTGTAATCACCTGCTTCGAGATAAACTCTCCACTTGTCTCAGCATTCTCATTTGCTGGCAAACGTCTCGAAGGTGAGTGTGCCCACTCGCTGACTTGCGGGTCAGTCGGGGATGACGTAATTCAGTGACGTGCGATGAGGTTCTATTACGTTAAGGCACAGTAAGATTTACAAAAAAAGAACCAACGTCTTATTCGTCATTTAATTGGTATAGCAGGAAAGACATGTATAAACTGTATCGTAGAAAAAAACTACATTTATTTTTAAAGACCTTAGTCAAAAATGTCTCGAAGTACTGCAGAGGCTACAAACCCCTGATCTGAAACATGCATGCGGGCATCCATCCATCCATTATCTGCACCGCTTATCCTCAGTAGGTCGCGGAAGTGCTGGAGCCCAACCCAGTCGGACAGTGGGCAGGGGATACCCTGAACCGGGCATACAGAAATAGACGACTCACTCACTCATTCACACCTAGGGGCAATTTGGACTGGCCAATTAACCTGACATGCATGTTTTTAGAATGTTGGAGGAAACGAGTCCCCGGAGGAGACCCACGCAAGCATGGGGTAACATGCAAACTCCACACAGGAAGGTTGAATCTAATGACCTCAGAATTGTGCCGCGGACGCGCTAACCACTCAGCCGCCGGGCTGCACCCCTAACCCTAACCCTAACCCTCAGAATGAAGAAAATCTTGAGAATGGGACACAAAAACGGCAATCCCCCATGCAGGAAGAACCAGACTGCAATAGACATTGCATTGTGTAACAATACACAGAACATAGTCAACTTTAACAGTAAATATAGATCATAAGTAAAATTGTTTCTATGTCCCGTGGCTGGCCAATATTGCACTTCTGCCACCAACCAAGACCACAAAAAGTAAAGCATGAGGTGGGCATCAATCATAAACTATAAGAATGTAAGTGTGTCTTAAGTCTAGAGGTAAACACTTCCACTAAGGTTATCTCAGGGAAATCCACAGCACTGTGGCCTGAATAAAGAATGGTTTTGAGCCTGCAGATTTTGCCTTGGCTCTTGGAGTCACAAGTAGACCAGCATTTTTCCAGCGGAGGCTCCGAGCGGGAACATAGGGGGAAATCAAGTAATAAAGTTTACGGGGGCAAGTCAATGCAGACTTTTGTATTTTAGTAACATAATCTTAAAGTGCGATATTAAACAGACAGGGAGACAGTGCAAGTTAGCTAAAATTGGAGGGATATACTGGTTATTTCCTGTCTTACCTTAACCTGTAAATAAAGAAGAAGAAAAGAAAGTAGAAGAAATAATTGAGCATGCACAAAAGGCATCAGATAGACTAATAGGTTTATATAAGTGTCGGACGCCAGCATATTTTGGCTAATACTTTGATTGCCAAGATGAGACTAAATCCTCGGATCAAGTTATTACCCCCGTGAAGAGGGTTGTGCCCTTGTTGCTCACAAAGTATACTCGAATAAACAATTCTGTTCCAGGCTATTCGCTTTAGCAACAATAACAAAAAAACTTTATTGATTAACCTTTTGAATTTTAAAAACAAATATCTCCATGAGGAATGATTTTGTGTTCTTTGTTGCAAAGTACTAGTTGCGTTTCTGGTACGCCACTTAACCCCATAGGGCGCCAACTGGTTTCTAAACTGGGCACAGGTGTGTCAAATTACCACACACCCGCCCCTAAATATCCTGACCCTTTACAGAGACATGTTCACCTCCAATGTCATTGCTACATCAGATTTTGTTTTTGTTTCCTTTTCCTGTTTCTGGTTTGGGCATTTTGTTAGTTGTTTGCGCGTTACTTTGTTCATTTCATATCCACTGCCACGCCAAGTTTGTATTGATTCTGGTTTCTTCTTGCCCTTTTTTCAGTAGTTTGGTACCTACCTGTTTGTCTATTACCTTGTTCTTTGCATTTCCATTTCCAGTTTGGTCTTTTTCCTGGTTTGGATCATGTCACGTTAGATTTTGTCTGGACATTTTGTTGTTTTGTGAGCCATTGTTTTTCACTTTGTACCTCATTTTTGTTATTAAACACCACTCTGCTTTCTGAGCACCCATGTCTTAGTTCCTATTTCCCCTACTTGGGTCCACCCCATTAAAACCTAACAGTACTGAAAAGCATGATCACCAGCCTGCCACAGAATTTTCAGGTCAATTAGCAAAACTAATCAGCCGCACGCCATTCGACCTTTTCTCCTCTGAGTTATATGACAGAGCAGACAAAGCAACAGGTACGGGTGCTGTAAATACATATGAAAAAGCACAGCCCTCTCCCCGGAGGTAATGAATAGATCCGAGGATTTACGGGTATCAACGCAATCAAAGCATTAGCTGAAATATGCTGTGCCTGCTACCAATCTTCAATTTTCCCAGCCAACCCTGTAAGATGATAAAGCCCCTTTAATTTGGCACCTGCTGCTTTCTGGCTCTCAAGCCACGATACCAGGAGACCAAAAATGCATGGACTTCTGTTGCATGTCAGGTGAGAAGACAAAAATTATATAAAAAAAGGGACTTCACTTCTTGTTGCTGCAGGCCATTTACCATAAATCAGGGGTCTCCAACAGGGTGCCCCCTAAGGACAGTTAGGTTCCTGCGGGCTTTTTCTGAAAATAGCTAATCAATGCTGGGTCAATGTGATTTTCTTGTAAAATTACTTTTTTGTTGTTTACTGAGTCCATTTTACCCCTACTTTTAATAATTCAGATTCAGATCTACTTTATTGTCATTCTAGTACACGTGTATAAAGAACGAAATGTCGATACATCTGACCCGCACAGTTTCCTTGAATGTACAGATATAAATAAAATGTTGTATTGAGTTGGAGTATTGAGTACTAATAATATACTAAATAATTATGGCTATGTAAAGTATTTTACAGTAGTGCAAATAGTGCAAGAGGAGCAGCTAACCAGATGTGCAAAATGGGCAGTCAGGTAAACAAGTCAGGTAAACAGTAACAATAACACTGTAAGTACAATAGTGCAGAGAAACAGATGTGCAAGGAGTGGCTAGCTATAAAGAACTGCCAGTAGTGCAAAAAGTCAAACAAAACCAACAGATGTACAGATTAGCAGCAGTTTAGATTCACTATGTTTACTATGTTTACTAATTAACCTGGTAATAACATAAGAACAACATAGTAATAACATGATAAGCTGTTTGTTTAGAAATTCAAATACATACATTCCAGTTCATGTGGTGAATGGACAAATATTCGATTCAAGAATCGATAATTGTTTTTAAGTGATTAATTAAGAATAAAATGAAAATCCATTTGTGTATTAAACACATTTAGGTATTCATCTTTTTATGGATTTATTTTTCAGGAAACGCAACAAACCACATTTCCATTTACGGGTTTTTATGAAGCGAATGAGCAAAAAATCCGCAGTTTTTCTGTCTATCTCTCTGGCTACCTTTTAAGTTTTGTAGCTAGCTATTGTCCTACCTTTTAAGCTATTTAGGAAGCTATCTAGCTGGTTTTTCCTTTTTTTTTTGCATGCTAACATTTTATTGTTTGCTGGGTATAAAGCTAAATGTTGGGCTCTATTCTAGCTAGCTACCCAACTTTCTTTTTAGCTATCCATCTAGCTATTTAGATGTTTTTTTAACCTTGTATCTATCTAGCTCCCTATTGTTTTTCTACCTTTCCATTTTTTAAGCTATTTAGCAAGCTATTTAGCTAGCTATTTACATATTTTTTGCATGCTATCTACCTAACATAATACCTTTGCTAGTTGTCAAGATAAAATTTAGGCTCCTTTCTAGCTAGCTATTTAACTTTGCTATTGGCTTTCTATCTGATTATATATATGGCGTTTTACTCTTTTAGATAACTATCTAGCTCCCTTGTGTTTTATTTATGCCTGTTTATCTTTCTAGCTAACTATTAAGCTACATTTTAGCTATTTAGCAGGCGGTCTAAGTAGCTTTTTACATTAATTTCGTGATATCTAATGTCACTAACATTTGACCTGTTTTGATAATTTTCAAGCCTTTTAGCTAAGTAAGCTACAAATTGTGTGCTCTTCGAACTATTTAGTGACAAAAAGTAGCTCTCAGCTTGAAAAGGTTTAAGACCCCCGCCAAAGATAGTAGCTAGTTTGGCCTACTTTTATTCAAAATACAGCTTAAGATCAACGTGGAGTCAAAATAATTGAAGACATCAAACAAACCAACATGCCAAAATGGGAAATTTTGCACTAAATGGCTAAATGGTGTTTGCAGCTGCACAATGTAAAAGAATAATAAAAAAACATAAAAATATTTTGCTTTTTGATTGTTTAGGTTTTGCCAACCATTTAGAATGGGGCTTAAACTCAATTGAGTTGGGGACCACTTAAGATAGGATCTGGATTAAGTTTTTTAAAAAAAACAGCCCTGATAAAAACATTCCGCTCTCCTTAAAGGGATAGTTTTTTATATTTGTCCACTAAATGCTGCTGTAATGTGTAGTGCAACCAAAAATAAGTCCAAGAAAGACTACAAACTAAGGATACTGAAAGTGAGCAAAAAGCACCAGTTTTTCTCATTGTTTGTGTTATGTTCCTAAGCCATCATTATTTTGTGTGTGTAAACGGCTTAATGGGCGCTAATCGAAATTTATGCAGTGATTGAGCTACTTGTAATTATCAATTTACATGACTGGAACTTCTGCTGTGTAGTTTTTGGTGGAAGAGGAACATTTTTGTGGGGTAAGATCAAATAATACATGAAAACAAAAAAAATATTGGTCATATAAGCTCCACCCTAATAGCTAGATATATATATATATATATATATATATATATATATATATATATATATATATATATATATATGCGTATGTATGTATGTTTCTAGTTCAAAAGGTTTTGTTGTCTTCCTGACCATTTGTTTGTAATTTTGTTCCGGTGTTTTGCTATTAAACGGTATTCTTTTTTCGAGCACCTTGATCATGCTTTCCTGCATTTGGTCCACCCGAAACAGTTTTAAAAGCAAACAAATTCCTTAAATTTACCCAAGCTCCTCATTTCCAGAAAATCAAACAATTTTTGAGTGATGCTTAAGATCATTCTTTCCCACAACGTGATTAATCATTTAAAGTCAACGTTAGCCACTAAAATATTACTGTTACGCCCAAAGGTAATTCTGGAGGATGTACTTCTGAAGTGTAGCCATGAAGTATATAATGGGTTGAATTCAATTCCAAGTTGACACTGTAGTATAAAATTACCATGGATTTTCCTTACCCAATCTCACTGCTAGAATGGGTGCTTTTCCTTGCGGCCATGTTGGATTTTTGGCATCACGATAACAGGGAAAAAAATACCTCAAAAACAAGGCATAGCCTGGACAAATCCCTCACTCGCTGTCATACTTGCACGACTGCAAAGCCCGAAAGAAATTTTTTTTTTAAAAATCCGCCACTTTGCCAAATGCACAGGCTGCCAAAATGATGATCATGCCCCTATCCAAGCAACAAAGCCAACCTATCCAAGCAACAAAGCCAAACTGCCGTTTTCCAGTTCGGGCCGCAGGCCAGTACAATAAGTACATAATAGCATTTCAGTGTTTCCCCAAGACAGATTTTGAGCTTGCTACCAAGGGACAGGGCGGGCATGTTGATGTATTACTAAATTTGGCGTTGAAATATAAAAAAAATATACAGGATGGTGCCAATAAAGTGAAATAAACAGCTGGTAAAACCTGAAGCGAGAAAAACTTTTAATCTGCTGATGTTATCACTGGACAGATACAGCCAATCTGATAATTACATTTGTTTACATGTATATAAAGTTAAATCTGATTGGGATTCATGGATAATCTTGGCATCTGATCCAGATGAAGAAATAAAAGCATGTTTTGGCTCTAAGATTATCTTTGAAGTTAGAGCACTTATTTGTAATTTTCTGTCCTCCACTATATTTTTTAATGAAAGGTTATTAGGTTTTGGAGTGACTTATTTGGTATTGCATAAGAGTCCACTGACTTTGAAGCATGGATGCAAAGTAAAAGCTAAACTGGACTCAAATGAAAAAGATGTGATCTTATTTTCTGAGTTAATGAAGCTTCACTCTCTTGAGTTAAATCAACACTTTTCAGTTAGTTAAATGTTTAACTGAGGGAGAGAGTACATTTTTTGCCTCACTACACAGAGGTAAAATGGCTTTACAGAAATAGATAAAGGACCTCTTTGCCAACATGTCAGTTTTCCCTGTTTTGGTTTTGGCTCAACTCCTTAATTATTAGATCTTTTTAAATGTGAATGCTAATAACCAGTGATTAGTGGTGCTACGACAGAACTATCCAGCCACAACATCCTAATTCTTGTAGATGACCTTCAAGTGATAAAAGCAGAGCTGAAGAGTCATTATTTTACAGCAAACTAGTTTCATTATTTCATAGGTTAACACAATCAAAATAAGGAGAGAAGAAATCAATGTGTTTTAGCTTGCAAGGAGAACAGGAGAAGACTGTAAAAAACCCTCGAAGTGTGCAATATCCAGCATGTTCTAAAGGTCCTCCCTGGGTCCTTCAATAAAATCTCCAAGAAGCTGATCAACCCGACAGGGTGTGAAAATCAAAGAACAGCAACTTCATCTGCAATTGGTGACAACAATTTTTATAGTTCATATGCGCACAAAAATAGTCAAAGTAGAGAACAACATTGCACAATGACAGTCAAAATCACTGGCACGTGTTCAAGAATCAAAATAGAGGGGTTAAGATGGATTTTTTATACATATATATATGTAACGGGTGTAATAATAACTTTTGTTTTATTGAAATTCCTGCTGAAATATGTGTATAGTTTTTGGTAAATGTCCTGCAATGCTGAGTCCAACAGTGCCATCTGCTGGTATGGGGTGGGGTTTGGTTTTGGCTTCTAACATGTGACCAGGAGGCGGGGTTTGTTGTTAGTCTTACTAGAGAGAACTACAAAGGTAAGACATATCTTTTGGTGCTCCACAAAAGAAGTTAATTTTAAACATTATAACCCCAGCTGACAAATCTCTCACCATGCATAGTAATGTGATTGATATTGTCAAGCTGTTTAGGTTTATTTTTGTTTTGTTTCTGTTTTACTAAATATTAATTCCCCTTGTAGAGATCAAAGAGATCAAACCCAGCAGAAAAAGCTAATGTTGTGACTCATCCATTTGCAGGTAAATTGTACCCATTTTTATACTCATTATTGTTTTAATTCCTATTTTCTCATATACATTAAAAAAGGATGATGTTGGTTAAAATTCAGACTAAAGAAAAACATGTTGAATTCATTGTAAACGTTAAAAATCCACTATACGATCTCTTGTTAAAAGTATCTTGTTAAAATGTAAAGATGTAAAAATGTATTGTGATATTCTAAAATGTATTTTCTGTAAAGTGAAAAGAAAGCTCTTTGATATGCTTTGTTGTTAGTCTTACTAGAGAGAACTACAAAGAGATCAAACCCAGCAGAAAAAGCTAATGTTGTGACTCATCCATTTGCAGAAACTGTAATAATAAAAACCTCATCATCCAGTCCAGCGTGAATGTGGATCTTTGGTGGGACACGTACACCGCGGTTACATATATATATATATATATATATATATATATATATATATATATATATATATATATATATATATATATATATATATATATATATATATATATGTAACGGGTGTAATAATAACTTTTGTTTTATTGAAATTCCTGCTGAAATATGTGTATAGTTTTTGGTAAATGTCCTGCAAACCCATTTTTATACTCATTATTGTTTTTATTCCTATTTTCTCATATACATTAAACGTTAAAAATCCACTATACGATCTCTTGTTAAAAGTATCTTGTTAAAATGTAAATATGTAAAAACGTATTGTGATATTCTAAAATGTATTTTCTGTAAAGTGAAAAGAAAGCTCTTTGATATGCTTTGTTGTTAGTCTTACCAGAGAGAACTACAAAGAGATCAAAGAGATCAGACCCAGCAGAAAAAGCTAATGTTGTGACTCATCCATTTGCAGAAACTGTAATAATAAAAACCTCATCATCCAGTCCAGCGTGAATGTGGATCTTTGGTGGGACACGTACACCGCGGTTACATATATATAGTCAGGTCTCCAACTCTTCTTCTTGAATATTTGAACATCTGTATTATACTGGTTTCAGGTGGCTGAGCTGCACACACTAGAGAGAGCAGCTCAAGGTCTGTACAAGAGAGGCAAAGCATACGGCACAGATACAATTTAAAAATCGCACACGTTTAATTATTATTAGGGGGATAAAATACACTTTTATCATATACATGATAATACATACATGTGGACACTCACCTTATACTCCACTTGAAAGAAACTTTGAATATGAGGTCAAATACAGCAATCCTTTGCCGTATCGCTATTTACTAATTGCACTTAAGCTACTTTGCGGGATTTCATCGCACATTGTGCTCTGGTTTCTGGTTGGCTAAACAAGATTAAGCTTTGTATTGCCAAATGAAATGAAATGAAATGATCTGCATTTATATAGCGCTTTTCAAGTCAATGACTTCCCAAAGCGCTTTACAATGTGCTCCACATTTCCCAATAGCGGCCTTGCAGCCATGTAAGGCGCTAACCTGCTTATTGGGGGTATTAGGGGTTCAGTGTCTTACCCAAGGGCACTTCGACATGTAACACGGAAGAGCCGGGATTCGAACTGGGATCCCTTGATCCCAAGACGAGTGCTCTACCTCCTGAGCTACTGCCGCCCCATGAAAAAAAATAAAATGATCTGCATTTATATAGCGCTTTTCAAGTCAAGACTTCCCAAAGCGCTTTGCAGTGTGCTTCACATTTCCCAACAGCGGCCGTGCAGCCATGTAAGGCGCTGACCTGCTTATTGGGGGTATAAGGGGTTCAGTGTCTTACCCAAGGACACTTCGACATGTAACACGGAGGAGCCGGGATTCGAACTGCGATCTCTTGATCCCAAGACGAGCACTCTACCTCCTGAGCCACTGCCGCCCACAATGTTGGACTTCACATACGGGTCTTTGGCACTACTTATTGGCCCGCTGGTGCTTTTTTAAAAATGCTTGATATTAGAAAAATATACAGTTTCTGTAGGACAGAACCAGAAGGTAAATGCAGTTTTCCATAAGGTCTACATGATGGCAGTGGATCAAGTAAAGTGGATCGTGTCCTTACACAATAGTTGTGCAATAAAATTACAAGATCATTTTCAAAATAATAATGTACAGAAGTTATTTGTTAAAAAAAAAAGTTTTCTAAAGTACTGTGTTTTTACTTGTTCAAAATACTGGAGCCTCTTCTTGAATAATAAATAAACAGTTAAACAAAAATAATAAATAAAGGGTTTTATTTTGCAGGTTAAACTATCACGGGCTATTTTTGCAAGGTAACTCATGCGAAAAATGAAGGATAACTGTACTTGATTTATTCAGACAGACGAGTGCTTATTATGTGAATTAGCGTAGCACACAAGAGAGACTAAATCGCAGGACATCACTTTTACAAATAAGATGATAAAAGTTTAACTTAGCTCTTTCATTTAACACTTGATTGGCAGGCAGTCAGGGAGAAAAATGCTGTATTTGTCTACAGGCAAAAAGAGGGGGTAGAAGGAGCTTATTCTCCCCAAAGGAATGGTGTGTATTATTTAGTTCCTCCTAGTGGTAAGAAAAAAGTTCAGCCATTAAAAAAATATATAGATTTGAATGATAAATGATACAGCAACATTTTATAAACACATATTTTTTTAAATACTCGCAGGTCAAGAAATTTGTATTTTTTTAACACAAGCATAATGGCCCGGTATTGACGGGCATTCTCCTTTGGCGAGGTTGTTGGGGGCTTGGTTTGTCAAAAAAGTGGGAGTGCCAAAGAGCCACATAGCAGCATGGGCCGTTTGCACACTATGTGGAATCAAAGGCAGGTTTTACACTTAGAACCACAAGGTAGAGACAATTTTACATACTTGAACAAAAGAAAGTTTATTGACTACAACAAAACGGTTCAGGGAAATAGGGGGTGTGGTCCAAAAACAAAGGTTCTTCTTGGACCTGAGGTGGGGTTTCTGTGGTAGGTGGCAGAGAGAGCAAACAGTTAAAATAATAACAGGCCTGCCTTCTAGCGCTCCACAAAAGGTCAGGGTTCCATCCAGTTCTGACTTGTCTTTTTCTGACCAAAACAGAATTCCTCCTCTTACTTTTCCCAAAAATATCCGCCCAGTGACTGCTTGCCCCAGAGTTTTGGAGAAACTGGTGCTCTCTCTTTCCCACCTTGGTGATTTCCTCTGCTCTCTATCCAGCTGTCTTTAAATACAGCTTCCTTGGTAATTAGCTGGTTGGCCTCAAATGTGACCACTATCTGGAGTCAATTGATAGAAGGGCGAGTACTGGGAGATAACAGTTGTTCCCAACCTTGTCCATTAGGAAAGGGCGTGTCAGCCCATCCAGAACAGCCTGCCTTGTAGGGTGGGTTTCCTCAACAAAGGCACTTTTGTCGGAATTGAGTGCGGGTGCGTTGACACGAAATTTAGCTAAAACACTCCAAGAGGCCTAAAGTACAACTGTGTAAATTTTCACGAAATTTGGTTCAGCCATTTTAGAGTCTATGAACCACATACAAACACACACAAACACATAAACACTCAAGTCGGGATTTATATATAAGTTTAGATTAAATAACATAACGCTCACCTCGAGGGAGCTGACTTGATTATCTGACATCTTGTTGCTACGAGGACACAAAAACCTAACAAAAGTCTGGCAGAATAATAGAAGCAAAATGGTGCAGTTTGGTCACTTCTGAGTCCCCATCATTCTTCTTTGAGCTTTTTAGCACACTTTTTCGGGTTGAATGACCCAATACAGCGACATCTAGTGGTCAAATATTGCACACTGTCCATTCAATGTACCCCTATTCAAGTACCGCCTCATTGACAATTATTTCCATTGGTTTTGCATCACGATGCCTCCCATTAACAGTAGAAATACAGGACGTTATCTGAATCTTTAAAAAGGATTTTTGTAGGCTGAGTGAGGTTAATTGGTGATGGAGCGTTACCGAAAAAAAAAAAAAAAAAATCTTTAAATTCAAGTCAGGAAGTATTCGCATTGCTGGGGGCTGCAATGCAAACTGACACATCCTTCCTTTTATATTTTTTTTATCTATTTAAGTAGACATGTGAAGGGCACATGTTAATTTTGCTCTTGCATGATCCATAAAGGGTAATGTGATATTTTCTCGTCTGCTGTCAAGGATTTGATTGAGGTTGACTAAAACCCCAAAAGTGGATGTTCTCCTTGGTTGCTCTGGCACGAAATTAAAGAATTCTACATGTGTCGCGCGGCCTTCCCTCGCACGCTTTATCCCCGGTGCAATCTGCAACGCGTGCCGGAGTCATCTCCGACAAATCTCTCCGTGGTGCTTATCACTGAAATCGGAGAAGCTGCCTTCCGGCTGCCTCATTATTGGACACACGGCACTAAGTGTATAAATTTGGTTTTATTTTATGTTGTCAAAAAGGCCTTCTCTATTTAGGTTCATTGCTTATCTTAAATGATCCTTTCTCTTTCAAAATGTTTTGCGAGAAGTGTTAAGTGCATGATTAACAAAAAGCGGCACAGCTGCTTTATTTTTTAAGCAAGTAGAATGAAATGTATTTATTGTCGATGGTCACCAAAAGCATTTATGTCTACTTGGGAACAAGACCTAATCGTCTAGTAACTATGGTAACCTGCATTTAATTGGTATTGGATGTTCTTTCATGAATGAAGTGAAGTAAACCTCAGTGTGTCGAAAGAGGCATTGTTGTGTTGGTTTCAAGTCAAGTCGAGTTATGTTTATCTGGAGAGTTCTTAATCACAAGGAGTCTCAAAGGGCTGCACAGACCACATATTATAGCAAACCACAGACTATTTTTACACCTTCCTCTGATCTAAAACCTACACGAGGGCAAGGAAAAACTCAAAAATATCAACATGGGGAAAATGAAGAAACCTTGAAAAAGGAACCGCACATGAGGTAATCCCCCTTCCAGGATGACCAGGCTGCAATGGATATTGTAATAACAATTAATACATATATATTGTTAACACGAAATGTAGGCCATTCATAAGCTATTGAAAAGAAGTATGTTTCAAGCCTAGATTTAAACAGTTCCACTGAGGTTGCAGATCGAATCTCAGGGGGCAGACCATTCCACAACATCGGGCCCGAATGGAGAACGCTCTCTTCTTCACTCTTGGGATCAAGAGTAGACCAGAATAAGTATCCAGCAATAGTACTGGGCTGACAACATTAAGGAATAGACTAGCGTCAACTTTGCCATGACCCAAGAACAGGCCAGCGAGATATACATATATATATACAGGGAGTGCAGAATTATTAGGCAAGTTGTATTTTTGAGGATTAATTTTATTATTGAACAACAACCATGTTCTTAATGAACCCAAAAGTCTCATTAATATCAAAGCTGAATATTTTGGAAGTTGGAGTGGGGCTTTTTTAGTTTTAGCTATTCTAGGAGGATATCTGTGTGTGCAGGTGACTATTACTGTGCATAATTATTAGGCAACTTAACAAAAAACAAATGTATACCCATTTCAATTATTTATTTTCATCAGGGAAACCAATATAACAGCTCAACATTCACAAATATACATTTCTGACATTCAAAAACAAAACAAAAACAAATCAGTGACCAATATAGCCACCTTTCTTTGCAAGGACACTCAAAAGCCTGCCATCCATGGATTCTGTCAGTGCTTTGATCTGTTCACGATCAACATTGCGTGCAGCAGCAACCACAGCCTCTCAGACACTGTTCAGAGAGGTGTACTGTTTTCCCTCCTTGTAAATCTCACATTTGATGAGGGACCACAGGTTCTCTATGGGGTTCAGATCAGGTGAACAAGGAGGCCATGTCATTAGTTTTTCTTCTTTTAGACCCTTTCTTGCCAGCCACGCTGTGGAGTACTTGGATGCGTGTGATGGAGCGTTGTCCTGCATGAAAATCATGTTTTTCTTGAAGGATGCGGACTTCTTCCTGTACCACTGCTTGAAGAAGGTGTCTTCCAGAAACTGGCAGTAGGACTGGGAGTTGAGCTTGAGTCCATCCTCAACCCGAAAAGGCCCCACAAGCTCATCTTTGATGATACCAGCCCATACCAGTACCCCACCTCCACCTTGCTGGCGTCTGAGGCTGTATATATACTGTATATATATATATATATATATATATATATATATATATATATATATATATATATATATATATATATATATATATATACTGGACTGTCTCAGAAAATTAGAATATTGTGATAAAGTTCTTTATTTTCTGTAATGCAATTAAAAAACAAAAATGTCATACATTCTGGATTCATTACACATCAACTGAACTATTTCAAGCCTTTTATTATTTTAATATTGCTGAATTTGGCTTACAGCTTAAGAAAACTCAAAAATCCTATCTCAAAATATTAGAATATCATGAAAAAGTATACAAGTAGGCTATTCAACTAATCACCTGAATCATCTAATTAACTCGAAACACCTTGCGAGGGTTTCCTGAGCCTTAAAAACACTCAGCTTGGTTCAGTAAACTAAATCACTGCTGATCTGACTGCTGTCCAGAGGACCATCATTGATACCCTCCATCAGGAGGGTAAGACACAAAAAGAAATTTCTCAAAGAGCAGGCTGTTCACAGAGTGCAGTTTCAAAGCATATCCACAAAAAGTCTGTTGGAAGGGAAAAATGTGGCCAGAAACGCTGCACAACCAAGAGAGATGACCGCAGCCTTAACAAAATTGTGAAGAAGAGCCGCTTCCAGAATTTGAGGGCGCTTCAAAGACAGTGGACTGAAGCTGGAGTCCAGGTATCAAAAGCCACAGTTCACAGACGTGTCCGGGAAATGGGCTACAATAGCCGTATTCCCATGGTCAAGCCACTTCTGAACTCAAGACAACGGAAGAAGCGTCTGACTTGGGCTATGGAGAAGAAGCACTGGACAGTTGCAGAGTGGTCCAAAGTCCTCTTTTCAGACGAAAGCAAGTTTTGCATTTCATTTGGAAGTCAAGGCGCCAGAGTCTGGAGAAAGGCTGGAGAAGAGCAAAATCCAAGTTGCTTGAAATCCAGTGTGAAGTTCCCACAGTCAGCAATGGTTTGGGGAGCCATGTCAGCTGCTGGTGTTGGTCCACTGTGTTTCATCAAGTCCAGAGTAAATGCAACTGTGTACAAAGAGATTTTAGAGCACTACATGCTTCCATCTGCTGAAAAGCTCTATGGAGATGAGTATTTCATTTTCCAGCATGATCTGGCACCTGCCCACAGTGCCAAAACCACCAGTAACTGGTGCACTGACCATGGCATCACTGTCCTTGATTGGCCTGCTAATTCCCCTGACCTGAACCCCATCGAGAATTTGTGGGGTATAGTTAAGAAGAAGATGAAAGACACCAGACCTACAAATGCAAATGAGCTGAAGGCCGCTATCGAAGCATCCTGGGCATCAATAACACCTCAGCAATGCCACAGGCTGATTGCTTCCATGCCACGCCGGATTGATGCAGTAATCCGTGCAAAAGGATTCCCAATCAAGTACTGAGTGCATCAATGGACATTTTCAAATGTTTGATTTAGTTTTGCTGTTATAAAATTATTTTTTTTACTTGGTCTGAGGAAGTATTCTAATATTTTGAGATAGGATTTTTGAGTTTTTTTCAGCTGTAAGCCAAAATCAGCAATATTCAAATAATAAAAGGCTTGAAATAGTTCAGTTGATGTGTGATGAATCCAGAATGTATGACATTTTTGTTTTTTTAATTGCATTACAGAAAATAAAGAACTTTATCACAATATTCTAATTTTCTGAGACAGTCCAGTATATATATATTAGCGTGTGTGCGGCACAGGTCTAAGGTCTTGGGAACCTCCTGTTGTGTGTGTTCAAATCCAGCTACCGGACTTCCTGTGCGGAATTTGTATGTTCTCCCCGTGCTTGCGTGGGTTTCCCCCGGGCACTCCGGTTTCCTCCCACATTCCAAAGACAAGCATTTCAGGTGGATTGGCCGGTCCAAATAGTCCCTAGGTGTGAATGAGCGAGCGAGTTGTCTGTCCCTGTGTGCCCTGCAATTGGCTGGCAACCAGTTCAGGATGTCCCCTGCCCACTGCCCGATGATTGCTGGGATAGGCTCCAGCGCCCCCGCGACCCTACTGAGGATAAGCGGTGCAGCTAATGAGATGATATGTATATATATATATATATATATATATATATATACATATGTGTGTGTGTTTGTATAATTTTTATTTAAGTCTTAGAGCAACTATCAGGTATGACTGACAGGAGACAGTTTTCATCCTTCTAAATTTTCCTATTTCACCAAAAGAAAAAATAATTTTTTTTCTACTTTGCAAAAAAATACTTTAAAATGTATTCTACCAACAGGACAGCAATTTTTTTTTACCTTTTTTTTTAACAGTTGTTGACTCGTATTGTTCATATGATTATTATTATTATTTTATTTTTTTCCAGTGGCATCATTGTATAGTACATAAGAAACATAATTTGTGTGAGCCAGTGTAGCCCCTTGAAGACCTGCTACCTGCATATTTCTGCATGATTACCAAAATTGGCTTGGAAATGAAGGAGAAGAAGCAATATCCAGTCCAGAGTTTTAAACTCCAGTTCAGTGTCGACCAGAACTTGAGTCAATCCAAGTTCAGTACACCTGCCTCAGTGCTCGGTAAACTCAAAGAAGACAAATGTGGAACGTCCTAGATTAACATGCAGTGTGTGGAAACTGGCACACTGCAGGGACGCGAGGAACACCTGAGAGAAGTGCAATCATGCAAACTCCACACTGGAAAGCACCGCTGCTTTGAGCCCAGGACGCCGCTGTTCCGTTTCAATCATGCACAAACACCTAGCTTGATTTGCAATTTTACATAAAAATCCGTCCGCCTGTTGCCCTGGAAGGAAAATTGTTAGATGAAGCCAGCACACATTGCCAAATGCTTGTATAAAAACTTTATTCTCAAATAAAATCTTCAAAATAGCTGATAGAGTTTGAGTCTTTTTGACAGCAGGTTATGAAGCTTCTTTGTTCACAAACTGTACGCTCACTCACTTTAGGACTTTTTTTTCAGGTCAAATACAGTTCAAAAAATCAAAATGAAAATGGAGCCTTCATTCTCTGCTTTTTTTTAAGACAAAGTGGTCATTTCTTGTTTGGGTTGACATGAAATATGAAAATCTTTGACAGCAGTTGCAAAAATATGACCGAAAATTCTCTGACACAGGTACAATTAGGAAGATACTCTAGTACTCAAGAAGCACACTATGCAAAAGTCTGAAGTCACCTTAGAGTGTCTTGATGTGTGCCGGTAGTGCACACATCCCATGAAGAGAATAAGATTAGGAGCAAGGCGAGGTAATTTTGTATTCATAGTCTGGCAATTCGCTTTAGAGTGCCTCATCGGTGTTTTACCTCACATTTTGTAAAAGCACAGTTATTTTTTTTACAATTTGTGCAAATGGACTCTACTAACATGGGGACCTCAGAGTGAAGACCTCAATAAGTTTAGTTTCATTTTAAAAGTATCTCTTCACTCTATTTTAATACATTTCGATTTCTACTTTCTTACTTTTTACACTGTACTTCTAAATGTTTTAATTACTCATTACTTTTTAGGCCTGGTCAACAAACAACCAATCACTATTCACTTTATAATTTATTATTCCACTTCATACATGTTCCAGTTTCATTTGTTATTTTTTTATGAATATTTTACGGTTACGATTGAATCAGTTACGTGCAGTCAGCGGAGGCAGGACCTCACCTTTAGTCATGGAATTAGAAGCTTAAAACTATACTAAAAGGTTAAACACTTTCAGTGTTGACGTTTATTTAACCTTAATTTATAATTTCTTGATTTGCTTTTATTTGATTTTTTTATTTGATTTTATTTTATTTTTAATATTATCAATACAATTAGTGTGTAATGTATGTCTGTACTGTCTGCAGATGCAGAGTGAAGAACGCATTTCTCTTGCCTCATGGCAGAGGGCAACAGTGAGCTTAAGTATTATGATTTGGTGCACACTTTATCCCCAAACAAGAGAATTAGTGATAGTATCAGCAACCTAACAGCAAATCAAGCTATTCAGTATTTTTTTTCTCTTGTTGCTGCAAAGCATTTTCTCTTCATAATATTAATGCTTTTATTAAAAAGGAACAGAAAAAAAAAAATATGACAAGGTATGAAGAAAATACTTGTTTTCTAAGCTATAGTTTGTATATTGCTTTTTTGCTCTGCCAGTCAAATGATGAAGGTATTTTTAAACCTGACTGTGCCTCACCAGACATGAACCTCAACACACGTGAATTGGTGTCAATTAATTTTGTATATTTCAAAACTAGTACATTCATACTGTTTTTATTTTTAACAAAAAAAAAATACTAAAAAACACAGTACTTCAATCCAAAATAACCGTTAATTACCACTCTTATCGGTGGCCCAAGACTTTTGCATTCCACTTTTCTGCAACCACCTATTCACATTCACGAGTTTCCCCGTGTTCATCCCTTAAATGCTTTACTTGTTCCTGTGCAAGAGAATCATTTGATAATTGCTCCTTACTTTGAATCATCTTCTAAGGGCCGTGATAGCAAAAACATTAATTGATTTCAACAAGATTTTTACCAACCTACATCTTTGAGCATAAAAAGTACAGCATGTTTTATAATTTGTATATTTTTTAAAACACACTCTCCTTAAAAAATAGATTTCGGTACAAAAATGTCTCTTCTGTTGAACATACTTCAAGTTAAGCATCACATGATGAAGGCGAGAGAACACAAATGATGATGAGGGTGAGGATGGTGCTTGAAACACATTACCTGAAGGACCTCCCATGTTTAAAGTAACACTCTGAAAGATTTGTTGAAGCAATACCCCCACAAATGAGCCACTCGGAAAGGGAACAGGTTAACTCGATTTTTTTATGTCCAGACAAAAGAACACCCTGTATGTTGACATGGCAGGATTGGTCGAATACGATCAGAAATTGTTGATATTTGTATTTGAAAACGACCACAGAAATGTCAATATTCTCTTATTGCAACGAGTCAATTAAAATATTTGGGTTTCTCCATTCCAAAGAGAAATACCTGTGAATGCAAACCTATTTGTCATATCCAATGCTTTATGTTCATGCTTAATTTATCCTTCATCTGTTTAACTCTTTGTTGGGTCTGCAGAGTGCTTTGGTCTTGTAGTAAAGAAAACACTTAAACAAGGCTAATGCAGGCTACCTTGCTAAACAAGCCTTCTTATGTTAATCTCCACACATTTTCATTTTATTTTCTGTCACCACACAGTTGTATCCATACAATTATCCGTAAACCCATTTTTTTGGCGAGCAACGTATAAGTACAACTTGTTAACACACAAGATGCAACAATGAGCAGTGATGTGCGGTCAGAGGTGGCAGATGAGGCTGTTCCTCACTTGTCATCATGAAAATGTAGAATTAAAAATATATCAAATTGTTATGTTTATTCATTGTTTATGTTTGTTCTCATTTAACATAAAAATTTTAGGACTTTTTTTTTAATAACTGTATTTTCACAACAGATTTAAAGTATCATTTATACAAATAGTCTGCAGGTACTGAGTGTCTGCAGAAGCAGAGTGAGGCACACAACCTTCTTGCCTCATGGCAGAGGGAAATAGGTAGACCAAGGATTCTGATTTATCACACCTCAGGCCCAAGCAATAGAATGTATGATAGTATTAGAAAGGTAGCGGCAAGTCAAGCCATCCAGTAATTATTCTGTTGTTGTTTTTTTCATTACTTATCTATGATACTTTTATTCTAGGAGCAATGCATGGACACCATTTATAAGTTAGGGTAACATAGAACTGTTTTTATCCTTAACTTTATAGTTTGCTTTCTCGCAACTAGGTAATGAATAGGATATAAGGGAATGTATTTGTAAATCTGACTACTTCTCACTAGACACATACCTCACAAGCAACAAGGCAGTTTTGGAGGGAGGAAAAAACTAATGTTCTTCAATACTTGTGGTGAGTGACATGAATACATTTATCTTTCAATTAATGTCAAAAGTTGAATGCGAAAGCACGTTTTTGGGGGGGGTAAATAGAGTGTTTGTGATTTGCCCTTCCAATCAGGTTTCTCCAAATGACATTGACACAGGGTTAACGCTTGTCACCATATTTGTTGAGGTCGGGTCATTTTGTGTTCGTCTGCCATCGTCAAACTGGTTGTAATTTTTACTTCAACCACGATGTCAGGTTTGTTAGTGTTCCTTTTTGGTTTCTTTGTTACTTTGCTCTATGTATTTTCCAGTTCCAGTTTTCGTCTTTGTTTCTGGTTTGGATATTTCCTTGTTTAGTGAACCCATTTTTGTTTGCTACTTGGTACCTTATTTAGTTAATAAATAGCATCCCTCTTTTTTAGCACACCTGCCTCCAGTTCCTGTTTCCCCAACATGAGTCCATTATTCAGCAAATCGTAACAACATTCATGTAAACAGATTTGGGTTCTACAAAATGTTATCTTAATCTGGCTATTCCCTGCATGTAAACACACTCAGTGAAAATGATTTCTCGCAGATCAATATTGTTCTCAAATGAAGGTTACTTGAAATAGATTGGATTTATGTCAGAAATTGGCAAGTCTAAAGAGGCCACCAACCTTTTAAAAACAAGTATCCAAAAACATGCAATCAAAATAACAAAAGAGGTACCTCTCTCTCATTCTCAGTGCCTCCGACATAACACACATAAAGGAAAAAACAACGATGCATTTTCCTTGTAACATGTACCATAAAACAGCAAGCGACAATATAAAAATACAATTCCTTGATTGCATTACCATATTTTCCAGACTATAACTCATACTTTGCACAAAACAAATCATTAAAAGGAAAAGAAGAATATTAGTTATGTAAGGTTAAAGTAAACCAATTTTAAAAAAATACATAGGCACAAGTCTTAAAGGTCAGTGCACATTATCTAGCGCCTCCTAGTGGTTTAAAACAATATTGATTTAAATAAAAAGCAAAAATAAATGAATACAAGCTTGCATTTTTTTAAAGTACTTGTGTGTCTAGAAAATGGCATTTATTTTACATAACTCAAGCCTCGCCTAGGGGATGCTGACATGATTCTCCGCTATTTTGCTGTTATAGACAGCCAATAAACCAAATCTTTACAAAACGCTGGGAAAAAAAAGAAAAGAAAAAAAGTCTCCTTTGTATTTGTATTCTTCTTTGCGTGTATAAGCAATCGTTTTTGCAGGCACTACACAATGCAGGAACATCTAGTGGTCAAACAATACACACTGCCCCTTTAAAGAAATCACTAGATGACAATAGGTGGATGCAAGAAACATTGTATTTTGAGTGGTAATTGCACAAATGAAATAAATTTAAAAGTGTGAATGACAAAAATAAAACAGGCAAACACAGGAATACACAATTGCTCTGAAAATGACAAAATATGTTTTGTTTCAAGACAAACATGGGAAAATGAGTGCCAATGCTGAACCATCCCTGTATAAAACCA
The DNA here is from genome assembly GCF_059441175.1 of Urocampus carinirostris. Taxonomy (NCBI): domain Eukaryota; kingdom Metazoa; phylum Chordata; class Actinopteri; order Syngnathiformes; family Syngnathidae; genus Urocampus; species Urocampus carinirostris. The sequence continues at coordinate 43,995,563 of NC_142352.1, forward strand.
AACTCGAGCATGATACAGGCCGGAGGCACGATTATGGCACGGGTAACCTTTGCAAGTTTGCCCGCACCTTCAGCGTGGATTTAACTCAAGATCTGCGGAAGCACAAATTCCAAAACGCAACCTCTATCACAACAGATCGTATCTTTAACTCGGCAGAATGAACGAGAGCATACATATTTTTGTGGATTCGGGCGCACCATGAGATCTCTGCGCCGTGCCATTAGCGGATAAAATTAGTCCTTTTATTACGCTTGCGGAAGCCTTGCAGCCTCTTAATTTCTGCCTCTCTTATGCACTCTTGGCTCCGTGGAAAATCTCAAATGATTTAATGAGATAAATTGAATGAAGCGGTGTGCATGCAAGCATGGGAAAACAAAACAATACAAAAATATAGTTTACCATTTTGTGGGATTGTTTAGTTGTTTCGTTAGCACACTAACACTGTGATATAAGCCATTTTTGTCTTTTAGGGTTGTTAAGCTAAGGATGCAAATTCTGCCTTTTTGTTTTTATGATTATGGAAATACATTTTGGTCATTAATGAGCTCTCTGGGTTCTTAATTATCAAGATTGTGTTTTATCAAAACATAGTCGAATTCAGTGATGTGTGGTGAGGTTTATGTTTGGTGAGGCACAGTCACATTTACAAATAAATGAACCTACATCTTATTCATCATTTGATTGGAAGAAAGCAATATATGAGCGCGCATACAAAAATGTTTATTGTTTTGACTTATTATTAGGTGTTTTGAATGAAAATATTAATGCAGGGGTGCTCACATTTTTTCAGAGTGCAAGCTACTTACAGGATGACTACGTCAAAATGATCTACCCACCACAAAAAAAAAAGGAGATTCAAGAGCGCATTCAAAAAAAAAGCATCCTTATTAGTGGAATAGAATGCTCATAATATTTCTCAATACACCCTCATATAAATCAAATCAATTTAATCAAAATATTTAATACAATAGTAAACACCGTGACTCAATTCATATGATTTTTTTTTAACTTGCTAACAATATTGTCCAATGATGCTCTTGCAAGTAATAGGTATAACTGTACAGCTGTAGTGCATCTCGATTGATCGGAACTAAAATAAATAACCTGCACTCAAACTAGGCAAATACTGACATTTGCAGTGAATAATCAAAATTTCAACATATACCTAACTAGTCTTTTAATCAACAGTGTTTTTTTGTTTCTATATGTGTAAGGCATGTTTATAAAGTCCAACTTGTAACATTTTACGATATATAAATGTTTATTCAAACAGTAGATTTCATTTTTTTATCCCAAATAATTAAATACTTATTAAATAATAAGGACAAAAATACATAAGAAATTACACTCTACATTGACAACATTTGGAGTTCTCGAATTTGCTACTGCTGCTAAACAACATAGATGTTTTTACTAAAATGCTGCATTTGATTGCTAAATTGCAGCGTGTCCCTAAAAATACAATGCATTGAATACTTTCCTGCAATCTACCAGTAATATCTCAGTGATCCAGTGGTATCTACATAATGAGCACCCCTGCATTAATAGATAGGTAATTTTCCATTATGAAAAAGAGTTCATGCAATGGGAAAAATACTGGATAGTTCTACTTTCTGTTAGCTTGCCAACACTATGGCTAATTCTATTGTCTGGAGCTGAGGTCTGCACATTTGCAGACACTCAGCATAGTGATGTTACATACTGTTCCTGTTAAGAGTATTCAAATCGAACTTGAAGCCTCGGCGATTTGGAAAACAAAAATCCCGAATTGTGAAGTGAAATGTGAAAGACATTTAACAATGAATACATATAACCATTTATCATATTTATCTTCTCATATTTCCATCATAACAGGTGATACCTGATAACAAAGCCTCCTTTGCCTCTCCTTACTGTGCGTCATGGGTAAAAAAAAAGAGGACTATCCGATAAACAGATATGAATTTTTTTAAAAGAACACACAACAAATTGTAAACTTAATGCTGGAAAAGTCATGCATGTTAATAATAATAATAATAATAATAATAAAACAACGCCTCAAGTGCAACTCTAATGTGAGAACTTTGTGCATAGAGTGTGAAACTAGCCTGAAGACACACACTGGCAGCAGTTACATCTTAACTCAATGCAGCATCTCTGAGGCGGACGGGCGCGATTTTGGAGGGAGGGCGGTGGGAGGGGTGTTTGGGGCTTAATACTTTGACACGCTCGCAAAACATTTCAGACACGAAGGTGATGCTGTATGGTGAGATTTTTGTGTGTAAGCGCAACCATTTGATCCACAATGTCAGAAAATCAGCTGGGTGCCCGCCTCATGTGTTTTTGCGGTATCTCTCAGTACACGTTTATGCTTCTATCCTCTCTTTCTGAAACTTTGAGGGCGCTTAAAGAATAATTGGGAAATTGATGCCGTTTTGAAACAAACAAGCTGCTATTGGCTAATTTTAATACTCCGACGGCACTTCTGCTACTGAAGTTGCGAGCAGGCCAGTTAAATGGAAAATAAAGGATGGGTCTCAATGGCATGGAATGCGATGAACAGTTATTTGTTCAAAAATATCAGTTCTTTTTGCATATGGAAGGTTCACAACAGTGCCTGGAATGTAAGTTTATTCTGTAAAAATATATGTTTAATACTTAAAACACATTCAGCTTAAGTTAAGAATATAGGTGTTCCTAGACGAGAGAACATTTTTGATGATGGGCAATGCCAATGATGATAAGCCAGAATTTAGTACACTTTGGGGACAGCTATTGTCTATGTAAGTGTTTTTCATCCAGTAAACTGGGACACACTATGCACACTAGACCTTGGCTAGGATGACGCAAACAAATTAGCCTGATATTATCTTCACAAAAACACATGATATTTACCAGTATCTTTGCTTTCTTCCAGTAATCAGCCAATAATTGTAACATTCATCAATTAAGTAGATGGCAGAAACATTCCTTTAAAAAAAACATGTTATATGACAAATATCTGTTCATTAGGTTGGACAGCAAAATATATTAAATATATATATATATATATATATTTTTTTTTTTTTGATGAACCTGTTTAAGATTTCACTGTTGAAATAATAAAACAATTTGAAGTAAAAATGAGCAATCAAACAATATGAAAAGAAAGTGGGCGCTATAAAGCTACTTTTCCCAGGCTGGTGCCCTTAGGGGATGGTCATACCAGATCCCTAAAACAATCTTGCATGTAACATGTAACACTTGTAACAATCGTTTTTTTTATATTATAACATATTAAAACAATGTTAGAATAATAAATAGTTTTGTTCCACTGCCAGATAACATCTAATTATTATTTTTGTTGTTGTTTATATGGAAAAACATGATAAAAAATATAGATAAACTTGAAAAATAGGTAAAACATACACATTAAAAAAATAATAATACAGCAACATTAACTCAAATTAATAACCTGTATTACCTCCATGGGTACTGAGACCACAAATAAAAACAAACTTTATACTGTTAATTCAGGCAAAATGACTATTTGAGCTTAAAAAACCCACAACATTAAACTGGTACAAGAAATACATTTTCAAACATAATTGACTGACGGTATGTCTCGAGATGTTTCAATGAAAAACGTGGGCCTTGGCTCAATAATTGAGAAACCCTGGTCTATAGCATTGGTAGCTCACACATTGTAAAGGGCGCTTTGTAACAGTCAAAGGTCCATGCTAAGTCTTGAAGCAACATATGATGAGATTCCACCATATGCCTCTCTAGAGAACTTCTTAGGAAGTTTCAGCAAGACAATGCCAAGACGTATTTCCAACGAGTTACGGATCTGTGGCTTCATTGTAAAAACTGAAAGAGTGCAACTGGCCTGCCAGTAGTCCATACCTGTTTCACATTGAAACATAACTGTGTGATATATAACACAAAATAAGACAACAGATATATCTACAAAAGATTAGTTTCAAGGTGGGAAAGTTTGTTTTTGCTATCTGTTTGGAGGAATCAACCATTTTATTGATTCAGAGGCTGAAATACGACAATAAACAGCTTGTTTGTTTGGATAAATTTCACCTTTAAGTGATGGGAGACTTACAGGCTGTGTGCTCTTTAAAGTTGTGTGATTCATTAAAAGAAATGAAACGGGCAGTGCATGAAAGTGCAAGTGGTGGAGCATTAAACACATCTTTTTAAAGACTTGGGTTGTTTCTGAAAACTTCCACTGTCAACTACTTTTTAATGAAGTGTGTTGTGTCATCACTGTGTGCTATTTTGGTGAGCATTAGAGTAACATCAGTGTTCAGTGGGAGCTTTTAGAAACAGACATGGTCATTAACGCAACATTGTGCCGTTACGACATGGGAGGTCCACAGGAAAATGTGTTTCTGGGTGGGTTGGAATGTTGGAACAACAAGAAAAACCACAGGGGCAGCATATGCTCACACCTTTTGCGGGCTTGGGCATGAGATATCAATGTGTATATACAAACACTCTGTAACCCTGTATTTAGCTATTCTCTTTCTTTAAAGATATAAGCTTTGAATGAAATTCTCTTAATTTGAAGGATTCCCAAAACCATTTTAGACCCCAAAATTATTATTTGTATAACCCAGTCATAAAACACACTAGTGCAAAATTGTGCGATTTGAGAGTCTATATAAAGTTAACAGGTGGGAGGGGTGGGGGTCCCCAGCAGCAAATTGGGAAGTCCCATTGGGCCACTGGGTTTTGAACATAAGTCTGTTCGCAAATATCTTCACTGAAGAAAAATGCCAGAAGAGACAATTTGCCTCTGTTTTTTCAGCAACATGTCCTTGTCTCTCGTTTCCAACAGAGAACTGCCTCCGTCCATTTAGGTAATTTCCTCTTGGTGAGTTCTTCTGCTTTGACTTTGTAGTTGGCTGGTGCAAAATGTCACCTAGCTGATATTCTCATCCGTCAGAGATTCGAGGACATTTCCTGGGTCGGCGAACCTGACAGTACATTGCCTCCAGGTCTCCCCCTTGTGCAGTCAGCAAAGCACGCAATACTGTCCAGTCCAAGTATGACACTCGGACTATTTGATTGTGTTTGACAGCTCTATGGAAACCCACAACGGTGGATTATGTCTCAATTATTGGATTTCTGATTCAACGTAGTCTGACAGCCACTTGGGGAGAGTTGATGCTCTTTGGAACTTTTATCGGGATTTATACAGCTAGTCAAACTACCCCAGAGCAAAAGGTGGAGTACACTTTGGATGGGTTTTCTGTCAATTGTAGGGCACTGAGTGAGAAGGTACTTCTCGAAATTTGCATAAGGAAACACATTTCTGTAGATTAAGCAAGGTATATGATAGGACCTACAGAATATAAGATTGCGGCAATCGCCCAAAATTAATTTAAAAATAAAACTGAATTATTATCTTTTTTGCGTGGGCCATAATCAATGTTCATAACTATATGCAATCCTTGCATTGATACACTTCATTTTCATTCAAACTGACAAGAAACATGGCCACAATTTAAAGCATTTACAAGTATTTTACCAAAAATTCAAGCACTTTTCAAACCTTGACAACACAACATTAAAATAAGGGATTTCAAGCACCTATACGAACCCTGATGTCAGAGTTTACGTTTTTCCTTTCTATCGAAAAAAATATAGATAGTAAAATGACCAAAATAATATTATAAATAATTTTCTTTTGATGGTGCAAGGATTTATTTTTTGCAGTGTTCAACTTTAATATAATTAACTTTATTTGCTGAATGTACTGATGGTTCTATTCTGTCAAAAACGAATACCCCAAAACACTTTCAAAACCCCTTTGGAAATTCCTGACAAACCCATCCTAATGCCCAATGGGGGAGTTTGTCCTGCGCCATTTGAGTTGACATGTATGAAGCACCTAATAAGGACTTTAAGCCCAGAGAGGTGGAAGAGGGAAAATATCGGTTCTCCTGTGGGTTCAGCCTCACATCAGTCAAACACGTCTGGCCTGCAGCACTGTAGCCAGGAAGCCTTTTAACGCCGTGCATACACGAGAGTATTTTTGGCACAGGGTTGCAGAATTAGATCGGGGCAACCATCCATCAGTGTGGAAGGAAAGGTATCAGAAGGCCATCGGTGCGGTTCAGACACTTCCAAGTCAGACTTCTTCAGCCGTCTGATTACCCTTCATGTCTTAAATCGTGAAACGACTTTTTAATGACATCACTGTCTAATTTGACCAACGGGAGGTGGCTGAGGTTGACATGACGCAGAGGCAGAGGCACATCGCTGTGCCGAGTATGCCACGACACAAACTGCTCCACATGTTGAATGCCAGTCGTAAGGCTCACGGGCAGCTCAATTGGACCGCGCCACTTTTGTGCCACCCAAAAGCAACGCCCAACTGTGCTGGACTATACCACAGTGCATACTGTATTAAGCGTAGTGTCGAATCGAACAGCTTTCGCTTCGGTGGGCTTCATGTTGGTATCATACATGGGGTTTTCAAACGACGCTTGGCCGTTAGTGCTTTCGTGGCCCACGTAGCCGTTGAACTGGACCTTGGGGCGGGTTCTGTGAATCAGAAAACAAAGTGTGGTTACGCTATCTTTGGCAAATTAATAATTCAGTGGTTGGGGACTGGTTCAAGGTCGTTTGGTATCGGGCCGCACACTCAGAAAATAAAGTTGCCCTTGTTTTTGTTCATACACTATTTTCTAACTTTAACTTTTTTTAACTTGAAAAGTTTTTACAGTGGTATATTAGCCATGTTTAAACAGTCGACAAATACCGCTGACCACTATTGCTCAAAATTGCTGGCAACGGGAATCTAACCCGAATTGTGGCAGTGAGAGCCCTGTTAATGACATGGGAAAAGGCATTCGATTTGATCTCATTATCACAGTATATTTATTCACGTTACTATGTTGACACTCTTTTTTTTTATCTTCAGGGTGCGCGTGATCGGTCAATCGTTGTGCAACGTTATTTTGGCTTATTTAATTCCCAATTCTCCGTTACAGTGCCACGTTGTAATGAATACAATTGAAGAAAACAGCCCTTTAGCCTCCTCTCTGTGTTACATAGTAGGCAATGGTCTATTCTTTGTAAACTTTGCTTAGACCTGACTTGCTCCACTTTCCACAAGCTTTGTGTCGCAAAGTGTATTTTGGTAAACTGTCATTTTACCAGTTTCAAATGATTTCACTGACCATTGTGTTTTTTCCCCTTCTTTAAAAGAAAGCTACCTAAAATTTTGTCCGCATTGTATGAGGATTCTGCAGCTGAAACACACTTTGGCTCTGATCTCATTAAGCTAGTGCCTGCGTTAGTGTTGTGTGCGGCTGTGTGTGTGTTTGTGAGCGTGCTCTGGTAAAATCCAACCCCTGGGAGCCACAATGCCTACCTTATGGGCTAAAGCCTTTACTATACAAAAGTGCTCACGCACAAAACCACACAACAAAGACTCCCCTGCATGGCAGTAGTTCAACTCACTGCATTAGCTTGTGTTTGTGGCTCTGTGCGCAATACTTTAATTTTATCACTCGGATGAAAAACAGCACATGTAATTGCTTTGACAGTATTATAAGGTCTGCGCAGGCAGACAGGCCAAAGCAGGACAAACTGCAGGGGACACTCTCTCACTTTCGGCTTTCATTAAAAAGCCTTGCTGTAAAATGCAATGATAAAACACTAGACTAGACTGTAATGCAACAATATTGTTTGTGTTGGCTCGGCGATACGGACGATTGTTTTAGCATGCAAACAAGCAATGGCCGGCAATAGAGAGCTTCCGGCAGATGTGAAGTGCGTCGCGTATTATCTCACAACATTCAAACTGATGCTGAGATGAGCAATAAAAAAGAAGCATTTGGATCAAAAGGTTAAAAAAATGGATGAAATCGTTTTTTAAAAAATCATGTAAACGAGGATGATTGCTAAAAATAAACCTATCAACTAGGCTGCATCCTGATTGGTCACGTTCATAATGCAGTCGAGAACATAAAATAATAATAAAATACAATATTTCAAATTTGAGCGCAAAGAACATTCTAAAAAATGTAATATTTTTTTATACTATAGTTAAAGAACAACTCCCGTGAACTGAAAAGATCCCAAAACAGTCAAAACTAACAATGTTTTCAATTGTATTTTTTATTCTTTTACTAAACTGCAGTAATCGAATTTTTCCTCTGTGTGTCACCTCCCAAAATTGTATGATACAAGGGCCACTTATTTTTTTAATAACTGTAACTTCTTAAAACATCCATATTCACTTCTTTTAGTTTTTAAAGATAACTTTTCGTTATTCTGATAGGATTATAAGGCATTTGATGCATCTTGTTACTAAAACAGAACTTGCATATTTTGTAAATTGTGAATTTGTATACAATGTATAATTAAGTATTTCACAAATGAAAATAAATAAATCAAGGTCCCAAATTAGCAGGTTTTTGCTATCGCGGGACCTTTTTAGAAATCAACCCCCATGAAAAAACAGGTCATTACTGTATTTGGATGATTTAAAAAGGTATGCAGTGTATAATTTACATTGCCAAACTGGAGCAAATTACATTCTTTTAGTATAGCATCATATCTTGTGGAAAATACTTATAACAATTTTTTTTTTTCCCCAGGAGGCTGAAAAACATTATTACTCCACTAAAAATGAACTTGATAAATATGTGTCATAAATGAAAGTCACAATCAATTTCATATTGACAGATTTATTGAACAATTGTAACTGATGGTGCCTGATTAATAGTGGTTCCTTTTATTTAATTTTCATCCAATGGGGATTTTTGTATCACGTAAACTTGTTATTTTCGAAAATTAAAGAATACTGACAGAGCTATAAAACAATTAGTTTATTCATCTAATCATATTGTAATATATTTGTTAGATTTCAGTAAGTTTATATAGGTTAACCAGACTATATGCTTCATATTTAAATATGTCAACATTCGATTAGTCTGGCCTTTGGCCTGGGGATTTTTTTTTTTTTTTGGACTTTCCACCTGTTTCACACCCCATGTTTAGAAAATGTACACACAAAAACACATTTGGGAGATATATTTTTTTCACATGACAACTATTATAAGCTGGGTGCAAATGAAACAATGGTTGTTGGGCCATAAGTGCTGTATTTTGGACATAACTGATTTAATACAACATAATTGGTAAAATATTTCATTACCTCTAGTTCTAAATAAAATACTTTTGCCTTGCAACATAAAAATCAAGAGCAAAGTGATTATAATGATGGGATTACTTAAATAAAATATAGCAGTATTTATTCCCGATGACATCATGCTGACAAAGTAATGACAATGAAATAGGAGACAACTTTTCCAGCTTCATGATTGCAATTCGAACACAGTAGGGCTGCACAACAGCGTCAAACAAAACTGGATTTTCCCATCTCGCAATCAATTTGATTCCAGTCACAGATTTAATTTGTTGATGGTGCATCACATAGCATCAATGCTCCCCGCAATGTGCAGCCATACTCCAAAGCATGACATAAATCTGCAAACAAGCGATGGCGAGGTTGGCGGAGCATGTGGCAGCAGGAGGAGCCTCGGTTGCCAAGGAAACCAAGTCAATGGCAGGCGTCATTCTTACCTGCCGCCAGGACCCCAGGTGTCTTTTGGTCTTTCATTGTCATCTGTGTCAGCAGACAATGTCCTGCATACAACCAGCAGCTTTAACATAAGCAGCGCGTGAAGGAACATGGCACAGCTCAAACGGCTAAAATGTATACGCATTTGAGTGCAACTAATGTAGGGGTCTCTAACATTTATCAAGCTGAGGTTTACTTTATTTTACTAATTAGCGCAAAGGGCTACCAGTTTGACATGCATGTCTAAAATAACATCTTATGTTATTACTATGTTATCACTATTGTTATCACCAAGTTAAGTATTGGCAGTAGAGTCAGATTCAGTCAACCACGCAATAAACCATTTGACTAGAAAATCACAATAACCCGGCACAACTGAACTATTTTCAGAACAGGTTCACAGGCACCTCAGCTGTCCTTTGGGGGCAACCTGCTACCCGTGGGCACCTTGTTGTACACCCCTGAACTAAAGACATGTATGCTCCTTATGGTGGTACCCAGATTTTCTTCAGCTTTTACATATTCCATTGTTCGTTTTTTTGTTTTTTTACACACTTTAATGAAATGTAAGCTTCTTCTAGAGGTACACAAGAGGTTGAATGCAAACGGACACGCTGGCGAAACAAGTAGGACAGGTTTTTTTGGGCAGATTTCACATATTTTTTTTCTTTAGTTTTAGTTTTTTTTATACACAACTGACACACATCACAGCACTCTTTTTTTCATCACTTACCATTATTTATTAAAAAAAAAAAATTGTACAGGTGAGATCTTAATCACCCGCGAGCAAAGCGTGGGTGGTTATGTTTTCATTTGGGATCTACATACACTCATGTGCCAATGACCTTGCCAAAAAGGGAAATGCCACCCAAAAAATGGTTTCACAGTTCAATGCGAGTGTTTCAACTTGTATTTTCCTCATTTTGGAAAGCATTTTTTAAATCTATTTTCAATATATTTAAATCAAAATATTTAAGGCAGATTTAGAAATACATTCTTTAAAGGGCCAGTGTGTATTATTAACACCTCCCAATGTTAAAAAAAACATTATTCATAAAAAATATAATATTGATTCAAATGATAAGTAAAAATACATGTAGTATATCATAAACCATTTTGGGGGGGGGCTGGAGTTAATACTCATAGGTTGAGGAATTAGCATTTTATTTCACATAACCTGAGCCTCACATAAAGGGAGCTGACATAATTGGTCGCAAAAAAAAAAAAAAAAAAAGGCGGAGTAAAAAATGGGAAGACATATTTGTGCATTTTGGTAAGTTTGAGTATCCGGAGTTTGTATTGTATAACACCCATTTTGTTCACCACCCTTTTTAAACTGAGGGCTGCTTTTTGTTACTTTTTAGCACAAAGGGCGACCATTTTGACATTAATTTCTAAAATAACTTATCATGTTGCTACAATCTCGTTAGTATGTTATAACCAGGTGATAATTATTTTGCAAGTACAGTTCAAATGGGCTTAGTCAACCACTAAAACAACATGCCAGTTAAAAAATAAACTTCCTGTCATACACCATCATTTCCGCCCAAAAATGTTAAATCAAAGACAAATAATCCTAAAAATAACATTTCTATGGGGTGTCTAAAATGTCCTGAATTTCAAAATGTTAACTGCTGGCCATGCTGAGGCATTGCAGCAATGAGATAATAACTTTGATACTGAAACAAAAATAATCTACAATTATTGTACCATTAACACCCATTGTACTTATAAATTTAAAAAAGATTAAAAACCGAATGTGCAAAAATGAATTTTCCATAATTACCACATTGATTGCTTTATTTAAGCTTGTACAAACATATTCATGCCACATTTCAATATTGATAGCATTTATACTCCATTACCACTCGGTACAGCCAGAAGCTCGCAAATAAATTTGCCATTTTGCATTAGGTTCTGAAACGATGCATTCTTTTACAACTATTAGTGCTCTGGATGTTAGGGCCCGATCACACAGCCGTTTGCGTCTGTATCGCGGGTAAAATTTTGCGATTTTTTTTTTGCCTGTGGTTGCCCGCGGTAGAAAATGCGCAAAATTGGCTAACCCGCTGTCTATCCGTGGTATGCCCCAAAACAGACGCCGGCGACTGTTCCGCTTCCTCATCGCGTCAGTTCCACGTCCTTTCCGCGTGTGGACAACGGGTTTAAAAGCTGCCGAGCCGGGCTGTAGAAATCATAACCGCTCAAGACACAGTCCCGTGAAGATCAAGATTTCAAGCTATGGCACCGAAGAAGAAGCCAATATGTTATTATTGTAATAGTTTTTCATTTTTATTTTATTATCTTGTTATGAAATGAAAAGAAATGTCAAGAAATAAAAATGGATTAAGACGAGGTCACTACGGTGACGGGGATCCATGTTCACCCCTTGACGTCTCGAGCACAACTAACGTGTGCTCGGCAAATCACGCTGTATATACGCAGAGAAAGGCGTTTGACCGTCACACGCGTTACACACGCTAATTCACGTGATAACACCGCGATACAGGCGCAAAACAAACGTGCTATGACCGTGGTCCACCCGCGATTACCCGCTAAAATTTCGCGCCCTACCCGCGTGTAACCACGCCCTGGCCGCGGCCGTAGCACGTCGTTCCGCGTCTTTACCGCGTCATTACCTCGTGTGTACCACGTGTGCCGCCCGCGGTTACCCGTGGTCTAAAGTTTTGAGCAGCGCAAAACTTTTTCGCGCGGCCAACCGCGTGTGAATTTCTTGCCGCGTGTAAAGCGCGACTGTATCTCGTCTGTATCGCGATCTCAAAGCGTCCAACAGCGTCTGCTTCACGGGTAGAAATTTCTGGCCGTGATTCAGCCTCGATACGCCCGTGAAAGGCTGTGTGATTAGTAGCGCTTGGTAAAGACCTGCAAACATAACTGAGTTATTTTTCAAAAATAAAGTGTTATCTTTAAAATTTTGTACATATACACAATATCTTGGACATCGCCGGCGGGCTGTCAGATTCTTTAGAAGCAAAGACGTGTCTGTATAATATCATTGTGTTTGTATGATGTCCCTGCACGAGGTCCCATGCCTGGCCCTACGTTTTTGCAAAACCCAGGATTAGTGGCCCGGAACCAGCGTTTAGATGAGGAGCTCTTTGCCGAAATGGAATAGAATTAGAAACTCACTTGTTTGAATGGATAGCTGTGATTACGCGGAACATTTTGAGTCAGTAAAAGTAAAAAATATTCAAAAATAACTTAGTTATCATGCTTAAAATACTTCTACATTTTTTGTAAAATGTGTTTGATGTGTTTATATATATATATATATATATATATATATATATATATATATATATATATATATGAAATGATACTAAAAGGGTTGATATTGACAGAAAAAAATATTACACTTAACAAAAACAAATGAACAACAACATTAATGACTGCTTAATATAAACATGACAGCGATTACATCATTTCCTCATGAAAAAAACACAGCCGAATGACGGTGACACTGATAACACACAGATAAAAGAAAAACAACATTATTCCAATTGTAGATTATTTAGCAATATTGGTTTGGATCTTGTTAAACTACATATCAGATTCATTTCTGCAGTGCTACTAGTAATTTTTTTGCTTTTTACCGAGTGGTAATTTAGCCTTTTTGCTTATTATCTGCAGATAATAAGCTCATTAAAAAATATCTACCTTTTCCTACTAAACCAATTAAAATAAGATGTAAATAAATACATTAGAACTATATGAAATTATGCTTTATATGAAACAAGGTAAATGATTTGACCACAAAACAAAACATTTTTTCATTATAATGTGTGGACATTATCTGGTAGAGAAGCCAGTGTGAATATCACTACATCGACCTATTGTGATATTGGCAGTTTGAACTATAACTTGCCAGCCAATGCTTTTTTCTACAACACCGCATATTGAATGAATACTTGAGCCAAATAAGCTATTGTATTTAATATCACTATGATGATAATTGAGGAACCAAGCAGTTGTTGACGTGCAATTTTTTGGTTTGCGAAAATTCTAATGAGGTCCAGAGGAGCATTATGTGACTTGGAAACTCATTAAAAATGCAAGAATTGTGGGATTTCTAAGTATTTACCAAAGTAATAGTTTCTCCGCACACCTACTGGTATATCAAGACAGGCAGTATTGTCTTTAAAGCAGTGTTTCTTAACTTGTGGGTCAGGACACAAAAGTTGGTCGTGGGTCTCTACCTTGGCAAATAAGGCTGAGAAAAGATAAAATTACACTCCTTAACTGTAGATCGTGATAATGCCCTGCTTGTCCTGATCTTACTTTTCAGTCAATTGTCTCTGTCACACTTTTTTTGAGAGGGACCACATCTCATTTTGTTTTGTTTTTGTTCATTTTGTTTCCCTTTTATCTGCCCATTATAATAGATCCTCAAAATGTTATTCAACTATCTCTACTTTAAACTGCACAATAATTGAATTTAATGTATTTAAGAAATTGGCATTTTACTCCATTTGGGTTGCAGCTTGTCATTAGGATGGAATGGTGAAGTCAGACCAGTTGGGATTCACTATTTTAAAAAATGATCTAACAAATTTGTGTGCAGATCATAGATTTTAATTGACAAACCAATCTCAAAAGTCATTCAAGTCAAATGTGAGACTTTAAAATGTATTTTTCTTACATTAAAAAGCCAATTGACTGTTATAGAATGTTAAGTCTGGGTTGCAAAAGTATGCTAACCCCATTGCATTAAGCTACTTATTATAATAATGACAATAATAGTTATTTCTCAAGAGAGCCAGGCATTTTTGTTTCACATCCTTGAGTGATTCACCACACTTACTTTCAGAGCTGATGTGAGGAGCGCTTATACATCAAGCAATGTCACTTTCTCAGACAAAGACCTATACACACAGTAATTAACAAGCAGGCTGAAGAGATCACAGTGCACACGTGTTTGTAGTGTAGCAGCTTATTCCCGGAAAATGTATGAAAACTGCTTCCTAAATTAGACAAAACAATTAGGGGAATATTAATGCACCGAGAAGTGATAACCACCTTTGTGCGTTTTGTAGTGTGAAGCAACTTTACATTGTTGTTACTTTTATTTCCATTATCCTCCCTTAGAATAAATTCACACTTTGATGAAGCAAGGGTCCAGTTTAAAGCTTGGCTGCTTCCTACCTGTGCTTGTAGAGGTAGAAGGCAAATCCTGACAGAATGAGGGCGAAGAAAGGAACCAAGATGGCTGCTGCCACAGAGCTGCTGTTCGTATAAGGGTTGGATGGGTCGATCGCCGTGGTTACGGGGCCTGAGGGGAATTGCGCAAAAGCAATATAAGTGATTAAGCCGGGTTATATTTATTACCTTGGTTGAATTTTGCCTTAAGTTGGTTGCATAAAAGCAGTTTAAATTCAGTGCTGACAAGTTACTGTGGTGATTTATTCTCTACAGCTAGCCTGTTCCAGACCAGGCTAAGAACCAGGCTAAGATTATCCTCAGAGATATATCTGGCAAATCTACTGTAAATCGTGTAGTAATGGGTTTATTACGTTACCATGGACTCTCTTGATACCTTGCATAAAAACTTAAAAACAAATACATATCAAGTCAAGTCAAGTTAAATTATATCTCATCTAGTATTTTTTTATTTTGGCAGGCAGTGTGTTTTACGGTTATGCCAAGTAAGAATGCTTGTCAAATTGCCTGAGGTTTGCTGAATATGTACATTATCCCCGTGTTCGAATTTTTAAAAGGTGAAACAAAAACTTGCAAAGATGAAGTCTTTGACAACGGTAATATAGTATATACATAGGTCGAACTCCCTCGTCAAAGAGAGAGAGACGTTTTCCCTTTGTTAATGATCAATGAAACAAAACAAAATAAAATCATAAAATGAACAAGTGTTAAAATTAGAGTTGTCTTAATGGTCATTGATGACAACATAGTGAACATCGTTTACAAATAAATTAGACGCGGGACTCCAGGAAAAACATGTAAAGACCTAAAATAGAAAATGAAATAAAAAAAAAGAATTAAAGGATAAACGGACAAAAGCTTGTCTTAGAAGCATTGGCCAGTAATCAAACCTGTGGCATGCAGAGAAAATATCACTGAACCACTGAATACACTTAACTTAAACTATTTACCTTAGTTAAACCACTGCACAAAAGTGCAAGGCTTTCTCCTTCTCCCTAAAAACAGTGGTCTTGTAATATTAACTTCTTAAAATTTCTTTCACATTTTCATTAAATTCCACAATAAGTTGTTGGTAGCTGTAAAAGACAATGGGCGACACTTCAATTTTTCCAGAATCAACCCTGGGGTTCATTTTGAAGATGCCGAGAACACCCAATTGTCTAATGTTGCTTGACATGGCCGCGCCTTTTCACGTGCAACCGATTAAGCCAAATGCACTAGCCGGAATAGATCAAGCCGAACTTTGACAGTCAGCCTGGATTTCTATATTCCACGTTTGTACAATACCACCCGGTGTCAAAGATACATACTACCTAAGTGTACAGCAAAGGACACCTTTTCTGCCAAGTTTACTGCAACAATGTTTTTTCCTACCTTGCCTCGTCAGATGGAATTTACCAAAGTCTTTGTTGTGAATGTGCCCTTGGTAGACAAATGTCTTCTGGTCTGATTCCGCAGTCACCTGAAGTAAGAACATAAGAGGGTGATCAAAAGCACATTATGTAAACGCATCCAAACAAAAACACTGATCAGGAAAGTGACTATAGCAGTAAGAAATGCATTAAGCATTCCAGACGTTTAATGTTTTATGATGTGGTCTTCATCATACTGCAATGCACAGGCATGAATTTACCCTTTGAGATGTACTACATGAAATGAGAAATACAACATGAATATTATCTTTTTTTCTCATTCAACTTAAATATGTTTAAGGTGCATTGTGTTGCAAGTTATTTTTCCTCAAACAGAAATATATTGCATTACTCATTAGACTCACTATATCTCACTTTTACTGGACTGAATGAACCAGAATAAAACATCATGATCCAGCAGCCTTAATAAAGTTTTATTGGACTGGCAAGAGGTGAGCAGTAATGTTTCACTTTTAGTTGTCTCTAGGAAAAAAAAAACACAGTAAAAGTCTCTCTAGGTAGAAACACATCCTAATTCCATTACATGTCTTTTATTTTGACTCCAATGTTATCATCTTTGCTGTCATGTTTAAAAAAAGTAGTATTCTATCTATTTTTTTTCAGGAGAATGAAAAAAGATTATTTCCCCAAAATGAATTTTTGAATTATATTACAAAAGCAATGCCTCATTTAGTCGAGATAGTTCTAGAAAGTTATACATCTTTGAATAGCAGTTGATTCAACTCTTAAGGATCAATTTCAATAGTTAACAAACAAAAACATTTATTTAATATGACAGAAACATCATAGTCAGAAATGAGCCAATTAATACACATTATAAAAAGTTCCTTTGCGTGAGGTAAGGCAAAAATTATTTTTAAGCTACGCTTTATTGGGATGTTTGATGCCACATTTGATCAGATCAATTCTGATACTCAACTCTTGACACAGACACCAAAACTATATATCTTCTTTCCTGTCCAAAAAAAGACTGATACTTTAAATGGATACCTTAACATTTAAAACAAAAAAAACAACTATTTTAATATATCTTTAGCAATAAGTTAATAAAAAAAAAAGTTAAGTTTCCTCTAATTTCAGGCTGGTGATTGTTAATTCTACAAGAGGCCATTTTTGATGCCAATACCAACTGTTGGTATTCGGCCATATGTATAATGTAGTTTCACATTATACAGAATTGATCTTGCTTTCAAAAAGATCACAAGACTTTCTAGTAAACCATTGAAATCTCTCTTTGAAAAGATAATTGGACTTCATTGTACACCATTGTAGCTAGTTTGCATACTTTAAGAGGCATAAGAAATGTCGGGAATCTTAATGCACTTGGTGAAAATCAAAAGTTGCACACTAAATGTGTGGACTGATCCCTTGTTGAAAAGGTTTAGGGTGAAAGGTGGATTTTAGCAGTAATGCTTTAATTCAGTTTGTGGGGCCTTTTTTATTTTTTTTACAAAGAAAGATATTTGTCTTACATATCCATCCATTGCCCAGTTGTCATTCTTAAACTTGCTGTAGAAATGCGCTGTGGGCCCTTTAACTTGATAGACCTTCAGTAGAAGTTGGTTCTCTTCTGACTTGTAAGTACCTTGAGAGGACATGTGAAAATTGTGAGTAAAAAACATGAACACATTGTAGCACAATTTAGTTGGGACTGTTGTTGTCAAGCTGGAGTGTCGGCATGGACAAAGCCTACGTATCACCACCAATATAGAGCAATCATTGTTTTGTCCCCACAAAACTTATGTGGATTTCCAGTCATGAAGATATTCTCCCTACTGTATATACTCACATCCAAGCTGAATTTATATTTATAAAATAAACTCTCAAATCAGGGGGGCAGCTTATATTAGAGGTAAGATCTTAAGCCCGAGCCTGAACCCGACCCAAGCCTGGAATGAAACCTTTTGGACAGTACCCAGAATAGGAGAATAATAATTTCCCATGGTTTAAAGCCCAGAGGCCAAATGGAAATGGAGTGTCTCAGCTAAGTGTTCCCTTAATATGATTTCAGAGGTCGGTTTTTTTCTATTTATTTTAGTATGTGGCTGTTTTATGCAGTTTTCAGGGTGTTGGCTTATATGCGATTTAGGTTATATGCGTATATGTATGGTGTTTAATTCGTCGCAGTGGTGTCAATAAGTGGATTGGGGGGGGGATGTTAAGATTTGGCCCCCAGTAAGACCAAACCTAAGCACTTGGTTCTTGTCCTTTTTCGAACAGATTTTATGATGTCATTTAATGACACCGAACATCTCCGAAAATGCACGGAATGGTCGCTAGGCTTTTGTGGTACATTTGCATTTAGAGAGGGGCAAGTCGGGAAATCACCCACTCGTGATGTGAGCGCTTACGGCAGGTTCAATGACTTACAGGGGTGTTGTCAACATGGAAGACAAGATGATGGGCAAACACACAAGTTGACCGACGAACAGGGCAAAGGAGACACACTGACATTTTCAATATTTGTATCCCCACCGAGCAGCTGACAAACTGTCTGCAAACGAGAGGCGTTCAGCGTCCATGAATGCACTTAAACTTTTGTCTGACAAAGTATATTGTTTAACTGGTTCACTACCAGCCTTGTTCAAATAGTTGACGTCTATGGCTGTCAATGGCACTGAATGTAAGTAGTATATTCTTGTATCTGACATGAGAAAAGGGTCGATTTCGACAAGTGATAATAAAGACCCCTTCATAGCCTACATCACGTGTGACATCACATTCAATACAATGAACATAATACCAAAATAAAATTTACAAAAGAAGAACAACACACATTTACAATTATTTAAAATCTGATCCATGCATCAAAGAGTTGTATCCCTTGTCGTGCTCATATGCATGATTTACTGTTTATTATTCAGTACGTCTTTCTGCTTTCCTCATTCTCTATGTTAGAGTCTAACATTCATCATTGATACTGTAGATAAAA
Source organism: Urocampus carinirostris (assembly GCF_059441175.1). Taxonomy (NCBI): domain Eukaryota; kingdom Metazoa; phylum Chordata; class Actinopteri; order Syngnathiformes; family Syngnathidae; genus Urocampus; species Urocampus carinirostris. The sequence continues at coordinate 44,014,677 of NC_142352.1, forward strand.
TACTGTGAAGATATAAAATAAAAAAGCATTTTTCTATGTAATCTACATTTTCACAGTGGATTTAGGCTTATTTTGTATTATTGTTGCTATTGTCATTACTAAAGTTAATAATGGGACAGTGTGTGAGAATATTGTCAGACAATAAACCGGTCTGTGGTACAGCAAAGGTTGGGGACCACTAATTTATAGGATAAATCTCATTTCGAAACAACCCTCGAGAATTCCTTGATTGCATCAAACGGGTGGCACGGCAGTGAAGTGGTTATAGCGCGTACGCGGCACACTTCTGAGGTCATGGGTTCAAATCCAATTACCTGCCTTCTTGTGCGGAGTTTTCATGTTCTCCCCGTGCTTGCATGGGATTCCACCGGGCACTCCGGTTTCCTCCCGCATTCCAAAAACATACATGTCAGGTGAATTGGCCGGTCCAAACTGTCCAAATTGCGACTGGCTGGCAACCAGTCCGGTGTATCCCCTTCCCACTGCCCAAAGATAGCTGGGATAGGCTCACTCCCCCCTGCTCTACTGAGGATAAGCGGTTCAGATCATGGAATGATGGATTACATCAAACTGTTACATTTTTGAATGGAATAGCATTAAAACAGTTCTTTAAAAATGTAATTGAATTCAAAACAACACTGTTCAGACCTGGCACCGTGCAATAGCATTCACAGATGTGATTACAGAGGACACTGTGAAATAGGAAGGATTTCTGTTGAGTCACAAACCTGTCCAAAGTTTGACAGCTCCCACCTGGGATGTGGCATATCATATCAGGCCAACTAATAAGCATGACTGCAGGCCATCTCACATCTTGATTTTGCTCTGTCTACAGCGGTTGCGCCTACAAAGCTTTAACTTAGATTGGGCAGAGTGTGGATAATGAGGGCGAATCAATGCAGAATCTTTTAAGTATTAACACCTTGAACATTTTCCTCTTATTCTCCATGGCTGATTTACAACTTATTTTTGCGTTGAAGATGAGATAAGTGAGGCTGTTTTCTTTAAAACCTCGCTGTGATAAATATGAGTTAGCCCGAATCTATTTTTATCTTGATTCCAGATAACAGCAAGAACAGTTAGATATTGTTAGGGAGAAATATCAAGAAAGCTGAATTGTACTTTTTGGGCAAAAGCATGCATATAGAGGACCGATCCTGCCATATTTAGAAAAAAGTGTACGCATAAATGTCTACAATATATCCCATATACATAAATAGACATTTCAATCAAGGTTCCCCAAACTCATCCGGGTCAGTTTCTTAACAGAAAAAGTGTGATAATTGCAGGAGTGCCAAAATGTAAAAAGTTACTGTACCATAAGGGGCCGGTCACACAGCAGTTTGCTGCTGAATCACGGCCAGAAATTTCTGCCTGTGAGGCGGACGCTATTGGACGCTTTGAGATCGCCATACAGACGAGATACAGCAGTGCTTAACACGCGGTCGGCGCTACTCAATTCTTTAGAGCGCGGGTACACAGCCTTTCACGGGCGTATCGAGGCTGAACCACGGTCAGAAATTTCTGGCCGTGAAGCAGACGCTGTTGGGCGCTGTTGGACGCTTTGAGACCGCCATATAGACGAGATACAGCAGTGCTTTACTCGCGGTCGGAAATTCACACGCGGTTGGCCGCGCGAAAAAGTTTTGAGCTGCTCAAAACTTTGAGCACGTGTTAACCGCGGGCGGCACACGAGGTAATGACGCGGAAATGACGCGGAACGACGTGCTCTGGCCGCGGCCAGGGCGTGGTTACACATGGGTAGGACGGGAAATTTCAGTGGGTAATCGTGGGTGGAGCATGGTAATAGCATGTTCTGCGCCTGTATCACGGTGTTATTACGTGAAATTAGCGTGTTACGCGTGTGACGGTCAAACGCCTTTCTCCGCGTATATACAGCGCGATTTGCTGAGCACACGTCAGTTGTGCTCGAGACGTCAAGGGGGTGAACATGGATCCCCGTCACCGTAGTGATCTTGTCTTAATCCATTTTTATTTCTTGACATTTCTTTTCATTTCATAACAAGATAATAAAATAAAAATGAAAAACTATTACAGTAATAACATATTGGCTTCTTTTTTTGGTGCCATAGCTTGAAATCTTGATCTTCACGGGACTGTGTCTTGAGCGGTTATGATTTCTACAGCCCGGTGTTATCCGAGAAATGCATCCCTGCCGAGATTTGCATCCCCTTTCTACTACAACCACTTTTACCTCGTTTTATCTCACTTTTAGGGAATGCGTAGGAGTCGGATTTGGGCACAACACCGGCTCGGGAGCTTTTATACCCGTGGTCCACACGAGAAAATGACGCGGAAATGACGCGATGAGGAAGCGGAACAGTTGCCGGCGTCTGTTTTGCGGGCATACCACCGATGAACAGCGGGTTGGCCAATTTTGCGCATTTTCCATCGCAGACAACCACGGGCAAAAAAAAAAAGCCGTGATTCAGCCGCAAACGGCTGTGTGACCGGCCCCTAAGGTCGCAATCAAATAACACTTCAGGATTCTTCGCAATAAAAGTGAGAAAATAAATAACAAAATTAATGTACTAAATAACTAACCAAAAAACACTTTACAGAAAATAAATAGACAGAACATAAACTTTCTGTTGTGCCGTGCACAATATTAACATGCCCAAGTTTAGCTTAGTTGTCAGAGCACTGGAACAACAGCCCATTTGTGGGGGTGCTCTTTTTCCCTGATAAAAGACAAGATATGCTTAAGTGTTAAAAAAACGGTAATTAAAAATAAAAACTAATAATGTGTGCAACAAGGCTTAGGAAATACACCACTGCCTTGAAATGGTTCAGTCCATTATTCCAAGCACTGCTCCCCGCTCCTCTGGGTCGGAAAGTGCATTGCAAATGTCTTGTGTTTTACCTGATAGCTTGATTGAAATTCCGCTGGTCTCAAGTAAGGTCACGTTAACCCTTCCACTGCTAGCATTGAATCCAGTGACCGTAAACGCGGTGGCCTGCCTCTTGCCCAGATATTCATAGGAACCTCTCCAGTTCGAGTTGGGAGAGAAAACATCAGCTGGAACTGGGTGGGTTTGTGGGGTGGGGATGGGAGAATGGGGGAAGAGGTTACATTTTTCAAATTCAAAACTGCTGAGCCTTCTTTCTTCTTTGGTTCAAAGTCTCCCCTTGTCTCTCTCCAGATGTATACATGGATCACAAAAACGTGACTTCAAAACAATGTGTTGCTTACTCTTGCACCTGACAGTTCTTTATTTTACTTATTTATTGACATGGCCTGATCCTGCATATAAATCGCTTGCAGGAAAAAATCACGACCAGCTTATGAAATTTATACCAGCAGCGCTGTTCTTCTTTGAAGATTTGTTTGTGTAAACAAACACGTTGCAACAGACCCAAAGAAGTACAATCAACAAAACGAATATTGTGTTCAACACAGTTGCCCTGGCGATACCTCGTATTTTGTTCTTCTGTATGTCTGCCTCTCCTCGGCTTTTGGGGTTGACTTTGACTCCAACTGCAATGTAAAATAGTTTTGGTGAGTCGATTTGGGGCAAAAGCAATCTCATGTGAGTCAAGAGAAGAGTGCTCAACGATTGAAAACTGTGAAATTTAGTTAGTGAATTATTGCCAGGTCAGTTCGACGTGGCAACAGAATCAAAGTACAACACAACTTTTGTGGATGACAACATACTTTTTTTTCAAGTAAATTGAAGAAAACAGACGAGCAAATGCAATCTGATGATAACACAAGTGGATATTCTCAAACTGTATTGGAAGCCCTTAATTCACAACATTATGGCTTCACAAATTTTGACAGAAGTGTTTGTTAATTACATTTTTTTTCTGCTGTACTGTAGTGTACTTATATAACTCTTATTGCCCCAAAAAATTCACAGGATTCTAGCTCAAAACCTGCATCATACATATTTGTTTTCTTTCATAGGTGATAATCCTAGCACACAAAAATGATGTGTGTTGTGCTACCCTGTTGCTTCTAGCATCCTTTTCTCCAATACTGAAAACACAATGGCTTTTTCCTGTATATTAGGAACTAAAATCTCTTTCGCCAAAAAACTAAAGGGGACTACGGTGAACATTGGTATAGTTGGTCTTAAAAAGTAAGCCACATCTTAAGGTAAACAGCAAAAAATATGACAAAAGACATAGTTGACCTTTTTTCCCCAAGTATTTAAACGCAAATCTTGATTTTAATAGTGAAATCTAACGTGGGGGGAAATTAGGGTTATTTTGCCAACATAGGTACATAACTCTTTCATAAAGCTTCCACTCAATCAATGCCATTCATAATATAATCTTGTATTGCCATTTATTCTCAAGGGTGCTTAGGAGAGAAACATAAAAAAAAAAATCCATATTCGAAAGCAAATGAAAAATAAGGGCTAGAAGTTCACTATGTACGTATTCCCACCAGCTTACCAAATTTTCCGGACTGTATATTGTTCCGGAGTATAGGTCACATTTTGGGGGGAAATTTAATTAATTAAATCCAACACCAAAAACATAAACGTCATCTTGAAAGGCAATTTAAAAGGAGAGTAAACAATGTGCTTTGTTATGATGCAGTGTTGCACTTATTGATGTGATTTTGTTTTATTTTTTATTTGTAGAGTTTGAAACATTGTTAACCTGGAAGATTTTCTGTGACTCACTAGTTTATTGTGAGCTATAGTCTGGTGTGCTGCAAGAAAAATAAGTTGTATAATTTTTCTGCTGAAAATAAAAAGATAATTATTTTCAGATGGTGTTCCATGTATGTGCTGTCTTCCAGTAATAATGCAAGTAACTGTAAAAAAGTTTCACACCCGAAAGTGGAAGCATAACGCTATTTTAGGAATATCTATTATGGAATTATTACTGCTAAAAACATTTGGGTAACTAAATTGGTTTGAAATAAAACTGCATAAAATGAATTGATAAATAATGTTCTAATGGGAAATACTTTTGCTCATTTCAGGTATGATTTTAAACTTTGTCCCCTCAAAAAACGAGTTAAAGAATATTACATATAAAAAAATGCAGTAATTGCTAAATAATACATAATGCAGACCTAAATGCCCCTTTAAGCTATCGTATCGCCTATGTTGACAATTATAAGGTTAAAAGATCTGCGGCGCATTAACCCTTTTTGATTATATTTTTTATGGGTAGTGGCTCTTTTCATGAAAACAAAATAGTAACTCTTCTTGCAAATAAGGTTAATAAACCCTGATTTCTGGTTAAATCATACCTTTACACAGCGGTGGTTTTCCTGACCATCTCCCATCACTTTTACACGTTCTGTGTTCCGATCCTGCGGCCAAGAAGTAACCGTCTTGACATGTGTAAATGAGTGTATATCCCAATGTTGGCAGATCCAGCGAGCGGATGTCCGAGTAACTGGGGGTCTCGGGCTGTCGGCAAGTGTGGGCTGGCCAAAGGGATGACAGAGAAAGTGATTCTGAGGCTTTTATTGTAGAAACATGAATTTTTCAAAACTGAAACAGTGACTCACCAATACATTCAGGCTGTGTTCCACTCCAAGTCAGGTTTTCTAAACATGTTCTTGTAGTCGAGCCAAGTATGTGGTAGGATTTACGGCACTTGAATGAAATCTTGCTTCCAACCTAATGTAGAAAAAAAGTCATAAAGAGCATTATTTTTTTATTGTTATTTTTGACAAAATTGTTATAGCCCCACGAATATTGTAAAAGTTTATCTTTCATTTCTGACCTGAAGGCCTGAAGCCTGGTTTGGGATGCCAAAAGCTGGTGTTCCAGGGTCTCTGCAGTTGTTAAATGCAGGGTCTAAACAAACAAGCACAAAAAAGAAAGACTCGCTGTTTTTTTTTTTTTTCTCTCATTGGAGTTGTTCACTGATATTTATAACAGCCATTTTCTAAATTCTACAGGTGAAATTCATTCATATTTTGTGCTGGTGGGGAACAGGCCTAAAAACATTGAAAGTATTTGAAAGGATAAAAAGAAGGCTGCTTCTCTTGATAAAATCTTAAAAAGAAATCCAATAACGGCGTGAAAACTTTATCTGCTAGTGAGATAACATCTTAAGCTTGCACTAGTCAGGAATACACGTCCTAAAATGTTTGACATATTCTAGTAATGTATTTTCTAAGAAGTCCAGTAACTATTATTCATTACATATTCACCTTTGTGCACACATCTATACAGAAACTACTTGTTGTTGTTAAAAAAATTAACATAGATTTCTTTGTTTTTTTGACAATTGTGACTTTCTACCAGTGTTTTTCAACCAGTGTGCACACTAGTGTACGATGAGACCTAGGATGGTGTGATTTAAAAAAATTACCAAATTAAAAATAATCCCCAAAAAAAAAAGCCAACCGTTTTTGTACGTTATTTTCTTCCTGTGGACAGCCAAGTTCCTCAAACATTCATCTGTATCAGTAGGTGGCAGCAAATGTCAATCTTTTGGTCTTTATATACTAATTACAGGTATATGCCCATGAAGTAGTGCAGGAATCTTTTTAATAACTTATTTTGTTTGATAAACGTGTTTCAGATTGCACTGCAGAAAATAACAAAATACATCAAATAAAGTCAAACTATTGCTAAAATTGTATCCTATTTTAATGTTTTCTCATTTTATAAAAAGTTAGAATGTAGTAAAACAAAATAATGATAGATATTTTTTGCTTGTTAAAGTGTTATGTTTCTGGTTTCTGGTATTTTTTTTCCACAAAAAAGCTTAAAAAACACAGTATTGCACAAACTCGGACAATACGTGTTTTGTTACAATTGCTCTTACCTATACAGGCTGGTTGCTGCCCACTCCAGATGCCATCAGCCTGACACACTCTGGAGGCAGAGCCAACCAACAAGTAGGGGGGTTGGCAATAGAATCGGACCTCAGACCTATTGAAAAAAAAGAAAAAAAGACCCATCCCACGACCAAACAATGAAATCACTTTAAGTTCTTTGATTCTGCTCCTCTTATTACTCTTGGAAACTTGAGAACCTATTTTGATGAGTGCCTCAACACCTTCTAGCCTTACAGCCACATAAAGTCCCAGTTGGCTTTTGTGCTTTATTCACTCTCCCAATTAATAGCCTCCAACAGTAATGATCATAAAACAAGATAATAGTCATCATCAATATTGTTTACCACTGACCGGTAAGTAAAGACACTCCCTTCCCGGAATCCGCCTCCAGGAAAGCCTGGATCACCACACAGCACGGCTAAGGCAAAGCAAAGAAGTCACGTTAGATATTTAAAGCGATCTACGTTCCTTTGTTTGATATATGAAAGTGTCGGCCTTACGCAGACATTGCGGTACGTCACCAGTCCACGTTCCGTTTCCCTCGCAGGTTAGCACAGCTGGCAAAGACAGTTGATAACCATGGAAACAACTGTAGCTGAGACTTGAGCCCCACGAATAGTCCGTTCCTTCCACTTCCCCATTTTGTACTTGAGGGGGAGGTCTGCACTGGATCACTGGAGCAAACGGCATATTTATCACCACCTGCTAAGTTGCTGGGGGATGTTTGTTTTGTTGTGTTCTTTGTATTCAATTTAGATTAGTGATTCAATTGCTAGGCTTTTGTGTATGGCTAAACATTCAGGATTCTGTGACATGATCCATTTAGATCAGGGGTCTAAAACCTTTTTCAAGCGGTGAGCTACTTTTTTTTTTAATTAATTAGCACACAGGGCACACAGTTTCACATGTATGCACAACTTTTCATGTTATTACTATGTTGTTGCTATGTTATTACCAGGTTAATTGTTGGTAGTAGGTTTGAATATTTAAATGACCTGGCACTGGTGAGCTATTTTTTAGAACACGTCCACAAGCACTTAAGCTGTCCTTAAGGGGCACCACCTTGGAGACCACTGATTTAGACTATCCTGAGGGCTCAAGTGAGGCGTTTTTCTAGTAGATATGGCCCATTGGTAAATTCAAGCTAGGGACATGTTTATGCCCAAATGTGGTATGTGACCAGGAAAAGACATACCGTATTTTCCGCACTATAAGGCGCACCGGGTTATAGGGCGCACCCCCCACAAATAGTTTTTGGTCCTATATTTTCCATACATAAGGCGCACCGGATTATAAGGCGCTACAATGGGAACGTCGACAAAACAGTCAGGTAGTTCAGTCAAACTTATTACCCCCTTAACATTCCGAAAGCTTGCAAAGAAGCAAATACGTGTCGTGGACACGTGCGGATGCGGTGTCCGTACGATGTCACTCAATGCATCGTTCCAAATATCATTCGGAAGATTAATGTCTTGGGATTCAAGAAATGCCAACCATTCCTTAGTTTATATTTTCTTTTTCGCTCGCAGCTTTACTGTGCATATGAAAATAAACACTTGGAAATGAGTTTAATTTAAAAATAGAACACATCGAGATCAGTCTGAAACAAGAAACTGGGAAAATATATAGCCGGAGTAGCTCACCGAAGTCGTTGTGTTCAATAGTAATGTGCAACCATGGTCCTCTTATATCCGTGAGTGTAGTAAATCCAGGAGAGTAAAATATTTACAAATACAGTACAGAATAGTAAAATACTGTTATCCCTATGGCGTAGTTCTACCCAACATGCTATTCACAGTCATCTTTTTCTGCCAATTGCAGGCTTTGTTTTGTCCCTTTAGCCTATGCAAGCCTGTAAATGATAAAAAGGATCTTCCCCCTTTACCTCCGAATAACTTTAGCCAATAGTGTTCGATTCAACTGATGATTGACACATCTTTTTCGGCCAATTGCAGGCTTTGTTTTGCCCCTTTAGCCTATGCGAGCCTGTAAATGATAAAAAGGATCCGCCCCCCATACCTCCGAATAACTTTAGCCAATAGTGATTGATTCAAATGATGATTGACACATTGGTTAGCCAATGAAACACCGGTATATAAATCCCAGCATACACCGCGGACGACTTCGCGTTCGGGGGAAAATCTAGTCGGCGGCTGCTTGCCTTAGTTGCAAGACTTAGCGACTTAATATTATACCATATATAAGGCGCACTGTATTATAAGGCGCATGGTCAGCTTTTGAAAAAAAATAAAGGCTTTTAGGTGCGCCTTATAGTGCGGAAAATACGGTACATACATTTGGTGGTCCAATACCTAGATCAATGGGATTTGTGAAATGAAAAATTGCTGTTGTTGTTGATGAATGTGCAAGTTTTGGAGCATTTTTGAAATCTCTAAATGAAAACAACTTAAAGAATATTAAAAATATAATATATAAACCATCATAAAAATTATGGTAGTACAGGTAACATCAGATTTACGACCTGGAGGTTCTCATTTTTTTAATTCAAAGACAATTTGAGCAGCTAGCTGGCACCCCAGCATCTTACTCTCACACAAACCATATCACTATACTCAGTAGCTGGATATCACCGAGGCAACTGAATGCGCCATTGTAATGGATTCCGACTTATGCCAAAACAGACTTACAACCTGTTGGTCGGAACCAAACCTGGTCATAAGTCGGATGTTACTTGTAATTGTGACATGGAGCCACGGCATACCACTCCAAGGTGAACCATTGTGACTTTTTAAAATATATAGTTTTTTTGCCATTTTTGGGTGAAAAGAGAAATAATACAGTCTGATATGGTAAATGGTCATTTAGTTTATTTTGAATATTACATTTCTGTTCTTGGTAAAACATTACAAAATTTCTTATTACCAGCTCGGTAGCCTAGATGGTAGGGCGCCCGCTCTGAGACTGGGAGGTCGCTGGTTCAAGCCTCGGCTGAGTCATACCTAAGACTTACAACATTGGTACTCATTGCCTCCCTGCTTGGCGCTCAGCATAAAGGGTTGGAATTGGGGGGTTTGGTCACCTAGTGACTAAAATGGCTGCACCCTGTTTGGCTCCGGCTGCATCGGCTCGCTACAGTTAAACTGTCAGTCAGGTGTATCGACATTTCGTTCTGTGTGCATCGTTACAAAGAATGACAATAAAAGAAGTAAATTCTAATTCTATTCTATTAATAATTCACAAAAAAAAGTACTGTCTACGATTTGCCTTACTAGGTCATTTGGCCAATTTTAAGGATTATATTTCATTTTTTAATAGAAATTGGTTAAATATGTAACATGAATACTTGAATAAACATAACTTTCTTTCATATTATTTGTTGCAGATGAAGAAAGAAGAGACCTGAGGCCAGTTCAACGCTCATTTTAGAGATTGTGATCACGCTTCAAGACTTTGAAGATCTAATAGCGTCATATCGCTCACCTATCATGATGTTAAGATTTCTTCATTCCTGTGAAATCTCACGTCAAATCACTCCGTACACATGTTAAAAAGGGTCAAGCACTATAATAGCAATTTTCCAGTTTGTGCATTCCCATGCGTGCGTGCGCGCAAAATGTATAATAACACAGCGATAAATATCGGCATGTGCCCACAAATGAGGGCAGGCGTCCCTAACTCCCAAAGATAATAGCCGATAACCATCTGCAGTATCCCTGACACCTAATAAACTCTCAACTATTCCCTTTTAACAAGCAGACAGATGGCCTCACACTCGATCGCTAACACACACTCTCGCATATAGTCCGCATACATGCAAACAGCGAGATGGAGGACCTGCGGTTAGCGATATCGCAACAGTTGTTGTCCTACTAGCTACACTAAGATGCACACCAGATGGGAATGTTCCTCTTCACTTGCTTTAATGAGTCTTCCTGCTATCCCAATTTGCCACTTTTTTTGGGTTCGCTCATCCTTTTGCATTGTCACAATACGAGCAAGAAAATAGCAGGTTGCGTTTTTTTCCCCTTTGTTTGCACAAATTGTCTTTTTTTAAAATCAAATCCAAAAGCTATTTGATGAATATAAGTAAGAAGGAAGTGGCATGCCGTGAATTTTACACTTGGGCTTTCACTCCTAAATTAGTTATGTGTCGTATAAGAATGAATCGGTTCTTTGATCCGGGTTATAGAAGGTAAATTCCCTATTTTTTTATGAAGACTCAGGTGGGGAAGAGGTGTTTTTTGGCCAACTTGGGCCCCGATACACGCCCAGTTTTCTGGGTCCGAAGATGCCGCCGCCGCAGTTGGCGTCTGCTCAGGGAGCCAGCAAGATGGAATTCCCGAGAGGGGGGTGGCAAAGGCAACACAAAGGGCCCCGCACCGTGTAGACGTGCGACCAGTAAAGCCTATCTTTTGTAACGACATCAAAATCAAATAAACACTGGTAGAAAGTCACAATTGTCAAAAAACTTGAATTTAAACAGAAACCATGAACAATGATGGGTGGATAATGATGAAAAAAAGTCAGCCAGCGAGATTCAGACTCAAACTACCCCAACGTACTGACCCAAGATTTAGATCGGTTGAGCTCGGACTTGGGCTCGGGCTCAGGCTTAAGATCTAATCTCTAGGGTGAGAGTGGCGGACAAAACCTTTTCCTGTTTGCAAAAGGTTTGCTCACTTTGGAGATGTCCATGCTTTTGGTATTAAATCAAACAATATACTGTACTTTCTTGTGAAGCTTCTCTCTTCAAATTTAACGGCTGTTGGTGCAATCACTTTGGTTGATCACCCCCTAGCCAGTCATAGTTTGTAAAAACGGTGATGTTTCTCAAGGCCCTCTAGAGGGCTCTTATACGCCAACTCGGAATCTGATTGGCTAAACAAACAGCTTTGTCGAAGACTGATTTAACAGCACAGGGCCTTCAATTTTTTTTATAAAGGCCTTTAGGTAGATTTGTGAGCCTAGCAACAACTAATAGCTGAGATATACATATGAAAGCACAAATCTGAAGGCAGAGCAGCCAATGAGAAACAATAAAAAGGGAGCTGACAGACAATTTGGAAAAATTTGATACGGTTTGATGGACAGAATATAATTCAAACCACATAATTCAGAAATGTTTAAGGCTGTCTAAGAGGGCTTTGCGGGCCCTTACGGCCCACCATTGCAAGACAGTATCCTCTCAGTCTGGATTAATTATTATTGCAGGTTTTACCTTGTTTCCGGTCTCACCCTGCCATTCTGTGACTTTCTCCTCCTTTCACACTTTCATGTTATTTGTTCCCCCTGTGTCACTTTTAATGGAATTCCCCTGCATCATTTTTATCTAGGTGCCATAGAGTAGCTCCCATCCATTTTTCTTTCCCAAAGTATTGCTCTTCTTGTGCTCTCCCCTTTGTCGTTCAGGCATATTTTTGCTGGTATAATTCACCCAGTCAACACATTTTATTGTCTAATCCCCATCCTCTTGTGTGTTTACATGTGTGGGGGCCGGTATTGACCCCCCTCTTTTGTTTCTCACATAAAGCGCTTCCTCCTTGACACGCTCTCATCACATCCTTGTTGGCGGCTCGTCACCTTCACTCCTTTATTTTGGGTTTCCGTCACACCATTGACTCTCACGTTTACTCATGACACTTTTCTCTCCTCCTTTTTCCCCTCATCTAATTGTATTTATTTATTATTTTTTCAAAAGGCTGCATAGAGTGGCGGCTTGGGACCGGACACACATGGTGGAGACCTAAGTTAGACCTAAGTGTCTCGCCTGTAATTTTTTGGAATGAAAATAACATTGGCATAATAGTTCATGTATATTTGTCTCGTATTCAAATCAATGTTTGTTTTTTGTTTTTTACGGAATGAAAGTTTTTCGTACCACTCGTAACCTCATCAACTAATTAGCACCTTAGCCGTATGATGAAAATATGGTGAGTGGATTCCTCACATGATGTCACAGCTAAGTAAAATGAGACAGTATGTCTTCAAAATGCATTTTCCCTGAAATATTTTGGAACATGTCTGGTTGTTTGGATCTCTTAACCATTAGGGTCATTGGCGCACATATACTGTGGTGTGTTTTGGGCATTTAAAGCCTGGTGGTGGCCACCCCTCTCCAGGCCATGTAATTGGAACATCCTGATGACACGTATACATAGATTTTAAACAAAAAATATGTACTTTTTCCTCACATCTTAGATGTTTTAGGAATTGGGAATACATTTACCAGGGGATAAAAAAGGTTCAGTTGTGTCATCACAAAGGCTAAAAAAGCCAAAATACACTAAAAATTATGACGCATTTAAATGCTTCCACATTACAGTGTTTGTGGGAGCTTTTTTTCTTATGCATTTAAAAAAGAAACTTTTACTAGACTTGTTCGTCAGTCAACAAAATTATACGCTATCTACCGTCCCCAAAAATTAATTAAAAAAGGTCATTTGTAATGTGGGGCACTATGGTTAAATTGTATGGAAGACTGAGCTGGCTCTCGGCATGGGCGAAAGCTTTTAGTTATAAAATGCCCTACAATGCCACGCCCATTCATCCCTTTAATTCCCCCAACCGTTCACTTAACTTTCTCCTCAGCCTCCAAAGTCTTACTTGATTGATTTAGCCTGTCAGACCACGCGTTCAAAAAAACCTTTTCAAGATTCTGTATGAATCCCCAAAGGGACGCTTCATTGAGGCGCAGACGCACAAGCGCACTCAGAAAAGCACTAAGAAACAGTTGGGAGTTAGATGCCTTTGCTTTTGAACAACGAGGAGCAAAAAGGACTCTCGAATAACAATGCAGCTCCTACCCCATCTGTGGACAAGTAGGAAGAATTGGGTGTCTCCTTAAGGGGATCAAATAAAATCCTGTGGATTGTTTGAATAGCTTTTCTGATCCCCTTATCTTCCTCTTTCTCTCGTTCTTTCGTCCTCCCTCTAATTTACCATTTTCAATTTCCAGCCTTTCCCTCATTTCCGACCACCTTCCGACAGTATCTCCTGCTTCCCTGTTTCCTTCACTCTGCCGGCTTTCTTAGCTTTTCTCATCTAGGTTCAAAGCAGCAACAACAGCGAAAGCCAGCTGGAGGCTTCATGTTTGCGGGATCAAATGGCGGAGAGAGTTTCAGGAAACATTCCTTTTAATGCTGTTGAAAACTGGTCCGAACACTAAATATGGACTCTTGTTGGGCTCATTTCGATTTAATACAGTCCCTTTTATTTTCTTGCTTTGAGTTTGTGGAGAGCAAAAAAAATCTCTCAAAATAAAACAAGACTTGCCAATTTGCTATTTTTAATAATTATTTTTCTTCAGTATTCGACTAGGACTAATTTCCGTTAGCTTCCAAGGCCACAAAAACGTATCCTTCTGACACATGACAGGTATCACTCTCTGCATGTAGCATTGTTTTTTGTACATCTGAAAGTTAAAAGTGGGGTGCGTCGTTTGAGGTGTCCTTAAAATTGACAGTGAAATATTTTATTATTAAATATTAAGTATCTGTTTTAACAAGGCCCAACTGGGTTCAAAGAGCCAATATATATATATATATATATATATATATATATATATATATAATTTTTTCACCATGCTTAGGAAGCAGGAAAGTGGCTCAGGGGGGTCGAGGGTAATTGAATGCTCTCCCTTGTTGTTTTCTGTAAGTGTAACATGAAAATGGTGAAAGTAAGAAAAATACTGTTTCAAATAGAGTCCCAACTTCAAACCTAAACCCCAAAAAATCTCAAAAGAAGAGTTAATTTGAGCGAGTCTAAGAAATTATAGTACTTGCACATGAATGAATGGATGAATTAATGAATTCCTCCACCCAAGCAGCTTGACAGAGACAATGATGGAATGATGACTTGCAGAAGATGGTGTCAGTGAGAAGAATATTTCAACATTTCCGACAGCACCTTTAATTAGGTAGAATATTCAAATTTTGCTCTTTTACTACTTTGTTTTTTTTTCATAATAGGGCGGTACAATAAGAAAAAACTGATACATAAAGGAACTATTGTGCAATATTTGACCACTAGATGTCACTACATTATTTAATACAACCAAAACATTTGCTGCAAAGCACAAGGAAGAAAGCAGACTAAAGAGACTCAATGTGACCAAACCCATTAATTCCCTTCTATTTTTATGCAGCCTTTCACACGTTGTTTGAGGTTATCCATAGCAGCAAAATGGCAGAGAAGTTTATATAATAGTTAATGTATGTTTGCTTATTATTCAAATCAAGATTGTTATTTCAATGAACTATTTTTTAAACCACTTACATAATACAAATGTTAATTTAAAATGATAAGATAATGAAATTGTTTTAGTCATTTCATTATCAGTACAACTTCATTATTTAAATATGCAGTGCATTTTATAAACATCAATTCAGTATCTGTGTTTGTTATCTTAATTTGAATGTATACATTATAGCACAGTTCTCGCGGGCATCATGTATCCCCCTAAGACTATACAAAACTGGCCCGGGGACTGGTTCTGAAAATAGCTCAGCAGTGATAGGCCATTGCAATTTTTTAGGAAAAAAATATTTCTAACAGACGAAATGTTTTAGTTGTTGACGAAGTCTATTTTAACCTTACTTCTAATAGTTATAGCCTGGTAATAACATAATAATAATGTATATACCATAAAATTCAGACTAAAGAGCGCACCTGATTATGGGCCGCACCCAGTACATTTTTAAAGGAAAAATAATTTTGTACATACATAAGCCGCATATCTTCAAGCTGCATGTGCCCACATTGAAACAAACATAGAATATTTATAAATAAAGGGGCACACAGAAAGCGTTTTAAAGATATACGGTACCATAACCCCTTAACGTTCCGACGGCCCGCCAGTAGGCCGCTGGACTTTTGATAAACAAATGTGTATCTGTACATTGTCTGTTGTCACTGAAGTATATCATACCACATATCACTGGAAAGCTTAAACTCTTGGGTTTGCGTATTTATCAAAATATACTTATCAAAAATACACCAGTCTGAAACAAGATACCCAAAAACTATAAAGACTGCGTAACTCACCTGGCCGTCTTCAACTTCATTGAATGTCCGCAAAAATCGCTTCGTTATATCAAGGCCAAGCCATAGAATCCATCCGAATAAAATACATTTTCAAACTAAACGATAATGCCAAAAGATAAATAGAAATCCAACTTAAACATTTCCGCCCTCCCCTTTCGAGTGACATCTCTTCCATGATGAGGGTCTGAAGGTGTTAATCTTATTCATGCACAAAGCGCAGTGACATTAAATTTGCGTCTTTTGCGACACATGTATTGTACGTATCTCATGTTCACCGTTACTGCTTGGGCGCCCCTGGCATTAATAAGCCGCATTGTGGCATTAGCCGTAAGGTTGAAAGCTTGGGAAAGACTTTGTGGTTTATAGTACGGATATTACGGTATATAACAATTACATCATGAGTTCTCTTTTTGTAAATGCATATCAAACTGGTAGCCCTTTGCGCTAATCAGTAACAAAGAAGAGGCTCCCGCCTTAAATAGTTGACCCAATTACCTTTACAGCTGGGTTTGGTTTGATTCCACTGTCCCTCTTTAGTACAATGTAATACACTGTAACCCAGTCCAGGTGGCTCCATCAGGTGACCCGGGTTGCAACGGTATGTCACCGTGTGGTTAAACGTAAACTCATGTCCCAGGTACACGCCGTTGGCTATGGGCCCGGGGTCTCCACAGCTTATCACTGCGTAAAATCGAAAAGTTAGGTGCAGTAATGAAATTAGCTTCGATTTGTAATCTAATCTTGTGCTCCAACAGAGTCAAACTGAGTTAGTGCGAGTCTTGAGCATATTCTCTCCCCTACCTGTGCAGTCCGGAGGCTGTCCCGTCCATGTCCCGTTTGTGGTGCAGTGTCTAGTGGTTAGGCCTGATGTTTTGAAGCCCTCCCAGCAGGCATAAGCCACCGAGCTGCCGAAGGTGATGCCGTCACTGAAGACGATCCTGCCTTGGGCTGGGGTGCCGGGGTTCCCGCATGACACAGCTGAGAAACCAAAACATATTCCAGAAATGATGCTTAATCTTATTAATATTGCCAGTGTGAGTGACACCGTCTTCCTGTCACTCAAGGTCAGTCGCATGCATTGTGTGCAACAATAGGATTATCTCTGGAGCCAGATGGAATTAACAACAACAAAAAACCCCGAAAAACTTGTCCTTGAGGAAGAGAAACTAATTAAATATTAAAGGTTGCTGGATAGAATCCCAGCACTGAAAAGCAGACAGTGCGGTATTTTAGCAGTGAGCTGAAAGTGAAACAGATCTTGGCCGCAGGAGTATCTGCCCTTGGTATGACAACCAATACGGTAGCACAAGCATCCATGTTTTGTCCATTTTTATATTTTATGACTGAAATTATGGCTGTATTCTAAAACTTTCAAAACAATCACTTTCAAAATGCCCCATTTTTTGACAGGAAGGACATTATTTTCCTTATCTTGATGTATTTTGAACCTATTTTTATTCTTAACATAAGCTTAGTTATTACAAGTATGTGTCAGATGTTATGGCATATAATTTTGCTTTTTATCAAATACAACTAAGTCATCAAACCTTTCAGCCATCTAAGACAATTTTGCTCTATGAAGGTATTCTTTTTTACTAATAGGACAGTAAAATAAGAAAAAGGGGATACTTAAATAGACACAATGTAAAATGTGATCACTACATGTCACTTCATTTTGTAATGCAACCAAAAAGAAGTAAGTAAGAATAAAAACTACGGAAACTAAAAATGACCGACTCAATATTTTGCCCAGCCTGTCTCAAGGTGTTTGATTTTTTGGGTCACACTTTGCAGCAAGATGGCGGGCCTCTATCTTAGCCTCATGTGCTGTAAAATTACATACAACTCGACCTATGAGTTTTTTTTTTTTTTAAATGCATGTTTATATGATTGTTCGTGTATTTTGTTTACTATTAAAATCAATATTGTTTCTTTTTTAATGAATGACGTAATTGTTTTTTTGTACCTCTGGAAGGCACTAAATAATACACAATGGCGCTTTAAAATTTGCAAAAGAATCAATAAACTGCAGATTAGGCTGTTTCCTAATGTATTGATTCAAGTGTATCAAATTGAAATTTTAACCAGAGGCAAGCAGATTAAAGATACAAATTGGCATACAACTACAGGGAGTGCAGAATTATTAGGCAAATGAGTATTTTGACCACATCATCCTCTTTATGCATGTTGTCTTACTCCAAGCTGTATAGGCTCGAAAGCCTACTACCAATTAAGCATATCAGGTGATGTGCATCTCTGTAATGAGAAGGGGTGTGGTCTAATGACATCAACACCCTATATCAGGTGTGCATAATTATTAGGCAACTTCCTTTCCTTTGGCAAAATGGGTCAGAAGAGGGACTTGACAGGCTCTGAAAAGTCAAAAATAGTGAGATATCTTGCAGAGGGATGCAGCACTCATCGAACAATCAAGCGTTACATTCAAAATAGTCAACAGGGTCGCAAGAAGCATGTAGAAAAACCAAGGCGCAAAATAACTGCCCGTGAACTGAGAAAAGCCAAGCGTACAACTGCCAAGATGCCACTTGCCACCAGTTTTGCCATATTTCAGAGCTGCAACATCACTGGAGTGCCCAAAAGCACAAGGTGTGCAATACTCAGAGACATGGCCAAGGTAAGAAAGGCTGAAAAACGACCACCACTGAACAAGACACACAAGCTGAAACGTCAAGACTGGGCCAAGAAACATCTCAAGACGGATTTCTCTAAGGTTTTATGGACTGATGAAATGAGAGTGAGTCTTGATGGGCCAGATGGATGGGCCCGTGGCTGGATCGGTAAAGGGCAGAGAGCTCCAGTCCGCCTCAGACGCCAGCAAGGTGGAGGTGGGGTACTGGTATGGGCTGGTATCATCGGGTTGAGGATGGACTCAAGCTCAACTCCCAGTCCTACTCCCAGTTTCTGGAAGACACCTTCTTCAAGCAGTGGTACAGGAAGAAGTCCGCATCCTTCAAGAAAAACATGATTTTCATGCAGGACAACGCTCCATCACACGCATCCAAGTACTCCACAGCGTGGCTGGCAAGAAAGGGTCTAAAAGAAGAAAAACTAATGACATGGTCTCCTTGTTCACCTGATCTGAACCCCATAGAGAACCTGTGGTCCCTCATCAAATGTGAGATTTACAAAGAGGGAAAACAGTACACCTCTCTGAACAGTGTCTGGGAGGCTGTGGTTGCTGCTGCACGCAATGTTGATCGTGAACAGATCAAAGCACTGACAGAATCCATGGATGGCAGGCTTTTGAGTGTCCTTGCAAAGAAAGGTGGCTATATTGGTCACTGATTTGTTTTTGTTTTGTTTTTGAATGTCAGAAATGTATATTTGTGAATGTTGAGCTGTTATATTGGTTTCCCTGATGAAAATAAATAATTGAAATGGGTATACATTTGTTTTTTGTTAAGTTGCCTAATAATTATGCACAGTAATAGTCACCTGCACACACAGATATCCTCCTAAAATAGCTAAAACTAAAAAAGCCCCACTCCAACTTCCAAAATATTCAGCTTTGATATTAATGAGACTTTTGGGTTCATTAAGAACATGGTTGTTGTTCGATAATAAAATTAATCCTCAAAAATACAACTTGCCTAATAATTCTGCACTCCCTGTAAATTGTTTAAAACATCGTAACGCCATGCATGTGATTATTTTTAGAGGGATCTGATTTGTCAATGGCATCTTGGATTTCCAATGTATAGTCATCAATTTTAAACTTCGTAAAGATTTACGAGTGATCTTAACGTCTATACCAAAGCAGAACTGTTGATGCTGTTTCACCATATTTGACAAATAAACCCGACTGCATATGCTTAGGGAGCAGCTCACATTTCTGAACAAACAGTGCAAATCATTACAGAGACAACACGTCTTCGGAGATCTGGAAATTGGACAATGTCTTTGCATTTGATGTTGGGGCACGCTGGCGCTTTTTGTTGGCACGCTTTGTAGCTTGTTATCCTCGCTAAGATCACGCTGTGAGATCCAGGCATTAGCATCATCTTCCTTTGTGGAGGCACCATTAACAACTGCCTCATCAAACATGTTTTTCTTTCATGAGAAAAACCACGGTTATTTAGGCGGTCTGCGTTTAATTAGAGAACATTTTTCACAATCCACGGTGCTGCGTTAACATGAAAAGAACAGAGGAGTAGCAAGCCACCACAGCGCATCAACTAATGAGAACATGCCATGATGACACTAAACAGTGATGAGAACATCACTGTGTGGCACATAAAGAAAAGATCGTATATACTGCTTTTTTCAGGTTTTCAGACCTGTTGTGCTTTGCCACAAAGAGGAGCCAAAGTGTACACCTAATAAGACAGATGCGTGTTTGCATCTTTAAATGTGACTGATACGCCTGGTTTTCTAATTCGGCTTTTAAACACCATTAGTGTAATGAAAAACAGACACAAAGAATTTGCGTCACATATACAATCACTCGGACAACCTTGGGAACTAGCTGCAGAAAAAGCACGTGTTTGTGAAAAGCGCAAGACAGGTATTGTAGCATATTTGAGCATTTTGAAATATAACAATAATGGATCGGAAATACACACTTTAGCTTTAAATTGGACATAATAATAACTTGTAATTGTATGACGAATGTTATAATGTTGCATTTTAAAACAATCTTCCACCAAACACTGCTTATTTTACAGCCACATTTTTTGGTTGATGCCAAGTAAAGTAAACAATTATTTCTCAATTACTTGGAGGCATGGAGATTAAAACTGCACATTTTAAACTGAATCCCCACATCAATCCAATTCTGCGTGATCAACCGAAAAATGTCATTTCGAGTTATGAATCAATGTTTCATGTGTATTCCCAATAAAATTGGATACAACGATGGTATACAATCTAATTTATTTAATCCTTACCACTGATGGTAATGTTTTAAAAAATTGAAATATTTAATAAGGACAGGGGGATCATTAAGGCATTGGTGATAAGTAATTATGAATTAAACTTCAAGTTGAGTCTGATCAGGCCGTCTTGGCCTGTGGGACTCTGTAAGCAGGTGGCAGGTATTGAATGGCCAAGCTAAATGCGGCTTCGGCAGTCGGCGAGTCAAAAACTCGGTCATGGGAGGAGTTTGGCGGGGCCATGGAAGGCCACTTGCAAACGGCTCTGACAAAATTCTGGTCCACCATTCGACGTCTCAGTGGAGGGAAAAGCGGTGCGCCATCACGGTGAGGGGGCGCTGCTGACCTCGACGTGGGACATTGTGAAAGGGTGGGCAAAATACTTTCAAGACCTCCTCAATCCACCCAACAAGTCTTCTTCTAGGGAAGCAGAGCAAAATGGTTAAAGTCACTGAGGTGGTTAAATAAGCTCCTCATTGGCAAGGCCCCAGGGGTAGATGAGATCCCCCGGAATTTAATTAAGGCTCTGGATGTTGCAGGCTTGTCATGTTGACACGCCTCTGCGACATTGCCTGGACATTGCGGACAGTAAATCTGGACTGGCCGAGTGGGGTGGCCGTCCCCCTTGCCAAGAAGGAGGACCGGAGAGTTTGTTCAATTACAGGGTAATTCAAACTTCTTAACCTCCCAGTTAAGGTCTATTCGGTGGCACTGTGGAACGGTGTGTCTTTTTGTCCGGGCCACAGAACAGTGGACGCAGCTCTACACACTGTCCAGGATCTTCGACGGTGTATGGGAGTTTTCTCATCCTGTCTACATGTGTTTTGTGGACTTGGAGAAGGCATTCGACGGTTTTCCTCGGGGAACCCTGTGGGGGGAGCCCAAGGAGTATGGGGTAGAGCACAGTCTAATCCAAGATGTGCGACCATTGTATGACCAATGCCACAGTTTGGTCCATCTTGCCAGCAGTAAGTTGGATTCATTTCTAATGGGAGTTGGAAGGCTGCCCTTTGTCACTAATTCTATTAATCACTTTTATGGAAATAATTTCTAAGAGCAGCATTGGTGGTGAGGGGATTCGGTTTGAGGGCTTCAGCATTGATTTTTGTAGATGATGTCGAACTGTTGGCTTCCTTGAGCCATGATCTTCAACTCTCACTGGAGCAGTTTGCAGTCGAGTGTGAAGTGGTCGGGATGAAGACCAGCGCCTCCAAGTCCAAAACCATGGTGGCATGCTCTTTCCGGGTCAGGAAGTAGAATCTGACCCCAGTGGATGAAATCAAGTATTTCAGGGTCAGATAAAATGGGAGAATGACAGACGGATCGGTGTAGCGTCTGCTGTCATACAGACCCTGTTGTGGTTAAAAAGGAGCTGAGCTAAAAGGCAAGGTTCTTAATTTACCAATCGATATAAATTCGATCCCTCATCTATGGTCATGAAGTAGGTCATGACCAAAACAACAAGATCCCTGATACAAACTACCGAAACAAGTTTACTCTACAGGGTGGCTGGGCTCTCCGGTCATGAGGGCGGGACTAAATGTAAAGTCGCTGCTCCTCCGCATTGAAAGGAATCAACCAAGGTGGCTCGGGCAACTGATAAGCATGCCACATGGAGGCCTCCCTCAGGATGTGTTCTGGCATGTCTCACAAGCAGGAGGCCCCAGGGACGAACCAGACCACGCTGGAGAGACTATGTCTCTAGGCTGGCCTACGAACGCCTTGGGATCAAGTGGCTGGGGATAGGGAGGTCTTGGTTTCCCTACTGAGGGTGCTGCCCCCGTGACCCGACCCCAGATAGGCGGAATATAATAGATGGATGGATGGATGTAATTCAATATGTTCTGGCGTGTGTGGAGATCACACACATCACCCTGTGTATGTAAGCCAAGGAAGTAGATCCACCGGATATCGAGTTTAGGGCATAAACACTAGTTCCAACGAAAACTCTAACCCTAATTCCAACCAAACCCTAACCCAAGTTCCAACCAAAACCCTAGCCTTAGCTTTTACCAAAAGCCTTAATCCAACTGGAACCCAGACCCCTTAACCATAAGTTTGTACTGGCCTAACTGGATATTTATTTTTTCATTCTGTTTAATTTATTTTTTCATTTAATTCAGTTAACATTGAACCCCTAAAAGCCTAATCATACCTCAAACCAAACTCTGACCCTAGCTCCAACCAAGCTTTTTACCCTCGCTTTAACAAAAAACGTGCTTCCACCCAAAAATCTAACACTATAACCCTATGTTTGAACTGGCATGACTAACATCAAATCCCTAACTTTGTGTCAGAACGTTAAGGGGTTAAGGTACTGTGTATCTTTAAAACTCTTTCTGTGTGCTCTCATTATTTATAAATATCCTATGTTTGTTACAATGCGGCCACATGTTGCCTGAAGTCAGGTGCGGCCTATGTATGTACAAAAGGATTTTTCCTTTAAAAATGTACTGGCATCTTAACAGTTGAGCTACCGGTAAAAACAATTCAAACACCTAATTTAGCGCTGAGACCCTATCCCCTTAACCCTAGCTCCAAACCCCTAACCCTAGCTCCAACCAAAACACAATTTCCAACGTAACCTCAGAACCTAAAGTTTTTACTGGCATGATAGGGGATCAAACCCATAAACCTGTGTGTCCAGGTCAAGGAGCTTACCAATTGAGCTAAAGGTTCAATTACCTACTGTAGTTAAAGGCTTAAACCCTAGCTCCAACCAAAACCGTAAGCCAACTAAAACCCTAAACCAGAGGTGGGCAAACTAGGCCTGTGGGCCACATGCAGTCCCACAGGTTTTTTAAGCCGGCCAGCCAAACGAAAATGGTAAAAATATGAGTATATAATAGTAAGTAAAGTGCAACTAATTAAAGTTTTATGGGGCGGCATTAGCTCAGGAGGTAGAGCGCTTGTCTAGGGATCAAGATCATTGACTTGAAAAGCACTGTATAAATGCAGATAATTTAATTTCATTTCAAAAATTTAGATTTTTTTGGGGGTGCCAGCTTTGTACCCATTGTCCATTTGGGTACCTACTACAAAAAACATTACTACAAAAATAGGGCAAACTTACTACAAAACTCATTATTACAATGAATGCTTAATATATTAGTTTGCTTTCATTATGAAAAAAAAAAACACCGCAGAACATACTACAAAAATACTACTACAGTCATACTATAATGTGAAATACTAATACAGAAATATTACAAAAATTCAGAAATACTACAAAAATACTACAGAAATACTACTAGAGACATACCACAAAAATACATCTGCAGTAATACGACAACATACTACAAAAATACTATGAAAATACTGTTATGTAAATGTTAAGGAAATAATACAAAAATTTCGCATGAATCCCACAAAATAATGCAAAAAAAAATAAAATACCACTACAGAAATAGTACAGAAGTACTGCAGAAATAGTACAAAAGTACTGCAGAACTATAACAAATTTACTACAGTAAGACTTCTACCGAAATACGACAAAAATACAGCTACAGTAATATACAAACCACTGCAAAAATACAATTTAAATACTACAGAAGTATGGCAAAAAATCCTGCAGAAATAATACAAAAACTATGCAATCACAGTAATATTACAACAGAAATACTACTACAAAAACACTAAACAGAAATATTATAAGACGCAAATACCACTAAAAAACACTATAATTACAAAAAATACTACAACAGAAATACCACAGAAATAATACAAAAATACTCATTTGGAAATACTACAGAAAATAATTACAGTAACACTACAAAACTAAATATCTAATGAAGTGATTAAATTAGGGACTAATATGTCATTTTGCTTTAATTGTGATTGCTTGAAAATCAATTTGATGTGACTAATCCTCTTAAAACAAATCTTAAAATAAATACAACATGTAGACGTCTGTAGGTATAGTTATTCATACGTGTGAAAAATCAGATAGGTGTCCAGGACCGGCCCCTTGCCCAAATATTTTAGCCCAATTCAGTCAGCGACTCTAAAATGCTGTCGAACCCTACCCCAATTCCAACCTAACCCTAGCTTACCTGCAAGATTGCACATACATGGCTGGAGATCAAACCGATAACTGTGTGTGGAATGTAAGTCATATCTGTTGAGCTATCGGTAATAAAAATTCATATACCTAGTTAAGGGCTGAAACCCTGGCCCCTTAGCCATAACCCCAACCAAAATCCCAACTCACACAAAAACCACAACTATACAGTAGCTCCAACACCTAGTTTATAGCTAAAATACTATAAAGTACACATGTGGAAACCATTGCTGCCTTGAACTAACAAGTTCTGTACTAACAAGCCAGAATATTCTATTCTATTTGTCTTTATCTGTTTTATTTGAATAAAAACACAACTGCTCACTCCAGCGCTTCCTTTACCTGTCGCATGCCCGGATGTTAAACAAACACGAGGAAGGCGGGGAAAGCTATACTCTTTCAACAAGTAGAGTAACACTAGCTCTTTTATTTTTAATATTTCTAATAAACTAGACAATTGAACAACTGTAGGTCAAAATTGGATAACGATGCCCCTTCTCTTTTTGGGTTTCTCCACATCGCTCTGAGGACCCACTTTAATTCCCTCAAAACTCTCAATGGTTTAAGAGGCATCTTTGGAAGCTGCTGTTGTTTGGGATCCCTTTGTTAAGCCAGAAATGGGAAATCCTGTGCAGTCACAAACTAAAATCCTCTAGATCTAGGCCAATTACACACACACCTGCACTCTTCAGTTGTCTTCCTTTTCAGATACTTCTCATAGCTAGAGCTATTGTTTCAGATGACATTTAATACCTCATGCATGTTCTATTGCAGTTTTGTTTTTTCTTTTGTTGCTGTCTGATATTATTTAGAGCACGGATGAGTAAATATTCGATCCCTGGGCACATTTCACAACAATACAGCAAATATGCAAAAATAATTAGAAGCTTACAGATCCCAATAAGCCAAGTGGGTTGAATGGTATTATTTTCTTTAAATAAAATATTAAGTTACTCAACTTGGGAGGCTAAGCTGATTTATTTCTATGTTTCTAAAGAATTACGACTATATTTTAGCAAAGCAAAAGGATTACTGACATTTTGCTTTTTCATCAGGTTATTTCTTACACGTTTTCTTTAGAAAAGAGAGATATCGCAACCACAGGGACACATTTGTTAACTCATCTCATCTCATCTCATTAGCTGTACCGCTTATCCTTATTAGGGTCACGGGGGGGCTGGAGCCCATCCCAGCCATCTCCGGGCAGTGGGCCTGAACTGGTTGCCAGCCAATCGCAACATTTGTTAACTGTACTGATTAATTTTCGAATAATTTTATAATGACAATATTTTGAGGATTTTGCATGTCTGGTCTGTTTTTCCAACCCAATGTCATCAGGTGATCACATTGTTAAATTAGCCTGGAAAAAAAAAAAACCTTCAAAAACGTAGTTGTCTTATGGTTGCACGATAACATTTTCAATGATTGTGTTGGGATTAGCTCAAGAGGTAGAGCGCTCATCTTGGGATCAAGGTGTCGCAGTTTCGATTCCCGGCTCTACCGTGTTATATGTCGAAGTGTCCTTAGGAAAGACACTGAATCCCTAACGCCCCCAATAAGCCTGGCATGGCTGACTCCCCATTGGTGTGTGAGTATGTGTGTGAATGGGTAAGTGTGAAGCACATTGTAAAGTGCTTTGGGAGGTCTTCATTGACTTAAAAAGTGCTATATAAGTGCAGACCACTTTTTTTTTTTTTTTTTTTAAATGGTGGTATTGCAAACTAGGGATTATCATTTTAAACTAGACAGCCTCTGAAAGCGGTTTCATTACGTTTTAAATAATAACTGTGATATTTGGTTTAACTGCCACAGAGGTATTGTATAACTCATGGTATAATTTGCTTAAAACAACCTCCACAGAAAACATTTTAAAACTGCAAAGTTGGGATTTTTGTATAAAGCATCTCTGTCCATAAAACATGTATTTTTCTCAAGAACACCACAAACAAATTCAGTCGTTTTGTATCCAACAAAGAAGATTGAACCCATCTTTTCATTTCTTTCTTATCATTTCCTTTCACCTATCTGTATATTTGACCAAAGAGTTCTTTAAATCATTGTTTTTCCACCAAGGTGCCACAAAACCATATCTATTGTGCGGCAAAAACATCTTCCAAAGTAAGAAATACCTAAAATTATCTCAAATAACTAAAACCATTCATTTGCCAAACAGATGTTGCTCATTATCTTTTGCATGTTGTAAGATACAGTCTGAGTACACCCCTCACATTTATCCAAAGATTTTATATAGTGTTTAGTAGGACAATACTGAAGAAACATTGCTTTGACACAATGATAGGCAGTCTGTTTAAAGCTTTTACAGCAGTGTAAATTTATTTTTACCCTCAAAAAACTCAAATCTAGCCATCAATAACTAGACCCCTTTGCAACCATAGTGACTACACCCTAAAGTGAAAGTTCCTGAAGTGTATGGTTTGAGTGCTTTCAGAATGAACCCCCACCTCTTCAATCTCTGCTGTAATGCTGACAGCACTCCTTTGCCAATCTTTTTTAGATAGCATTTGGATGTCAAGCTGTGCACGTTCACTTCAGCTTCTTTGGACGTCCAACACGAGCCCCGTTTGTAAGTGCATCCCGATTTTTTAAAACGCTGCAGGATCTTGGCCACTATCCTGCAGCTCAGTTTCAGGGTGTTGCCGATTATCTTGAAGCTTTGGGAAGCCGTATGTAATGTCACAATTCATTTTTTAAGGTTTACAGAGAGTTTCTTGCCATTGTGTGCCATCTTGTTATTTTTAGTGACCAGTATGGCAGAGTGTAATACAAATTTGACACATCTGCTCAGTATTCATACCTGATACATGGTATTTTGGAGGGAAAATGACAAGCAGTGCTTTGTTTTGACATATAGGGGTGTCGTGTGTTTGGGTTGTACTCAGTTTTGTTGACATGGGTTTAGTTATTGGTGGCTATATTTTGAGTTTCCTTTATTAAGGAACACATGCATTTACTTTGCTATATAAGCTATACATAAACTTATTTTTATTGTGTTAAAGTGATGTTTTTTCAGTGATGTTTTATCAAACAACATAATTAAATATCTGCAGAAATGTGAGGGGTTTACTCACTTTAATGTTATAGTATAATTAGCTTTTTTTGTGTGTGAAATTTGTAGGATTCAGATGTTTTAAAACAAAGCTCAAACTGGAAAATAAAATGAGTAATTTCAATTATTTATGGTATTTTACTATACAAAAAAAGGCATAGTGCAGTATTTTTATCTTTTTTATTTTACATCTTATACAATTTACTGGTAAAAATGAATTGAATCATCTAAAATTTATGAATAATGTACATTTTTTTTTAAATTTTATTACACTCAAAAATTAGGATTTTTCTTCAACATTGTCTACCACTTTAGATGTAGTCTATGAAAAATGTGTGCCATGGCCAAAAAAAAGCTTAAGAAACTGCTTTGGACACACTTAATCAAATTCAGTGTTTGTTCCCCTTTTTCATGGCCAAATTCAAGCACTTTTTAAGGACCTTCAAAGAATCATTAAATCATGTTCTTTTTTTTGCAAAGCTACAAATATTTCTGCTATTGAAATATGGATTTGTGTATCATGTGTGCATTTATCAAGAGGTATGACTTTAAGATCTTGAGTAAGTCGCGAATATTTGTCTATATCCCCATATAGGTGTTGGGTAAAAACATTTAAATAGAATTTACTTTTATTGTCATTCTTTGTAACCATGCACACAGAACGAAATGTCGATACACCTGACCCGTACAGTTAAACTGTAGCGAGGCGATGCAGCCACAGCCAAACAGGGCGCAGCCATTTTAGTCATTAGGTGACCAAACCCCCCAATTCCAACCCTTAACGCTGAGCGCCAAGCAGGGAGGCAATGAGTACCAATGTTGTTAGGTATGACTCAGCCGAGGCTTGAACCAGCGACCTCCCAGTCTCAGAGCGGGCGCCCTACCATCTAGGCTACCGAGCTGGTACATATACTTATAGTTGTAGGATGTTTTTCCCTTCACAATTTACGATTGGACAATGCTACCGTATTTATTTGCCATGGCCCATAATAAATGTCAATAATTGATCCATAGTCCTTGCACTAATACACATTTCATAGTGCCCTGTACAGACTTATAC
Source organism: Urocampus carinirostris (assembly GCF_059441175.1). Lineage (NCBI taxonomy): Eukaryota > Metazoa > Chordata > Actinopteri > Syngnathiformes > Syngnathidae > Urocampus > Urocampus carinirostris. The sequence goes on from NC_142352.1 coordinate 44,043,540, forward strand.
CAGCTGCAGTTAATCACGAGGGAAGATGAAATGCACTTCACCCAAAATTCAAACAATTTTAAATCTTTGAATACACAACATTGAAATTCAAGCATTTTGAGGATTTCAAGCAAATCCGGGCTAGTGTTTGGGGACTTGTGGGCATAAAACCGGGCTAGTGTTTGGGGATTTGTGCCCGCCACTAGTGGCTGAAATCCGGGCTAGTGTTTGGGGACTTGTGGGCGTAAAACCGGGCTGGTGTTTGGGGACTTGTGCCCGCCACTATTATTCTTAAATCGGATTGATGTATCAAGATGGATATTCTCAAAAGCAAGATCTACAAAAGCAAATACTAATAGCAGAATTGCATGAACATTGAAAAATTGCACTTGTGTTTACTCTCCAGCACCCCCACCCCCTTAATTGTGAGAGAAATGAGGAGTGCGAGTATTTCACATCACTCCAAGTCCCCCCCCTTGTGTAAACGCTTGCTGCTGAGCTGGTTCACCTTGACACACGGGCTGCGTTCCACTCCAGGTGCCATTGTGGAGGCACGTCCTCTCAGCAGAGCCAATCAGGTTGTATCCTGCCTCGCAACTAAAACGAAGCAGGCTCTTGCTTTTAAACTCCTCTCCTCCTAAACGGGCACCGTGGGGAGGAACCCCAGTGTCCCCGCACATCCCTGGATTCAGACCTAAAGTGAGAGAGACACTTAAAGTTAATGTCTGGAACGCTAACAGGCTAGAAAGGTGGCCGCTCGCGTACATTTGGTAAGAAAAAATATTGCCAGAAATACTGCATTTGATGTAACAAATGTGATGTTACATGTGCCAAATATCCAGTTCGGGGGTGAGCAACCCTTGGGTCAGGAGCCGCATGCGGCTGTTAAGTGCTGCCGAGTGGCTCCCCGGCGTTTTTTAAAAATCAAAAAAGATCAAGGATGGACATATTTTTTTCCACTTGAATGTTGTTTCTGTAGGAGGATAAGCACTCTTAACATTGTCAAATGCAGTAAAAATGCTTAGAATAGATATTACATTTCAGCTAGGGGTGTAACTATGTAACTGTGAAACTAGAGGGAAAATCAGCTCGTACGAGGGACGAATGGTAGATAAAAAAAACTAAATGTTTTTTTCCTCACAGTCCTTTTGCCATTTTTTTTTTAAACCAAAGTAAATAGTAGTTTAAAAAGTTTGCTCACTCCTGTCCTAGTGTCTCCTTAGACTGGGTAGAAAAAGGGGGTCTAAACCCCAGTGTCTTCCTGAATGTTTTCAGTGACTGTACACTGTCATCCCTTTCTGAGTGAATAAGGATTATTCCGTGTACTTTGTAGCACCTGTTTTCAGTTGCATTACACAACACAGCAAACTGTAGAGGTTAAATATTACACACTGTCCATTTCAATGATCAATTCAAATGTTTGCAACTGTATGTAACAGCTCTCAGAACATAATCTAGTTCACGGGATGAAGGATATCCACTTTATTATGTGTTTTAGCAATACTTCATAACAATAGCCTATGATTGTAAACTTTTGCATTATGAAAACATTAATATACTGTACAATGATTTCCTCAATTAAAAAGCAAATGCAGGTCATGACTATTCAATAGTATATTTACAAAAAATTATAACAACTTGGACTGTAATAACCAGCGATTCTAATTAGGATAAGCTGTGCAGAAAATGGATGGTTGGACTTTAACATTTTCTTCTACATTATCCTGAACTATTTTCAATAACTTCACATTAATGATCGTGTATAACAGATATGTGTTTCCTGAGTGAAAAAAAAATCAGTATTTACACAAAATGGTACACACTTATTATAAACTGTTGTTTTACAAAACAATAGCTTCTCGCATAGTTTCTTTCGAAATAGCAATAATCTATCGATATTTAAGACAATAACATCACACAAGTGATGGATATTGCTGGAGATAGAGATCTAGTGGTAGTCTAGCATGCTTAGCATACTGAAAGCAAATGCATAATAGTGCATTTGAATTGGTTAAAAAATAAGACTGGAGGAAAATGCATTTGTTTTATGATGTCATTTTGTTACCAATCCATACAGAATATACAGTGGCATTTACATACCAGGCGGTACCTGTGCAAACTAGCATAACTTTGCATTAAGGCTATAGTAAATTGTTCTCGCAGTTAAAGCGCTGAACGTATCACAACTTTAGAAGCTTAAATTCCACTGGTAGGGATTTGTGACTTTAAGAGCTCCCATCGAGACGTCGTGCATGTCAATGAGTTCCCCAAGCTGCAGGATGAATTCTCGCCCGCTGAGCCTTGTGGTCCGAGGCAAGTCGAGCAAGCTTATTGCATTCTGGCTGTTGTGACTTTTGACGCTGTCCTCAGAAAAGATTGGTCATAGTGGGAAAAGGTGAATGTTTTAGCCACATTTTTTGAAAACATGAGTAGCAAATAAGGGACAATTTGTCTTTTTCTCCTTGAGCACTTGGTCAGGATAAAGTATTGTTTATCGATGGATAGTGCAGTTTTTGCATCAGGTTTTTGAAAAAATAGAAGAATGAAATACAGAGACCCCTTGCTATTTCATGCTTTGGTCATCACGGTTTCACTGCTTGGCGGATTTTAAATTGAATTGTCTTCATTGTCATTGATGTCAAAGTATCCGGCATTGTCTTCTGTCTGAGCAGACAGCACTCAATCAGCAAATGCTATCACGGGGGCAGGTTAGGGAGGGCTATGTGTGTTGGGTGAGCATGATTGTGTGCGTGGCTGTGATTTGCTGGTGTAGCCTAAGCAAATGGCGCCAGCTAGATTTTAGCGGCTTGTTACATTGAAATGAATTCAATCAGACTCTAAGGAAAATCAGAAGAGCGCAAAAGAAATGCAGATGACCTGCGAGTGCTCCGTGGATTATTTAGGCCAAAACTCTCCAACGCCACCCCTGCCGAGCCTGTATCTCACCAACGCCAGAACCATTACCCTTAAATAGATGATCTGGAGTTACAACTCCTAGGAAACCGCTACTCATGTGATTCTTGTATATTAATCATCACGGAAACCTGGCTTAACCGGCAATCCCGAAAGCTAGCTTGCAGCTAGCCGGCCGCTCTCTAAATTGCTTTCTAACACTGAAAGGAGAAGCACTCTTAATTGCATTGTACTCTTCTATAAGGGAAATAAAGACCATTCATTTAACTGAAATTCTGTGTTCTGTGATTATATTTTAAGATGTATAGTTGTTATTTTGTTACATTCTCATACTCTCAGTCTGTAAGAACGGCATCTCGAGGTAAGTCCGAACCTTAGGGGCTTTTATGAATGTGCAATGCTACTTCGCAGTTTTACTAATCATGAGGATTACTGATAATTACTGTATGTCTTTTTTGTAGTAACGGTTTACTATTATTTAGATGCATGATAGGAACAAAAAAGAAGGAAGACCCTGAGAGAATTTGACATTTTGTGAAAACAGCATGAATCTGGAAAAAGTCGAAGGGCATTTGATGACCTTTCTTGGAATGACATGGACAAGTCCGCCTGAGAAATATTAAAGATCCTCAATGAAGAAGGCCTCGGACAAGTAGTGCCAGCTTTTATTATTCATAAGTGTCATGAGTCGGAATAAAAGAGATTAAAGCAATGGCATTGGCCATTATGCAGTAACCTGAATACTATAAGATGTAAAAATATTAGGCCATAGGCATTCACATTTAAAAAGATGCCAGTATTATAACTAGTTAACTTATAATGTTAAATCCTACTGCATCATCCAAAACATAAATTATTGTAAAATACTCAGCTTTTTGGTTGAGTTCTAATACCTTTCCCAACCAATTTGATTCCATCTACCCCATTATGCTTCTTAGTGTCTGTCATTGTTTGAGTTATTTTTAGATATTGAGTTTTGTGAATTCCGTGTACTGGGAAAGCCACTCTGGACTTTCTAAATTTTCATTAATCTGTTTTAAAGATACAGTTTGTTTCAGTGTGCTCATTAGATCCAAAATGCATCATATTTCCCTTTTGACGTTGATTTCTGTTGAGATGCTGTTGGGAGATGCTGTGACCCACAAGGCTTGTGCATTTAGAAACAAGCTGCTTTGTTTACTCAGCTTGTATGTGGAGCAATATTTGTAACCAAATGCATTTTCCTAACTCCTGTGCACATTTCATACACATAGGAGGGTAAACTTTATGAGAGCTGAGCAACTTTACCGGTGCAGTAGGGTGGTGCACCACTCCAAGTGCCATCCTCTTGACACCACCGTGTAGCATTGCCCACTAGCGTTCCTCCTGGCAGGCAAGAGTACTGCAGAACAGTGCCGTAAGTCCAGCTGTGCATTGTAGGAATGATAACGTTTGGAGGCACACCGGGGTCACCACAAGAAATGGCTAAAAGAGAGAAATTATAAATGTTTATGTTCTGTACACAACCAAACATGTCAAAATCGATTCACACCGCTGGTGCCACAATTCTGAACTGCAATTACTGAGGCAAAAATCAATCGTACTGTGGAAGCGAATTAGTAGATACTTTGGCGGGTTATTTAATTACGAAATATTACATTTCAAAACAAATACCATTGTTATTTATCCTTTGATATCCGGGAAATCTTTACATAACGTCAATGGGATGGACATAACAGACAAAGCCTTTGATTTTCCTCTCCGATTTTTGAAAAATTGACATTTTACAGAGGTCAGGCAGCACGGCTCTGCAGATGGCGCGGATATGAAATTGCCCTGGCTTTTCTATTTCTGCCATACAATTGGTCCACCGACACCAAGCCAAAGTTGGATTACTCTGTCCTTTCCTTGCCCTCAGTCACCTGCTTCTTTCCTCCCAATTTTTTGATAAGACCCTGTTCAAGGAATCTAATGCCCTCTGCCCCACATCTACCTTGCCCTCTTTGTCCCATTTCTCATTTCTACTTCTATGGCGTCATGTTCTTATTGTATTGTTGGTGCGTGCACAATAAGGCATGTTCTCTTGGTTACACTTGACTCTCATCTCTCTGCCTTATCAGCTACAGTACATACCGACTCAGCTTGAAAAGTTTTTCAACTTGAAGGAAAATGTATTTTTATTTTTTAAGCAATTGGTAATGAAGTCAAACTAAATAAAAAAACATTTAGGCTCTATTCTTTAAAGTAAAATGAGAATATGTCTATATTAAGTATTAAATTATTACCAAGTGATGAAAAGTATTGAAAACGACAATATTATTTGTTGGTTGGTTTTTATTCAATTTCCTTTTTCTTCATGTTGCAACAAAAATCATATAACATAATGAACAAGTCACCTGAAAATAAAAAAGGGATGACAGGTTGAAACGAAAAGTCTATAAGAGAAACGTCCCTTAAATAACTTTGGACGCTTCTTCAATCAACCAAATAAACAAATTATCATATTGTACATCTTTATAACAATCATTTGTTAATATATTAAAAAAAAACACTATTGAATCACAATATAGTGAAAGGAAGTCCGTCTATTTTTAGAGAACCGGCTTTTTCGGCTCAACTCGTTAAAGAGAGCCGGCTCTCATTTGGCTCACTCTCTTTGATGCATTATATTACGAATTATGATGTTGTATAAAAGGAGTTAAGAAAAAAAGGAAGTATAAAAGGAGAAAATGAAAAAAAAAAACTGGTTTGTGGTTATCCATTTTTATCAGTATATTAACAACAATAATTTTATGCAGAAAATGAAATAATAATTTGAATTAGAGAATGTATTATTCTACTTTATTATATTTGCATGTATTTTTTTTCTTCTACAGTGAGCGTCCAAGCGACTTCATATTTGAACTTTTTTTATAATAAACCTCATTTGTGTCGAGCAACTCAGTATCTCACAACAAAAAGTTATTTAAAAATATATGATATAACGAAACACGTGTACAATACAACATATTAAACTACATAAACAAACACATTTGAAAAAAAAATATGGGCATGGAGCCCTGGAGCTTGACAGGTATGTTAACCCAGAGCCTCATTTATATAAGACATTGCACAAAACATGACAGTAGGTCAACTAGGCTACAATTAGGTGATTTCCCCCACCTCTTGCTAGCTAAATATAAAAAGAGATGCCTTACAATACGGGAAGTTGAACAATAGCATTTTTATGGTTTTGCTAGACTCTAGGTGTCAAACTCATTTTAACTCGGGGGCCACACGATAGAACAAACATTCTGTCGGGGGCCGGACTAGTAGATTAGAGAGAAAGAAAAAGAGAGATGAAGAAATAAGAGAAAGGGAGAGGGAAAAGAAGGTAGAGGGCAGGACAAAGAAAGAGAGGGAGAGAGCATGAGAAACAAAAGAGATAAAAAGAGAAGTCGTGAGAGAGGGGGAAAGAAAGGGGGAGGAAAAAAGAAATCCAAAGAGAAATAGAAAGACAGATGGAGAGAAAAGAGAAAAGAAAGCGCTAATGGTAGGAAGAGAGAAAGAAAAAAGGAAAAAATGAAGTTAGCGCAAAAGAAGTCAAAAAGACACAGCAAGAAGAACAGACAAAGAGCAACAAAGGAACAGAAAAAGAGAGACACAGAGAGTGAAAGAGACGGAGAGTGGGAGAAAAGGTGTGGGAGAAAAGGTGAGAGAGAAAGAGAGAATGAGAGAGATAAATAAATACAAGTACAGTGTCTTTGTGAGAGGCACCTGGCTTTGGCAAATAGAGTTGACATATTTCAACCTGCAGCTTGTTTTTCTCTTGTGCTTCTCTGAGTGTTGTCTCGCGAGCCGGATTCAATCCCTTAGCGGGCCTGATCTGGCCCGCGGGCCGCCTGTTTGACACCTGTGTGCTAGAGGATGTGGCTCACGGGAGACTTCGAAGGGAACTGATTTGAATTTTTATCACTGGTGTTCCACGAGCCTTTTATAGGCATAAAAGGGCGGTTTACTTGTGTGCGCCAGCTTAAGAGTTGATAGTGATTTCTAAAGAGAAACAGGTGTGGGACGGACGTGCACACTATTTTATAAATCAGGAAGTTTTTGTTTGCACGTACTTTTTGTATTTCCTCCGTACTCCACCTTTAGTAAGCTTTTCCTATATGAGTTTTATAAAGGAAGCCCCTGGGGTATGAACAATTAGGATTGGCATGGTCTCTAAGTTGTATGTTTTAAGGTAGCATTTATGAAATGTCTCTCTTTGGTTGAACCATCAGGGTGAAGTATGCTGAGAGCACGGCAGCAGTCAGGAAAAAACATACATAGAGTAATCAACACAGCCCAGAAGATCATTGGCTGCTCTCTGCCCAGTGTGGATGACAATGTCGGCATTTTACAGTTTCTGATAAATTGTTTTTTAAAATGATGTCATGATTACCAATTGGAATCAACTGCTCATCTGATTGGCTCCCTGTCCCTATTTAAATCCAGTCCTGTCACTCTCCTGTTGTCCGTCCGTCTGCTAACCTATGTTGATACAAGGCAAGCCTTTTTGACCCTGAATCCCGCCTGTCCAGTTTTTGCTCCCATTTTTCCACCTGTCCGTTCCTGATCTCCCCGTCTGTCTACGGCTACGACCTGTTTTTTGATTCTGACCACGTCTGCTCTCCCGTCCCGGCTTACGACCCGTTTCTGACCTCGACCACCTTTTTGCTCTCCTGTCCCGGCAATCGACCTGTTTTCCGTCCTTGACACCGCCATCGGTCGCTGCAGAAGATCCACCTCTGTATTTGGATCACAATCCCATTGCGAGAGTGACTTGCTTCCCGCGCCCAGCGAGCACCGGATCGTGGGCACAGCCCTTCCTCTTTCTTTCAATAAAACTTGTGGCAAATGTTACACAATGGAGTCCTGATTCCATTCTGGTCATGACAAATCATTCTCCTCCTCACTCTCTCACAACAATATTAGTGTGTAAAACCTGTGACAAACGCGCATTTTCTTGTGAAAAGTTTAAAGTGGGATTGGACGTGCACCAAGAGTGAACTACACGAGCCTGACAAGATCAGTTCCCGTAATGTTGTTTCTGAGTTGAGAAATCACCTGTCTCCATGTTTTGGTTTGGGGTGGTATTTCTTGAACGCGGCTGAACCTTTAGTCCTGTAATGTTTAAATCATTGATTTGAGCAAATTGTTCAAAATAATCAGCCTTATTTTGTAGTATTATAATTTTGTCTTTCAGTTCGTTTTGAAGTTGTTGATTTTCTTTGATACTCTGTCGATTTGTTGGATTACCTTTTTGGTTTTCTCAAGTTTGTTATCCATGTTCACTACGATGATCTTAAGTCCCATGAAGTCTTTCTTCTTTTATTTGATTTATTTCCGTATATCCTCCAGCTCTTTTTTCGTTTCCATCAGTTTGTTCAGCATTTTCACCATTTTCTCTATTTTGCAATCCATCATATCAAAGCAATCATAGCTCTTTTGAAATCCCTCTTTTATAGCTGATTTTATTGAGTCTAATTTGTCTGCTATTCTTGTTTTGGGCATTTTATCGTATTTTTTAAATGTAGGTTAGCGAGAAATCCAAAGCAATAAAAAGAATGTGAAGAGCAGAACAAAATTCTGGAGGAGTTTTGAAGAAGTGACTTTTCTTGTGAGTCTTCGGAAGAAGAATGATTGAATGTTGAAAATTGACAAAAGACAAGTTTGAATAAATAGTCCCGATCTCTAATATCTTTTTTTAAGACACATTTACAGTATTAAATGATTCTGATTGTCAGATGACAATAATTCGATACTATCATTGATTACATGAGGACTTGTTATACAGTAATCCCTCGCTGTATTGCAGTTAATTGCGGTTTCAATATCTCTCGGATTTTTATCAAGCATTTGTTCTGGAGAAGACAACACACAGGAAAGGCTATCACGTAGTGGAGGGCTGCGTGTGTGTTGAGTGGGCGAGACTGTGATATTCCGGTGCAAGCTGTCAGTCAAATAGCCGGGTGGGTGGGCGCACAGAACACTGTGTCTCACCACTCAAAACAAACCACAAAACACAGCTACAGCTAGAATTTTAGCGCCTCGTTAAATTGAAAAAAGAAAAAAATCAATTAAATCGGAAAGTCAGAGGACCTCAAACAATGCTGCTCACCAGCAGGTGCTATCCGGATTGTTATCGAATCGGGAAAAACTAATGCGGTGTCTGGAGAGCAATCAGAAGCAGCAGGTCCAGCCTAGTGCTATGGCTAGGCTAAGTAAGAAGCCAACCCATAACTCACCAACGCCAGATTCATTACCCATGAAACAACTCATCTAAAACCACTACATTTGTGACATTTGTATAAAAGGAGAAGCCCTCCAAATTTATTGTACTATTGTATAATCACCATTCATTCATTCATTAATCTGCAATTCTGTGTTCTGTGTTTTTATTTATAAGTCTATAGTTGCTGTTTTGTTACAGTCATATATGTTACTGATATGTAAAAATAAACGAATAAATAAATGAATGATCCGACTTTGCGGGATTTGATTATTGCGGGACTTTTTGGGAACGCTACACTGCCCAAAAAAAAGGGATTACTGTACCTCCAAAAAGGGCAGAGTATCTGGTTTCTGTTCATCCCTACTTTTTGAAAATAATAAAATTAAATAAATAACATCAGTTGACTTCAATTTAGATTAACATAACAAAATTATTTTCCAAATGGAGCATTTAAATGAGCAATGAAAATTTCAAAATGAATTGAAACAGTGATGGAAGTGGATGTACAAGTGGCAGACAAGTCATCAACCGCAAGAGGAATTGTTTAAATTAGTTTAAGATGAGTGTCTGAGAATAAGAGATACCTGTATGTCTATGTGTCCATTTTAAAATATTTAGTTTGAATCTCTGTTCCACCTCCTAAAAATATTTTAGAAGGTCAGGACCAATGTTCCCTCTAAGCTGCGTGCGTGCGCAATCGCGCACTGCCCAGAGCTTTTCCGCGCACAAGAAAATCTAGCCAGCGCACAAAAATCTGGGCTCGAAATTGCTAATTAAGAAGCCAATTAAGTCAAAGTTACAGTGCATGAAGGTACAAATACAAGGGTTCCCCTGACATTGTGTTCTAAATGCGGTATTTTGAAATCAAGGTCGAAGTAGAACGAAGTTGAGTAAAGTCAGTAGAGTTTTTCGAGAACCGGCTTCTTCGGCTCGGCTCACCAAAGAGAACCGGCTCTTTCGGGTCCCAAACGGCTCTTCAGGTTGTTTTTGCTTCTTTAATCCTTACACGACCAAATATTGTGTAAAATTGTGCACAAAATGACTTAAAGGAAGCGGGAATAGAACACAAAAGAAAAAAATACCAAAATGAAAAAGTAGTGAAAAGCTGAGAAAAAAAGAAACAAAAGGAAGAGAAAAAAGAAGGAAAAATTCAGAAAAAAGCCAGAAAAAAAGGAAAAGAAAGAAAAAAAAGAAAAAAGGTAAATAAAGAACAAAAAGAAAAAAGTAACAGCAAGGAAAAAATAAACACAATGAGATTTTTTTAAAGGAATTTAAAAAAAATAGAAAAAACAGGGAAAAAGAAGAAAAAGTTTATGTTGCATTCAAATAATTTCCAACTATACCAAGTCAATCTTGTTGCCAACATTGTACTTTCACTAAAAAGTGTGATTAAATACAGATGTGTATAGTGCAACCGACTAAATAAGCCCCCAAATATGTTATAATGCGACAAAAGATACCAGGGAAAAAAATAAATGGAAATCTTGTGAAAGAATTGTAAAAATGAATGACGTTTTTAGGCAACACAACCTTTGCAATAATACATTAGTCAATTCATTCAAAAGTTGATTTTTTTTTGCATTGCTGGAAACTCAGCAAAATGTAACGTGATGTCAAATTTTGCACTTGTTTGATATTGACTTAGTTGCCACACTTGGGATTGCTGTTGCTCACTGTTGTTTCAAGCGTTGCTCACCGACTTTGTGTTAACGCTCAGACCCGTGGAAAATTACAGGGAACATTGGTCAGGACGCATTTTCACGACGCGCTGACCCACCAATTGAGTGCATTCATTTTATCTTTCCCTTGATAACACAACATAAAACTATCAGCTACAACTTTAATTGACTACTTTAACCCTTCTTTAACAAACTCTCCAAGGGTCCTTTGAAGCTGTGATTGGCCAGATCCGTTCGCTTTTTTCAATGTATTCCTTTCAACCTGTCCTCGCACTAAATCAAACACCCACATGAACAATTTATTACTTTTAGTCTTTCCTTTGAACCCACTCATGTTCTGATTTTTGGGGATTTACTTCAAACTATTTGCCTCCGAAAAAAAAGGACGGAAGATGTCAACAATATTTGGATTCGAAAGTGCTACATGAATTAGTTTTCAGATATCTTTAAAAAACATCTCTGAGACAGTACAAACAAAGTAAAGATAACATTTGATATTTTACATGGCTTGCAATAGAATCTGTAAGGTAAATGCCAACTTTGAATATGCAGGGGAACAAACATTGAATTACGCTTTGTTAGACAATAACTGTGTTTTTTCACCCTCTTTTATTTTTTCAGCGTAACCCCATGCCTATATATCTTTCTGTCACCTGTTATTTTCTTAGTTAATCCCAAGTGTGCCGTTTTTCATACACTCCCTTCAGTTTGATTAGTATTACACTAAACTCTTGTGTGAGTGTGTTTTGATTAAATTATTGTGAAAAGGTAAAGGGGATTCACTTTCAATTGATTTGTAGTCATGGACTGGTCAGGGAGGTGGGTGGTGGAGAGTGATGTCAAACGGTTGTTTTTATTTATTCAAAAATGAAAATGGTGAAAACAAGAAATGGCCAGTTTTAAAATAAACCTACAGTCCAAACGCCAAGACAAACTCCCCCCCAAAAAAGAATAGTTTATTTGAGCTCGAGCTCGACACAGGCTGCAATGATGATTTCAGCCAGAAGATGGTGTCAGCAAGTAGAATATTTTTGACGTCACAGACACCACATTTAAGTAGGATATTATTGCATTATTTAGCTACTTTTGTGCAAATAGTTTATTGTTTCTTTTGTTAATTAATCTATCAGTGATGTTTTTTGTGCTGTACCTAAATAAAGAAAACACAAACAAAATGTGTAATTGCCATCGAACCAAACCCAGGCTTTTGCATCATCTTATGAACTACAACAACAATTTTAATCCATGTACTTTTATCAAATCCCTGCACTACTATTAAGACCTGCTTTGCCTGAGTCTAAAATGAAACTGCATGTGTCGGCAGTGCACCAGTTGAATATGTGTGCAAGTCATTAAAAACTAAAACTTTTTATCCTCACCCAGGCATCGAGGTGTCGGTCTGTCCCAGCGTCCATCATGCAGACAAGTGAGCAATGCTGAGCCGAGTAGGTAGAAACCTCGCTTGCAGTGGACGGCCACAGTTGTGCCATAGCTAAAGATTTCTGGGAAACGAAATCCAGACTGCCGAACACCGTTCTCCACGTGTCCGGGATCCGAACAGTTAACAACTGGTGAGAAAAAACAAAATGTGAGAAACTAATTCTTACACATTTTTACATCATATTTTAGTTGTTTAAACATTCAATCAAATAAACATTACATTATATTATACATTTCATGTCAGTGTGCCTCCAGTACAACTTTGTAGATCTTCCTGTCACAAAATATTTTCGTGAAGAGTCATTAATTATAAGAAGGGTTGCCCTTTTGTGTCCAATAAAAAGTCAAGCAACTTTGAAGTATATGTCAAGGTTGCTTTTTGTTAAACAGAATGTTGGGTTTAATTCATGGGTGTAACCCAAGCACCCCCAAAATATTAAAGCTTTTTCAATTGTATTTTTTTCTTATTAAAGGACCGATAGGCTTGAATTGCTAAATTAAAAAAAAAAGTAAACTTAACCAAAATGTGAACAACGCCCCTTAGTCCATTTGATTCCTAGCACTGCTCTCGCCTTTCTCTCTGCTCCTCTTTCTTTTGGCTGGTGTCACTTGCGGCATAATGGCAGAGTTTATGGAGGCTGGACTTTTCTTTTTAGTTTATCTCTCTCACAGTGGACATGCACCTACGATGACAATTTCAGACCCCTCCATAATTTTTTAAGTGGGAGAAAGAGCAAAATAGCAGGGTGTTCAAATACTTATTTTCTTCATTGTATATATGTGTTAAATAGAATGCATCATTGTCTAATACGTTTAAATGCTTCTTCTTCTGTGTGTATTTGTGTACTCTACTGGAAATAAATGAGTAAAAACTGGGCACGGCATCGTAATAGTGTTTCTGCGAACCTCAAAGTGTAATATGATGTTCATAAATGGGAGGTGACAGCCCGTGAAGAGTGTTGAATAATCCTAAATCACTTTAAGTGATTTTTTTTTAACCAGCCAGACACTCTGGCCAAAGCTCTGAACCAATGTAAAATTGCCCAAGTTTTAATATGAGTCAAAAAGTGTAGTTTTTTTTTGCATGTAACTGGGGATACTGACATGGACTGCAATTCAAGTCCAAAAGGGAAACATGGAAAATGAATATCTGCGTCTGTGTGTGTGTGCATGCATGTGTGCATGGACACATGTGTGGGCACCCAAGGGTTAAAAAAGCCTCTTAATTGACAGCAGTAGCTGAGAAGAAAAAATGAAGGAGTTGGATGCATTCCGTATAGTAAATGGCAGACAGATGTGTGCAACGAGGCTGTATTGATCTGACACTGTGCCGAGCGGAGCGCTCGAGAAATTGCACAATTTAATACTTCATAACTGTTATTCCATGCCAGGGTGATCAGAGGTTGGTATTGTTACAAGTCACACATAATTAGCCTAGTTGGAAGCATTTTCAGATTAACAAATTCCACCTTAGAAACACACAATTCAAATCATTAGGTACACTTTTACAATGATCCATTTTTCCTTTCTCCACACCATTTTTTCTATATTTAACTTTCAAATTCACACTTTCACACATTGGGAAATGAAACCAACCTGCCTGCAAAAAAGTCTGTGAAATAAAGACAAAACCTGGATAAGATTAGAATGACGTAATGGCATCATGACACATTACTGTAAACATTTTGAGGCGGAATATTTCGCTCACGTCCCTGCTATTTTTAATATTGATCATGGAAAATGCCAGAAGAAAACAATTGACACAGCTTTTACTGTCAATGCTGTGCTGCAGTTGTGTTACCGCAATGTTACAGGCACCGTTTGGAAATTATGGTAAGTTATCAAAACCTTAAAAACTATTACTGTGTATTGTCTTTGTCAATATTTCATGTTACAATATGGCGACCTGAAGCTTATAATCAATTGCAGCATATATAGATACAAAGTGGTAGTTTCCTTTTACACATATACTGGGTGCGGCTCATAATCAAGAGTGCTCTATATGCTGCAAATTACGGTATTTGAAGAGCTGTAACATGTTACCTTTGCAGAGAGGAAGAGGGCTGCTCCACTGTCCGTTGAATCGACACTGAGCACGGGTGTTACCACTCAGGACGTAACCTTTATTGCAGGTAAAGTTGACGACATCATTTAAGTTGAACTCGCTGCCGTTCGTCCGCCCGTTTGCAGGATTTCCGGGGTGACCGCAAGTGATAGCTGTAAATAGAGAGTGGCAATGTCACAAATTTGAATACATTTGCAAGTATATGTACTATGGAACTAAGGTTATTAATAACATGATCAGCTTGGCTGCCAGTAAGGTATCAAAAAGATACCTTGAAAGGTACCAATATCCAACATCAGTATCAATATTCAAACAAACATACAGCTATCAATATTGAGGTAAACATTCTCAGATCACATGGGTGTACTGTCATGATATATATTAGTTAAATTGTTATCATTGATGGCCTTTTATTTCCGTAAGATATTTTTGAGTTTTGCTGTGGCTAATTGATGATAAGTTTAGCCTGGCCACATAACATGCAAATCCAGAAAGTGTTAGTAAGAAGGACTCCAGCTTTTTATGGAGCGGACTGCCCGATTTTCACTAAGCCCTGGAAATTGCGTTGGTTTAATCTTACAGTTTTATTGAAGGATTAGGAGTGTTTTTTGCTAACCCAGGATTCATTTTTATGTATTTTAAAAGCTAGTTGTTTGGTGTTTGCTAATGCATTGATGCTATTTTAGCTAAAAACATATTTTTTTCCCTCCTATTTCAGTTTAACGAAATCTACAATGATTGAAAATGTGTATAGATGTCAAAAATAGTAAATAATCAACTTTGGCTGAACGTCTGAAGCTCATTTAATTTTATTCAAAACACAGTGCTACATGTGATGCGTTTCTGTAGTGCAGTGGTTAGCACATTCGCCTGACACACGAGAGTTCCTCAGTTTAAGACCTGGTAGTACATTTGTTGGCCTGTAGGAGGGTTTGGGCGACACAAGTTGTACTTTCCCAAACCACACCAAGGGAAAAGGTGCCCCTACTTAGTGGGGTTTTTAAAGGTTATTGTTCTATCTTCGTTATTTATTATCCATTATCCGTTATCGGTCAGTTCATAATACGCTACAGAGCCTAGGAGCCGGGACACTTACTCTCAGCCAAAAGGCCAAGCTAAGGTTCTAGCCCTAAAGCCTTGCTGCGATCATTGGTTAAGGGATAGGCCTAGCCACATCCAACCACCACCACGAGCGATGGAAAGAGAATATGTACTGCACTGCGCAACAACAAGACACAGCGTGAGTTTGTTCTATATATTATTGTTAAACTATATAAAGCAACGCGCGGATTTGCATTTGTAATGCCAGATACGTACGGACGCAAACGGGTGTTGTTCCAGACCACCGATGGTCCTGTTGGCAGATTCTGACAGATGTACCGATCAGGCGGTATCCCAGCATGCACTGGTACACCACTGTGTCGCGGTAACTTGAGCCATCGCCGCTAATGTGTCCATTGATGATAGGATTTGGGGAATCGCAGTGGCCAGCTAGAATACAAATAAAAATAAAAGAATGAATTCTGTTTTATACATGAAAAGACAGATGCAAAATAAGCATGTAGAAGGTCACATCAATATAGTTCAATTTATTTTGTTGACTTTTTGAATTGACTTTCTTTGAAAAGGAAACATTGTGTCTAGTTCTCACATTCCAAATACGGGCTTACACAGAATCATTTTAGATATTCTTGAGCAAAGTCTTTACTTCTATGATAAAATAAGTATTTTGAGATTGACCTCAAAAAGTAACATCTTTATGGTACATAGGAAAGACACACCAAATTAACATTTTATTTACAGGGAAGACATTTTAAAAACACTGTACTTGACGGCTATATACAGTGCATCCGGAAAGTATTCACAGCGCTTCACTTTTTCCACATTTTGTTATGTTACAGCCTCATTCCAAATTGTATTAATTTAATCTCTTATCTCAAAATTCTACACAAAATACTCCATTATGACAATGTGAAAACGTTTTTTTTTTTTTTTAACTTTTTTTGAATTTATTAAAAATAGAAAACTAAGAAATCACATTTACATAAGTATTCACAGCCTTTGCTTAATACTTTGTTGATCTACCTTTGGCAGCAAATACAGCCTTAAGTAATTTTGAATATGATCCCACAAGTTTAGCACACCTAAGTTTTGCAGTTTTGCCCATTCTTCTATGCAATAAGTCTCAAGCTCAATCAGGTTGGATGGGAGACGTTTGTGAACAGCCCTTTTCAGATCTCTCCAGAGATGTTCGATCGGATTCAAGTCTGGACTCTGACTGGGCCACTCCAGGACATTCATGGAGTGGTTCTGAAGCCAATCTTTTGAGATCTTGGCTGTGTGCTTTGGGTCGTTGTCCTGCTGAAAAATGAACCTTCGCCCCAGCCTGAGGTCAAGAGCGCTCTGGAGCAGGTTTTCATCCAGGATATCTCTATATATTGCTGCAGTCATTTTTCCTTCTATCCTGACTAGTCTGCCAGTTCCTGCTGCTGAAAAACATCCCCACAGCATGATGCTGCCACCACCATGCTTCACTGTAGGGATGGTATTGGCCTGGTGATGAGCGGTGCCTGGTTTCCTCCAAACATGGCGCCTGGCATTCACACCAAAGAGTTCAATCTTTGTCTCATCAGACCAGAGAATCTTGTTTCTCATGGTCTGAGAGTCATTCAGGTGCTTTTTGGCAAACTCCAGACGGGCTTCCATGTTCCTTTTACTAAGGAGTGGCTTTCGTCTGGCCACTCTACCATACAGGCCTGATTGGAGGATTGCTGCAGAGATGGTTGTCCTTCTGGAAGGCTCTCCTGTCTCCACAGAGGAACGCTGGAGCTCTGACAGAGTGACCATCGGGTTCTTGGTCACCTCCCTGACTAAGGCCCTTCTTCCCCGATCGCTCAGTTTAGAAGGCCGGCCAGCTCTAGGAAGAGTCCTAGTGGTTCCAAATGTCTTCTATTTATGAATAATGGAGGCCACTGTGCTCATTGGGACCTTCAAAGCAGCAGAATTTTTTCTGTATCCTTCCCAAGATTTGTGCCTCAAGACAATCCTGTCTCGCAGGTCTACAGAAAGTTATTTTGACTTCATGCTTGGTGTTTGTGCTCTGACATGCACACTCAACTGTGGGACCTTATAAAGACAGGTGTGTGCCTTTCCAAATCATGTCCAATCAACTGAATACACTGCAGGTGGACTCCAATTAAGCTGTAGAAAGATCTCAAGGATGATCAGTGGAAAAAAAGATGCACCTGAGCTCAATTTTGAGCTTCATGGTAAAGGCTGTGACTACTTATGTAAATGTGATTTCTTAGTTTTCTATTTTTAATACATTCAAAAAAAGTAAAAAAAAAAACTTTTTCACGTTGTTATAATGGAGTATTTTGTGTAGAATTTTGAGATAAGAGATTAAATTAAAACAATTTGGAATAAGGCTGTAACATAACAAAATGTGGAAAAAGTGAAGCGCTGTGAATACTTTCCGGATGCACTGTATGTCATAGTCACATTTTACTGCAAATAGGCTGGCCATGAATATGTTAATGTGTGCCTGTTCTTTTTGAATAACATAATTTTATTGACCAACAATGGACATGAATGAAGGCCTGTCTCGGAATCTCTGCTTTTGTACATCTTAATGTTTAGCTTTGTTTACTGAAAGAAAAAATAAGCAATTACTATAGAGCTATCGATTGTATAATTTAATCATGAATAATGTAGTCTCAGTTTTTCGTCCATTTTTAGCCAGAATGTGTTTTTTTTTTTTTTAGTCCACCTCATCACGTTTTTATTTGTTATAGTTAATAATTTTAATCTTTATTTTAGTCCAAATGAAAAAAAAAAATTGTTTGCTTTTCAATAAGATCTCGATAACATTTTAGTCTTGTTTAGTGAATAAAACCAAATTACAATTTTAAATAATTTGTCAATATTGAACAATATCTGAAATTAGTTGAAAGTTCAATGAATGAATACATACATTTTCTCCTTTTTCAAAGATAGGATTTGAAAAAAATCCAAATAATGGTTGTCTCTTCTTCACAATTGGGCTAAAATGTCTGTAGCTTTTATTCCATTCTTTATTTAGTAAACTACTTTTTTCTATAGTCGCTATTGGTCAACAAAAAAAGCATTCAATTTTAGTCAAAATTATTGTTTATTGAAGAGGGTTACATTTTAGTTTAGTTTTGCTTTTTGCTGAAAAATGCATGTTTATCCGAGCACTTCATTTCTCTGCCACATTCCAAAAACTAGTAAAAAATATACTTTTTCCATAAGTGTCAATTGAAGTTTGTGATCACAGTATGTGCTCTCCTACTGAGAATGCACAAGTATTTTACCTCTGTAGTAGAGCGCCGAATACAGAGGTGGTGTAATTACATAAGAAAATTAAGAAGTGGGAAATTTGATTTATTTAAGCTTACCAAGACACCTTGTTTCAGAACCACTCCACAGACCGTTGGAACCACACTCTCTGACATGGGAACCCACCAAAGTATAACCATGGTTACACA
Source organism: Urocampus carinirostris (assembly GCF_059441175.1). NCBI lineage: Eukaryota > Metazoa > Chordata > Actinopteri > Syngnathiformes > Syngnathidae > Urocampus > Urocampus carinirostris. Next base: position 44,062,359 of record NC_142352.1, read on the forward strand.
TAAAGATGGCAGTTGCGCCAAAAGTGGTCAGTGTTCCAATTTTGGTGCCAAACGGTGGAGAAGGGAGATCCCCACAAGACAGGACTGCAAAAAAAATACAAATAAAAAATAGATATGCTGCTATACATCTGGAATGTAGGTTATAAATACGCCAATAGCTCAAAATAGAAACTCAACAAAGCTCCAATACTAATCTTTGGAAACCTATTGCGGTGTGCACCTTGTAAATTATTTGACTTACTCTTGCATGTCGCTGGGTCATGCGACCCCTCCCAGGTCCCATTGGCAAGGCATGTTAGTGTTCGATGTCCTGCTCCGAACGAGTACCCCGCTGAGCATTCCAACATGGCCAAGGAACTGAACTCTCCAAGAGTACCAGACAGCAGACGGTAGGTCATGTGATCTGACAAGGAACCCTCAATGCTGGGACAGCGGGTGGCTGAAAATTACACGCAATGTCATGGAAGCCTAATTAATAGAGAGTGCAGTTTGTTATGGCGGCAACTGCTTCGTTTGCGAGTACTTCCATGCGGGTTTTACAAACAGTAAGGTGGCTGGTTTAAGACAAAAAATATTGCCAAAGTGTCCTCCATATAATATGAACATTAATGAAAAATTAAAATACAATTCAGAAAAGCTAGTTTCTAGTTCTTTTGTAAGCTCTGATATCCTTTGGTGGTTACTGTATGTATGTAGTTCTTTATCCGCTTTCAGCCACTTTAGTTATAAGGCATTATCCACTTCAAAGGGCATGACATTTAAATCTAAGTTTGATGATAAAACACTGCATATGAGCAAAACATTTGTTATTAAGTCTAAAGTATGAATCAGAAAATATATATATTTTTTTCATTTTTGGGGAATTCAAATAATAATAATAATGCATTATATTTAAAAGTGCCTTTCAAGCCACCCAAGGATACTGTACAGACAATGAGAAAATACAATGTAAACAATTGTAAGCGAAATATTAAATAAAAACACGACATAAAATGCATATTTTGGGCCGAGCAAGCAGTATCCTCAGTGCATGCTAGTGTCACAGTCCTGCAATCAGGTTGGGCTTCCTTTAACCCTCTACCTCTCACACCCTGGCTCTAATTTCCACCCCACACTTGGTGTTACTTCTTTTGATTACACTCCAATCACCCCTCTCCCTCTTCACTATTTGAACACTCTGTTTCGGTGCTAGTTCGTTGCCTTGCTTGTCACGTTCTAAGCATTGTTGTTGCAGTCTTGTTGTTATCCTTGTTTAGCGAACCCTTGCCTGACCTTTGGATCACAAGTCCTGCCCGCTGAATTCTTGGACTGTCACTCTTGCAGCCTGTTGGATCACCAACCCCTTGTCTGCCTCTTGGACCACAACTGCTGCCTCTGGTGTTGTACATAATGTGGCCTCGATATCTGGCTCCCCGTGCATGGAACACTTCCCTAATAGAGAGCATTGCGCTAATCTGTTACTGCATTGTGCTTCTGCACCCCTGGGTGGGGCCCACGCAGCTAGAATAGAAGTGTTTATATCAGTAATATAAATTGATGACAGACTTAAGACCAGTGGTCACCAACCTTTTTCGAGGTGAAAGCTACTTTTTGTGACTCATTAGCACTAACAGCTACCAACTTTATATGCATTTCTAAAACGACATACTATCATGTTATTACTTTGTTGTTGTTATATTATTACTAGGTTGTAATTATTAAAATATACGTTAAAATAGGTTCAGTCAACACTAAAGCATCATGCCAGTTAGAGATCAAATTTCCAAGAAAATTACTATTACCCATCACTGGTGAGCCTCTTTTAGAACCTGTCCATGGGCAACTCAAGTGTGACGTTGGAGACCCCTGCTTTAGATATTACACATATAACATTTTTTGTTTCCTTTAGATCCCTTCGAGTTTCACTCGCTATAAACTTTATAAGTCAAACAATGAACTGTGCATGTCGATAGTTATTGCCCACATTTGATCATTCTCAAAATAAATGATCCACAAAGCCCTCCAATCATAACAAAGCAATACTTACGGAGACACCTTGGGGGTGAGGCGGAATTACTCCAGCTTCCATCATCCAAACACACTGCTGTGGCCGGAAGACTGGGGTCAAGGTGATAACCGTGTTTACAGTGGTAGGTCACCTGACTGCCCACATTGTAATGAGAGGCATAAAAGCTGCCATTGCCTGGTGACTGGGGGATCCCACAGGAAACGGCTGACAATCACAAGCAAACACTTTGGAGAATAAGCATAGGATTTTCTTTTCTGCCATATTGCCTATTTGCACAATTTTCAAACCATTTGTGTTCAAATATTCATTCATGAAAGTGTTGTAATATTGCGTCATTTAATTGATTTTTTTCCTTCTGTTCATCCAAAGACAAGTATATTTTAAATTAAATTTGAAATTGAACTGGAAAAATATTTTCTTGGTTGTGGTAAAAATAGACAGATATTTGATCAATTTTGATTATTTTTGTATCTTAAATTGTATTGTTGAGGTCTCAAATAAAATACATATCTAAATTACTTAAAATAAACTGGAAATATAATAATATGAAAAAAATTAACAAAAATAGTTTGTAGTTTGAAAAATTAGAATAAAATCTTGTCAAATAATATAGATAATATAATATCTTCCACAAAAAAACAATGTTTCCTTTGACAGATACATTTGCTCATTAGTTTTCATAAAAAATGCTTTAATTTGAGAATTGTTTTTCAAAAAGTCCATGAAAGAAGATGATATTATATGCAACATCGGATAAATGTGCTTACTTCAATAACTAAAAGTAAAACATAGTTAACTTTTACAGTGTCCAGATAAAATGAATATCACCACTACACTGTTTATGGCTCATGGTTCATGGTTATTAACTCTTAAGCTTTCTAAATGTACCATGTATGTTATGTTAAGTGTTTATTTCCCAAATTAATGTGATAATTCAATAATTACTTTGAAATTATAGAAACACCCTGGATTGCCTTCTCATACCCTATTTCAGAACAACTGTATACAGAACTGATACGTTTATTCTGTTTTTAATATTGGACACCTTCAAATGAAATATTCATAGGATGCCAGATCTTGATTTTGACTATTATTGCGCACTGATGTTCGTTGTTTTGACTGTTGCACCATTGTCGCTATTGGCCAATCATGTTGCTATGCTTTGATTTGCACACCCTTTAAGGGCTGGATGTGTTGTAAAATTGAGGATTAAATAAAAGCGGAAGCCCCGGGCAGGGTGGCAGGAACGGCGGTATGGAATTCTCTTATGTGAAGGCTTCTCTACCTGTTTCCCCTTGCAAGTTTAATTCATATGTGTTTTCTTTCTTTATTTTGAGTATCTACCACAGTTTCCACTAAACAAGATCATAAAGCTTGTTGAAGCGTTTTTTGAACAAATAAAAAAATGCTTGTAATTTCCTTGTTGAATGGTTTGTGTAAAAGTAAATGATCAACCTGACAAAATCATGTGTGTCACACATATTTCCAGCCGCTACTGCACATTGAAATGTGTTTTAATACCTTGACAGAATGGTGAAAGTGTGTCCCATTGAAATAACCCATTGGGGTGGAGTCTACAGGTTGAGTTCATAGAGCCCACCAGACGGTAACCATGGTTACAGTAGAACTGGAGTCTGCTGCCTGGGAGGAGTTTGGTTCGGTTGACAACACCCCCATTTGCTGGGGGATCATCAATACTACAGTATGCCGCTGGAGAGGCATTGAGAGAGAAGCAAAAGCAAAGAAAGCGTCAGTACTCTTTGAAAGGTAAAAAGCAAACTTTGGCTGGGTGGGTGGATGGTTCTTCCACACGTTTAAACAAAGTGAGTCAGTAGTCATTACTTCCATGTTGAATATTTAGCTTTGCAGAAAGTAACTGGCTCCATTAAATGACTCATATGATCTTTTTCCTTAACTGACATAGTTTGCTTGAAATAGCAGCTGCTCTCTGTAGGTCCTCATATTGTTGAGGACAAGTACAATGATTTTACTGCATGTTTAAGTAAATTGGAACATTATAAAACACGAGTTTAGGACCTGAGCAGATATTGGCGTACAGGGGTAGTTTATAGTTTTTCATGAACATGCCAATGACATAGTTTAAAACAATGTTTTTCTACAAGTGTGCCTGGGAAAACTAGTGCGCCTTGAGTCAAAATAGGTTGCCAAATACTGGCTAATATACACCAAATGAATGGCTTGCAGTGTTGGGAATTATTTTTTTCAGTAACTGGGTAATCTAACTAATTCGTTTTTCCGCCATTACAACGCTGTTATCGTTACTGACAGTCAAAAGCGATGCGTTACTTTAGCTGCAGAATGCCAAATGCGGCGTGTCCCGGCACACCTGGCGCTGTTTTATCAACATGGGTTTTCGCTTTCTTCTGAGTTCGTTTAGTCACGTCTGTTGGGATCATGTCACCGTTCAAAATACAAATACAGTATCTACAAATGCACCGAGAGAAAAAGCTAATTGGTGAATGCTGCAATCGACTTGTGTCGTTCGCGAACGAAATGAGCTTTTACTTGGAAATGGGAGTTAGCTACCCACCAATCGAGAGCCTGTTCCCTTAGAGACGCTATTTTCCCCTCTGATTGGTAAATATCCTATTTTTCAGGGATTCTGTGCTGTGGACGTTGAATTTGTTTTGTCTATTTCTTTGTAGATTTATACATATTTTAATGTATGTTTTCCTGTGTTTTTTTAGTATTAATGTTTAGGTGTTTATTTGCTTTATTTTTCTCCTTTTTATGTCATTCATAATCATATATAATCAATTGTAATATATCAATTAAACAAAATATAACCCGAAGAGCTATTTGTGAGAGAAAGCTCTTTTCGGCTTGCTCTTTTTGGAAAGCTAAGCCGAAAAACCTGTTTCTCTGAAAAGAGTCTTAATTCTCATATCTACAATGGACCCCTTATGACGAGCAAAAACATTGGTCCTCAATTTCCCTCACCCGGACGCGGGTTACCGGGGCACCCTTCTGGAGCTAGGCCTAGAGGTGGGGTCCGCTGGCGAGCGCCTGGTGGCCGGACCTTTACCCACAGAGTCCGGCCGGGCACAGCCAGAAGGGACGACGTGGGACCCTCTTCCCATGGGCCAAGAGAGGGGTCCTTGGGGCGACGATCCCCGGCTACAGAAACTGGCTTTTGGGACATGGAACGTTACCTCTCTGGCAGGGGAGGAGCCCGAGTTGGTGCGTGAGGTTGAGAAATTCCGACTATATATAGTCGGACTCACCATCTACGCACGACTTGGGCTCTGATACCAGTCCTCTCGAGAGGGGTTGGACTCTCTTCCACTCTGGAGTTGCCCGTGGTGAGAGGCGTGGAGCAACTAACATGCCCACACCGGGCATATTAGTTGCTCCACGGCGCAGCGCCTGTACGTTGGGGTTCACCCCAGTAGACGAGAGGGTAGCTTCCCTCCGCCTTCGGGTGATGGAACGGGTCCTGACTGTCGTTTGTGCTTATGTACCAAATAGCAGTTCAGATTACCCACTCTTCTTGGAGTCCTTAGAGGGTGTGCTTAAGCGCACGCCCTCTGGGGACTCCCTCATTCTGCTTGGAGACTTCAACACTCACGTGGGCAATGAGAGAGACCTGGGAGGGCGTGATTGGGAAAAACGGCCCCACTGACCTGAACCCGAGTGGTGTTTGTTATTGGACTTCAACAGCTGGCAGGTATCGGCTGGCCAAGCGGAATGCGGCTTCGGCAGTTGCCGAGGCAAAAACTCGGGCATGGGAGGAGTTTGGCGAGGCCATGGAAGCCAACTTCTGAACGGCTTCGAGGAAATTCTGGTCCACCATTCGACGTCATAGGGGGGGAAGCGGTGTGCCATTGACACTGTGTATAGTGCCGATGGGGAACTGCTGACCTCGACCCGGGACGTTGTGAATCGGTGGGCGGAGAACTTCGAAGACCTCCTCAATCCCACCGACACGTCTTCCTCTGGGGAAGCAGAGCCGGAGGACTATGAGTTGGGCTCTCGCATCTCTGGGGTTGAAGTCACCGAGGTGGTCAAAAAGCTCCTCGGTGGCAGGGCCCCAGGGGTCGATGAGATCCGCCCAGGTTTCATTAAGGCTCTGGATGTGGGCGTGTCATGGTTGACACGCCTCTACAACATTGCCTTTGGACTGGCAGACTGGGGTGGTGGCTCCCCTCTTTAAGAAGGGGGACCGGAGAGTGTGTTCCAACTACAGGGGAATCACACTTCTCAGCCTCCCTGGTAAGGTCTATTCAGGGGTACTGGAGAGGAGGGTCCGCCAGGATGTTGAATCTCGGATTCAGGAGGAACAGTGTGGTTTTCGTCCTGGCTGTGGAACACTGGACCAGCTCTACACTGCAGGGTCTTTGAGGGTGCATGGGAGTTTGCCTGTCCGGTCTACATGTGTTTTGTGGGCTCGGAGAAGGCATTCGACCGTGCTCCTCGGGAGGCCCTGTGGGGGGTGCTTCGGGAGTATGGGGTACCGCACAGTCTTATCCGGGCTGTGCGGGTGCCAGAGCCTGGTCCGCATTGCCAGCAGTAAGTCGGATTCGTTCCCTGTGAGGTTTGGACTCCGCCAGGGCTGCCATTTGTCACCGATTCTGTTCATAACTTTTATGGACAGAATTTCTTGGCGCAGCCTTGGTGGGGATGTAGTCCGGTTTGGGGGCCTCAGCATTGCGTCACTGTTTTTGCAGATGACGTGGTGCAGTTGGCTTCCTCAGGCCGTGAACTTCAACTTTCGCTGGAGGTATTCGCAGCCGAGTGTGAAGCTGCCGGGATCAGGATCAGCACCTCCAAGTCCGAGACCATGGTACTCAGTCGGAAAAGGGTGGCATACTCCCTCCGGGTTGGGGAAGAGACCTTGCCCCAAGTGGAGTTCAAGCATCTTGGGGTATTGTTCACGAGTGAGGGTAGGATGGAACGGGAGATCGACAGACGGGTCGGTTCAGCGTCTGCCGTCATTCGGACCCTGTACCAGTCCGTCGTGGTGAAGAGGGAGCTGAGCCGAAAGGCAAAGCTCTCGATCTACCGGTCGATCTACCTTCCTACCCTCACCCATGGTCATGAACTTTGGGTCATGACCGAAAGAACACGATTCCGGATACAAGTGGCCGAAATGAGTTTCCTCCGCAGGGTGTCTAGGTTCTCCCTTAGAGATAAGGTGAGAATCTCAGTCATCTGGGAGCATTGAGCTGAGCCAGTTGAGGTGGCTTGGGCATCTGATAAGGATGCCTCCTGGACGCCTCCCGCGGTCATGTCCACCGGCAGGAGGCCCCGGGGGCGACCCAGGACACGCTGGAGAGACTATGTCTCTCCGCTGGCTTGGGAACGCCTCGGGATCCCGTCGGATGAGCTGGAGGAGGTGGCTAGGGATAGGGACGTCTGGGATTTCCTTTTAAGGCTGCTGCCCCCACGACCCGACCCCGGATAAGCGGAAGATAATGGATGAATGGATGGATGGACAATGGACCATTCGAGTTAGATTTAAACTATTATACTCACTTTCTATTGTTTATTGCTGATTGTTAATTTATTATAGTGTTTGCTGTTTATTTTTGCTGTACTACAAGTGTAGGATAAATCTGTTGCTGGTGAGGTAAAATAAATATTACTGGGTTCCAGAACACAACTGTCCGTTCTTCTCTATTCAACTGATTTGAATACGGCCCAATAAATTGTCAAATTCTTTGACATACGACTTATTTTTAAAGTAAATAGTTACTTGCCCTGGTAAATAGTTATCTTTACTGTAAAATAACTCAGCTACTAACTCAGTTACTTTTTGGAATAAGTAGTGAGTAACTACAATAACTTTTTTAAAGTGACGTGCCCAACACTGATGGCGTGCATATACCTGAGTATCTGATCTTGAATCCTTTCTTGTTGGTTGCATGGTCAGTGGACCAGCGTAGATAAAGCTGATTGGTTTTGGAGGTGAAGTTGAGTTGAGATGAATGATTTCCACTTAGAGCAACAAGCAGAGGGCTCTGTCCTGAGGATCCTGCATGGAGTGCATGAATAAAACATAGAGTCAAACAACCACTGTGTAAATAGTCAATCCTACGTTTTCATATTGCATGCATAACTGCATCATTTTTTTATTTTATTTTGTATTTATTTCCACCCGGGAAACTGTTCCATTACCCCCGTAAGCCTATAATAATGATAACACCTGCGCAGGATTGTAAAAACCAAACAGATAATGCAAGCTTCAGAGTAGGTTAAGATTCAATGTGTGTGCGCGTGAGTGTGTGCGTGTGTTTGTGTTTAAGTGTGTGTGTGTCAGAACATTTTGACAAAAAATTTAGATAGAATTATTGTTAAGGTGATTACATTTCAGAAAGCTAAAAGGTTAAAGTATACCATTAATGTGTCAGATTCCATTGGGACAACAGAAGCGGATCCCATAAACGTAGACACAAAATGATTTTTTAAGATTTTTTTTTTAATCAAGTTCGAGACTGAAGAATTGTCATTGCTGTGAACTAGACTTTTTGCACTTTTTCAGTCATTACTTGTATTTAATGTTGATGTTCACTGTGTCATTTCTTTTGATGCCCTTGCGATAGCCATTGCAGCTTGGTCCCCCTGTGTGCAACCCCTTCTCAAGGTTTCTTTTCCTTGAGCTCAAGTTTTTGAGTTGTCCTTGCCCTGATGAAGGTTTCAGATCAGGGTATTTTGTAAAAAATGTGATTTGACTTGACTTACAAGAAAATTTCTTGGTAAAAGATAGTTTACCAAAAAGAACAATGTTTCCTAAAGTTAACTGCTTGGGTCACTGGGGCAATTCAGGACAATAATGCGTTTGTATTAGGATGTTGCCCGTTGTGTATCCTTTCATAACATATTTTTCTCTGAAGGTATGATAGACATTCTTACCAGGGTAGTTTGTGTTAGTTTTGTATATTTAATGTACACAACAGTTTGTGGCTGAGACTAAGCTAACGAGCTAAGCTAACGCTATTTAATCGAATAGCTAACGTTAAACTAACATTGACATTTTCTGTGTAGACTATCAGCTTTGTAGGGATTGAGAACGTTTTTGGTGGGGTTAGTTTGTGTTAGTTTCATATGCCCACTCCTTGCAAAGGTGTGTGGCTAATGTTAAGCTAACTTTAGGCCAACAATGACCTGATGCTAATGCTAAGCTAATGTTACTGAGGTTTTCTATGAAGACAATTGTTCTGGTAGGTATAGAAAACGTCTGTGGGGTGTTAGTTTGTGTTGGTTGCGTGGTTAGTTCTGTTTAGCCTGACTCAGTCCACCAGAGGGCGCCTAATAGGTTTGTGGTCGGGGCAGGTGTATCCAAGCACCCAACACCTGTCCCTAATTAGCCTAACTCTTCATAAGGACATTTTGGACATAGCCCATTGTCATCTTTATTTTTCACCTTCATTTTCCACCATTTCTTTTTAAGCCTATCCTGCTTACTGATGTTTGGTTTTATTTTTCGTTTTTATTTTTTTATTGTTGTTTTTGATAATTTGTTTGTTACCTTGTGGAGGATTGTTTAATTAAATACCATTATTTTTGAGAACTGTGAGGTTCCTATTTGCCTGCATTCGAATCCAACACAAAAACTATACCAAGTTCTATATGTTTAATGTACTGTATTTTCACAACCATAGTGCGCATTTCTTTTTCAAATTGGGTGGCACGCTCCATCTTGCAGTGCGCCTCGTGTGTGATGTAAAGCAGCGGGCTTAGCTGAAGACACGATGAGGCAAGCATTCACACTGCAGAGTTTAATGCTCAATTCCAATTGTTGGGTTATTTTTTGTGAGATCATTCACATTTACAACTAAATGCGACTTCCTTTAACTTCTATCTCGTGTGGACATGACCATATCCCGCTTGCGCGAAAGAGGACACGTGACGTCACACGCAACACAATGTTTGCAGAAGTACTCATGGATTCCAACACCAGAGCTTATCTAGCAATTTTAAAGTTATTGTTCTACCAGAGGCTGAACAGAGTTTTCCCCCCAAACATGAAATAAATTCCAACCTTACTTTCGCTCCATTAAATGATGTTTGTTTTCCTCCACCACTGTGTGTTGATTTCTACGCTACGTGGAAGAACTTGGAAACTGAGCGGCAGTGAAATAATTGAAGATTTATTAATTAAAGGTTTGATGGATGGATGGATGAATGGATGGAAGTGGGGGAAGCTGAAAAAGCAACTCTGACAAGTTTTTATCCATGTGTTTCACTTTGTAATCAATACTTTGACAAACCACAACCAAACTCAGTTTTGCTACCACTGTATTTTGAAACCCACACACTTGTAGGCTTGTCTGTGTTGTAAGGCAGTGTTGTGCTAAAAAACGAGAAGAATTATGGTGATATTTGTTCACTTTCAGTCTCTGTTGTTTGTAAGATTCCTTTTACTTTTTAGCACTTGTTTTTGGTTGCAAGGCACAGTACAGCAACATCTACTGGTCAAATAATGTACAATGTCCCATTAAACAATGCACATTTATGTTGATGTATTTTTGCTTACTATGTACACTACAGCTATATTAATAACTAGGAAGAGCTGAATATTTTTTTTTGTATGGCCGTTTATGTACTCGTAGGAAACACCCAGTATTTTTTTTGGCCACTTGTCCTCACTAGGGTTGCAGGAGTGCTGGAGCCCATCCCATTCAGCTTTGGGCAGTGGCCAAGGGACACCCTGAACTTGTCAGACAGATGCAGGACACACACAGGCAGACAAATCACACACTCATTCACACTTAGGGAGAATTTGAACCCGCAAATTAACCTGACATGCGGGTTTTTTGAAATGTGGGAGGAAACTGGAGTGCCCAGAAGAAACCCACGCAGGCATGGGGAGAACATGCAAAGTCCACACAGGCACGCTGCAGTAGCTGGACTTGAACCCTGGACCTACACACCGTGGGGCTGCGCGCTCACCACCCACAAAAAATAAATTTGTCGTAAAAAATGTCTTAAAATTGTCTGAAACACACACATCTTCACAAAAATATCCTCTGATAGTTTTCAATTGATTGTTCCGTGACATAGCTGAATCTCGCAGTGGGGAACAGTTCGCTCACTGCAAATAAGAATTAACTGTGAATCTTAATAGCATAAATACAACTTAGGGGCGTGTTTGTGTTCGTGCGTATGTGAGGTAGCAAGGTAATTCGGCGTTTGTTTACCGTCAAAAATTTCCAGCTCGTCAAATTGCTTCTCACTGTGGAACATCTCAACGTAGATATTGATGATGTTACCTGAGAGAAAATATTGTCATTAGACTTAAAGCACCTCAGATGCTTTTCACCTGCAGTTATTACATCCAGTGGAATTCATAAATTAAATCCAATCCCCAAATAATACTACAAGGTAATATACTGCTGAACATAAGTATTCATAAATACTTACCATTATTAAGTCATTTAATGCCATAACGTAAACATGTTTTTTTGGTTTGATTAAAAAAAAAAAGGAAAAATATTGTAGTTGTTTTGGCACTGCTTATCAGTAGGTATCAAGTCTCTTGCTATTATTTTAGTATGATAAATCAGCATTAGATGGCAGTAGTGTTTTTTTAACAAATCTTTGTCCACACATCGAGGAAGCCCCCCACTTCCTAGTTTTGCTTCCTGTTATCAGCGGCAGAGTGTGTGGGCAAATAGGCATAGTGAAGCACCGTGTTGAGAGTAGCAAAGAATAAGTACAGATAATGCTTAAACAGACCTTTGTTTCTTTCTTAAAATGTGACAAAGTCCCTTCGTAAATGTAGGGGCAGAGAGGGATTTGAGGGTGAAATTTCGAGCAAATCTGTAGGGACGCCATAGTGACCAAAATTGTGTGATCAAGTCACAGGAAATATCAGGCGCTGACAGTTCTTACAAAGTTCATGTATAATTCATGCATATGTTCAGTGTTCTTGCAATTAAATTTAATTTTGCAATCAAAATGTCCTCGCATTAATGGAAAGCATTGTTTAGATACTGGGGGTATCACAAAGTGAAAGTTTTGCTTGAAATGGATCACAAAAAGCAAATTTTCTCAGAAGTTTCTTGGAAACTAGTATTTTCATGAAACTTAGCGATGTTCACCTCCTGTTTACTAAACAATGGTAAAAGCTAAAAATATACTTTTTTTCTAATGAAAGATGACGTTTCAAGCTTACTCTTGATATGTTCTTTGCCTATATAGCTAGAGAACCTTTTTTCGCAGGTCCTCAAAAGTTACTCAAAATGGCAAATCATTGGCTGGCACTGGCTCTTCCCATTTGAGAGAAACGTCTGGCATTGAGTGGGTTGATGGCAAAGAGATTGTTAACTGTATCTCAACAGCGAGTTTACCTGTAAGCATGTGAAGAAGCCAGGAGCATGTCTGGCTGTTGGGGTAGTTGCTGGGAAACATGGGACTCAAAATAACTCCGGAGGATAAAGACCTCTCCTCATTGGCTGGACACTGAGCTGGAGGGGGAAGTGGACAATTGGATGTTAAAACCTGTCCAAAGCTGTGTCTAAAAGCTTCTGAGGCATCTTTATTTGCAGCCCCCATTGAATTGAATGTTGTCTTCCTTTTTATTATTTCTGTTCCTCTGAAAAGCAAAGTTTGTGAATGATGCACATTAACAACTAAGCACTGGATGTGCTGTGATGATGATCAAACTAAGTGTACGGATACATTCATTTCTGTTCATTCAACACCTTTGAAGACCAGCAAGAACTGCGCTAGACTGAATTCAAACCCAAAATGAGATGACGGTCATGGGGGCCGAATCTCACATAAAGAGAAGGTGAATTCAAAATCACGCCAAAGGAGCTTTTAGGTTACATCATGCCACTCCAAGAGCTTTTAAACACAAATGACACAAAAGGTCGAGCCATGCAGCAATTCTTGTGCTTGCAAAACGAACATTAGATGACCTATGTCAGCACTGTCTTGTCTTGCAAAATGCCTCACATTTGTTGATAATTGGTTCCTAGGACATTTCTTTTAAGACTTAGAAGTTTTAAATACTACTCGCTTGTATAATTTTATGAAAAGTAATCAATGAACATATAAATACATTAATTAATTTAAATAACGGCTGCTTGGATGGGGGTAATTTGGTATCAGGCTGTACATAAAAACTAAATATTTGCTCATACATATAATTGTATTACTAAAAACAAAAACCTCAAAGTTTGGATGCAAGTAAAACCTCACTGTAATTGTGATGCTTGATCATTCAATGAATATCGCTGACCACATTTACAAAGCACTGGATGCAACGGGAATCGAATCTGGATTCTGGGGGTGAGAGCGCCTAATCCAATACTCGGGCCACCAGGATTGTTCATGACAAAGAAAAATGCTTCATGGTGCCACTTTGCACAATGTTGTAATGGAGCTTCACAGCAGACAGTTCAACCAAAACCACAAAGTATAACGGGTAAGAGTTTGATGATGACATAAAATGCCCTTTTGTATGTCATCTAAATCCCTAGTGGTCTAGTGTAGTGTTTTTCAACCTTTTTTGAGCCAGGGCACGTTTTTACATTGGAAACATTTTGCAGCACACCACTAACGAAAAATAAAATGACACTGAACAGCATGTTTAGTAACAATATAATTTCTAATATCCCCAGTTTTTACTGCACAGACACTTGACAGTAACATAATATTTGCAGAAAATGATTCTTAAATGTTTTATAACATTTAAAATTTTAGATAATTTCTCATGGCACACATGACGATCTCTCATGGCACACTAATGTGTCGCAGGACAGTGATTGAAAATCACTGGTCTAGTGATTACACAGTGGATTTGGGCTTCTAATTCTTATTTTTCTTATTGATATTGCAATTCTTCTTATTATTTTTTTTATTGGGCCGGTCCACAAAAATACAATTGGATATTAAGTCAGTCCGTGTTACGGAATAGGTTGCAGACAGCCGTTCTAGAGAATGTAATGCTATAATGAAGTTTCTGACGAGTACATGGACAAAAAAACATATATTTTCCATTACCCCAAATAGTCTTTCTTTTGAAAAGTATATTCTTAAATTGTTCAATATTTTTCTTAAACACAGTGCATCATTTGTGTAATACTGATACAAACTAAATGCCTTCCAAAGCTATAACTAATACTTCAATAAATACATTTCATAAAAATGATGTATTAAAAGCAAATATGCCAGCTGTGATGATTGATGTGACATTTTTATCAAACAAACTACCTTGACAAATTCTGACGTGCTCAAAATTTTAAGCTACAACACAGTACATACAGTCCAATACACTTATATACAAAAACAGAATTGTTGCATGGTGGAACTTTTTTTATTTTGTCTTGAATTAGATAGTATAACTCCATTAGGGAAAGGCAAGTATTGGTGCGAATATGTGCCTTTTAAAGGTGGAGTGTGTACTTTGAGGTGTCCTTAAAAAGTTGAAAGTCGAAAATTTTCTCAATTATGTGTGTTAAAAATGCCCAGCTGAGTTCAAAGAGCCATTATAATTGTTTTTCCACTGCACTTATCTGCTTTTATCTTACTTTTACCAGAGCTCGCTACGTATTAGAAGGCAGGAAAGGAGGGGAGAAGAGAGAGTAAGTGGAGACTGATTTCATGCTTGTGCACAAGGTTTTCTGTTATTTTAGAATGAAAATGGTCAAATTACAAAAAGGACTGTTTCAAATACAGTCCATACGCCAACCCAAACCCCCAAAACATGATACAAATCAAAAATATTAAAGATTCAAGTATCAATATTGGTATATGTCTACACAAAGTTTGGTATTGAACCATTTTATCTTATTATTAAGATGTCAGAGGATGCTACCATACCTTCACATGTTGGTGGTGGAGACTCAAATAGTAGATGAGAGTTCAGTGTACACATGAGCTCCGCCTTCCCAATGAGTGTGTACCCAGGTAGACAACGATAAGACACAATATCACCTGAAAAATGAAATAGAAAATAGCATCTTGTATCTATGTAAGAATTATGTTAGGTAGTGTGTGTTATATGATGTTTTGAGGAAAAACGCATTGATTTAGATCATTCCAAATATATTTTATTCATATACATGTACGTGCAGTAATGTCTCAACAAAAACATTTATTGTTTTATTTGTCCTTTTAATTGGGACATTTTGAGGAGTGGGCGCAATAGTGTGCGCTAGCTGGTCTCACATTGGTTTTATATTGCGATATACAAACCACATTTGATTCATTTATTTGCAAAAGGCAGTCAATATATGTGTCACGTCTTGCGCGGTTGCCATGGCGCCCAGTTGGTCCCAGCCGGGTGGCGCCGGATTCTGGCGCGGTTGCCTCGGCGCCCAGTTGGCCCCGCCCATGAACACCAGCTGAGACGCATTTGACTGAGTGCATCTTGGAGTACTTGAACGCGTTCCTTTGAACTGTGCTTTGCTGGAGCGTTTGTTATACTTCTGTGAAACGTCTGTGAGACTTCTGTTAAATCCTGTTAAATGCCTAGTTCTGTGAATCTGCCCGTATTTGATCCTGTTTTGTTTTTGGTCTGATCTGTTTGTTTTTGGACATTCTTTTATTTTGTGTGGATTTCTAATCCACTCCTGCGACCATCGATTCCCGGATCGATTGTGTGCCCTCCTCCTCTTCCCCCAATAAATTGTGAGTACGTCTACGTGAATGGGTCCTTATTTCCTGCTTCCCGCTCCGCTCCATGACAATATGACTATCAAGACGTTTTCAATTGATTTAAATACTGCAAGGGGGCAATAATTTGATGATTTTCTGAATGTAAGGAAATGTTACATTTTCTATAACATTGAAATGGTAATGTAGGATTGTAAATTATTGCAGGATACTTATGTACCATTTATAGAATTAATGCACAGTACCTTTCCGAGGGGGGAGGGGGGATTTTAGCACAATTATATGAGTCTACTTTTTGATAGGGGAATAAAGTCTGGTAGCAGGGTTGATGCCTTTTTCTTCCACAGACAAGTGATGACATTACTTTTGCTGCAAATCACTGAGTCCTGCACAATACTGGCAGGGAAAATAGATGTTCACTGTCAGTTTACTATGAAAACTACACCTAAACTAAGGTTGATTTGAAAGGTCATGGTGGCTGAAAAACAAGAGGCTATGAGCACATTGCATAACAATGCGTAAAGTAAATAGAAGCCTTGAAAAGTGATTATTTGAAAGAGGACGTTTTTTCCGAGCCGGTGATTGTTTAATCAAGTTAAATCAATGGTGTTGTATTGTATGTCATTCGATATGAAGGACATTTCATTTTAAAAGATAATATAGTATGTAAACAATAAATGGTCCTTCAAAAACAATAACAATTGATCATAAAATGCAATGCAGGATTATCACCTATGAGGAAGTCTTCATCCTCATAGTATATGTCAGCATTCTCTACAACAGGAGGAGAAGGGCATTTCTTCAGGCGAAAGGCTGGAGAAAAAGCATAAATAACGCATTTTTGTTGAGTTAAACTTGGCAGTGTAGAATAAAACTGCAATGGCTAAGTTATATAAATCAATAGGAAATAATACAGAGTATGTTTTACTCCAGCACAACAAACTTTAGATGCAGCTCAAATTATACCAGTTCATTATTCATTTTAACAATCATTTTACAACATTGATGTACTGTTGGATTTTGTCCTCAAGAGTCAAATAGGAAAAAATGGAAAGCACGGTGTTAAATATGGTGAAATGAGATCTGTGCCCTTTAGTGTTACCTGTGGTGTTCCACAGGGTTTAGTACTTGGCCCCCTTCTTTTCAGCATTTACATGCTTCCATTAGGTGATATTATTCGCAAGTATAATATCAGTTTCCATTCCTACGCACATGAAACTCAACTACATCTTCCGATGGAGGAATCTGCCACTCTAAACTGTGGAAATTTGGAGGTCTGCCTCACTGAGATAAAAGAATGGATGTCACTCAATTTCTTGCGCCTTAATTGTTTTCAAAAACGGCTCTGAACATTGACAAATGTAATATCACCCAGAGTGACTAAATGAAAAATTTAGGTGGAATGCTCTTCCTCCAGAGATTCTCTCTGCAACCTCATCGGAACTGTTAAAATCTAGGCCTAAAAAACATTTCTACTTTATAGCTTATGGATGACCTATATTTCATGTTGACAATTTGTTATTGCAACATCCTGGAATGGGGGATTACCTTATGTCAGGTACCTTCTCAAGGTTTCTTCATTTTCCTCATGTTGAGGTTTTTGAGTTTTGCCTGGCCCTCTTGTAGGTTCTAGATCAGGGGATGGTGCAATAATAGCCTGTGGTTTGCAATAATCGGTGGTCTGTGAGACTCCTTATGATTAAGGGCTATATAAATAAACAAGACTTGACTTGACTTGTCCATATGAGTAATTTGGATAATTTTAAGTAACAATATTATTATTACTATTACTTTTTAACAATAATTTCTGTAGTTTTTTTTCTGGTAAAGTAAGATAAATGCTATTTTTAATTAGTAAAACAGTCTAATATTGTATATGTTACAAAATTGTTCTCATTTTAAGTTGTATTTTTCTTTGGAAAACCTACCATCTATCAGATAAAACACAGGTGGGTAAACTAAGGCCCATGGGCCACATACAGCTTGCCATGATCTTTAATCAAAACCCGCTGTACCAAAAGTTAAAAAAATAAAAAATAAATTAAAAAAGGAATACATTTTTGTTGTTGTTTTGGAGCCACTTTTGTCTCCACTGTCTCTTTCTGACACCCATCCATAAAAGTATATATTTTCATAAAACATTGTGTCGTAAACTGCGTACATTTAAATAGTCTGAATGTGACTTTCAATATCATTTTTAATTGTGCATATTTTCTGTGTTTGCTTTTTTTTATCATGCTTTTATTGATTTAAAAAAAATATTATTATGATATTTCCCGTAACCCTGGTGAGGATAGGCGGTGTATAAAATGGATGGGCGGATTATTAGGATATTTATCAAATGTCATGCGAAATAAAACTACTTTGTATTGTGTATTTCCATTGTCATGATTACTGATGCGAGGCACCTGAGCCTGCTGCTTTGGCGCCAACTGCCTCGGACGCTGACTGGCTACGTGTCATGTTTTATACCCCCGTCTTCCTGTCTCCGGTTGTCAGTCCGTCTGCGAACCTCAGCTTATGTTGGGCAAGCTTTTCGTCCCTGACTCTCTCCTGTTCTGATTCCCATCTTTCCAGGCTCCAACCCCTTCTCTGATCTCGACCACGATTTTTGCTCCCCCGTCCCGGCTACTGATCTGTTTTTTCCGCTCTCGACACCGCCATCGATCGCCACGGAACCACTTCCGCGTCTGAGCAACCTGCTTCCTGCGACCAGCGATCTACGGATCATGTGTACCATGCTTTCCCTTCTTCCCAAAAAAACTAAGAGAAACGCATGCAAGTGGGTCCTGTCTCCATTCTGGTCCTGACATCCATATTATGATCCCTTTGCCTAAGCATAAACCTAACACAGATTTATGGCTCTAAACATAAAAAAATATACCATGGAAGTTGAGTATGAAGAATCCTCCGGTGGAAAAGTCTGAGTGGAAGCGAATCAGAACTTTAGAGCTGGAACTGTAGGCTGACTCTAATGCTGTGTTGCCACTGAAGACTCCCAGCTGAGGACTAGATGCATCTGGACCGTCCCTGCATGAGGACCAACCATGAGCAAAGACATATGACAAAGGACATTAAAACTGACTGCATAAGCTTAGTGTTTGTGACTTTAATGATCCAATTGTTTGCTCACTCTATCACCACTCAGCCTCAACAAGCCTGGGCTTTAAAGTCACAAGACACACTGCAAAATAATTACTGTAAGTATAAACAGATGCTCTTCTAGTATTATCACCCAGACATTGCCTCTGACATAACTGTAATTTGTTGACATGGAATTGCATTTGCTGTCTAATTCTAACAATAAATTGTGTGCGTCGCACAGGACAAGGCTAATCTTGTCATGAAAAGGAAGCGAGAATGAATGAGAGACTATTACAAATGGTTATTCATATTCATTTAGGTCTGTCTGGGGTGGCGCTGATTTAAATTTTACTGCACTTGTTTGCGTTCTCACCCTGTTGTAAACAAGTTCATTTAACAAAGTGCTTGGATTAAAGGTTTAGCTTAGCTCATTCAATATTGAACATTGTTGAAAGGTTACATTTTCTAAAGTTCCTAAATGCACCTTTTTTGTTTTTAATGAGCAAGCGTTTGGATTAAAACAAGAGTTGTAAAAGTTTAATTCAAAAAGACGGCCTGGAATCTCTTGGCTGCTCAATAATTCAAGTTCCTCTGTAAGGTGTTGGAACTTATTTAGTGAATGAAAACGTACTAATTGTCTCTTTATATTCAAATTGACTATGCAGTGTTGCGTGGATCTTATTTTTGTGCCTGCAAAACAGAATTTATTACCAACTACTGCTTTTATTTTAACTATTTAGATTTAATAGCTTTTTAGTGGCCATATTTATAACTTCCTCTTCAGCTCGATAAAATCTTGTACTCCGCTAGGTGGCAGTTCACATCCTTTATCTTTGTTCTGTATTGGCATTGATAACAACCTAGTGAGCAGTGTTTGCAACAAGATTAGACATGGCACAGCAGGATAAACATGTTCTAACTACTTGAAGGAGAAACCTAAAATAAACGAACCTCAGGATAAATGGGCAACCCTATTTACACGGTAGTGCTTGGAGATTGATCTATGTTGTAATAATATTGCAAAAAAAAAATGTGTAGCATAACATCAGTGCAATGAAAAGGAGTCCAATAACATTAAATACTAGCAAAAATCCCTAGGTTGATAAACAAGATAGGAGTACCCAATTTTCCATTTAAACTGATATATATTTTAAAATATATATATATTTTTCACAGTCTTTGGCTCTCATTTAGGGTTGTGATGGGCCAGAAAGGTAGCCTGTTAGTCTTGTTTCAAGGGATCTGTGGCAACTACCAGAGGGCAGTAAGTCAAAGAGGCTGTGGCCAGGGTGAGAAAATTCCTTCAAAAAGGTGTTTTCTCTGTTGCAGTATAGCAATCTGGCAATATACATCAGAGTGGGCAGAGAGCAGCCCATGATTTTTTAGGATGTGTTGAGTACTCTCTGTATGTTTTTTTTCTGTCTGCTTCCATGCTCCCAGCCCACCAAACACTGAGTTACGTATATCCATCTGATGTAGTTAATTGTAGCTGACCTTATAGATTTTCAGCGATGTAATACATAGTACAAGTCATCTATCAAGTTATTCAAGGTATTTCCATACATTAATAAGAGAGTAAGATAAATGTGCAACCAGAAAAAAATCCCAAGTCAACTGATACCCTTGCTTTAAATTCCAAAAGGATATAGTAGGTGAGAATTCAAAATTGCTGTATGAAACTATGAGGAGAAAAAAACTATTGCACACAAGTGCAAAAACAATATAAAAAAGAATATTCATTATTATTGGACCTGAATTTATTGCGAGATTGTTATAATGCACTATTCTTTTTCATTGCATTATTAATACAATTTGTGCCAGTTTTATGTTGTTATTGTTTTTTCTTGCCTATTTATCTTGATAGCCTTTTATCTTTTCTCTTCAAAGTCCTTCTTACATGTCTTACCATGGAGTTCCTTGTCTTATCTTTTATATCAATGACAATGAAGACAATTCTATTCTATTCTATTCTATTCTAATTGGCAAATGTCACCAAGCACACAAGCTAAATCTTATCTCACTCACTTTTATTTTATTATCCGTGATCTAAAAGCCAAACTGATAAACCAAAGAGTACTACTGAAATTTTACTCTGGTGGTGACTATTTTGACATGAAATATTCATGTTTCTTTTGTCCCTTTAGAGGCCATGATAAATGTTCTGGGGGCATTATTGAGTGCATATCCAACTTTTTATTTTTATTTTGTTTTTACATTTATTGCACAAACAGGAAAATAAAAGGTTAAGCATGGACAATAGATGCTGCCGGAACAGTTTGCTTCCATGTCATCTGAAGGCATGTGAAATTTGTATGATATACATTCCAAAGACATGCATTTCAGGTGAATTGGCCAGTCCAAATTGTCCCTAGGTGTGACTGAGCGAGTGAGTTGTCTGTCCCCGTGTGCCCTGCGATTGGCTGGCAACCAGTTCAGGGTGTCCCCTGCCCACTGCCCGATGATTGCTGGGATGGGCTCCAGCACCCCGCGACCCTACTGAGGATAAGCGGTGCAGCTAATGAGGTGAGATAATCATTTTTTGAATCCAAGGCCATATTTCTGCTGCCGTAAACTCGTCATTTATCTTTATGACTACCAGTCTTAAAAGTGTAATGAAAGACTTTCGACTGCTGTTTAACATGCAGAATAAAGGGACCAAGCACCTGAAAATGTTTGAGCGGGTACAGTTGGATAATCAGATTCTAAGAAACGATTATAAGTGGAAAAAAAATCAATCTAGGCTGTGTATCAACACTGTTATCCTAAATTTGCTCTTAGTTTTTATAATCGTCTTCATTGGTGCAGGGATGAACCCTCAAAGCCAAACAACTTCTTCCCATGACAGAAGCCACAGCTTTATATACTTGCCAAAAATATCAACATTCGCATTACATTACAAAGCAAGCTAAACACAACATGAAAAGTTAAGCAAATCTGGCTAATCTGAATTTTGCGGAATGATTCAAAGGTAAAAAAAGAACAAACAAAAAAACATCCGGGCAGTGTATCAACACACTCATTGTGAATTTGCTCCTAATTTATATGGTCAACGTCAGCTTCTAGGGCTGCCACAACACAGATTGATTTCCATATTCCTTTACAGAGGGAGAGCTTCAATGTCAAAGAAAATGTTTGAAACCTAAAGGAAAATACAAAAGGCAGGCTAATTATTTGTTGGTGTGAGCACATCAGTCACATGGGGACTGATGTCCAAAAAGTGCAAATCAGGATTGGTAATCCATTTTGGCCAATTATAAGTTTAACAAGGTTTTTTCTTTATCAAAATGTTTTCTTACACCACCAGCACAATTGTCTGATTGTGGCAGCCGGAAACTCCTTCACGACACTATACACAAACAGGCATTTTGGTTTTCACAATAGTCATATTATAAATTAACATATTTTTGGGAACACTACAAGGTCAGAAAGCAATTGTCTACTGGTCAGTGGATGGTTCTGCTTACACACCCACCCGACTAATATCCCTCTGCACTTGATGATTATCATTTGTGGGCTTCTCCTAACATGTACCACTGGACTCCGAAGGGCGTCGACATGGGTAGCATACTGCTGGTATTACAATTTTCCCTCAAAATAGATCATTTTACTTGAGTCGAGTTATACTCAATGCACTAACACTTGGCAAACATATGACGAGGAAATGAGAATATTGTTCAGAGGTGACCCAAACATGTCAGATGTTGCTCAGTCTCACAGGATTTGGGAACTCGGCTCCAGTGCTCTCTTTCATTACATTCGGCAATCCCCACTGAATCTACGAGAGTTAGCGAGCCTCCATGGATTCTGCCCGGGCCGGTCCACTGAGTCAGATTAAATTGGTCAGTGGTCCCATTGTAAATGCATTACTCTCACACTCCCTGTATTACAATCGTATCCCCACATTGAATTCCATTATAGCTACAGAAGAGCCGAGGAGTGCATAAAACAGAGTATGTATGAGAAGGCTATGCTGTTGGGATTAATGTGAATTTACCAAACGACAGAACAATCAGACTCATATACACACCTGTAAGATTTCATATACTTCCCCCTGTAATGAGCTGTTTCAAAAAATTGTGTCATAGAGCTGCATTGCATTATTCGAAAAGGCTGTCAAACACAATACGCAGCCACACAAACAGACCCACACCACACAAAAAACGAAAAAAATCAGTGAGAAATGGATGTCCATCTATACCAAAAAGACACACGTTTTATTGTCCATGAAAGGGTTTTGCACTTACCATACAGCAATGTAATCGGTGACAGGCTCTGTCTGCAACAAGGTGAAGTTGATGTAAACTCCATGTCCGTGGGGTACAGATAGGAGCCAGCTACAGTCCTGGGAGTTGGGGTATTCATTGGGGTACTGAGGCGAATAAATGGTCCCATTTTCAGCTGTGACATTATATCCACAGGGAGCTGTAAAGGCAGTTATCAAAGATTATTTATTAGGAACTATTGAACAATTTTAAAACTTGCTACGGCTTCAAGACTTGAGATACATGAGCAGAAAAAACGGCAGAACAGTGCCTTTAGCAAGCAGTTGCTTAAGGAGGAGGTTTTGGTGATAATCAATTGCAATGTAGCTTATTTTGAAGAAATACGTTTGGATTTTCGGTGTTTTGAAAGAGCTGTTGGTGAATTTTGCTCCAATGTTGCATTGTGTCACACATTACAAATGCAGTTGAGATTGACGTGATTGAATTGCACCTCATTGAGATGTTATTACCTTCACAGCGAGGAAATGGGTGGTTCCACTTCCGGTTGGTCCCATGTAGACATGTCAGGACTGGGTGTCCAATCAGAACATAGCCAGAATAGCACACGAATGTTATTGAGCGGCCAGCGCTGTAGTCAGTGTTGATTATGTCACCATTGGCGAATGGAGATGGATCTTGGCAGTTTAGAAGTTGATAAGCTAAGGACAAACATAACAATTTGTCGGGTGACGACTGGAAACAGAAATCGGGTTATACCAGACTTTCTTCAATGTGGACGTTGTCACAATTTTCCCAATGTGTGAGTGTATCAGTGTGCATAAGATTCTGAGACGTTGGATGAGTAGATAGGCGGGGATTTTTCTTGTTCTGCATTAAATACTTGACTTATTGACTGAGAAGTGCTTTACCAATATCATTTGGATTGATTTGTTTCAATGTAAGGTATTTTTAAAAACATGATATGGGAAAAATTTACGAAAATCAAGGCCTGACTCTATAAATGGCTAAGATCGGAGTGAGCTGAATATGGCACTTTTCTAATCAACGTTGGCACCAATTTTGCTTTTTTTTTACTACACTATGCAAAATAATTTGTTTTTACTTTGGTATTTTCCGAGAGATTTTTTTTTTTTTTTTTTTTGCTTTTCATGTTTTTTTACCTGAAAATCATTTTTAATGGAAGAAAAGGACAGGGCTGAGAAATAATGAGGAAAAAAGTTATGTATGTGTTGAATTTGTTCTGCACAGTACTAACTCGTATGGCTCTCAATTAAAATATTGTTAAAATCATAATACATTAACCAAAATTTTACCGTATCATTTATGGAGGATCAATGATGAATACAATTTTTGCCTGTAAGACCCAATAGTAAACTCATTGTACAGACCATGGGACTTAGCAAGACATGAATCAAATTGGCAGGTCTTGACCATAGCAAATTAGGTTGAAAACAGGGGCAATGATCTCATGCATGGGAATGAAGGTGAGCCTGCGTGTCCTTTAGCAGGTTACGCTGGCAGTAAAAACCCCAGTGACATGTTTTGTGATTTCGACGAAAACCATTTGGGGTTTAGGAAAAGGTGAACGTGTAGATGAGGGGACTTTGTTAACATGTCATCACCTTTAAATGATTAAAGGTTAAAGGCATAAGGTTGCCTTTGAAGCGACAAAAAAAAAACACCCTTTCGTCATACTCTGTTTGTTGGAGATGGCCGAGGCATTTGGATGCTAATCAATCATAATCTGTAACACACACTGAAGAAGTGATGCCCAACCAGATGACTCTATTTAGTTTGTCACTTTTAATTAAAAAGGTGGTCAGTCTCTGTATGAAGTCAAACGAAGGTTCTGACCTGTGACGACCAAAGGTGAGCTCACCTTGATACGTGAGTTTGAAGCCTATCCTGTTCTCTGAGTGGTCACTGTAGAAGTGGATTATGGTCTGATGGGTGGTGCTCAAAAGAGATGGCGGAACTTGTGAACCAGTGAACTGTCCAATGAGGGACGAGCTGTGCTGCGGTCCTGATCGCACCTCTAAGAAGTCATGGTTGTCTTCAGAGGAAAAGTTAAGGAACTGAATATGGGCACCTGAAATGCAAAAACAATCACACGATTTGAGCAATTAAAAAAATAATATAAAGCAAATAATATTCAATACAACATTCTAGCACATACATGTTCTCAAGCCTACAACCAGATATTGTTAATGTCCTATTTCAACCCTAAATCTTCACACATTTGCCCCTAATTAAGCACGAGAATGCCTGTTAATAATAAACTGAGTCTTTCCCACTGAGTTTGTGCTATAAACTACACGGACAGATGTACTGACAGCGCTTCATCCTCTTAAGGAATTATCTTGCAGCTCCGTCATACTTACCATATCCTGTTGGCAAGATGATTTGCCAGGTGCAGTCCAGGTTACCAGGGTAGTTTCCGGGGAAACCTGGACTCAGGATCACTCCAGTGACCTCGGACAATACCCCACCACAACGAGCTGACACAAAAAGAGAAAGAAAAAAGAAAGTCTTGTTAATGAGGTGATGCCTGCTTCAACACAAACATATAAAAATAAAACAAAACACAAAAAGAGGACCATATAGACCACTGACAAAAAAAAGACTTTAAAAAAGTGACCTTACATTCTATTCTATTCTCTATTCTATTCTTCTTCTTCTATTCTTACAATGTTTGTAAGGTCATGTGTTTTAGGTTTTTCAGTCTTAAAGAATATCAGCTTTTGTAGAATAAAATAAATTACTTATTGCTCATATATTTACAAGTACTAATAGTTAATGCAATGATGGACTATTTTCTAGTTTTAGTTTTAAATGAACAGAACTTAAAAATGTGTTTCATGGTCCTTAGGGGCTCTTTGTTACATTGCTTTTTTTTTGTTTTGTTTCTTTACATTGTTTGGGGGTTTAACTCCTGAATTTTGCTCTTTAACAGTTGTTGTAGAGAATTTATAGAAATATATATTTTACACTGTTAAGGGTTTTTAGATTGTATAATTTACACTATTTGCACTTTCTGACTTTATTTTCATAATATTGTGCAATGGAAGGTATAGTTTGCATGCTGTCATTGTTATATTTGTATTTTTGTCACATTGCTGCTTTTTTAAAATTTGACTCGCTCAACCTTTCTTCTGAAACAGTTGCATTAGAAACATTTCTACTCATTCTTATATACAGTTAAAGTTCAAATTGGATTTGAGTTATTTAATAAAAAATGAAAACATTTTAGTGCCAGAAATCTTAGTGCTGTGTTTATCATAAATATAAACCAACTCAAAGTGGGGGGTTCATTTATCAAGACATATCCAAGCGAAAAATATCTGTATCAGATTGGTATCAATCAATACTACTATGAATTTACTTGGTTTGGATTGTTACTAAGATTTTAGCACAGACTTAATAAGCGTTTAGCCTCAGTTGCACTAGCCACATTACCGTTAACAGGCTATTGACAGCTCTCATAACCAATGAACCTAACCTATTAGCAACCTATTAACCTCCATTGAAATTTAATTGTAAAACAATTTTTCATTTGTTTCTTTTTCTTTTTGATTCTCATTCATTCTAAATTGAAATTAAAAAATGGTAATACAGACAGCAATCTCAGCTGTCATGTAACCATTCCGATGGTATACTTGTGTCGATGGACACCATCACGGTCATATTTTGATGAATATTCAAATTAGCATTACTATGATATTAACACATAAACTGTGTCATTATAAACATGACAATAAATACATATACACGTACAGGGTATAATAATAATAATAATAATAATAATTTCCTTTGTATTGTCATTCTTTGTAACAATGTACACAGAACGAAATGTCGATACACCTGACCCGTTGTAGCGAGTCGATGCAGCCGCAGCCAACAGAGGGCGCCGCCATTATACCAATTAGGTATGTCTCGGCCGAGGCGCGAACCAGCGACCTCCCAGTCTCAAAGCGGGCACACTACTATCTAGGCTACTGAGCTGGTATGAAGGGTTACTTTAATAATGCAATCAGATAAAGGGAGCAATTACCTGATGAAAAATTTAATTAGTAACGTAATCCGAATGCCAAAATATTAAAGTAATCTAACTTGATCCCTTTCAATTAATGAGATCAGGCGACAACAGATTGTGTGTGTAGGAATGAGACTGCAGAGAGAGAGAGAGAGAGAGAGAGAGAGAGAGAGAGAGAGAGAGAGAGAGAGAGAGAGAGAGAGAGAGAGAGAGAGAGAGAGAGAGAGAGAGAGAGAGAGAGAGAGAGAGAGAGAGAGAGAGAGAGAGAGAGAGAGAGAGAGAGAGAGGAGACATGTGAATGTAATCAAAGCTATTGCGAACGAGGAAAAGAATAAAAAAAGTTAAACTCACGCTCGCGGGACTTCAATATTGTCCCAGGTAGTGTACAACAGAAAAATCTTCCATATTTTACAAAATATACCTGTAATTTGATTACGTCTCGTTTTCTTTAACTGTAACGAAATACAATTATTATTTTTGTTTACTGATCAGATAACACTGTTACATATATTCTGTTACTTCCTAGACCTGTACACATATAACGTCACACCACTCTTGGGTTTTTTGTTTTAGATCACAGCCATGGCTGTTGTTGTTTGTAGCAGCCAACTTTTCTTGTGCATTTTGTTCACGGGTCTTTGTCAAGCATGTTTTCCTTGAATAAGCTCTACAGTGTGTTTTCAGTCCTTTACTCAACCCGTGGAGTTTTCTTTTGCAAAATAAGTAGCAATATTATGTTACTTTTAATGTTGAAAAGTTTTATTTGTTTAACATTGCATACCAAATGTTTTTTCCTTGTAGTATGATGAAACGCCCCCCCAAAAATTCTGACTATAATCTTTATGTTTTAACAGTCCCCCTTCTCTCCACTTGTTTCTTTTATCAGTAGTGTTAGCAACTTTTCAGCACGAACAGTCATTTGTAAATGTGGAGGCACACACACAAACACGACAGCAAGAGGTTAGCGATGAACACAGCAAAGCTAAAAATAGATTGCCCTGGACAAGGTCAGTTTGAAATGGAATTGCCCTTCTTTAAGTCTCCGGCAAGAAGTAAATTATTAGGGTCATAAGACAAACACCAATGCAATCACTTCCTTGCCGAACACAAGGAGAAGTTTTGGCTCCCGCAACTGATCTGCTCACATAACCACTCGTCTTTGTGTAATTGTGAAGCGGACAAAAAGTTAACTGCCCTCTCTTGCCAACCCAAATGCTGCTGGATTTTTGTGTCTTTCTTCATGTTAAATACTAATCAGAAAAATAAATTCTGAGTCAGTCCGAGGATGTGTTTGCATACCTAGGCAAAGAGGAGGTGGATAGTTCCATCTACGCACAGTACCGGGCATGCAGGTAATGTGAGAATGGCCCTAAATGGGAAAGGGGGAAAATGCACTCAATTACTTACAAAAGTAGTGCTGTAATGTTTGGTGGACTCAATCTTACCTGTAAGGTGTATCCAGGCTCACAAGTAAAGGCCACTACTTCGTTGACCATGTATCTATCTCCTGATTTGATGCCGTTTGCTGGAATCATCGGTTCAGGACAGGTCGTCAGACCGACAGCTGCAAAACAATTAAACAATTGGGGTATTATTTTGCATAAAATAAAACTTTTTCAGGTTGTTTGTATAAGAGACCAATGAGATTTTGCGTCAAATGTCTTAATGACATGCTATTTCATTTCAACAAAGATTTGGGGTGTTTTTAAACAATATAGGACATGTTTTTGCTGTGTTAACAAACTTAACTACAATTTGTAATTTTTGTGAGGTTGTTTTAACAACACTGTAATTTTGAGTTTTTTTTTGTACAATCAAACCAAATATTTTGACAATGTTATGAATAAACTCTTCTGTGGGTTTTAAAACCAACAAACAAACATTCCTCCCACATTCCAAAGACATGCATTTCAGGTGAATTGGCCGGTCCAAATTGTCCCTAGGTGTGACTGAGCCAGTGAGTGGTCTGTCCCCGTGTGCCCCGCGATTGGCTGATAACCAGTTCAGGGTGTCCCCTGCCCACTGCCCGGAGATGGCTGGGATGGGCTCCAGCCCCCGCGCGACAGGATATGCGGTACAGCTAATAAGATGAGATAACAAAACAGACAGATTTTTATAATCGAGCAATTTAGGGTTATTTTTGGAATTATCTGGGTTAATTTATTTCTTTTAAAAGTGTGGAGAAAATGTGGGTAGTCTGAAAAAACATTAATATTATTTATTTATTTGTGTGTATTTTGAAAACAGGTATCTGTTGGTGTAAACAAGAAAGTTGGGTCAAAATAACCCAAGAAGTGGATCAGTCCACTTCAAACCCAAATCACCTTTTTTTTGTAGAAACTCCATGCTTAGGCCACAACATGCACAGTGTGCCGAAATGTAAATGTAATAATTTCCTCACTCTTACATTAAATCCATTTTGTATCATATGAGTGAAGCAGAAATTATTGGTAGTAGTGGTTCCTCGATATAAAATACTCCTCAGAAGTTGAGCCCTCATGCTGGTATTGATACCAATAGAAGGGATTAAAAGCATGCCAAATTTAACAATACTTCATGCCCAACAAAATTATCTTTTAGTTCGTTTGTTTCATCCCATCACATTCAAGGCACTTTTTGATGGTTTTTCATTTCCTTAATTACTCACTCCTAAAGTTAATCAAAAAAAGCAATCTCATTTCCACACCATTTGTTTGCATGACACAAGACAAATGAGTCTTGTGATGATCAACATTATTCAACACTTAGGAGTCAATTAAACATATTTGATTAATTTGATGTTGAAATACATGTGGCAGATGAATACTAGATGAATACTAGAACACTGTATGTGTCAGTTGTTTAATTTCTATCATTGAAATCTAATATCTGACTTTTTAAAATGCTCTTGGGATGGTGGAAAGCAATTAGTCAGGGGTGGGCAGCCTGGTCTTAGAGGGCCCTATGTCCTGCATGTTTTTGGAGATTTCTCATCTCCAACTCAGGTAATATAAAATGTCAGATTACTCTCACGCTTTGCAGGAGCTTGATAATGATCCTGATGACTGCAATCACCAGTATTGGAGCAGAAAAAAACACGAAAAACATGCAGGGACCCTCAAGGACTGGTTTTGCCCAGCCCTGGTTTAAATAGTGTATACATTATACAACACAATTAACTCATTCAGTGCAATTTGTTTCTTTAAAATGGGAAGAGTTGTTTCAAGACAATGTTTGCCATTTTAACAAATTTTTGAAGGCCTAAGGGAAATGTTGTTCTCCACTTATATAGGCCTATCAAAAGAAAGCTCAAACCCTCATCTTTTATTAAAGTAAGAATGTTTCTAGCAGTTGAACATTGCTAGGTTTCAAAAAGAAATACTCGGTTCAAAGACATTTTCAGAGAAAAACTGCTTCTTGTGAAAGGATGCATTAAAGCAGAAATTTCACTTTGGTGCTTTTTTTGCATTTGTTTACCTCCAATATCTAAACAATGCTTTACATAATCTCAAGGACACTTAGGTAGCAAAATACTATTTTATTGCAAGAACACTAAACTTTTGCTTGAACGATTCACTTACTTTGCAAGAACTTTTCAGCGTCTGTCTTTTCCGGTGAAGTGATCAAATGAGTTCGGTCACCATGGTGATCTCTTTCCTTCTGACATGCACGGAAAGTCACCCCCCCTTTGTTGAAGCTCTGTTGAAGTGTTGACTATTTATCAATTTATCCGCTTTTTTCACTACACTGCTTCACTACGCCTACTTGATGTATGGCCTGCCTACACAGTTTTAATAGCTGAATACAGGAAGCAACGTTAAGAAGTGGGGGCTTCCTCGATATGTGGACAAAGATCTAGTCAAAGCCTCTCCTGCCATTTAAATGTGATTTATCACACTGAAATCATTCCCAGACGCTCAACACTTATGGATAAGCTTTTTAATCAAATAAATATTTACGGTTTGGCACTCAGGAACAATGCTTTTGAAAACATATTTATACATCATCGCATTGAATGAGGTAAGGTTCACCACATTGAGGTTAACAAAGCTTCATCAATTGACATGAGAAAGCTGCCTGTCTGAGTATGTATATTGTGTGTTTATGTGTGTGTGCCTGTGTGCATATGTGTGTGTGCGCTATACTTCAATTTGTTTGTGCGTTTCTGCCTCAAACTTCTGCAGGAGACTGCCTGAGAGTAAGTGGTTACCATGACAACAGTAGGGCGGGAAAGGGATAAAGCAGGAGTGGAGAGAAGTGAATGTTTGTGTGTTCCCGTTCTTGTTTGTTCATCATCTACCTGCCCACCAGCAAAATAATGTGATCCCACGGAGATCACGCATGCCACGGCGCACACACACAAGTACACGCAAACACGCGCAGTTTTGTATGTATACGCTGACGTAAGACAAAGGGGTTGGGGGTATGCTTTGGTATGATGAAGCACACAGTGCGTTATTAGTCTGAGCATCAGAGCGCCGTCATGACAACTGATCAATGAAACTAGTTCATTTGGCTGACCATCCCTCTTTCTTGTGCCTCCCCTATGGAGGAATCTAGCATTTAAAATGCTGACAGCACGACAAAGCGAGCCTCTCTGGGCGCTCGGCAACGGCTACACGGTGTCAGCATTTTGGTCAAATATGAAGAGATTTACTACAATAAGGCTTCAGTGAGGGAAAAAAACCCAGAAGAATATTACTTGTAAGGCCGACACTTAACGCATGCTTAAGCGTTTTAACCACAATACCTGAGCAATTTTGTGAAATTTGTGAGCCAGTTTTACATTCTAAAACTGTAAGCTTCACCATAAAGGTAAAATTGAGTGGTTTCAGGCGTTTGGTGGCTGTTTTCTCTAAATCTAGGATGAGAATGTTGAAAGTAAGAAAAGGGCTATTTCAAATAAAGTCCAAATGCCAACCTGAACCTTCAAAAAGATTAAAAAGGAAGGGTTTATTGCTTAGCTCGTCTTTAGAATTTCAGAATCTTGCATGTGGAAAAAAAGGAGCTTGAGCTCCAATGATGATTTCAGCGAGAAAATGACATCAGCAAGTACAAATATTTTAATGTAACAGAAACCACATTTAAGTGAATATGATTTAGAAAAACACACAATTAAGGAGAATTAGTAATTTTATGTATGCCCACATATATATACAGGTATATATATATATATATATATATATATATATATATATATATATATATACTGATACGATAGTTAACTCTTGAGTATTAATCACTGACGCCAGCCAGTTACCAATACAACAAAATATTATAATTATTATAATAAAGCCTTCTATTTGTTATTAAGGCATTTATGAAAGGTTTTACAATGTCTGAATCTCCACCCAAGTGACCCAACGAGCCAACATGTGACTCTGAAGAAGATGTCGAAACCTTCAAACCATCATTTTTTTCTTGTGACCAATAAACTTATTATTGCACCACCTTACGTTTCTATAACGCACACACGCTCCTTTGCATTGGTGATAACTGTTATGATTGTTTTCATTTGGGGTGCACATATACTCCAGTCACCATTAAACACATTCCAATCAAAAGGGTAATCTGCAAAGAAATTAAAACACAATAAAGTGTCCTCAGCAGTGTAGTATCCAACACAGAGGCAGCAGATAAAAACTGCAGACGTTGGAGTAAAAAAACCGCAGCAAGTAAGTTCCAAAGACTCAAAAATAACTCAATGTAAAAAGAAAAAGAAAAATAAGGAAGGGGGAAAAAGCAACTCACACGTTTGCCCAAAAGAAGAAGTTCATTGATCTGGAAGTGATTCAAAGCCAAAAGCACTGCCATGACCTGACAGGTGAATGCCTGCACTTTGTACTTTCTGTGTGCACACATTACCGTGTCTATGTACATTGAATCACTACTTCTCTTAGAGGTCTATTGTTCCTGCATTGTGACACAAGCATGTTGACAATATTGCATATGTATTTTGTGTTTTATGTTTACAGTGCATCCGGAAAGTATTCACAGCGCTTCACTTTTTCCACATTTTGTTATGTTACAGCCTCATTCCGAATTGTATTAATTTAATCTCTTATCTCAAAATTCTACACAAAATACTCCATTATGACAATGTGAAAAAGTTTAATTTTTACTTTTTTGGAATTTATCAAAAATAGAAAACTAAGAAATCACATTTATATAAGTATCCACAGCCTTTGGTTAATACTTTGTTCATCCACCTTTGGCAGCAAATACAGCCTCAAGTATTTTTGAATATGATCCCACAAGTTTAGCACACCTATCTTTAGGCAATTTTGCCCATTCTTCTTTGCAATAAGTCTCAAGCTCAATCAGGTTGGATGGGAGACGTTTGTGCACAGCCATTTTCAGATCTCTCTAGAGATGTTCGATCGGATTCAAGTCTGGACTCTGGCTGGGCCACTCCAGGACATTCACGGAGTGGTTCTGAAGCCAATCTTTTGAGATCTTGGCTGTGTGCTTTGGGTCGTTGTCCTGCTGAAAAATGAACCTTCGCCCCACCCTGAGGTCAAGAGCACTCTGGAGCAGGTTTTCATCCAGGATATCTCTATATATTGCTGCATTCATTGTTCCTTCTATCCTGACTAGTCTGCCACTTCCTGCTGCTGAAAAACATGCCCCCAGCATGATGCTGCCACCACTATGCTTCACTGTAGGGATGGTATTGGCCTGGTGATGAGCGGTGCCTGGTTTCCTCCAAACATGGCGCCTGGCATTCACACCAAAGAGTTCAATCTTTGTCTCATCAGACCAGAGAATTTTGTTTCTCATGGTCTAGGAGTCATTCAGGTACTTTTTGGAAAATTCCAGACGGACTTCCATATTCCTTTTACTAAGGAGTGGTTTTTCGTCTGGCCACTCTACCACACAGGCCTGATTGGTGGATTGCTGCAGAGATGGTTGTCCTTCTGGAAGGCTATCCTCTCTCCACAGAGGAACGCTGGAGCTCTGACAGAGTGACCATCGGGTTCTTGATCACCTCCCTGACTAAGGCCATTCTTCCCCGATCACTCAGTTTAGAAGGCCGGCCAGCTTTAGGAAGAGTCCTGGTAGTTCCAAATGTCTTCCATTTACGAATAATGGAGGGCACTGTGCTCATTGGGACCTTCAAAGCAGCATACATTTTTCTGTATCCTTCCCCAGATTTGTGCCTCAAGACAATCTTGTCTCGCAGGTCTACAGACAGTTCTTTTGACTTCATGCTTGGTGTTTGTGCTCTGACATGCACACTCAACTGTGGGACCTTATATAGACAGGTGTGTGCCTTTCCAAATCATGTACAATCAACTGAATTTACTGCAAGTGGACTCCAATTAAGCTGCAGAAAAATCTCAAGGATGATCAGTGGAAAAAAGTTGCACCTGAGCTTAATTTTCAGCTTCATGGTAAAGGCTGTGAATACTTATGTAAATGTGATTTCTTAGTTTTCTATTTTTAATAAATTCAAAACAAGTAAAAAAAAAACTTTTTCACATTGTCATAATGGAGTATTTTGTGTAGAATTTTGAGATAAGATATTAAATTAATACAATTTGGATTGAGGCTGTAACATAACAAAATGTGGAAAAAGTGAAGGGCTGTGAATACTTTCCGGATGCACTGTATATGTCTCCAGGCTTTTATGTGTTTGAATCTGTGTCCTTGTGCAGTACCATTTCAGGTCACTGACTCCAAAAACTAGATGTTCAAGGTTTTGATCTAAGTTTGTGTGTACGTCATACGTCCGCAAGTTTTTGTGTGTATGAACCCTTTGTGTAAGGTGCCTGTATTTAACTATGCTCCATTGAACATGCATGTTGAAGGTTTTGACTTACTTTTGTATTCAAGGTGAAAGCCTGCAGCCACAACGCTAATGTCACTCTGAAAGTGCAGGAGAAGTTGATTGGAAGTGGAGTTCAAGAGGGCAGGGGCTGTAGTTCCTAGAAGAGAAATACCAAAAACAGGATCAGAGGTATTGTAATTTTGCTTTTTCATCATCGACAATACTGATTATTCTCATTGTTGCTTTAGGCCAGTGGTTGTTTGACATTGGGGATTGTTCTTTTAACTTTAACCCAACTGAATGAAACTTAAACAGGTACATGAAAAGGAAATATACATTTTATATGATTAGACTATTTATTTTTAATTCTCCTGAATTTGATTCTGCATTGCACACAGGGCATGGGTGGATTTACTGTGGTGAAATACTAACGATTAAAAAAATAAAAAAAAAGATTGGTCAATTATTTTTTTCAATTAACCAATGAATTGGATTTTAAAAATCAGTCATTTTTCTATTTTCTCCTCTTTCTTCAAATAGTGAAGCATTGGACGGATAGAAAAATAGTGCATACATTAACAGAATATTCTATTATATGAAACAGTAAAAATCCAAGTGTCTCTCAAATAGCTTATCATTATACGAAAATGCATACAAATGTATGATATACACCTGCAAATATGTGAGACACATATTTTATAAAGTGCAAAAAAAAAGACAGACGGACGGACGAAAACGTGAGTACTTTTGTTAGTTCACAAGGCCCTCATGGATTTTTAAACTTTTTAATGTTTTACTTGTACTGAAAGCAGAAGCCCTCCCTTTTTTTATAATCGTAAAATGATAAAATCCCTTTTTCATTCATTCATTAATTTATTCATTCATCAAAATACAGTCTCAAAGCACCCCTCAACCGGACCAAAGTGTTACTACAATTTCGTCGCTGGACCAAGAAGACGTTGGACAGTAAAATGAGGTCTCGAGTCACCGTCTGCTGTAATAAAGTGCTACTACGAACACTTCTCAGCGTCACAACGGAATACAATGCACTCTTATTTGCATTGATTTGATTAATGCTGAGTGGTGTGTAAATCCCGTGACACAACAAATCAATGATAACATGTTTTAATCAGCAATTTAATCATTTTTATTGTTTTGTTGTTGCAGCCCTAAATACAGGGCTGCATGCCATCACTGAACCGTTAAAATATTCAATATTAATCATCAATCACCTGTGGGGATTTTGTTGCTTCTAAATATTATTGCATTTCTTTTCATTGCACTATTGTTAGGATGCGCTGTTGTTCTTTATCCATAAACATAGCACTTTTATCATAACTGGGGCCAGTCTCTAAGCTAGGGGTCAGAAACTTTTTTGACTCAAAGAACCATGAAAGCATTTTTTTTTGTTGAAAAAGCCTCAGTATAAGACAAAATTCAACAACACCTTTAAACCTGCTCTCCAGACAAGACCTTATTCTTCAGCGCATTTTATTTCACTGTGTAACGTTTGATGATTTGATAGAATCCCAGCAATAATAATAATACCAGAGCCTGTGTCCTGTATAAATACAACACTTCAAATCGGTCTCCCTTCCGCAGGTACTTAAGAGTGTTAAGGCTAATTTTGACCATCATTTTTGTAAAAATGTCACAAAATTCTGCAAAGGAAGATACAAACATATTTACCTTCGGGCCAGACAGCAAGGGGCAAGAGGCAGAAGGAATACTTGAGCTCTGTGCTACTCCCATCCCTATCGCTAACCCAATCAAATTGCTCTGGGTACTTTGCTGCCATTTTGGGGGTAATTGTTGTGTCGGTTTTCATCATAAAATGTCTTAACAGTGAACATGCCAGCATGAATTATTTAATTATCCTCCGTATAAAGGATTCCTTAGTGATGTACAGCCAAAATGGGGTATTTTTTGGTGACACCTTGACTGTAAACTGTTGTAAAAAGTGTGCCCAATATATACTGGACAGTACCAGTTACATCTCTAGTGCTGCCTTGGCTTTGCATCCCCATTAATAGAGTATTCCTATGCAAAACAGTCCGTTTTTGTCTCTGAGCCTGATGTACTTATGAAAAGAGCCATATACTGCTAGTGGGCCATAGGTTCCAAACCCCTGCTCTAAGCACAATATTGTAAATATTTTTTCTTGCTTTTTATCCTGATAGTCTTTTATCTTTCTCTTCTGTTTAAAGTCTGTATTAACCTGGAATGCCATGTATTATCTAGTTGCATACAATGTTTACAACATTGAAATCAATGACAATAAAGTCAATTTAGTTCAATTCATTTTAAAAGGTCTTCCAAATTGATCAAGCTATTTAATTCTGGCCTTAAGAAGTATTTTTAAGAATTATTTGGAAGAAAAGGTGCGTGATCCCGATCCCTCGACAGACAAGGAACAAAAAAACAAAGGCAAGCTTCAACAGCGCTCATGCTTGGTGGCAAACATCAGATCACTGTGGAGAGAGTGGGCAGCTCCCCAGCGTGCCTCGTAGAGAAGGGCACATGCGTGCCTTTGCGTGTACGGTGCCCAGTGGGCGGCATATTTCATGTGTGATAGGTATGTGACAGATATGTGCTTGGGGCAGGTCACAGGGGAAAACACTGCTGGGAAATTGTAAAGGTTAGATCATTCTTTATCCCTTTCTTGTCCTCTCTCTCTCTCTTTCTCTTCCAGGCTTCACTCAAAAGTACAAGCGAAGCGTCTATGTGCTTTCTTTTATCCCACTCCTCCTCTACCGCCAGCTCACTCTTACCACAGAGGAGGACTTCTGAACGCTTCAAACGGACATTTAAGATAATATCACATTTCTTGGTATTACACCTCATCCATTATATATCGCTGGCGTGTGCACGCGTGTGCTCTTAGATTAATAACTGTCAAAGCTAATTCATCACATATACTCCCTGTGTGTATGTGTGTGCATACAGCTTTAGTTTAGGAGCTGTCATATCTCATCCATCATGGAGCCTGACCTGCGCATGTGCAAGTGTGTGTGTGAGAGTATATTTTCATACCAGAAAAAGAGCCCAATTTAGGAGCCGTCATGTCTCCTCCGTCGTATATCTCCAGAGAATCCCAGTTGTGCTCAGTGGCAAATGTCATCACTTGAATCTAAAAAGCAAATGATGGAAATAAAACGTATGTTGGATCTGAGGGTCTCTGCACAGTGAAACACAAGGGTTCCTGTCAGATATATTTTTTATAATTTTCATAGTTGCAGAAATAACACAGTGTCACACCCTAAAATTCCCATGAGACTCAAATATCTTTGACCACCACACATTTACTCTTGAGCAATCACAAATTCCCCTATATGCGTACTTTCCAGCAGAATCTGCACCTGATCAGCACAAAACCCACCCACTTGTATTTTCTCGTGAACGTGCCCACAGGCACGTGATAATGTTGCCGCGGGCGTCAGTGTGCCTACAGGCACGGGGTTGGCGACCCCTGTAGTAGATGATTACCTATCCATTGAGTAATTTATTCAAAACGAGCAGCACATAGACTTAATTTATAAATTAATGTGAGAACATAAGAATATGTCTTTCTATGCTGCAGTTAGTACAATGCTTCCATGCTCTGCTAATCAAATTATCAGGAAAGAAAGGTCAATTCATTTGGAAATATGACTGCCTCAACAGTAGCAATCCTGTAGTGTAAGTACTTAATTTGAATCCTGGAAATGGAAAGTTTTCTTGGGTAACTGGCCTTGCACCTATTCATTACCTCAAATGCATGGAAATTTGAAATATTCTCTGAATATATATATTTTTATAAATATATACTCTAGATTAAAATAGTTTATTAGCATCTGTACCTGTATCCCTGCTCCTTCGCTGACGTGTATTCTCCACAGACAGTTGAGACTATTTGGGTATGGCTCAGGAAAGCCGGGAGATAAGATGGTTCCGCGGCGCTCAGTCAAATTCCCACTGCACGGAACTGAATAGAAGACGAAAATTACAAACTCTTAAGGAAAGTTTATTAACCAAAGAGGAAAGGAAAATTCAGGGCTGTTAGAAAATGAAAATCCAGCCCAGATATAATTTAAAAAAAAAAACGACTAGCTCACATTCTGGGGCCCTGAAGAACAAGCCAAGTGATACTATCAAAGAAAGCGACAATTACACCAACAGCAGAAATGCACACCGTTTAGATATATATTTTGTTTAACAGCATTAGTATTGAAATCATGATGATAATATAGTGTCTCAGGAGTGTTAAGTTAGAACCGACGTGATGCAAGAGCAATAAGATGCAATAAAAGTCAAGTTGATCGCCTTTCCCTTGAGAGATAATATCAAGATAGCTTGTACTACTTTGTTTGCAGAGTGTATTGGTGTTGCATCACATTTTATAAGACAAAATCTCATTCCAGTTAGTTGCTCGATTTATATAGGAAGAAGCAATGTTTTATGTGCCTTACCAATGCAGTTTGGCGCCGTGGAGTTCCACTGTGCCAAAGCACCTGGTACAGCCTGGCACCGGATGGCGCTGGACCCTTTCAGCAGATATCCCGGAGTGCACTCGAAACGGACCACCGAGCCAGCCGAGAACTCTGTCCCGATCCGCCTTCCATACCGTGGCTCTGGCACTGAGCTACACTGACTGTCGCTGGTCCGAGGCACAGCTTCAGACAAAGGACATAAAAAAGGGATGAGAATGGGGTGGAATGATGATTCCCAAAATGATAAAAAATAATCCAATGAGCCCCACTCACCATTCTACCTCGCTAAATGGATCTGTACTTTTCAAATGACATGTATTGGTGTTGCTTTATTTTACTTTTGACTTAAAGAGGAAAGATTCCCCCTTTTTTTTACAAAATTATTTCATATCACGCTCGAGCCGATTATTTAGATAAAAACATTGGTGAGTAAGCTTTTGAAACATTTTAGCTACGTTACCTTGGAAGACAAAGTGAAATCCCTTAGCTGGTTTGCCGCTCTTGGCATTGAACCTCAGCATTATCTGATGTGACGTTGCCAGGGGTAACGTCTCTCCTGGAAAACACAAGTAGCGAGCACGGAAATTGAGTTTTGAAAAAGATCTTTGGTTCATTTGAAAATGTCTTTCGGAATGGTACATTTGAAACAGACTCTTACAAATTCAGTAATGACCCAGGCATCTGCGCTAATTCAAACCTTTCATGTAAGAAGGTTTTGATGGCTGATTTTGCTTCCTGTCAGCTGTGACACAACGTTTTGCAAACAATGGTAATCGATTTCCCTATGGTAAGCAATATGGTCACTCACATTTGTTGATTTTTTTTTAGATTTAAGCATTTTAAGCTACTAAGAGAGTGTGCCCTGTCTCTCATGCAGAGCAAATGACGAGGACAAGTTTGGGGGCCTTAGGATTGGGCGTCCACCTCCGAGACTGGGTGGTCAGGTTTGAGACTTTTATGCGTCTCCTGTGACTTTTATGCATCTCTTGTTTAAAAGACAAATACACATTCCTTGAACATGTTTCTTGAGATCAACAACTAATCCAAAATGCACCAAAATAACATCTAAAGGGACAGAGATAGAGAAAAAGAGCAGCAGCTAGCTGGCTAGCTAGATAGATACCATAAGTCAGGGGTAGGGAAGCTGTTTGACTAAAAGAAGGATAAAAGCAAAATCTTTTTATATTTTAGGGGAGCAAGTGCCACACCATATATTTTGAGACAAAAATCTTCAAAACTGCTGAACCTAGCTCAAGACAATAACTTATTTTTAGCACATTTTATTTCCCTGTGTGACATCTTATAATTTGATAAAGTCCACGGAATAATAATTTCCCGAGAGCCCATTTTAAATACAGCATTTAAAATTGGTCTGTATGATACCACCATCAGTCCCAGCACTGGATTGGCTTTGCTTCAGTGCTATATTTTGTATGGAATGTATGTTTAAGGTTTATAGAAGTATGTTTAAGGCTTGTATAAGTAACCTGTATTGTTTTAAAACAGAAAAATAAACGTTTGATAAAATTATATGCTGTATAACGTTACAAAGCAGGTTGAATAATAAAGAATGGTACTGGAAAACAAAGCTACACATTAGGCCTTGACATTATGTTGTATGAAGCCCTTTTGAGACTCATGATTAAGGGCTATACAAATAAACATGACTTGACGATAAAGATGAATAAAGTTCCGTTTAACTTAATTTTGGAAAAGTTGGGTGACTTCCTCCTCCGTCGTAAAAAGTGGAGGAATTTTATTTTATTTTCATTTTCTCAACCGCATCAAGCTTTCTTATTCCACTTTCATTTCAAAAGGAAAGGCCTCTTCTTTACTGACCATATTGAATAGATGCACGAGATATTTAACAATAAAAGGTTCTTAGCGCGCTAAGGGTACAGTGCAATGTGTTTACACACGAACTAGGATGTAGAAACCAGATTTCTTCTTTGGTGTGGATGCTGGCTGACCTCTCACAGTGCCACGCAGCAAAAAGAAGCACTACAGCACTGTCCTCTACTCGGAAAAAGGTGCACACGATACAAAATCTAACTTACAGCAATGTTCAGATATTTTTCAACATCCCGAAAAAAATGTTCATATCTACCGTTTTGCATAAGTCGAATGGTCGTAAGTAGGGGAGTGTCGGTACAGAGCTTTGTGTATTATTATCTGGTTCCAGAGGCGACTGGGGTGGCGTCAGTAATAAGGCATGAGCGGTGCTGCTGGTCTGGGCTGCTGATACGCCTAGGCTAACAACACTCCAATGCCACCGCTGCAAACCCTGTATCTAGCCAACGCTAGGTCCATTAGCCATGAAATGGATGACCTGGAGCTACAACTTGTGGGAAACAGCGACATTTGGGACGGTTTTATTTCAATCATAGTGGAGATTTGGCTCAATTCGACGACACCAAATACTAGCGCGGACCAAGCCAGCTG
Organism: Urocampus carinirostris; assembly: GCF_059441175.1. Taxonomy (NCBI): domain Eukaryota; kingdom Metazoa; phylum Chordata; class Actinopteri; order Syngnathiformes; family Syngnathidae; genus Urocampus; species Urocampus carinirostris. Next base: position 44,103,955 of record NC_142352.1, read on the forward strand.
TTCTCTAAATTGCTTTCCTACATTGAATGGAGAAACCCTCAAAAGTCGTTTGACTTTTGTATGACAGTAAAACCATCCTTTTAAGTGCAATTATGTGTTGTGTGTTATTATTGGTAGATCTATGATCGTGATTTTGTTAGTTGTATACTCTCATGTGGTAATGATCTCATCTCGAGGAAGGTTTAACCGTTGGGGGCTTTTATGAAGGTGCAACGCTACTTCACGGATTTTTATCTTTCATGGGCGGTTCTGATCCGTATTAACCACAAAAAAGTGAGGGGTCTCTGTATTTGTTGGAAACATTGAGAATGTTTGTGTCATGTCAGGATTGTTCTTCTACAGAAACTGTCATTTTCCATTATGAAATATTTTTGAAAAAACACCAGGCCAAAGAGCCTCCAAAGCCTCTTGTTGCTTACCCCTGGTCAACATATGGGTGAAAATAAATCTGTATCTAGATAAGTGGTTAAACTTTGTGTTTCAGGTACCAATTTAACTACACAGATACACCTGATAGCTAAAATGAGTTGCTATGTGTTGACTATCACTAATTACAGTAGATACTATGCGTTGTTGCTAGCTTGTTACCTATAGATTGTAACCAATTAGGTGACGAAACACCTTTTTCCTAAAGCGATAATTTCCAAGAAAAAAAAACCACAGCCATTTCTTATAAACTTCCTATTTCCTCAAAAACCCAAACCATCGCAGGAATTCAATAGCCCCACATGAGCTTTCACTGATCAAAACACATCAAACACCACCAGTTCTTCATATTTAACTCAAACTCATTTGTTTTTCAGCTAAGAAATGTTGACGACTCAACTTTGTAATAGACTTTTCCAATAAAGAAAATAAGCTAATTATAAATTATACCTAATCTTTACTACACAATTGTTAATATATTTTAGAGCCATACCAATTATTACAGTGTATCAATCGCATGCCATGTAATTTACAGCTACCTCTTCAGTCCAGTCTGAATTAGCGGTAAGTACGCAAATGAACGGGCACTATGAGCCATTTCTTGACAGTGAAATTTCCTATTTTATCTGTGAAGACTCGGCTAGTGTAGAAGGTATTTGGGCCAACCCTAACCCCCACCGCATGCCCGGTTCCGTGTCGGACGGCACTGCTATTGCCAAATCATTCTCGCTGTGGCACAGTCTGCATGCCGGTGCACAACACGTCGTGGGGGGCAATGCGGGTAAACAGACGCAAAATTCTGTCCTTTGTAACAAAATTTAAGTTAACAAGACTGTACAACTGTCGAGATTAAGAACCTTAAGGCTGAAAGTTGTAGATAAAACCATTTCCTGCTTGCTCGCCTTGGAATTATCCAACGTGTCGCTATTAAATCAACACACCAGTGTATTCCTTGTTTAACGTCGGTTGGTGCGACCAATTTGGTGAATCACCATAAGCAGTAATTTTTCTCTAGACCTTCCAGAATCCACATTTGAGCCAACTCTGGATCTGATTGGCCAAATCAAAAGTTTCATTCCAACTTATTTGTTCTCATGAGAGCCTTGAGATCCTGTTCTGTAAGCCTTGCGGTAGATTTCTGATTCTAGCAACAATTAATGGTTGAAATGTGATTGGTTGAATGTTTAAATATAAAATTACACATCTGGAAGCAATGCAAACAGGGGGAAAGAATTGGAAGGAACCATACAGATAATTTGGAATTATTTAATTAGTATTGATGGAAAAACATGTATTAACATTCCATGATTCAGATACTTTTAACATAGCCAGAGAAGGGCTTGCCTTCTTGGCCCACCATTGCAGCGTATTATAAGAGAGTTTGCAGCTGATGAAGGGAATAGATATGTAGAGCTCAGGACAGTTGACTGTTTCCTGCATGGCCCCAGTGAGGCATTTCTGTCGCCAAGGCAGCCTCAAAGATAAGCCACAATGGATTCTCACTAAATACATCACTGCCAAATATAGTGAGATAACAACTGCTGGTGTTGTGGTCTCATGGCCCCCAAGAGTGGCGTTCTGGGAGACAATTTCATTATATTGCGCTTACAGTATGTGCTCAGGTTCTCCTTAAACAACTTGATGGTTTCTTTAAAAAAAAAGAAAAGAAAATCATCTTTAGCCTGTGTTTACACCGGTACTGTTGTGAATGCTCAGTCATAGGATTGATCAAGAGGGGGGATAAGGGAAAAATGTTTTATTGTTTCAGTTGATTGCAGTTTGATTTGAATACATTAAACGGAGTAAGTTGTAAGAAAACCTGAAATATTTAGTATGTGTAAGGTTGAATAAAAAAATACATCTGAAAAACGATTTTAAAAAAAATGCAATTTAATAAGATTAGAATTAGCACATCTCCATTAGAGTTTTTTGCACTACCAAAAAAAAAAAAAAAACGCTCACACACAATGAATACAAAAACATGAGTAGAAAATATGTCATTTTGCAAAATGTTCTCATTTAGAATATGTTGGATTATTTTGCTCATTTTACGTATTTTTGTCTTATCCTGGTCGAAAATACTTCTTATAATGAGCAAAAGTATATCTGCCCTCTGCGAAACAATTGATTATTTTAAGATTTGTTTTTACTTATTGGAGAAGCAAGAAAAAATATCTTAAATAAGAAAAAATATAGTGTCTGAATCAGCTAATTTTTTTGGCCAAAAAGGGGCAAAATATAATTTTCTTAAACAAATGCGAGCTGTAACAAAAAGCACATTCCTAAATAATTAAGAGAAAATCCGACTTGTTTCAACCTGTTGTTTGCATTATTTCATGCAGTTTAATATATTATTAACTTCCTTTCAAATTATGAGAAGAATTATCATTAATTTGCAACACATGGCAATGGTAGATGGTTTTCCTCCTTTTAAGTATTAACAATACAATGGCAACACTTAAAACTTACATTTCCAGTTCTATTATAATTTGTTTCCTATTATCGGACATTATTATTAGTCTGCTTCATTTCATTTTTGCCATTTTTAAAGATAATTTACCTCTTAATTTAAAAGCTGAACTATGCCATGCATCTTAAAAACTTTGAGGAAACTATAATACACACCACACTTGCTATAAATATTATAAAAGAGCCTTCCTGGAAATGATCAAATCCCTTACTTTAAACAGCCACTGTCACAAATAATTCATGTTTTCATCCCTCTCTTGCCGACCTGGTGAGACATCCTTTACAGTTTAGGTTACGCAGAGCAGCCTCGGAGAGGCGGGCACCCTCCTCGACAGCAGAGACAAAGCCGTAGGCAGAAGCGAAGCTGCGTCTGAAGGCTTTAAGGGGCGGAAGGTTTGCAATTGAGGCACTGAACCCTTAAAAAACGATACAGCAATTGTCCATGGAATAAAAAGTCAAGAAAATTATTCCAATATTGGTTGATAGTTACAGGCCTGTGCGGGGGAAAAAAACAATTTGCATACTGCTGACGTCAGGCTTATCCAATTTTAAGTGCACTTGATCCTTTTTTTGGATTTCAACAACATTCACAAGTCACAAAAAGTCTATATAGTGATATTTACAGGGAGCCTACGGTCACAATTAATCACGAATCTGCGGTGTGTCTGTTCCTATTCCCAATTTATCCGCATTCAATGGATTCCTCGAAAAATGCATCATGTGCATCTCTAGGCACATTAGAGCAGTATTTCCCAACTGATAGGTCAGGACCCAAAAGTGGGTCGTGGGCCTTTTCCATGGCAAAATATTCCTAAGAAGAAAAACAAGTAGATGGCATTAATGCCCTGCTGGATCTTTTCTACCAGTTCAGTCAATAAGTGCATTTGAGAGGGACCACATCACATTTTATTGTTTATTTGTTGGTTTTACATCTTTTTCTGCCCATAATTATGGGTCCCAAGAAAGTTAGGCATAAAAGGGAAGGCAAAATGAAAAACAGTGACGACAACAATCAAGTAGAAGAAGTAAACGATTGCGAAATACAAAAACGGTGTACAAGTGTGTGCCATCAATGTGCTGGCGGAAGGACTGTAAATTGTTGAAGAATGTTATATTTTTAGCTTTTGCTGGTATATTAATCTTCATTAACTACATAATTTAATAATGATCAATGTTTAGGTACACACTTTATCAACATGTATAATTTATTTTAGTATTTTTATTTTAGACTGTTTCAAAGCAGTTTTGGGGGGCTTCTCATAAAGAATGTGAGCTTTTATGTTATTATACGATGCTTAGTCTTTTTGTTTTTGTTCACCATTTCGGTTTTTGAAAAAAATAAAAATAAATGTGTTCCATGATATTTTCTTCAAACGGCACAATCATTTCAATGGATACATTTGAGAAGTGGTCATTTTATTCATTTCATTAGGGTAGAATGGTGGGTGTTTAAGTCAAACCAGCTTTAAAGTTTTTATACTATAGAAAATGAAAGCAAGAGTGAGAGCATAGAAATAGACGGGGTTTGACGGTTTAACATGATTTTAAAAAGTTAAGGGTCCAAAACCTATTGTCCGTCATTATTCCGTGTGCTTCTTTTTTTTTTAGGGCACTTTTGAACAGGGCACCAATAATTGGTTGCTTGTTTTAAAGATTATGACGAGAGGTCAGTTGCCTTTTCTTTTACCTTTTTTTTTCTCTTTGTGAGCAAAAAAGGGCTAGGTTTGACAGAGGACAAGGCAGACGGGTGGTAATGGTGAGCAAAGACCATATAATATATATATTAATATGTTTTGTTGGTTTTGCAAGTAAGACTATTTACTTTGAAGAAAATTACAAGAAGCCTGAACAGCCAAGTGTTGTAAATACTTAAGGCAACCCTCCTGACACCCTAACACCTCTATCATCATTTTTTAAAATACAATTGTATATACAATGTACAATTTTAAACACACTAAATGTAAACAAAGGGTATGTATCTAAGGTTAACGTGGCGTACCACACTTAGTGGGTGCACGAACTGTAGATGGTTGACATTAAATAGCCAATAAACATTTTTATTTTTTTTAAAATCTACTTCAGATTTGTTTTTGTAATAATGGTGAATACTAGGCTTATGTTGGTACAAGCATTGTTCTGCTTTCAAAACCAATTGAAATAGAAAAATAAGTCTAATGGCTATTTAAAATCAAAGTGTGTAAACATTTTTGGGAAATCCCTTATACAATATTTGGTTATATTTTGTATAGAACTTTGCTAGACCATCTTATCTTTGCTAGAATATCTTATCTTAATATGAACATATTCAGAAATGAATGTGACTTATATTTAATAAAGGATTTTGTTTTACCTATATGGAGGTTTACCTGCTCTTAAACATGTTGTGCTCTTATGAGACAACGTAATGATGTAAACACTCTTTCTTTGGACATACACAGTGTCTCTTAACTTACGGATGCCATAGCACGAGTGACACAGTATGTATTAGACTTTCCCTATCGCTGCATTGGTGTGCGTAATTGATTCTTTAAGTACAGTAGTTTTTCACCTCTGCTTTGTTAAGTTTACTGCATCAATCTAGGCTTAAAAAACACTTCGATTAAATAGCTTATGAATGACCTATATTTCATGTTGACAATATCTATGTATTTTTTTGTTATTGCAACATCCGTTGTGGCCTGGTCATCCTGGAAGGGGGGATTACCTCATGTGCGGTCCCTTCTTAAGGTTTCTTCTTTTTACTCAGTCTGAAGTTTTTTAGTTTTTCCTTGCCCTTATGTAGGTTTTAGATCAAGTGATGGTGTAAAAATAGTCCATGGTTTGCAATAATATGTGGTCTGTGCAGCCCTTTGAGACTCCTTGTGATTAAGGGCTATGCAAATAAACATGATTTGACTTGACTCAGAATGTCAATGTTCAGCGCATCCCTGTGGACATTCTGTGTAAAAGGTTCATAATATATATATATATATATATATATATATATATATATATATATATATATATATATATATATATATATATATATATATATACTACATATAACAATTCTTACCTGTATGAGATCCTGCAAGAGAACTCAGCAATCGTGAGTTCTCATTTGCGCCATCAAATAGCTCCACTGAGTCATTCATTGCTGTCTGGAAGTATGCAAACTGACCAAATACAACTGGAAAGGACGATCAGAGGCATTGTAAATTACAGGAATTAACTTTTTGTTATTTTATCCATTTGCAAACGAAACATACCAAACTGTTGAGGCACCTTGATGAAGTAGGAGCAAGTTTGTTTTGTTGTGTAGTTTAAAGGGTAGTTTGGAGACAAAACTATTCCCTCAGATCCGCCATACTGCCCACCGCACGGAGCTGAAAAAACACAGAAGTAGATTATTTAAAAATTTGAATCTAAAAATGACCTCTAGCAAATAAGTGTCATGGCAAAATAACTGCTGTTTTTTAGTTTGTTTGTAAATATTTTACCCGGCTAACACAAAACTAATTGATAACACAAAACTAATTGATTTAAACACAATCTATAAATAGGTAACATCATACAAAAAATTTATAGTGGGTTTTTGAGGCTCTTCTAAGGAAAAGGACTAGGGATAGAGAAAAAAAGACAGGGTTCTGATCAGAAAGAAATCTAACTTTAAAATGAGAGTTCTTCACTTAAATGTTTTGATTACCATTTGAAAGTCATATTTAAATCTCAGAATGCTGATGATATTTTCCCCAGAAATCTGGCAAATGGATTAGAATTACTTGACAAAAATATTTTTACAGGATCATATTGAGAACAAAAACAAGCATAGGTTAAATTTTACATATGTTGAGATTTCCCTGTTCTTAAATATGCTGTGCTTAGAAGAGGCAACATATAGATGAAACTGTTGTTCCTTTGGACATACACATTCAGTCTTATGGAGGTCGTAGCAGAACAGACACACCATGGATAAGACTTTCGGCTTCAACACTTTTGTTCTGTGTAATAAACCCTGTAAGTACAATAGTTCTCGAGTTCAGAGATTTTTGTGAATTATTTTCTTGAAAAAGTGCATCACTTTGGATGTTGGTATTTAACAAAAGAGGATCAGTTAAAAGAGGCATTTCACCTAAATTGAGTTATCGAACTTTGAAGTGAACATTTCTTTACTTAATGTCAAAATCCCAACAAAAAAGTTATACTTTAATTTCAGAATTTTTACTTTAAATCCAACATTCCGATGTCTTTCATTAAAAATGACTTTAAAATCGCAATCCTGTGAAGTGGATCAGAATTATCAAGATTTTGATTTCAGTATTTAAAATACAACATGTTTTGCCCATAACAATTTGATGTGTGGTGTATATCCTTTACATACATCTCAATGTCAATTATGCAAATGACCTTGGATAATACTATCCCATCTTTGCATGATTATTATTAAAATAAAAACACACCGCTTACTCGACCTGGCTCTTTTTCATTTCAGTGATGCACTATCGACAACAAAACTGAATTTAGAAGGAATTTGCTGATAACTGCCTTTCACCAGAACAGCCCACCCCCCGAAAGACCTCCCCAGCCCAAGAGATCGCCCTCCTTCCCGCCTGACTGGTTAGGAACAGCAGCAATTTTGCATGATCATCAAGATCATGGCAGCTCATTTACCAAATCTCCTTAGTACAATATACTCTGTGTAGGCTAGTAATCTTATCAACATTATGGAAGAGGAAATATTTGACTATGCAACAAAATGATATGTCTCAGAAACAGCTGGAGAACAGTGTTGGAAAACTATTTTGGACATTCCCATATCCATGGAAAATTAAAATGATATGATATTGCATTCATTCTCAGACAAATATTGGTCAATGGCTGTAAAATTAGGCATTTGTGTGTCAAATTCAGATTTTAAACAGTCAGCCAGTACACATTGACTGACTGTGCTCTTGTCAGCAAACTTTAAATGAGAATCACGGGTAATACGAATGGGCAAAAAAAAAAAAAAGGAAAGTTTGTGTTTTTATGAATATATATTTTCTAATACTGGTCTAAGTACCGTATTTTCCGCACTATAAGGCGCACCTAAAAGCCTTTATTTTTTTCAAAAGCTGAAAATGCGCCTTATAATACAGTGCGCCTTATATATGGATCAATATTAAGTCGCAAAGTCTTGCAACTAATGCAAGCAGCCGCCAACTAGATTTTCCCCCGAACGCGAAGTAGTCCGCGGTGTATGCTGGGATTTATATACCGGCGTTTCATTGGCTAACCAATGTGTCAATCATCATTTGAATCGATCACTATTGGCTAAAGTTATTCGGAGGTAAAGGGGGCGGATCCTTTTTATCATTTACAGGGTCGCATAGGCTAAAGGGGCAAAACAAAGCCTGCAATTGGCCGAAAAAGATGTGTCAATCATCAGTTGAATCGATCGCCAATGGCTAAAGTTATTCGGAGGTAAAGGGGGCGGATCCTTTTTATCATTTGCAGGCTTGCATAGGCTAAATGGGCAAAACAAAGCCTGCAATTGGCCGAAAAAGATGAATGTGAATAGCATGTTCGGTAGAACTACAGCATGGAGAAAACAGTATTTTACTATTCTGTATTGTATTTGTAAATATTTTACTCTCCTGGATTTACTACACTCACGGATATAAGAGGACCATGGTTGCACATTATTATTGAACACAATGACTTCGGTGAGCTACTCCGGCTATATATTTTCCCAGTATCTTGTTTCAGACTGATCTCGATGTTTCTGTGATATCGATTTTTAAATTAAACTCAGTTCCAAGTCTTTACTGTCATATGCACAGTAAAGTTGCGAGCGAAAAAGAAAATAGAAACTAAGGAATGGTTGGCATTTCTTGAATCCCAAGACATTAACCTTCCGAATGATATTTGGAACAATGCATTTGAGTGACATCGTACGGACACTGTTTCCGTACATGTCTGAGAGACTTATTTGCTTCTTTGCAAGCTTTCGGAATGTTAAGGGGGTAATAAGTTTGACTGAACTTCCTGACTGTTTTGTCGATGTTCCCATTGTAGCGCCTTATAATCCGGTGTGCCTTTTGTACAGAAAATATAGGACCAAAATCTATTTTTTCTGGGGTGAGCCTTATAACCCGGTGCGCCTTATAGTGTGGAAAATACGGTATTTATAGTTTATCATGAAAAAAAACACGACCAAAATCCTAATCCTAGCTCTAACCCTGTAATTCGTATAGGCAAAAAAAAAAAGGAATGTGTCTTTTTATACGTATTTTTGCAAATACTGGTCTATGTAGTGATAGTTTATCTTGAAACAAACCCTAAACATAACACTAACCCTAAACCTATAATTGGAATAGGCAAAAAAAAATGCAATTTTTGTGTCTTTTTATATATTTTGTTCCTAATACTGGTCGAAGTATTTATAGTTTATCATGACAAAACCCTAACCCTAACACTAACCCTTACCCTAACCCTAACCCTAACCCTGTAATTTGAAAGGGCAAAAAAGAAAGCTAAGTTTGTGTCTTCTTATCGTATTTTTGCAAATACTGGTCTATGTAGTGATAGTTTATCTATCTATCTATATATTTTGTTCCTAATACTGGTCGAAGTATTTATAGTTTATCATGACAAAACCCTAACCCTAACACTAACCCTAACCCTAACCCTGTCATTGGACTGGGCAAAGTAAAAAAATAAGGAAAGAGAAATTGCAATTTTTGTGTCTTTTTATATATTTTGACCCAAATACTGGTCTAAGTATCTATAATTTATCATGAAAAACCCTTACCCTAACCATAACCCTAAACCTAACCTTAACCCTAACTCTAACCCTGTTTGGAAAGGGCAAACAAAAAAAAAAAAAACTTTCGAAGTTGAAAGCTTTAGGTACTTGGGTTGTGATGTGGCTGCAGTTGGTGAAATGGAGTGTGAGGTATTGCACGGAGTGAATCAAGGAAGCAAGGTTTTGGGTGCTCTGAGGAGAGTGATGAACAACAAGAGTTTGAGTATGGATGTTAAGAGGGGACTGTATGAGAGTGTGATTGTGCCGACTGTGTTGTATGCTGCAGAGACTTGGCGGCTGAACGCAGATTTGAGAAGGAAATTAAATGTTTTTGAGATGAAGTGTTTGAGGAGTATATTAGGAGTGAAAAGATCGGATAGATTGAAAAACGAAATTGTGCAAGACAGAACTGGAGTGGTAGTGGAACTGAGCAAGCGTGTCGACAAGAGTACTCGGTTGGTTTGGACACATGGAGAGGATGGATGAGGAGCGAATGTTGAAGAGGATCTACAGAGCAGAAGTCAATGGAAGGAGACCAAGAGGAAGGCCGCGATTGACGTGGATTGATGGTGTTATGAGTGCACTGCAAGAAAGAGGTCTAAATCTAGTGGAAGCTAGAGCTCTTGTTGGTGATATGAATGAGTGGAGAGGTGTTGTAAAAGGATAGTGGGATGTTTGGACGGGTTCTAAGGGATGAGCAGGGCGCCTGTATGATACGGCAGGGGTAAACCGGTGAAAGCTGTCGGGCCCTGCTGTTGAACAAAAAAGTGTGTTGTGTCATCCCGAGTGACATGTCTGCTAGCTTGTGTCCCGTTTCATCTGGAGGGACGAAAGCATGACCAATTTAGGTGCCTAGGTGCCTAACTTGTTTGGGTGTTTGGACATTTGGGTTGGCCATGGTCCAAAAATGTTTGTATGTCTTTTTTGCTATTTTTTTTCCCCTTTTTTTTATTTTTTGTTATTGTGTGTGTGTTTGTCTTGCTGTCGGTCACCCCTCTTGAGGGATATGACCAAGGTAGATAGGTAGTGTTTTTCACTGTTAATGTTTAGTGTTAATTTTCCTTGGTTCCCCCCTTTTTAAGTCATTCATGAAAAAATATAATACTTGATAATATCTGGATTAAACAAAAATAAAGAGCAATTTGAGCGCCAAAGGAGACTACCCTTTTTAGTAAACCAAGCTGAAAGAGCCTGTCCTCTAAAAAGCGCACAAATGTAAGTAGTTTTCCATAACTACGCATGTATTTGCAACGAAATATATTGAGATATCTTAGTTAGACACAAATGAATGAGAAAATCGTGTTTTCGCCTTAAAACATGAACATTGCAAAATCGCTACTTTAAACTGCACAAATTTACCGAGGCAGTCGCAAACTACTCTTCACCCTCCAAACCGTAGAGTTGGATAACTTGAGAAAATCACGGTTCAGCCTATCCCTGTTTTTATCTTAAATGAGTCGTTCTTTTACATCTACATGGCCAGTCGCTAAAGCAGCACAGTCACAATAACGTTCTGGATATATGCGCTTGTTTACTGCACACAATTTCGGGTGTCGTGTTATATTTACAATATGATTCTTTCATGTGAGATCAGAATGCATTAGTTTTCATCATGTATCATGAGTAATGTTTCCGAATTTCACGTGGAAATACAGATGAAACTAATAACTATCACATAGTCCACTGCCTTCTCTGTAAACACATATTAAATAAACTAATTACCTTCTCAAAATGTTGTCCAAATGTAGAGACCATTCTAAAGCATATTTGTTGCTGGCCAATTGAAGGCTCTTCCAGCCATAAGAATAACATGTCAGGTTTGTGTATCTATACACTATCAAATAATTATTCCGAACACATCCTATAATTTATATTTTTTTTTTCCTGAAAGTAAACTATTATTTAACCCAGTGATTTGTAGTTGTTTTCTATATAACAGGCACATAGTTCACACACAGTGTCTCACATCATTATGAAATAAACCACCAAGGTGTTACTCAAAATAAAGACGTTTATTGAATAGTAATGCAGAAAAGCACAGGATGCAAATGTGGGTCTGACTTCCAGAGCCTGAAACATGGCTTTTGGGCAATGTATTCCATATCAACTGTGGACAATTCTGTGTACGGTGGACCTGGGAACACTGACAACCTGTGACACCACGCGGTAGGACAGACCGTGGGCCAGCCAGTACACGTAGATCAGGAGACCTCCAGCCATGGTCCTGTTCCCTCTTCAGCAGCTCCTGTAGGGCCCACATGACCTTCTTGCTCAACTTTAAGGCCCGGTCACACAGCCTTTCACGGGCGTATCGAGGCTGAATCACGGCCAGACATTTCTGCCCGTGAAGCAGACGCTGTTGGACGCTCTGAGATCGCGATACAGACGAGATACAGCAGTGCTTTTCACGCGGTAAGAAATTCACACGCGGTTGGAAGCGCGAAAAAGTTTTGCGCTGCTCAAAACTTTAGACCACGGGTAACCGCGGGCGGCACACATGGTACACACGAGGTAAAGACGCGGTACGAATGTGCTAGGACGTGCTACGGCCGCGGCAAAGACGTGGTTAGACGCGAAATTTTAGCGGGTAATCGCGGGTGGAGCACGGTCATGGCACGTTTGTTCTGCGCCTGTATCGCGGTGTTATCACGTGCATTAGCGTGTGTACCGTGATGCAGCCGCGGTTACCCGCGATAAGGACGCGGAACAGTCGCCGGCGTCTGTTTCGCGGGCATACCACGGGTAAACAGCGGGTTTAGCCAATTTTGCACATTTTCCACCGCGTCTGCTTCACGGGCAGAAATTTCTGGCCGTGATTCAGCCTCGATATGCCCGTGAAAGGCTGTGTGACCAGGCCTTTAAGTCCTGAATGACTTCTGACTCCACATCGAACCATAAGAACAGGATGGGAACATTCCTGTCCAACCTGTCCATGCTTATGGGATGGCCACTCTGGAACACAACAGATAAGATCAACAATTTGGACATAAATGTGGGCATAGAAAAGAAAAATACATCGTTTACTGTGAGGTATGCATCATGAAAAAATGTAGAAATGATTTTTTTTTATATCCAATGACAACTCTTTTGAATTAAATTCCTTATGAACTAAGGTGTTTGGTCCTACACGGAAGTTGGTGACAATCATGTCAGCTTAAGGGTCAGGTGGACTTTTCTTGTGTTTGTTTACTTCTCATCGTGTCACACATTAAAGACCCCTACTATATGTCATAAAATGGCATTAAGATACTAATAAGTAGGTTGTCATTTATGTCTACAGAAACATAGGGTATTATGTGAACATGCGTTGTACGTTAACCCTTACTGTATTTGACCGAACGGGTCATTTTTTTTAATGAGAGGACGTACCTTGTAAAGATGAATCAGTGCTACATAGCGCAGAAGCAGTCTTCAATATCGCGCATTTCTCCTCCGTTGATTGGAGACACGGAAAAGGTGTTGAGCTTCCAGGCAATCGGTAATAACACAGCTGTAGTGGGCATTTTTAACGTTGCACGGACTCTCCAACTGCCACACCACAGGTTGAGACTCAAGTTGTTTACATGTGACGTAGGCCAATACCTCACTGAGGTCTACAGCCAATTCGTATTACGGCCATCTACTGGAATGGGGTGGAACCTTGCAAGTCCCGTCCAATTTCTTAGGGGACAATCTTCACTTTGCACTCCACTCACCGAGGGGACTTCCCTATGGAGGGACCTCACTGGAGGGTTCTCAGGGCCAAGTGAGAGGAATTGGATTGGGCAATCTCATTGGCTAAATAAACAATTTCAATCTCCCTTGTTAGGTCTCATGAGAGCCCAGGGATCTTCTGCATGCTTCAGGGGAGGATTCTGAGCCTTGCAACAACTAATGGCTGAAATGTGATTCATTAACTCTTTAAATATGAAAGCACACATCTGGAAACACAGCAACCAGGGGGGAAGCAGTGAAAGGAATAAGATAGACAATTTGGAATTGTTCAGAAGTAGTGATTGACACAAGATAATTAACAGCACATGATTCCGATATTTGAAACGGCCTGCAGAGAGCGCCTTGCAGGCCCTCAAGGCATCTCACTGCAAAGAAGATGGTCTGCATTTATATAGCTCTTTTCAAGTCAATGAAGACCTCCCAAAGCACTTTACAATGTGCTTCACACACACTCACACACCAATAGCGGCCATGCAGCCATGCAAGGCGCTGACTTGCTTATTGGGCGCATTAGGGATTCAGTGTCTTGCCCAAGGACACTTCGACATATAACACGGAGTAGCCGGGAATCAAACCTGCGATCTCTTGATCCCAAAATGAGCTCTCTACCGCTTGAGCTAATGCCGCTCCGAGGTAACCCTTCAGTGATCATCTCGCAAACATTTCAAATACAAGCAGAAGGCCTTCAAGTGCTTTATTCTTAGGTGGTCTGGGCATTGAGCGGTTATACTGTGTTGAGCAAACGCTGCACCTGTGCTTCAAACAGATTTCAAAAAACACATCAGTGAGCTGACCAGATGAACTGAGATATCCCAAACTTTGCATATGAATGGGCACCCCGATAAGCTTCTCTCTGTGAATGGATTTCTATGCCAAAAAGAAAGAAAAAAAGACACTTAAAATGTTTTTGGTCTTTCCAAGATGGTTGGCCTCTCGTCCCCCACTTTGCTGTCCCCTTCCCTTTTGCTTCGTAAACCATGAGAGTAATCGTGGGCTTTCTTTTTGGTCCTTTTCATCCTGCAAAGCAATTGATATTTTCTGGATTGATTCTTGCTGTGATGCCGCATTCTAACCCGCGGGTCTGAAGGTGCGTTCTTGATCTACCCACAATCTCCCGGTGGTGTTGCTCCAGGCTCAGGTGCTATAAAGCCTCCACATAAATGGGCTTTGATCACGCATGCTCATAGTGCACAACAAGACACATGAACACACAAGCACTCACGCACACTCTTTGGAACACTTACTTATCATGGTTGTTACATCTAACAAACACACGTACACGCTAATAAACGATGGCAAACACACATAAATACACCATTTTCTCCAACAAAGTAAAAATAATAAAAAAATAAAAAATATGAAAAATGTCCGAAAGAGTTAAGGTTATGTTGCAGCACCGTCTTTTTTTCTTTTGAAAACCAGCTAATGAAATTGTTATTGTGCTTTCAATTTTCCAGGGATTAGATTCATCACAGAAAAGAAAATAACTTCAAACTCTTGAGTCCAGCACTGCCACACACACACACAACAACACACTGCTATTGTTGTTACAAAGAAAAATGAGATTTTTTTTTTCTCTGCTCAGTACACAGTGCATGCTTAATAAAAGTCTGGTCGTGTGACACAACCGGCAGAATTTGATAACATTTATAGTTCATATATGACTATGTACTTGGAAAAAATATATATATGGGGGTGTGAATCTTGGGGTTTTGGATTAAAGGTGGGTGCGTAATTTGAGGTGTCATTAAAAAGTTTCAAATCAAATGTTTTCTCGATTAAATATGTTTGAACAATGCCCAGCTGAGTTCAGACAGCCTTCATACATGTTTTTCCCCACCGCGGGAGGAAAGTGATTTCACACCCGTGCACGCAAAGTTAAACTTAACTATTGTTATTTGTGTTGCTGGTTATTTACTTTCTTATCTCTTTTCTCTCTTTTCATATCAGAAATAATGTTAAAAAAATGTTGTTTTTAAAAAAAATCCATCTGTTTCTTGATTACTTCAGAAGGAGAATCCTCAAATTTGTTGAATGTGACATTGATATTGTGTATATCCCTGAGAATCCTCAAATTTGTTATCAAGTTGTTGGGTTACTTTTTTGAGTTCATTTAAATCCTCTCAGGATTTTTAGGGTATTCCTTCTCCTCACCTGTTGGCCAGGAGAAAAAAGGAGCTGAGCAAAAAGAGCTATCACAGGTGGAGAAGGGAAGATACCACACAGCAGTGTGAAAATCTTTGTTCTCGTTTGCTTAAATTGCTCAAGTTTTTTGTCTTCCAAGAATTATTCTCTATTTAACAAACTGTAGCTTAGTATTAAGTGAAGTCATTTGACTTCACTGGCAACAATCTCAAACTTGTGCTTGCAAGTAACAGGATACCCATTTCCCAAACGATGGCTAATATGTTAAAAAACAAAAAACAAAAAACAACACTTCTAAGTCAGGACACTTCCCACGCAGTTTATTTGGTCGAAAATACATTAGAGCGGTGCCAAGGTTCTGTTAAAAATATATTTTAGTTGGTTGGAAAATGAAAGACGAAAAATGTCTTTTATTGAGGCGTTAAAACTATGTATTTTCAAAATTAGGGGGTTGGGGGGCTAAATGTGGACCATTGAATGGGGTCACCACATCCCAATTTCAAAAATCAATTTTTAGAGTAAATCAAGTCTAAAAGCAAATTTAGCCTAAAATTCAACATTCCCCAAAAATCTGAGAACACACAGCTAATGCTACAACGGCGGCGGAGGGCTGTGTGTGAGTCTTCGGTGGGAATGACTGTCTGTGTGCGCGACCGTGATTGGCTAGGTCAACAGCCGGGGCGGGCAGTGCACAAGTCAATGTGGACACCCACCCAAAACAAAAAGTAAAGAAAGACTACAGCTACTATTATAGTGTTTTGTTACATTGAAAATAAATATATAAATTAAATCAGTAGAGCGCAAAGCAATGCTGAACACCAGCGGGTGCTCAGTGTATTACTATTGGGTCCGGGAAAAGACTGACTCGGCATCAGGAGAGGAAGCAATAGGAGTTCTGCAGATCCAGCCTACTGCTCAGGCTACATAACAGGCCACCCCTCCCGATTCTGTACCTCACCAATTCTAGATACATTAACCCATAAAACTGATGACCTGGAGCTACAACTTGTGGGAAACCCCTAATCATCATCGAGAATTGGCTCCATCCGAAGATCCTCGATGCTAGTGTGTATGTAGCTGTTCACTTTCTAAATATTTTTATTGCACTGAAATTAGAAGCCCTCCAATTTTGTTCTACTATTGTATTATGAGTCTTAATGCCAATGGAATTCTTTATTCTCTGTTTTCATTTGTATTTCTGTGTTGTTATTTTGTGCCTCAAAATAGGAGGCTGTTACCTCATAAACAAATCAGTATACTTTGCGGGTTATGATTATTGTAGGACTTTTGTGAACGCTATCCTCACCAAATACAAGGGATTACTGTATTCCTAGTACTGTTTTGAGACTTGTAGGTAACCACCCAATGTCATATCGTTATTAATATCGTTAGGTTTGATTTTGCTATCAGGAAATCAACACATAGAAGAGCCGACACCTGGGTAAATATTATTTTTCACATTTGTGCGATTTCAATCATTCAAAAACACTCAGATAAAACCTATTCATAAACGTATCCACGGCATTCAATTTTTATTAGGGTGCATGTATACACATGCATGTGTGAATGTTGAAAAGCATGTCAAAGAAAAACCCATCAACCGTCACTAAGAATTTCCTTTTCCTTATAAAAGCTCTTAGTTACCATGGGAACCAATAAAAGATCATTTTGCGATGGAAGGTCTGTATGTGTGTCGGCGAGAGAGCATGGAGCATCACAGACTAAATCAGACAGACGGAAGAAGCGGGAGCAAGGCAGTGTGGGGGAAAAGCTCAGCAAGAATTAGTTACGTGCGAAGGGAAAGAGAAAAAAGGGCTGAGTGAGGGGACGAAAGGTGAAACGAGAGGAGACGCAGGGAGTGTAAGTGGAGCTGTATTATTTAAGGGGGTCTCAACCTGTCTAATGAGCTTGGTCTAAGAGCCCCCAGGAGCTGGCCCCAGACACACAGACGGAAAGGGAAAAAGAAGTGGCCAAACTACGTGCTGAGAAAAAGTCAATGAGGAGAGAAAAAAAGGCCATGGAAATAGAGGGAATTGGTAAGTCCAATTGTGTTGACTGAATAGCTGCAAGAGAAGAGGAAGTGGCACCTTAATCAAACACCTTAATCTTGTAGCTTTTATAAATAGGTTACTAATTGTTTGTCCATGTTATTTTTTATTCTCTCTTAAAGAAATTATGAATGCAACTTGGCAGACATGAAACGTCACCGTGTTTCATACCTTCTATATTTGAAGATAATATGCACATATGTTCCTCAAGGGACACATTTTATTATTTTAGTGGTAAAACAAATTTCGTAATTAAAGAAAAAAAAACAATATTGACCTCAAAAGAATAATAAGTACTGTAATTATCACGGCGTCGCAGTGGTTAGCGCATGTGCGGCACAGTTCATGTCTTGGGAACCTCCTGCGTGGGTTCAAATCCAGCTCCAGACTTCCTGTGCGGAGTTTGTATGTTCTCCCCGTGCTTGCGTGGGTTTCCTCCGGGCACTCCGGTTTCCTCCCACATTCCAAAAAACATGCATTTCAAGTGAATTGGCCGGTCCAAATTGTCCCTAGGAGTGAATGAGCGAGTGAGTTGTCTGTCCCCGTGTGCCCTGCGATTGGCTGGCAACCAGTTTAGGGTGTCCCCTGCCCACTGCCCGGAGATGGCTGGGATGGGCTCCAGCCCCCCCGCGATCCTAATGAGGATAAGCGGTACGGCTAATGAGATGAGATGAGATATTATTCATCCTTTCATTCATTATCTGCAGCGCTTATCCTCAGTAGGGTCACGGGATGCTGGAGCCCATCCCAGCTATCTTTGGGCAGTGGGCGGGGACACCCTGAACTGGTTGCCATCCAGCTTCAGGGCACACAGGGACAGACAACTCACTCGCTTATTCACAACTCGGGACAATTTGACTGGCCAATTAACCTGACATGCATGTTTTTGGAATGTGGGAGGAAACCGGAGTGCACGGGGAGAACATGCAAACTCCACACAAGAAGGTTTGATCCCATGCCCTCAGAACTGTGCCGCACATGCTCTAACCATTGTGCTGCCGTGCTGCACCACAGACATATTATTTTGTTTTAAAAATACTCATAAGTGGATGATTATTTTACATAACATGAGCCTTACCTAAAGGTTGGGTAAAACATTGAAAAGTTAAATAGTTGGTTTTGGTAAATTTGAGTGTCCGTATTTTTATTCTTTTTTGAGTTTTTAGCACTGGTTTTCGCTTTGACTAGACCGTGGATTGGCTACCTGCCGCTCAGGAGTCACATGGGGCTCTTTAGTGCTGCCGAGCGGCTCTCTGGAGCTTTTCCAAAAATGTTTACAAATTGGAAAAGATGGGCGAGAGAAATATATGTTTCTTTTAATTAATATGGGTTTCAGTTGTAGGAAAAATAAGACACAAACACCTCTAAATATTTCCAATTCTGTAAAAATGTGTAGCATAGATATTACATTTCAATTCCTTCGGCAAACCTCTCCCTCGCTTCTTTTCCTCTCTCCCATGTCTCCTGTGTTGGGGCGAACTGTGAGGGCCCAGGCTTCGCTTCTTTTAATGGAGCAGCTTCACAATGTAACTCAACACAAAAGTCACATTTAATGGAGAAGAAAACAAGCCGGTCAATAGCACTTTTTGGTAACAAATTAGCTGTTTTAATTATTTTTTTTCTGATTTTTGTCAGTATATATTTTGAATTCAAAAGTGTTTGTTGTTTAGGCCCGAGAATGGGTGCATTGGTTTTGTATCAAAAGAGAGAGAGAGAGAGAGGAAGATGCTGCTGTGTTTTACCCATGCACTGAATGGTTGGTCATATGTCCATGAATCAAAAGGCTACCCTTTTATCATTTGTAAATGCATGCTGTGTTTTATTGCACTCTTTTTGGAGCTGAAATAAGAGGCACGTTATGCCTGTTTTTCGAATCCTTAAAATAAAAACTACATGACAAATTGGATTTCTTGACTGCATTTTCTTATTTTTTTGAAAATAATAACACATATTGTGCTTTATTATTATTGTAATCAGGTCAAACTTGAGCCGGTATCCTACAACAAAATAGGTGGTGCGTCATTTGCTACAAGATGTGTTGCATCCAACTTAGTCATTTTGATAGTAGGTTAATAAAGCAAAAATAAATACATATGGCATATTTTGCATTCATAGTAAGGCTAATATAAGGCCTGTCATTTTATACAACTCCAAACAAATTGGTTTTTCATTTGTATTTTTTACGTCCAATATGGCACTTTCAACATTTGGGGTTGTTGACCCCTGCAATAGACCATACAGCAACATCTTGTAGTACACACTGTCCCTTTATTATTGCTTATCTGTTTCATACATATTGTAAAAGTAACAAACTCAAGTAATATCACACCAAAGGTAAATGATATTTGATTATTCCTTTATTTGTATATATGTTTATAATGTGATATATTCATATTCACATATACTACACATACTGTAAGTCTTACTTACTACATACCAATGTTCCCTCTAATTTTCCACGGGTCTGAACGTTCACACAAAGTCGGCGAGCAACGCTTGAAACAACAGTGAGCAACAGCAATCCCAAGTGTGGCATGTAAATCATTATCAAACATGTCCAAAACCTGATATCAACTTACATTTTGATGAGTTTCAGGCAATGCAAACATTTTTATCACTTTTGAATGAATTGACTAATGTATTATTGCAAGGCTTGTACGGCCTACAAACGTCATTTGTTTTTACAACAATTCTTTCACAAGATTTCCATTTATTTTTTTTCCTAGTATCTTAAAATACAAATTTTTTAGGGACTTATTTAGTCGGTTGCACGATACACAACTGTATTTAATCACATTTTTTAGTGGAAGTACAATGTTGGCAACAAGATTGACTTGGTATAATTGGAAATTATTTGAATGGAACACAAACTTTTTCTTCGTTTTCCCTTTTTTCTATTTTTTAAAAATTCCTTTAAAAAAATCTCATTGGGTTTATTTTTTCCTAGCTGTTACTTTTTTTCTTTTTGTTGTCTATTTACTTTGTTTCCTTTGTTTCTTTCTTTTCCTTTTGATCCCAAGAGCAAAGAAGTGTTCTGCTGGTTCGAGAGCGTTCTCCATCCGGGCACCGGTGCTGTGGAATGCTCTTCCCCCTGAGATCCGATCTGCAACCTCAGTGGAAATGTTTAAATCTAAACTTAAAACTCACTTCTACTCCATAGCATATGAATAACCTACTCTTCTCGTCGGCTGAAAAAATAGTCTGTGTAATATAGTGTAATAATCTGTGAAGCCCTTTGAGACTCTTCGTGATTTAGGGCTATACAAATAAAAATGACTTGACTTGACTTGACTTGACTTTTTCTGGCTTTTTTTTGAATTTTTTCCTTCTTTTTTCTCTTTCTTTTGTTTCTTTTTTCTCAGCTTTTTACTACTTTTTCATTTTGGTATTTTTTTCTTTTTTGTTCTATTCTCCCTTCCTTTAAGTCATTTTGTGTATAATTTTACATAATATTTGGTCATATAGGGATGAAGAAGCATAAACAACCTGAAGAGCCGTTTAAGACCCGAAAGAGCCGGTTTCTTTTAGTGAGCCGATCCGAAGAAGCCGGTTCTCAAAAAACTCTACTGACTTTACTCAACTTCGTTCAACTTCGACCTTGACTTCCAAATACCGCATTTAGAACACAACATCAGGGGAACCCTTGTATTTTTACCATCATGCACTGTAACTTTGACTTAATTCGCTTCTCAATTAGCAATTTCGAGCCCAGATTTTTGTGAGCTGGCTAGACTTTCTTGTACGCGGAAAAGCTCTGGGTAGTGCGCAATTGCGCACACACGCAGCTTGGAGGGAATATTGCTACATTCTATTTTGTTTAAGTGTTTAGCCAAACTTTTGCACTGCGGAATAAAAACCTTAAATCCGACTACCCCAGCAAAATCTGACTCCCCTTAGCTTGAATGCGCACTATGCACCCGACAGAACCTGTGTCGTGATCGTAGTCTGTATAATGTGTTTATTAAGGAATATTGAATGGCGTAGTTAAAACAAAATTGTGATTGCAATCTATTTGATGAGTTTAATAAGACATCTGCAAACATCACCAACACCGCAGCGCTGAGAAGCATAGTTCACGCAAAGGGGAGTCAGATTTTGCATTTAGGCACCACACTGTGTTACAACAACACAGACAAACATAGAAGTGTGCATACTTAAAAACACAGCTGGAGTTAAACTGAGTTTGGTTGTGGTTGATTTAAGTATTGATTTCAAAGTGAAACACACGGATAAAAACTTGTCAGAGTTTGTCTTTCAACTTCATCCACTTTCAAACCATTGATTAATTAATCTTCAACTCTCTCATAGCTGCTCTGTTTGACATGTTCTTCCGCATAGCATAGAAATCAACACACCATGGCAGACAAAAGCAGGGAAAGCATTCAATGGAGAAATGAAAATGAGGTTTTGGATCGAATTAATATTTGGGGGGACAACTTTGTTCAGCTTCTGGTAGCACAATAACTTTCAAATTGCTAGATATGCTACAGCGTGCAGCACGGCGGCGCAGTGGTTAGCGCCTGTGCGGCACAATTCTGAGGTCGTGAGATCAAACCTTCCGGTGTGGAGTTTGTATGTTCTCCCTGTGCTTGCGTGGGTTTCCTCCGGTCACTCCAGTTTCCTCCAACATTCCAAAATATGCATGTCAAGTTAATCGGCCGCTTTAAATTGTCCCTAGGTATGAATGAGCAAGTGAGTTGTCTGTCTCTGTGTGCCTTGCGACTGGCTGGCAACCAGTTCAGGGTGTCCCCTGCCCACTGCCTGAAGATAGTTGGGATGGGCTCAGGCACCCCCGCGACCCTACTGAGGATAAGCGGTGCAGATAATGGATGGATGGATGCTACGGCGTTAGCATCCATGTGTAATTCCGCACGCAATGGACGCATTGTGAGTGACGTCATTTGTCCTCTTCTGCGCATATGGGATATGGTGGTGTTCACACAGCATATGTATAGAAGTCACAGGAAATCACATACAAGTTGCATTTAGTTGGAAATGTGAACAATTTCATGAAAACATCGGATTTTGCCCTAAAATTGAAATTTAGCATTCATCTCTGCAGTGTGAACCTTATATGCATGCTCACACCTTACCCATTAGCGGTGATGTCCCATTCAACCTTTAGTAGCTTGATCTATGTCCTCAGCTACGTCAAAGTGACGTTTTTTCAGTGTTGTTAAACTAAACATAACGATGACATCTCACTTTTGTTACTTACTGTATGTCAACTCTCACCGTGCAAAAATTGGTGTTAGTGTTCACTGCCTTAAAACAAAAATGAACCCAGAGATACTTTAACAGCTTTCATAATGTTTTCTTCAGTTCATACATTGATGAAATAAAATAATTTACAAAAAAATCGTTTTAATTAAATAGGGATGCAAGATACATTCCAGGACAATCAAGACCTGCACACACTTGGCACCGACTGCATGCAATGCCACTTGCGATAGCCATTATGCTGGTGTCAGGTGAGTCACTTTTGGTGGAAAACAGCGCAGCGCCAATGGCGTTGAGTATTAAATATGTTTGATCATTTTGTCGGTCGGTCGCCAAATTCCTCAAGAGAGGAAATCGTCAAACTGCCTTTTTCCACAACACATATGCACTAAATACAAAACAAAGCGGTGAAGTCTGAAAAAAATTTATGACGCTTTTCTAGAGAAGATGAATCTGTCAACGTCTTTGCCAACATTATTCATACTTTATAACAGCGGTCAGCAACCTATGACACGCGTTCCAACAGTGGCACGCGATGGGTTAACCAGTGGCACGCGAGGGGTTAACCAGTGGCACGCAAGCACACAGCAAAATAATAATGATTATTTTTTTTGGAATGGGCACATTTACCTGAAATTTAGACATTTTCAGCTGCGCGCTGTGGTTATGGTAGCGCCGCTCCTCCTCTTCTTCGTGTGTGAGTGTGTGTTTGCGCGGCAACTAGCAGAGGAGAGCTCCGTGTTTTAACCCAGCCAACGAAACACACGAGCGCGATAAATGAACGAATCATGACGGCTCCTCTGGAGAAAACATCTCGTTCTTTCCAGCCAGCGTGGACAGACAAAAGGGCTTTGTGCAAAAAATGACCGTGCTGTTTTGAGCATTTTGCCTCGAGATCGTTGTACCCCGCACAGCAAGTGTTAAACTTCGATACTAGACGAAACATGAACATTAATTCAAGGATGAGTCCAACATGACGGAGACTTTAAAACGCGCAGTGTCCAGGTTTGGCCAAAAAACACAGACCCTGAAAACCATTGTCACCGCTAAAAACACCACCACTGAAGAAAGTCATCACATTGTTCATTGAATAGCAAAGCACAGAAAACCATTTACTGGTGGCGAATATTTTTAAGAAGCGTGCGTGTATGCGTGTGTGCGCGTGTCTGTGTGTGTGCGCATGCGTGCGTGCGTGCCTTCTGCTTTGCTGCTGTTATTTCACGTTTTGATATTTTCTGCAACAAGATATCATTGATGAATTGTATGGTAGCTGTCCATAGCACTTGTTTTTTTAATTTAGTTCATTGTTGATGAAGAATGGTTGATTCTGGTTAATTCTTTTGGTAAAAAGTTGAAGTCATGGATGGCTACAGGCCTTTCCACTTGTTTTTTAGTTAACTGATGAACAAGAATAGTGGAAGGTAAACTGGTGAGTTATCCAATTTCAATGTATATCCATGTTGTATATTTGGACTGGTGTAAAATTACAGCTCTGTTGGACATAAAACACACTGAAAAAATACATTGGCACACTGATTTACAAGGAAATTTGAAAGTGGCGCTCCACACCAAAAAGGTTGCTGACCCCTGCTTTAATACATGACTAGAGCGAAACAGGAGGTCCGACGATACGTCATTTACTAGTTACTAGGTATTCACAATACTTATTTTTTGACCCAAAAATCCAGTTTATATTTATACATCCAGATTAAAAACAAGTGGAAGTTATCTATCAATAACGTTACAATTCTCTCTCTGTACCATTGGGGTGAATGTTAGGTCACTGAAGTTTCCTTCAATCCCCATGGAACAATGACATAAAAATACAAATTGGTCCGTTAACGTGGCAACTGCCAATGACAACAACACAAAGATGACCATTTATGTCTGTGTTGCAATCTGGGTCTTTTCTCCACAGTATGGTTGCCCTGGCATTGTTGTTTAGAAATGTAGGGCTCACATATTACACAAGACAGCCCTCATTTGCATTTTCTGTGCCTTTCTTTGTAATCCCTATCCGACTCTGTGGTAGTTGTCAAATTGAATGGTCACATGATCCAAAAACACATGACCTTAACAATCAGGAGTAGAGCTAGAACCGGTACAACTGAGAATGGTTTCAGGTGTGGTGGTGCAAGGCACAGTTGGCATTCAGCAGTCAAAGGCATCAACAAAAATTTTTCTATGCGTTAGCACCAAATGCACGCGGGGCTTAACTGCTAACTATGACGTCGCAGTTATCGGAGCAAGTAAAAAAAAAAAGCCGATAGTCACTTGGACACAAGCTGTAATATAAATAAGCCGAAAATACTTGGTAAAGATATTTCAAACATTTATGTTCGTCATTAAAAAATAATTTGATTGTCTGTAGAAGTAGTAGCACCACTTAGTAGTTTGTTCTTTCTAACTCTCTGTAATATTTGTGAGGCACGGAGAGCTCAACCATCACTAGCCGCATGGTTCAGAATGTCTGCAGCCCTGTTGTGATTTTATGAGGTTATAATAATTGCTATAGGTAGGAAAACAGTCATTGTACATCCTACTAAACATATTTAGAAATTCAAGCTCACATGTGTAATTGATCTTAAAGTTACTTTAGTCGAACAGATCAAATGTGGCTGGCTGCCCACCACTGTGGCCATATGTCAGATTACTGTCATTTATAATTCTGACTGCCCCTTTTGTGCATACTCAATCAGAGACACACACTTTCGATGACAAATCCACTACAAATGGCCATTTGGCAGGTGTCACTTGCTGGGCTCTGTCAGCCATTAATCAAATAGACAGTTTTGACAGTTTTTCCCTACAAATACTGAACAGAAACTGCCTCAGATGCTCACACAAGGGCACACACGCATACTCAATTGCAGCCATAAATGAAGAAATATGCACAAGAAAGACTAGAATAAAGCTCAGATAGTGTCTATGTGGTTTGTAATACCGGCAGTTGTGTGGTTTATACTTGCATTTTTTTAAAATCTTGATTATATTTATTGTTTATTTTTTTCTTTCAAGTCATGTTGCAACAAAAAAACACATTACAGAATCACCTTAAAAGAAAGAAGGCATTAGAGGTTGAAGACAAAGGCTTATAAAAGACCTGTTCCCAAAATAACTTTGGACACTCCTTCAATCAATTATCTAAACAAATTGTCATGAGTTTGAAGATGCTTCGATCTTCGTTCTAGTTTTGGAATTCATTTGGCTATATCAATATTACGCAACCCTTTTTTTTTTTTAACCAAGGCAAGCTGTTTATTTTTATTTTTGTATCAACATGTTTAAAAATTAATTTCCAGCCTCTTGTATCAGGTTTTTTTTAAGGTTAAGGTACCAAGATGCCTACATTGACAGTACACTATATCGTACACCTTTCCAATGTCTTCAGTACCATTAAAAAAAATCCGGTGTAAATCATGTATTTTGCAGAGCCACAAATATATATGTGATTTACATATGCAATTTTCAATCTTGCGTGTGCATTTATCAACGCATATGGATTTTAGATCATGAGTAGAACACATGTATATTTTTAGGTCTGATCAATAGGTGTGTAAATATT
Source organism: Urocampus carinirostris (assembly GCF_059441175.1). Classification (NCBI taxonomy): domain Eukaryota; kingdom Metazoa; phylum Chordata; class Actinopteri; order Syngnathiformes; family Syngnathidae; genus Urocampus; species Urocampus carinirostris. The sequence goes on from NC_142352.1 coordinate 44,130,308, forward strand.
GTTTAGACAAATCTCTCCCCTTATACTGTAGGTGTTGTGTTAAAATGACCGCAATACGTAGCTTACATTTTTCAGTTGCAGGAAGTTCTTCCTATTATAATTTACCACTGTAAACACTTTCTTAATGTTTGGCTTGGACAAAAATAAATGTCCTTAATTGGGTGAATCCTTGCACCAATACTCATTTCATAGTGCCCTGTTTAAGTATTGCATGTGCAGGTTCTATCTGCCACAACCCATTAGGGGGATTAGGTTTCATGGGACAATGCCCTACAAACTAATGCCAGCTGCAATGGCAAAACAAAGCACCAGGGAGCAGTCTCAGCCTCATTTTTAAGCAGCCTTGTTGAAAAAAATGGCAACAATTTCAAGCATATTCAAGCATTTCACGCAAAATCCAAGCACTTTTCATTCATTTAAGATACAACATTTAATTTCAAGCATCTGCACGAAACCGCAATGAAGAAATATGCACAGGAAAAACTGGAATAAAAACATTCTATTGCCTATACGTTTTGTAAAGCAGACAGTTATCAATGTTTCTCAACCTTTTCAAACCAAGACACCATTTTTTAAGTTTTCTGTGAAAATGTGTTACAATGTATTCCCAAACTTATATTATCAAGATACCCAAATTGACAGTACAGTATAAAGTTTAAAGCAGAAAAGGGTCTCCAAAATACCTATGAAGCACATAAATACTGTAGCTAACATTAGGCGTCAATTAAACACCACAATTCCATTTATGAGTGTTAATAGGGCAATCAATGTGTTTTTTAGGCATGTAACAATTTGTTGAGCCATAAATCTCTCTTACCTTTACATGAGGGCAGAGGCTTGTCCCAAACTGGCTTCCCATCATGCCCCATCACACAGGTTATTGTTTCACTGCCTACTGTTGTGTAGCCATGGTGACAGTTATAGGACACCTGAGATCCCAGTTTATAGTCGTGGCCAGTCCTGCTAGCGTTCATGATGTTACCAGGATCAAAACAGGACTCCCTTGGCTTTTCTGAAGGAAACAACAAAGTTGTGCCCATTTAGAAAATCATAGCCTGTTCTCTACAATAAGATAGCTACATATATCAAAATAACAAAGTAAGCTTGACATTTTCTGCAAATGTCATCTTGAAAATGAGTAGCATTACAATCCTTCAGGAGAAGGACGTTTATGAGCACATAGTCCTGTAATAACTCATTTGTAGTGTACCATTATATTTACTTTTTAAACTGATTGTAATGCCAATACTTAAATACATTTTACGTCAGAAAATAAATATTGATGCTAGACTATATAAACATATATTGGATAGTTTAAAGGCAAATACATTTAGAATGTCGAGTGGTGAACGTGTGTGATTTTGAAGCACGTGTATTTCTTTTGTTATTTTACCGTGTTAAACGGGACAGTGTGTGTTATTTAGCACATCCCAGTGGTAAAAGAAACTCATTCATTAAATTATATATGTATATATATATATATATATATATATATATATATATATATACTGTATATATATTAAATATTAATCAGAAATACATGACATATCATAAATCACACCTTTTTAGAAATACTCGCGGGTCAATATATTTGCATGTATTTTACATAAAATGAGCCGCAGCTATAATATAAAGTTGACATAATTGTGCGGCATCTTGCTGCTACAAGTACCCAAAAACCTAATATAGAAAGCTGACAAAAAAATGAAGAAGTAAAATAGTGTATTTTGGTCACTTTAAGTCTCCATAGTTTGTTTTCTTTCTTGTGTGTTTTAGCATTCGTTTTCGGTTGCACTAATTTCATACAGTAACTTGTACTGGTCAAAAATTACTCACTGTCCTTTAAGTTATTAAATCAAGAAGAACACAAGTGAACAAAAAACAACATTTTTATCGTAAAAAACATTTTCAAAATGATATACCATCTGCCATACTATGTAATTTCAGAAAAAAGTAAGAACTAAAAATACATTTTGAAAATGTATCAAAATGAAAATGAATGCATATATATATTGACATTTACTAGCAGATAATGACAATACTTGTCTTTATCTAACTACATTAATATTTGTTTGTTTCTTTAGCAGTAGAGTTTTATATGTTTTTCTTGACATTTTAACATTTTAACATGCTGCAAGTGTCTCCAGTAGTCTAAACACGACATTTTGATTAGTATCGTCTTTGAGTAAAGTGGGAGTTAAGGAACAAAATGGAGAATTTTTATTTATCTCAGGGAGGGACCATTTAGCTTGTAATTTCTTGATGGAACGCTTTTTTTTCTCTTGTTGAACTTAGTGGCTGCTGTCAGGAAAGGAAAGTTTATTCTTTACTCTATGATTTGATTGGATGTGACAGACAAAAGAGAAACTTTACGACATATTGTTATACTTGTATTTGTTTTCCTCAGAGTAAAAGAGGCTAATGGGGCTAAGATAAAAAAAAACTAGTTTTATGAAGTACCAACAGGAACTTGTGTCACAAACTGTCTAAGTTCGAAATGACGAAGTTGGGACAGGCTGTTTGCCTTCCCGTGATTGCCCAGGCAAAGAACGGTTGAACAGGTAGAAAGAAAAACACGGAAAGCAAATGAGGGATGAGTTAGGGATGGTAGAAGCAAATGAAACAGGGAGATGATTAAGGTTGCATTTTAATTAGAGCGATGACAGATGAAAGGTAGTGAATTAATGACAAAAGTAGAGAGGTGTGAGGTGGACTGGCAAGGCAGACAATAGAGGGGAGATAATCGTTTTTAATTACAGATGAATGGAGTGAGATGGGCACAAGAATGAAAACTGATTTTTATATAACTTGACAGGGGAGATGGAGTCGAGGTCTAATGATGAAGTAAAATCAGCTTCGCTATGACAATAGCTGTTAAATCACAAGCAGTTGAGCAGCTACTGTAAAACCTGAGATGAGTCACAATCTAGCGAGGTAAACAACTTACGAGCTGACGCAGTACATTTGGCGCTTCTTACCGAAAAAAGGCTTCATGATGTAAGGCTGCAACCAATACATGTGGCAGTTTTAAATATTAGCCTGTCTGGGGATGTGACACTGCTGTGCCTACGTTTCGAAATACCCGACAAGTGACTATGGCTATGTAGAAGATCAATTACACATACAGTGTGTGAAAAAGTATTTGCCCCCTTACTGATTTCTGCATTTATTCTCAAAGTTACCACTCACAGAGGTTTTAGATCATCAGACATATTTTACCTATCTGCCCCTATGTGAAAAAGTAATTGCCCTCGAACCGAATAGCAAGCTGGGTCACCTTAAGCAGTTATGACAGAAATCAAACGCTTACAATAATTGGTAGTCTTTCACTACATTGTCCAGGAGTTTTTGCTCACTCTTCTTGGCAAAATTGTTTCAAATCTACCATATTAACATATTTTCTAGCATGAATTGCCTGTTTAAGGTCACACCATAGCCTCTCAATAGGATTTGAATCATGACATTGACTTGACCACTTCAAAAAGCGCTCTTAGGTCATACAACAGAACAACGATCCAAATGGCTCATAAAAAAAAATAAATAAATAATGACAGTTCTAGAGATTTAGTGCATTTCTATTTTTCAGATGGTAAGAAAACCTTTACCATATTAACATGTTGGTTGCAGTTAAAATACGACAAAAAGTAATTGCACCATATTCTTGCAAATTGAGACTAACCCTATCATCACATCAGAATTGCTATGTCAATTACTGGAACCCAAATAGAGGTACCTCTTTCCAAATAAAAAATCTATAAATTATTTCACACTGAATGATTCATAAATTGTTTCAATTCATGTTATGTGGGGATTTGCACCCTTACTTTGCATTTATTTCAATTAAATAATGGGCCTAGACATCCATCCATCCGATTATCTGCACCGCTTATGCTGAGTAGGGTCACGGTGGTTATGTAGCCTGTCTTCGGCAGTGGGCAGGGGACACCCTGAACTGGTTGCCACCCAGTCAAAGGGCACACAGAGACAGACAACTCAATCGCCCATTCACACCTATGGTCAATTTGAACCGGCCAATTAACCTGACATGCATGTTTTTGGAATGTGAGAGTACACCGGAGTGCCCAGGAGAAAGCCACGTATGCATAGGGAGAACAAGCAAACTCCTCACAACTCACCCTCTGTGCCGCCTGGGACTAGACATGTTATGGTATATTCACTCAAAGGGTATTATATTGTACCCTTTTATGGAGAGTACATTTAATGGTGAAAAAAAAAAAAGTCTGCATAAAACGCTGAATTGATTAATGAGGAGGATGGAAAACAAAGATGTTAAGTAGCGCACATATCAAGTTGTACGTTTTCCCTGTAGTTTAAACATTTTTGATCATTTGTAATTTAAGAGAATAATCAAACACTTCTTTTTTGGAGACTGATCTCGTTTTGGCTCGATTCCGGATGGTCTCAGTCATTAGTAGAAGATGACAAGATCATCGTAAATTGCTACTATTGTCGCGGTATTTGACATAAAGTAGTCATGCTTGCGGTGAGTGAATGGGTACTTCAATATGGTTGTAAGATTTATTTGCGCCTAATAAGGTGAATTGCAATAATTAATAAATGGAGCTATTGGCTGAGGTTCACACCTGTGTAGTAGTGTCATGCAATTGTGTGTAAACACCAACTTTTGCAGCCAAACACTACTCCATACGTACTGGTTGAGAATAATCCAAATCATCATTAAACAAAAGCAGTGATATGACACTAAAGTTTTACCTCTGAACTCGATGGCAAAGCCAGACATGCCTAGGGAGGCGTCCGATCGGAATGCCAAGAAGAGACTATTCCCACTGCTCTCGATACGCTCCGGGGCTTGGTTGCCTTGGAGACTTGCCAGCAGAGGCCCATTAGAGTCTTCGCCCTCATAAATGTGAAGGAAATCGTAACTGGGCTCCATGTTAAAACTGGTGGAGGAAAAACAGAGATTGATTGCATCAAAATAGATCCTCTCAATAGTGTGCTACCGGAGGAATGACTGCCGTTCAGAAATATAATTCAGGGAAGCCGTTTCATTTATCATTGAAAAGTTCCTTTTGAATGAAACATGTGCACTGCAAATACGTTTATTCTTTTTGCTTACAATAAAAAATATTTTGTTTTTATTATTGGCCACCTGCAAAGGAGAGTACATAGGATGCCAGTGATTTTCCTTACTTCATGCATTGTTTACATCGTTATCACTATTAAACTATTGAACTAAAAAAAAAACGTCAAAATATAGGGTTTCATGATAACACATTTCACTTCCGACTCAGTATCAATGTTGCAGCCCACATTACTGTCTGAAATCAATATTATGTTATTCAATATCAGTCAGAATTGAAATCAGATCTGGGCAAAACAAGATCTATTCACTGTGGTAAATACAATTAACAAGATTTTTAGGCTCGTTCTTCTCGATTTGGGTTCATTCATGGCCAAAGCCTAGAGTTGATTCCTTAAGACAAATGGTCTCTGCATGGTAGATCTAAACACTTAGGGATAGAAGAGCATGACCTGAAACTGAAATTGACTGCTTATATGTGGGCGCCAATTTTTAGAGATTAGAGGTAAGGTTTGATATAACCAGAATCTATTTTTTGTAAGGATACCCAATATTAGTATAAGATCAGGATGACCTCTTAGAAAAAAAAAAAACTACTGTATTGATGTATTCTATAAAACGCACCTAAAAAACCCAAATTGGCCCGAAATTCAAAAGTTATACCACAGTGTGGCTAACCGCAAAATACGGTGGATAAGATTAGTAACGCATGACATATTTTTATTTTTGCGTTACTACACGTTGTTTTACAGGAGCATATCTGTGCAATAATTGATCAGTTGAAAAATATCCCTGCCCAAAATCGCAACACATTGTAGGATAGGATTTGAACCGAGGTTACAGTTGTGTGAGCACCGGCATTTATTCACTGGACAACCTCTAGGACTGATGACAAATAAAAAGACATTCAATTTTTTCCATTTTTCACACCATTTTTACTTTCAGTGCCATGAACGAATGGAAAAATAGAAAGTCTTGAGAGATATAAATAACCGCAAAGTCTGATTCATTATCAGATACACCAAACAGTTGTTTCTCCTCATCGTGCCTCTTGGCATTTAATTTCATCTTTGAGGACGTCTTTCAGTTTTCTCCATTCTCCAACATCTGCTTCTGGTACCTTGAAATTTGTTTGATAATGAGATTAAATCTTTTTGTGGGTCATTTGTATCACTAGTAGTCTTATGGTTTGGTTATGGCCTTTCCCCATCACGACCCAGGTTCAATCAATCCATTGTTTTGTGAATATTTTGACGAATCAGTCATTGCATTATTATAAACCTTGAGTGCATCAAACATGCAATTGTTACACAATAATAAATATGAAATGTGCCTTATAGTCCAGTGCGCCGTGTATACAAAAAATATATGACAAAGGACTATTTTTGTGGGTTGCCTTATAAACTGGCCCACTCTAAAGTGGCAAAACTAAGTAATACTGTCATAATCCCTTAATGCATAATGCATTGGTTCATAAATATAACTTTTGTTCTCCCATGGCAACAGGAGTATATTACCAGCTTGTGTTTTACTTACCTGTTGTTTTTTGTTTTGTTGTGTCATGCGTGTGGGTGGTGTGTTTTGTTGTGTCACCCTGCCGTTTTTTTCCACAAGAGGTGCACTGGTAGCAAGAGCCCACCTGCTGCTCACTTCAAGAGGCTCTTGCTTTGCTAGCTAAGAGTGCTCACACGATATCCTTCAAGATAACTTCAACAGCATTACTCTCTTATGCACTTTATACCCACAGAAACCACAATAAAGATGGTACACATCAATTACCTCTCCCTTCATAAATAGAATAATCTTATAAAACCTCCTTGCAAGTCATTTTGGCAGAGTGGATACTTCCTCTTCACGCTAAACATTGGTAGAAAACAGTGTGTATTTAAACTATTGTTTTTTTCTCAGTTTTACCTATATTTTTCCACAATATAAATACAATTAAAACGATAAACATCATCTCATCTCATTAGCTGCACCGCTTATCCTCAGTAGGCTCGCGATGGGTGCTGGAGCCCATCCCAGCCATCATCGGGCAGTGGGCAGGGAACACCCTGAACAGGTTGCCAGCCAATCGCAGGGCACACAGGGACAGACGACTCGCTTGCTTATTCACACCTAGAGACAATTTGGACCGGCCAATCCACCTGAAAATGCATGTCTTTGGAATGTGGGAGGAAACCGGAGTGCCCGGAGGAAAGCCACGCAAGCACAGGGAGAACATACAAACTCCGCACAGTAAGTCCGGTAGCTGGATTTTGAACCCACACAGGAGGTTCCCAAGACCTTAGAACTGTGCCGCACACGCGCTAACCACTGCACCGCCATGCTGCCCACAATAAACATCAATCACACTGTAATATAATATAAATTATACAACAACAAGTATAGGGACACTGTAATATTTGGCCACGTGATGTCGCTGTATTGTGTAGTGCAACCTAAAACGAGTGCTACATTGCACAATAACTACCTAAGGAGAATAAAAGTGACCAAGCCACACCGTTTTTCCCAGTAGGATGCACTGAATCAGGGTTCTCTAACTTGCAGCCCAGGGGGGCAATTGTGGCCTGCTCTAATATGAAAGTTTAAAGTAAAGTGTTTAATGTTGAGGGACCTTGTTGTAGAAAAAAATATCATAAAAAAAAGACTTGTTCAAAAACACACAAAAATACATTAACTATGATACATACGTTCATTTTAAGAATAATTTCCTTTGATTTATCTTACATATAACATAATACATACTAGAAAGAGCTGACAAAATTAACTAGCATATTGCTGCTGCGGGTACCCTGAAAAACTAAAACCTTGTGAAAGACTGAGAAAATAAATTAGACGAAGAGTAGTATTAGTCGGTCACTTTGAATCTCCTTAGTTTGTATTATTTCCTGTGCTTAGTAGCACTCATTTTCAGTTGCATTGGACAGTATAGTGTTATATCTAGTGGTCAAATAATGCACAAACTTTAATGTAAGCCCAAACACATTAAACATACATGTATTACTGATTATATGATTTATTTTCGCATTAGTATATGTTATTTTTTGTAAAACAGCTTTACAAAAGATAGTCAAGAACAATGGAATGTTTTTTTCTGAAAGGATTTCCTCGTGGAAAACACGATTTGTCTAAACTCAATTATATTGTATATTCTGTTTTCATAGGATCACTTGAGGGTCTGCTACACTTCATGTCTACACTTCAGACTAATGCTTATACTCTTTGCTTAATTCAGAGCGTGGAGGCTAATCGTAAGTGAGTAAGTAAGAAAGAAAGAAAGTAAGTGTAGTGGAGGTGATATTGCACTTTTTAATCGGGGAAAGTGTAGAAAAAAAAAATCTGGAAGTCAACCACTGGCCTAACCTACACCATCAACTTGACCTTAGCTCCAGCAGTAAATCGAGTTTGAAACCGACTAGATAATACACAATGTCCCTGTAACGTAATAGCTATTTTTTTTTTTAATCAAAACAACAAAATACACAGAAAATACATCCAATGTACACTTGTAATAATTCCGGTGCATAATCTTAATATAACTATGAAAGTAACAAAAATAAATATGCAAACAGTATTTTTCCTTTTCTTTATTTCTTTTTATCTCATTCTTGAGGAATCACAACAGATGGTAGATAACATTCCTCATTTTAGGTATTAATCTTTAAATCATAAGAGAAAAATATCTTAAATTGAGAAATCATCCACCATCTGCAGTATCATTTTGCTCATTCAAGTAAATGACACCTGAAAATGAGCAACATGTTATTCCAACGAGGTAGCAATTTATTTTTTTTTGCACTGCATATACATTCATTAAAACTTTTCAAACGAGTGCATACAACTTCGCATGAACAAGAATTTTTGAGCAGATTTAGTTTCAGTAATAAATAATGTCAAATATTGCCCTATTGCGCTATACATTGAAAAATGTTCTCCCAATGTTCATGTCCACATGGGTGTTTACATGTGGGTTTACTTAGATTCTACTCTTATATCTTATTTAATTCTCTATCTGTACAGTTGAGTAAAATCGTTGTATATCAATACACGTTTTCCCATGAAATTGAATTGAAAAATGATTAATTTGTTCCAAGGTAATCAAATGCATCCAAACCTGGAAGTACACATATTTTCAGTCAATGTTCATAAATATATCACATAGTATAAATAAAACTTTAAATAAGGTTACAAAAATGCAAAATATGAAGTACACAACAAAGCTTTATTAGTCAAGAACAGAAAAAAAGAAAAATAGATGAATAAATAAATGAAATTGACAAAATATAAAAAGTCAGTTAAGGGTCTTGGTACGATTTTTGTTTATCTCTAGAATGTTTTCCCCAAAAAATTCAGACAGTTTTCATCGAACGTCTCCATGGACCGTCCGGTTTAGGCGTTATACTCGCCTCAGTTTTTCCCAGCAATGTTTCTGCCGTCGACAATGTAATTGTGTCCTCAGCCAGCTCTTTCTCGTATCCAAATCATAAGAAGATTTTACATATCTCCATTTATTGCCGTCCCACTATCTTATTTTGTGATACTCTTTTGCTTTTTTGCTATTGTAAGTGGAGCCCTGGCTCTCTTTTTCTATCTTCTTTTTACAAGACCCATGGCTGGAAACAAAAAATGTGCAACAGTGAAAATGAACTAAACCCTGGTGGCTTAACGAACTAAATCGTTTGGGAATTTGATGGAGGGGGGTTTCAAGGGGTTCACCTAGCTGATAAACTACACAGGACACTGTTGGTGCGTAAATGCACTCAACCTTTAGTGGTAGCACCACTGACTTCGGATACCGGAAAATTTATCGTGTAACAAGAAAGACGCAAACTTTGGATACAGAAACATTTGTAAGATGGGTCAATCGTAAAACTGTGTTTTACTGTATGTGTTAAAAGGTTTAAAGAGCCACTATGCTTTATTTTCCTCTTCACCTATTTAATCTTATTTTACTTTAATCAGATCTGTTCGGGTGGAATACATTAGGTTTGAGGTTTGGGGGCCGAGGGGGGATGCTGGGAAGTGACGTCATGCTTATCCCCACAGTTTTTACAATTTTTATTTATATTTTTCAGTGTATCATGAAAATAGTGAAAGTAAGAAAAGGCCTGCTTCTAGGAGAGTCTAACGGCAACCTAAAGTATCTAATCTTAGTAATACGTGTTGAATATGTGGGCCGATGATAAAAATAATTTTCTGACAACAAGAATTATGGAAAACGATACCAAAATTTAATTACAATGCAATGATTCAACAACATGATATTGATGTTGATGAGATAGAATTTAATGTTTTTTCCAATGTAATTTGCACCCCTTGTTGCTGAGTGGTTAGGATTCAGCACTCCGACTGCTGTGGTCTGGGTTTGACTACAGTTGCTTCCAATGTTGTGCAAATGTGGTAGGCGATATTTATGAGTAAAGAATCATTGCACAAATACAGTACAATCACATCACCTCTTGCAATGTTCACCCCAACTTTGAGATCAAATGTGGGCAAAAAATGTGCAATACAAACGGCAAAAATAAAGATTATACTTTTATTATTTTATGTGCAGCCCTGGTTACAAACAATGCACGGCTTAGTACCGAGCCCCAGCCCGCAGGTTGCTGACCACTGTTGTAAACCTATTAAACTTTGCACCTAATACTTCACAAACTCAGAGCATCACAGACTGAAAATGGTTCCGTGATCCATTATCCCCGATCAAATATTGCTGTGAGCGCACCTTTTATGGGCTCTGCAGCCCCTCTTTCCTGTTACTGTTTTTCTGCATAAAATAAAATGCACTTAAGTGACTGCGAACTGTTATCCCTAATACCATATTGCTGTCAGTGACACCATCAAAAGGCCCTTTTTTTGCTGTCCAAACGGCAACCCAAATTATCTCATCACACTATTTTTACACCCGGTAATATGTGTTGAATAAAATGCAATGTTGTAGTCACGATCCATTATCCTGAGTCAACTACTGCTGAGATCAGGGGTCGTGACAGCAAATTTGCGTCATACGTGGTTTCCCTTTTTGCCAAAAATGACCGTACAGTATACATTAATGACTACTTTTCAGGCGAGTGGATACAATTCTGCATGAACGAAAGTTCTTAAATAAATTTTATTTAAGTAATGAATCATGCAAAATATTTCCTTATTGGTCAACACATACAAAAATGTTCACCCTGGCAGCATATTTGTTAGTCTGAATGCCCACACATCCGTATTCACGGTTGTATTTCTTATGGAGTTCACTTTTATATTCTTTATTTTCCATCTGTCCAGTTGGGATTAAAGCAGTGTGTGTGTGAGTGTGTGTGCGTGAGTGTGTTTGTGACGCCTGTGAGAGCAAAGGAGGACATTCAAGTGAATTACACTAACAGTGAGGTTGTGCTCTTGTTAAAATATCGACTTTTTCTCCTTTCAACGGACTTGTGCACTTTTCTGCCAGCGCTTTTATGGGATAACACCTCCCATAATCAGCCAATGTGATCATTGGCGAGGTTAACATAAGCCCTGCGAATGTTAAGGCCTGAATTTATATCTGATTTAGCAAGAGCTTAACGGCACATAAGCCCCTCTGTAGCGACAAAGCATTAAAGTGATCCCGGCAAATACATTTTTCCGTCGAGCCACGTTTTAAGTCTAAATGTCATTGAATGACAATGCAGACAGAGCTCGACCATACAATAGAGATCAATTATAATCTTAGCATAGCAGCCAAGCCACAAATGCCATGGTGATTATCACAAAGTATATGCTCATTTAATTAGCAGAAGAAGGTTTGTATAACATCCAGCGTGTTGTCGAGGGAGACTGTAACGTGGAAATATCGTACTCATCAAGGACATGGATTGTTTATCTTAAATTAAATTGTATTGTTACAAATAACCCCTATGATTGCATGATTGTAGACCATGTGCTGAGACAAGAATAATTTATTTGGTGAGCATGACTAAATGCTTGAGCACTGCTAAAAGGTCAAAATACAAATATTTCATCTCATACAAGTTGTTTATCGTATTTTTACATACACATTGACAATCACAGTTGACAAAAAACTGGTTGGAATTATGCCATTTAATGGAGGGAGCAGTGTACTTCATTTGTTAGGAGAAAAATATATACTTACAATTGCGAACATGGTAATTTTACAAATAATTCAATTTTAAACACACAGAAAAAAAACAGGTATTTATCACTATCCTCCTCCATGATCTGCTACCTTATCGGGGTGGGGGACTTTGTATGTCCCAATGATCCTAGGAGCTATGTTGTCTGGGAGCTGGTAGGGTCACCCATGACAAACAGGTTCTAGGTGAGGGGCCAGTCAGAACGCAAATCAAAAGACCAATTATGATGACACAAAACTTTAGGCCACGATTTCTGTTGCCTGGACGCTGGTTACCGGAGCCCCCTCTGGAAGCATATCTGGAGGTTGGGTCCGCTGGTGAGCGCCTGGTATCTGGGCCTTTGGTCATGGGGTCCAGCCGGACACAGCCCGAAGGGGACGACGTGGGTCCCTCTTCCCATGGGCTCACCCCCTGTTTGAGGGCTCAAAGGGGTCGAGTGCATAGAGCCAATACACGGCTACAGAAACTTTTGGCTTTTGGGAAATGGAATGTTACCTCTTTGGCAGGGAAGGAGCCCGAGTTGGTGTGTAATGTTAAGAAGTTCTACAAGATATAGCCGGACTCACCTCCAAACATTTGCTTGGTCTCAGGTACCAGTCCTCTCGAGAGGGCTTGGACTCCCTTACACTTTTGAGTTGCCCGTGGTGAGAGGCACAGAGCCGGTGTGGGCATTTTAGTTGCGCCACGGCTTAGCGCCTGTACGTTGAGGTTCACCCCGGGAGACGAGAGGGTAGCCTCTCTCCGCCTTCGGGTAGGGGATGGGTCCTGACTGTTGTTTGTGCATATGTAGCAAATAGCAGTCCAGAGTACCCACCCTTCTAGGAGTCGTTGGAGGGTATGCTTGAGAGCGCGTCGCCTGGGAACTACCTTGTACTGCTGGGAAACTTCAACGTGGCTTTGGCATGAAATAACTCGGCCATGGAAAACGACTTCTGAACGGCTTCGGGGAAATTCTAGTCCACCATCCTACGTCTTAGGGGTGGAAGCCGTGTGCCATCAATACTGTACTTAGCGGCGATGGGGTGCTGCTGACTTCGACCCGGGACGCTGTTGGTGGGCAGAGTTCTTCGAAGACCTCCTCAATCCCATTGACACGTCTTTCTCTGAGGAAGCAAAACCAGGGGACTCTGAGGTGGGCTCTCATATCTCTGGGATTGAAGTCACTGAGGTGGTCAAAAAGCTCCTCGGTGGCGAGGTCCCAGGGTTGATGAGATCCGCCTGGAGTTCATTAAGGCTCTGGATGTTGTGTGCGTGCCATAGCTGACACGCCTCAGAGTCTCAAGAGTGGCAGACTGGGGTGGTGATTAGCCATTTTGAAGAAGAGTGTATTCCAACTACAGGGAAAATCAGACTTCTCAGCCGCCCTGGTAAGGTCTATTCGAGGGTACTGAAGAGGAGGGTCAATGAGGAAGTTGAAAGTGTTTTTTCGTCCTGGCCGTGGAACAGTGGACCAGCTTTATACAATCTACAGGGTCCTTGAGGGTGCATGAAAATATACCTATACGGTCTACATGTGTTTTCTGGACTTGGACAAGGCATTCGACCGTGTTCTTCGGGAAGCCCTGTGGGGGATGCTTCGGGACTATAGGATACAGCAGTCTTATCCGGGCTGTGTGGCCCCTATATGCCCGTTGCCAGAGTCTGGTCCGCATTGCCGGCAGTAGGTCGGTTTTGTTTTCAGTGAGTGTTGGACTCCGCCAGGGCTGCCCTTTGTCACTGATTCTGTTCATAACTTTTATAGACAAAATTTCTAAGTGCAGCCTTGGTGGGAAAGGCGTCTGCTTTGGGCGCCTCAAATTAGCCTTTCTTTAGCAGATGATGTGGTGCTGCTGACTTCCTCAGGTGGTGCAGTTCAGGGCTCACTGTGTGTCAGTGTAATTTGAAGCAAGCTTTGTATATATTTTTTTTTTTTGAGAGGTTGCAAAAAAGTCTACAGGAAACTAGAGCGGCAGTCTTCCGCTTGCCATCCTTCGTACAATTTTTTGTAATAAGAACCAAATCTTGGTTTCCACAACTTCCTGTTATCAGCAAATTCTACAGTTTTGGGGGTTGCAAAATGTCCTTTTCAAACATTTGTACAGTGTCAGTCATTCACAGTAGTATTGTGGTTATTGTACTTTTACAATAAAGTACTTTTAGTTTCCCCAGAAAAATATCAATTTATGGTTGAAGCTCAACTACATCATGTATTGTATGGTCTTCACAAGCAAAACCAACCTGTTTTTTTATCTATAAGGCTGGCAATGTTTTTCACTTGCCGAGAACTTTTGAAGGCTTCAAAATGGATTATTGTGCAGACGTCTGGGGCAATAATTACAAAAGTTCCCTACAGCCCCTTTTTATCCTTCAAAAACATGCCATTAGAACCATACACAGGGTAGGATATCAAGATCATACTAATATTTTATTCCTGCAGTCCAAATCATTAAAATTAGATGATTTAATAAAATGTTTCACTGCACAACTGCTATTTAAGGTCAAAAAAACATAGAGCCAGAAAACATCCATAAATTATTCATTCAGAAAGAGGGAAATTATAACTTAAAGGGCTGTAGTGAATTCATAATCCCAAAGGTGAGAACCACCAGGAAAAGTATGTGTGTGTCTGTGTGTCGGGTCAAGCTTTGGAACGGTTTGCAAGACGAGATCAAACGGTGTCCAACTATTCACTTGTTCAGGTTTAGATACAAAGAAACATTCCTGGCGGAATACAGAGATGAGGAGGGTGGGGTATGAGTGGTGCGGGAGATTTGGGATAGTGCGTCTAGTTAACTTTGCGTTATTGTTGCTATTCTTATATCATAACTGTTATTATTAATATAATTACAATTGTTATTATATCATTGGTGTATTTGGTGGGGAAGATGAAGGGGTAGGGAATAGTATTGCTTCTTACTACCCCTTTTCAAACATATTATGTAACATTATTTTGTGGTTGAGTTATTGTTTTTAATCTGTTTATATTTTGATGTTGGAATAAAGTTTTCATTCATTCATTCATTCATTCAGATGGTTGACTAACAATAGTTTCTTTCTGATGCAGAGGGTTGATTTATAATTAGCAAACTGGCTGCCACTTGAGTTAGATGAAATAGTAACCTAAAGGGCAAGCTAAAAAATATTTCTGGGTTGATTTCGACTTGAAGAAAAACGAAAAGGACCTAATGGATGTGTGCTGCTATTTAGTCCTAAATATTTCATGACTTAAAATAACGTTCTAAATAACCGACAGAGGTGTTTCTGCATACACAGAATTCCACTCGCAGGCCCGGAGCTTGGAAAGCATTTTATGACACTTACACTTTTATAAAAAGCCACAACGGTCACGCCTATTTTGGGCCCTTACCTTTTGAAAATGAGTGCGATGACAAAGTCTGGGTTGACTCGGATTCTCCAATCACAGTCCTTCCCTGGAGGGTAAGGCTGGGGGTAGTTCGGGGACAGGATGACTCCGGAAGGACCACTGACGTTACCACCACAGGTTGCTGGGGAGAGAACCCAGAAATAGAGAAATAATGATCACACATCATTAAGTATTTTGGCGGGAGAACAACCTTTTGTCTGAGCATACATGAACCCCCCAGACACTGCTATGAGGTGGGGGTCAGCTACTGATGAGAGATGTGGCAAAGGTTGGAGATGAGAGAGAATAACACCTAATGGACCACTAAAATTGCCTTTCCAAATTGCTAGACTAGAGAAGGTGAGAGAGAGAGTGATTAGGCTGTGAAATTTGGAAACAGAGAGGGACTGGGGGTAGTAAGCACTAAAATCACCCCTGGTGGTCCGGTTATTTCTCAACAACAGAGTAGGATAAATATTTAGCACCAGCGATCAACTCGGGCAATGCTGCAAAGACATTAAAAAAGACTCAGGAAGGCAGGTGGGTGTGAACACATTGGCAACGGTGAGCTAAAGGTAAACAAAGGATTTGACTGTCGAGTAGATTACTCACACAAAGCCAAACTTCTCAAAATAACCTGGATAATGCCACTCCCAGGAGATGCATAATATTCAAAAACAAAGAGAAGACACAGAAGGGGATTTAAACCGTAAGAACGCCGTGGAGAATTCATGGCAGCGATGGGAACAAAAGGCACGCTTCCGTTGCAGACCAGTGGGATTGCTATCCACAATAAATCATATTATCCATGTCACTGAAATCAAATATGCGCTGCTAAACTTTTTTTGACCTGAATGGAATAATTAAGATTTTCTTGTTTGATGAAAATAGCAAGGACTAGTATATACTGTTTAATAATGTATATAATGTAGATTTTGTTGGTAAAAATAAAATCAGATACATAATAGCAATCTTTAATACGATTTTTTTTGCTTAATATTGTTTCTCTGTAGAGATGAGAAAAAGTTGAGGACACATTTCTATATTTTCTTAACTTGTTTATTGAGAAAAATAGGGGAAAAACATCTTTGAAATATTGAAAAACCTACTAATTGGGTAAGCTTTTATTATATTTCTCAGGTAAAATACTTTTTTATTTAACATGAGAAATATTTTAAAGAAAGTGATAACATTTTACTTTTGATCTGCAAAACTAACATCTTATATGTTCATACAGATATTCGTATTTGAAACAAATAGGCGGAGTCAAAACTTTATTTCAACTCATAAACCTAATTCATATACATTAAGCTTGTTTCTTTAGTAAATAAATACGAGATAATGCTCAAATTGACCAACATTGTGTGATACGGCAATCATGCTTTGCTTGTCGTATATATTCATTTCCAAGTTACATTGGTTATTTCATTTTTGAACAAAAACCACATTTTTCTGCCACTGGGGTGAAAATGTTTTGTTGCATCTCAATATTTTCCCAGATTTTTTGGGTGTGGCTAAAACTACTTATTGACATAAATGATTCACCACATCCACGCTTTCACATCGACTGATAAACAGAATAATTAATTGTGAGTTATAAGGTTATAATTAGCTATGTGCCAAACACGGTGTGTTAGCTACTGAGGTGATGTTTTAAGCTGATCCTGCTCTTTTCTATACCAATCCAATACTGAAAAAAAGCATTTATTTTTCCGGTTATTGTCTAGGACACTCAAGCAGGGATCGCCAATGTGGTGCCCCACACGGTGAGCTGAGGTTCCCGCAGATCTGTTATGAATATTACTTACCAGTGCCGAGTCATTGTGGTTTTCCAGTAAAATATTTTTTTCAAGTCTTGACTTAGTCTTTTAACCTCGTTTCAAATAACATACCAGGTAATAACATAGTAACAACACATTAACAATATGATGAGTTAATATATTAGACATGCATATTACTTATGCACTTATTAGTAACAAAAAGATGCTGCGTTAAAGTATAAGAAGCTTTTACTGAACATCGGATCTGAAGAACCATACGTTTAATTTATTTTTTAAAGATTCATTACTAGAGTGAAACATTACATCTTCCCAAAAAACGTCATCCCAGGGAGGAAATTTAGGAAGATTAAAAAAAAAAGAAATGATGTCTAAAAAAAAAGCGAAGGCTTGACTCATGAGACAGATGCGTAGAAAGGACTTGAAATGTGTTAGTGTTGCGAGAGTCTTAAAGGAAAAGTAAACAAAGGGCCAGAAGGTGGAGCATTGTAAGCATATTTAAAATGCATCAGAAAACCTATGAGATGACACCCACGAAGGAACTGCAATTGTAAATGTTGCAGTAGTAAGACAAAATTTGTACAATGAGTGCAGGAAATCTAGGAGTACAGACGATCAGTGGTAATATCTGCTGCAGGTATAGTTCTCAGTATGGCGACTTCAGTGAAAGCAGAAATCTTGTGGCAGAGCAGATGATATTCTCTTTAATAGTGACAGGGACAGATGATGAATGAGCCAATCAGAAAGTAGACATGTCGGGAACAAAGTTAGAGACATCCAACTGATAACAGAGTTAGACATCTTCACTGGGAATATCTTGAAGAAATAACTGAGAGCAAAAGAGACATAGAGGTGTAATTAGGATTGTCAAGAAAAATTGAGGAGACCAAATAAAGACAAACTCCTATGAGAACCAGATAGCAGGCCAATCTTTTGGTGTATTAGAAAAGACCAATCAAACCATCAGCTAGCTAGCAGCTCCAAAACTGAATCTGACAAACGTTGCCGTCACACTCTTCTACCACACCTGATTTTTTTTTCAAGTGGGACAGTACTTAGTGGAACGACATTAAACCTATGATAGTCTGCAGTGTTGCTTCAATCTGCAGCATCAATACAGTTAACAGAGCTTGTGAGGTTTCTGGCTCGTCGCCGGTAGAGATTTCAAAGCTGCCTTATCCGCTTTAGACGCACACTGTCAACCAATAATTAGAACAACTACAAGCCAACTAAAGATTCTGTCTGACTCAGACAAGGACTCAACATTCATAAGGATACGTCTTTAAGGCGGTATGAATGCTAAAAATGTAGTCTATCTGTTCAATGGGGTTGAACAAAATATGCTAAACCAGATATTTACACTGATTTACTTAAAAAAAAGACACTAGCCTGACCTACAGTATTAATTATAAACAAAGACGATGACTTACAAGCATTTACTCAGTGTAATAAAAGTCACATACTTGTGTTTGACTTTTTTTTTAATCTCTGAAACTATTTCAGTTTGTGATTCAAGAGCCAGGACACACGGTCGGTGAAAAACGACTCAGTGTGCAGCAGAGGCAGCATATAAACTAATTGTGTAAGAAAATGAAAAATGTATCTTCACTCAGCTTCAACAGCCCGTATTTCAGTAAACAAACATCACCTTGGACACATGAGCATAAAACTGGATGAGATCTATAAAAGAGAGCATCTGTAACAAATCTGCTGGGTTGTGAGGGGGGCTGCTGATGAATTATTTCCAGTGAGTGTCACACTTCGGACTGGAATCCAACCTCAGACAGCAAAAAACAAGGGTGTGGATCGTCCTGTTGGAGACGGTTATCAAGGGTTTTAGCACAGAAAATACTCCACAATAACTAGTTGAGAATAGTTTGTTGAATAAAGTGAACCCCCGGAATACGGTGACCCTGCCTTTCGACGTTTTTTTTGTTTTTTTGTTTTTTACAGTGAAATGAAATGATCTGCATTTATTTAGCGCTTTTCAAGTCAAGACTTCCCAAAGCGCGTTACATTCAAGATGGTACAAGATGTATCGACATTTCGTTCTGTATACACGTGTACACGAATCACAATAAAGTATATCTGAATCTGATCTGATTGTGCTTCATTTTTCCCAATAGCGGCCGTGCAGCCATGTAAAGCGCTAACCTGGTTTAAGATCAGGTAATTGTGTAATTTTGTGATTGTAATCCTGTGCGGTCCTTTGAGACATTTTTGTGATTAAGGGCTATATAAATAAATGTGACTTGATTTGACTTAACCCTCTTATTGGGGGTATTAGGGGTTCAGTGTCTTACACTTCGACATGTAACACGGAGGAGCCGGGATTCGAACTGCGATTTCTTGATCCCAAGGCGAGCGCTCTACCTCCTGAGCCCAGTGTGGAATAAAGTGTTTTTCAGCCCCTCTTTAAGACCTGTTCCCCACGATATTGAAAAACATTGTCTTTAATGTCATTGATATTAATATTGTAATACAACAATATTGGATACGGCAATCCAGTCCAAGCATGTAATAAATTATTTAAAGATAAAGCATATAAAAGGCAAAAAAATATATTTACAACGTATATATACACATAAACGAGACTGGCCTAAGTTATAATAATAGTGCAATGTTCATGAACTAAAACAATATCGCATCGTAACAATCGTCTAATGAAATAAAAAAAGTGAAATAACATTTAGCGGCAACAACAAGGTAATTCACATGACTTCAACAACAAATTATTTCAGTGTTGTAATGTTAGTGCTTATGCAGAATTAAGTCTTCAAGATGTCTGTATGCTATCGATCAACATTATATAACATGGCGGTCGGCAATTGGTTTGTTTCATGGCATCATATAAACACAGACACTCTATATTTTTGTACAGTTTTTTTTCTATATGGTCCCAAAACTAGCAGAGATGCTAAACGGGGGAACAAAAACATGATAACCATGGAAACAAAGCTTGCAATTATCAAGAAATATGAAAAAGGTATACAAATGACGATCAACAATCGTGACTATGAAAAATAACAAGGGGACGAATTAAGCAAGTCAATCTTATTAGGGCATGACAACCTTTGCGAGTTGAAGTCTTAAATAACTTTAATGTTAATCAACTGTCTCCCTCCCCCTCTGCATCCCCTTATTAACATAAATGAACCAGCTCTTATCACATCACAACAAAGGATGGGGATGAAATATAATATTACTTTAAATTTATATTTTTTCCGCATGCGATATAATCAACGACATTTATTACAAATAATTGGTACTGACTATAGAACATTTTGTGCACTGATTTACTACTTGGATGTTAAGATTTTGGGCTTTTACATACAAAACAACCAATTGTTTGGTGTTGCTTTCAAAAAATGAACAATTTTCTAAGCTGCTTTGTACAATATGCTTTGAATTTACTAATTTTAGGGTGTAAGGGGATAATAATAGGGAATTAATGTTTTTTAGGCTTTGTGTGCCATGTTTTTTAAAAACTGTCATTTCGACCAAATACAATTGCACACAAGCCTATGCCAAATTTTACCTTTGAAACATAATATTGCATGATGCCTGATAATGTGTATTTCAACCCACATTTATGTAGTATTGCATTTCTTAACAGTTAAAGATGCACTGTTACGTGACATACTATAATGTGCATAGTTAATATCCCATAAATATATAATTTAGGGCCATAATCTAACACAATTAAGCATCGCCTGCGGTTTCGAGGACCATCTGGTACAGCAGCAAGACACTGTTAACTTGAAGAAAATAGTTGAAGTCCTCACAAAAAGTAATATAGCCCTCTAACGAAAACTTTTCATTAGATTATTAGAATGTAAAGACATGATGGCATGGTACGTTCTACATGGAATAAATACATTTTCATATGTTAGTGACCTAAATTGCTTGATAACTCATGACAAAATGATGTAGCTAGAAAACTGAAATGAGAAAACAACAGATTTTCAAATCATTTGAAAAGCCTAAACTTTGGAACAATAAAAGAAAGCAGAAACCTCACTACAAGATTTAATACTGCACATTTCTGCGAGTTCAAAGGTTGTGAGATAAGATAAGGGCAGAAGACCATTGATGGGAAAGTACTGATAAGTGGGATACAGCTAGGAAACACTTCACTAAAATTGTTGGATAAACATGATGTTGTCATGATTACTGATGCGGGGCACCTGAGTCTGCTCCGTTGACGCCAACAGCCGCGGACGCTGATTGGCTACTTCCTCTTTTTAAACCCCCGCTTTCCTGACAACACTCGTCGGATCGTTTGTGAACCTACGCTACATGCTAAGAAAATTTTTGTGACTCCTGACTCTATCCTGCCATATTCTCCATCTGATTCCCGTTGCCTACCTTTTTCTGAACTCATTTACGTTTTTGCTCCTCCGCGCCGGCCATCGACTTGTTTTTTCCTCGCTCTCGACTTTGCCTGCGCTCGACACGGAAGTGCCACTTCCGCGTTCCCAGCGACCTGCTATCCGTGACCGACGATCCCCGGATGGCGGGTGCAAGTCCTTTCCTCCTTCTAAATAAAACTGAGTAAAACTAACGCAATTGGGTCCCGCCTCCATTCCTGGTCCATGACAGATGTACATCTACAAAAACTAAATGAACAATGTGATCATCAAAGCAATGATGTGATGATTAAATAGTAAACATAATATAGCTATAAAACTCATGCAATGATGACAACATACTTAGTGACCTATTTTAATAATCTAACACCCACCCCTTTCCACCCATTTCTCTTCTGCTCAATGAATACAAAACTGCTGCATTAAGAGTATAGATATACTTAGATACACAATTTTTCTTAAAAATCTATTTATATGGATCTTTTTTTTTCATTTTTCAGACAAAGAAGACAAAATAAAACTTGCTGCTTTATGTCATTTGTATTATCATTTTTAAAGCATGTTTGCACATAAAGAAAAGGATGCAATTTAATTTAATCTAAGATGTATGTTATTCATATAGCATATTTAACTATACAGTTGAGGTTGAAATAGGTTTGCGGCTATAGAAGATTGAAATCATGCATTTGTAAAGGCAGTGATTATATAAATAATGCACACCCACCAATACACGTTGGCGGGTCAGGCTGCCAGTAGAATCTGTTGTCCATTCGAACACACGTGATGATGTCAGGGCCTTGGAGCTGATAGCCTGGGTCACACTGGAACGTCATACTATCACCAGGCTCCTTACTGTCCCCATATCGAGAGCCATTTACCGGGACGCCAGGGTCATTACAGGTTGTCGCTGTTGTGGCTGGACGAAGTGAGAAAAATCAAACACAACAATATTATGTCTAAAAACAAAAGATGCAATTTGGAGACACACAATAGACCATTATGCGCCGAGTCCAAAGAGGCTGAACTGTCAGTGAATTGAAAATGCAGACCAACATGCTGCATATTGTGTATTGTGTAGACTCCATCATCTGGCATGGCGGAGTTTGGTGTCATTCCTCAATATAACCCTGCTTAGAATGTGCTGCAATTCTGAACTGTGATGAATTTTTTTCTTGTATTTGTTGTGAAAATAACAAACTGGCAGTATTATCGCACCCTATCCTAAAACCCTGTGTCATCTTGTAGGTCAAGTCAAGTCAAGTCATTTTTATTTGTATAGCCCTTAGTCACAAAGAGTCTCAAAGGGCTTGTATTTTGATTGAAACTATTACTAGTTTTCTTTGAATTGTTTTGCTAAACAAATAACCTTAAACATTTTTCCTGAGGTGAGTGAGGCATGAATTGAGTTCTTTTGCTTGAAGACAGTTGTTGCCTACCGGCCCAGAAATGTGCTTTGTGGTTATGTTTCATCATGTCTGGATTTTTTTCCGGGCTAGTCCATATAGAAAGTTACTTGAGATTAGTCCTATTGTTCTGGTTAGCCCAAGTATATAACTAAGAGGGACTTGGTTTATCTATGCCTGTTAAACGTTGTTTTCATCACATATTTCCATGTAATTTACCATTAGATGTGATTGTATTGTGTAGTGCTACAGAAAATGAGTGCTGTAAAACTATATAATAATCCAAACTACAGAGATTTCAAGTGACCAAACTGCATTTCTCCTCATTTATTGGATCAGCATTTCACAAAGTTTTGGGTTTTGGGAAATACCTGTATATTAGGTTTGACTTTAGTAGACAATTCAAATAAGACGCGAGGTTTTAAGACCCTAGACACTAGATTTTGAAAGTGAAACGAGGACCTTGAGGAGGGCTCTTAAAGAAGAAAACTCTCCCCTGAGCCCCCTCTTGATGGTGTACAATTATGTCAGCTCTCTCTAGGTGATTCTCATGTAATGTAAAATAAAAACAAACTTCTTGACTTCTGACTATTCAATAAAAATGCATGTTCATATTATACTTAAATTACTTTTGCTTATTGTTTAGAACAAGAATGTTGTTTTTTTTTAAATAAATTATTGTTTACCTCTTTGAGGTGTTGTATAACACACACAATAAAAATCTACTTACAAATTAAATAAACAAATTAAAACCCCAACTACTTATTAAAATTGTGTATATTTGTGTATGACAAGATAAATCACATGTTAAAATATGATTATAAAATACAGCCTACTTGAAAGTATATTTTCAAAACATGTTTTTCTATAAGTTTCCCATACCTGAGAATATAATAACACAGAGGTTATCATTATGCAAACCAGTATTGCATTAATGGAAAACATATCACCTTTACCTAAATGAACATTGGGGAGTTAAATAATTAACATACTAATGAAACAAATACCAAGACTTTGATTAGCACGCCAGAGTCAATATTTATATTCTAAATGAGGAGGGTTTCAAAACCAAATTAGTTTGAGAGAATGAGAGTGTGCTGCATATGAATATTAGTAGTTCAAAAAAGTATATAAAATATGCACTATTTCAAAGATATAAAACAATTCATACTTTTCATTTTGTACAAGTAGACAAAAACCTAAAAAACATAAGCTTACCATACAGAAATACATTTCCACACACTGCTAAACTGGATCCCTACAGCTTATTGACTGACCTTGCATCCTTCACCATCAATGCCAAAGCCAGTATTTCCTCCCCAACATATCCACAATCCATTTCTATGGCACGGTTTTATAAAATTCAAAACAAAAAATAAGTTACAGATCTCAAAAGAAGATGAGGGTACTATTGCAGTCTGTAAAAGCTAATGCTAGTTGTATGGTTAACTGTGCTTATTTGTGTATCAACGATTAAAACTGTTTGCCAAAGGCGTTTTACTCCGACTACAATCGGTCTCAAATGTGTCACATCTTTAGTTAGTCCTTCAGGAGAAGAAAAGGTGTGCAGAAAAAAAAAATATCTCTCAACCATGCAATCTGGTTCAAAGTCTGCTCGAGAGTTCCTACGACGGCTTGAGTCTCATAAAAAAGAGGTATTGCCTCTCATTGTCACTATTCAACTGGGGTTGTGCAGTGAACAAATCAAACGGGGGGGGCATGAAGTGTGTTGTGTGTGATACCCTCGTTTAAATGTACAAGGATAGGCATTTGATGTGTTTTTTTGCACGGATTAGCTGACGTCTTTGGGGAACAGATATGTCCTTCTCACCCTCGCACGGAACTGACAAGCGGGCTTATTAGGGTTTCGCTCGACTCGGGAGTAAAAGGAAAGGGGCTGAATGAGAGGAAAAATGCATGTTTAATTATAATTATGGAGCTTCCCAGTGTTCCATCCAAGTGTGTTGTGTTTGAGGTGAGCAATATATTGCTGTGCGTTTTAGTTTTCAGGATCACAAAACAGTGTGCAGTTGTGTGTTTGATGGCGGCGGTAAAGGTAAAATGGTCCTCAACTGGTCCTGTGATTGATTCTAGCTGCCACAATGGATTTCCAAAACATGGGTGATGATTTTAAAAGGAGACGTTTTGGGGTTGAGCGGCTCATAACAGCAAAGGCCATCACTGCAGTGAAAGGCCAAGTTATTGCATAGGTTAGACTTTTTTTTTTATGAAGACCAGACATTGTCACTGGTGGTAGCTGTACAAAAGGACAAATGGCAATATGATACTTGTAAAATATTTAGGAATCAATTTGGATTGTATGATGTGCTTAATATTGTCCATAACCTTAGAAAATAATAAATTGATTAGTTCTTAGAATTGAAAGTGTTATTTATAACTGTCTATTGAACATTGTTTACTACAAGATTAGACATAGCACTCCAGGATAAACAGATAAGAAATGGTGGCCATTTTGATAATCCAGTCCAGCAAAAATGTCATTACAAACACTCAGGCTACATAATAACCAATAATAATTGGTCATTAGCTAAAGCTTGAATGTTTATGATGTTTTGTACAATTAATGCCAACTATGAAAACAGACGCCCCTGTGATCGATAAAAACAGCTTATAGGCACCTAGAAAACATGCCATGAAATAGCACATTGTTTGGGAATCCTTTTGACCACTTTATCATTAATTAAAATAAAACTCACTCGAAAACTGGATGGAAAATCCTTGCTTGCTGATAAAGTAGTCCGCATCAAACTGAAGAGTAAGTATGTTGAACGTTGAATGGATATCTTCAGGCAAGGCTGGACCGGACCATTCCTTCAAAAGGATGCCTCCATCTGAAGAGCCAGAGGGGCCGTCCCACACTTTCAGGATGTCATGGCTGATTTCCGTGTCAAACACGATGAAGTGTAGACTACGAAAAAACAAAATACTAATTAAAAAACCCTGCATCTTTTGCCTCATATCAGAATTTTTATGGTTTGAGTTTCTATGAGAGGGAGGATTGTTCAATACAAGACAATAACACAGGTACAGCAGATACATTTTAGACAGTCTTAAATAAAAAAGAGAATCCCCAGATTTTTAAAGAAAGAGCTAACGGATTATCAATTGCAAACTATGTTATGCATTAAGTATTGATGATCTTGTTCTCAGATTCTGAAGATGGACTAACTTCACGCTAGTTACCTGATTGTTTTTCCAGTATCTGCCTCTATTGTCCAAGTACAGTGGAGATTGTTGTCATATGGGGCAGGATATCCCGGAGACAGAATTCGTCCAGACACTGCTCCAGTTATGTGACCTCCACACTCCGCTGCACGGAAACAACATGTTAACATTGTCAAACACTGGCTTAATTACGTACTGTGTTATTTACAAATCATGGGATCTTTTGTTTGCAGTTGTTTTAGAGAAAGAAATGTAGCATTTCGTAATTTTAGGACTATAACTTACAGGGTGCGACTTATACTCCGGGGGCAACTTATATGTGAAATTATTACCACATTATTACGGGGAATGTCATTTTAATATATTATTTTAACACGAGACTGCAAAAAAGCACTCTAGGCTTGTGTTGATAATTTTAATCTTGCCATGTCGTGCCGCACAAATATGCACTTTTTGGCCGGTGCAACTTATACCCCGGAGCAATTTATAGTCTGAAAATTACGATACAAAAAACAGAAAAGAAAACTACAAACGTTTTTTCTGGATTACAGTTCTCATTCCAATCCACCAAGAAGATGTTTAAAATGTTGAGAACAAATATTTCCTCTTACGATAACAACTAATGACAATAAGCCTGTAAAAAAGACTTCTGACACAACTTGTCAGCATTTTGCACTCTTGTGTCAATAAATGCCATTACATTTTCTTTTTAAAGCCAGATCAAACTGCTCATTGCAATGACACGCTCATTTGTGTTTGTCAGTAAATTACCCTGAGGTTTGAAGGCTGATATAAATAATCAGTATGGAGCGGATATACTCCTAAAATCACCCTTGACTTGCTGATGCTCCAGCTTTAAACTTGGAAAAGGTTGCCGAATGTCTAACTGAAATATGTATTTTCTTCGAAGGATCTCCCAAACTGTCTAAAACTTTAAGAATAAAAAAAAAAAACGTTCTATATACGACCGATAATATGATGATACTTCATGCGTGAGTCAAAAAAGTGTTTTTTTTCGCCTTGTTTTGGACTAAATTGTCCAAGATAGAGGAAAGAAAATGACAATCTTGATTTCTTAGCTAAAACAGATTTCAATTTCTTGTTTAGAATAAATATTAAACTCAAAGTAAGGAAACCTGTTACTTGAACCGTGACTAATTTCCTTGTTGGGGAAAAACAAAGGGAGGGTAACGTGCCTACACATAACTAATGGGTAAAACAGAGGGGGAGAGGGAAATAGTGACACCTTCTCTTCAAATAACTAAGGAAAACATGAGTCTTGGTAAATTCACCTAATCTACATGGCAGGAAGAGCAAATATTTTATTGAGCCAGACAGGCAGTGAGACAACCATAAAGGCAAAGTGATACATGGCCCAAAAGGGTAACAAAGGAGGTAGATGCAAAGGTATTTAGCCCAGGGGCCTTCCAGCAAGTATTCTCCTGGCTGCTGGTTTACCTGAAGTAAGACTGCAACAAAGCAGCCACAAATTAATGCTGGACTGCAAAGGAACTCAGCACACCTACTGATACCCACAAGGGTATGCGTGCACGTACATGTTCCTATTCTTTGTAGTTGCCATTAGCAACAAAATCAGGCCGTGTCCTGCCTCTGAGAGCTCAGGTGTGGAAGCTGGTTAAAGAAAGACAATGTTTGCTAGGGCATTAAGGAATTCCAAATTAAAATGTTCTAGGAGTACATATGATCCGTAGAATCTAAGAAAGCGTCAAGGCTTACGTTTGTTGAATATGCAAAGCTGTAAATAAAAGAAAAGTAAAGCCAACTATTTTGCAAGCAAACTTAATGAACATTGACAGGCATGGGGGTAACATGCAAGCGCCACACAGGAAGGCTGGTAGCTGGATTTGAACAGAACTGTGCCACAGAAGTGCTAACCGCCGTGCAGCCTGTGTAATGTATATGACTCACAAATGATTATGTTTGTTTTATTGGATTTCTATGAGTTGAATTTAAAGACGAATGTGGTAGGTTTACAATAATACAGGTTGAGTGTTGAAATTACATGGGTAAACTACAAAATTTATATTTTCTTTTTTTGTGCTTTATCAGTGGGTATAAGAACTATTGATTGAGCATTGACCTGTGTATTTTCAGGAAATGCCCATAGTTTTGAAGGTGGTTCTAAAGCAGGAATCATAAACTCAGTTGCACTCTGGAGCAAGATCCAGACTTTCTGTTCAGTAAAAGAATGCCATGTATTTTTTGTTGTTGTTTGTTTTGTAAAATGCTTTTTAGCCTACATTCGTAACCTACCCTACCAATTTCACAAACAACAGGAAAAAACATTTTTTGTTTGGCATTAAATGTGTTAACGGGTTTATTTTAACAGCTGAGTGAACGCCGCTGTTTTACATCCGAGCTAACTCACCCTACAATATAAACTCATCAACACTGCACCCTAGCAGCAGGAGAGAGCATTTGGCTTGCATTTATTAAGAAAATCATAACTTTTGATGGAAATGATCCAGAGACTCGCCTATTTTTCTTCATACTCAGAAATTTAGTTTGGGCTAACGAGCCAGATCTGGTCCACGAGCTATATGTTTAACATTACCGGTTTAAAGCATATTTAGCTCTTGAGACACATTGTACCAGGCGCGCGAGTCTTCAATAGTTTATGAGGGCTGAACGAAGATCTTGAACAGCATTTTCAAATCCACTTGTTAATATGACCTGACAGGTAATATGTTGAAAGCCCAACACAGACAATATAGCAGTGTCAAGGGATCAGTATCTTGGCTCCATCAAAGCTCATGGGCACTGGTGTCCGACTTGGTTACTTCCGCGCTCGTTTTGCCTTCAGGCTTTAACATCTGGCTGGAAATTATGAACAAAACATGTGAAGTGTGTCCCTGCTTCGGTTCCAATTGCTGGACTTGGGGGAGGCAGAAGTTCCAAGTGTTGAAGGTCGAGTGCTTTCCAAGTGGAGGTAAAACACCTCAGCCTTCAGGGAGGTCAGGGTCAGAGTGAGAAGATGTAGAAATGACTTCTATTGGATCTTGAGTAGGTCGTCCTTCCCTTGCCAACCTATAGAAGGTCAGTCTTCCACATAAGCATGGATGGTGAGCATATGCGGTCAAAAGCCTTTCTCAGTAGAATATCAGATGAGCAAATACGGGTCAGTAGCTATGATTTGGTCTTGGCCACTCAAGGTAGAACTCCACATCAAAGAGCAGCCCCTGCGGCTGCTTGACTGCAGTACGGATGCAGATTTGCTCTGACATTTTTTGGATGCTTTAATACCCTTTGGACCATATTTGGCTTATGTATGCCTTGGGCCAGCATTTCTTCCTTCCCAAGGGCAATATCAGAGCTATGTCCAAACTAGCTCACGTCACATGGGTTCATTAGTATAACACTATATCTGATGGTAACATATTTATTTAGACATAAAATATGTCAATGTAGTGCATGTGTACCAGGATTAGGTCCTGTAGAATATTTTTCACTTCTGAAACACTACACCATTATTGAATCCCAGAGTATTCCCCATGGTGATATTGATCTGATGTAATCCTAGCAATAATTCTGGTATACATTGTGTACTGTACATAATGTCAGTTTTTTCCTCCAAATTTCCACATTTTAAAGGGCCTACTTCAATGAAGGGGGTTGTGATTAAATACTTAAGTAAATCATTTTCTAAAATCCTTAATATCACTGTTCATGAGGGTGACAATGAATTTTTGGAAAGGGTTAACCTAAGTGACAACTGGTTTATGAACACTGATATTAAAGATTTTAGACTTACAGCAAATCCCTCATTAGAATATGTTTCACCTTTCACTGTCTTCCTGATTCACAGATTTACATAATGCACTGTGTTTTTGTTAATGAGAATTGTAGAAAGTACTTCAATTTTTGAAACAAATATTTGGAGCAGAAGACAAATGAATACTGTTTTGTATTTAAAGAAAGAACATTAAAAACACAGATTCCGCTTCACATATTTCACCCTTCACTGAACCTTTTGGAACTCAAACCTTGCTGAAACAAAGAGACTACAATAATCTGATATATACAATCCTATAGGTTTTTTTTTGTTTTGTTTTTTTTGTTTTTTCATTTTTGCTGATATCAGCTCAAAATCTGATCTGTATTGGGTCAGCACAGTCCTAATTCATTAAGGGTGTCATTTGTGTGTCTAGAAAAAAAGCTGCTAGATTTAGTATCCAATCAGACACTACTCTGTATTGACTAGCAAAAAAGGGTATCACTTCATAGGGGGTTCAGACTTTTGCAGATTTCATTTTTGGGTCAAGAGGCAGTGTCTCTTACAGAAAATAACAACAAAAACGTTTTTATCACCGGCATCTTGTGTTATTGTGGGCTGTAATCTATTGCCTAGGAAGGTCTTCAAACTTGCTCTGATCACTTTGTTACGTGTGCTATTGAGATGTTCTTCTTTGTTCAACTACTCTGAAAAAGTACTGTAAAAAACCTGGCATTGTCTAACATGGAAACATTAAAAGTATAATGATCTTTGCTCATTTGAAATCTGGTAATGCAAATTCTAAATTAATGGGAACAGCAAAATGATTTGATGGATACAATAACATGCGTCTTATTTTTGGGGGGAATCAACCCTCTTAAAAGCAAGTTTTTATATTGCATGAATTAGCGTGCTGCTGTTAGCCTGCTAGTATCGGTAGCATGAAACCACTAAGTGCTCCGTGGGTATCGTGTATCTCTGAATTCCTAAGTTCTTAAATTGCCTCGTCTTGCAAAATGGAGTTGGGTGGATACATTACCTTATAAATATATTGGGCAGTCCTTTGAGGTCGGCAATCGAGTCTTTTTAGTTTAAACAGGTCAAAATCACTGCCCTGCTTTTCTAAGCTCTTAAATGTGCATGTTGAAACTCCTATATCAATTGCCAGGTAAAAGAAGATCAGTCTCAAGTACCGATTTTCTGAAAAATGTTGAGCCTCTAAATTGGGCTAATGATCATTTCAATCACATACGAACCAGTGCATGATGGAAGTGGTCTGTCCCAGACGCGTCTGTCCCCACTTAAACATGTCAATGTACTACTTCCATGAAGGGTGTAGCCAGGATTGCAGGAGTAAAGGACAAATGTGTTGGCAAAATGTCCATCGTCTTGGATCTTGTAGCCGTAACTGGGGACGCCAGGTTCTTCACACCGGACCAGGTCAAAACCTGAAATAGAAATAAATCGGAAATGATGGAATCTAATCCTTTAAGGTTGACTTTGAGTGTCTAGTTTAGACCATTAATTAAATAATTCAATGGAGACGGATCATACTTTTTCAGGGTTGGCTTCCAGTATGTATTTAAGCTATTAAAATCAAGCGCTTGTCTTCAGATCCAATTTATTTTAACCACTCTCTTGTTTTATTTTACTTTTCATCTTTCTTTTTGTTCATTAGTTGTCAAAAACAAAACAGGCTGAAAAAGCATTTGAAAAATGTTCCTCAAAATCAATGAGTGGGAGGCAATATATCCAGAATGTGAATTTTTTTTTACTGCTATTTCTGCACTTTTTGAGCTCAACCCTCAGCAGGAATTGGTTGGAAATCTGGGAGTGAGTCTCTTTTCGCTTGTCAGACTTGTAAGAAATTGCTCTTTTGCTGACTGAGAAAGACCATTCTCAGGAGATTTGTACTACATGTCATTTTTCAAATACTGTGACACTCGGAGGAATTACTTGACCACGCAAACACATCCAGTAACTAATCCTCTATTTCCCAGTGCTTGCGAGAAGAAAAATGGATACTTTTTATAGCCGTTTTAATAGTTGAATAAAATAGTGTATGCCCATTTTTATATCAGCGACAAACACCCTTCAGAGAAGGGGTGGGCAACTACTTGGAGTCAGGTCCCAAATTGGGTTCAAATATTTGGCCAATGAGACCAATCTATTTTTTGTAGGAATAAATAAACATGAAGACATATTTATGTTATATTTCTTTATGTATGTTTTTTAATCGATTATTTTCATCAAATTGGTTTTTGAAACACTCACACTTAAAAGCTAAATAATATATTAAGTCCCTGTTTTAAGCACTAAATTTGATTGTTTCTGTAGTTGTATTGCTTTAGTACTTTTGGAGCATTTCCCGAGGTAGATTTTTGTAGTATTCCTGTAATATTTTTGTAGTATGCCTTTAGTTGTTTCCATCCATTCATGCATTATCTGCACCGCTTATCCTCAGTAGGGTCACTGGGGGTCCCATCCCAGCCATCCTCGGGCAGTGGGCAGGGGCCACCCCTATCTGGTTGCCAGCGAGTCGCATGGCACACAGGGACAGACAATTCACTCGCTCATTCACACCTAGGGACAATTTGGACCGGCCAATAAACCGGGCATGCATGTTTTTGGAATGTGGGAGGAAAC
Source organism: Urocampus carinirostris (assembly GCF_059441175.1). Taxonomy (NCBI): domain Eukaryota; kingdom Metazoa; phylum Chordata; class Actinopteri; order Syngnathiformes; family Syngnathidae; genus Urocampus; species Urocampus carinirostris. Next base: position 44,162,959 of record NC_142352.1, read on the forward strand.
TGGAGAGCCCGGAGGAAACCCACGCAAGTACGGGAAGAACATGCAAACTCCACACAGTAGGTTTGATCTCATGACCTCAGAACTGTACCGCACACACCCTAACCACTGCGCCGCTGTGCTGTCCACCTTTAGTTTCATTTTTTCAGTATTTTTCTAGTATTCGAGCAGTAGTTTTTTTGGAGAAATTCTGTAGAATTCTTGTAGTATTTCTATAGTAGACATTTTATTGTATATCTGTAATATTTGTTTAGTGTTACTGTTTATGTGTTTTTTTTCCCAGTTTTTCAGTCATAGCATTTCTGTAGTCATCTTTTTGTAGTATTTCTCACCTAATATTTCTGTTGTCATATTTCTTGTATTTTTGTATTACTGTTGTCAAATTTTTGTAGTACTTCTGTAGTAGTATTTTTGAAAAATAGCATTTTTTGGTATTTCATTTAATTTGGGGAGTTGTTCCACAATGGTAGTGTTGTAGTTATTTTTATATCTTTTTATTGTTCTTAACAGAATGAAAGCAAAATGATATTAAAATGTGATATTTTGTTTTTTGGGTTGGTAATTTTGTTTTTTATTTAAAAAAAAAGTACTTTTTTTGAATATACATGTATATACGGTATTGTCATTACAGTTTGACCATTTTCATCTGGTGGGTCAGAAAAAAAAAGCCTGATGGGCAGCATGTAGCAGGCGAACGTAGTTCTCCCACCCTACTCAAGAGTAATTATGCTGAATAAAACATACATTTGTCATGTCCTTGGCCTATTGTGTGTTTTTTTTTCTTTCAGTGCCTGACTGATAGGGGCATGGCTTTCACAGGGTGTTGTACCCAGAATACTCCTCATCAGAAGACTGCGCTTGCTTCTGTTTCTGGCGGTTCACATATTTAGCCATAGTCTCGTTGTTGATTGCTAGTTCTTTTTTATCAGTGTAAAATGTTTACTTTGTCCTGCTCTTTCTCGCCTCACTGTATATGCATTTGATTTTTTTTTCCGGTTACAACGCGATTGTTTGCCCTCCAAGCCTTAAGTGAGCTCTTTTTGTTCTTGTGTGTTTTCTTGGCTTTTGGTCAGACTTTATCATTTTTTAGATTTTTTGAATGAATGAATTAATGAAAACTTTATTCGAACATTAAAAACAAAAACAGAACAAAAACAATAACTCAACAACAGAACAATATTACATAATATGTTCAAAAAAGGGGCAGCACGGCGGTGCGGTGGTTAGCGAGTGTGTGGCACAGTTCTGAGGTCATGGGTTCAAATCCAGCTACCACCCTTCCTATGCGGAGTTTTGGATAGATGAATGGATATTCGAAAAGGGGTAGTCAGAAGAAAATGCTTGTATTCCCTGCCTACCCCTTCATCTTCCCTATTAAACACACCAATTATATAACAACAATTGTATTACTATTATAACAACAGTTATGATAAAAAAAACAGCAACAATAACAAAGTAAATCATAGTTCTAGACGCACTATTCCCAATCTCTCGTATCACTCATAACCGATTTTCTTCATCTCTGTATTCCGTCAGGAATGTTTTTTTTTTTATTTTATTTAAATTTGAACAAGTGAATAGTTGGACATTGTTTTATCTCGTCTTGAAAACCGTTCCAGACCTTGACTCCACACACAGACACACACATACTTCTCCTGGTGGTTCTCACCTGTATTATTATTTTCTCTAAATAAGTCAATTTAATTTTACACATTTCTATTAATGTGGCTTAGTATTTGGGGGTTTTGTTTTATTTTTGTATTTAGTGCTCTGCGGAACACTGGGGAAACAGAAAAAAATCTCCAAAGGCAAACTCTCATCTCATCTCATCAGCCGTACAGCTTATCCTCATTAGGGTCGCGGGGGGGGGCTGGAGCCCATCCCAGCCATCTCCGGGCAGTGGGCAGGGGACACCCTGAACTGGTTGCCAGCCAATCGCAGGGCACACGGGGACAGACAACTCACTCGCCCATTCACACCTAGGGACAATTTGGACCGGCCAATTCACCTGAAATGCATGTTTTTGGAATGTGGGAGGAAACCGGAATGCCTGGAGGAAACCCACGCAAGCACGGGGAGAACATACAAACTTCGCACAGGAAGTCCGGTAGCTGGTTTTGAACCCACACAGGTTCCCAAGACCTTAGAACTGTGCAGCACATGCGCTAACCACTGCGCCGCCGTGCTGCCCCAAAGGCAAACTATGTTGTTCAAATTATAAATACGTTCTCAACATTACTAAATTGCGTTATTTATCATCTTGTAAACATTTAAAAACATATGTTGCTCCTACAAGTGGAATAAAAAATACCTCTGACAAGAAAAACGATTTAACGTATTTTAGGTGTATATTTCATGTTCGCAATAGTAATTATATATTTATTCACGCATATGAAATTTTACTTTTGGTATGTTTCTAGAGAATAATTCATACAATTAGGCAATCTGAAGAAAACAAACATAGACAACAAAACATAACGGAAACAATATGCTGTTGACAATCAGATAATTCTGCCGATTGTAAGGATTGTTTTCCGTCTTACTTGAAAAATAACTTAAAATACAATATAATGAAGCATATCCGATTAAGAAAAAAATTGGCACAGAATTACAGATTATTTTACTTATAATTGCCCCTAGCCCTCTACCACAGGTTTTTTTTTTTAAATTCAAGTCTTCAAGGTTAGAAAAAAGGGTTGCGAGAATCAACCAAAGCAACATGATTGGCCGTTTGCGACATTGGTCAAAACAACAAACAGTGAGTTCAAATAAGGAACTGGCATCCCATTAAATCTTTTCACTCGTCCAATAGAAACAAACTTATAAATGTTGAAATTGTTTTACGTATTTTTCTTTTCATTATTATTTCACATGACCCCCTGGAGTTCCTTCTTGCACCCACATTTCAGAATCTCTTCTGTCATTGGAAACAATATAGTAAACAACCATTATAACAAAATTAGACGTTGCACTCCAGGATAAACACCTAATAAATGCTTAAAGACTTCAACTTAAAGTATAAACCATTTCCTGTGATTTGAGCCCTTTGTAATGGTCAGGAGGAAGTTTAGACTACTTCACTTTCCAAAAAGCGTTCGGATTCAGCAATATTCCAGAGATGTCTGGTATGAATCGCTCTCCTGAGGTGCTGCCGCAGCGTCTCAATTAGTTTGAGGGAGTCAGAACGCTGACTCAGCAACTCCAAAAAGGTGTATTTTCCTCTCTTTATGCTACTTTACTGTTGAGCTAGTCCTGTCTATTACTGTAAGTTGCTGTCTGATTGAAAAACCTATTCAGACACAGGCCTTTCTTTTGTCCCTCAAACATTGTTATATACTGCAGTCTCAAACTTTGGGAAACATATTTTTCTTATTAATGGAACGGGTGTGAGAAGTCCGTATTAGAGAAATTATATCTTCGGATGAGAAGAGGATTTCTCTCCAGATCGTTAAGCATCCACAATTGTTATCTCGCTGTGTTTTTTTTTACTGACGGGAGAGAAGCTACATTACATTAATTTCTGTATGGACAATGTTGTTCCTATAAAAACTGTACGCTGCTATGTCAACAACAAGCCCTGGATAAAGAGCGACATCAAGTGCCTTCTGAACCAAAAAAAGAGGGCCTTTAAAGATGGTGATCAGCAGGAGCTAAAACGAGTACAGAGGGAGCTCAGAGTCCAGCTCCGGGAAGGGAAGGAGCAGTACAGGAGGAAGTTGGAGAAAAAGCTGCAGAACAACAGCATGAAGGAGGTGTGGGAAGGGATGAAAACCATTACTGGCTGCAGCACCAAGCAGGGTGTGGCTGTGGACATAGATGTTGGGAGAGTCAATCAGTTAAACAACTTTTTGAATTACATTTTTGGACTTCTCCAGTGGCTTCAATACCATACAGCCTCTGCTACTGAGTAGGAAACTGACCTAGATGGGAATTAGCTCACACCTTGTGGAATGGATTACGGACTACCTGACAGGCAGACCCAAGTATGTGAAACAGGGGGGGCTGTACATCGGACACTGTGGTTAGCAGCACAGGATCTCTGCAGGGGACCGTGCTCTCTCCGTTCCTATTCACTCTCTATACATCGGACTTTCAGTACAACTCTGAGTCCTGCCACGTGCAAAAGTTTGCTGATGACACTGCGATCGTGGGATGTATCAGAAGTGGGCAGGAGGAGGAGTACAGGATATTGATTCAGGACTTCGTCCAATGGAGCAACGCAAACCACCTGCACCTGAACACCACCAAGACCAGGGAGATGGTGGTGGACTTAAGGAGAACTAGAACTCACCCGGTTCCTGTAACCATCAAAGGAGAATGTGTAGAATTTGTCCAGACCTACAAATACCTGGGTGTGCAGCTGGACAACAAACTGGACTGGACTGCCAACACAGAAGCTCTATGTAGGAAAGGTCAAAGCCGACTTTACTTCCTCAGAAGGCTGGCGTCCTTCAACATCTGCAAAAAGCTCCTGAAAATATTCTATGAGACTGTTGTGGCAAGTGCCTTCTTCTATGCAGCAGCGTGTTGGGGAGGCAGCGTCATGAAGAAGGATGCCTCTCGTCTCAATAAACTGGTGAGTAAAGTGAGCTCTGTTGTGGGCACGGAGCTGGACAGCCTGACAACAGGAGCTGAGAGACGGGCACTGAAAAAGTTGCGGTCAATCATGGACAATTCATCACATCCACTACACAGCATTACATCCAGACAGAAGAGCTGTCACTGTCTTGTACCACGGACAGACTGAAGAGATATTTTCTTCCTCATGCCCTAAGGCTCTTAAACTCCACCCGGCAGAGTAAAGGCCCACATTAAACCACACCCCCTACATTGCATATTACCGAATTTTATTGCAATATGTATTCTGTGTAGCACTATCTAGATACTCTATAGAACACGCTACAGTGGGTATAAGCACGTCACATTGGGTATTTGTATATTGTATTCTTTTTGCTTTATTATTGTATTGTTTCTCAGCACAGGGATGCTGCTGGAAATGTGAATTTCCCTGCGCAGATGAATACAGTATCTATCTATCTATCTATCTATCTATCTATCTATCTATCTGTCTATCTATCTATCTATTTATCTATCTTGTTTAACTCTCTCCATTTATAGACAATCTGTCCCATCAGTGACCAACCAACATCGAGACTCTTAGAGATACTTTTGTGACTCTTTCAATGCCCATGCACGTTATTAATTCTTAATTGTAGGTATTCTGAGAGTACTTTTGTGTAACTGTTAAAAATATTTTTTTTTCAACACCAGACGTTTCTCTCACATTAGGAGAGCCGGTTCCAACCAACTTTTGCCATTTTTGAAGGCCTTCAAAATTTGGTTACGTAGCTATAAAGACAAAGGACACATTAAAATAAAGCTTTGAAACCTTATCTTTCATTAGAGAAAAGTATGTTTGTATCATATTATCTCATCTCATTAGCCGTACCGCTTATCCTCATTAGGGTCGCGGGGGGGCTTGAGCCCATCCCAGCCATCTCCGGGCAGTGGGCAGGGGACACCCTGAACTGGTTGCCAGCCAATCGCAGTGCACACAGGGACAGACAACTCATTCGCTTATTCACACCTAGGGACAATTTGGACCGGCCAATCCACCTGAAATGCATGTTTTTGGAACGTGGGAGGAAACCGGAGTGCCCGGAGGAAACCCACGCAAGCACAGAGAGAACACACAAACTCCGCACAGTAAGTCCAGTAGCTGGATTTGAACCCTACAGGAAGTTCCCAAGACCTTAGAACTGTGCCGCATACGCACTAACCACTGCCCCGCCGTGCTGCCTTATATTATATTATCTCATATTAGCTGCTCCGCTTATCCTCAGTAGGGTCGCGGGGGTGCTGGAGCCCATCCCAGCAATCATCGGGCAGTGGGCAGGGGACATATTATTTATTTTTTTAGATTAAAGCAAAACAACATATTTTTAGGTTTAGGCACTCAGGGACAATGCTTCTGAAAAAACTGTATCTGTTATGACACTCAATTAGTTAGAAAGTACACATTATCAAGTAAATCCAAGTAACTCAACATAGGATTTGCATCCTTGACTCACTTGTGTATGTGAGGTGAATTTGACTCACTTGTGTATGTGAGGTGAAAGCCCTGAGTAGTTCCGGAGGCGTTGCTGTTGAACTCCAGCCACAGGTGATTGGACGTACTATTGATAACATGGCCCATCATAACTCCACGGGTGAAATTTCCAAGGAGACGAGATGAACTGTTTTCACCATCATACACCTGTCAATCAAGACAAATAACTTCTCTTGAGATTTTAATATACACCATTTTAAACGAGGGGTGACGTGTCATTTATTATTATGTCCCCACCAATATTATGTTAGCCCTTGCTAAAGCTACTTCTTTGTTACAGATTAAAGCAAAGGGTTACAAGTTTGATGTACATTTTTGAAAATGCAACTGTTATCGTGTTGAAATTATTTTGTCTCTATGTTACTATTATTTTACCACTAAGATGTTGTTATCACAAGCTGGACTAAACTAGGCCCGGTCAACCACAAATGCATAAACAGATATAAAGAAAGGACACTTGGGCAATCACATATAAAATACCGTAAATTCCGGACTATAAGCCGTTACCTTACCCACAAACTTTCAACCCTGCGGCTTATTCGGTGATGCGGCCAATTAATGTAATTTTTCTAACGGCCGCCAGCGGCGCTCGAGTACAAAAGGTAAGATTTAGACCGGTGAAATATATGCGCCAAGGAAGACTGCAACTTCTTAGCTTGTGCACGAATTAAATTAGCGTAGACATATCCCCATTATGCAAATTGCAAAAAGAAAGGCGGCAACTTTCAAGCTAAACGCAATCGAGCAGTCCGATAAAGAAGTAAACAGAGCTACTGCACGTAAACTTTACTTTGCGAGCGTGTTGCTAGCGTGTTCTTGAATAAGGGAGCGTGGGACGACGTCTTTATGACAAAGTATTTTTCTCATACTGAAAAGACGACTTTGATGATGTCAGTTATAGGAGTAAGATGAGGATGGTTTACTGTGGTTTCTACATGTACGGTATAATGTTTTTTTTAACAGACCCGTTTGCTGTATCGTGAGCGTGTTCCTAGTAGCGTTTTTCTACTCTTCACAGGCACTGTTTGGGATGAAAGTTATAATATTATTATTAAAGCTTTGAAAACTCTTTCGGTGTACCGTCTTTCTTTGTAAATATGTGTAACCATGTATGATATGTATTTGCAACTGTATATTTTTGTAATGTATTTATTTTAGAAACTTATTCTGATATGTTTTGCCCAAGCAAATGAGAAAGAAGGGGCGGGGCAAACGCAGGCTGACAGGAAGTGGAGTAAAGGTAAGACGTGTTTGTGGACGCGGCCGACAATAGTGGATATATATTTTTCCCACCCTTATCTTTGGAAATATACACTTTTTTCCTTGGATTACTTTCAACGGGCACCCGGACTCTGCAGGTCTGCATCAAACCTTAAGTACCGGTATCATTTTCGGTTCATTTTGCCGGCTGTGATTTTTGGATTCTGTCGGGTATGGATTCATTTTGTCTTTGTGTTGCATTTTTTCAATGTGGGCGCATGCGGCTAATATACAGGTGCGGCTTGTGTATGTACAAAATCGGTTTTCCTCCCGAAATGAGGTGGGTGCGGCTTATAATCAGGTGCGCTCTATAGTCCGGAATTTACGGTAGATGGGTTAAATCATACACGATGTATTCAGAGTTCTCATCAAAAATTGATTTAGTATGTAAAAACACTGAATATGGAAACGTTTTTATGCCAGTTAGAAAAGAGATCCTACCGATGTATGACACTATCTGTGCATCTTTTCTATTATTTATATTTTGAAAAGTTGTAGAAAATCACAATGACCCATTGTTCATGTGCTGTTTTCAGAACCAGTCCATGGGGTACTGAGGTGTTCTCCTGGAGCTACTCGATGCTGCAGGGGACTATGTTGGTAATGCCCTGTTTGTAGCACGAGCAGTAGTATGTCATGCTTATTCTACTTATCTTGGTCTCTTTGTCCTCTTCAGTCAATCGTCACTGTCCCAATTGTTTTTAATAGGGACCACATCTCATTTTATTATGATTTAGTGTATTTTACTGCATTTATTTGTCCATGATAATGGGTCCCAAGAAAGTTAATAATAAGGAAAGACAAAACATCGACAACAACGATCAATTAGATGAAGGAAATGTTTGCAACATACGAAAATTGAATGTTTGACAAAATTAAGCCTAACACGCCTGAGGTATTGAGACAGAATCCAAGTCGAGGAATTTTATATCTGGCGAGAGTGTCCGTGATATAACAGGACCATGATGGCAAATTGGTGACATGATGATTTATGAGATGCAAGGCTTTTCATTAACCATAGTGAGTTTTACACAGCCATCGAGCTTAATAGTGAAGAAGAAAATTAAGATCTTTTGAGAGAATGGGATGCTGGTGGAAGTTAGGAAGGAAAACAGTTAAGGCACATTTTTACAGATTGATTGTGTCACAGTGGTTTTTAATACTGAGAAAAGAGCTACGCATTAATATGTATTTTATTTTTTGAGTTCTGTTACAAATGGAGAAGAAATAAGGTTTCTAAATACATACATATATAAATTGTTACATATAAATGTATCTTTTTGAATGCTAGTGGAAGTCATTTATAAAGCTTGCATGGAAAAATCTAATATTCCTTATGGACTGCCTGAGATAAACATTCATTAGGTAATTAATATTCCAAATTGAGTAAAATGACTGAAAATTAAATTGAACAATGCACATGAAAAAGAGCAGTGACTAACAAACAGTTTGAAGTGTTTTGAAGTACTCTAAGTCGAAGCATTAACCTGATAATATCTTATATATTTAGCAACGTTTGTATCAATTCAGGCAACTCTCCTTTTTGAGTGAAGCATTTTATTTTGAAATAATCACAATAAATCTCATTAAACCACTTGCAAAAATAAGAATTATATAATTAATGCACATGTAGTTTTGAATCTCATCTCATCTCATTAGCCGTACCGCTTATCCTCATTAGGGTCGCGGGGGGGCTGGAGCCCATCCCAGCCATCTTCGGGCAGTGGGCAGGGGACACCCTGAACTGGTTGCCAGCCAGTCGCAGGGCACACGGGGACAGACAACTCATTCGCTCATTCACACCTAGGGACAATTTGGTCCGGCCAATTCACCTGAAATGCATGTTTTTGGAATGTGGGAGGAAACCGGAGTGCCCGGAGGAAACCCACGCAAGCACGGGGAGAACATACAAACTCCACACAGAAAGTCTGGAGCTGGATTTGAACCCACGACAGGTTCCCATGACATGAACTGTGCCGCACAAGCGCTAACCACTGCGCCGCCGTGCTGCCCGTAGTTTTGAATATGAATGTTTATTTGAATAGCTTTACTTTACTGAATGTATTTATTTTAGGAGAAATTTCCAAATTTTGTAGAAAGTAGGTTGAGCTTCCTGTGCCTTTTGGCACTCACTAGAGCAATTTAAACATGTTTATTACTATTTGCTATACATGTGTCACCTTGCAGTAACATACTTTTTACTTTTGTATTGCTCATCTCATTGGGAACATCTAAATTGTATTTTTCAGTCATGTTAAGCCTTTTAAAAAGTCAGGCTGAACCTTACAAATACAACCGAACCAGACAAGCTCAGTCTATGCTCTGGGCATAACACTGATAATACACTCGAACCACATACTGGCTTAACTGTGGCTTCAGGCCTAATACTGTCAAGAGAAGTGGTGAGTACTAGCAGTTTTAGTGTAACATAGTCTGAAAGTGCCATGACTATTAAAACACAAATACAACTGCTCTCACTACGTACTGATGATGACGACAAAAAGAATGCATGATGTCACTGGAGACAATTTTCAAAGAAGAAGCTTTGATAGCAATTGTAGTGTTCTGGGATAAAAAGTGCATAGTTTACTGAGTGCTGCATAAAAGGCGGTTGACATTTTCCGATTGGCCAAGTATTACAGAAATAGAAACTGAAAAATAAATGCCGCTCTGGTGCGGTATCAGGATTCTACCTGGGGCACAGGGATAAAGGGATGCTGAGCTAACCCTGCAGCTCCCCAGTAACTGACGGTAATGTGCTGAAGGCGAAAAGAGAAAGAATCAATCCTTTTGTGCCGTTGTTTCCCATGCGTTCAATCGTTTGGCTTTTGTGACTACTGGAGCAGGAACAAAATCGCCGATAATAGAAACAGGGCTAATACACCCCTGTTGGGTGTTAGTGTTTTTTTGAACAAGCATGTTAACATATCCAACAGAGGGTAAACCTTGTAAATCACAATAGATTTAATGGGCAAAATAAATTGCTGTCAGTGTTTAAAGTACATTTTTTAATATATATTAATATTAAAATTAGATATTTAGATATTTTTGTATTGTTTTTATAAATATATGACTGCCTTGGTATGTATTTGTTTTCTTTAAGGTAATCTAAAATAACATACAGCCTGGACACAATTGTCATGACTTGCCCATTACTCTCACCTGCGCTCACTCGTTTAACCCCAACTGCCACTCGTTTCCTAATTAGTTCTACCTCCTATTTAAACACGTCATTCTCGTTCACTCCTTGTCAGTCCGTCAGTGAACCTCCGCACATGCAGGGCAAGCATTTTTTGACTCTGGCTCCCCGTTCCTGTTTCCTTCTCGTCTTTCCGTGGCTTCCCGATCGTCTCCGGTTACCTGACGCCTTCCGATTTCTGACCACGCTCTGTTCTCCTTGTCCCGGCTGCCCGACTTGCTTCCGCCCTCCGACCACGCTCCATTCTTCTGTCCCGGCTGCCCGACTTGCTTCCGCCCATCGACCACACTCTGTTCTTCCGTCCCGGATGCCTGACTTGCTTCCGCTCACCGACCGCGCTTCGTTTGCGAGGGCTTCCTACTCCTCTTGCCCTGCGAGCACCGGATCGCTGTTGTTTGTTTCCCCGTGCCCGTCTTCCTCAATTCCCCAATAAAGCATTGCGTGAAACGTTACGAATTTGGGTCTACTATTAGTTCCGGTCTTGACAACAATGTTGTAATCAATACAAAACCTTTTTTTCATCATGCCTTTTGAGATCATTTTCTGAATGCTTGCACCACAAAACAGAGAGTAAATGCCCAACTTTCATTGCCAGGCCCATCTTGATAGTCAAGAGTGTCTAATTAAGTATGATTGTGAATTTAGTGTGCTGTGAAATATATTTGAGTCCAAAAAGAGGCTTCATTTCGGACAGTCAAAACCTAGTTCTAAATACAGGTATGGGGGGTGTACAGTAATCCCTCGGTTATCGCGGTTAATGGGGACCAAAAGCACCCGCGAAAAGTGAAGTAGCGACGCCCCTTCAAAAATGCTTAAAAAAATAGATAAATATTATTTTATTTTATTATTATAGTTTTTTAGACCCGCGAAGCTCTGAACCCGCGAACATGGAACCACGAAGTAGCTAGGTCCCACTGTAATGGGATTTTTTTATTTAAACTAAATGAGGTACCAGCAGACACAGTTTTGAGTATTGTGAATGTGTATGGTACACGTTGCGTGTATTATCCTTTTTTAATACAAATATTGGATAAAGTTAAATACTCTAAAATACATAAATATATTGAAACCATAGAACAGAACATTTTTATAGGCCATATCATGTGTGTTACCAAAAAGCAAAAAAAAATACTGTATATTATACCCACTCCCTCCATGAGACAGTTAAGGCGATCAGAATGCAGAACACGATGCAGGATGCAAATCCGTGAAGCGGCGAGGCCATGAAAGGTTAACCAGGTTATAGCGAGGAATGACTGTATATGCATTTATCTATTTTTATTGTTATTCTTCATAAGAGATCAACATTCCACAAACCTGATGCCCTCAGTTGTTATAATTTACTGTATGTAGTGTAGGTGTGCTTGCTTGTTTGTGTGGGTTGAGTTGACAAATACCCTGAGATAGTCTCCATCTTGCAGAGAGAAGGACTCAGCTTTCAGTCTGATTCCTTTCCCCTTTTCTGTGGTGATTCGATAGATGCACTCGTGATTGTTGTCATAGCTTGTAGGGAAGTTCGGGGAGACAAGAACACCCTCTGGTCCCAAGGAGGTGGCTCCACACTCAGCTATAGCAAAAGAGACGATAAAAGGCGGGGGATGCACATACACCATGGATCAAAATGAATGCAATTTTAGAGTATTATTTCTGAGTAGTCACATATCTGGTTTGGCTTTCTTCTAAAAGACTATGACCAGGGGTGACAGGGAAAATGCAAAACTTCCTACATGACAACAGTGATGACAATTTACCCTTCACAATAATTCATTTTGAATATATTTAACTATGTCTGGTAATAAATCTTATAATAAATATTCTCTACAATGGCACAATTCAATCGAAAACAGCCTCAGTGTAATAGCTGTTGACATTACACAAGATGATTTAACTGGCACTGTCAGAATGTATAGAATAATTCTGTGTTTGTGAGGTTTGGGTTTGTTTATCTTGAATGTAGTCCTATACAGCACCACCATTTACACATTTAGAATTAATTGATTCGTTCAGAGAAGTGAACTAAATTTACTTTGTCAAGACTGACTGAAGCTGGTTCTATATGTGAATCAAGGGGAAACATGTACTCAACAAGTACATGCTTTACACCAGGGTAAGGTGTTAAAAGTTATACAATTATCATTTGGACAAAAAAAAAAAGAGTCTTGGAAATAATTTGGATAGAAACTGTCAACCAGCATTTGTTCAGCTATAGATTTTCAATTTAATAAATTAAAATGCTTATCTTATACCACATTTTAAATTAAGTTATTAAAGCCAGAAAATAGTGTTCCAGTTATGCTACTAATAATGAGTTAATACTACAAAGGCAATACGTTTTTAATTCGCCCAATAATAAGCTAATGTAATTATTGTCAACTGAATTTTAATGTCAGCTTCTAGAGAGGCGCAGTGGAGAGCATTTTGCACACAGGGAAAACACACAGGGTCATCAACAGAGACCAGGATATCATTGGCTGCTCTCTGACTAGTCTAGATTACATTGTGGGATTGCGTTACCGCAGAAGAGCCAACAACATTAAAAAAAACTCCTCTTGCCCCTACCCTTGCCACCAACTCTTTGACGGGCTGCTGTTTGGCCGGCGCTTAAGGTCCCTTAAAACAAGGACTAACATGCTCAAGGATAATTGTTGACATTGTTTAGCCTTTAAGTAGTAGTGTAATTTATGATCCAGTTTTTTTTTTTTATTATTTACAAATCATAGACCATATTTGAGGTATTATTAAAATGATTATTCTGTAAAGAAGATGATGCCTGATGCCAGCACGTTGTTTTTTTTTTTGATCAAAATAATTATTTGTATGTCATGCTTATTCTACTTATCATAATTAATTCATTATTTATTTATTTTAAAGTTGTGGTAACAAAAAAATGGATTAGAATGAATATTTATGTTCGCCCAATTCTTCTGTTCAAAATAATGCATAGAATGACAAAATGTTCAAATTGTTTATCGAGTTCACTGCGTTAAAAAAAGAGATTACCAAAGAGCAAATGACAAAAGGGGTGATTTGGAAACATGAGCTAAATTAAGCTTTAACATATCTGAATGGTAAAGTTGAATCAAAAACGAAGGAGTGACTTGCATTTAGAAATAAAATAAATAAACAAAATAATGGTTTCCCAGGGGAGATTCTGTTATAAGGCAATAGTATGAAGCATTGTCTACAAAGTGATTCAACCGATTCATGCCCTTTGGGCGACCTACCTAAATATTGAAACAGTAAGGACCATTTATTTATTTTTACTTTCAAGTGAAAATATTTAGGTTATATATCAAAATAATGAAGTTTCTTTTAGACAAATATAAACATCTTTGCTCACAAATGATTGGCTTGAAATAATGGTAATAATCTACTGAACCCGCTTTTCCACTACATGGTTGCAGCCTGCTTTGCCTCGCCATGCCTCGCCTTTTGTGGTTTTCCATTATTAATAATTACCTGGTTCCTGGTCCCTGGAACCATTGTTCTTGGAACCACCTCTGTTGAACTTCTAAGCCATAGTCCTGGGATCTAAAAGGTCACTGCCGACCATTGATTGTTCAGTGACGAAAGTCGCTGCAGACCACTAACTGGTCAGAGAGGATCTTCCCCGAAAGTCAAATCCAAAACAAAGCCGCCATTGTGTGTCTGCATATTACTTGAACGAAAACTTCTTTCGAGTTATGGCTAGTCTTGTCTCTTTTACTTCACATATAAAGAAGTCTATTTCAAATATGTCCTTTTGTTAAAGAAACGATTAGAGTATGTGAATGTTTCCTACAGGATAACATTTAATTGTGTACCAATATGGTAGGGCAGTCCAACCTTTTTTTGTTCAGAAACACACCTGTTTTTTTTTTTTTTTCTTAAATCTCAAGGCACACAATTTGTAAAAATTCATTTATTTATTTATATTTTTATAATAGCTTGAATTAGACAATCACCTAAAATTAGGGGCAGCACGGCGGAGCAGTGGTTAGCGCGTGTGTGGCACAGTTCTGAGGTCGTGGGAACTTCCTGCGTGGGTTCAAATCCAGCTCCAGACTTTCTGTGCGGAGTTTGTATGTTCTCCCCGTGCTTGCGTGGGTTTCCTCCGGGCACTCCGGTTTCCTCCCACATTCCAAAGACATGCATTTCAGGTGAACTGGCCGGTCCAAATTGTCCCTAGGTGTGACTGAGCGAGCGAGTGAGTTGTCTGTCCCCGTGTGCCCTGCGATTGGCTGGCAACCAGTTCAGGGTGTCCCGTGCTCACTAACCGGAGATGGCTGGGATGGGTTCCAGCCCCCCCGCGACCCTAATAAGGATAAGCGGTACAGCTAATGAGATGAGATGAGACCTAAAATTAGAGTATTTTGTTTCACAATTGTACTGTAAATTTGGATTTTACTGTATTTTAACCTGTTTTTAATGTTTCACAATATTTTTATCTTGTTTTTCCAGAAACATAACAACAATAACAAACTTAATATGACAAAAAAAAACATCTGCCAGGAAAACAAATTTTATTCTAACTTTTTTCATATTGTTTTTAGTAAATTTGGTAAATTAAACAAAATCAGCGACATTTTGTGCAAGATCGTTGATTTGATCATTTTTGCAGTGGAATCCTACTCTCTTACAGTTGCCTTTTTCATCTCATCTTTATAAAGATATTAATCCAAACAATACTTATATACACATACAATATATACTTATATACAATACTTAATACAGACATAATCTGCCAATGTCTTTTATTTTTTAGTAAAATTTTATTTTTTCAACCAGTAAAAATACGTGAGAAATGTATACATGGATTCATTTATTTTATTATTCATTGTAACCTTAAAAATATGTCATCAGACATTATAAATTGTTATTATTGTAATGCATCTTGAGCAGATTATAAATACTACATACAAAAGGTAATCTGCTGCCTACTTACTTGGCTGGTCATTTGAAGAAAACAATGGCATATTTTTGCAAGGATGAAACACTGATTGAAAAACACTGCAATATAGCAATCTACAATTTTGGTCTGATACCAGTGAATAAGACTATCTGGATTAGCACTTAAATGGGTGAGATGGTATCGGTCTAACAAAAAACATGGCATCATTCCAGGTTTCAAAACAGCACGATTAATAGGAGACCTTTGAAACTTTACCTGAGAGGGATCTACCCGCAGACCCAGCCAAAAACTATTCTGTGCACAAATTATTTTTTAGTATTCGAATTTTGTATGGAGATATCATGAATGTCTTTTTACATATAAGTGTTTCTTTTGTTGTTATTAAACAGTTTTTTAAAGGTTCTGGTAATTGATATACCAAAGCCCCTTATATGAACCATTGTGAAAACCTGTCTTTTAAGTGACCCAAAAAAGTCTTTATTTATTTTTAGTTATTTATGCATTCATAAACACCTATTCCTATTTTAATTTGATTTTATGGCCGTCAAGGCTCATCGGTAATTACAATACACCCCTACATGTTTCCCACCTATTTTAATTTTTTCATCATTTCAAACTGTGTACGCTGTGTATGTGACAACTAAAACCTTTATGGTCACAAGTTTGGATGGAATATAAGCCAATTTAAAGAATGTGAAATCACGCCACAGTACCATGGGTATGACTGTAATAGAAAGGGAGACTCTGAGAAGTACTGATGACCCGTGGCAAGGCTATGCAAGCTGAGCTGTATCCATGTAGTAGAAAAGAGACATTATATACCTGTGCAGTATTTCCCATGCTTTTACGGAAGAAGTGTGTGTGGGGTAGGGGGAATGGGTTGCCAAAATCTTCAAGATATTTTAATACAAGGGCATAAAAATAAATTGTTGTCAATGCAATGTGTTTTACATCCTAAAATCTTGCAATTAAATATTTATTTACAGTTTGGTAAACCTTTTATTTGATCCCAGTTTTCAACAGTTCATTGTAGATTACTGAGCACATTGCAGAAGAAAACACTGCTGATGTCACAACAGTGTTAAAAGGTCTTTCTGTGCTGAACTCTGACTGTACTTATGATTACTTTTGTTACTTATTCAACCTAGAACACAAGTGGCGCTGTTTTTTGTTTGGAACGTTTCAAACAGATGTGCGGTAAAAGTGATGTTTGTGGGAGGTATTTTGAATGATTTTACAGCTTCCTTTAGCATTATATTTTTTGGTTTTTAAACCTTTGGATAGAAAACACTTTCCTTCAGGCAGACGAAACCTTTGTTCTACTAGACAATACTATACAATGTATTTGTGATTGAGGTCATAGGGCAAACCAGAGGAAGAAAAATACTTAAGTGTCACATTTTACACAAAAATTGCAGTGATCTTTCGATGTCGAAATGGATTAGTGAAAAGAAAAAGACAACTGAAAGGAATTAACCGAGCTGTCTTGTTTTGAAGGTGAGTGTATGTATCCAAACCAATACAAAATAGACTTAGAATAAGACCAAGTCCAAAAACGCTGAGACATATTAAAGATGAAGAGCTTCTTTACTGTCAAAATCAACTTTCAACCAACAAAGAGGACATTGAAAAATTCCCATTTGGTGAGCTGAAAAATGCTAAACAACTTAGCCTCCCTGCCCAAAAAAAGTTACACAAATATTGGACACTATCAATCATTCTCAGGCTGCACTTCTCTCAAACTGACATTGATACAATTCAACTTAAAGTTTGTTTCCACCGAAAAAAACAACAGCGAGAAAAATATTATTTTAGAAATCTGTGCCATGATACAATCTGTCTTGATTTGCCCTAATTTGATATGTTCACTCTTTCGCCTCACCAATACATCTGGGTAGCGTGTTGCTCCACACTCGCCTGCCTCCACCGAGACAGGTGATCTTGCTGTCTCCTTCCAGTCGGTAACCGTGGAAACAAGAAAAGGCAAGCGAGTCCCCGACTCGAAATCGGAATCCTGTGCGTCTGCTGAAGGCTGGAACGCCTGGGTCTTCACAAGGCTCCAAGTCATATTCTATAAATTTGGAAGAGACAAATGATTAGAAAATAATAAAACAAAGTCAAAAGACAATTGTGACGTGACTTTGGGGCTAGTCCACTGCTCTGGATCACCATAAACATGTGTAAGCATATATATATATATATATATATATATATATATATATATATATATATATCCTCAGAGCTTAACCTCAATATCCCCATCTTATTTTGGAAAAACACAAGGGAATATGCCGTACAAATACATTCGTGCAAGCGCGTGTCTGAG
The DNA here is from genome assembly GCF_059441175.1 of Urocampus carinirostris. Taxonomy (NCBI): domain Eukaryota; kingdom Metazoa; phylum Chordata; class Actinopteri; order Syngnathiformes; family Syngnathidae; genus Urocampus; species Urocampus carinirostris. Next base: position 44,180,741 of record NC_142352.1, read on the forward strand.
AAGGTGCTGACTTACCGGAGAATGTAATGTTAAATCCCTCATAACTCATGGAGAAATCTGAAATGAATCTCATCTGTGCGCTAAAATTCCCAAAGAGTCCAGCTTTGACACTAGAGGGCAGCACTGAGCCAGTCAGCCTGGCTACTGGAATCAGAAAATTCTCGTTCTCTGTGATGGACAGGTAGTCGTGGTTTTCCTCTAAATGGAAAGTATGGAAGACCAAATGGACTCCTGTGGATAAGAAATTGTTTTACAGTTAAGCATATCTGTGCTTGTGCATATTAAGTTACAAAGCATTCAGTAAGAACAAGGCATGTCAAGTAACTATATGTTTATTACAGTTGTTACCCCGCCATATTGCAGTTTACTTTTCGCGGTTTCAATAATTGGCAGATTTTTAAATGAATTCTCTTAATTGTCATTGATATCAACGTATTGTGTATAGTGTTCTGCAGCAGACACCACACAGCAAATGTTATCAAGGGGGAAGGTTGGAGAGGGCTTTGTGTGTGTGTGTGTGTGTGTGTGTGTTGGGTCGGCGTGATTGTGCACATGACTGTGATAGGTTGGTGTTCTCTGTCAGTTAAACAGCAGTACAGGTCCGCACGTGAATGTGTCCACCCAAACAAACTGCCAAGCAAAGAGATAACTAGTATTTTAGTGGATCGTAACAATGAAAATACATCCATTAATTAAAGCGGACTCTGAGGAAATTCAGAAGGTTGCAAAAAAGGAAAAAGAGTGTTATCGGGTCCGGAAAAATGCTGAGGCAGAGGTTGCAGGTCCAGCCTACTGCTATAGCTATGCTAAAAAAACAAATCTTTAAAGTTACCACTGCCAACCCTGCATCTCACCAATGTCAGATCAGTTACCTTATGAACCAGATAACCTGGAGCTACAACTTGTGATAAACTGCTACATTTATGACTCTTGCATTTTCTTAATCACAGAGACCTGGCTTAACTCGTGGATCCCGGATACTAGCATGCAGTTGCAGGGCACATGGAGACACACAACTCACTCACTCATTCCCACCTAGGTACAATTTGGACTGGTGAAGTAGCATGAGAGGCATGTTTTTAGAAAGTGGGAGGAAATAAGAGTGCCCGGAGGAAATTCACACAAGTGCAGAAAGAACATGTAAACTCCACACTAAGAGGTTTGTAGCCGGATTTGAAACCATGAACTCAGAACTGGGCCGCAGACGGGCTAACAACTTAGCCGCCATGCCGTCTATTATATCTAATATATATATATTTTTTTTCTTTTAAGTTTCTACTTTGTGGGTTTTGACTATCACGGGAACGCAACCCCTGCTCAAAACAAGGCATTACAGTATTTTGAATGGAATGCTTGTGATGTGTAATCCTATTGGGAATTTTAATGATAAAGGTTCCAGCCTATTTTATGACATCAAACACTGTATCATAAATAATAGTTAAAACTATATTTAAAACACAGATACATTAATTAATCATATAAAGCCTCATCAGTTTAGTAAGGTAGGCTCTTTCTAAAATACTAAGAGCCTGAGCTTAACCCATCTTTGTAATATTTTAATGTACACGAAATAAATTGCATGTATATTGAATTTATGACTAGTTTGGAAAAATTCCATTGCTGTTATTAAGTCATGTCTATATCTGCGTTTGACTGTTATAGATCTGATTCATCCTAGAAATAGAAGTCTGAAATTAAAAAGTTAGCCTGTACAATGTCGTGCAAATGTACTCAAAAAAAGTTGTCTTTCAACATTTTGAAAACACGTTTTTTCAACGTTCAAGCAAAATGTTGAAAATGGGTACATGTTTAATCAAACTTATTCCTTTTAATCTTTTTTCTGAGTTGGAAGTAAGTACAGTTTTTGTTGCAAAATTGTTTAAGCTAGTCACCATTAGTTAACAATTCTAGCAACAAGTGCGTGAAAAAAATATTGCTATACAAAGATAGGAGAAAACATCTCATTCTGTCTGTGAACTCTTACCTTTACCATGAGACACCTCGATGGTCCAAGTGCAGTTTAAAGAATTTGGGTAGAAATCGGGAAATCCTGGTGATAGAATAGTGCCCGTTTTACCAAATATGTAGCCTCCACACAGAGCTATGAATACAAAGACACAGAAATGACAGTTAAAGGTTGAAACTATACACATTTGCAATCAATTAACAACAGTGGAGTCCAGTCAATATACAGTAGATTATTTGTAGAATGAAAACATTAACTTCTCAGCCCACCGTCATGATAAAGTTCATTTTGCTACATGCGGCAAAGTAAATACTGCCAGACCTTTGTGAAGTAACTGAATGGAAATGCTGTTATGTCTACATAAAGAAGTAAACTTGCTGTCAGTAAGTGGGATAAGAACCCAAATACATATCTGATGTATACTGGGGGCGGCAGTAGCTCAGGAGGTAGAGCGATTGTTTTAGGATTAAGGGATCCCAGTTCGAATCCCGGCTTGTCCGTGTTACATGTCGAAGTGTCCTTGGGTAAGACATTGAACCCCCAATTATCCCCAATAAGCAGGTTAGCGCCTTACATGGCTGCACAGATCACGGCCGCTATTGGGAAATGTGAAGCACAATGTAAAGCGCTTTGGGAAGCTATTGACTTGAAAAGCGCTATATAAATGCAGATCATTTCATTTCATTTCACTGTTGAATGCAGCTCTCATTCAATAACAGGACAACATATGTTCCTCAATTGAAAGGAATACCATTCTCTCCATGCACTTAGCTTTGTTTTTATGTACAAAATGCTGAAATGGTCTTATTCCTTCCCAAGCTGTTGAGTTAACATCTGGTAGCTTACACTGAAATCCTTTTTCTGGTGGCATGCACTAGGCCATATAGACAAATTATTTAGTTGTATTGCATGTCCTACAACTGTATGGATGGAAATAGAATTTCACTTGCCAAGTCTGTCTACAATTTTGATTGCTCCATTTATGTTATATGTAAAGGCATTCTGTGTTTCCCATCCCTTTTCATTTATTGTTCAGCTGTTTTGACACAATTTTCCATTTTGTCATAGTCCAATATGGTTGACTCGCAACAATGAGTTTGATCTCTGATTGCACCTTTCCATACAAGCCTTGATAATCTGGCGTCATGTTCATCACTCGCCTGTCACAGTTTTGGGGTAGATAGGGCCCCATCTGATGGATTGATCCTTGTTGAAAAGAGTATTTGTGTGCAGACATTTTCTGCTTGGTTTAAAAGCACATACCTAAGGTTTCAATAAATATATCAGTGAACGGGCTAGGAGGGGAATTAATAATGCATTTACATGTGTAGGGAAAGGTGTTACAAAGTGATAAGAAAAACAGGAGAATGGCAAACAAATAATCATGCACTTTTTCCAGTTGTTGTCTTTTCAGACAAAGACCATGCTGTTGTAGTTAATTAGAATGGAAACACATCGACATATCACAGAAAATCAAAATGAATTTTATTCAAAGAGGAATCATACCTAAAAATGTGCTTGCAGCTAAATATAATGGTAGAAATGTGACAAACACAAATCCGATTTACTGATAATAAAACTCTTGTTGCATGAAACACTGGCTATGATCTTTCCATTTTCCATGATACTGGTTTCACACCTCACCTCACCACACCACATGTCTGAGTGGGACACGTTTGTATTTCCATTACTACAGGCACCCAACAAAGAGAGTGCAAGGGACATTTTTAAATTAGTATTTGTTTGACACGTATCAATGTATAAAAATAAAACAAAACAGATTAGAGTAGACGAGGGCATTTATACAGGTTTGTCTCCAATTTAATCCAACTCTTACCTCATTGGACAGTCATAAAAATTCACCCGAACAACACTTTGCGTCAACATCTGCACGTGTTACTCAAATAATGCAGGATTTATCTTTATTGTATCTTATTTTACCACCATCATCTGGTGGGCGGCTGGTGTAGTTTAACACTTAAATTGTAGAATAGCTCCTAACTTAAGGCCCGGTCACACAGCCTTTCACGGGCGTATCGAGGCTGAATCACGGCCAGAAATTTCTGCCCGTGAAGCAGACGCTGTTGGACGCTTTGAGATCGCGATACAGACGAGATACAGCCGTGCTTTACACGCGGTAAGAAATTCACACGCGGTTGGCCGCGCGAAAAAGTTTTGCGCTGCTCAAAACTTTAGACCACGGGTAACCGCGGGCGGCACACTTGGTACACACGAGGTAAAGACGCGGTACGAACGTGCTAGGACGTGCTACGGCCGCGGCCAAGACGTGGTTACACGCGGGTAGGACGCGACATTTTAGCGGGTAATCGCGGGTGGAGCACGGTCATAGCAGGTTTGTTCTGCGCCTGTATCGCGGTGTTATCACGTGCATTAGCATGTGTACCGCGTGTAAGCGCGGTCAAACGCGATGCAGCCGCGGTTACCCGCGATAAGGACGCGGAACAGTCGCCGGCGTCTGTTTCGCGGGCATACCACGGGTAAACAGCGGGTTTAGCCAATTTTGCACATTTTCCACCGTGTCTGCTTCACGGGCAGAAATTTCTGGCTGTGATTCAGCCTCGATAAGCCCGTGAAAGGCTGTGTGACCGGGCCTTTAGCTCATTGCTTGGCTAACACCGGATCGCAATCATTTTTGCTTATGCACTTAATAAAGTGTTTTATACCTATAAATTGGGATATTTCTCAATTTTCAGGCATTGCTCGGATTAGAGCTGGAGGAGACCAATTTCTTTGGTAAACAAATCCTTTTTTCCAAATAGATTGTAAAGAAGGATTTGTTTACCAATATTTTGCACACTAGACTTTCTCGTGTATCGGTGCATCTTTTCTGAACGAAGACTTGTGCAGAAAAAAATGCAAGATGCAAGAATAATTTAGTAAGGTCTATATTAAAATTAATGGGGCTGATGGTTAGTTCAGGCAGCACAGATAGCTCTGAAACTTGCAATCTCAGCTCATCCATTGCCTGCACACTTCACCAGATCATGTACTTATTTCATTCTCATTTGGCCTGGTTGAACTCCTCCAATTATAGATAAACGCTATCTTTAAATAGACAGTACTGCTATTTGTCAAGTACAAAGAGGTCCTAACAGATATACAGTATCATTAGCAGGAGCAGATCTGGCTCATTTTGTTTTCGTTTTTTTGTCTTTTTACATATATCAGACGTTTGTTATTGACAGAAGCAATCTTCATATCTTCATCTACAGAGAACTGAGAGAAAACAGCCCAGGGCCTACTGTTTGACCCTTGGCACCCACAAGTGAAATAGTTTCACATCAATAAACAACAAAGCAGGAAAAAAATCCCATGAAGGACAGGAGCAGACACACATCAAAGCAGCTATAACTACCTGTTGTCCTTCTAACCGGCCTTTAAAACCACCAGAACAAAAAGGGCAAATACACCCTACCCAGGGGATGAAAAGAGGAACTGGAATGTGGTGGTCCCTTACGTAGCAGTTTGATTGATGAACCTTTAAGGTTGTTCTATGGGCATAATATACAGATGCACTTCAAACCTAGGAAGACTTGAGACAAAAGGTGGTTCACTCTGAGGATACAAAACCTTGGAGGCCAATGCAGCAATGTGCATGCAGTGAACTGTAGCGAGACATGCTGTGACCTTGACATTAAAAAAATAATCTTGAACTCATTTTATGTATTTGCTGAAGAAAGTGTTCAATTTTAACAAAAGCTGATGATGCAAGGCATCCTTAAGTAACTGTTTGTCCATGGGGGTTTTAGGAGAATAATACGAAGCCCCTAAAGTGTTATGTAGGAGAAGACATGAACTTTACGCTCTGCATAAAACATTTTTTAAACCAAACCTTCACCATCTTATTTGTGTGCACTCGCAAAGATTGTCTTGTGCAAACATGTTTGCATCCCTTCACATTGATTACAACATGATGCATTTCATGAAAAAAAAAAAAAAAGTTATACATTTTATTATTAACGTTCTTTAAGGTTAGTGCAATCGGATTTGTGGCTGTTTGTATGACATATGTTTACGCTTAGTTCCAAAGCCTGCTGGGGCACCAAACAGAAACTGTAGAGACTTTAAATTCTAAAACTAACAGAAAATCCCCAAAAATACACAATGGCTAATAACTTGGGACATTGCAGCAAGGTGGTAGAGTGACTGCCTCAGAACACTGAGGTGAGTAGTTTAATTTCAAATAAGTCAATTTTTTACATATTTATGAATATAACTCTGATTCATTTACAGCTGCATGCATATTTGGAAAAAAATTACAGTGAATCCAAGTAAAATGTTCAAGTTTTTTTTACATTTCAGTTTACATTTTTTCACATTCACATTTTCCCGGCAATTGTAGCTGCCAGATTTTCACCGAATAAACACCATTTTTTACACAGTTACTTGGACATCCCTCGGACTGCAACTGTTAAACAGTCCTTCTCCATAATTCTGTGTCTGACGTACTGTCGTCCATGCAGTCTGTATCAGATTCGGTGTGTGCAAGATAGTTTTTTTTTTTTTTTTTTTTTTTTTTTTTTTTTAACAATTTTATTGACACTATTAACAGCAAACAAACAATGTGAGGTTTGACCAATTTTTCTCGACAATTTTAACAGCAATTATGCATATTCACAATTTCGTTATATCTGACAATATGACGTTTTAACAATTTTTTCTGACATTTTTAACAGCAATTAAACACACAATTTCATTATATCATACCCCAACAATATGAGTTTTTATCTGATAAACCAAATACATACAATATTAAATCTAGTCTTATGTATCTTTACACATCCGGTGTAAAGGTAAGGACATACTCATGATGGTGTAATAGTCTATGACTGATTTGCTGCTTTATAACACGGCTGACTTGATGTGATTAATACAAAACATTGTTTTTCATCTTAAGCTGCAGCAAGAGGACCGACGATCCAAAGATCCTAAGTAAGGTGGAAATAGAACCATAAAAATGGTTAGGGTAAGGTGACAAGTCTTTGTCACGCTTGGCTTGATTGGCTTTCGATAATTTATTTTATCTCATTACCATTTATTTTGTTTTATGTTTACTTTGTGTTGTTTTGTTTAAAAAAATCCTCAGGTATGCCACAACAGGTGTTTGTGTATTGAAACAAAGAAAACAGTGAGAAAACAAAAGTGATCGGCATAATTACTAACCTGGGTGAACGTTTATTTCTGGAGTTTTGATGGGTGATTGTTACCGTAATTGAAAGGTAAGAATATAGATGATATTCACATTTACAATTATTGGCCTGTCAAAATTACTTGTTAGGGAATCAAATATTGTAAATAAGAGGTGGTAAGTCAGGGATTTTGTGGATTTGTTGAAGAACACAAACAAAGCCACACAAACACAGCTTGCATCTACAGGACATGTGCCTTTAAAAATGCAAACAAAAGTGCTGCTGTGGATCTGAGAACCACAACTGACATATTAGCTTTTTTTTGTTTGTTTTTTAAATGCAACGCTGATTAAGTAAAGCACAAACTTGCAATCGCTTGAAGTGATTTAGTTTTTTAGTGAGGTTCTAATTTGAACTGTTAATGTTGCATATCCAGAGGTAAAACCAAAATCGAACTCCCAAAAGTAAATGACCTAAAGGTAGTACAATTCAGAGGTAAAACTGTTGGAAGCCGAATTCAAACGCATATGGTGAATCAATCTCCCTTAGTTGACAACTAGCTGTTGCTGTATTGTGAAGTGCAGAGGTCTACAACCTTGTTAAAGCTACTTTTTGTTATTAATTAGCACAAAAGGCATCCAGTTTGAAATTAATTTCTAAAAAAGCAACTTAGACTGCTTGCTAAAGGTCTAAAACGATAGCTTGATAGATAGCTACAAAGGTAAACAAGACAAAAATAAAAATGAGCTATATAGCTAGCTAAAAGAGTAAAAAAACCTTTTAAATAATAATGGTTTTTAGTATATGGTTTTCTGTGCTTTGCTATGCAGTGAGCAATGTGATAGCTTGCTTCAGTAGTGGCGTTTTTAGCCGTGACAAAGGTCTTCAGGGTCTGTGTCTGTTTGCCGTTCCTGGACACAGCGCGTTTTAATGTATCAGTATTGTCAGACTCATCCTTAAATTCATGTTCATGTTTCGTTTCGTAACGACGTTTAACACTTGCTGTGCAAGGTATAACACTCTCGAGGCATATTGCACAAACAGCACGGTCATTTTTTTGCACAAAGCCTGTCATCTGTCCACGCTGGCTGGAAAGAACGCGATTTTGTCGCTGGAGGAGCTGTCATGATTCATTCATTTATTGCGTGCCGGTGTTTCTGTGGCTGGGTTAAAACACGGATCTCTCCTCGGCGCCGCGCAATCGCGCAGTCACACACTCACACACGAAGCAGAGGAGGAGTGGTGCTATCATCAAGCCTCTAAATAACACAGCGTGTAACTGAAAATGTCTACATTTCAGGTAAAAATGTGCATAAAAAAAAAAAACATTATTAAATTGCTATGCACTTTATGCCACTGCTGGCATGCGTAGGTTGCCGACCCCTGCCTTAGAGCATAATGGATCAGGTAATTTTCAATTTATGGATTTATATTAAAATCTCTGCAACAAAAATGATGTGCCAAAGGTTTTTTTCTTTGTTGCCTTCCACAAAACAAATGATAATTATGCTTTTGGGCAAACAACCTTCTGCTCCTCAGAGTAATCAAAGATACAGCCACACTCAAAGTCAACTTTCCTTTCTTTGTTAAAAGCCGCCATGTCGGAAGTGGGGTGGACTAAGATTATCACTGAAAGTCAAGGGCAAGTTGGCCAAAGAGCTACTGCCATCATCTTGTGATTTGGTGATCTTCGTAGAAGTTATATTTATACAGCGGGCAACATTAGTGGCGGCAACATATTAGTTAATTTTATGACAGAGGCTGCGGGCCAGTAACAATTTTATCATGGACCGTAACGGGCTGGTCTTTGGACATGCCTGGTAGGGGGCGATGGCACTTCATAAGACTATGTGACAAAAACGAATGACAGCTGCTGTTATTGAAAGGGAAAAGCAAAGTGAAGCTACCAGAGAGCAGTGTTAGCGTCATGTTTAAGCATACATGGCAACGATTTCAAGTATTTGGAAGCATGTGATCCAAGATTCAAGCAAATTTTGTCCATTAAAATTCAAACATTTTAAAGGATTTCAAGCTCCCTTACAAACAAAGAGTAAAGCACCGATCATCGGTCCTGTTCAATTCCATTATTGATCTGCAACCTCATAAGAATAGGGAAAAAAACATGATCTGTTTACATGAGAGCAATTCTTTGTCTTTGCGTTTTAAAGGGTCTAAAACATTGAAGCATTCTCACCATCACAGCTTGGAAGAGCGTGACTCCACTGATGATTTTGCTCGCAAACGATGGGATCTTGATCACTCAGAGTATATCCCAGATCGCACGTAAACGAGACACGGGAGCCAATGGAAAAGCTGCTGCCATGGCGACGCCCATTCACAGGAATACCAGGGTCAAGACAAGCGTCAGACTCCATTTTCACACCTGGAATTCATTACATGTAATGCATATTTATGTCAAAGTCAAAAAGGTCCGCCTAAGCGTGAGCTTAAATGACAAATGTGCATTTATTCACTTGTGACCACAGAATTCAAACTCATTTTTTTTCTCAATTGTATTTCCCAAGGCTATTCTTACTCTCGTATCTGATGCTGAAGCCGGCCGCAGAGCGACTGTTGTCGGTGGTGAACAACAGGTACAAGAAGTTGGATGTGGAGATCAGGAAATGAGGAGCCTGCGTCCCGTGGTATTCGCCAATCAACGGGGAGGAGGGCGAGGAGCCGTCTCTTATCTCCAGCGTGTCGTAGTTGACTTCTGTCTGAAATCTGGACCGTCAGACAGCAATTGAACACATCATGAGAATACAGTGGTACCCTTTTTATACGAACACGTCTTAATGAGCAATTCTATATACGGGTTCTGTTTGCGACAAAAATCTTGCTTGCTATACGAAATGAAATTCAGTTCACAAGCATGCAAACTCCAGAGAGGAAGGTTTGATCTCATGACCTCAGAACTGTGCGGCACATGCGCTAACCACTGCACTGCCACGCTGCCCTTATTTAAATCAATATATCTCATCTCATCTCATCTCATTTGCTGGACCGCCTATCCTCAGTAGGGTCGCGGGGGTGCTGGAGCACATCCCAGCAATCATCAGGCAGTGGGCAGGGAAAAACCCTGAACTGGTTGCCAGCCAATCACAGGGCACACAGGGACAGACAACACGCTCGCTCATTCACACCTAGGGACAATTTGGACCGACCAAACCACCTAAAATGCATGTCTCTGGAATGTGGGAGGAAACCGGAGTGCCCGGAGGAAACCCACGGAAGCACGGGGAGAACATACAAACTATATATATATATATATATATATATATATATATATATATATATATATATATATATATATATCACTACCAGTGTCTGAACCGATCTGATATATATATATATATATATATATATATATATATATATATATATATATATATATATACTGGACTGTCTCAGAAAATTAGAATATTGTGATAAACTTCTTTATTTTCTGTAATGCAATTAAAAAAACAAAAATGTCATACATTCTGGATTCATTACACATCAACTGAACTATTTCAAGCCTTTTATTATTTTAATATTGCTGAATTTGGCTTACAGCTTAAGAAAACTCAAAAATCCTATCTCAAAATATTAGAATATCATGAAAAAGTATACAAGTAGGCTATTCAACTAATCACCTGAATCATCTAATTAACTCGAAACACCTTGCGAGGGTTTCCTGAGCCTTAAAAACACTCAGCTTGGTTCAGTAAACTAAATCACTGCTGATCTGACTGCTGTCCAGAGGACCATCATTGATACCCTCCATCAGGAGGGTAAGACACAAAAAGAAATTTCTCAAAGAGCAGGCTGTTCACAGAGTGCAGTTTCAAAGCATATCCACAAAAAGTCTGTTGGAAGGGAAAAATGTGGCCGGAAACGCTGCACAACCAAGAGAGATGACCGCAGCCTTAACAAAATTGTGAAGAAGAGCCGCTTCCAGAATTTGAGGGAGCTTCAAAGACAGTGGGCTGAAGCTGGAGTCCAGGTATCAAAAGCCACAGTTCACAGACGTGTCCGGGAAATGGGCTACAATAGCCGTATTCCCATGGTCAAGCCACTTCTGAACTCAAGACAACGGAAGAAGCGTCTGACTTGGGCTATGGAGAAGAAGCACTGGACAGTTGCAGAGTGGTCCAAAGTCCTCTTTTCAGACGAAAGCAAGTTTTGCATTTCATTTGGAAGTCAAGGCGCCAGAGTCTGGAGAAAGGCTGGAGAGGAGCAAAATCCAAGTTGCTTGAAATCCAGTGTGAAGTTCCCACAGTCAGCAATGGTTTGGGGAGCCACGTCAGCTGCTGGTGTTGGTCCACTGTGTTTCATCAAGTCCAGAGTAAATGCAACTGTGTACCAAGGGATTTTAGAGCACTACATGCTTCCATCTGCTGAAAAGCTCTATGGAGATGAGTATTTCATTTTCCAGCATGATCTGGCACCTGCCCACAGTGCCGAAACCACCAGTAACTGGTGCACTGACCATGGCATCACTGTCCTTGATTGGCCTGCTAATTCCCCTGACCTGAACCCCATCGAGAATTTGTGGGGTATAGTTAAGAAGAAGATGAAAGACACCAGACCTACAAATGCAAATGAGCTGAAGGCCGCTATCGAAGCATCCTGGGCATCAATAACACCTCAGCAATGCCACAGGCTGATTGCCTCCATGCCACGCCGGATTGATGCAGTAATCCGTGCAAAAGGATTCCCAACCAAGTACTGAGTGCATCAATGGACATTTTCAAATGTTTGATTTAGTTTTGCTGTTATAAAATTATTTTTTTTACTTAGTCTGAGGAAGTATTCTAATATTTTGAGATAGGATTTTTGAGTTTTTTTCAGCTGTAAGCCAAAATCAGCAATATTCAAATAATAAAAGGCTTGAAATAGTTCAGTTGATGTGTAATAAATCCAGAATGTATGACATTTTTGTTTTTTTAATTGCATTACAGAAAATAAAGAAGTTTATCACAATATTTTAATTTTCTGAGACAGTCCAGTATATATAAATTATAATTTGAATGACCAAATCCCAACTCAACTTTTTTGGACTCGAGTGGGCATGATTTCAGAAAGTTATCATTTTGAGAGAGTAAACATTCCGAGATAGGGCTGTTATTTGAATGCAATTAGCTGTTTGTTTGATAGAAAACAATAAAGCGGCCGACCAAAAAAACCCACACAGCAATCCAAGATGAGAAGAATATTTCAATTAATATGAGAAAAATAAATAATCAAACACATTGTTGTGTCAGTGAAACACATTTGCATAAACGCAATCCTCCACAAATGGAATACCTCACAGGCTGCAAGGGTGATGTGGCCTTTATGTCTAAGTTTCCAAATAGATACATTTCAACTGCAGCAATTTCATGCCAAGCTGCGCCTGCTTATGGCTCAATGCCGTAAGGAAAAGTGAAACTCAGACACTAATCATTTACTGCGCCACATACTTCTTTCACACTGATGTGAGCATCTCTTAGCACCAGTCAAAATAACATTGTCAATAATTGCATCTGGATCCTAAAAACTAAAAATGAGCATAAAAAATTGCTGTCAAGAAATGAAATCAGAAATAGAGATATAACTATGCAATATCAGGTTAGCATCCTAACAGAGCATAGTTTCATGTGTCAACTCTAGCAAAAACTATAAATTGAGAAAAAAACAGTAGTTCAAGTGTGAAATAATCTAATTTCATGTAATTGGTTACAACAAATTGGTTATTATTTGCCATTATTATTTATAAGATTAAAGTCACTTTGTTTATACAAACAGTACAGAAGTTAAAGTTCACATTTTTTTTTTTTAACCGATTTAGCCATTTTACCTGTCAAAATGTATCTTCACTGCGTGGTCGGTATCTGCTTCAATCACCCACTGGCAGTTGAGAGAATCCTTGTAGAAGGAAGGCCAACCAGGAGAGAGAAGAACTCCGCTAGCAGCAGTGAGATGGCCTCCACATGGAGCTAGAGACAAAAAGGAAAAACACACACGACTCTTACACTTCAAATGAAATTGAATTAGTTTAAAGGTAATTACAAGTACAAAAGTGCCTTAATGAATAAAACATTTCAATAAATACTTAACGTTCTTTAATGTAATAAAATATACTTGAAATCGCTACTGCCACAAGTGGTCAAAAGGTCTAAATACAGTCTGACCCTCCACATACTTTGTGCTCACAAAGTGCAGAAAATTCAGGAAAGAAGCTTACAGGAGCATCTTCACTTAACAGCTGATATTTTGGCCAAATGGTTTCATGGAGCATCTTTAAAAGGTTTCTAGTGGAACAATAAACTTTCACTAAGTAAAAAAAAAATAATGCTGCCATGTTTGTCTGGCAACTTGCTGGTATGCAGTACTTTGTGGAACTGGTTTTCGCTCACATTATAAAACACAGTGCCATCTAGTCGTCACATGTTACACTGTTACACACTGGAGCTTTAAAGACATGAGTCACTATTCTGTAGTGGCAGAATTTTTTGTTTATGCAACATTTGCAAAACAAAGCTAGGAAAAGTAATTAATTAGTTTCTCAAAATGTTGTCGAGCATGGCCCACAATTATAGCAACTCTGTCTCATCTGGAAGAAATAGTGAGCTTGTGTTGAGCTGTAACTGTTTTGTTTTCTCATACGGTTATAAATGAAGTAGCTTATTAAGGATATTTTTGGCTTCTCCATCAAGTCAGTTTCAAAGGTAGTCAAGGAACTGTAAGTCGCTGTGAGTCCCTCAAAGTGAACTGAGTTAATAACTTTAATGCATTAATAACTATTGAAAACATCTAGTAAAACTGTTTATTCGTAATAATTAGGAAAATAAATATACATATTATACTTTTTAAGAAGATGACACTTGCCTAACAATTATAGCAGCATACAAACCTGTATCATACTTTATTACACAATTCGAACATTTAATCATTGTAAAGATCGCCATTACTTTCTGTCCAAGTCAACCCTCAACTCTGTATTTAATGAGCTATTTTTTATTAAAATGGTTGACACAAACTTCTAACACACACACTCAAATATACAAGTAGTGTATATTAAGTGTACACTCCCTTTGACTGTTTATTTTTTTCACAATATTTCATAGAACTTAAGAACAATTTTCAACCTTTTGAAAACAACCAAAACAATCCTAGCGTGACAATATAAAACTGGGATTCAAAACAATCTACTAAACCGAATTATTAGATGTTTCAAATGAATTAATACATAACAAATTAATAATTCCAGCAAAATTCTATTTATCTCCATTTTGTCTTTCAGAACATTGTGTCAGTCTGTTTCTCATAGTAAATATATAAAAAAAAAACTTGTTTAAAATTGTAATGAAAATCCTATGTTTTTGTGTTTTCTGCAGTCAACGACCCAAATGCAAGTATGTGGCTTTGTTCTAGTCCTTGGTGGGGATATAGTGCGGTATTTAAGTGGTCACGTAATATTGGTGGGGACCAAACAATGATCACTCTATATTGGTGGGGATACTTACATATCCATACAAAACTGTACTCGTACTAATTCATGCACTGAATTATACTTCCATGTTTCTCATCTATTATGCATGCTAGAGATAACAATGAATAATGTGCACCAAATACATACTGTAACACCCGCCCTTGAACCATTGCAAAATAAAAACATAACAAAATATCTGAAAGATTTGTTTGAAAAAGTTTTAAGGGTAAATAATGAGAATGTTTAATAATTGATTGGTTCATATATTTAGATCAAGAAATGACCATAATAATCTTCCAAACAGTAACTAAAATTTACTCAAAGCAAAAACAGAAAGGGTGGATTTCTTTACCTTCACAGCGAGGCACAGCCGCAGACCAAACGACATTTCCATCTTGGATGATGCAGGTGACCTGATCCGAACCCTGTACATTTAATTTTTGTTTTACTAACAAAGGCTTTCCACGTGGACATATTCATGCAAAAATCTCTTGAATCCTTTATTTGTTTTGAGTGCAATAATATACTATGGATTACCTGCGTCCTAATAAATCCTTGGTCACACCGGAAAGCAACAGAGCTGCCGAGCTGAAACTGGTCTCCGTACCGTTGCCCATTGATGGGAACGCCTGGATCATGGCATTCATTCTGGCCGAATGCTTTGAGAAAAACACAATCGGACTTAATTTTGGATGTAAAATACATATACGTGTTATTTCTGGGCTTTTAATGGATAATACAGCCAAAGATGTGAGTATAATAAGTACATATCCGTTTGTTGGGTATAGGTAATATGTAAGGTATGATCTAAGGATACTGCAACAGGTTTGAGCAATTCAGGAAAAGTTTTCTTTTTTTGTTTTCAATCTTGCACTGTCGCAGAGTCAGTTTTCTACTGCTTTATTGTTGAAGCTCTTCACACCCAATGTCTTTTGTTTATTTTTTTGTTTCAGCATTTGGTGTTCACCTGCTCTTCATCTTTGCCTGCTGTATTGGAATTTTTGGCAGTTTTCAACCTAAGAGCAGAATGTTTTTCTTTCCCTGCTGCCTGTCAACTTCACTGAGATCTTTGTTCATCGTAACTCCTGCCCCCATATTGTCTTTTCGCTTTACGGTCCTTTTTTGTGATACCGCGACACATTCTCCAAAAATGTTTCTATTAAATAAGGAAATAACGGCTGGATGCAAGATGTACAGCATGCAGCAAGGCCGAGAGATGGAAAACAACACCTGAAAAAATAGACTATTGTGGTCAGAATCAAAGGGTGAATTAGGAGAAAGAGAAAAAGAGAATGTACTTGTATAGCTGATATTGAAGCCTTTTCCAGTATTCGAGTGATCTGACTGAAATTCTAGTCTCATGATGTGTCCATGAGAGGCGATTTGGGATGGTACATCCTTTCCAGAAAATGTTCCAAATGTTGTGGGCTCTGATAGACCTAAGGGAAAAAAAAAACATTTCAAAGATTATTTTTGACTCAAGATCAAAATTATTTGAAGTTGATAAACATACAACTTTTTAGCCATTTATCAAGGTGCGATAACAAGAAAATTAAAATGTTAAGCTGAAATAGTATTTTTACTGCAGATTAAAAACTGGCAAAATAAAACTGAAATTTAGAGAAAAAAAACGTTTTTCACAGTCATAGCTGTAGGCACCCTAGTAAGTTTTCAAGAAACTTAAGGTATCACGCACGAGGCCTGAGGTTCTATATTCTCACCATAGGTTGGAGAGCTGATTACAGTTTCTACAAAAGCAGCCGCAACCCACTAAAATCACTCTGACAGTATAAGAATCACAATGCCGCCATCTTGACAACTTTTTTTTTTTTTTTTTTACTTAAATGTGACTACTTAGTTAATTTGGAAAATTCCGGTCTCCGTGATGCAAAGTCTAGTATAGGGTATTGATAATGTCCTTGGAAACTTATGCTTCATAAGGGGCCGGTCACACAGCCGTTTGCGGCTGAATCACTGCTAAAATTTTGCGTTTTTTTTTTTGCCCGTGGTTGCCCGCGATGGAAAATGTGCAAAATTGGCCAACCCGCTGTCCATCGGTGGTATGCCCGCAAAACAGACGCCGGCGACTGTTCCGCTTCCTCATCGCGTCATTTCCGCGTCATTTTCTCGTGTGGACCACGGGTATAAAAGCTCCCGAGCCGGTGTTGTGCCCAAATCCGACTCCTACGCAACACCCCCGCCCCCACCCCCCCTCGCGTGAACGCGCATTCTGCTGCGATCGCTTTTGTTGGAAGCGTGCATTGACGTTGGTGACTTTTTCAACCGCGTTAACAAACACATTTTGTAGAATACGATCGCACTTTATTGTTTAAAAAAACGCGTTATATAGACTAGGATCTCCCAATTGTTATAATTAGCTCGCTTTATTGTTTTAATAAGCGTTTTATATAGAATACGATCGCTTTTGTTGGAAACTCAGCAGAATGCGCGTTCACGCGAGGGGGGGAGGGTTTTATATACGGTGTGCATTACCGTTCGATTACGTTCACAACAAAAACAAAGACGGAATGGTTTAAGTTGTATTACATTCCCAACAAATGCAAGACGAAGTGGTTTTGGTTATATGTTCGCCATTACATTCCCTAAAAGTGATATAAAAGTGAGATCAAAAGAGGTAAAAGTGGTTGTAGTAGCGAGGGGATGCAGATCTCGGCAGGGATGTATTTCTCGGCATAACACCGGGCTGTAGAAATCATAACCGCTCAAGACACAGTCCCGTGAAGATCAAGATTTCAAGCTATGGCACCGAAGAAGCCAATATGTTATTATTGTAATAGTTTTTCATTTTTATTTTATTATCTTGTTATGAAATGAAAAGAAATGTCAAGAAATAAAAATGGATTAAGACGAGGTCACTACGGTGACGGGGATCCGTGTTCACCCCCTTGACGTCTCAAACACAACTGACGTGTGCTCGGCAAATCGCGCTGTATATACGCGGAGAAAGGCGTTTGACCGTCACACGCGAAACACGCTAATTTCACGTAATAACACCGCGATACAAGCGCAGAACATGCTATTGCCATGCTCCACCCACGATTACCCGCTGAAATTTCCCGTCCTACCCATGTGTAACCACGACTTGGCCGCGGCCAGAGCACGTCGTTCCGCGTCATTTCCACGTCATTTCCGCGTCATTACCTCGTGTGCCGCCCGCGGTTAACACGTACTCAAAGTTTTGAGCAGCTCAAAACTTTTTCGCGCGGCCAACCGCGTGTGAATTTCCGACCGCAAGTAAAGCACTGCTGTATCTCCTGTATATGGCGTTCTCAAAGCGTCCAACAGCGCCCAACAGCGTCTGCTTCATAGCCAGAAATTTCTGGCCGTGGTTCAGCCTCGATATGCCCGCGAAAGGCTGTGTACCCGCGCTCTAAAGAATTGAGCAGCGCAAAACATTATTGCACTGCCACCCGCGCGCGAATTTCCGACCGTGTGTTAAGCACTGCTGTATCTCGTCTGTATGGCGATCTCAAAGCATCCAATGACCGGGCCCTAATGTTACAACAGTTAATCAAGGACTGAATATTTTCCAGTTTCTTTGAGTGGGAAATGGTGCACCTTCCACATGTATGTACAACTGTCTGCGCAGAGTAGCTTTAATGGCGTCAGAGATGAGGGGGCAGCCCGGCATATGTCATATCATTTTCTGTCAAATACAGAATGTTCATTGGGTTGGTTTTCTTCTTATAGGGGCAAATTCATAAGGGCTGATAAGGTAAAATAAAGGTTTGCTGTCATCCCTGAAAAAAAACTAAATTATTTTGCTTGTTTATACAGAATGACTACACTTTGACATTTGATAAGTGACCCCTAAGTGTATGTCTCAAAATACTGCACCATTTTTCATCTTATGGAATGATGCTGGAGAAAAAGAAGATATGAGGCTACCAAACACTAATATTCTGCATGGAAGAAAACACTTTCAGCTCTCTCTTTATTTGAATTCATAAATAGCGTCAACAAGAAAAAAGTACCCTTTTGACAAAAAAAACTTGCAATGGAGTAATGTTTTATTGTCTGCTGCCAATATTGAAACAGTTGTCATGAAAAATCAGTAATTTGGTATAGTGATTTATTGATTGTATTATTTAAAAGTAGCTTAATATCATAACTGATTACTAGGTTTTATAAATGAACAAGTTATAACGCCCTAACACAAAATTGACAAATGGAGTTTCTGACACATACTTTGCTTGCGGATTCCTGTGAGGCAGTTAATAATGTAGTATAGTAGTTCAACTCCCACAGATCTGTTCATGACAATGATGGCCTCAGCCTATGATGCTTTGCGACCAGTCGAATATGAAAGTGTCCCTTTTAACGCTGCCTATCATCAATTGATTTGTGTATTTTGGTAGGGAGTATCATTAGAAAAAGCGTCATACATTTTTCTTACCTAAAAATACCTAATTCTGATTATCACACCCTAACCAAGTTTGGTGTTGTACTCAAAGCATAAACTCAATCAACATGATCACGATCCTCTCCAACAAGTTACACATCGTTATCTCCAAATCGTAAGCTCAGTAGACTACTAGATACTCTACCAATATAAGTTACTGTGATAGTTACTCAAAAAAACATCAACATCTTAACAAGCGTAACTTAGTAAAGTGCTTGTTATGCCACACCTCAACCAAGATCCCTTTCCCTCTTCCTCATTCCTGGGCCAGCCTTCAACCTCAACTACTGCCTTTAAAAGCAGCTGGAGACAAACAGCTGGTGCTGAAACGTTGACCATTGTGGTTCGTACGAGCCAATCCATGTTTATGTTTTATTCACATTTTTAAACTTCGATCTTTGTATTATTTTATTGATCCTTGCTTTTTCCTCCTGTTAACAGACTGCCTCTCTCCTTGCTTCTAAACTCCCTCCGCTTCAAAAGACAGTGTTTCCAGCTCCCCACCACCTGGTCGGATTCCTCCCAATTCTGGTCTCCCACACCCAACTCCTCAAAAATTTCAATACATCCTGTCCTTTGACATCATTGTTTTTGATT
The DNA here is from genome assembly GCF_059441175.1 of Urocampus carinirostris. Taxonomy (NCBI): domain Eukaryota; kingdom Metazoa; phylum Chordata; class Actinopteri; order Syngnathiformes; family Syngnathidae; genus Urocampus; species Urocampus carinirostris. The sequence goes on from NC_142352.1 coordinate 44,200,333, forward strand.
CTCTTCCTTGGGTACCTGGTATATTTGGATACTTATTCCAGTCAAACCTTAACAGCGCCACCAGTAACTATTTTGTTGTATACGTAAAGACGACACTAAAACATGGATTACTGTTTTTAATAGGCAAACACAATGGTTATTCAGAGTGTAGACGAAGGCAAAGTTAGCTTTAGGTCCAGTAAAAGATGAGACAAGGTTTTGGTATTTTTTGACGGAGACAACTTGAGTGCATGACTCAAAAAATGTGTTGCCTGCCTTTAGGATAAAAAAAGCAATGCTTGTGTTCAGCAAAACAAAAGTTAAATGTGTTAGAAAACTACATATTATTTTGTGGACAAGCCACTATCAAGCACATGGCACAGTGTTCCTGTTGATTTTAAAGTCATCAGAATTCCATATATGCAATTTTGTAAATACAAAAATACACGTAAAGTAATACATAGGGGTTCTTCTGCTGTAAATGGCCACCTTTAATATACAGTCCTAAATGTTGTGGAACTGTGTATTTTCAGGCAACATCTTCTGATAAATGGAAAGTAAATTTAACTGGAAAACTTTGGTACTTTGAAACTTTAATTTTAGTTTTGTCTGTGTAACTGTCCTAATTGCTCGGCAATTTTCACAAACATTGTCAGAGAGATCAAATTCTTTGTAAAGACAAGTTTATAGCCAGTCAATTAAACATGTTTTTTTCTGTAACGACAAGTCAGTCATGAGGCACATCAACTTAATTCAGTTTCAGTCACCATTCATTTTTTCATACCAGTATTCAATTTTAGTGACCAATACTGATAATGGTAACATCTTGGGTTTAATCAATTATGATGCATGCATTTTTGTCCTCACAAGAATGATTAGTATCCCAAAACGGGCTTTGCTCACCTTCGTCTTTGACCACCAACCAGTCAAACTGGGGCTCTAAGTCAAAGTCAGAGAACAGCAAATGAATACGGCTCCCCGGTTCTGAAATGATCAGCCAGACACAGTTGAGATTGTTCCCATATTCCTCCGGATAATTTGGGGACAGCACCGTTCCTGATGGGGCCGTGAAGTTGAAGAAACAAGAGACTGCGAGGATAAAGGACAATAGGAAATAAATTAGGTCATGTAAAAAGGTAATTAAGTGACAATGCAGACAGAGAAGAAAGGAAATGCAAAGGGGAAATAATAAAAAAGGAAACCTAAGTAAATTAGGGTTTTTTTGGGGATAGGGAGTTCAGAGCAGGAAAGCAATTTAACAGATAACACACGAGTACTTACAGATGCAACTGGGTTTATTACCAGACCACTGGTTATTATGCTGACATGTAATGCTCTTTTCTCCAACTATTTCAAACGCTGCTTGGCAAAAGAAGGTGAGCACATCCCCGTGATGAAATCCATCACCACTGCGGCGACCAAATGACGGCACGCCGGGATCTCCACAGCCTCCCCGTTCAATTTCTGCGCCACACAGAGATAAAAACAAGCCTGCTAATTACACTCAACATTCAAAACGGGTGCACTGCTGGTGAGTGTAAATCCAAACAGTGGAACAAAAGCTTACAAAACTGTCCGTTAAATTAATTTCTACACTGAACATTCTAATGACAATCAAGAGTACGCAATGGCCTTTCTCATTTGACACACCCCAATAAAATGTCTCACAGAGAAAAACACACAACTCACAGTTGGACCTCTGAAGATCAAAGATTGATTAACTTAATTTGAAAAAAGAAAAGAAAAGAAAGACAAGAAAGGAGACAATGAGAAATTAATGCCTAAAAAATGTAAGGGTTGTTTACAAAAAGTCAATCTTGCATGTTGGAGGAGAGCCAAAGCGTCACACAAGATTTTTGCTTCGAGAGACTGATGCGCCTGCGATTATGCTTAACTTTGCCCGTGTGATTAGGAAGCAACTTTATGCACATTTAAAATTCTCCATAGCAATATGTTGCCCTGGAAGTTATCAGTGATTAAACTTAATATCAGTTAGTTTATAGATCATCACTAAAGAGGAACTAAAAAAAATGTGTGAAGATGTCCAACTCCAAATAGAGAAAGTCACTCCGAATTGAATGCATAAATACAGCAATAATGATGGATCTACAAAAGGGGGGAAACATTTACCATAAGCCTCGTAGAACATATATAGAAGAAGTCAACATAATGATGTCCTGGATGGATTGAGAAGATCCAAATGGGTACTGACCTGGTCAATGATGATGACAAAAGCAGACTTCCACTTATGCTTAGTCGGTCAAAATTTCAAAGTCAAATGTATTAACCGTGAACAAAACAGGATTTGAATATCTACAGATTGCTGGACCTTAATGTTGACAAAGTATTCACCTCTGCAACTGAGTATACGATCTTGTAGCTACTGGAAGGTAGCACTTAAAGACAGGCTTAAGTTGTAGCAGCATACTTCCAAAATTATGTATATATATATATATATATATATATATATATATATATATATACATATATATATATATATATATACATATACATATATATAAATATACATATATATAAATATACATATATATAAATATACATATATATATATATATATATATATATATATATATATATACACAAATATAATGGTACTCATGTCTATGTTCTTGCACATGTCGACTGCACTACGTTTACTGCTCACCTTGCACAATGTCTGACCATTTCTTTTTTCTGCACTATGATGTCTATGTTTGCACCAATGCATATGCTGACTATTTTTTTTGCACTATGATGACTTTGCACTAGATGCAATATTGCACAACCCTTACGATACCAACGGTATCACGATAACACTGTATGTAACATCCCAAATGCCGACATTTTTTGTGTAAATACCATGTAAATTATAACTATAGCCTTTTCCCCTTGTTTTATAACCTTATCTTCTCTGTTCCTTTATCTTCTTGGCTCATACCTCACTGTGAATGTGTAAAACTGAAGTGTCATGCCCAATTTTGTTGTCACAATATGTTAACCCATTTTGTAACAATGACAATAAAGGTATATTCTATTCTCTCTCTATATATATATATATATATATATATATATATATATATATATCTAAAGCACCCATCCGGTCTCTTCCAGGAATTCCATCATCCATGGGTGCTTTGTGCCCAAGGAAACAGACTCATCCGAAATAAGCCAATTCCAAACCATTTCTCTAAGTGTTGAATGTAAGATTTTCTCCTCAGTCCTGGCACAGAGGCTGACAACGTACATGGTCAAGAACATATATATCGACACATCAATCCAGAAGGGTGGCATCCCAGGGTCCTCTGGATGTCTGGAGCTCACAAGCATCATCGGCCAGTTGATCCGCGAGGCCAAGGAAAGCAAAGGAGACTTAACAGTCGTCTGGTCTGGTGTTCCCTAGGTACCACGTTTGAGACATATATACAACTTCAAAAATTAACCAAGTACAATGTTGCCATGTGTTCTTCTGTGTATAATTTTAATTCATCAACCTTTCTGTTTCCTCCGTAGGTCGCTTTCCTTTACGTCAAAGTCAAGCCCCGCGGGCCACCTCCAGTCCTTAAAAACATTTTATTTGGCCCCCTAACACGGTCATGACTTATTATTCCATCATATACTAGTAATTGTGTATTGTTTCACTGTATGCTACTTCTTCTTGCATTTATTTTGTTGTAGTTGACTGAATTATATAAATATTATCTTCTTTTTTTCTTTGAAATGGTTTTGGCACATTTTTGTTAAAATATTAAATATAGACTATTGATGGTGCCTGGATAAGACTGACTTCATTCATCTAGTGTTCATGTAGTAGGGATTTTATGAGGGAGGGGAAATTGTATTTTGTACTTGTTGAAAATTAAAGATCATTTAGGGCCATAAGAAAATATTACTTAATTTTTTTCTGATCATATTGCAATATATTTGTTAGCTCAGGAGGTTGAATTAGAGTAAATATATGATTTACAGGAAAATTACAATTAAATAAGTCCGGCCCATTATTCTTTTTTATGTGGCCCTTTCATTTGTTTGATATTGACACCCCTGCTTTACATAATGATGCAGGTCACAAATCAATATATCAACACATCTCAAAGTAGAATTAAATGAAAATATTAATCAAGTGAGAAGAACTCTAGTCAATTTAACTTCCACTTAAATACTTAACAAAACTATTAATTAACAGTAAGAAATGATCTTCACAACTTGAACACGCACACAATCCCTTCTTCACGAACCCGTCAAACTCACCTGACATTGAGGTTGTATTTGCCCAAAGCTAGTCCAAGAGCATGGTGGAAAATGTGTTAGCACCGGACTGACATCTGGCAAAATGTCACTCTTCAATGCAGTAAGAAATATCTTAAACATCTGCGTTGATTAAAAAACATTCTAATTAGGATAGATCGAGATGGGAAAAGTTTGCAAAGTCAAGCAGCATGACTAAACTTCAGCCTCGCTAATGCAACACCGTTCAAATTGAAGGATGAGTACATGATAAGGGGACAGCTCAGGGAAGAAACAGTAACGCGACATGCCAATGTATTTAAAGGACGTCGGCATATTTTCTTGCCTGTCATAAACATCATCCTGTTAGTTAAAGGAGCATGCTGCCGTTTATTGTTTTGCCTCCTGCAATTAAAGCTAAATTGCTCCTCAGCGTCCCAGAAGACAGCCTCGCCGAAATAGAGAGAGCATGTTCGAATGAAACTCTAACAGGTTCTATCATAATCATTAGCTCTGTAGCGCACACACACACACACACACACACACACAAACACACACACACACACACACACACACACACACACACACACAACCCGAACACGAGCGCGGAAATCGGCCCATTTTCTCTGACTTGACATCGCCATATTAGCTTGGCTGCTGGTGTCCCCTGCAGTGTTTTTGTCATGCTGTTGACAGGCCAATCAGGGATTCTGTCAGCTGGCTTCTCAAGAAAGTAGCTTTTGCTTAAATTTGAAATGTGGGACCTCGGTTTCCCCTGCATAGGACATTAGCAGAAAGTATAGCATCTCATTTGTTTCAGTCATTCAAGACTAAACACAGACTTGCCTTACGTGGGATCTCGGAAAATTTCAACTTGGAAACAATGTCAAACTTCCAATTCTTTGTTTGATGTATAAAACTCAACAGTCAAGAGACTATTTAGGGTTACACTACCAAATGAGCAAAATATGACAATTTAGAGTTCATTGGGGACAAATGTCAAATTAAGCTTTTGTAAGTCTTTTTAAAACCCAGGTTACCAACTGAGTGTCTGAAGACCGCATGCCTAGACCTAACAACAGTCCGCTGAATAACACACAAGGGGATCATCTTAAAGGGACACTGTGTAATATTTGACAATTACATGTTCTAGTATTGTAGTGGATTACAATTTTGAAAAAAATAACTCTCTCTCTCTCTCTCTCTCTCTCTCTCTCTCTCTCTCTCTCTCTCTCTCTCTCTCTCTCTCTCTCTCTCTCTTTCTTTCTCTTTCTCTCTCTCTCTCTGTGCACCCAAACCTACAAACTTTAAATTGTTCCAATGCATAAGGTTACTAGGCAGCACACATGCTGCGAACAGCCTGAAAATATACAGCCACTTGCATGGCTGAATAACTCTCAGGATGTTACACGGCGCGGGGTCCATAAAAGGATGACATTATGGGATGTGACAGCATGGCGGTGACACAAAAAGCGCACCAAAAGCCAATTGTTTCGCTCTGCCGGAGAAAAAAAAAGCATGCTGGAGGTATATTAAAAAATCTTAAACACCACTTTTTACTTTGTTTACTGTTTACCTTGTTTTATGTTTATCCTTGTAAATTTGTAAACATTAGCTCGGCCCTGTCTGTGAACAATATATCAAAAATACCACACATCAACAGTTCTTGCTGGACTCTGGCTGGGGAGCAGACCTCATTACTCTTCTTGAAAACCTGAAATATGGAGAGAGGCGGGTTGCTCTTGGTCATGACTCAGCTCCTTTAAATGTGTGATCCAGATTATGAAACTGTCCTACAAAACTATACTTTTAAAATGTAAAAATACTTTGAAAAAGTCTTAACTAACAGAGCTTTTTTTTTTCTTTCAGCATGATCAATATTTGTGTCATTAATCAAAGACCACTCAAATTAAAAGTGGGTCTAAACTTTAATGGAAAACAAACAATCTCCTCTTAAGAAGTTAAGTAAAAAAATAAAATGACAAACATGTTGGGTTTCTGTTTTAATCGTATAATCGTATTTGTCACGGACCAGGAACGAACACGGGACCCAATTGCGTTCATTTTACTCAGCTTTATTTAGAAGGAGGAAAGGGCTTGCCCCCACGATCCGGTGATCGTCGGTCACGGGTAGCAGATCGCTGGGAACGCGGAAGTGGCATTTCCATGTTGATCGAAGGCAGTGTCGCGAGCGAGAAAAGACAGGTCGATGTCCGGGACGGAGGAACAAAAACATAAACGGGTTCAGAAAAGAGGTCGGCAACAGGAATCAGATGGAAAACAGGGCAAGACAGAGTCAGGAGTCAAAAGAGCTTGCCTTGCTTGTAGCTAAGGTTCGCAGACGATCTGAGAAATGTTGACAGGAAGGCGGGGGTTTAAAAAGAGGTCACCAGCCAATCAGGGTGCACTGATGCTGGCGCCAACAGAGCAGTCCCAGGTGCCCCGCATCAGTAATCATGACAGTATTGATTTATATATTTGTAACTCAATTGATTATCTTAAAATCTCCCACCCAATGTTAGTATGTCTTGTGGATTTATTGATTTTCCTTTTTTTTATTATCATCTGCTTAAAGCCCCAGTGTGTAATATTTGACCAGTAGATGGCACTGTATTGTCTAATGCGGACACAAACCATTGTCACAGATCACGCAGCAAGATGACCGACAAATATGGTAGTGACCTCTCGGTAGGGATTACACCATATAAAATGAATACAAATTTCTCGACGTGAGTTTTTTTTTTAATCTTGGTATTATGGTTCATGTGTTTTCAACTAGTATTCAAACCATTTTTTTACTGATGGAAATTGTATTTGTACCAGTAAAACACACTAACAATTAAACATGGTCCCTTTAAAGATGGGGTGCGTCATTTGTGTCCTTGAAAATTTTAAAAGGAGCTTGACAGAGGTTTCAATGATCAAACAAGCCAGGACATGGCGGCAGCGAGTAAAAAAGTCCCAAACTCCGTACGGCTCTAATAACTTATTCTTTTAAGTTATTATCAGTCCTGTTGAGCTGTGTTCAGCACTAGCATGTCATATGTTATCTCATTTTAGGAAAAAAAAGACATTACTGATTCAAAATGACCAAAAATATTAGCTTTGCTGTCAAAGATGAAGCATTAACTTTGACAATAAAATCTGTGGATTTAACTTCTAAAGTTAAAGCTTTACTTCTTATAGCAAAAAAAAAAACATCAAAAATGAGTTACTATCTCACCTACTTATTTATTTTGAAATAAATATATATATATTTTTTTAAAATTTTATATATAAATATATCAATACATATTTGGTAGATGTGATATATGTGTATATATATATATATATATATATATATATATATATATATATATATATATATATATATATATATATATATATATATATACTTTTTTTTTTCTTCAGCCACTTCAATCATTTAATAGTTCAGAGAGCGAATGACCCATGCCCATGTTGTCAGCAAGGACCAATAACAAATGCTTAATGCCATTTGGGAGCTCTCATCTGCTCCCCGACTTGAGCAAAATATATCTAACCTTTCAATCAATTTGTCATTTCGTCCTTTTCTACCGATTTTTCACTGTCCACTTCTCTTCCTGCCCGTGCAGCTGCTGGGATTCAATTTCCTCTGTATTTACTTTTCTCAGAGCATTGCTTCGTTTGAATTTTATTTAGCTAAAATCAAATTACAGGACATTCCTGGCATGGTAAGAGGCTGATTTTAATCACATGTACCTATAAAATGCATGAAGGGTCCTAAATAATAAAGTATTAGTCAAACATGTTCGTCGTCCCCTCTCACCTTCACTCCGTCTTCAGGATTCTGTCGTTATCTCTTCTACTCTTTTAGTGTCAGCTCGTGCATAATACGAAAATAACCAAGCAAAACGATCACCCGAACGACTCATAATTAATCTATTACCATCTTGTAATTCACAGCTACACACTCACGAACACATTTTTTCACGCGCACTCAGGAACAAGAAGAAAACGAGGTTGTGTTCAGAACTAATAAGAGCGTAAGCAATAATTTGACTTTCACACTCTGTTATCTGAGCTGTATGGGTTTGCAGCGGAAACAAATTCAAGGTGTTGCGAGAGGACATACCTTCATAGACCGCCTTGAACCCCGCAGAGCCGATGGTGTCATCGGAGTGCAGATGTAACCACATCTGATTGGACAAACTCACGATGATGTCAGGCACACTGGACCCCGTAAGTCTGCCCGAACGCACACAAATAAAACACAGCACATTTTATTAGTATGGTAATTAGAATGCAAGCATGCATTAGGTTGATATGTTTATTCTGAGATGGAAAAAAACACTCACCGGGCCTACACAATTTCACATCGCAGTTGAATATGTAAAGCCGAATGCCCTTGAGGTATTTGAGTTTGTAAATTGTCGGGAGAAAATGTGCCACTAGACTTGATTAAACTTTCTGAGTTTAAATTGCGGTCACATTTGAAGTCATGAACCGAGTGATCATCTGGACAGTAATCATCAAGGGGGAGTCAAAAACGATGCCACACAGCATATGAAGTTTGTTCCAGAAAGCTACTGTATGCTGCTCCCAGCCAGGAACCACAAGCTATTGTTATATGCAAGGGGCACGGAATTCTTCTTGGGTCACACTGAGGAACAGATGTCGGTTTGATTAATATTGTGTTTGTAGAATATTAAACCTGTTGTTTTTATCAATTTCAGGTAATGGCCATTTTGCCAATCTATCCAGTGATACTGAAATCCCAGTAACTTAGGGTTTAGTAAAACAGCAGTCATGGCTCTTTTTCGAAAGTAGTTTGGCCATGACTGGTTGTTGGTTGAGCTCTGAGTAACATCTTTATCATATTTAATTTTAATCAGATGGCAATATGACTGCCCCATATGATATCATTTGGACTGCCTCTTAATTTATTTTCTACAAAAACAATATTGATCAGATTACTGTTTTTACGCTTGTGAGGAAGCATACACAATATTATTTTTATGAAAAACATTGGGTTAGTTCCTCTTTGATATTCAGATGGTTTGTTATGTGATGCATTTGAAACAAGAGTATTAAAATATGAATAAATAAGAGACATAACTTCCAATTTTTGGAGTTTTTGTTTTTACCAACTGCCATTATTCCTATAATTATCAAAGGGGTATTTTTTGTTGGTTTAATCAATGATCATTGAATGAGTCAACTCAATCATGACGAGTGCACTTACAGTAAATCAAATAATTGAAGTATATAGCCATGAATGGCAGTGAATGGAACCTGGAAACACCCCCTCTCCAAAAGTAAAAAAATGATCAGGAATTCATTTAGTGAAGTATTTACTTACACGTACAGTACCCGTCTGGTGTCTCCTATTTTCCCTCCATCACCCACTGTAAGCGTATCATAGCCTCGCTCCAGGTCAAACTCTTCAAATGACAGCTTTATTACCTGCAGCAAAATATGTTACAGTCGTAAACCAAAGAACAAACAAACTCGAAAAAACAGTTTGGTCAAGAATAAACCAACTCGATCAAGAGTGCTCGTGTGTGAAAGTCCGGTGTTCTGAGTTTCTGTGTTCTTAGTTTTACTTGATTAGAAAGAAAACAAAATTCGCTGTCAGATTAGTAGGACTTCTCTGCAAGGTAGGACGTTTCAGCAGAACCCCATCTTCATCCTTGGCTCTAATCTCCACTCAAACATGATGTAACTTGCCCTGACAGCTCCCTAATCACTTCTCCCGCTCACTATTCAAGCACATTTTTGGCTCTGTGCTAGTTGCCTCTTTTGTCACACTCCAAGCCATTTTGTAACAGCATTGTTTGTTTCCAGTGTACCAAACATGTCCCTCCTTTCACAACGACAAGTAGGCTACCGCCTGCTAAACCATTTTGCCTGTCGTCTTTGCTGAAGTTTCTTAAACAACCGCCAACATTGGGCCATTCTGTTTAAATCCTACCCAAAATGTATTTTGGGTTTAACACCACCTGCAAAAGTGGTTGCAATTTATTTTCCCCAGTAGGACAAGGTGAAATTGTTTTAGAAAACTCCAAAATAAGATTATTTAGCACCAATCTACTTAGTAAAAGATTAAATCGATAGTAACCCTAACACCACGTTGAAAACATAAAGGAGAGCTAAGGTCAGTATGCAATCTAATTAAACCGTCCATGAAACATTTGTAATTCAGCATAATGAAATAGATGAAGGACACAAAGCCAAAGCGCTTGCTTTTATTTGGCGACTTTCTCTTTTACAATCATCGTTCCCAAAATTAGTTCTGGAGGCTACGCTCTCTCCGATGTGCTCCCGCCTGCTGTCTAAGACAGACAAATTGACTGCTAAATGCTTGACTTGCAGGCACAGTTGCATGCATACTGCACAGGATCATCAATCTACCATGCGCTCTAAAATGCTGTAATACCGGTATTCCATTATTTGCGGCTAGTTAATTATTTATCAGCTGTAAATCATACAAGTGAGAGCATGAAAGATGAAAAAATTCTACTGTGCTCGGGAAACCTCAGAGAGAAGAGAACCGGTCGCAGCAACAGCTTCTGCTTGAAGATGGAAGTCTCTCAGGCAAATGTGGCTACGAGATTGTGACATAAGTAAATCATATCATGCTCACTAAACTCCTGTTTGGAGTCAAATATGAATGCTTGTTGCAGGCAGTCATCTTTGTTGACTTCTTTCTCTTTGGCAGATGACAGCAGCTATGGCCTCATCGTTGCATAACTCAATCACACCACACACCAAATGAAAGCGTTTTTTGCAATTATATAATTGGCATTTTGAAAGGATCCGGCAAACAAATGAGTACTTTAACATGTCAAAAACATTTTGCCTTCTTAAGACACATGGACTATCACTGCATAAGGCCATGTGTATTCAGCCAATAATACTAGCTCAATATAATGTGGAAAATATGCGAAAGAATGGGAGAGTTATCATCTGGTGGTAACCAACAAAATACATACTGTTAAAATCTCTTTCAACTCAATATAAGATATGGTTTTGTGGACTCACACAACACAGCATGACAAAATGAGTTTAATTCTTAATGTGCAATCACGACGCACAATTGAGTTTGGGGTTGTGTGATGGAAAAGACAGGGGCTGGGGACCTTTTTGACCAAATATATACATACTGTATATATATAGATATATATATATATATATATATATATATATATATATATATATATATATATATATATATATATATATAATAATAATAATAATATCCTTTGTATTGTCATTCTTTGTAACAATGTACACAGAACGAAATGTCGATACACCTGACCCGTTGTAGCGAGTCGATGCAGCCGCAGCCAACAGAGGGCGCCGCCATTATACCAATTAGGTATGTCTCGGCCGAGGCGCGAACCAGCGACCTCCCAGTCTCAAAGCGGGCACACTACCATCTAGGCTACTGAGCCGGTATATATATATATAAATATATATATATATATATATATATATATATATATATATATATATATATATATATATATATATATATATATATATATATATATATATGTATATATATATATATATATGTATATATATATATATATATGTATATATATATATATATATATATATATGTATATATATGTATATATATATATATGTATATATTTGTTTGTTTTTTTATTCTTTCTCATCCAGCACCCTCAGCAACTCTCCAAGTTTCTGTCTGTTTTGCATATCTTTAACACTGCTATCTGGCATGCTGTTGTGTTCTGTCTGCCAATATGACAAATATTGAAAAACATCTGACAGAGGCACACAGGAAGCACATCACAGTGTGGAGTCTTTTTTTGTTTTAAAAAACAGAAAGGGACACTGCGAGGTTTGTGTGGCAAATTTATAACAAGACATGGAAAAAGCTCATCCCCAGTAAAGTTGTAAACTTTATCCTGTTAATAAAAAAACAACAACTGTAAATTCATTGTCACTGTGGCAACAGAGCCAAAATGTCTTAATAGTTCCATTGCTGATTCTTGGGTTTGACTGTTTACGTTTGCTCTGTTATAGTTGTTGTGGTAGATGCATTTTTTTTTTAGAACTGATAATATTGTTGGGGATATAGCAATTTTTTTAAGTGATCACATAATATTGGATGCGGACAAAACACCGATTGTTTAATATTAGTGGGGACATCCATGACTATAGTTAAAAAAATCTTCAATAGGAAAGAGCACACAGTCAAGGTGTGCCAAAGAGCTGCCAGGAACTCTTCTGACACCATTTGCACGAAGATGAACGGAGAGCAACAAAGAGCTTTAATGTAACACCATTAAAACCTAATCATAGTGATTGACATTCATAATTGATGACCAGTGTCATTAGACAAGCTGGCATATTCAGCAATGTCAAACCAGCAGAGACCAAAGATGAAATACAAGAGAAGGTTGGGATGGGTGATTGGAGATTCGGCCACAGTTGTTTGTGTCTCGCAACGGGGGCTTCCTTCCAGAATAGACGGCAAGGTCATTATTAAACTGCCTCAAAGGTATTTCCCTCCCTCAAAATGTTTCAACTAGGGACAGAAGCTATAGAGCAAAATATTACACACACCGAAGGACTCGAGAAATGTAGTCTCAATGTTGACTCATCTAGCTTGGTTGCGGAAGATCTGTGACATTGATTAAGGAGATTAACACTTTCAAAATAGTGAATCCCATTAACAACATGGGATACCATGTCTCAAACAGACTTAGAGAAAGTGAGCAGTGATTACATCCAGTGTTCCCTCTAAGCTGCGCGCGTGCGCAATTGCCCACTGCTCGCACATTCTCAGCGCGCAAGAAAATCTAGCCAGCGCACAAAAATGAGGGCTTAAAATTACTAAATAAGAAGCGACTTAAGTCAAAGTTACAGTGCATGAAGGTAAAAATACACGAGTTCCCCTGACGTTGTGTCCTAAATGCTGTATTTTGAAGTCAATGTCGAACAAAGTTGAAAAGGAAAGTCAGTAGAGTTTGTCGAGAACCGGCTGCTTCGGCTCGGCTCACAACAAGGAACCGGCTCTTTCGGGTCCTAAACGACTCTTCAGGTTGTTTTTGCTTCTTTAATCCCAACATGACCAAATATTATGTAAAATTATGCACAAAATGATTTAAAGGGATGGGGGAATAGAACAAAAAAAAACAAATACCAAAATGAAAAAGTAGTGAAAAGCTGAGGAAAAAAGAAACAAATGGAAGAGAAAAAACAGAAAAACGAAAAGAAAGAAATGTAGGAAAAAAGTAAATAGAGATATAAAAATAAACACAATGAGATTTTTTTGAAAGGAAATTTTAAAAAAAGTAGAAAAAAAACATGGAAAAAAAGAAGGAAAAGTTTGTGTTGCATTCAAATAATTTCCAATTATATCAAGTGAATCTTGTTGCCAACATTGTACTTCCACTAAAAAATGTGATTAAGTACAGTTCTGTATCTTACAACTGGCTAAATAAGCCCCCAAAAATGTTAATATTATGCGACAAAATATATCAGGAAATAAAAAGAAATGGATATCTTGTGAAAGAATTGTAAGAACAAACGACATTTGTAGGCCGTACAACCTTTGCAATAGTACATGAGTCAATTCATTCAAAAGAGAAAAATAATTTTGCATTGCCGGAAACTCAGCAAAATGTAACTTGATGTCAAGTTTTGGACATGTTTGATAATTAATTATCTTGCCACACTTGGGATTATGGTTGCTCACTGTTGTTTCAAGAGTTGCGCACCGACTTTGTGTCAATGCTCAGACCGTTGGAAAATTAGAGGGAACATTGATTATATCCCACTTATTTCTGCTTAGAGGTAGGTGATTCTAGCTTTCATTTGTGTTTTTCACAGCTTGTGTTGCTGTCCGTATAGTTTTGTCCGGCTAGTTCCCCGTTAGCGTCAGGGCTGTCGAGGGCTTTCCTGTTTTGTTTTGTTTTTTGCTCCCAGATACATACCTGTCAACCTGTATGGTTTTGCTGTACAAAGTACGTTTTTTATGCATTTTAAGACCAGTACAACGTACAAGGAAATCTGTACAGAAAAACGCAAATTTGTCAATCGCATGCGTCTGCCGCCTGGGGATTTCCCATCATGCATCATTCTGAAAAAAAAAAAAGTGGTGTAAGATTATTTTGTATTTTGTACAGGAAAATACGACAGTTTGTAAGGGTATGGAGCCGTGGAGGTCGACAGGTATGCAGATAGCACCCATTGGGTCTTCACCATTTGTTGTTTGCCCGGCTAGCCTGGGATTAGTGACATTTTTGCCCTCTCTTTAAAATGCGTTATCTCCGAAATTACGCCAATTATAAATAAAGAGCTTGCATGCCAAAAAACAAACAAAAAAAAAACAAACAAAAAAAAAAAACGTTACTATTTCGTCACATTTTGCTTCTTAAAGAATTTCGGATTATCTTTAAAACATTGTGAATAAACATTTGTGATCAAACATGAGAGTTTAAGAGTTTCTAAGTTCTTATTGTGCCTCTGCTATCATTTTTTTTTTCGGAATAATGAATCGACAGTTAAAAAAAAGAAACAGATCATTACAATATCAATAATGAATAGAGCAGCATATAATATTAGGCTAACCTGGCCTAACTGAGAGCACCCATGTTTACTTGCTCTGCTATTGCCCCAAGGTGGCCTTTGATTTGAATAGAGAAAAAGCAACCAACGACTGTTTAGCAAAATGACTCTCTTGCCGAAGTGACCTCGGAGTGCTGTTGGCTGGAATGTACTGGATAATAAAGCGTAAAATGTGTCTGAGGAACAGGTTAACAACTTGGCCAGTTCTGATGCAACAGGAAATATGTTAAGCAATGACTCTCTTGGATTTGAATGTACTTTCCATAATGTCTTGACACTATCTAGAGAACATAACCCAGTTTTTACCGTCCTCTCATTGAAGATTACGGGCGAGGGGATGAAGGCGCCAGACAGAGCTAATTCCCCAAATTATGGTCTGTCAGATGAAAAATGCAGTTACAACCCAGAATTGCTAAAAGCTTTGGATTGAGATAATGTGCTAATTTAGGGTGCTATTAGGCCATGTCATTATGAGCCCAAGAAGTATTATTTACTTCACACTTTAGTGGTGTGTTATGATCAGTCCATGTGAGCAAACCACAATGGCGGTGTTGTCTGCCAGCAGTTTCAAAACCTTTTTGTAGCTCATTTATGTGCCATAGTTTCACAATAGACCAAATAAAATTAATTTAGTAAACTAGGATATTAGGGAATACAATTGCTACTGATTCATAGCTCATAAAACTGCATCCAATCAGCCATGTTGCTTGCACACTTGATGGGGTGAGGCAACCGTGATTACACTTTTCACACATAATGACTTGTAACCCACACACTAACAAAGCATAGAAAAATAAAGGGAAATGGCCCCAAGGAAAAAGTGTACCGTAGAAACATTAAACACTAAGAAATGGGAGAGTTTGTTTGGCAGAAGTCTTGTTTCACGGATCCGAAAAAAAAAAAACTACTTATGAGTGACCTCAAAAAATATGTCTGAAATCCAAGCTGTTGAAGTTTTGTTTTTGTAATTTGGCTTGGCCAGCAGCAAAATCCACCAAGCCTCATAAAATAGATTAACAAAAAAGGTGCTTTTTTTCATATTGTGGTGAAGGAGTTTGTGTGTCCCAAAGATACTGGGAGCTGTGTTGTCTGGTGGCTTCAAGCCGCTGGTAGAGGCAGCCATGACAAAAAGGTCCTGGGTGAAGGGCCAGACGAAACGCAGCTCATAGACCTCTTATGATGAGACGAAACATTGGGATACAATTTCCCTTTGCCCGGACAGTGGTAATCGGGCCCCCCATTGGAGCAAGCCCTGGAGGTAGGGTCCGCTGGCAAGTACATGGTGGCCGGACCTACGCTCATGGGGTTCACCTTGGCTTATCCCAAACAGATGACGTGGGTCCATCTTAAAAGTAGTGCCGGGTGGTAGCCAAAGGAATGGTCCTTGGCGCAATAATCCCCAGCTAAGATGGCTTTTGGGACATGGAATGTCACCTCTCTGGCGGGGAAGATGCCCCTAATGAGGTTGAGACATTACGACGATATTCAATCAGACTCACCTCCACAAACATATTTGGCTCTGGTACCACTCCTCGTGAGAGGGTCTGGATTCTCTTCCACTCTGGAGTTGTGGTAAGAGATGCTGTCAAGATGTAGAAGGAGTCTCTTCAGGCTTTCCTGACCTGTGGGACTCTGGCAGGTATCAGCTGTCCAAGTGGAATGGGGCTTAGATAGTTGCCGAAGAAAAACTCGAGCATGAAAGGACTTGGTGAGGCCATGGAACGTGACTTCTAAAAAGCTTTGAGGAAATTCTGGTCCAACATCTGACCTCTTAGAGTTCAAGGTAGATAAGACTCTGCAACATTGCATGGACACTGTGTACAGTATGACTGGACTGGTAGACTGGTTGTGGTGGTCCCCATTTTCAAGAAGGGTGACCATGGTTTGTTTACCAACTACAGGGAAATCACACTTTTCAGCCGGTTGTGGTAAGGAAGGAGATGAGCCAAATGGCTATTGCCGCCATGACCCAGCCCCGGTTGAGTGAAAAATAATGGATGGATGGTTGGATGGATGGATATTAATCTGAATGCACAGTATAGACTTGTATGAGAAACACATGAAGTTTTAAAAATGGATTAAAACCCATAGAATGTTAAGACTTGGACAACGATTTTAACCCAAAAATCATACTGTTATGAAATACTTTCCAAAGTTTTGACATAGTCTAGTAACTTGACTTTAATCTTATATTAAGATAGATATAAAGCAAATTAGTTGAAATATGTATTCATGAATTTAATAAAGCAACAGCACGTAATTGTTATTGTGGAGCTGGTCATTCCTAAAGCCTAATTTTATGTTTTTTTTATTTTATTCTAAGAAGATATAATATTTCAAAAACAGAACAAATATCACAAAATTGAGAACAATTTTCCCTGAATGGGAAAACAATCTATATTTGGTAAGTGTTGTCTTATTCAGGTTTCTGTTGTCTTGTTAGTGTGCATTGATATATCGGTTTTCCTTCAGTTCTTGCCTTAATTTTTGTCTGGTTTCAGTCTGTGGTTATGTCCTTGCAATGCATCAGTCCTTTGATTCTTAGTTTACGGTATTTCTAAGCACACCTCTGCCTTCTCACTGATTGTGTCGCACACAATTTCAGTTTGCCTTCTATCATTGTATTGAATCAAACGTTAAGAATTGCAACAACATTTGTTTTTTTTTCGGTCACTGTGTTAAACGTGTGTTTGGAAGAAAAAAATTGAAAAGCTTTCTGACCTGTGACAAGAGTGAGAAAATAAATGATCCATGAAAGAAAATGACCAAATGTCGTATAGTAGTACACCACACACGCGCATGGATATGTATTCATTGGAAAAAAGGTAGTGATGATTAGCTAGCTAATGAGTTACGCTGGTGAGCAGTCAAGCGTGGCTCAGACTTAAACAAAATAATTATCTTCTTGATACTGATGAATCCACATGGAGGTCGCGCACAAACGTGCGTTCACACATTTGCAGAAGTTACTTTGTACCTATGTTTTATTTTTTAAAATGATTTTACACATTTTATGAGAAATGCAAATTCCATAGTTGTAGCCATCTCAGCTAACTTAGAATTAGAGTTTTCTTTATTGTCATTTATAACCAGAGTTGGGAAAATGACTGAAAAACATTAATTAGTTAAAGTTTCAAGTTTTGTAGTTATTTCATTTTGCCCCCCAGATGACATAAAAAGTAGCGTTTTACTCTGACCCCCTTACTTCAGTATTATATTCATTGCTGTAAATTCGGTTCTGGTGTTAGTTTATACGGTAAGTAAAATATCTGCACGAGGATAAATTCAGCTGTCTTGTTTTTTGTGCTTGAGACGACACCACCATCACTGTATTAAATCAACCACCCACTATTATTGTTTTGTTGGTGACGGATTAGGGTTGTGTTTGACAATATGAGTAATCCAGAATTATTCAGATGTCGGACAACATCTACATTAATTATCCAGATTTATTTACTAACACAGTAATGCTCCATATAGTGAAAACAATTGTTGAATTGTATTAACGCTTTACAATACTCGTTAGCGATAAAAGTAATTTTGTTTTAAGAACACATTAGTTTGTTACCTGTTGATTAGTTCATGACGAGATTAGACAGAAAAACAAGTAATTAGGACTTAAATAAATAAGCAAACATATTAACATGGTAGAGCTTCAAGGCTGCCCAAAGTCATAAGTGCATTGTAATAATAGTTCAAATAAAATTACATCGCAACAGTTGTACAATGGAAAAATACTGCGATAACATTAAGCAGCAACAAAATACAGAAATAAGTTGATACAAAATATATAAATTCACATTTTCTTTCCATAAGCAGGATACAGTTGGTAGATTTGTGTGCTTGTTTAGGGAGGTGATCCCCCGAGGCAAGATTTATTTTTTGAGCTTGAGAGCCATTAGCCGCTGCACACAAGCGTGCCGGCATCTCTCCTAACTTCAAAGCTAAATTGTAACTTCAACTATTATAAATCACAAAATTAAATTCCAACAGAGAGCGTTGCCAACTTTAGTGTTGTATAAAGTTGTTACAAATCTAAACTTTTGTATAGATCCCTGTGTGTGTTTGTGTGTGTGTGTGTGTGTGTGTGTGTGTGTGTGTGTGTGTGTGTGTGTGTGTGTGTGTGTGTGTGTGTGTGTGAGTAAGTGTGTGTGTGAGTAAGTGTGTTTGTGTGTGTGTGTTTGCATGTGACTTATACGTTCTGAAACAGCTAAACTTTACACAATTGTATTTTAAGGTTTTTGGAGTGATTTTAGCTAGGTTTTGTGTCAAGACACTGACAATAAATAACGACAACATTGATAAATGTGCTGCAATGCCACGCCCTTGCCAATACATGGATCCATGTTCCTCCTCCTCACTGCTCGACCAGCCTTCCACCTAAGCCAGCACAGATGGGGAGGATCACCATCCCAGCTGTAGCTACCATCAAAAGCTGCTGGAGCTGGGGAACCTGTGCTTGAACATTGATCATATGTGATAAGTCAAAGCCGACCCGTTTTTCTTGATTTGATCTCCTAATTTTGCCTGAATGTCCTGTTAAACCTTTGCCTCTCCACTTGCGCCTAGACTCCCTCCGCGACCCCACACTTGCCCCACATTCACCACCTCCTACTTCAAATGCTTAAAGACTCCTTTCTGACTTTGGTTCCCCTATCAAGGCTTGCACTTGGCATCATTATTTCAATACATGTCCCAGTTTGATTCTGTTTCTTGGGTGCCTGGCACATTTGGCTACTTTTTTTATTCAAATCATAACACGTGGCCAGGCATTGCTGGGTATTCTACTTGGGGGTCGTAGTTTTTTGAAATGTGTACGTTACAATTGGCCATTGGACCAAGCCGGTGCACTTATAGGCTTTCTTCGTCGGTGGTGAGAGCTGGTAAGACGTTTTTTTTTTTCCGTAGCCGTTCACTTTGGGCGGCCCTTTTTCAGAGCGGAGTGGAAGGCATACTTTTGCAACCTGTTACTCGGAGGTAAATGAGGGTATATTTCTGACACTTACGTCTTTTTCGGATAAGCCAGTAGTGATGGGAATATAGACTATTTTTATTAAGGAGCAGCACTTTTGGCTCGGCTTACTAACAACACCAAAAACCTCACCCAAGGAGATTGCTCGACAACTTCGGCTATTCTTAGCACCTCTCCCTACCTGGCCTGCTGCTGCATCTCACTTGCCAAGCAGAAGAAGGGCCAAATCAATGATTCCACCCTTACCAGAAACTAAAAATGAGTAAGGCAAGAGGAAGCGCAGAGAGGCATGGACTATTTTTTTTTTAACAATAACAAAAGGACAATGCCAGGGGTAATTTGTGTGGTAAAGTGGTTGGATATTTTAGCACATTTACAAAAACACAGACTCTCTTGGCTTTTGTTCTAAAACCGATGACGTATCAATAATTTCATATTTTTATACTGTCTAAATTGTATTTTTTTTATTTAAAACAAGGACATATTTTTAATATCTGCAATATTTGTGCTGGGTTCATCATAAACTAAAACTAATTAAGGGGAGAGGGTTCAATTATTCAATCAACATGGCATTCCCAAACAAAAAGTACTGGTATTTGATTAATGTACTACCATTCATTTACTTGGATCGGAAAGATAACAATATTGCCGGTATCGCCCACCCTTAAAATGGATAGTACAAGTTCAAAGGCAGGATATTTACCTGGGGAACACAGTTCACATCTTAGATGTGTTTACTCCAATTTTCTAGGCTTGGATTTTTGGATATTAATATGGAGGATAAAATAAAAAATAGATGAATCTGATTCTTTACATAAATCAAGTAATAGAAGAGCTGGGTCAATTCTCAAAGAAAACACTATACTATATAGAAAAACCTTGGCAACGGTCTTTGACTGGGCTTAATGCAATAATTATGAGCAAAGCTACACATAATGTATATATGTTCAAATGTTGGAAGCGGGGTGGCATTGAATATATCTCGATCATTTGAATTGTTGATTATTTTTCTAAAGGTGGGGTGTCAAAGTCAACCATGCATTGGTTCTTAATCATTTGTGAATGTAAAGCAAAATATTTAAGTTACAACATGAGTAAAGCACAAGTCACATACAGTAAATGTCATATGACATTGGAAAAGATCAAGGACAGTATTTTTAAAGAACCTTTTTGTACTATTCAGCGCCTTATAGTTGTAAATAATGCATGGAAAAACTAAAATAAATAAATACTGTAAATACATGAACTGTATGAGAAATGTACTATTTAAAACAAAAACAAAAAAGATGTATTTCTTTTACAGAACATGAGGCTTACTGAACTAAATCGAACTCCGAGAAATTAGCATTGTCATTAAGGCCCAGATTAAAAATTGACTGCATAATCATCCCCCTTGAAATGCTTATTTTCAACAGATATGGTTTAATAGAGTACTTTTTTCCTTCAATACTGTAGTCGAAGGCAGTTTATACAACATGAGATTTTATTTGAATTCAGGACATTCAGGTAATGTGTGGAATAACACAGAAAGAAGCAACTTACCTGAATTGTCACAATCCGGCACTAAGCGTCCTTTTTCTCAGAGGGTTCCTTCTCTATCCATCCATCACTCTTTCCTCTCCTATCCGTCTTGACCTTACTTGGTTCAATCAGTCACTTCCTGTTTTAATTTTCTTTCTCTCAGCGGCGGTCACTTGTATTATGTTCCCTCCCATCATAACTCTCCCTCGTCACTATTTAAATAATCTGTTTCAATAGCTCTGAGCTAGTTTGTCACGTCCTAAGCATTATTGTCTCAGCGTCTTGTTATTCAATTGTACTGGACTCTTGATTGCCCTTCTGGATCGTAAGTACTGCTAGTACTTTTGGAATGTCGCTGTTTGGATTTACTGGGAGAGCAACCGCTCGCATGCATCTTAGCCTATGATTCTTGTCTCGCTACCTGACTTCCTATGTACCAAATCCTGCCCAAAATGTTCCTGCAATATATTTCCCCACCATTTCGAGTTGGTTCTTGACATAAATAGTAAGTATCAGTGTGAAATTGGTAAATACACAAAAATAATATTATTATATTCGTTTGACAGTCCAGTTTAACTCTAGAGTAGGGCTGTAACTAACGATTATTTTAATAATTGATGAATCAGTCGATTATTTTTTCGGTTAATCAATGAATTAAATGTAAAAAAAAAAACACATTTGATTTACCTCAAATTTATTCAAATATTGAATTTTTGCCAAATATTGAAATTTTGCACATAAAAAAAAATGGAGGACAAAAAGGTAGACTATTCAATAATATAAAACAATGCAAAGTTTTCTTCAAGTATCTTGAAAATGAACAAAACACATACAAAGGTGTTATACAACTGCAAACATGTAAGATACTTTTTCTTAATAAAAATGGTCTCGAGGCTCCCTCTGCCAGATCAAAGTGCTACTACGTATTTTGTCGCCGGCCATCATATAACTAAATGTGGTCTCCAGTCACACTATCCTGGATCAGAGTGGTACTACACGCATCAACATCACAACAAAATCAAGAAACTTGTATTTGCATATATATATAATAAATTGATGAGAACATTATTTACCAACCAATGTTTTTAATGATTAATTTTAACTGATTGTATTGATTCGATGTTGCAGCCCTACTCTATGGTTAAAACTTAAAAGTTATTTTATTCGGTGGGGATTTAATCTCTGGAAAATGTATGCTCATGTTTCTGAGATTTATGTACTGATTCACAGCCATACTTAATGACTCACCATATAGATTGAGTCAATTTGTTTCCATTATCTGTAAAAAGCACCTCCACTATCTTCTCCAGTCAACCACACTCGCACAGAAATGCTGCAGTTTCTATGCTGCTACTTACTTTCCCTGTAAGAACTTCGCGGGCTGAACACTTAGCCTCATTTGGCTCATGGAGACTTTCAGCCTCTTTCTTGTGTATTTTCTCAAATGAGCTCAGTGTCATTTTGCTCTCATTTTGTGTTCCCTCTTTTCACTTACTCAATGTGTATCGGGCTAAGGAAATGAAGTGGGGATATGCAGATGATAAAGGAGTGGTGCAGAGGATGGAGGGATGGGCAGACGACAAAGGAGGGGTTGGAGAAAATGAGGCGAGTACATAGTAATGTGAACAGGGACGGGAACGAGTAAGGAGCAGGGACAGCAGAGAAGAGATGGGATATGTGATCAGACATGAAGAGAAGATAATAGTGTCAGGAAAGCTGTAAAGACTTGAGATTTTGTAGGCAAGGTTTATAAATTATTCATGCAGATACGACAATGACTCAACAACAAAGCTGCCTTCTCAAAATCGTGGAGGTGTGGTGACCTTGAGCTCAACAATGGAGAATCATAAGGAAGAAGGAGCAACACTTTAACTGGCTCAGCAAGAGACCATACTGATGTGTGGGTAGTGTATACCCGTGTTATCTTTTTTTCACAAATAATGAATGACCACCTAAGAGCTGCTATAAATGTAATCTTTGATGGGTCACATTTCAAGAAGGCTAATCATACTTTAACTCGGGAAGGGCCAAAAGTTTCTGCAGCTTTTGTGATTAACATTCCACGATACTTTTAACATCTTTCTTTTTATTTTGATATTGTATCATGCACACAACATCTGTCCATAGTGCAGCACAGCTCAGGCCAGAGTGCAAAATAAGAAGTGATTAACAAAATTAACAGTGAGCCTACTGCAGACATGACATACAATTCTAAATGATGCCTAGATGAGTGGGCACTAAAGAGGCTGTCCTACCTGACAGGAAAGTTGTTGTGTCTAAACTGATTCCTGCTGTTACTGTAGCTAATTAAGTGTTTGCTTTAAAAACACTGTTCATAGTAGATTTGGGGGAAATACACAGTATTAAATCTGGATGAAAAAAAGAAAAAATACCGTTGGGCATTTTTGGCAAATCAATTGAAAATTTGGAAGGCTTTCATCATCTTATTATTGTTGGTTATGGCTCAGAGTTTAGGAATGCTCATCCCATCTTAAAATATCCGGATATTTCCACAGACCAAGTAAAAAAAACGATTTAGAAAAGTAAAACAAAATAAAACATTTGATCAATGCACTCAGTACGTGATGATTAATTTTTTCACACATAACTGTGTGTAGGTTAATGTGGTGCAGCATGGTGGCAATCAGTATTTGGCATTGCTGAGGTGCCATGGATGCCTAGGATACTTCAATAGCCTTTAGCTCATTTCCATTGTTGGTGCTTGGTGTATTTTAGCTTCTGCAAAATGCCTCCCACGTTCTCATTTGGGTTCAGGTCAGGGAATTTGGCAGGCCAATTGAAGACAGTGATGCCATGCTGAGTACACCAGTTACGGGTGATTTTGGTACTGCAGGAAGGTATCGAATCATGCTAGAAAATCTAATCCTTGTATCCATAGAGGTTTCAGCGCACGGATTTTCCAAACTCTGGAACTTTGACATTTATCTGAAAAGAGGACTTTGGACAACTCTGCAACTGTCCAATAATCCTTTTCTATAGCCTAAGACAGACACTACTTCAGGTTCTTCAAACACTATTGTTTGACATATTTTTGCATATTTACCCTGACATTTTTATTATCTTTTTTAGGTGTTCATCCTGGAGTGCCTAATCTAGTTAAACACCTTTCACTATATTATTATCTATGACAATAAAGCATAGTATAACCATAACTCTATTCAATAACAGGGTCTTTTTAAAGCCTTATATTTAAGAAAATTGCTTAACCAGCCGACATGAGTGGTGTACAATCAATTTATGAGGACGTCTTTCGTAATAACTCGTGAACAAAGACACCTCTTTCATTCATATTATGCGCCAATGAGTCAATCTACCTCCGGGTTCCTCAGTTGTATTTTCTGCAAGGGTAAACCCGGTGGCTGCACCTCACAGTGCTGTCAACAGAGAAGGAGATTCTCTTTGACATCCCAATAACACCCCAGGACGTCTTTTGGCATTGCTGTCATGTCAATGCAAAGATGTGTGAGGACAAAGAGAAGGAGGATCCAGACCCCAAGTAGTGTTATCCAAGAAAGTCATCCATCATCTCCCCATCAATACAAAGACAATTTCATCTGAGCTGTGGCGTTGCCAACGCTAAACCTTCGGCATCAATATGCTGCCGAAAAGGCGGCTCTCCTTTATGCATGGTGTTTGTTAACCAAGTGTCTTGTTTGCAGGAGAACATCTATTTTTTTAATTCACAATGCATTGCCATTATTTTAATCAGGGTTGGGTAGGGTCACTTTAACTGGATTACTTTCAATTACTTTTGGACTACTCCAATACCAATTATGCTAATAAAAGACAAAAGAAACTAAATATGAATAAAATGACTACATTTTGTGCAGGCTTGGAATACATGGAACGGCAAAAATGATGTTGGCAAGCTGTTTGGATTTATTTTCATGTTGTTTCTGTCGGATTTTATGTTTTGCCGGAGATCAAAGGGATCAAAGCCAGGAGAGAAAGCTTACCACGTGTTGTGAGTCATAATTTTATTCATATTTAGTTTCTTTTGTCTTTTATTAACATATTTGGTATTGGAGTAATCCAAAAGTAATTGAAAGTAATCCAGTTAAAGTAACCCTCCCCAAGCCTGATTTTAATGGTATGATGTGGTAATATAAATACGAATTTTATAAAATAAAATAGAAAAAAATCACATAATCTGTTACCTTTGAGAATTTGACGGGAAGCAATATTACAATACAGTTGTACATGTCCTAAAGTAAATGTTTCAACTGACCATTTATTTTTTAGCAGTGTAACCTTATGTACATGTATTAGTTATGGGGAATTTGGGTACCTTACGTATGTTCCAGACTACACAGGAACATGTAGGCTTTAGAACCATTACCTACGGTAACTGCAGCCTTCCCTTCGTACACTGGGTTTGTTGACTCACTTACAAACAGCTTCAATACTGCTCTAGTTAATGTTCTTGATTCTGTGGCGCCCCTAAGGCATACATTTCGACCTAAGAAGCATACACCTTGGTTTACTGAAGAAACCAGGTCACTTAAACAAGGTTGCAGAAAACTTGAACGAAAATGGCGCACTACTAAGCTGGAGGTCTTCCGACTGGCCTGGTGTGACAGCTTGCTGAAATATAAAGTAGCTCTTGCCTCAGCTAAAGCATCGTTTTTCTCTAAGATTATTGTTAAACATAAGAATAATCTGAAATCCTTGTTTGACAGAGTGGCGAAACTTATCAGACAACAACTTAACCCAAATAGTTTCACTTATTCTGCTAACAAATTTTTTGATAAAAAGATTCAACTAATTAGGAATGAAATTTTAAAAGAACGCTCTGTAACCTCCTCCAATCTCAAAGATGTGGTGGTGTTAGGTAAGGACCGTGTCGGTGGTTGTTCAGAAACATTCTCCAGTTTCAATGATTTGTCCCTTGATAGTCTAACACAGATCTGTTTGGGATCTTAGGACCATCAGTTTTGAATATTATTAATATATCTCTATCCTCGGGTAGTGTTCCTGTAGCCTTCAAGTCTGCCGTCATTAAACCCACGCTTAAGCGACCTAACCTTGACCCAGAAAGCCTAGGTAATTATAGGCCAGTGTCAAATCTGCCATTTTTGCAAAATTACTTGAAAAGGTCGTTGCACAACAGCTAAATGACTTCATGTCAGAAAATAACCTCTTTGAAACTGTCCAGTCAGCATTTAGGGCAAATCACTCTACTGAGACAGCCCTGGCTAAAGTAACCAATGATCTCCTTTTAGCAATGGATTCCGGTGCCGCATCAATGTTACTGCTGCTGGATTTCAGTGCTGCTTTTTATACTGTCGACCACAACATATTACTGGTTCGACTGGAATGCATTGGTATCTCAGGAACTGTACTATGGTTTAGGTCCTACCTGTCAGACAGGATGCAATGTGTTAACTATGGCAATCTGACTTCTAAACAATCTAATGTCCCCGGTGGTGTTCCACAAGGCTCTGTACTTGCCCCCCTTCTTCTTAGTATTTATATGATCCCGCTTGGTGACATTATCCGCAAGTATAATATTAGTTTCCATTGCTATGCAGATGACACTCAACAGTATGTGCCACTGGAGACAACTGGACATTTAAGTTGTAGAAATCTGGAGGCTTGCCTTACTGAGATTCAAAGATGGATGTCACTTAATTTTTTACGCCTTAACCCAGAAAAAACTGAAATGTTGATTATTCGTCCAGCTCACTGTTGTGAGTTGTTTTCAAACACTACCCTGAACCTAGACAAATGTAATATCACCCATAGTGACTTGGTCAAAAATCTAGGTGTTATACTTGATCCTAATCTGTCGTTTCAGTCACACCTGAAAAATATTACTAGAATAGCTTTCTACCACCTCCGTAATATTGCGAAGATTCGTTCGATGCTGTGCCAATCAGATGCAGAGGTTTTAATTCATGCGTTTATTACGTCTCGGCTTGATTACTGTAATGTATTGCTTTCTGGTCTCCCGATGTCTAGCATTAAAAGTTTGCAGCTGGTTCAGAATGCGGCAGCTAAACTTTTGACTAAGACCAAAAAGTTTGAGCATATTACTCCTGTATTGGCCAACTTGCACTGGCTCCCAGTTCACTTAAGATGTGACTTTAAGGTTCTCTTATTAACATATAAATGTTCGCATGGACTTGCACCCTCTTATCTCTCTGATTTGATTTCCCCCTATGTTCCTGCACGGAGTCTGCGCTCGGAAAATGCCGGTCTACTTGTGACTCCGAGAGCCAAGAAGTCTGCAGGCTCGAGAGCGTTCTCCATCCGGGCCCCGGGTGTTATGGAATGCCCTGCCTCCGGAGATAAGATCTTCAACCTCAATGGAAGTTTTTAAATCGAGGCTTAAGACACACTTATATTCCAAAGCTTATGATTGATGCCCACCTCATATTCTGTATTGTCCTGTCTTTTTCCAACTGCCTGCCTGGTGGATATACGAAGGAGAAGGACGATTTGGAGATGAGTCAGCGGACCAGCGCTTGACGTGAAGCATGTGAACGCCTGCATGGACCAGCTGGCAGAGATAGGAAACTGCGTCGTGGCGTCATAGACTTTCTGGACTAGTTTACAGGCTAGGGGCGTTGCTGCTGTCATGCACTTTCCGGACAAATTTTCAACATGTTACCTAGTGTTTACTATGCTTGTGTATAGTAATTCTAATTGTGATTCACCCTGGTCATCCTGGAAGGGGGATTACCACCTGTGAGGTCCTTTTCTCAAGGTTTCTCTTTTTCCTCACGCTGAGGTTTTAAGTTGTTCCTTGCCTGCATGTTGGTTTAAGATCAGGGAATTGTGTAATTGTAATCCTGTGAGGTCCTTTGAGACATTTTTGTGATTAAGGGCTATATAAATAAATGTGACTTGACTTGACTGTGAATCCTATGGGAGTATAAATGACACAAAGCCAAGTATTTGTCGGTGTAAAAGAAGCTAGCTCTCAAGTTAAAAAAAGACGGTCGTTTTCGGAAAAACATAAGACACTATTTACAGAAAAAACTGTTATACTTTTCGTGGGTTAAAATAATACTGGTTTGCTGTGCAGAAAAAGATGACCTCTGTTTTTCAATTCAGAAGGAAACACTGCAAGTTTCCGATGTCTTTGAAGCACAATGTGGCAGAAAATACACTTAATATTGTCTATTTTTGCTATAATAATTATACTTAGTACAACATATAAAAGATTGTGGTATTACGTGTTGAAAGTGATCTATCTGTAAAACCAGTGGTGAGCTTGTGCTGCTGCATCAAAGCTTTAAAGGAAAGTTTGATAAATAGTACTAAATTTTCTGAAAGTATCTAATTCAACATGGCGGCGCGCATGGATGCTGCGGCTAGTTGCTCTCCAGCTAATCTTCTACTTATTGCCGTTCTCTTGTCTTTTTTGCTTTCTTTTTTGGACACATGCGTGGCCAAAAATACAGTAGGGACGAACTTATTCGGTTGGTTGGGTGTCTAAATTTCGACTTTTCGGGCACTTTTTACACCGCCTATGATATACTGAGCGAACTTCAAAGAGATCCGGCATCCTTGTGGACAATTATTCCTCCTAATAAACGACGACAACGGCGCCGTAAAGACAGAAAACAGAAGCGTGGTTGCCGTGCGGGTAGAGGTGTGAAGCGTGCAAAGTCGAAGGAGCAGGAAGGACGCGAGGATGTGACTAATTCCACCATTCATTCCTCGCCGGACAACCGACGCTTTAATCTCAAGGCTCACGAACAGCCCCAACGGCGACATCTTTTGACGATCTCTACAAAGACTACAAAGACTTCAGCTAAGTCAAATGATTCAGCAAAGCTAAAATTTGGTCTTTTAAATATTAGATCGCTTGCTCCTAAAGCTTTACTTGTTGATAACATTATTCGTGATTATAAACTTAACTGTATCGGTCTTTGTGAAACTTGGTTACGCCCGGATGAGTATTTAGCGCCATACAGAACTTTCTTAGACGAATTTGCTGAACTTTTGTCTGAACTAGTAACCTATGCAGACAAAATTATAATTATGGGGGACTTTAATATTCATATGAACTCCCCACTCAGTTCACTTACTATTGCGTTTAGGTCTCTAATTGATGCATTTGGTTTTAATCAACTGGTTGATTTGCCAACCCATAAAGATGGAAACACGCTAGACTTGGTTCTGACTCGAGGAGTTTTAACCTCAAACATTATGGTGTTACCGTGTACTACCGTTATCTCGGATCATTATTTAGTTACATTTGAGGTGCTAACTAAATGTAGTGTTAAAAAAGCTGAAAGATTTAGCGGACGCAATATAAGCACTGGCACAGTTTCTGAGCTCTTTGAACTCTTTCCTGGAGCAGTTGCGTCCTTTCCTTCATACAATGGCTCGATTGATTCACTCATGAGTTCAATACTACCCTGACTAGTGTCCTGGATTCAATCGCACCCATAAAGCTAAAATCACGTCCTAAAAGACGCACGCCTTGGTTTACTGATGAAACTAGAACCCTTAAACAAGAATGCAGGAAATTGGAAAGAAAATGGCGCGCTACCAAGCTTGAGGTTTTCCATCAAACCTGGTGTGACAGCTTGTTAAAGTATAAAGCGGCCCTTGCCTCTGCAAAATCGGCCTACCTTTCGGAGGTGATTGCGTCTCAAAAGAACAATCCCAAAGTCCTTTTTGACACTGTAGCATCGCTTACAAGGCAACAGACTTTCGCAGATAGTTCGACGCACTCTGCTCATGACTTAATGGTCTTCTTTACTAAGAAGATTCAATGCATACAGGAAGAAATTGCTAAAGACATTATTAATACCACACATATTAAAGGGCTGAAATCTACAGATGCACGACAGGGTGGCTGTCCAGGGAAATTGTCCAGTTTTAGTGAACTGTCACTTGATGATCTCAAACAGGTGGTGAATGCGGCCAAACCGACAACTTGCCAGTTCGACCCGCTCCCAGGTTCACTTATTAAAAGTCTTTTTGGCGTCCTTGGACCTTCAGTTCTAAATATTATAAACATATCACTCTCCTCAGGTGTAGTTCCAGCAGCTTTTAAGTCCGCCGTTATTAAACCCACACTGAAACGACCCAACCTTGATCCAGAAATCTTAAGTAATTATAGACCTGTGTCAAACCTACCTTTCCTTTCTAATGTACTTGAAAAAGTAGTGGCACAGCAGCTGAATGATTTCATATCCGAGAATAACCTTTTTGAATCTATGCAATCAGGATTCAGGGCTAACCACTCTACTGAGACAGCTCTGATCAAGGTAACAAATTATCTCCTACTGGCAATGGATTCTGGCGCTTTATCACTTTTGCTGCTGCTGGATCTTAGTGCTGCTTTTGACACAGTGCACCACAATTTCCTACTAGAACGGTTGGAAAAATGGATTGGTCTCTCAGGAACCGTCCTCTCGTGGTTCAGATCCTACCTCTCAGATAGGACGCACTGTGTTAAATATGATGAAATGACATCTGAGCCCTTTAATGTTACCTGTGGTGTTCCGCAGGGTTCAGTGCTTGGCCCCCTTCTTTTCAGCATTTACATGATTCCATTAGGTTATATTATTCGCAAGTACAATATCAGCTTCCACTGCTACGCAGACGACACTCAACTATATCTTCCGTTGGAGAAATGTCCCACACTAAACTGTGGAAATTTGGAGGCCTGCCTCATTAAGATAAAAGAGTGGATTTCCCTCAATTTCTTGCGTCTTAACTCTGAAAAGACCGAAATGTTAGTCATTGGTCCATCTAAATGCCGTGACTTATTCTCAAAAACTGCTGTGAACATTGACAAATATCACATCACACAGAGTGACTCAGTTAAAAATGTAGGTGTAATATTTGACCCTGATCTATCCTTTGAAATGCATGTAAACAAAATTACTAGAACCGCTTTCTTCCATCTTCGTAACATTGCTAAAATCCGTTCAATACTGTCTCAGTCGGATGCGGAAATTATAATTCATGCGTTTGTTACCTCCCGTCTCGATTACTGTAATGCACTATTCTCTGGTCTCCCAAAAACTAGAATCAAGTCTCTTCAGCTGGTACAAAATGCCGCAGCGAGGCTTTTAACTAGGACAAAAAAGTACGATCACATAAGACCGATTTTGGCTAACCAGTTAGCCTAAGATGTGATTTCAAGGTTCTCTTAGTATTATACAAAATCATACATGGACTCGCTCCCTCTTATCTTTCAGATCTGATTTGCCCCTATGTCCCGGTCCGAAGCCTACGATCTGAGAGTGCCGGTCTTCTGGTAATCCCAAGAGCAGTGTTCTGCTGGTTCGAGAGCGTTCTCCATCCGGGCACCGGTGCTGTGGAATGCTCTTCCCCCTGAGATCCGATCTGCAACCTCAGTGGAAATGTTTAAATCTAAGCTTAAAACTCACTTCTACTCCATAGCATATGAATAACCTATTCTTCTCGTTGGCTGAAAAATAGTCTGTGTAATATAGTGTAATAATCTGTGAAGCCCTTTGAGACTCTTCGTGATTTAGGGCTATACAAATAAAAATGAATTGACTTGACTTGACTTGACTTTCACGACACACCAGATAAAGCCAAAATAATTCATTTAAAATAACTACAATAACTGAATGCACTCTTGCTTTTTAATTCTTTCATTACCATCTGGATCCTTTGGGATTTAATAACAATTGTTCCCCAATTTTCGTACATACATTGATCTTGCCCATTATAGGAATAGTTGCAATTGGGCCATATTAAGACCTTACACAATGTGAATGTTATTTAAATTATATCCCATTTCCAAACCAATTACTTTCAGTCAACAGAAGAAATTGGCCCGGCTGTTAAAATTTGGCTGGTGCTTATAGTATGAGTGACATTATAGGATTTGAGATCAAGGTCGTTAAGTGACGTTGAAAATGAAAAAGAGATACTCACCTTAGCAGAATCCAGGGCAGTTATTACCCAGACACAGTGAGCATTGTTCTCATACTGGACAGGGTAGTTTGGAGATGTTATGATCCCTCTGGGGCCCCGCAGATTGCTGCCACAGGTGCGAGCTACAGGCAGAAAAAGACAATAAACACATCATGTCACATAAATGAAAAAATATATTGGAAATGTTTGGCAAAATATTGCTTTGTTTTCAAGGACAATAATAATACACAATTTGTATTCTTACACTAAAGGAGTGTAATGAAAAACAGGTCATCGCGCCAACTGAACAAACCATTTGCTATTCCAATTTCATAAAGTGTCAAAAGAGGTGAGTAATGGATTAAATACAGTACATGATTAGGGTACAACAATGCAATTGTGTTCCGTATTTGTTACAGAAAAAGAGATGTGATCAAATTAAGGTATTTGTTAAAATAAAGATTAATTTACATAATTACAATTGTATTTCTAGGTATATTTACCCATACACAATGCACCGGTAAAAAAAAATGAGTCTATCATAATTTCAATCACTGACACTCAAGAGACAGAGAGAGATGAGCTTTACACACGATATGTGTGCACATCACAGTAACGTCCTTATCGGTTTCTTAGTTTGTACAGACGGCTAACTTTTACGCTTGTGTTGCAGGTGAAAGTCCTTTTCTTTTTGAACTTTACCTTTTTATAGCACTCATTTTGGAGAATTTGCAAAAGCCTGCAGCTTAGTGAGGCCGCTTGCATTTGTGTGCGACTGTACGTATTGCTCGGCAGGTGCGTGATAGTGATGCGTTCAGGAATATTTGGAAAATTTGATTGAGTGTCTTCTTTTTTCTTTTCCATTTAATTGTTTTTTTAAAGTCACTACACGGTTGCTGTATTGCAATGTTGTGAGAATGTTTTACTTGGCCTAATACATGTGAATGCAAAACTTGAAAATGGACACAAGACCTCCCAGGTTGTCTTGGAAATTTAGAAAGTGTACACTGGGTGCATTTAAAACAATATTAGGTTAATAATACACTCTTACTGTGAACGACAAACACAGCATATCTTGTCTGTAATGAGAAAGAGAAAATTTTACTTTAGCTTAATGATCTATAAAACATGGTTGACGTTTGAGCACTAGTTTGTAGGACTACAAGCAACTACCTGACCTTCGTTTCCTCCAATCATATTTCAAGGTTACATTGTTTATGTATCCTAAAGAAAATATACTAGTTGTGGTCATATTGTGTTTTTTTTAAAGCATATTTGGTATTTCAGTAATCAAAAAGCAATTGAAAGTAATGAAGTTGCATTACTGCAACATTGTAGATTTTGGATTACCATAACCATTACATTTTTCAGCAAGTAATTAGTAACTGTATTGATTACATTTTTAAAGTAACTCTCCCTCGCCTGTGTTTCCAATAATAGTTAGACATTGAACAGATATGATGATTCTTAACTGTTTGGAATAGAAAAAATAAAAATAAAACAAATACTAGCAGGGACATGTGTATACATATTTATATATATATATATATATATATATATATATATATATATATATATATATATATATATATATATATATATATATATATATATATATATATATATATATATATATATATATATATATATATATATATATATATATACTGGACTGTCTCAGAAAATTAGAATATTGTGATAAAGTTCTTTATTTTCTGTAATGCAATTAAAAAAACAAAAATGTCATACATTCTGGATTCATTACACATCAACTGAACTATTTCAAGTAATGAATCCAGAATGTATGACATTTTTGTTTTTTTAATTGCATTACAGAAAATAAAGAACTTTATCACAATATTCTAATTTTCTGAGACAGTCCAGTATATATATATATATATATATATATATATATATATATATATATATATATATATATATATATATACACAGCAACCGGGTAATGACTTTTTTATATATATACCCCAGCCATATCCCCCTAGTGGGAGGTGGCTAGAGTCTCATCTCATCTCATCTCATCAGCTGCACCGCTTTTCCTCAGTAGAGTCGCGGGGGTGCTGACCCCAACCCAGCAATCATCGGGCAGTTGGCAGGGGACACCATGAACTGGTTGCCAGCCAATCGCAGGGCACACAGGGACAGACAACTCGCTCGCTCATTCGCATCTAGGGACAATTTGGACTGGCCAATCCACCTGAAATGCATGTTTTTGGAATGTGGGAGGAAACCGGAGTGCCCGGAGCAAACCCACGCAAGCACGGGGAGAACATACAAACTCCGCACAGGAGGTCTGGTAGCTGGATTTGAACCCACACAGGAGGTTCCCAAGACCATAAAACTGTGTCGCACACGCGCTAACCACTGTGCCGTCTTGCTGCCCATGGCTAGAGTCATTCTCTCTTTTTTGGGAGATTAATTCAGAGGAGGGGATTCCCAGCCCCCTCGCTCAACTCAACTGAGGTGTTGGGAGTCATTAAGTGACCAAACCCCCCAATTCCAACCCCTAATGCTGAACGCCAAGCATGGAGGCAACGGGCACCAATGTTTAAGTCTTAAGGCCCGGTCACACAGCCTTTTGTGTCTGTATCGCGGGTAAAATTTTGCAATTGGTTTTTGCCCGTGGTTGCCCGCGGTGAAAAATGTGCAAAATTGGCCGGCGACTGTTCCGCGTCCTTCCGGCGACTGTTCCGCTTCCTAAAGGCCCGGTCAAACAGTCTTTCACGGGCGTATCGAGGCTGAATCACGGCCAGAAATTTCTGCCCGTGAAGCAGACGCGGTGGAAAATGTGCAAATTGGCTAAACCCGCTGTTTACCCGTGGTATGCCCGCGAAACAGACGCCGGCGACTGTTCCGCGTCCTTATCGCGGGTAACCGCGGCTGCATCGCGTTTGACCGTGCTTACACGCGGTACAAACGCTAATGCACGTGATAACACCGCAATACAGGCGCAGAACAAACGTGCTATGACCGTGCTCCACCCGCGATTACCCGCTAAAAGCCGTAGCACGTTCGTACCGCGTCTTTACCTCTTGTGTACCACGTGTGCCGCCCGCGGTTACCTGTGGTCTAAAGTTTTGAGCAGCGAAAAACTTTCGCGCGGCCGACCGCGTGTGAATTTCTCACCGCGTGTAAAGCACGGCTGTATCTCGTCTGTATCGCGATCTCAAAAGCGTCCAACAGCGTCCAACAGCGTCTGCTTCACGGGCAGAAATTTCTGGCCGTGATTCAGCCTCGATACGCCCGTGAAAGGCTGTGTATGACTCGGCCGAGGCTTGAACCACAACCTCCCAGTCTCGGGGCGGCGCCATACCCCCAAGGCCACCGAGCTTCACTTTGGACAACTGTGCAATCTAGTGGTCAAATATTACTCAACGGGTTTTTAAACACTAACACTAGAATGTAACATTAAAACTGATTCTTTGCTAATAACATTATTGTAATATACCTACAAAAAATAATTCAGTTAAAAAAAAAAAAAGATGTAATACGGCAGCACAGTGGGTAGAGCGTGTGTAGCACAGTTCTGATGTCATGTCATCGAACCTTGGGGTGAGTAAGATGTAGTGTAAGAGGTACAAGTGGAGTTTGCCTGTTCTGCCCCTGCTTGCGTGGGTTTCTTCCGGGCACTCCGGTTTTCTCCCACATTCCGAAAACATGCATGTCAGGTTAATTGGCTGGTCCAAATTATTCCTAGGTGTGAATGTGCGAGTGCTTGTATGTCTCTGTGTGCCCTGCAACTCGCTGGCAACCAGTTCAGGGTGTCCCCTGCCCACTGCCTGAAGATAGCTGGGATGGGCTCCAGCAACCTTGTGACCCTACTGATAAGCGGTGCAGATAATGAAGTAATGAATGAATGATATAAATACTAGGCAAAAATATAGAAAATTTTTATAAAAATTGTAGTTATTATGAAAAGCATAGGTCAATGAATATGTATTTATTTTGCATAATAAAATAGTGGAGTATCTTGCTGCTACGCTGTGCTTTGTGGCACCCGTTTTTAATCACATTAGACAACTGTGCAATCTGGTGGTCAAATATTACACAACGGGGTTTTAAACACTAACACTAGAATGTAACATTAAAACTAATTCTTTGCTAATAACATTATTGTACCCATTAGTTTTGAATGTGTACAATTAAGAAAACAAACAACAAATTTGTACAGGTAAATTTCAAATTGGACTCAACACAGCTATTCAACAATGTTTCAATTTCTATAACAAGATTTCTGGCGTGTTTTTTAATTTAAAATAGAACTGAGATGATATTCACTACTGAAGACAGTGCAG
Organism: Urocampus carinirostris; assembly: GCF_059441175.1. Taxonomy (NCBI): domain Eukaryota; kingdom Metazoa; phylum Chordata; class Actinopteri; order Syngnathiformes; family Syngnathidae; genus Urocampus; species Urocampus carinirostris. The sequence continues at coordinate 44,236,810 of NC_142352.1, forward strand.
AGAATAAAAAAGAAGCAAGAGGAATTGAGTGACGTAGGCAGGGCAGAAAGGTTAGAAAGAGACGGAAAAAGGACTGAAAGAGAAGACGACTTGAGGATGAGCTCTGGCTGTTAATTAGAGAAAAAAGAGCTGAAACACACTGTTCTGTGTTGCACTCACACACACCGACACACAAACATTAACGCCTATTCATTCAACACATCAGCTTCTAATTAACAATTCAGTCTCAGGGGATAGCGGGCAAAGCTCATGGGCTAGAGTCCTCCGGGAGGGCCAACATCAGACCAGACAAAATTCAACTGAGCATTTACAGATAGCTTGGCGACATATACGTAAGCGCATCAAAGACAATACAACACCCTGACCTGAGGCAAATAGTTTTCATTGACAAAACAAGCTAATTAATCATATATAGTTTTTTATATATATATATATACATATATATATATATATATATATATATATATATATATATATATACACACAGTGGATATATATACAGTTCCGATTTGTTCAATTACCAAAATCATTTTAAAAATAATATAAATCGTTTTAATCCGTTCCAACACCCTGAATGTTTACCTTGAATGTTTAACGTAAACATAAAGCTAACCCGGGCTAATCGTACGTTCGCGTTATCGTAATCTTCAGTACGAAAGATTACGCTAACATTAACGTGTAAAAATAAATAAATCAGGTCGTTTACAAGTCATTTAGCACCCGGGTCGCCACAACAAGTGGTGAGCGGTTCATTGGAAAGGGGGCTGTGTACCAACACCCTGAATGTTGGGCTCCGTTCCAACACCCTGAATGTTTACATTAAATGTTTAACGTAAACATGAAGCTAACCCTGGCTAATCGTACGTTCGCGTTATCGTAATCTTCAGTACGAAAGATTACGCTAACAAGAACGTGTAAAAATAAAAAAAGGATAAAGAAAATAATTATGCATAGGATTTCTTACCTTTGTGGTGGTCAGCAGAAGGCGCAGGCGGACGGTGGGGAGAGTTTTAGACACACGCACACCTCCTTTATATTTTGCTCTTATTTCATTCTTAAATGCAATAGTTGTACGCACTACTTTTCTTTTTTCACCTGTGGCAACTTTGCTGCTTGCACTGACTTTCTTCGGACGCATAATTAGGGGCTAAAACACTTCGCCCACCTATATTAAAAGCGAAAGCAAAACTGAACACGTCCGCACGCGATAACAGTTGGTCACGAAAAGAGCGATCTACACCCATACGCCACTCAGCATCGCACCCTAGCCTACGCACTCACGCATTACCGGCGTTCGAACTCCGATTTTTTGACTGATATATATATATATATATATATATATATATATATATATGGGGTTGGGTCAGCAGGGAAACCCAGATTTACTATACAAGCATTATCATGCAGTCATAGGAGTCAGGTGAAGGCAGTGCCCCACCTGTCATACCTGTAAACCTCAGCCAATTACTACCTGTATTATTGATTGCAATTCCTCTTATTTATCATAGTCATGCACTCAGGTTTGGTGTCCTCTTTCCGCCACTCTCACTTGTCCTTATTTAGTGACTCACTTTCAGACTCTAGTATCCACCTCACACCTGGTTTTACTCGTACTGATCATCCTCCAATCACATACCTCACACTTGACTATCCAAATACTGTTTCCTTGGCTGTGAGCTAGTTAATTGCCTGTATTGTCACGCCTTAAGCCTTGTCACAGTCTTGTCATTATCTCATCGTACCGAAAATTTGCCTGACCTTCTGGACCACGAGTGCCTTCTGGTGAATTTTTGGACTGGTACTGTTACTGCCCGCTGGAACATCGCCCCTCGCCTGCCTCGAGGACCTCAACTGATGTCTCTCGTGTTCCAGATACCTGTTCTACATACTGCCTTGATACCTAACTTCCCATGTACTGCACCCTGTCCGAAATAAAGGCCACAGACTATATTTGTAAGTTATGGAAGGACAATAAAATATGTTTTTTATTTCCTTTGCCACACTTCTTATATTGTCTTATTACTCTGTAGATCAAAAGCTAAATAAGATAGACGTTAATGTGTCTGCATATCTCAATGTGCGTCACCAGACACAAACCTCACGCACATCATTGATATCCAGCTACTTCGACAAGCCCATCGGATTGGATGCTGAGGTGGTTCCAGGGCGGCCTAGGACATAGTCTCTCTATTATATTCTTGGTCAGTCCTGGGATGTTCCTCCTCTGGAAAACATCAGGGACTGATCCAGGAGCCAGGAGGCCTTCTTACCAGATGCTCAAGCAATCGCAACTGGTTTCAAGAGTAGTGACTTTACACTGAGTTCCTGATGGATGACCCAGACTTCCACAATACGCAAACGTTTTAGACACCCTAGGAGTCACTTGCTTTGGCCCTCATACCCAAGATCTTGTTCTTTCGGTAACGAGCCACTGTTCTTGACCATAGTTTAGAGTATGAACCTAAATCAAGTACTAAATCGAGAGCTTTACCTTTTGGCTCAGCCTCTTTTTCACCACAGGGGACCAAAATCCCATGCCCTTGTACCTCTTACACTACATCTTACTCACCCCAAAGCTCTTCGTCTACCCCTGACATGAGCGGCCGGTATCATGAATATGGGCGCGTCCCTGCAGCCACACACTGATTTTGCAACACAAACCAGACCTCAAAGCGTGGACAGTGTAATACAATTTGACACAAATCTTACAGTATGTGTCTGAGCGCAGGGACAGTCTGTCCGTCAAACCAACACACCCGGCTTGAGGCAAAGACTATTGTAGAGGTGTGTAACACCATCCCTTCGATACACACTGTCAATGTAGGTCTTTGCATTTGTGTGTGCGTGTGTAATTTTTTTCATGTGTATGCCATCCTTTGTGGTGTAGTCAATGCAACGGGAATTATCTGCCGGCGCGTGGGCACAGAGAGTCCCTGCATCATCGCTTTGACACTCACACCTCAACCAGAAAATATAAAATATATAATGTGTCTATAATATTAAAAGCCTTCACAACAATATTCCAATGATTATATCACCCTCTAAATTGATCATTTATTTCTGGTTAAGCCCATCCTCCTTTTATTAAAGGTAGCGTATGTTGTTTGAGGTGTCCCAAATAAAACAGGGAATATTTTCTGTACTAAGTACAGTATATGTTAACAAATATAAACTGAGGTTAAAGTTCCCTTGTACATTTTCCCCACCACCTATATCTGTTTTTATCTTACTTTTAGAAAAGCTATTTGTGCTGAACGAGAATGGAAGATGGAGTGTGACGTACTTTTTTTTTTCATTTTTGTCAGTGCAGCTTAAAAATGATGACAGTAAGCGGAGGCCTGATTCAATGCAGCCCAAATCACAAGCACTGCATAAAATAATTCAAGCACATCCAAGAAATGTCCATACTTTCACGCGCATCATGTCCACTAAAGCTACAATCGTGAGTCCAAGCCATGAGATGGCGGCAAAGAGTCAAAATGTTCCAAATTCCGTACAGCTCCTTTAACACATAATGTTTACAATTCTTCAATTGGAAAAGATAGTTTAATATTTACGCTCACTGTTTGATGGACTACAGTCAATAATGTACCACCATCATACGGTAATGTAATTTTTATCGCGATAAGAATCAAAGTTTATCCTCAATGTTAACAGCAGTATTCAAAAAAGCATCAAACCAATACATTTAATAAGCAACATGTTGTCTGAAGAAACTCCGCCCTAATTGGTCTGAGCTAGGAAACAAAATCCTACTTCCCGTATTTAACAAACTTTATTTAATTCAAATAATTTAGATGGAGTTAACACGATTATCTGCCATCTTGCAGCTACGGGTACTCATAGACCCCAAAACCTTATGCTTGTGTACTGAAGTAGTCTGACAAGGCTAGGTAAGTAATCTAGAAGTAAAAATGTGCACTTTTGTGCCTTTGAGTGACCATTGTTTGTATTCTTCTTTGTGCCAAGTTGTACTCGTTTTCAGTTGCTCCAGTACAGCGACATATAGTGGTTGAATATTACATCATGTCTCCTTCAAGCATAAAAAGGGACCATGATCACATCAGATCACTGTTTTAGCTGTGAAAGTTAAATACATTTGTTTTTTGTTCTTGGGCTCCACCTCAAAACCTTGATAGAATGTGCAATGCTAAACAGTCGGTACTTCTTACAGAAATGTCACTTTTCCCAGATCTCATTGAAATCTGATCTTTCGTTCAAGTAGAAGAGTAAACATCCCATGTATAGAGTGTTGAGCTATTTGGTCTTGAGTAAAGCCACACAACCATAAACATATTTGTGTCACCTGGCACGAGGCAGCAAGTGCAATTTCCCAGCTGTTGCTAGACACAGAACAAGTCCAGTAAATTCTGACATCAATTAAGGTTCTGAGGGAGTAACATGTCTGAAAACCCACTTCTGCAGACGGGCCTGTGGTCACTCCAAGCAGCCAGGGTGTCCGTCACTCTTTGACAGGTGATACTTTTGGATCCTTGAAGAACGTAGCTGTCATCACAGCTGAATTGGACACTGGAGCCGACTCTATTTCGGGAGACAGAACAGTAGCAATGTCAAAAACAAGTCATGCTATCTTGTTATGCTTGACAGCACCGTCACTTTCTTTCATGTGAGTTATGCGCGCTTTGTGTTTGTAGCTATACATGTATAGCTGTGTAATATATTTTCTTAGAAGGTATGGTTGACTGTGTTCATCTTGGGTAGATTATAGATCCTAACTCTTATAAATATAAATGGTCCATATCCATTCTGTGGATGATTGCTGGCAATTCCAATATTGAGTACTTAGTCACTTGTGGTTTTAATTCCAAATTAGTCTGGGACTTCCCTTTGCTCCAGCTTGTCTTCCTATTTCATTTTTTAAGAGCCTGCTATGTTTGCCTCTTGTCTCTCGATGTTTTCTGGGTTTGCTGATGTTTTTGAGATGCTGATGGCTAACATGTGAGCGAGACATGTCAACGCCACACCACATGACGTCTTGCCTGTAATGTTTAATGCCTCTTCTCTGCTGGAAAACAAGCCTTCAGCTCCTTGAGTAGCGACAACACGAGCTCCTGGTTGTTCAGAGTCTCCTCCGTGTTTTTAAACTCAATTTGTCGGTCAAATTTATCCATGAGCATGCAGAGTATAATAACTACGTCTGAAGTCTGGCTGTCAAGTTTGCAAGAACAGGTGATGAAGGTGCATACTAAAAGTGTCATATGTTAAATTTCGTTGTCACAGTATGTTAACCCATTTTGTAACAATGACAATAAAGGTCTATTCTATTCTATTCTAAATCAAGTAATGAGAATATGTGCCGCTTCTTGCTGTTTTACAGGCTTGCAAAAAATTTAAGCACTTTTTAAGGACTTTTAAAAGCCAATTTCTAACGTTAAAAAAATAAATCCAGTGTGAATCATGTGTAAATTTTTCATCTCGCATGCTTCAATAATTGTCCATAATCCTTGCAATAATATACATTTCCTAGTGCCCCGTTTAGGTGTATCATACACTTTTCGCACCCATAGGGTGAAATGATGCTACATGCTTCAGTTTTGTACAAACTAACACCAGCTGCCGTTAATCTTGAGGGAAGAATACATGCAATGGCAAAGTGAAGCTACCAGAGAAGAGTGTCGGCGTCACATTTAAGCAGCAGACCTGTTGAGAAACATGGCAACAATTTCTAGCATTTACAAACAGTTCATCCACAATGCAAGCACTTTTCTATCCTTGAAAACACAACATTACATTTCAAGTAATTTCAAGGATTTCATGCACCTGTACAAACCCTGGTTCTGGTTAAAGATTGGGGAATTTAGATACATATTGTCACAGACCAGAACGGACACAGGACTGAATTGCATGCGTTTCTCAGATTTTATTGAAAGAGAGTGAGAGTAAGGCTTGCTTGATTGCTTGCTTGATCCGAGGAATGACGGAGAGCAGGGGCGAGCAAGGCGGGAGTGACACGTCCGTGTTGGAAGAAGACAGGTGGGAATGGCAAGTCGTTTGACCAGGGCTGGAGATCAGAGGCGAAGTCAAGTTCATAATAGAGGTCGTAGGCAGGCGGTAGGCAGAACAGGCGTAGTCAGTTTCAAAACGGGAATCGGGCAGGAAACAGGTTTTAACAGGTACGGAGTCGGACAGGAACGCTCACTGAGTGAAACACAACAGTTTGCAACGATCTGACAAAGTTTGAACTGAAGATGGGGGTTTAAGAAGGGTGTGGCCACCAATCAGCTTGTCCGGGCTGTTGGTGCCAATCAAGGCGCCACAGGTGTTCCAAATAGGGCAATTATGACACATATGTGATAAGTAGTATTTTATTTAATTTGCACCCCATTTATCTTTTTCCCACATATCTGTCTTTTTTTTCCTATAACACTTTCTTGGAATCACTTAGTATTGCTTCACATCCTTGACACGCATGCACACATTGATAATGACCGTTCACAAGTGCACAGATTCCAATGATAGTACTTATTACATTTGTGCAGCCATAGTAACTAATTGCGGCGAACAGCGGGAGCAGGAGACTCTAGGATGATTATCATTTAAAAGTTTTCAGACCCAAAAACCCTTTGGAGTCTTTGGTAATTACAAGGTGAGGTTATCAGCTCCAGATGCTGTGCTCTGAAGATAATTGCGTCATAGAAGAACATCATGAATTGTCTCCTTTGCTGTTAGTTGACATGCCATGGAGTGTGTGAGTCATCAAATGACTGTGTTTGTTAGCCCTTCGTGTGACACTGCTTACCTTTTTCTGAGTCTGACACATTATTCCCTCTTGCTAGGCAGAGGGGGTATCACCTGTCTGGGCCGTTATATATTGGACATAAGTGCAAATTCCAACACTACTTTAAAAACGTACTTTGAAACATTTAATAAATTAACCCCACCTTTTAACCCCAAATCTTGATACCATAATATTACTTCAAGTACCTACATTAAAAGAGAAACGTTTACATTTATATTCTCCTAAAAATTCTCCTAATTGCTGTTCAAACTAATTTGAAAACCTAATCTGAATTTAGCACCCTAACAGGAAACCCTTTAACACGATTTTGAACCGATAGCTTTTACATTCTAGTCATTCAAATTCAAACTGTATTTATAACAAAAAATGAAACCAAGAGTCAAGTATTCAGACACCAGTTTGTTAACTACAAAAGATGAATAACAAATATTGTATTTTTGGCACTACTTGTTTTTAAGATGTTCCCTTATATTGTAAACTGTTAAAAATACAAATTTGGAAAAAAAATGTTTAAAAGAGACAATATCAGAATGCTAAATCAATGGAACGAATATTTTTTTTTTCTCACTGGCCAGGTTTGTTATTTCAGAAGTGGGTGTCATACTGGTCGGTAATGTATCAAATCATATTTCTGGAAAGAAGAAAAATAAACCGTAACTATTGAAGGTAAATAAGAAATATATAAAAGGATGACTCACTGGAAGGCAGATCCCATCCTCTTGCCATTTTCTGGCACTCCCGGATCTGGACACGTATCCCCGGCCAGGCCACTTTGACTCACTGATTAAATGTGAAATAAATTGAAATTAATACACATTGCACAGCATTTGGTCCACATGTTCCATTACATGAGAGCATACATATATAGGTAGTTGATGATTTTATGAACACCTTCTCTGACAATAATCTTGTTTTGTGCAAGTGTGAAAACAAAAAAAGATGGTGTTCTGTGCTCTAAATACTGAATATATATATTAAAGGTGCTGTCCGGAATTTAAAAATGTTTGATGCGATCTTCTGGCTTAAATCATCATTGTAGCCTTTTTCAAGCTGCTTGTGTGGCGTGGATAAGTGTGTGTGTTTGAAACATTTTCTTACTTTCAACATTTTAATGCTGAACTAACAGAAAACCACAAGCACTCGCATGAAATGACTCTCCTAACCCCCTCCGCGCGCTTGCTTTCCTCCAGCCTAATGTGTCCCGCAGTTGGAACACATACCTAATAAAGAAAATTTTCTACTTTTGACTTTTTAAGGACATCTCAAACAAAGCACACAACCTTTAACACACTTTTAAATGTAATGATAGGAATACTTTCTCAGTAAGCCCAACAACTTAGATTTTTTTCAAAATCCACTTTTACTCCATGTATAGCTAATATCCACATCCAGCATTAACCGAGCCAAAACGGAAATAGACTGAACCAAAACAAACCAAACGCTAAAAAATGTTTTTTTAAATGTAAAAAGCAATGCTTCCTAATAAAGAACATTCAACATATGTTTAGCATGATGAAGGCCTGCTAGCTACTATTTCCCTGTGTCCCATGGAAATGGGGAAAAAAAATCACCCCAAAAGCAAAATGCAAACATTGACAAAAAGCAAATGTGACGGTAGCAGTCAAAATGCATGTCTGCATCCGCCAGAAGTCTCGGTGAATACATTGTATCGCAAAATATCTTGTGCATTTAGTCATATTCGGAATAAAAAAAAAAAAAAAAACATCGTGTCGACCACAAAAAGAGTAGAGGTCCCCAGATAAAAGGGGAAGTGAAGGTTACACTTATTGCATGTGACTGCGTGAACAAGTGTGTTTTTTTTTGGAGACATTTGACAAAATATTTGAAATAGGATCACAGCTATTTAAACCACATCAGGAACGGTTTGGAAATATTATTGCACGGTGAGACGAGCATGCACAATAGCAACACCCATGATATGATTTCAGCCTTCATTCTGTTAAAAACGAGTTTCTCTGAGGGTTTTAAAATCTGAGTGACGCCTTTTTACTTTAACATGTCTTTGATTACTTAAATAGAAGACCAAGTGAAAAATACATCAATTAACTGTATCCGTCGATGAAGTGCTCCCATCTCATAAATTGTTTTATGTATTTTTTAAACCACCGGGCTCGTGGAAAAACAACCAATCAGAGACTAAAGGTGTCGTAAGTAAAGTAACAAAAATCATCTTAACCCTCGCCTGGTGCCAAGTTTGCCACTGACCCGTTTTGGATTTAAAATGCATAGGAAAACCACCTACAATACATTTGTTTTTTTATAATCAAGGCTTCTTGACTTTGTCAGGAATGTGTATTCTAAAAAAAAAAAAACAAGTATGTAAAAAAAAAAACACTACATTTATTAAAATGCTCTAATTGGAATCCCAAGAGCCAAAAAGAGATCCGCAGGTTCGAGAGCATTCGCTATTCGGGCCCCAATCTTGTGTAAAGCTCTTCCCCCTGAGATTCGATTTGCAACTTCAGTGGAACTGTTTGAATCTAGGCTTAAAACACACTTCTATTCTATGAAATATGAATAACCTATATTTTATGTTGACAATGTATGTGTATTATTTGTTATTGCAACATTCATTGCAGCCTGGTCATCCTGGAAGGGGGATTACCTCATGTGCGGTCCCTTCTCAAGGTTTCATCAATTTTCTCATGTTGAGGTTTTTGAGTTTTTCCTTTCCCTCTTGTAGGTTTTAGATCAGGGGATGGTGTATTAATAGTCTATGGTTTGCAATAATCTGTGCAGCCCTTTGAGACTATTTGTGATTAAGGGCTATACAAATAAACATGACTTGACTTGACTCATAGTCTATTGTTAGGTCAGTTTTGACCCAGCTATAAAAACAAGTTTATAAAACACTAGCAACAGCCTAAATTGAAATCATACGAGGATTGGACATATTGTGCGTTCATTTTAAGTAAAATCTTTGCAAAGAAGAAATTAAAAGTGCAACTTATTTGCTCCAATGCATCTTAACACCATACCTGTCAACTTCCACAACTCCATGCCCGTACAAACTGTCGTATGTTCCCGTACAAAATACAAAATAATCATACACCATATTTTTTTTTTCAGAATGATGCATGATGGGAAATCTCCAGGTGGCAGACGCATGCGATTGACAAATTTGCGTTTTTCCGTACCTTGTACGTCGTACTTGTCTTAAAATAAATAAAAAACGTACTTTGTACGGCAAACCCGTACAGGCTGACAGGTATGTAACACATACTTACGAATGACATGCAAGTTCTTGGAAGTTCTTTTGTTTGTTTTGGAACAGGTGATCAATCATCGTCCTATTTAACTGTTGTTTGTTTGGTTTTGCGAAGTTGTAATTTTTTGTGTGTTTTAATTTTATATTTGTGTTAAAGTTTTATCACTAATTTTTAGCCCTGTTTTTGAAGTGAACATCTTTGGTTGGAAACCGCCATAGATGTGTTTTTAGTTAATTGTTACAAAATAAAAAGAATAGAACATATTCAGCACATGGGTTTTTAATACCCATAAGTAATAGTTAGGTACCAAAATAACCTTGTATTTATTCATATATTCCCTTTTAGTTTCATTTTAACATTTTTTTTAAATTGAATTTGAGTGGGGCAGCACGGCTGCGCAGTGATTAGCGCACAGTTTTGAGGTCAAGGGATCAAACTTTCCTGAATGGAGTTTGCATGTTCTCCCCGTGCTTGCGTAGGTTTCTTCCGGGCACTCCAGTTTCCTTCCACGTTCCAAAGACATGGATGTCATGTTATTTTGCCGGTCCAAATCGTCCGTCCCTAGATGTAAATGAGTCAGTGAGTTGTCTTGGTGTGCCCTGCGACTGCCTGGCAACCAGTTCATGGTGTCCCCTGCTCACTGCCCGAAGATAGCTGGGATGGGCTCCAGCACCCCCGCGGCCCTACTGAGGATAAGCAGTGCAGATAATGGATGGATGAATAAAATTGAGTGGTATTCTGAACACCAAGAACAAAATAAGCTAAAACTATATTTTCGTGAATAAGGAAGACTAACAAGGTAACCAAGAGATCACAAACAATTGGATGATGTATTATTGTTTTGAGTGCTTTCGACAGCAGACCCGCTAACATGGGGCATGTTACCTCAAAACTTACAAAGGAGGAGGGTTGAAGTAACTTACAAGTAACACTCATGAAACTGTAATCAAAATGAGGACAATGAATAGGAGAAAGTCCGCCTTTGTGCTCTGTGACTTGTGAGTGAATCGACAATTAGCATGCGAGTTTGTGTGGGATATGATGCAAACAGAACACGCTGTCTTGCAGTTCCACCGAGGGTTTGATGTTCCTTCCAAAAATGCATCACACAATAAAGCACAAGCATCCCCCCAAAAAACACACTCTCCGCCACATTGCCTTCATCCCTTTCATCCTCACTCATGTTCAAATGACATTAGTTGGCATCATCTGAAAAGGTTCATTTGCCAAATGCAGCTCATTCAAACAACATGAGATTGTGATAGAGAAAAATAAAAAAGCTGGGCCGGTGACAAAATTTATCAAACTGACTTAATCCTGCATTTGCACTTAAAAGAGCGTCCAACATTGAAATACCAGATTAGGATGCATAATGTCGTTTCCGTATCTTCAAAGTGTCTTCACAAGATCTTTCATCTTTACAAACCTCAACTCTCAGGGAAATCATTGAAAGTGATTAATTTTCTCTTTTATTTTCATTTGTAAATCTACACTTGCTTGTATCTGTGCTTGTTTGAGAATAAAACATTCTCACTTTTTGGACAGTGGACCAGTTTTTATCTGAATAATTAAAAATGTCCAGTAACCAGTACCATCGGTTTCATGTAGGGGATCACACCCCTTCGTGAAACAAAACGGCCTGAGAAGGGATGGGCGTCACCAAGCTGTTTCTGCCCACACTACAGCAGTGCTTCTCATTGTTTGTACATGATTCAATTGTTTGTTTGTTTGTACATGATTCAAATTGAATCTTTTCTTCCGGCGCCGTCACGAATGGCAGCCACTCCAGCAGCTCCCGTGTTATTTTCGATTGTTCTCGATTGTTCTCAGCTCAGGGATGCTGCTGGAAATGTGAATTTCCCTTCGGGGATGAACAAAGTATCTATCTATCTATCTATCTATCTATCTATCTATCTATCTATCTATCTATCTATCTATCTATCTATCTATCTATCTATCTATCTATCTATTTAATGTCACTCTCTCCTAAGAAGAATAAATCCTCTCATGCCCCACGTGTCCTTGTTATGTGACCACTTCCTTGTTTGTTTGTTACATTGTATTTCATTTTGTTATTGAATACGTCCCTCTTTTTGAGCAAACCTGCCTTGGTCCTGGCCTCCCTGCCGTTGGGTTCACCCGTAAACCGTGACATTTAAACTACTATATATATCCTGATTTGTGCATATGTGTGTTTGTTTGTGACTTACAGACTCCAAAACAGCTGAACCAATTTTCATGAAAATTGACCAGTTTTATTTTAGGCCTCTGCAACTGTCTTTAGCTAGAAATGGCACCATTAACAAATTAATTAAAAAAATGATAAAAAACGGCCTTTGTGTGGTCTTCTTTCGTGGGGTCTGTAATGCCTCTGGTGGCCAAATTTGATAATGTAGCTACAGACCACTCCAAACAGCTGAATACATCCTTACTATCATATATTTTGCTTGTTATTCATACATCTGGAAAGTCAGACTCAGAAGCCTGATGGCTTATGGGCTGAAGTTTTCCAAACCCTGCTCTGGGTGATGCTGCTGCATGTAAAATCATTTTCTTGATATAGTGGTATATTAGAAAATACACGTTTACATGAAAGTTCATGCAGTTTTGCTCATTATTTATATCAATATTGTTTTCTCCTTAATGCGTGAAGTTACTTTTTTCAAAACTATGAGGCACTAAGTAAAACACACTGTCCCTTTAAAGAAGCATAAATGTGCAGTGTTAAAAATGAAATTCACCAAGATCTCTTCATGTTTTACTTATGCTGTTGTAGTCAGCCTTAGCTCCCAATGTGGCGAGATAAAGTAACACGTCTGTCACACAGTTTGTTTGTGACATTTGTGTCTGGTGTTGTGCCACAACATTTCTCCAAAGTAGACTGGGTGCCTTTGCGCAATAAATACCAGGAAAAAATGATTAGAAGAAGCACAAAGAGAGGAACAGCACTGTTTGACGGAAGATAAACGTACACATTGTGTAAGCCTGATATAATCGCACTGACTCAAAATGTGATTTTCTTTTTTTCAACACGCACTTAAGGAGAGAAATTAAACAGTGATGACAGTACACTAAATATGTTGAGCACTTTTGAGGGATTGACGCATCTTAATTAAAATACTGTGAGTACCACGTTCAAATATCTAAAGTACTACGAATAAAAGAAAAAAAGCAAATACTTTGGATATAATTACATTTAAAATCAGATTACCGTGTTTTCCGCACTATAGGGCGCACCGGGTTATAGGGCGCACCCCCAAAAAATTGTTTTTGGTCCTATATCTTCCACAGATAAGGCGCACCGGATTATAAGGCGCTACAATGGGAACGTCGACAAAACAGTCAGATGATTCAGTCAAACTGATTACCCCCTTAACATTCCCAAAGCTTGCAAAGAAGCAAATACGTGTCATAGACACGTGCGGATGCGGTGTCCGTACGATGTCACTTAAACGCGTCATTTCAAACATCATTCGGAAGGTTAAAGTCTTGGAATTCAAGAAATGCCAACCATTCCTTAGTTTCTATTTTCTTTTTCGCTCGCAACTTTACTGTGCATATGACAATAAACACTTGGAATTGAGTTTAATTCACTCAACTCATCACAGCAACATCAAGATCGTTCTAAAACAAGATACCGGGAAAATATAAAGCCGCATAACTCACCTAAGTTCTCACGTTCAATAATGATACGCAATCATGGTCTTCTTACAACCGTGAGTGTAGTAAATCCAGGAGAGTAAAATATTTACAAATACAGACTAATGAAACATGTTTCTTTATGACGTACTTTAGCAAGCTTGCTATTCAGTCATCTTTTTCGGCCAATTGCAGGGTTTGTTTTGGCCCTCTAGCGTATCCGAGGCTCCGAATAACTTCAGCCAATAGCGATCGATTTAACGGATGATTGACACATCTTTTTCGGCCAATTGCAGGGTTTGTTTTGGCCCTCTAGCGTATCCGAGTCTCCGGATAACTTTGGCCAATAGCGATCGATTTAACGGATGATTGACACATCTTTTTCGGCCAATTGCAGGGTTTGTTTTGGCCCTCTAGCATATCCGAGGCTCCGAATAACTTCAGCCAATAGCGATCGATTTAACGGATGATTGACACATCTTTTTCGGCCAATTGCAGGGTTTGTTTTGGCCCTCTAGCCAATCCGAGGCTCCGAATAACTTTAGCCAATAGCGATCGATTCAAATGATGATTGACACATCTTTTTCGGCCAATTGCAGGGTTTGTTTTGGCCCTCTAGCATATCCGAGGCTCCGAATAACTTCAGCCAATAGCGATCAATTTAATGGATGATTGACACATCTTTTTCGGCCAATTGCAGGGTTTGTTTTGGCCCTCTAGCCAATCCGAGGCTCCGAATAACTTTAGCCAATAGCGATCGATTCAAATGATGATTGACACATTGGTTAGCCAATGAAACGCCGGTATGTAAATCCCAGCATACACCGCGGACTACTCCACGTTCGGGGACTTTATATTCAAAATAGTGTGCAATGGAAGTTATTTCAGTCCTCTACTTGACACTGTTATACAGTATTTGTAATCCCGTTACATTGTGGCTTTTTGTTTGGACCGCTTTGCTTTTTTCTGAAACTGTTCAAATGGAAACGTTTTTAATTTCTCATATTGTTAAAATTTCCGTATTGTTAAATTAGTTATTTAGTAAAAAATGAAACTTGTATAGTACCAAATAAATGTGTGCTGTGTTCATCGTAATTATAAACTAACTGAAGGGAGGTGGGGTTAAATTATCAAATGATTAAGACATTTCCAAGCAAAATGTACTGCTATCTGATCCGTCTCAATCAATACTACCATGTATTCCTTGGATCAGACCACATGTGTCAAACTCCCGGCCCTGGACATCATATTCTGACGTTTTAGTCACTGTACCTATTCCTTCATATATGACGTATACTATACTACCGTAAATTCCGGACTACAGAGCGCACCTGATTATAAGCCGCACCCACCATTTTTAAGGTGACCTGCTAATTTTGTTCTTACACAAGCCGCACCCATGTAAAAGCCGCGTGCGCCCACATTAAAACTTGTGACACAATCACAAGTTTGACTCAGAACGGGCTGTAAGCTTCACAATTGCAACTTTTTGGTTTGAACAAATTCATTGACACCAATAACAGCAAACAAACAATGTGAGGTTTTAACAACCCTTCTCGACAATCTTAACAGCAATCAAGCATATTCACAATTTCGTTATGTCTGGCAATATGATGTTTTAACATTTTTTTCTGACATTATTAACATCTTTGTTAGTGTCAATAGATTCGTCCAGGCCAAAATCGATTGTTTTTTTGGTCTGGACAAATCCACCGTCACCAATAGCAGCAAACAAACAATGTGAGGTTCGAACAACCCCTCTCAATCTCAACAGCAATCATGCGTATTCACAATTTTGTTATATCTGACAATATTTTTTTTTTTATGGTTTGAACAAATTTATTGAGACTAATAACAGAAAACAATCATGACAATCTCAACAGCAATTAAACACAATGTGAGGTTTGAACAACCCTTCTCGAAAATCTTATTAGCAATCAAGCATATTCACAATTTCATTATATAACATCTTTGTTAGTGTCAATAGATCCGTCCAGGCCAAAGTCGATTGTCCTCGGTCTGAACAAATCCACCGACACCAACAATATGGGGTTTTTTAAGGGTTATTGATCTATCTTCGTTATTCATTATCCATTATCCGTTATCGGTCAGTTCATAATACGCTACAAAGCCTAGGAGCCCTGACACTTACTCTCAGCCAAAAGGCCAAGCTAAGGTCCTAGCCCTAAAGCCTTGCTGCGATCATTGCGAATGCACCGTTCCCGGAGGTAATGCAATACCGGGCCGATGCGTGGAGTGGACAGAGCAAGCTCTTTTTCCATCTCCGGAATGCAAAAATCAAAGGCCAAGCTAAGGACCTAGCATCAAAGCAAAAGGCCAAGCTAAGGACCTAGCATCAAAGCCTTGCTACAAGGCCAAGCTAAGGACCTAGCATCAAAGCCTTGCTACGATTCATTTCATATATAGTACACAAATCCAGAACCAACAATATGGGGTTTTGGGGTTTTTAAGGGTTATTGATCTATCTTCGTTATTCATTATCCATTATCCGTTATCGGTCAGTTCATAATACGCTACAAAGCCTAGGAGCCGGGACACTTACTCTCAGCCAAAAGGCCAAGCTAAGGTCCTAGCCCTAAAGCCTTGCTGCGATCATTGCGAATGCACAATATGGGGGGGTTTGGGGTTTTTAAGGGTTATTGATCTATCTTCGTTATTCATTATCCATTATCCGTTATCGGTCAGTTCATAATACGCTACAAAGCCTAGGAGCCGGGACACTTACTCTCAGCCAAAAGGTCAAGCTAAGGTCCCAGCCCTAAAGCCTTGCTGCGATCATTGTGAATGCACCGTTCCCGGAGGTACTGCAAATATTTGCTGAATTTCATAGTTACGGGACGGCTTTTTCTAACAGCCCAAATGCGGCACAGCTTTTTTTAACAGTTACGAATGCACAATATGACGTGACATAGTACGCAATTCTAGAGTCACAGTTGGCATCATAAATGTAAAATAATACCCGCAGTTAACATATGATGCAGACTTGTAAAGTCTGGGTCCCGTTGAAAGTAATCCAAGGAAACAAAATGTATATTTCCAAAGTTAAGGGTGGGAAAAATATATATCCACTATTGTCCGCTTTGACAACAGACAGATCTACCGGTAACTCAGCTTTACCCCAATTCCCATCAGCCCGCGTGTGCTCCGCCCCTTCTTTTTGATTCGTCCGTAGAACACATAACAGAATAAATCTCTAAAATAAATACATTACAAAAATATACAGTTGCAAAAACATATTATACATGGTTACACATATTTACGAAGAAAGACAGTACACCGAGAGAGTTTTCAAAGCTTTAATAATAATAATATAACTTTCATCCCAAACCGTGCCTTTGAAAGGTATCAACACGCTAGTAGGATCAGGCTCGCAATGTGTCGAACGTGCCTGTTAAAGAAAAGCATCCCGTAACTGTGAAATTCATGGAAGATCGTCCTCATCTTCCTCCTCATAACTTTCGCCATCAAGGGCGTCTTCCTCATTATCGGAATGTACTTTAATTTTACAGACAATGTATGCTTATACTTAGAGGTTGCAGTCTTTCTTGGCGCCCATGTTCTACTGGTCTTAATCCTACTTTTTATGCTCTAGCGCGGCTGGTGGCCGTTAGAAAAATTCCATAAATTGGCCACTTCACTGAATAAGCCGCAGGGTTGAACATTTGGGAAAAAAATAGCGGCACGTAGTCTGGAATTTACGGTATATACCAGGGGTCGGGAACATATGGCTCGCGAGCCATGCTATGAGTACCTATGGCTCAGAGACAAATTTAATTGCATGCAAATTTTCTCCATCTCATTCAAAACTTGAGCAATTGATCCTGTTCAGATACACACAAAGCCAAACCAAAGCTGAGTTGCAGAACAGTACTTTTCAGAATATATAGGGCACGTTTTCACTACAATTTACAGTCAAGGTGTCACAAAAAAAAATAATAATAATAAACTCGTTTTGGCTGTACAACGCTAAATAATCCTTTATGTAAAAGCTCACGATATAATCTGTGTTCAGTGTTCAGATACTTTTTGATGAATCCACGGAACAAATTGTAATTACGCCAAAACACTGGAAGAGAACTTAAAGTTATTTGATTGGGTGAGTGGGAGGGATGGGTGGAGTTATGCAAAAAGTGCAAGCATTCCCTCCCATCTCTCGCCCTACTCAGTCTGTGCTACAGCTAGGCACATCAGGCTCCCTATTTGTAGAATGTTGTGACGTTTTTACAAAATGATTTGTGTAGCATTTTCATATTTCTACTTTTGACAGGAGATATATTAAGGAGAGCAAAATCTTTTGGGATATTTAAGTTTTTTTTTATAAATACATTGACATAGGAGCAAAGGAATTTGAATTATTATTATTGAATTATTTTAATGTTAAGTTGTTTAAGTTAAGATCTAAGTTGTATAATTTAACAAGATATTTTTATTTACAGCAAAATAATAAATACTGTATAAGAGATTTAAGGTTTAAATTTAATATTCTTGTCTGTTTTTATTCATATTTATGTTCCAAAAACATTCAGTTTAAGTGTGTTCAATAAATGTTTATCCTGGTTGGCCCGCGACCTTAAGTGTGTTTTGAATTTTGGCCCCTTGTGCAATTGAGTTTGACATCCCTGGATCAGACCAATATTATACTTCAAATATCGCCCACCCCTAGCTTGTGATAGCATTGTCTAGATGTAATCTATGCAATACAATTGCTATTTCTCAAAGTATATAGCAATAGAGCTGCATAATGTCGATAATAGGTTAGTTAAATACATTTAAATGGTGTATTGAGCTTTGATGACAGCTATCCTTCATAGTCCTGCATCCCTGTAGATGGGTGCTCTGTAGTGATTTAATAAGATGGTACCGTGCATTCATTGTGGTCCACAGATGACTAGTCTGTAGTTTAATTGTGTCTTTAGTATCATATCTTAATGTCAATACTATACTGAATTCTGGAAACCATTATACAGAAAGATGTCAGGTAAATTTTACAAGGACAAACATGTACACTGATGCTCGTCATATATTGTTCTCTGACTTCAGTTGAGTAGACGGCAGCACTCAGTTTGATATTGTCTGGTTAAACAGTGCAGTGTTCATTTCAGTACTGCTTTAAAGTGGTATAGCTTTCCTCTCTTTTCATTCATCTTGTGCTCTGTAATCTTCACGTTTCACTAGCTGGGAAAAGTATCTTTACACTTACACTGCGCATCATCGAACTTAGCCAAGAAAAACTTTCAGACTTTCCTTCAAGATATTTTAAAGAATATTTTGGAAAATCACATCACAGTTTCATTATTGATCCAAACTGACCTTTGTTCAGAATTCAACTGGCCCCAGCCCCAACCTTCCGATTTAATTCAAATAATAAGTACAGAGCATCCTGGAATACGCCTTCACTATCTGTATACTGGGAGCACGGCAGTGAACGGGAAAAATACACAGAGTAATCAAATAAGCCTAGAAAATCATTGGCTACTCTCTACAGTCTAGAGCAGGGGTCAGCAACCTTTTTTGGTGTGGAGTGCCACTTTTAAATTTCATTGTAAATCAGTGTGCCACACAAAGATTAATGACTCGCACAATTTTTTTTTAATTTCCAACAGAGCTGTAATTTCACACCAGTCTAAATATACAACATGGATATACATTTTAATCGTATAACTCAGTGTTTTTCACCCCTTTTTGAACCAAGGTACAGTTTTATTTATAAAAAGGTTCCGAGGCACACCGTGCGTCGAAGAACATTAAGTAATGTCACATATTTCACTGTACTACCTCAAAAGCAGACAATTATTATATAAAAAGAAGAAAATAATACTTAAAATAAGAAAAAGAATGATGTGCTTAATGGTTTTACTTTTTACAGTGCAATCTTAAACTGCTTTGTTAAACGAATAAAGTTATTAAATGTACTGTGCTACGTCAAGAGCAGATACTTTGTACATAAAAAGTATATAAAAATCTACTGCCACCTACTGATATGGATGACTATTACAGTTTCTTGTCTGAAGATTGTAAAAATACTGAATACTGGCCTGATTTTTTGGAAAGATAAATTGGGCAAATTCCAGCGGCACACTAAACAAGGTCTCACGGCACACTAGTGTGCCCCGGCACACTGGTTGAAAAACACTAGTATAACTGACCAATTTATCTTCCACTATTCTTGTTCATCACTCAACTAAAAAATGAATGTGATAATAACAAGTGAAAAAGGCCTGTAGCCATCCATGACTTCAACTTTTTGCCACGAGAATTAACCAGAATCAGCCGTTATTCATTAACAATGAACTACTGTACAATCAAAAAAACAAGTGCTATGGACAGCTACCATACCATCCATCAATGATATCTTGTTGCAGAAAATATCAAAACTTGAAATAACACCAGCAAAGCAGAAGGCACACGCATGCGCACACACGCATAAACACACACGCACGCTTCTTTAAAATATTGGCCATCAGTAAATGCTTTTTTGTGCATTGCTATGTAAGTGAGCAATGTGATAGCTTGCTTCAGTGGTGGTGTTTTAGCATTGACAAAGGCTTTTAAGGTCTGTGTCTGTTTGCCGTACCTTGACACAGCGCGTTTTATTGTCTCCGCCATGTTGGACTCATCCCTGAATTCATGTTCATATTCATGTTTCGTCTCGTAATGACGTTTAACACTTGCTATGCGAGGTACAACGCTCTCGAGGCATAATGCACAAACCAGCATGGTCATTTTTTGCACAAAGCCTCATTCGTTTGTCCAGGCTGGCTGGAAAGAACGAGATGTTTTCGCTTGAGGAGCCGTCATGATTCGTTCATTTATCACGCGCGTGTGTTTCGTTGGCTAGGTTAAAACACGGATCTCTCCTCTCCTCTGCCCACCGCAGACACACACTCACACACAAAGCAGAGAAGGGGCTCTACCGTAAAGCCTCTAAATAAATAAATAAATAAATGTCAAAATTTCATAGGTTGCCGACCCCTGATCTAGAGGATATTGATGGCTTGTGATACCACATCAAAGCCAACATTGCAAAGGACTCTTCCCACCCCTGCCACCACCTCTTTGACCTGTTTCCCTTTGTTGGGCGCTACAAGTTCCTTAAATCAAGAACAAATGGGCTCGAAGACAGCTTCTTCCCTAGGGTTATCAACACCCTAAACGAGCACACAGAACTTATTTGGGCGGGCATTTTGTTGCTGTTATATATTATTGCACTATTGTAACAATGAAAAATTATTTTTCTTTGCACCGTGATTATAAATTTTGTCAGTCTTTAAGCACTATTTTGTAAATTTATGTTTGCCTATTTATCCCATGTAGGGTCACGGAATGCTGGAGCCCATCCCAGCTATCTTCGGGCAGTGGGCAGGGAACACCCTGAACTGGTAGCCAGCCAATCGCAGGGCACACAGGGACAGACAATTTGCTCGCTCACTCACAATTAAGGACAATTTGGACCGGCCAATTAACCTGACATGCATGTTTCCGGAGTGCCCTAGAGGAAACCCACGCAAGCACAGGAAGAACATGCAAACTCCACACAGGGGGTTCGATCCCCCGAACTCAGAACTGTGCTGCACATGCGCTAACCACTGCGCCCCATGTCAAATCTCATTGCATACAATATTTCACAACTTTAAAATCACTGGCAATAAAGACAATTCAATGCAATTCAGATAATAATTCTAAGCAACTTACAAAAGCAATGGAACAACAAAACAATCAAAGGGAGTGAGATACATGGTCTTTTACGGGCAGTGTTATCCCTAAAAGCTCTTGAAATGCTCTCAGAAGAGCAATACAATATTTGTAGTTCAAAGGTGCGCTGGATTTCTTTTATCAAATCATTTGTCTTGTGTCCTTTTGTTTGTAAGTGCCTTGAAGCACACAGGTCAACTATGCCAATCTACTCTATACGACTCTTAGCAGACAGGCCACTTAATACCTACATTCAGTTGCACGATAAGTTATATTCATTCTGAAATCCAATAATATGCTACTTCCATAGACTGATAACTTTTTATATTTACCACCATGCTATATTTAGAAGAAGAAGAAAAAAACCCTAAAAAAATCGTTTTACGTATGTCCTTATTTTATTTTGGGATTACATACAATACCATTACAGTATACAGCTCTGTAAATCAAGTCTTCAAAAAGTAGTGTTGGAGAGACTAGAGCTTGATGTTATTAAACCATCAATCACTATTTACTAGGGGTGGGCGAAACTGGGAATTTTGGTATTTATGCGATCCAAGTATACAAATGGTAGTAAAGATCGATACGATACTGAAACATTTTGCTTGGAAATTTCCTGATCATTGAATAATTAAACTTCTGCCCTTTAAGTTAGTTTATAATAGATAGATATTTTATTCATCCCAGCAGGGAAATTCACATAATTACAGTAAACATAGCACAATGACATAAGGTACCAAACATGTTTGATTTTCTCTAGTTTACTACATTGCAAACCTTAACAGCATACATACAAATATTGCTATTACAACTGTTTCAGAACGAAAGCTAAGAGAGTCAAACCAAAAACAACAAGGTAACGAAAATACAAATATTATTTAACAATGTCAACTAGAGAACTACAATACATTCCATTGCACAATATTTTGAAGATAAATGTATTAATTAAAAAGTATCTTTTTTTTCTCATTGGGTTTGTTGCCATAAGAACAATGTTTTTTGTTCAGGACCAGTAACTAGTTTACATGGTTGGTTGCAGCTTGTTGTTTGGTGGAATGTGAGCTTTATTTCAAGTTTTATGTTCATTTGATTTATTGCCAAATTAGTTGACTACTTTACCACACAAAAAAACACGAGGCATTGTCTTTTACTCTAGTTGAAAAAAAAATCCTCACTGTGCTTCCTGTTTGCCTTTTGTCATTTTGAGCTTTTGTTAGGGGTGGGCACATACATTTGCCCTCCTTTTATCCCTCGCTGGTAGGAAGAAGCAGCAGGCCAGGTAGGGAGAGGTGCTAAAACTGTGCCTGTCAGTCACTCACTCAGGCATAAACTTATATGTAGGCCAAGTGTGCCAGGCCTGTGAGAGAAGGACTGTGCTATGGTACATAAAGAAGCTGTGTTTTGAGGAAAATGGTAGAGGAGTGAAGTATCTATCCCAGGATAATAGCATTGATCGGTATCGCTAATATCAGTATTTGGATTGATCCACCCACACCTAACACTTACTCTGTCAGTAATAAGAATAATAACAAAATGTGGGTGTAACACTTAAAAATGCAGAAAGTGCTTTTGATTATGGATGTTTTCTTTACTTCAAACATACAAGTGGTATAGTACTCAATGTTTCACATGCCTTAGCTAAGAAAAACAAATCACTTATTCTTGTCAAGTGCAATCATTCTAGCTATACACATTTAAAGCCATAGTTAATAAAAATAGATGTACAAATGCTAATGCATCTGGGAAACTAATGTTTGGCCAATGGAGGTACCGCAAAGTAGCGCACATACATAATGCAAATTAATGGCAGCGATGACTAAAGGAGTACAGAACATCAAAATATGCAGAGAACACTTTGTGTCTGTCCTGTTTAGAAAAATAACCTATGGTGTCGCTATTAAGATACTTGTTTGCAGACTTGGTCAGGCAACTGTCAATCTTAATCAACAAGTGCAGCCAAGCCATTTAGCTTAATTAAATCATTGATCATAAACAAACACATGCAAGCAAAAAGGAAGAAAAAAAACATTCAACATACAAAAAAAAAAAAAAAAATCAATGTACTCACTAACCTTCAAAAGACAACATAATACAACAGCCTGAACACATCCTGCTATGGATTATGGTGAAGTTCTCCAATGCCTAGAGCACATTATAAAGCGGTAGAAATAGGACACTATATTTATTTCTCTGTAGGACTATCTATCGGGCTGATAATTGTGAGGCCAAATTTGACAATCATTGATTGAATAACTTGCAATCTAATCACAACATATTTTACCCAAAGAAGCTGTACAGAATTGGGAATGTTCTCTCTGCCGCCATCTCCTGGCTTGTGTCATTACAACTTCAGTCAGCTCATTCGTGATGCACGTGCAAGTACAATAATTTCTTCGACATGCTCAAAACAACTCTTTTTTTATCTTTCTTGGAGTTCGGGTTGGTGTTTGGACTCTACTAGAACCAGGCCTTTTCTTACTTTCACCATTTTCATGCTACATTGACATTAAGTCACTCTCTAGTACTGCCCCTAAACCCTGTTTTTTTTCAAACCTAATGTGTTAGTGCAGCTCTAATTAAGGTAAAATAAAAAAATATAGGCTCAGTGGAAAATAACCTCTTTGATGTAAGTTGGACATTGTTAACGCCTAGTTAATAGAGAAAATATTGCACTTTTAACTTTTTGAAGATACCTCAAACAAGGCACCCCTTCTTTAAATGAAAATGCGAAACAAAGGGGCTTCCAGAGTGTGGGATGAGCTCATCACCACTGTTGAACTGAAGCTTAAAGGACAGTGAAATTGCACATTTGGGTAAGTCTTTAATTAAGGTTTGTTAATTTGATTTTCCACTCACCTATTTAGTTTCTTATGTCTGCTTTTTATATACTTGTTTCTTTTTTTATTATAGATTATTTTTTTTTAAAGGTGGCACGGTAGATGAATGGTTAACGCGTCCGCAGCGTAGTTCTGAGGTCATGGGTTCGAATCCAGTTACCAACCTGTGCATGTTCACCCGTGCTTATGTAGGTTTCCTCAGGTCACTCCAGTTTCCCCCCACATTCAACGAACATGCCTTTTAGGTTATTGGCCAGTCCAAATTGTCCCTAGGTAAGAATGAGCATGCGAATGGTTGTAAGTCTCGGTGTGCCCTGCGCCTGGCTGGCAACAAGTTTAGTGTGTCCCCTGCCCACTGCCCGAAGATAGCTGGGATGGGCTCCAATACCCGCGTGACCCTACTAAGTATGAGTAGTGCAGATGATGAATGGATGGATGATTTTTATTACTAAATTTTAATCATGATATTTGTTTTATTTTGAGTTTTAAATCTTATTTAGATCTTAGAAAACAGTTGATTGTCTCTATTGGACCTTTTCTTGTGGAAAGCCCGTTATTACCAATACTCACCCAGAAACTCCAGCAGACCCCCCCCCAATAAATTAAGTTTGAGACCTCACCTTTGACCAATTTCTAAAAAGAGATTTGTTGTTACTAATATTATCCTTGGTGGTAACTCGTTCCTGTTGAGACCCTTACAATAATTCCCTGCATTTCATAGGAGAATACAAATAGATAAGAGCAAAATACATCTTTGTCTGTGTTGTCTTATATCTTCTTGCCTTTGTGCGAAACTGTTCCCTGCTCGCAGATAAGAAAACTTAATAGAGATCAATTAAAATCAAACAGGTGGCACATTTCCTCAACTTAGCGGGCAACTGAATCTTATTGCTCGCATCTCCCATTTCCCCTCAAAAAAGAGCAGAACAGATTCCCAGTGAAAGTCAGTCAAACAAAACCTGACCCCCATTGGCTGAGTATTTTACTTAAGCGTAAGAACTATGAGAATACTATTCCTTAAAGCAATCAAAACTACCTACAAGCTGCTATGTAAGACATTTTTTCAATTGAAATAAAAATGTTCTCATTGTTGTATGTAGTTTTAGCACACAATAATGTACCGACTGCTAGATAAGACAATTTTATTTCAAGTATATATATTTTGATTTTATTCAAAAACAAGCATACAGCCTCAGTGTACTCGGGGACAGGAAGTCATTGCAGAGTTATCAACACAACCCAGAAAATCACCAACCACTCTCTGCCCAGTCTAAAGGACATTGCCGGCTCACAATACTGCAGTAGAACCAACAATCTTGTACAGGACTTCCCTGACCTCAGCCACCACCTCTTTACCCTGCTACCGGTCCCTTAAACCAAGGACTATAAGGCTCACCCCAGGGCCATCAGCACTTTAAATAGGAAGACATGACTAAAAAAGATATACATCTTGTCTAGATAGAGAAAGATGAGTATTCATATCTTATTCATTGGCTTATTTTGGAATTATTTTGCAGTTTAATGTCACTGCACTAGTTTTTCATTGCACTACTCTGATGCACTTACGAGCACTACTTTTAATTATGTGGACCTATTTATCCTGCCATTCCTTATATTTTTCTCTTTAAAGTCTTTATAATGTGTTAATTCACTAGTGCCCCGTTTTACCTAATTGTAAACAATCTTCACTATGTTTTTTATGTAAGAAGAATTCTTATTCTAAAAATAACCTAATACAAGTAAAGCGTGTAATAAAAAGACCAACAATTTGTATATTATTGTGTCTACATTCAAATTATCCATGCATTTTTTGATAGCTTCAACCTTAAATTTAGGTCTAGAATGCATTTCATCTATGCGTATACATTTTTTGACATACACACTAATTAATGTATTAATGTACTGTATGTTAAATATTTGTATATACAGTGGTTTGCAAAATTATTTGGCCCCCTTGAACTTTGTGACCTTTTCCACATTTCAGACTTCAAACATAAAGATATAATACTGTAATTTTTTCAACAATAAGTAGTACAAAATCATAAAGTCGATCACACTTTATTGGATATTTTAAACTTTTTTAGCAAATAAAAAAAACGAAAAAGTGGGTGTGCAAAATTATTCAGCCCCATTGAGTTAATATTTTGTAGCGTCACCTTTTGCTGCGATTACAGCTCCAAGTCGCTTGGGATATGTCTCTTATCAGTTTTGCACATCGAAAAATTGCTATTTTTGCCCATTCCTCCTTGCAAAACTGCTCGAGCTTAGTGAGGTTGGATGGAAAACGTTTGTGAACAGCAATTTTCAGTTCTTTCCACAGATTCTCAATTGGATTGAAGTCTGGACTTTGACCTGGGCATTCTAACACCTTGATCTGTTTTTGGGTGAACCATTCCATTGTAGCTTTAGCTTTATGTTTTGGACAAATCTCCATCCCAGTCTCAGGTCTTTTGAGGACTCCTTCAGGTTTTCTTTCAGAAAGGTCCTGTATTTGGCTCCATCCATCTCCCCATCAATTTTAACCATCTTCCCTGTCTCTGCTAAAGAAAAGGCCCAAAACACGATGCTGCCACCACCATGTTTGACTTGTGTTTTGAGGGTGATGAGCTGTGCTGCTTATACGCCAAACATAGCATCTTGCATTGTTGCCAAAAAGGTCAATTTTGGTCTCATTTGACCAGAGCACCTTCTTCCACATGTTTGTTGTGTCTCCCAGGTGGCTTGTGGCAAACTTTAAACAGCGCTTTTTATGGATAACTTTAAGAAATGGCTTCCTTCTTGCCACTCTTCCATAGAGACCAGATTAGTGCAGGATACGACTGATTGTTGTCTTATGGACAGATTCTCCCACCTCAGCTGTAGACCTCTGCAGTTCATCCAGAGTAATCATGGGCCTCTTGGCTGCATCTCTGATCAGTTTAGTCCTTGTACGAGCTGAAAGTTTGGGAGGACGGCCCGGTCTTGGTAGATTTGCAGTGGTCTGATACTCCTTCCATTTCAATATTATTGCTTGCACAGTGCTCCTTGGGGTGTTTAAAGCTTGGGAAATCTTTTTGTATCCAAATCCAGCTTTAAACCTCTCCACAACAGTATCTCGGACCTGTCTGGTGTGTTCCTCGTTCTTCATGATGCTCTCTGCACTTTAAACAGACTTCTGAGACTATCACTGTGCAGGTGCATTTATAGAGAGACCTGATTACGCACAGGTGGATTCCATTTATCATCGTTAGTCATTTAGATCAATATTGAATCATTCAGAGATCCCCACTGAACTTCTGGACATAGTTTGCTGCACTGAAAGTAAAGGGGCTGAATAATTTTGCACACCCACTTTCGTTTTGTATTTGTTAAAAAAGTTTAAAATGTCCAATAAAGTGTGTTCAACTTCATGATTGTGTCTCACTTATTGTTGATTATTCAGAAGAAATTACAGTTTTATACCTTTATGTTTGAAGTCTGAAATGTGGCAAAAGGTCAGAAAGTTCAAGGAAGCCAAATCGTTTCGCAAACCTCTGTAGCACTTTGAGCTGAAATGCGTTGTGTGAAATTGCTATACAAATACATTTTGATGCTTTTTGACATTTTCTACCAATGGGGTAGGGATTTACTTTTTGCATTGTAAATAATTTACTTTGTAAACCCTAGTAAACCGTCATACTGGTTATGGGCACATACAGAAACACAGTGTTGACAAACAATTGCTACAACATTAGTCATTCTGATTTTGTCATAATTCCATTACATTGAGATTAACGTGTACAGTAATCTAATATTGGGAGTTACATCTCCATTGTGTGAACAGAGAGTTATTCCAAATGCAATAAATAATCATTATGAATTCAGCTGGATATTACAAAAGGGAACAGTACAAATATTCATTGTTTTGCAACGCTAATTGTATCTCTGTAACCTCCATTCACAATGTTTAGATATTTATCTAAGACCCCTTGACCTAGTATGTGATGCATTATTTGTCCAGTTTTAGCTGGCATTGCAACAGTGCTGCTATTCCTTTTAATGAGCAGTGGTCCCAGAGCGATAAATTAAAATTATCGAATCCTGAAGCATCCCCTGTCGACACGTTTTAGTCGTTATTATCTTTATTATGTAGTGTTGCATTATTATATGTAGCAAGCACGGGTGTTTTGAGACATAACTTAAACATTGCACAGTGGATTTGTGTGCAATGTTCTGTCAGCTGTAGGACGAATGGCGCAAATACTTCAAAAGTTGTAAGGTTAACTCACAGTATGACGCACCCTCGTCGCATGTTGTTTTTGTTTTTGTTTTATTTTTTGTTTTTGTGTGACACAATACATGTCAGTGTTGATTATTTAAAAGTGGACTTTAAATTGTGATGATCCAGCCATTTATGAATATTTTTTTAAATGCCAACGACTAAAAATGTTCGGTGGCATAAGACTCTATCTTTACACATAAAATATTAAATCTCATCTCATTAGCTACACCGCTTATCCTCAGTTGGGTCGCGGGCGGGCTGGAGCCCATCCCAGCAATCATCGGGCAGTGGGCAGGGGACACCCTGAATAGAGGTAAGATCGGGCCCAAAAAAAGCACCCGAGCCCGACGCAGGCCCGAGGGGTATTAAACCCGACCCGGACCCGGCCCGACTAATTGACTGGATTTGCTGGCCCGGCCCGAGGGGGCCCGAAATTACATATTTTATTTATAAGGAGGGGTGATTTATGATAACAAATTAAACTCTGCCTTTTGTTGCAACATCTAGGCCTAAGTTAAATAAAACTGTATAAACATTTACATCTTTTATATTTCTGTGTCTGCACTGCAATCTGTCATTGACGTTTTTTTTTTGAGGTAGCGAAAACATTTAAAGGCGTCCGTCATTTTGACGACTTGATCATTGGGCCATAATCCACAGCAGCAGTAGTAGTACGCCTTTAAGATTTTAGCGCAGCACTTACATTGAGAGGGGGTGTTGACGTGTTGTGTGTGCCCTTTTCCGACTCCTATGCAAATTAGCCCCCCCCCCTGATCGTATTCTATATAAAACGCTTATTAAAACAATAAAGCGAGCTAATTATAATCATTGGGAGATCCTAGTCTAAATAACGCGTTTATTTATACAATAAAGCGCGATCGTATTCTACAAATTGCGTTTTTTAACGCGGATGAAAATCTCACCAACGTCAATGTACGCTTCCGACAAAAGCGATCGTATTCTATATAATACGCTTTAAAACAAAATAAAGCGAGCTAATTATAATCATTGGGAGATCGCGTTTATTTAAACAATGAAGCGCGATCGTATTTTACAAAATGCGTTTTTTAACGCGGATGGAAAAGTCACCAACGTCACTGTACGCTATGATTTCCGCAATCACAACTAATTGTACACAAATAATATTGATTTGATTTACTATAATATCCGTATGTAAAGTCTTTTTTATTGTGAATGAAACCCTGGTTGCATTGGATCCCGCGGTGTAAACAAATTGTTGTTTTTTTCATTTAAAATCGGAGGGGGGGGGGGGAATTTCCATAGGAGTCGGAAAAATAGCGATTACAGCTCCTTCTCCGTTTTATCCAAATTATTTATTTTATAACAAGTATTCCTTGGTCTAGTATCCATACATAGTTTAAGTATATATTTTTAATGAACATTTAACACATTATTAATTAATTTAAAAAAAAAAAAAAAAAAAAGCAGGACCGAACCCGACCCGACCCGACCGTATGACTGACATTTCAGGGCCCGACCCGGCCCGAAATTGCCTCGGGTTCGGGTTCGGGTTCGGGCTCGGGCCATAAATCTTACCTCTAACCCTGAACTGGTTGCCAGCCAATCGCAGGGCACAGGGGGACAGACAACTCACTCGCTCATTCACACCTAGGGACAATTTGGACCGGCCAATTCACCTGAAATGCGTGATTTTGGAATGTGGGAGGAAACTGGACTGCCCGGAGGAAACCCACGCAAGCACGGGGAGAACATACAAACTCCGCACAGGAAGTCTGGAGCTGGATTTGAACCTAGCAGGAGGTTCCCAGGACATGAACTGTGCCGCACATGCGCTAACCACTGCCCCACCGTGCTGCCCATAAAATATTAAATTTATTTATTTATTTCCAAAACCCCATAGGAAAGTCCAATCCTGAAAAACGGCCATAAAGAATATTAACTGAACTGTATATTGTATGTAACTGTATATGCGTAGTTTTTGGGTGAATATTTCACAATTTGTGTCAGTGTACATTTTCATTTGTGTCATTTGTGAATATGTTTCTACTTCCAAACACTCAAAAAGTTCAGTTTTTGAACGGCTTATCCCCAGTAGGGTTGTGTGTGTTTGTAACAAGGCACAGTTGTTGCAAGCAATTACAAAAATTCAATCAGAGCAGGAAACCAATTTGGTGGGCACGGGCCCTAACTGTAGTTTATAACCAACGGTAAAACTTACATACTGTAAAACAGCATACTCTTAAAGCAGCAATCACAAAAGCAGCAATACTGTAATTTACCAAATCACTCAAAAAACAGTTACTTTACTTTAAATGTAAAACTATTATTGGTGATTTGGTCTGCTTACTTACTGTATTGATATCTTAAGATAGTACAGCATAGGCATCGGGACGACACTAGTTTGTTTTAGTCTAATTAGATGACGAGCAGGGCTTTGTATTAAACTCTTGTCTTGTTTACCATGTTTTGTGGGTGTGGCTGTTTTCTCATTCATAATAGATCTAAATTCCTGATTCCAGAATACACCAGATCGCTGTCTTTGAATTTAAAATGTGTCTCACAAAATTCTATGGGAAACACTTGATCATGACATTTCCAAACAGAAAGTATTGGTATCGTATCGATATTGGACAATAGTATCCAGTGTTTACTTGGCATTGGATGACATGAAACCTCGCAGTTTTACCCAATACAATCTGAACACTTTACCAGGCAACACGACATTGATATCATCAAAGTCGCACGTGCACACGCACGGTAATTCCAGAAGCACATGCTTGACTGAGCATGTAAATGGACCGATTTATTGATGAGTCTTTTATGATGAAGGTGAAAGTGAAAGAACAGTCACAATACGAGCCAGACCTCCCGTAAAATAAAATAAAAAATAGAAAAGGGACGCAAAATGTGTACGGAAAACTATTTTTATGCGTCTCTCAAGATAAAGACATTTCTTTAGATTAAAGATGTACCATTATTTTGACTGAATAAGGACAAGATCACTTCGTGGTGGTCAGCATATTTTTTGGGATCTTGTCATTAGGGTAATAATTTAGGGATTTTGCTAACAAACATGCAAAATCTGGTTGATAAGCCACACACAAATGGCATTGAATGTGACTAATAAAACATGTTAATATAACAGTTATAACATATATTTCTTATGTCTATGTCAGGTATATTTAATTTTCAACAAGCTCAAAATACACATTTTCATTACATAAAACTATTCAAAACATGAACATTAAATGAAAGAAGCTGGCATCATTTAAGCACCATCTGTCACGAGGATTACCAGAACAGAGCAGGAGACCCCAGAGCGTTCGTACAATACTTTTATTTGGGGAAGCACAAGGGTTAGCGGGAAACTTCGGACGACGTAGCCAATCGTAGCGTGGGACGGAAGCAGGTTGAGTTTACCGGGACTGAAGAGATGATCGTAGCTTGGGACGGAGCAGGTCGAATCGGAGGCAGGCAGAATCAGGTAAACAAGGCACAGGTAATCGGGAGCGTCATACGGGGTACAGATGTTAATCCTCCGACAAGGACTTCTCCGCGTAACGCGTTTAAAAGGGGAGCATTGACCAATCAGGAAGCACATTCCAGCGCGCCACATGATTACCCCAGGTGACTCCACTTGGGTAATCATGACACCATCAAAAGCCTATAGTTTTTTTATACTAGCAATAGTAGGCTAAAATAAGTTCAAAGAAAACTACAATTATTTTAAATCTCTATCGTCCATTTAATTAAACAATTTTATTTTAA
Organism: Urocampus carinirostris; assembly: GCF_059441175.1. NCBI lineage: Eukaryota > Metazoa > Chordata > Actinopteri > Syngnathiformes > Syngnathidae > Urocampus > Urocampus carinirostris. The sequence continues at coordinate 44,268,979 of NC_142352.1, forward strand.
TATAAATGGATTAAAAGTACGAAATAATTACTTTCTTCATATATATATATATATATATATATATATATATATATATATATATATATATATATGCATTGATTACACATATTCAAATGGGAAAATATGAAACAGATTTTGCTGATATACTTGATATGTAATGGATTTGCATGCAAAGCCCCATCAAAGAGGGCTTTCAAAGTTTCCCAAACAAATAGTAAACTCTTGTCTCAATTTTTTTCCTAGGGACTTTGGTGTTTTGCTAGTTTGTCACGGCGCCTGGCGGGTCATTATCGCAAACAGCATCCAGCTCGTTTCCACAGAAAAAAGCCTTAAAAACCTCACTTTGTACCACCTGCAAAACACCAAATGGCAAAACAGACTTATTTATAGACAAGCTGGTGAACATTGTGGAGCAGGCTGAGGTCTGATATTTCCCCCAGGAGGTAATAGAGACTATAAAAGCAACTTAGGGAGAGATGATATTGGACCTCCTTTCACGGCCTTAAAGAGAAACAGCTCCATTATGTTGTGACTGCCGGATGTGTAAATAAGCCTCTATTTGGTATCAAATGGCATGTCAAAAAACAGTGGCGATAGATTTTCTGCTTGATGCTAGATAGTAGCGATGGCCTATTTCCAACCTGTAGACACCGTAATCGATCCAAAATAGTATTTCTGCCTCAATCAATGTACATTAAATTTGCCTCATTCGACGGTAAGACAAATTTACATTGATCATGTAAGAGATATTTCCTCTGTAATAATATGTTAGTTATGATAATTGGTGTTTTTGTAGAGCCCGGCTGTTCACGTGTGTTTGTGTGTGTGTGTGTGTGTGTGTGTGTGTGTGTGTGTGTGTGTGTGTGTGTGTGTGTGTGTGTGTGTGTGTGTGTGTGTGTGTGTACTTACAGACTGCATTTTTGTGACTCGAGTCCTTATTGGGCATCATCTTCACTCCTCTGGACTTCAACTCAATCGCTTTCTTCACTGGAGAAATGAAAAGATTGAAGTTTTTTTTAATAAAGAAAACTGATGGTTTTTAAAACAAAAACAGTTTATGATGATAAAGTGATCCTATAAAAAGTGTGCTGACCCAAACTCCCATCAGCAATTTATAATTGGCTTACCAGTTCAATCTGATGAGACCCCAAACAGGATTGTAAATCAAAATTGAATACATATATTAAATATATTTAAATAAAAACATCAACACAACGTTAATAGTATCATCATTGTGTGTACATAATTTATTTTCGCAGCTCTTGCATTTTTTTATTTTTTAAGGAAGGTGTAGCAGATTTTGTGACCCGTGTGTGAGTGATAAGTTCAATTTTTTTTTTTCGTTTTTTTCTTTGTTTTGAGGCCTGCAAAGGAGATTGCACTGTTTACATCACTGCCGCTATCAGCCAATTACTTTGCTGTTCTTTGATACACACCGTTTAAGGCGGATCTGCTTTTGAAGCCAGGGCTAAATAAAAAGAGACGACACAGGGGAAGGCTTTTAGAACAGATTTGGAATTTGGCATTGTGAGTGTTTTTTTTTTTTACAGTCCCCTCCTGTTCTCCCTGCAAGTTCGAAATTCATTGAAGCTGTTAAGGGCCTCCATCCCGAAAGTAATGACCGACAATCCCCAAGATATCAAGACAAACATCACCAGCAGCCACAGATAGCTAAAACCTGTTACCAATTTTAAACATCTTAGAGCTGTCATTTCAGGAGAGGGGTCTGAACCAAAAAACATGGCTTGGATAGCTCAAACCACAGCCTCAATTGCCAGTTTTAAACCCATATGAAAGGACAGGCAAATCGCAGTGAAATCAAAGATCATGCAAAAGCTGGCAAATTCCATCCACCTTTATGCTTGCGAGACATGGTCTCTTACAGCAAAATTGGAAAATAAAATCCAAGCCATTGAGATGCGATGCTACAGAAAACTTCTAGGCATCAGCTACTTAGCCTATGTTACAAATCAAATGGTGCGTAACACACTCAGAGGGCACATTGGACCCTATAAAGAACTGTCTTCAACTGTGCGCAATCGAAATCTTCAATGGTTTGGTCGCGTTACAAGATCGCCAGAACTGGCCAAGATAATTCTCCAGGGTACAGTCCAAGGGGCAAGAAGAGAGGAAAACCAAAATACAATTGGGCCGGCAACATTAAGCAATGGAATGTTGCCAACTTTACTACGGTCCAAAAAAGGCCAGGAACTGACAACAATGGAGAAAGCTGTCCAGAGTAGCTTCCTCATTTGTGCCCTGAACCTTGAACGTGAACTTTACACTTTCCAGTGAGCTAGATAAAATTAAGAGATCAAGAAAACAGACGCGGACAAGATGAAAAACTGACAATTTGAAATGTATGTTGTTGCAACTTTCGATTGGGAGTCGATTAAACTTTAAACCGACTAATGAGTAAGAGAAAATTAGTACATCAGGAAAACAGATGAGGATAAGGTGAAAAAACAGCAATTCGAAATTCCTGTTGTTGCAATTTTCTATTGTGTATACAGTAATCTAGCTGCTGTACATAGAATCACATGAATATCTCTAGCACTACCAATGCTGCATTCTACAGAGAACACTTCAAAGTGAAAAAACAATTCAATATTTTCTTACTTATAGACAAGAAAGATAGAAGACTGAGAAATCAGGAGGCGGGGTAAGTGAGGGGAGGGGGCATTTTATAATGATGAAGACTAATTGTCAGGAAAGGTGAAGTTGAAAACAAAAACTCCAAGCTTGACATGCACTATTTAATCTGATCCATTCAGACATACTTGCATATGCAAATTATGTCCACCAGAGCACTCAATAAGAACAAATGGAAGCAAGCGCAAGTTTGTCATTTCAAGCTACTGTCGATGGAAAAAGCCATTAGCATAAAACGAGTATGATAGATACCAGGGGGGGGGGAAGGCTGGCGTGTATTTTGTTTTCAGATGGACTAAAAGCGTGCGGCTAGTTTTATGGTAATCTTTAATGCGAGATCACTCCACAAGTCAATTGACCATCTATCCTGTTGAGTAAACATGAAAAACACTGGAAAGGTCATATGATGTGACTTAAGAGAACACATAAAAATGATTCAGAACATAAGAGGTTGATCTTAGTGGATGAAAAGAGTGTGTGCAGGTGTGCTATATGTTTCTATGGTGTACATTATAAAATATCCATAGGATCTTTCAAAACAATATACTAAACGGAGGTATATTGATTTATTTCGTATTGGCTTGGTTAGAGTTAAGACTACTGAAGTAACTAGCTTTAAGGACGTTAGCATTTGGCCATAAATGCATACAAACCAGGCTTACTCAGTGCTGCAGACAGAAAAAACTTATGGATAGTCATAAACACAGCCCAAAAATTATCACCAAATGTTTTTTCTAACTAAGGCCTTGACTTTATATTCAGGTTCAAACACATTATTAGGGCTTTTAGTTAGGCATTATACCTAAGGTTTTAGCATTATATTAAGGTTTAAAACATTTATTTAGGGTTTCTATCTAGTCTTTCAATATGCTAGGCTTTATATTAGAGTTTTTAAGTTTTTTTTTGTTTTGTTTTAGCTAGGGTTTTAAACAATTGATTTGGCTTTTTATTAGGTTTTAAGATTTCATATAGTTTCCAGCAAGTGTTCGAAACTAGGGTTTGGGCTTGATACTAGGGTTTTAAGCCTTTTCTGGGTTACCAGTTTGGGATTATAACTAGGTTTTTGACATGCTATAAGGATTTCAAAGCCTTTTTATGCTTTCCAGCCATGGTTTCCAATTAGGTCTACTACTAGGTATTAGGGTTTTAAAGCCTTTTAGGGTTCACAGCTAGGAATTAAAACTTGGGTCCAGTCGGAGACATATGGCAGATTTTGTATTGAACCCACCTTGATACTGTGCACTAAATCCTTTCCTTCTGTGGTTGCTATCTGAGGTGAAGTGTATTCGGAGCCAGTTCTTGCTTGATATTACTGGTGAGGGCAGGGTTGTACCAGTTAACCTGCGAGAAAAAAAAATAATAATTGATTTGTGATTTGCAGCAATGAGAATACACATTTTGCAGTAATGACAAGCCAGACTATGAAATAAACATTGTGAATTAATCTGTTTTTACCTTTTGTTGTGGATTGTATTTAAGCTCCATATGTGGATTAAACATACGCATAATTTTAAGAATAGAACACAATCTCAGTATGGTTCTAGATCCTTGTAAACTAAAACAATTAACACATTTAAAAAAAAAGCCTCTCTGAGTGTGTCAAAACTGATGATAATTACTGCTGCACTGCCAGAGTTGGAATATAATAGGGAGAGCACAAGCAGTGAAAGAGCAAGTCGTGAAAAGTAATCAAAGTTCCCATCTTTCAAAACAGTTTCCAAAGCAACACCGTTGAGACTGTGTTAGTTGCCGATGGTAAGTCTTACATCAGCTTCAGCTACTCTCACATTTCCCTACCAAAGATAAACGAAGTAGGGAAGTAAGTGCAGTGAATCAAAAAATAGGAAGTGATGTATAGACTGCAGGCTTGCTGAAATTCATCGGTCTAGTAGTCTCCCTTGAGCAATATGAGTCACTTTAACTGCCCTTTAATAATATCACAGGTAGGTAGAAACAAGGATGAAGAAGAAAAACACGCACAGATAAGGACGGGTCACAAACTAGAAGTAGCTGGAAAATATTAAAATCACTTTATTGAAGTCTTATTATAAGAGATGCATACTTGGGAGGGTTATCTGTTCCGAAACAAAAAAGGGATGAAAATGGAGGCTCAAGGAAACCTGTCATTTAAAGTACGAAAATCAAAGTGACATACATTGTGTAAGCACGAAGGCAGCAGAAATTAAGCAAAAATATATTTTTTCTTCAGTCAATAGGTATGCTTGTGAGCCCCATATTTAAATTCCTTAAGCAACATTTCCAGGAGAGCAAAAACAAATGTATGTGGCTAAAAATATGTCCTTTTTACAATTTGTGTCAAACAAACAAACAAACACAAAAATGCATGTATATATATATATATATATATATATATATAGATAGATAGATAGATAGATAGATAGATAGATAGATAGATAGATAGATGGATAGGGCAGTTCGGTGGCGCAATGTTTAGCAGGTGTGCGGCACAGTTCTGATGTCATTAGATCGAACCTTCCTGTGTGGAGTTTGCATTTTTTTCGCGTGCACTCGTGTTTCTTCCCACATTCCAAAAGCATGCGTGTCAGGTTAATTGGCCGGTCCAAATTGTACCTAGGTGTGAATGAGCGCGTGAGTTGTCCGTCTCTGTGTGCCCTGCAACTAGCTGGCAACCAGTTCAGGGTGTCCCCTGCCCACTGGCTGGGATGGGCTCCAGCCCCCCCGCGACCCTAATAAGGATAAGCGGTGCAGATCATGAGATGAGATGAGATTTTTTTTTTTTTTTTTTTTTTTGAAGGGGCGTCGCTACTTCTACTACAGATTTGCTCTTTTTGCGGGTGGTTTTGCTCCCCATTAACCGGGTCTAAAAAAATAATAAATAATAAAAACCATTTTTTTTTTCTTTTCTTTTTTTTTTGAAGGTGCGCCGCTACTTCACGGATTTTCACTTATCGCGGGTGGTTTTGGTCCCCATTAACCACGATAACCGAGGTCTTACTTTATAGGGCAGCACGCCTGCGCAGTGGTTAGCATGTGTGCGGCACAGTTCTGAGGTCATAGGTTCAAATCCAGCTACCGGACTTCCTGTGCGGAGTTTGTATGTTCTACCCGTGCTTGCGTGGGTTTCTTCTGGGCACTCCGGTTTCCTCCCACATTCCAAAAACATGCATTTCAGGTGAATTGGCCGGTCCAGATAGCGAGCGGTACAGATAATGGATGGATGGATGGATACATGTGTATATATATATATATATATATATATATATATATATATATATATATATATATATATATATATATATATATATATATATATATATATATATATATATATATATATATATATATATATATATATATATATATATATATATATATATATATATATATATATATGTGGGCAGCACGGCGGCGCAGTGGTTAGCGCTTGTGCGGCACAGTTCATGTCATGGGAACCTGTCGTGGGTTCAAATCCAGCTCCAGACTTCCTGTGCGGAGTTTGTATGTTCTCCCCGTGCTTGCGTGGGTTTCCTCCGGGCACTCCGGTTTCCTCCCACATTCCAAAAACATGCATTCCAGGTGAATTGGCCGGTCCAAATTGTCCATAGGTGTGAATGAGCGAGTGAGTTGTCTGTCCCTGTGTGCCCTGCAATTGGCTGGCAACCAATTCAGGGTGTCCCCTGCCCACTGCCCAGAGATGGCTGGGATGGGCTCCAGCCCCCCCGCGACCCTGATGAGGATAAGCGGTACGGCTGATGAGATGAGATATATATATATATATATATATATATATATATATATATATATATATATATATATATATATATATATATATATATAAATATAGCGCTGCCTATCTTGAGCCAAGAACATCATTAGGGACCCCTCTCACCCCCATCATGGAAGAGGTACTGCAGTGTGCAGTGCAGGACCACCAGGTTCTGCAATAGTTTTGTCCCCCTGGCCATTAGACTGTTAAATGGTCAATCACACACATAGTAAAGTCTACACTGCTGCTAATCTGTACATCTGTTTGTCTGTTTTGTTTTTTTGCACTACTAGGAGTTCTATATACCTAGCCACTCCTTTGCACATCTGTTCTCCTCTGCACTATCGTACTACAGTGTTATTGTTACTGTACAGTGACTTGTTTACCTGACTGCCCATTTTGCACATCTGGTTAGCTGCTACTCTTGCACTCTTTGCGCTATTGCATAATACTATACATAGCCATAATTATTTAGTATATTTAAGTACTTCAATACTCTAACTCAATACAACATTTTATTTATATCTGTACATTCAAAGAAACTGCGCGGGTCAGATGTATCGACATTTCGTTCTGTATACACGTGTACTAGAATGACAATAAAGTATATCTGATTCTGAATCTGAATCTGAATGTACAGTATACCTGTGTTTCCAAGACATCAGAGTGTTTGATGTTTGATCATTAGTCACTGTACACTGGCTGAATGTGGCTCATTGTGAATTGTTGTTTTCTTTTGCCATGAGAAAATAAAATAACTCCAAGAATTACGAAAACAACCAGTTTGCGCTCTGCAGGCGTTCCTCTCAGAGCATATTTGTGTCTGCAGTGTAAAGCCACATGCCAACTTGCTCATCATAAGAGAAAAACTGAATTGAAAGTGCTAGAGGTCAGATGACAAAGTGAAAAAAGGGGGAAACCACACAGATCAATATAGATTTTAATAAGTATCCATCCATGAGTTTGTTTTAAAAAGTAGTTTATATTTAGTTAAATCTGCTGCTTGCTAACCATTAGGAATGGAATACAGAGACCCTCACGGCCTTTTTGTGTTTACAAAAAAGGGGGGTTTAAATGGGGTTATTTTATTTAAAAAGATGAGGCAAGTAGAGAAGTTTTCCATTTTTGATTCATTTTGAAAGTATAATATCATAACTTACAAATTATTTCACTATTTAAAGAGCAAAAATGATCCACTATAGACACTGAACAGATAACATAGAATATCAACTGCTGTAAAAGTAAAGCTTTTTATGAAGACAGAAGCAGAAGGGAAAAAAAATAGAGGTTGAACCATTCTGCATCTCCTCCATTATTCATTTGCACTGGCCTGCCGCCTGACACTGGAATGAGGGAGTGACAAGAGGTCAGCAGGGAGGCGGAGGACTGAGAGCAGAATGCAAATAAGAGGTGACCATAAATGGATCTTGGAAGGGGGAAAAAAGTCTTGCAGAGCAAGCTAACGACATGCAGATCTGTTGGCAGCCAAATGTCATGAGATAGTAGTGTTGTGTTGTTCGCGAAGGTAACAGCTCTTTGAACTAGGTCTTTGATGTGAAAGACGGAAGCCAGCTCCTCACCAAATAGGTGTAGGCCTTCTTGAGACACTCATTTATTCTCTCTAGGTTTTTTTTCTCTTGAAAGAGCATGTGATAGGTCAATATGTGTGGTGCCATCTCTTGTGTTGGGAGGAAGGCGTTACAAAGGCTTGTTTCCTCGAACACAATTACTTTTCTTTGTAACGAGTACTGTCGTGCGTTATGAATAAACTTGTCTTACTCAACTGTTGTTTCATCAATAACTATGCCTTATTCGGCTGCTTTTTAAAAGTAGACAACAATGTCTTCTGTTCTTTGATGGTTCCTCATTCACTCATAAATCTAATCTGTCATGATTACTGATGCGGGGCACCTGAATCTGCTCCGTTGGCGCCAACAGCCGCGGACGCTGATTGGCTTCTTCCTCTTTTTTAAACCCCCGCCTTCCTGACAACACTCGTCGGATCGTTTTGTGAACCTACGCTACACGCTAGGAAAACTTTTGTGACTCCAGACTCAATCCTGCCCTGTTGTTCAGTTTGATTCCCGTTGCCGACCTTATTTCTGGACCCGTTTATGTTTTTGCTCCTACATCCCGGCCATTGACCTGTTTTTCCTCGTTTTCGACATTGCCTGTGCTTGACACGGAAGTGCTTCTTCCGCGTTCCCAGCGATCTGCTACCAGCGACCGACAATCCCCGGATAGTGGGAGCAAGTCCTTTCCTCCTTCTAAATAAAACTGAGTAAAATAAACGCAATTGGGTCCCGTCTCCGTTCCTGGTACGTGACATAATCAACCCGCAACACAACACTGAAAACTAGAGGTGGGCAGTGAGTTACGTTTTCTGTGACATTTGCTTGAGTACGTTTTGGGACATATTGACCTTCTAGAAGTATTTTTAAATCACTGTAGTTTTTACTTTTATTCACCGTAAATTCCGGACTATAAGCTGCTACTTTTATTCACCGTAAATTCCGGACTATAAGCTGCTACTTTTTCCCCAAACTTTCAACCCTGCTGCTTATTCAGTGATGCGGCCGATTTATGTAATTTCTCTACCGGCCGCCAGCGGCGCTTGAGTACAAAAGGTAAGATTTAGACCAGTGGAATATATGTGTCGAGGAAGACTGCAACTTCACTAAAACTGGCCGCATGAGAAATGCAACTTTTTCGCAAGTCTGCCAGTGGATCCTGAGAGCGTGGGGCAAAATCCACCATCACCAACGGGTTCCGAAAAGCCGGTCTGCTGCGTGACGGAGAGGAGGGCACACCAGCGACAGTGACAGCGCGAGTGAAGCTGCAGGAGCGTGGGACGACGTCTATATGACACTGTTTCTTTCCGACACTGAGGAAGATGACGTTGATGGCTTCAGTTGTAAGAGGAAGATGAGAACAGTTTACCGTGATTTTTACAAGTACGGTATGTTTTTTAAACAGACCCGTTTACTGTGTTGAGAGCGTGTTGCTAGCGTGTTGCTAGCGTGTTGCTAGCGTGTTGCTACCATTAACGGGCACCGTTTGGGATGAAAGTTATATTATTATTATTATTATTAAAGCTTTGAAAACTCTCTCGGTGTCTTTCTTTGTAAATATGTGTAACCCATGAATAATATGTATTTGCAACTGTATATTTTTATAATGTATTTATTTGTAGTTATTTGAGACACTTATTCTGATATGTTTTGCGAGTTAAAAAAGAGGGGCGAAGCAAACGTGGGATGACGGGAAGTGGGGTAAAGGTGAGTGAGACCTGTTTGTTGTCGCAGCGGACAATAGTGGATCTATATTTCTCCCACAGTTACCTTTGGAAATATAGACTTTTTTTCCTTGGATTACTTTCAACGGGTACCCGTACTCTGCAGGTCTGCATCAAACCTTAAGTACCGGTATCATTTTCCGTTCATTTCGCTGGCTGTGATTTTTGGACTGTGTACTTCAATGAAGGACATTTAGTTTCAACCGCGGGACTTGAAGTCGGATTTGGATCAATTTTGTGTTAGTGTTACAATTTTTTTAATGTGGGCGCATGCGGCTTATATACAGGTGCGGCTTGTGTATGTACAAAATCGGTTTTCCTCTTAAAATGTGGTGGTGCGGATTATAATCAGGTGCACTCTATAGTCCGGAATTTACGGTAAGTCAAATTTTGAAGAAGAAACAGTACTCTAACTCCGTTACATTAAAGTTGTTACTCAAGTAGTTAAATATGCATCCATCTGTCTTTGTAACGGACCGTGCAGTTTACACTTCACTTCAGTCTGAATTAGTATTGTTATTCGCGAATAAAGCGGCTCAATTAGCCTGTTTGTTTTTGAACTACTTATTTACAACCAGTTCAGGGTGTCCTCTGCCCATTGCCCAAAGATAGTTGGGATAGAACTCTTTCCTACAAAACATCCAGATGCAGTAACTGTAGCTAAAGCTCTATGCAAAAACTCATATTTTTAATCTGGGCTGTTTACGTGCCAATACGATATCTTAAAGTAGTACAGTATCGGCAATGTAACAGTACCGGTTTATTTTTAGTCTAACTTGATGAGGAGATTTGTTTTGCACTGCAACACCTGTCTTATTTACCATGCTTTGTGGGTGCGTCTTGTTTTATGTGTCATTGCCTTTCATAACTAGTGTAATTTTGATTCAATAGTTTTACAAGGACATGTTCACCATAGATATGGCTTCTCTTTTTTTTGCTCTAAAAATGCACCGCATTGATGCATTCAAACTAAAAATGTACAAAGTTTTTTCCAGAGGAAGCATTCCCCCAGACCCTTTTAGATTGTCTACCCAATGAGGTCTCACCAAATTATCAGGGAAACACCGAAATGTAACATTATTTTCAGAAATACATTGATTAAAGCAAAAATAAAATCGGAAGTGTTTGTAAAAAGGAGTTAGATGAGAACATGAGGGAGAAAGTGATTGTACATGAGTCGGAGTCCACCCTAATCAATGAGAGATAGCATGAAAGATGTTAGAGAAGGATAACCCCTGGATGGAAATTATAGCCACTGCGAAGTGTAAATGAGTCTGGAAATAACAAATAAGAACAATAAAAGGATGGGGAATGGATGTCAGGAGAAAAGACAGAAACAAAGTAGAGCTAAGTTGATGCACAATACAATTATCTGAAACTAAATCACTTAAAAACAGGGTGCAATATATTCTGCTAATGTACATATTTTGGACTGATCAAGTTGCAATGAGGACGAACTTCCCTGACGTAAATTTGACTGACTTTCACTTGGTGGCCTTTTTGAACTGCCATCGGATGTTTGCGCAATTTTCCCTGTGGGAGGATGGAGTCTCACAGCAATCAAGTGGGTTGAAGTGGGGAAGCGGGTGCTGATAGTTGTGTTCGTGACTTTCTGCTGTTTGTTATTAAGAAAGATGGGCAATCTCCAGGGATGTGGGCTCACTATTTCTTCTGTTTGCAGCCGGTGTGCAACTGTAGATTCATTAACCCACAATTTGTGTGTCTGGTGAGGTTCCACATGACGGCTGGACACAAACTGGACTTGAATTTCAATTGACGCGGACAGACACTTTTGTAAAATGACTTAAACAATTGTTTGTTTTATTGATGCACAATTATCAACATAATATTTGTCGTACAGATAATGACACAGCTATGGGTCTTTAGGAATTATAATGATAATAATGAAAAACTGCCTGACAAATAGTCATTTGGAGAAACCCTACTCTGTGCCGACAATGCTGTTGTCAATTAAAAGAAAAATAATGACACACAACATAATTATAGTTAGGAGTCGTAGAGAGTGATTTCTGGCTTGAGCGTGCACTTTTGTAGCCAAAGTGGTTGAAGTAAGAAAATAACTGTTTCAAATACAGTCCAAATGCCAACGCAAACTCCCCAAAATTAGTCAAAAATAATAATTTATTTATGCTTGTATTTGCATGTGCCACACATGCAGCTTGACAGAGGTTGTAATGAGGATTTAAACCAGATGATGGCATTAGAAAGTATAATATTTTCAAATTCTAGACAGCACCTTAAAAATAATGTCTATATGTCTACCTGCATGTGTGTGTGCAGAAGTGGATAATGGCACCACATGTGTGTGAAAGCCACTCAACGTGACATTGAACCTGCCAGCTAGCAGACAGAAACATGGAACAGGAAATTGTTTTTGGGACAACCAATCAGAAAAAAAACTCATGGTAAACAGGAACAAACCACCATTGGAGTCCTGTCATGTGTCAATCATTCTCACAATGACCTGTCCACATCCTTCAGTGAAGCAGTCAGTCATACTTAATCCCAAGTCTGGAGAAAAGCACTTAGTGTTACGTGGGAACATGCATTGGAGATTGAATTGTTTTGGTTCAGGAAGGCAGGTGACTTAACAATACTGGTAATGTGGCTTCACTATTTTACAATTACAAAGCCTTATTGTATTGGAAAATACAATCTTTCGTCATTGACGGAAAATGGCTCATTTTAATAAATATGTATCCCATTTAATGTAGTTTTAATATTATTAGTGAAATGTGGGGTGCATTGTTTAAGTTTTCCTTAAAATAGTCAAAAGTGTAATATTGTCTTTGTTGAGTATATGTTAACAATGCACAACTGAGTTGAAAGAGCCATTTTGTTTTTTTCCGCTTCTATCTTATTTTGTCTTACATTTAGGAAACCTGTTTTGGGCAGAACACATTAGGTATGAGGAATGGGTGTGGGGGCTGCTCAGGAGTAACATCATGCTTGTCCGCTAGTTGTTGTTGTTGTTGTTGTTGTTTTTTTTTTTTTTTTTTTTTTTTTTTGGTTTGTTTTTAACTGTGTGGCATAAAACTGGTGAAATTAAGAAGAGGCTTACTTTGAGTAAGGTCCAAAAGCCAGACCAAACCCCAAAACACATGCAAAAATAAAAGCGCATCTAAGAAAGGCACGTACTTGCACATGCATTATGAACGGACAGACAGAGGTTGCAATAATGACACAAACCAGGAGATGGTGGCCCCGAGAAAAAAAAGGTCCACATTCAGTGCAGCTCCTTTAAGTGTGAAAGGGGTTACATTCAAAAGATACATCCAGGCTTAAATCACACTTATTCTCAATAGTTCGCAATAGCTTATGAGTGATGTTGACCTTATCCATTTTTTTTTTTCTTTCCTTGAGGCAGAAAAATTTAACCTGGTAGTTGCACGCTGCATTAAATTCGAGCCATCGTACTGGCAGTGTTCCCTCCAAGCTGCGTGCGTGTGCAATTGCGCACTGCGCGCACATTCTCAGCGCACAAGAAAATCTAGCCAGCGCACAAAAATGAGGGCTCAAAAATTAAGAAGCGACTTAAGTTAAAGTTACAGTGCATGAAGGTAAAAATACACGGGTTCCCCTGACGTTGTGTCATGAATGCGGTATTTTGAAGTCGAGTCGAAGAAGCACGAAGTTGAGTAAAGTTAGTAGTTTGTCGGGAACCGGCTTCTTTGGCTCGGCTCACTAGAAGGAACCGGCTCTTTCGGGTCCTAAACGGCTCTTCATGTTGTTTTTGGTTCTTTGATCCCAACATGACCAAATATTATGTAAAATTATGCACAAAATGACTTAAAGGAAGGGGGGGATAGAACAAAAAAAAAAAAAAATACCAAAATGAAAACGTAGTGAAAAGCTGAGAAAAAAAGAAACAAAAGGAAGAGAAAAAAAAGAAGGAAATATTTAGAAAAAAGAAAGAAATGTAGGAAAAAAGTAAATAGAGAACAAAAAGAAAAAAGTAATCTCTCGGAAAAAAATAAACACAATGAGATTTTTTTTGAAAGGAATTTAAAAAAAGTAGAAAAAAAACACGAAAAAAAGAAGAAAAAGTATAAGTTGCATTCAAATAATTTCCAATTATATCAAGTGAATCTTGTTGCCAACATTGTACTTCCACTAAAAAATGTGATTAAGTACGATTCTGTATCTTACAACCGACTAAATAAGCCCCCAACAATTTTAATGTTATGCAACAAAATTTATCAGGAAATAAAAAGAAATGGATATCTTGTGAAAGAATTGTAAGAACAAACGACGTTTGTAGGCCGTACAACCTTTGCAATAGTACATGAGTCAATTCATTCAAAAGAGAAAAATAATTTTGCATTGCCGGAAACTCAGCAAAATGTAGCTTGATGTCAAGTTTTGGACATGTTTGATAATTAATTATCTTGCCACACTTGGGATTATGGTTGCTCACTGTTGTTTCAAGCATTCCTCACCGACTTTGTGTGAACGCTCAGACCCGTGGAAAATTAGAGGGAACATTGCGAACTGGCACTTGGACCTGGTTCGGCATCAAGGTCAAGAATTTGGGACATGCAGCACTCAACTGGACATTCTGTTTTTGCCTGTATTTTATGTTGATGATGTATGTGTATTGTCCATTGCAGCCTGGTCATCATGGAAGGGGGATTACCTCACGTGCAGCCTCTTCTTAAGGTTTCTTTATTTTTCTCGTGTTGAGTTTTTCCTTGTCCTTGTGCAGGTTTCATATTAGGAATAGTCAAATGGTAGTCAGTGCAGCTCTTTGAAATGTTTTATAATTAAGGACTACACAAATTAACAACTTGACTTGACTTATCATATTGAAAATCCTAAAAAGAAAAGGTGAACCACCTTTGATCATAGTGACACCGTATGGAAAAAAAATGCTAGCATTTTGTGTGGAGGATGACCACTTTACCTTAGCTTCCTAAGTTAAAAAGCGAAAAATATAGTTGAGATGGATTGAGTTGATAAAGTCCTTAAAAAGTGCTATGATTTGCCACTGGTGAGGATGAATTATAAAACTGATTCTATCTGGTTTTATGTTTTTGGTTGCTGCTATCATGATTTCCATGTCATGGACTGTGCCTTCAATTGCAGTAATAGTCGTACACGATTGCACCACGGGTGATTGTAGTCTTTAATGTTGACTTTAAGCGTTAAAGTGAGAGGTTGCACCCGTGCATACGTTTGTGCTCTATCTGTCTGGACTTCGGGACACGAAGCAACAGTTAAAGCTGTCAGCAGGCCACTTAGGAGCTGACACCAACACACCGACATACACATAAACGTTATTAACAGAACGTCACGCTTGATGCGCCTCGACTAAAGACGCAATTATTTGCCCATCCTTTTGTTTCCGTCGAGCACCATCCTCTCGAGCCCCCTTCGTTTATATGTCGGCCAATCGATACCAATCCTTCCGCACGTTATCAGAATTTCTTTTTTTTTTTTTTATCAAGAGGCTCAAGATAAAAAAGGCGCGGATGCAATAACAACCCTCAATGCCCTTTGCATCCCAACACCTGCTCTCTCCGATATTTATATTTACCGAAGGAGACCAAATGCCATGTTACTTTGCGCAGCTGCAAGGACTTCGATCAAGAATGTAAACAAGTTGCAGATGAATTATAGCAGTCCAGGGGATTACAGAGTTGACATCATAAATATTGGAGCGTTATTGAATTCTGAGATTTCTTAACCGGTTTAATCAATGTTCTCATGAAAGCAATTTATTTTTATCAGTTGAACACAAAGTCATTTGTCTTACTGGAAGGAGGAGAGGAAAACACGGTGTTACAAAAGGCTAATGAGGTCCCTGGGGAAACGACGGCCTCTCAACGTTTCCTCAATCAATTGATGATTTATGAACCGACTCGAAAATCCGGCTCAATTAAGCCTAAACCCACCGTCAGGACTACTGATGTTATTTTGCAAACACAAACGGGGCATCAAAGGTGTCTTTGTTGTTGACATGACGGACACTTAAGCCTTTCTACTTTTTCTTGGCAACTTAATGGAGCATCACGTCGGCGCATTTAACTAGCAAGTGCCCTACACCCAATGTTCCCTCTAATTTTCTACGGGTCTGAGCGTTCACAAAAAGTCGGTGAGCAACGCTTGAAACAACAGTGAGCAACAGCAACCCCAAGGGTGGCAACTAATCCATTATCAAACATGTCCAAAACTTGACATCACGTTACATTTTTCTGAATTTCCGGCAATGCAGAGAAAATTTTCACTTTTGAATGAATTGACTAATATATTATTGCAAAGGTTATACGGCCTACAAACGTCGTTTGTTTTTACAACAATTCTTTCACAAGATTTCCATTTTTTTTTTCTGGTATCTTTTGTCGCAAAATACTAACATTTTGGGGGGCTTATGTAGTTGGTTGCACGATACACAACTGTATTTAATCACATTTTTAGTGGAAGGACAATGTTGGCAACACGATTCACTTGATATAATTGGAAATTATTTGAATGCAACACAAACTTTTTCTTCTTTTTTTCGTGGTTTTTTCTACTTTTTTTAGATTCCTTTAAAAAAAAAATATCATTGTTAAGCTGGTTCTCGACAAACTCTACTAACTTTACTTAACTTCGTTCTACTTCGACTCGACTTCAAAATACCACATATAGGACACAACGTCAGGGGAGCCCGTGTATTTTTACCTTCATCCACTGTAACTTTGACTTAAGTCGCTTCTTAATTAGTAATTTTGAGCCCTCATTTTTGTGCGCTGGCTACATTTTCTTGTGCGCTGAGAATGTGCGAGCAGTGCGCAATTGCGCACGCCTGCAGCTTAGAGGGAACACTGCCTACACCTCTGCTTAAAGGGATGCCACTTTTTTGAGGATGAAGGCACGGATTCAGCCCAAAATTAGAGGAACAAATGTGATGGGGCTGTTGGAGCAATCCCAAAATTTTAAAGAGGACATTGTGTACAAAGACCCTCAGATACTTCACGCTTCTGTTAACGCTGGTTCATTGCTTCACATATTTTGAATTGTCTTTAATGTAATTGATATCAACATATTGTGCGTTGTGTTCTGATAGACAACACACTGCAAATGCTTTTACAGGTAAAAGTTAGGAAGGGCTTTCTGTGTAGGGTGGCCATGACTTTTTTGTGTGCTGTCAAAGGAAAAGGCACACAGGTGGCTACCAAAACAAATTGCGGAGCATGGCGCCAAAAAGCCTTTAGCTGCTTGTTACATTGAAAATAAATTCATCAATTAATGAATGAAATCCGAAGAGCACAAAGACATAGTGATCACCAGCAGGTGCTCTGTGGATTGTTATTGGGTTCAGGAAGTGACTGGGGCAGCGTCGGTTAGAGAAAGCAGAGAGGATACAGGTCTGGCCTACTGCTACAGTTCGGCTAACACCACTCTTAAGCCATCCGTGCTGCGTCTGTATTTAAC
This sequence comes from Urocampus carinirostris, assembly GCF_059441175.1. Lineage (NCBI taxonomy): Eukaryota > Metazoa > Chordata > Actinopteri > Syngnathiformes > Syngnathidae > Urocampus > Urocampus carinirostris. Next base: position 44,286,111 of record NC_142352.1, read on the forward strand.
CAATCCTAGATTTATTACCCAAGAAGCGGCTGACATGGAGCTACAACTCTATCGGTTGTAATTTAATCATCGCGGAGATCTAACTAAATATGAGGAGCTCCAGTGCTAGTGTGCAGCTAGCCAGCCCCTCGCCAAAATATATTACACTGAAAGTAGAAAACCTCCAATTTTGTTGTACTTATGTATGATGACAATAAAAGCCATTCATTCAACTGCAATCCTGTGTTCTTTTTTTTTTTTTTTGAAATCTGTAGTTGCTATTTTGGTACAGTCATATACTCTCAGTCAGTAAGGACGCCATCTCAAGGTAAGTTTGACCCTTTTGAGGCTTTTATAAAGATGCAAAGTACATCACAGATATGGAGTGTCCGTGGAGGGGAGGGTTCTTGTCCCCATTAACTGCGAGAACCAAGGGATTACTGAATTTGTTGTCCTTAAAACAAAAAAATGTTTCTTTTTTACATGAACAGAACCCCCAATAACTTGAAGATGTTATGGCCATTATGGCAGTGTTTTCAAGCCTTTTTTTTAGCCAAGACACATTTGTTATAAAAAATAAATTAAAAAAAAATAATTTGCCTAAAAGTTTTTCTAAAGCAGTAATAACTCCACTCCTCAAAAAAGACAAGGACCCTCTTCTTTGCAACAGGGACCAGACCACTCTTTCTCTTAAATACTGCCTTAACATTTCCAGCAAATATGCTTGCTATTCACCTTCAGAAAGTCATCCATATGTCATTACTGATTCGGGGCACCTGCGGCTGCCCCGGTGGCGCCAACAGCCCTGGTCGCTGATTGGATCCTTGCCACTTTTTAACCCCCCGACTCCCTGTTACCGGCGTCCGATCGTTGCGAACCTTCAGCTCTGGCTAAGGCAAGCCTTCCGAACCTGACTCCCTGTTTTTTGACTCTCATACGTTTCCCGGTTTTGACCTGTTTCCGTTTGATCACGTCTCTGCTCCTGTGCCCGACAACCTGACCTGCTTTTCCCTCTTTGACACCGCTATCGCTCGCCAGAGAAGTGCCAAGGATGCCCCCTCTCGCCCTCTTATTCACACTAGCCGTTGAACCACTAGCACCATGGCTTTGTAGTGAGGACACATTTCAGGGAATCTCCCGCTTTACTATTTCTATCAAATCTCCCCTGCACCCTGATGACCTTCTGCTTTATATTTCAAACCCAAATATGTTACTTTCTTGCTTTTTGAGTACATTAGACGGCTTCAAAGCAGCCAAGGGAGTTTCTTCTACCATGTTACCGTTTCAAAAAATGTCTAAACTTACCTTGGCATAACTGTGAAAAGTTTACCCACATAATTATTATTTCTGAACTTCCAACCATTGATAGAGTAATACATATCTGGCTTTACTAAATGGGACACACCTCATTTGTCCTTAATAGGGAGAGCTAATCTTATTAAGATGAAGGCACTGCCCCGGTTCTTCAATATGTTAAAACATGTCCCATTTATTTTTGTGGTGTAATAAATGTGCTCGGATTAGGAAGACAACAATTAGGCTTCCCAAGTCCCTTTGTGGTTTAGCCTTGCCAAATTTCCGCAGGTATTACTGGGCTAGCAATATTCACAAGCTCCTTTTCTGGAATGTCTAAATCCTCCCCTAAAAAAGGGCCCTCCTGGGGCAACATGGAACATTCTTCCACCTTATCCGATTTATGGTCAATGGTGTGCTTTCAACTATCTCTACCACTCAAGCATGTACTAACCAACTCAGTTGTACAGCACACACTAAAAATTTGGAATCACTTTAGACAACAATTTGCACTTGAGTGCTCATCTAGAACTCATCTCATCTCATCTCATTAGCTGCACCGCTTATCCTCAGTAAGGTTGCGGGGGTGCTGGAGCCCATCCCAGCAATCATCAAGCAGTGGGCAGGGGACACCCTGAACTGGTTGCCAGGCAATCGCAGGGCACACAGGGACAGACAACTCGCTCCCTCATTCACACCTAGGGACAATTTGGACCGACCAATCCACCTGAAATGCATGTCTTTGGAATGTGGAAGGAAACCGGAGTGCCCGGAGGAAACCCACGCATGCACGGGAAGAACATACAAACTCCGCACAGTAAGTCCGGTAGCTGGATTTTGAACCTACACAGGAGGTTCCCAAGACCTTAGAACTGTGCCGCACATGCGCTAACCACTGCTCCGCCGTGCTGCCCTCATCTAGACCTGACTCTGGCTAAATTAATTTCTAATTCCCACAATCCTGCTCTAATCGTGCTTTTTAATTCGGGGTCATACAAGGGCCTGAAGACCCTTCACAACCTGTATTTTTGAAGGTGTATTTCCATCATTTGCTATCCTTTCAGAAAAATTCAAACACCCCTGCTCTTATTTATTGTGTTACTTTCAGATGAGGCCTTTTATAAAACAACAATTTCCTCACATCCCAAACCAGCCTTCGAAGACCCTGATGTACTCGTTATTGTCGCTAAACACAACACAAAAATCCACACTCTCGAAACTTTATACCTTTATTTTTAAACTCCATCCATCATCACTCAATCCTTTAAGGTCTTCCTGGGACAAATATCTCAAAGTCACAATGTCTGATAAGCAATAGGACCAAATACTAAATCTTGTCCACTCTTTATCTATTTGTGCCATACACCGACATCTTGAATGTAAGATCAGAAGACATCTCAGTTTATGATTTTCTATATTTCAAAACAGTATGTCAAGGGTTGTGGGAGTTGTAATCTATTTTTTTTTTCTCGGAAAATGACAAGACTAATACTTAAATTGAAATTCAAAATCATAAAGTAATATTTCATATAAAATGATCTTCCAGCAGTACAAAACATTACCTTATTGCAATTTTAAACAAAATGACAACATGATTAAAAACAGTAAAAAACATTTTTACTCTATTCAATGTTTTTTTTTCTGAGCACTTTAAGGTTTCAATATATGTTTAAACTGTATCAAAGTGTAACTGTTTTTGACCTGTCTTTCTTAAAATAATAATAAGAATACTACTTTAAAACATCTGCCCAGTGAACAAAAATGTTTCATATATTACAAAGTTTTTAGGAATGTAAGAAAGCAATAACAAAAAAAATGTAAAACATATTTTATTTACTTGAATTTTTTTTTTTTTTTTTTTTTTGGGAAAGTACATCATGGTGCCGCCCATCCCTCTCCAGGCCAACATATGTTACCAAAAGAAAAACAATTGTAATCTGCTACTACTTACTGATCTCATCTCATCTCATCTCATCTCAATAGCTGCACCGCTTATCCTCAGTAGGGTCGCGGGGGTGCTGGAGCCCATCCCAGCAATCATCGGGCAGTGGGCAGGGGACAGCCTGAACTGGTTGCCAGCCAATCGCAGGGCACACAGGTACAGACAAATCGCTCGCTCATTCACACCTAGGGAAAATTTGGACCGGCCAATCCACCTGAAATGCATGTCTTTGGAATGTGGGAGGAAATCGGAGTGCCCGGAGGAAACCCACGCAAGCACGGGGAGAGCATACAAACTCTGCACAGGAAGTCCGGTAGCTGGATTTGAACCCACACAGGAGGTTCTTGAGACCTTAGAACTGTGCCGCACACGCGCTAACCACTGTGCCGCCGTGCTGCCCCTACTTACTGATATGGATGAATATTTGTTACATGTCTTATGGGTGCAAGAAAGAAAATCTACTGAACAATGGCATGCTTCCTGCAAAGATGAAATCAGAACATTTCCTTTGGCCCCTCAGGTTAAGGTCTCACAGCACATTAGTGTACCCCGCCACACTGGTTCAAAAACACTGTGTCATGGAACAACATTGAAGAGAAGATTTCAACTGATAGGAAAAGACAAAGTTATAAAATCCCAGATCTTTTTGGGCATTGGTCAAACATGCATGCTAAAGATTTATAAAGACATTTGAGTACCCATGATGAACTTTGAATAGCTTTTTTTGCTTTCATATTTCATAAGACACCATTATCCCCAAGATTTGCACATTACAAACAAACTCACCTGGTCCGTGAACACTGCATCACTGGTTAAGAGGGCACAGCAGCGCCTGTACTTCCTGCGGAGGATGAGGAGAGCCCACCTGCCCCCACCCTCCCTCATCACATTCTACAGGGGCACCATAGAGAGTATCCTGACCAGCTGTATCTCTGTGTGGTGTGGAGGCTGCAGCGCTACCGACTGGGGTAGTGTGAGGAGGGTAACGAGGACAGCAGAGAAAATAATCGGGACTACACTTCCCTCCATTCAGGACATTGGCCAGAAGCGCTGCCTATCCCATGCTAAGAACATTACCGGGGACCCCTCTCACCCCCATCATGGACTGTTCACTCTGCTAGCCTCTGGGAAGAGGTTCTGCAGTGTGCGGTGCAGGACCACCAGGCTCCGCAATAGTCTAGTCCCCCTGGCCATTAGACTGTTAAATGGTCAATCTAACATATAGTTAACTTAAATCTAAACGGCTGCTAAATCTGACTTTTTGCACTACTGGCAGTTTTTTATAGCTTGCCACTCATTGCACATTGCTCTCTGCACTATGGTAATTACAGCGTTATTGTTACAGTGTTAATGTTACTGTGTACCTGACTTGTTAACCTGACTGCCCATTTTGCACATCTGGTTAGCTATTCTTCTTGCACTATCGGCACTATGGTAAAATACTATACGTAGCCAATTACAATACAACTTTATTTATATCTGTACATTCAAGGAAACTGTGGGGGTCAGATGCATCGACATTTCGTTCTGTATACACGTGTACTAGAATGACAATAAAGTAGATCTGAATCTGAATCTGAATCTGAATCTGAATTTTGCAGCATATCCGTGACGGTGAACACGTTCAATTTTAGCATTTAATATAGAGCCCATGCCAAATAAATAAAACACATAATAAAAGTAATATATCCTCTCTTGCCTCTGGAAACACGCAAATGTCAGATGACTGCCTTTTTTCAATCTTTAACTAGACCTAATTTCAAAGTAAAAAGAAAGGAACTAAACACAGAGAATCTAAAAATGTGAAGTGAAGCGCAGTGTGAATTTTATGAACCATTTGATGACTGTGCTGCGTTTGTATTTCTGTGAAGCAGAAATCTTTGTGTATTAGTGTGCATATATGGTGATGAAAAATAGTGCAAGAAATTGAACATATTATGATTCATGGCCAGGTGGATTACATTTGCAACATAAGATACCACATTGCAAGAAGCAGTGTGTTAAAATTACATTCATACATGTTCTTAGGTCACATTAAATACATTGAACTGGTCCCAGGCATATTTTTTAACCACAGTATATGTCTCCTTGTGCATTCACAGAATATATTTGACACTTGTTTGTCACTTGTTTTTAGTGTGTAATCAACACTATATATATATATATATATATATATATATATATATATATAGCACCATGGTAGCTGGATTTTGAACCTACACAGGAGGTTGGAAAGGCACACACCTGTCTATATAAGGTCCCACAGTTGAGTGTGCATATATATAAATATATATATATATATATATATATATATATATATATATATATATATATATATATATATATATATATACATTGCATCCGGAAAGTATTCACAGCGCTTCACTTTTTCCACATTTTGTTATGTTACAGCCTCATTCCAAATTGTATTAATTTAAACTCTTATCACAAAATTCTACACAAAATACTCCATTATGACAATGTGAAAAAGTTTTTTTTAACTTTTTTTGAATTTATCAAAAATAGAAAACTAAGAAATCACATTTACATAAGTATTTACAGCTTTTGCTTGATACTTTGTTGATCCACCTTTGGCAGCAAATACAGCCTCAAGTCTTTTTGAATATGATCCCACAAGTTTAGCACACCTATTTTTAGGCAGTTTTGCCCATTCTTCTTTGCAATAAGTCTCAAGCTCAATCAGGTTGGATGGGAGACTTTTGTGCACAGCCATTTTCAGATCTCTCCAGAGATGTTTGATCGGATTCAAGTCTGGACTCTGGCTGGGCCACTCCAGGACATTCACGGAGTGGTTCTGAAGCCAATCTTTTGAGATCTTGGCTGTGTGCTTTGGGTCGTTGTCCTGCTGAAAAATGAACCTTCGCCCCAGCCTGACGTCAAGAGCGCTCTGGAGCAGGTTTTCATCCAGGATATCTCTATATATTGCTGCATTCATTGTTCCTTCCTTGCTGAAAAACATCCCCACAGCTTGATGCTGCCACCACCATGCTTCACTGTAGGGATGGTATTGGCCTGGTGATGAGCGGTGCCTGGTTTCCTCCAAACATGGCGCCTGGCATTCACACCAAAGAGTTCAATCTTTGTCTCATCAGACCAGAGAATTTTGTTTCTCATGGTCTGAGAGTCATTCAGGTGTTTTTTGGCAAATTCCAGACGGGCTTCCATGTTCCTTTTACTAAAGAGTGCCTTTCGTCTGGCCACTCTACCACACAGGCCTGATTGGTGGATTGCTGAGGAGATGGTTGTCCTTCTGGAAGGCTCTCCTCTCTCCACAGAGGAAAGCTGGAGCTCTGACAGAGTGACCTTTGGGTTCTTGGTCACCTCCCTGACTAAGGCCCTTCTTCCCCGATCGCTCAGTTTAGAAGGCCGGCAAGCTCTAGGAAGAGTCCTGGTGGTTCCAAATGTCTTCCATTTACGAATAATGGAGGCCACTGTGCTCATTGGGACATTCAAAGCAGCAGAATTTTTTCTGTATCCTTCCCCAGATTTGTGCCTCAAGACAATCCTGCCTCGCAGGTCTACAGACAGTTCTTTTGACTTCATGCTTGGTGTTTGTGCTCTGACATGCACACTCAACTGTGGGACCTTATATAGACAGGTGTGTGCCTTTCCAAATCAACTGAATTTACTGCAGGTGGACTCCAATTAAGCTGTAGAGAGATCTCAAGGATGATCAGTGGAAAAAAAGATGCACCTGAGCTCAATTTTGAGCTTCATGGCAAAGGCTGTGAATACTTATGTAAATGTGATTTCTTAGTTTTCTATTTTTAATAAATTCAAAAAAATTAAAAAAAAAACTTTTTCACATTGTCATAATGGAGTATTTTGTGTAGAATTTTGAGAAAAGAGATTAAATTAATACAATTTGGAATGAGGCTGTAACATAACAAAGTGTGGAAAAAGTGAAGCGCTGTGAATACTTTCCGGATGCACTGTATATATATATATATATATATATATATATATATATATATATATATATATATATATATATATATATATATATATATATATATATATATATATATATATATATATATATATATATATATATATATATATATATATATATGTCGTGATTACCTAACCGGAGTCACCTGAGGTAATCAGCTGGTGTGCTGGAACGCGATCTCTTGATTGGTGGAAGTCTACTACATAAGCTGTCAGCGTCCAGAGATGGACGTTCGAGTGTCTTCCTCATTTCCTGAGTGAACCTCCAACATTCAAGGTACCACAAGCCCATGTATATTCCAAGTCTGATTCTCGTTGCCTGACCCTTGTCTGTTAAAAGTTTTCGATCTACTCTTCCGTCCCGGCCACCGACTTACCTGCTACGTTTCGCCACGCGTTTTCACCACGGAGTTGCCATATCGTCCCAAGAGGCTTTCCACTGCCAAGGCTCGACGTCCCAAGCCTGCTCCACCGAATCTTGTCACAATAAATCCTTTAACTGACGCTATTGGATCCGAGTCCTTGTTCTGTTCCTTGACAGAACACTCGAACCAAAGCATGGATCCAGCGACAGTTCGTCCCACCTCTGAGAGATGCGGAAATGCCGAACAGGAATCCGCGCTACAGCGCCTACAACACACCGAAGGCGCAATACAACAAATCGTCCACGACGTATCCACACTAGTCCGGCAAGTACAACGTCACCAAGATTTTTTTGAACAGTGCGAAGCTTCCCCGGCAACACGAGCACGAGATCCAGTTCCGCCCCTTTCTGATCAGGTTGGCAGTGTTGAACCACGAGTAGGTATGCCAGAGAGATTCAGTGGAGAGCCCGCCCAGATCCGCCCCTTTCTTATAAATTGCCGACTAATTTTTGATCTACAACCGCGAGCCTTTGTGAACGAAAAGGCGAAGGTGGCTTTTGTGATAAATCATCTGACTGGCAGAGCCCGCCTTTGGGGAACGGCAGAATACGAACGAGGGGCGACAGCATGCACCTCTTTTAATTTGCTTAGCCAGGAAATGATTAAAGTTTTTGATTCTGGAGCCTCATCAGTCGATGCTGCTCGTTCAATCTTGAACATTCGCCAGGGGAGACGCTCCATTGCCGACTATGCCATTGACTTTCGCACACTAGCAGCCCAGAGTCACTGGAACGAAGAGGCGCTGGTCGACGCCTACCTCCATAGCTTGTCCGGTTATATCAAAGACGAATTGGTTTCCCACGCTCCTCCGGTAACTCTTGACAATGCTATCGAACTGACCGCCCGGATCGACCGTAGGGTTCAGGCAAGACGCAGAGAGAGAGAAGATCCCAGACAACCCATCACCCGGCAAAGTCAAGACATTAGTAAGATACCGAACCCCCCAACCAATTCTACCGCACCTCATGAGATGATGGAGGTGGACCGCACCTTTCTCTCCGTCGAAGAACGCCAGCGAAGGCGTACCGAACGGCTATGTTATTACTGCGGCGGCCAGGGACATAGGGTGGTCAATTGCCCGTTAAAAGCCAACGCTCGTCGGATATAGGGGACATCCGATTGAGCTCAGCTTTATTATCGTCCCCCAAGACTGATAGACCTGTTCTCCGGGCAAATCTCATTATTTCCGGTACATCTCAACCCTTCCATGCCCTCATCGATTCTGGCGCCGAAACAAATATCCTGGATTTGTCACTCGCACACAAGATGGGGATACCTGTTGAAACCCTTCCTAACCCGGTATCAGCTCGGGCTTTGGATGGCCACCTATTAGGCACCGTATCTCAAATAACGGAACCCATTGAACTACAGTTGTCTGGAAATCACAGAGAGAAGATCCGATTTCACTTACTTCACTCCCCTAACCAACCCCTTGTCCTGGGTCATCCTTGGTTGGTGCAACACAACCCCCATTTCGACTGGCGCACTGGGTCGATACTTGAATGGGGCATGGACTGTCACCAAACCTGTCTGCAAGCCGCTCCTTACCCAAATCATCCTGTTTCCACGAGGGCTCCACCCAATCTGTCCAAGGTCCCAGCCTGTTACCACCACCTACGGGAGGTCTTCAGTAAAGCTAAGGCCTCTTCCTTGCCCCCTCATAGACCTTATGACTGCGCAATTGATCTCCTGCCGGGGTCTGCTCCTCCTCGGGGCCGCCTCTACTCCTTGTCCATTCCCGAGAGGAAGGCCATGGAGGAGTACATTTCCGATGCCTTGGCGGCTGGTATCATTCGACCCTCCTCTTCTCCTGCTGGGGCGGGGTTCTTCTTTGTGGGAAAAAAGGACGGGTCACTCCGGCCCTGTATAGATTATCGGGGCCTTAATGAAATCACGGTTAAAAATCGCTATCCCTTGCCTCTGCTTGCCTCTGCATTTGAGCTTCTACAGGGGGCCACGGTCTTCACTAAACTTGATCTGCGCAACGCCTACCACTTAGTCCGAATCCGGGAGGGTGATGAATGGAAGACGGCATTCAACACACCCAACGGTCACTACGAGTATCTGGTAATGCCGTTCGGATTAACCAATGCTCCAGCTGTTTTCCAATCTTTGGTAAATGACATTTTACGAGATGTGCTTAATCGTTTTGTTTTTGTGTATCTGGACGATATCTTGATTTTCTCAAAGTCCCTCGATGAACACCGAAAACATGTCCAGCTGGTTCTCCGTCGTCTCCTAGAGAACTCTTTATTTGTTAAGGCAGAGAAGTGCGAGTTTCACGCCAAGACAGTCTCGTTCCTGGGCTACATCGTGGCGGAGGGGACCCTTCAGATGGATCCTGCCAAGGTATCAGCAGTCACCTCTTGGCCTGTCCCTGAGTCTCGGAAAAAACTCCAACAATTCCTTGGTTTTGCCAATTTCTACCGGAGGTTCATCAGGAACTACAGTTCGGTGGCAGCTCCCCTCACGCTTCTTACCAGTCCTAGAGAGCCATTTTGGTGGTCTTCCGAGGCTAATGCAGCTTTCAACCGTCTAAAAACCCATTTCTCTACGGCCCCCATACTCCAGGTACCGGACCCTGCACGCCAACTGGTAGTGGAGGTGGACGCCTCAGATGTGGGAGTGGGTGCTGTCCTGTCCCAGCGGTCGGACAAGGACCAGAAAATGCACCCGTGCGCCTTCTTTTCCCGGCGGTTGTCCCCGGCCGAACGCAACTACGACGTGGGGGATCGTGAGTTGTTGGCCGTCAAGCTAGCCCTGGAGGAATGGCGGCATTGGTTGGAGGGGGTAACGGTGCCGTTCATAGTTTGGACTGACCACAAGAACTTAGAATATATTAGATCGGCCAAGCGGCTCAATCCTCGCCAGTCACGTTGGGCCCTGTTTTTCACCCGCTTTAACTTCACTCTGTCCTACAGACCCGGATCTCGGAATGTGAAACCCGACGCGCTGTCCCGACAATTCCAGAGTTCCAATGACACACCTCAGGGTCCCGCAACGGTCCTTCCAGCTTCCTGTATGGTGGCAGCAGTCTCCTGGGATATCGAGTCCCGAGTCAGAGAGGCGATACCCGATCAGGCGGGTCCCAGCTCCTGTCCCGAGGGTCGACTATTCGTCTCCGAACCCTTACGGTCCGAGGTCCTCCAATGGGGGCACAATTCTCACTTTTCTTGCCATCCGGGGTCGGCTCGGACTCACAGTTTCTTGTCCCGACGCTTCTGGTGGCCTACCATGGCCAAGGACGTTAGGGAATACGTCTCCGCCTGTCAAGTGTGCGCCCAGAACAAAACATCCCACCAACGTCCGGCCGGTCTGTTACATCCACTTCCGGTTCCCCGCCGCCCATGGTCCCACATCTCCTTGGACTTTGTGACGGGGTTGCCAGTATCCGAGGGGATGACGACTGTACTAACTATCGTGGACCGGTTCAGTAAGATGGTCCATTTCGTGGCACTACCGAAGCTCCCCTCCGCCAAGGAAACTGCATTGATAGTCCAGCAGCATGTGTTCCGCCTCCATGGCATCCCTCTGGACATTGTTTCTGACCGTGGTCCCCAGTTCTCATCCGCGTTTTGGAAGGAGTTCTGTCGTCTGTTGGGTGCCTCTGTCAGCCTCTCATCAGGGTTCCACCCTCAATCCAATGGTCAGTCTGAACGAGTGAACCAAGATTTGGAAACGGCACTTCGCTGCATGGTCTCTAGTGAACCGTTGTCCTGGGCTCGGCAATTGGCATGGGTGGAATATGCTCACAATTCCTTGGTTAGCTCATCCACTGGAATGTCCCCCTTCCAGTGTGTGTATGGGTACCAACCCCCTATGTTCCCTAGTCAAGAAGAGGAAGTAAACTGCCCGTCAGCTACGGCGAATGCACGTCGCTGTCGGCGAACTTGGGCTCGTGCTCGGGCCACACTCCTTCGGGCAAGCAAGACTCATGCCGTTGGGGCTAACCGACGGAGGAGTCCTGCTCCGAAGTACCAGGTGGGCCAGAAGGTGTGGCTCGCATCAGCTGATCTTCCACTGAAGGTTGAGTCGAGGAAACTGGCTCCTCGGTATCTTGGCCCGTTTCCTATAGTAAAAATTATCAACTCCTCAGCAGTCCGTCTCCGTCTACCAAGATCTATGAGAGTGCACCCCACGTTTCATGTTTCCCGAATCAAGCCCGTCAGCCAGAGTCCGTTGGCACCCATTCCACCTCCTCCCCCAGCTCCACGCTCCTTGGACGGGGAGCCTATCTATACAGTGCGCCGCCTGCTCCGCTCCCGACGCAGGGGTCGGGGCTTCCAGTACTTGGTCGATTGGGAGGGATATGGTCCGGAGGAGAGATCATGGATTCCCAGCAGGCAGATCCTGGACCGATCTCTTGTGGCAGAATTCCATCAACTGCATCCTGACCAACCAGCACCACGCCGTGGTCGTCGTCGGAGGTCCGACGCTGCTGCTCTTCCACCGGCAGACCCACCCGCTACCACCCCTTCAGATGCGGACGAAGGGGCCTCTATCCACTCGGAAGAATTCTGAGGGTTCATCGGACGACCTCTGGGCCCTCGATTTTTGGATTATTGGTGATGTATTTTGGGTTTTGGGGAATTATTTGTAACTGGCCTGTGATTTTTTTTCCCTTGGATTACCGGTGTTGCCATGTGACGTGTTTGGATTTATTTTTCTTTTTCCCTGGGGGACTTCTGGAGCCGTCCCTTGAGGGGGGGGTTCTGTCGTGATTACCTAACCGGAGTCACCTGAGGTAATCAGCTGGTGTGCTGGAACGCGATCTCTTGATTGGTGGAAGTCTACTACATAAGCTGTCAGCGTCCAGAGATGGACGTTCGAGTGTCTTCCTCATTTCCTGAGTGAACCTCCAACATTCAAGGTACCACAAGCCCATGTATATTCCAAGTCTGATTCTCGTTGCCTGACCCTTGTCTGTTAAAAGTTTTCGATCTACTCTTCCGTCCCGGCCACCGACTTACCTGCTACGTTTCGCCACGCGTTTTCACCACGGAGTTGCCATATCGTCCCAAGAGGCTTTCCACTGCCAAGGCTCGACGTCCCAAGCCTGCTCCACCGAATCTTGTCACAATAAATCCTTTAACTGACGCTATTGGATCCGAGTCCTTGTTCTGTTCCTTGACAATATATATATATACTTCCCAAATCCATTCAATACATGGACTAAGCAATTAAGGAAAAAAACACTGGACCGTGTGTACAGTAAGATCAAACATCTAGTTGGATCCGCCCATCTCTGTCTGTCCCTCACCCCCTCATACACCCACCCTCCGGAGGAAAACAAGGCCTATACAACAAGGACAGTACGTACAAACATCTTCTTTGTTCCTTTATCTCTTTGTTTTCCTTATATCCTCACTGTAAAATGTGGCACTGGAGTGCCACGTCCAATTTCGTTGTCACAATATATCCCACGTTGTAACAATGACAATAAAGGTATATTCTATTTTATTCTATTCTATTCTATTAACCTTAAACTTAGAGAAGTAAATTAATACAACTTGTTTCACTATTTATCAACTATTATTAACTTCATAACTCACCAACCAAACCCAGAGTCAGTAAAGTAGCGCTGTTTTCCCCTCCCTAAGGGCCCGGTCACACAGCCGTTTGCGTCTGTATCGCGGGTAAAATTTTGCGATTTTTTTTTGCCCGTGGTTGCCCGCGATGGAAAATGCGCAAAATTGGCCAACCCGCTGTTCATCCGTGGTATGCCCGCGAAACAGACGCCGGCGGCTGTTCTGCTTCCTCATCGCGTCAGTCCCACGTCCTTTCCGCGTGTGGACCACGGGTATAAAAGCTGCCGAGCCGGGCTGTAGAAATCATAACCGCTCAAGACACAGTCCCGTGAAGATCAAGATTTCAAGCTATGGCACCGAAGAAGAAGCCAATATGTTATTATTGTAATAGTTTTTCATTTTTATTTTATTATCTTGTTATGAAATGAAAAAAAATGTCACTGAATATACGTGGAGAAAGGCGTTTGACCGTCACGCGCGTTACACACGCTAATTCACGTGATAATGCCGCGATACAGACGCAGAACAAACGTGCTATGACCGTGCTCCACCCGCGATTACCCGCTAAAATCCGCGTCCTACCCGCGTGTAACCACGCCCTGGCCGCGGCCGTAGCACGTCGTTCCACGCCTGTACCGCGTCATATCCGCGTGTGTACCACGAGTGCCGCCTGCGGTTACCCGTGGTCTAAAGTTTGGAGCAGCGCAAAACTTTTTCGCGCGGCCAACCGCGTGTGAATTTCTTGCCGCGTGTAAAGCACGGCTGTATCTCGTCTGTATCGCGATCTCAAAGCGTCCAACAGCGTCTGCTTCACGGGCAGAAATTCCTGGTCGTGATTCAGCTGCGATACAGATGCAAACGGCTGTGTGACCGGGCCCTAAGAGCATATGTTAAATTATATCATGCATTTATTATTTAAAAACTATGATGACAAGGTGGGTTGGAAGAGGGCAACATGAAACATTTGTCTAAGGTAGGGCTCTGAGGACTTTTTGAATTTAAATAAATGAGATCAAGACATCTGTTTGAGATTGATACTTCGTATAAGATTTATGAACAATGATATTCACAGGTACCGTGTGTGTGAGTTTAATTATATTTACAGAGAAGGACCAGTTTTGCGGAGTATTTAAGTCAAGGAAAAGGTAGTATGAAAGAAAAAAAAAACAATCTCACCATATGCTGGGGGCTTCAGTTCCACTGATTTCCAGGAAGTCATACTTGTCTTCTAATAAGAAGTCACTGAAGACGAGCGCTATGGTATCTCCTGGTTCAGCCAGTATTGACCATGTGCAATCCAGATTGTTGTCGTACTCAGTGGGATAGCCAGGACTGGTTATCGAACCGGCGGTGCCCCGTAACGTGCCACCGCAAGCCCCATCCGCTGCAGATAGAAGCATAGGGTGAACCAATGAGTCAGAAGATGCGATGGATCCTTTTGACACTTTCAAGTCTGCATACTAATGTTATTTCACTTGTTTCTATTACCTCAGTATCTACACTATAAGGACCACTGGATTGAGGGGCACATCCCTAAAAATAGTTTTTTGTCATATATTTTTCATATATAAGGCAAAATAAATTGATACTACAGTTAAGAGGTTGCATATGTGCAGTTACATATTGATGCAATGCTCTAATTAGTGCCTTTAATCTAAATCTATAAATATAGTATTCAACAGGAATCAAACCCAAGTGATAGTGGTGAGAGTGCTGAAACTTTATTGCAACACACTATTTTTACCCAGTGCAAATTTGAATTGTGAATTTTGATAAACAGTTAAACAGTATCTTAATTTCTTCACATGTACGTCAAAACCTTTAAGTTTAATACATATGGGTACATAAAAAAGCTTGTGTTGTATTTTGTCAAAACACGTTCTGTTTTCTCAATTCCGTAACTTTCGTTGGTAAGGAAGTGGCGAGACTGTTACACCAGTCCAAATATACAACATGGTTATACATTTTAATTGTATAAGTCAGTGTTTTTCAACCCTTTTTGAACAAAGGTACACTTTTATTTATAAAAAAGTTCCGAGGCACACCGTCCGTCAAAACTGTTTTAAAATGAAGTTATGTCAAATATTTCACTGTTCTACCTCATAAGCAGATAATTAGTATATAAAAAAGAAGAAAATAATACTTAAAATAAAAAAGAATGATGTGCTTTGTTTGTATTTGTTACAGTGCAATCTTAAACCGCTTTGATAAAAAAATGAGTTATTAAATGTACTGTGCTACCTCAAGAGCAGATAATTAATACATAAAAAATATATAAAAATCGACTGCCACCTACTGATATGGATGACTATCACAGTTCCTTCTCTGAAGATTGCAAAAATACTGAAAAAGGGCCTGATTTTTGGGAAAGATAAAATTGGGCAAAATTCCAGAAGCACATTAGTGTGCCCCGGCACACGGGTTGAAAAACATTTCCACTATTTAACTAAAAAATGAACGTGAATAACAAGTAGAAAGCCCTGAAGCCATCCATGATTTCAACTTTTTGCCACAAGAATTAACCAGAATCAACCAATCTTCATTAACAATGAACTACAATAAAAAAAACAAGTGCTATGGACAGCTACCATACCATTCATCAATGATGTCTTGTTGCAGACAATATCAAAACTTGAAATAACAGCAGAAAAGCATAAGGCACAAGCGCGCGCACACGCACATACATGCACACACACGCTTCTTAAAAATTTTCACCATCAGTAAATAGTTTTCTGTGCTTTGCTATGCAGTGAGCAATGTGATAGCTTGCTTCAGTGGTGGTGTTTTAGCAGTGAGAGATGTTTTTAGGGTCTGTGTTTGTTTGCCGTACCTGGACACTGCGCGTTTTATGGCTCCGCCATGTCAGACTCCTCCTTGAGTTCATGTGCATGTTTCGTCTCCTACTGACGTTTTACACATGCTGCGCGAAGTACAATGGTCATTTTTTGCACAAAGCCTCATTCGTCTGTCCACGCTGGCTGGAAGGAGCCTTCATGATTCGATCATTTATCGCGTGCGTGTGTTTGGTTGGCTGGGTTAAAACACGGCTCTCTCCTGTGCGAGGTGCCGCGCAAACACGCACTGACACACGAAGGGGCGCTAACGTAAAGCCTCTGAATAACACGGCGCGCAACTGAAAATGTCTAACTTTCAGGTAAAAATGTGCATTTTTAAAATCTAATCATTATCATTTTGCTGTGCGCTCGCGTGCCACTGGATAACCCCTCGTGTGCCACTGCTGGCACGCGTGTCATAGGTTGCCGACCCTTGGTCTATACTAATGTGAGTTGACTTGACATGACCCGGTTATAAGGTGTACTTTTTCATGTCCCGCCAAATTTGGGTTTTTAGGTGTAGCCTATAGTACAGACAATTGTATACTTCTGTTGTATTATTCCTGATTATTAGTAGGGATGACACAGCAAATGTATGTCAAGCTATTGAAGAATACAAAACAACAAAAAAAGACTCAACATTTTGAAGGGATTACCCCTGAGGTTTTGAAAAGTACAGTCAACACTTCCTTTAGCAGAAACATACGCAGGTTTCTTTCTGTTTGCAGAATAATTGACCATTAGAGAGCCTCTGTGACTCACTCAATTGGATTTACAGAACGCTTGTTACATAAGATAGTTAAAGTAAGACCATACTACAATTTGTTGTAATCAATACACATGAGCTCATGATCTTTCTCCAGCCAGTGACCTTGATGATCTTGTCTCTCCATTCTCATGACCCAAGCAATTAGTTAGATATTGTCACAGGGTTATTTCCAGAGAAGTATTTCCCTTTGGGAGAGGGCGTGAGTACTTATTTCCGTCAAGGATGAGAAACAGCATAAGGGTAAAATACACTTACCTCTACAAAACGGTGAAGGGAAGTCCCATTGAGCCCCGCTGTCTGGCGATACGATACAGGTGAGGATATTGTGTCCTTCCAGGACGAAACCCGACTCGCAGCTGTAACGGATTTTGTCCCCAATATTGTACCGAGCTCCGTGGATGACGCCGTTCGGAATGAGTCCGGGGGTACCACATGTATGGCTGGGTAGGACTGAAATCAAATTGAAAAAGTTTGTTAGTGGGAAATGTTTGTAATTTCCCGGAAATAATATTAGGGTGTATAACAAATTACTCCATTTTCAATGACAAGAAAAGTCTCTGAAAGTATGGCGCTTTTCCATTCAAGCAATCCCAATGCTTAAGAGCATTTATTAATACAATAAACCCTAATTCATCGCTAATGTAATGTTCCGAGGAGACATTTGTGGAACAAAAAGAAAACTTTTTTTCTATTACAATGACTAGACATTTTAAAAACTCTATTTTACATTGAAACCAGAAAAAAACTTTTTTTACAGGTCCAATCGTTCGTTAAACAGATAAAATCATTTATATATATAAACACTACCTAATGTCATAGTGACTGTTTGGCCAATCAGAATGCAGAAAACAATACATGATGAAAATCGATGAAGCAGCGAAACCATGAAATGTGTTATAACGAGGTATTACTAAAATCATTCTCATTCACAAAAAAAGGATTATAGTTGTCAAATAGTTTTGCACATTTCAAGTCTATTTTGATCAATTTCAAAACATTTAAAAACTGTTTTCAAGCAAAATACTAAATAATTTTAAAAGTAAAAGTCAAGCAAACACATATATATATATATATATATATATATATATATATATATATATATATATATATATATATATATATATATATATATATATATATATATATATATATATATATATATATATATAGAAAGCTTCAGTAAATCATAGATATTTTTGCTAATTTGAAGTTTCAATATGGCATTTAAAATGCCCAAATAAAACAAACAAAAAACAAATAATCACATTTAGAATGAATCATCATGAATGAATGAACCAAACCGTTTTTTTGCTTTCATGCATTTTACAAGAAAACTCCACTTAAGAATGAGCACAATCATATGCATGAAGAATAAGATGATTTCTATCATTTTCCTCATTCAAAAAAAACAAGAACATAAATTTAAAAAATATGGAGCACACATGTTGGGATACAAATATTTTTAAGTTGAAGTTGCATAGATGTGAGATAATAGGGCCAATCATTTTATGTAAACAAGCTGAAGCTGCACCCAGCTGTTGTGCAGATGGGTGACACTTTTTTTTAATTTTGTTTTTAAGCTTCTATTTTCAATTCAACATTTCATTGAAAATTACTAAAAGTTTTTGTTAAAGTATTTTTTTCTGTTGTCAGTGCTGTACATTTTTGTTTATGAATTCCGTCAGCTACTTAAATTGACTGTGCCGTATTATTAAAATGAAACTTCTTATCTTGATGCGCTGTGGTTTTTATTCCTTATATTATATAAAAACATTGAGATCATGAGGATTTGTATTATGTTTTTTCTACCTTTTCTAAAAATATTTTTGTCAGAATTACGTCATACAATGTCAGCATTTGACACAGTTCTAACATGAAGAAAATCAAGAAATAACAGATGTGGGTCAGATCAATAGTATCGATACGAAACAAGTAATCGGATCAGGTCTATTCTATTGCCATGGGTTTGATAGTTCTTCCTCCAACAATTTCCTTTAAGTGCCCTTTCTATATGTAGATAGTGCAGTCCTTTCCTTCTCACCGACTGCCTTCGCAACTGTATATGTTTATGCCAGTTTGTTGTCTCGCAGGCACACTTTTAGCAGCTCTTTCTACCTTCCATGCTGCTGCATAAATCCTGCCAGGCAGAAAAGAGGGCCAAATCTACGTCTTTACACTTATCAGATGCTACATTTGACAGAGGGCAATGGAAAGCAGAGCACAGTGTGGATTTATGTTCTCAACAAAAGAAAAAGGACAATGCTAAGTGTCATTTTTGTGATAAAGTGGGCTACTACTATGGCACATTTACAAAAAACACATGAAATGTGGTGCAACCTAATATGTAAACATGATGCTGTTGCTTTACAAAAAAATATTTGTAAATATTTCCAAGCAAAAAGTATCAATATCAGATTGGTATCGAATAGTTTTTCTGTGTATTTACCTGCATCACAATGGCACTAAAATTCCCAGTATCCCCCACCTCTAATTAAAACAAAAATAAAATATTAAATTCTCATGCTAGGTACTTGTATAGGTTTATCTTATATTTATGTATCTATCGTTAATGAGAATGTGTTGTCCTCCAGTCGCTAGACACAGTGTTTGGAGCCAAAGGGAGCTTGTGGTCTAACTGGGCAAAAAATCAATCGACGGCCAGAGCCAACATATCGCCACTCCGCAAAGAGGGCAGCAACACAGTTGCTCAAGAACCAACCTGGAAAAAATCCACGTAGTATAACCTGGGTGTACACAGAGTGTTATGTGTGCTTGTACAACTGGCGCGTGTTAACTTGTTTAGCGTGTGCCGTGTGTTTAAATTCTTTGTTGAGTGCTGCAGTGAGCATATTAAATGAAGTCCGTCTATATTTTAGGGATACTCTGTTTAATCTGTGAAGGCCGTTCTAATTAAACACTGGCTTGGTAATTAGACCCTCAGAATTAGGACAGAAAGAAAAGAGGGGCGAATGGGGATGGAGATAAGTTGACAAGAAGGGAGGAGAGGAAATCAACAAGAGAGACCGTAGATGAGAAGGAGGCGAGAAGGAAAAATCAGTTTATTACAATTGGCTTAAATCAGTGCTTCTCAATTTTTTTCTCTCACACCCTCCATTGGAAGAAAAAATCCTCTCGCGCTCCCTCTAGATCGATCTTTTTTTATGTGATCACATTGAGACAAAACAAAGATTGCTCGATATTGATGGTATCACTTCCGTCCATGTCAAATCCATGCCTTTTGACACATTTTTTGCTGAAGAAACACTCAAGCAATATTGGTAGTTTGCTTTGATCTGATCCAAGTAAATACAGAACAGTAATGATCAATAGTCAGCCTTTTTTTTGCTTGGAAATATGATAATTGCACTTCTCCCCAGGGATTGACTTTATGATTATGATAAAAAACAGCCTAATGTTGTCTAATTTGTATTAAATAACTACAACACAGTCTTTAAGAGTTCAAAAATGTATACATATTTGTAATATAACTGTTTCAGAAAAAGAGTCTAGAGAGTCAAACCAAAAAAAGTCACGATATAACAGAAATACAAATTGAATAAGATCAACATGACAAGTATAAAATCTTCCGTCTCACAATATTTGGAAATTTAAGACAAAGTGGAACTGGTGTAAATAAAACGATAAACACAACAGTACAAAATATAAAAAAACCTCATCAAAAACAACAGTTTCAGAATAAAAGTCAGGAGAGTCAAACAAAAAAGCAGCAATGGAACAAGAGTACATTCAGAAATGCATAACTTCTATGAAATGCTTCGATGTAAGGTAACCATTTATTAATCAATCAATTTGTTTTGATTGTAAAACCAAAATCCCTAATATTTATGTTGTAAAGATTGTATTTTTTCTTATTTATATCGATCTGTCCATTATGTGCACCGCTTTTCCCCACTAGAGTCGCGGGGGTGCTGGAGCCCATCCTGGCCTTCTTTGGGTAGTGAGCAGGGGACTCCCTGAACTGGTTGCCAGCCAGTCACAGGGCACACAGAGGCAGACAACTCACTCATTTACACCTAGTTAATTTTCGACACAACACCGGCAATGTTGAAATTACCAAATGCCTAGAGCGCCCTCTTACGTTTTAGTGTGAAAAAAAACATTTGAAATTATATACCGGTAAGAATGTGTTAGCCATTTCACATGAGTCTCACCAGAGTATAGGTTGCACCACCAGCTAACCTGTGAAAAAATGGCGAATTATAATCCGAAAAATATGGTAGCGTCAGAGAAAGTGTTCTTCCTCTGATACAAATAAAAACCGGACTGCTTGATAGGGACTCTTCGTAAAGTTGAAAAGGACCACTTTATAGGGACTTTCAACAGCAGTGCATGTAATACATTTAAGAGGTGCTAATTAATGTATTAATGGTATGAAGTCAAGCGTCTGAGTGGCGTTATGTTCACTCAACTGACCAAGCATGGCCCGTGAAAACGTGGCGCCTGCTCCGACCCAACAAACTCAAAGCCCTGACGGCATTGAGTGAAGCTGCGACCAGACAATAAAATGACTCGTGTGTCTCAGCCAAGTGATTAGACGCGCATGGGTAACCAGAGAGCTTCTTCTTTGCCAGACAGTTGTGTTTCAGGCAGTGAACTGCACAAAGGTGCTCTCTTGTTTTTAGGCTAATGTGAGAGGTAGTCAGTCATCTGAAAGAAATGTAGGTGGAGACCGACAAAATATGTATTAAAATTGCTATGTGCCGTCTGTCACATTCCTCATGTTATGCACGTGTTCCAGTTATAGAATATGTGTAAGTCATTTCAATTCATTTTTATTGTGGAGGGTCGCCAAAAGGTCCAAAGTAGTATAGGCAATTGGACCACTACATGTTTGAGGAGGTGTGTATTTCTGCTGTTGTCTTGTCAGAATAAGGAATAAGGCATATTTCATGCGTGCCCCTGTGGGCTGCTCATAGCCTGAGGACACTTTATTGTGATGCGACGCTAGACCAGTGTGAGCAAGCAATAGAGCAAGCAATACTGTAGATGGTGAGGTGAGGAGGAAACTTTGAGATGCATCACATTAATTAAGGATGTAGGGGGAAATAGAAGAGGGGAGGTAGGATTTCAAATGGATTTTAATAATAAACATTATACAGATGGTGTTAAGACAGTTGAGGATGTTGAGCTGTAATCGGCAGTGGCATATTTTGAAGGGGTGTTTGGATACCGCCATTTCCTTGAAGTAGGAGTGCGTGGTTTGAGGTATCCTTAAAAAGTTAAAATTATTATATTTTCTGTATCAAGTATATATTAGCAATGCCAAAGTGAGTTCAAGCATCTTGTGATCATTTTTTTTTTTTGGGGTGGGGTGGTGGTGGTTTGGGACAAGGAAAACAGAGAGCTGCTCTTTTCCACAATGCTTGCGCTTTAAATACAAAACACCACGGTGATATCTGGAGTCATTTTGAACTCCGTTTCAGAGAAACTATTCAATGTTTTTGTCAATATTATTCATATTATTCATAACAGGAGTAAAATGGGAGTTTTGACTGTACTTTATTCAATATTTACAGAAAATGATGCAGCTATAAGAGCGTCAAGTGCATACAGGCACGGCACTGTTGACGCCCAGTTTTTCATGCGGTTTGCGCAAGGTTGCGCCAAGATGTTAGAAATGGATGTGAAATAGTTCATTTTATGGCTATGTAAAACCCTGTAAAGCCCAGCGTTGTCATTTGGCAACGTAACTGTTACCACCCCCCATCTGTCAATATATTTTTTAAAGACCACATTTGCAATTTCAATGGGTCCTGTTGTACCAGCCCAGATTGTCATTGGACAGTGGTTGTGTGTATAAGTCAAGCCCTCTGGACCTGAAGGAGCACCACCTGCTTGCTGGCTCCAGACATCAGCACCGGAGTTTTGAAGCTGTGATCATGTCTGGGAATCACATCTGTTCCCCACCAGGAGCTACTAGTCCCTTGCAGTTATTTGCAGCCTCCCTTGAGTCTTATTGGAGGTTGAGGTTCTTCTCCTGCTCAGACAAAGAAAACTGTGCTCCGGGTTTGATGTAGTGTTGATGTGCAGTGCAGATTTCATCTGCTATTTCCTGCAGGATCTGGTCATGGCGCCACAGATGTCTGCCATCTTCCAAGGGCTTTGAACAACAGCTGAGGATGTGTTCTAGTGATCCTCTTTTTTGACAAAGCTGACACACAGGTGAATCTATCAGGCCCCAGGTGAAAAGGTTGGCAGGGTTTGGGAGGACATCACACATTGATTTGACAAGGAATTTGAAGTGGTTTGGCTCTGTTTTTCAGTTTGGTCAAGGTGATCTTCCAGCCAGCAATGTGCTCTAACTTTGTCCAAGCCCATTGCTTGCTCATCCCTACCAGTCTATTGAAGTGCTCCTCTTTCACCCCGGTGTGAGCTTTTACCTGTCCTGTTCTTTGGTTCTGCTGTAGCACGGTTTCGAGTTGCTACCCAGCCTGGCCTGGCCTGTAGCTACAGTTCACACTGGGTTGCCGGGGTGCTGTGTCGCAGTCTCGATTTGGCCTGCTCCACTGCCTAATGGGCATGCCATTTTCTCTGCGTTCTGACCTCCACTCCTACTGAAGATATTTTTTTGTCTGAGGAATCTCAGTAGAGCGGGGCTTCTCAGTCCCGGGAAACCTTGAGCTCTTCTGCCAGTCTGCTGAAGGGGAGTTGCAGCTTAGTGTTATTACCAAACAGGGCACTGTTGCTCAGGCTCTGTAGCAGGCCCAGTCACTTGGGCAGAGATGAGCTGATCTTCCTCTCAAAGCTCTCAACGGTGGTCATGGAGAATTCGTACATCAGCAGAGGTCAGAGGAGGATACCATTCGCCTTTGCCTCACAGAGGAAAAGGACTGTTTTCTGAACTATCACTTAAGCGGAAG
This sequence comes from Urocampus carinirostris, assembly GCF_059441175.1. Classification (NCBI taxonomy): domain Eukaryota; kingdom Metazoa; phylum Chordata; class Actinopteri; order Syngnathiformes; family Syngnathidae; genus Urocampus; species Urocampus carinirostris. The sequence goes on from NC_142352.1 coordinate 44,309,734, forward strand.
GGAGGCCAGAACATGGCTGAAAATGTCCGAACAAGGGGGCTAACATATCTCTTTTCCACTTTTTTTTTGACTGATGAATGACTATTGTTTTAAAAAATATATGGGACATAGTTATTATTTATTTACATTTTATACTGTTATGGGGCCATGTAGGCAATCAACCCTGCAAATAAACATTCAGTTGTTCTATATATTTGTTCAGACAAAGTAAAAACAGATACAAATCATAGTCACCCTCAAACCTAATAATGCCATATAGCAACATTTTTTTAAACTTTAAAAAAAAAACTCTTTCATTTCTGCATCAGATGTCTTCTACAAGAATATCTTAAAGGTCCCGCAAAAATTTGCAAGTGGTTTTCTATATATGGTCTTTACAAAGTTAAGCCTGTGGCTTAAAAATTTGGTGTGGCTTGTTCACAGACAAAATTGAGTTCTATTCTTAAATTTAAAGATGCGGTTTTTAATAAGGTATGCTCTGTAGTTCAGAAATGATGGTATTCTGTTCATATTTTTAGAAATAACAATAACATAAACAGGAAACGCTGATATAGCACTCCATTTAGAACCTATATGATCAACAAAATCTGCCATATGGTGTCCAAACTGTGGCCTAGGGCCCGGGGATCTTTTTCAGGCTTACAATTTACAGTCTGGCACCATTATAAAAAAAAGAAAAACACTGCTAAAAAAATTCTATGTAACCCAAACGACACAAATTACTGATAAATAAGTTAAGAAATGTCCCTGCAATATGTTCAATTTCCGAAGTTGTCTTTATTCCATTTAGAAAATTAAATGATTTTCAATTGCATTTTCATAATGTTTAGATTTCGATTGAGTACATTTCCCCTGTTTTTGTTTCTCAAGGACAGATATTTTAAAATTAAAAACTAATTGCATTATCAAACCGGAAAACAAAACAAACCCATCGTTACAAACATCTGCTTAATTGAAGTGTATTTTTTTTCTTCTTTTAAGATGTTTCACCGATTTTCCTGGATAAAATCGATTTTATTATATAAAGATTTCTTATAAAATACTGTATGCATCTGGTCGAACATTTTTCTCATTTTAAGAAATATGTCCTACCTGGATTAGAAAATCTTATCGAGTAGGGGAAAAAAACACTGCTATATACAGTAATATAAATATGTTTACTAAGCATATATTTTCTATATTTTACAGTAAAATAAGTCATGATGCCTTAAACATAGAAACGCAATAGGAAATCGGCATATGGTTCAAAATCCATTTGAGCAGTTCAACTTTTCCTTTTTTTTTGTAAAAACAATGGATTGATATATTCTAACATTTTCTTTTTTGAATCTTTTCATTGTGATTAATATAAGGGATATTTACACGATTCAAAAAATCTTGTCGCTCCTCGGAAAACAACAGCCATCTGTAATACTGCTATTTTTTTCTTTCTCGAGGTATAAATATATGGTGATGCATACAAGCAAAGGCCATGCTAAGAATAGCTAAGCAAACACTTTTTTAAAATATGCTTTAATGGAAACACTCAGGGCAGTTGCTGCCGGTTGAAAGCCAACCTTCGACCTGGATGTCTTCTTAAGTTACCTTGCCGTACATTGCACATCAAAAACCAAAGCCATTATCTGTCAAACTAGAGTCGCAGAGTACCTATTATGTCACTTTCAAGGTTTTTGGTGCAATCATTAGTGTAGAACTTCAATGCAAAGAAGTATCTCAAATCAGGTAAATGACATTTAAAAAATGATACATCTAGGTCAAAGATGATACGCCTGAATTCACTGTAAGGGCAGCAAATATTACTCTAAAACAAATGCATAGGGTTCTTGCTAACACAGCAGTATAAAACATAACCAAATAGATAAATCTAAATGGAATAACCTGCCATACACTAAGGTTTGAGCCATTGCTGGTTTAAACCTCCTGCATCTCTCTTTACTTTTATTAGCATGACGTGTATAATTGCTCTCCCTTGCCTGGAAAGTTAACGTCAGCGAGCAGTGTGAGATCAAATGTCAGACTTTGAGCTCGTCTTGCCAAATTGGGATTTGACCATAAGTAAACGTGATTTATCTTTCCTAATGATGAACATGATTACCTCGCTGAACCCAAGCATTGCTGCAAACACTTTTACTCAGCCAGACACAAAAATCAAAACAAAGTAAAATTAAAATGTGATGTTTATTCTGATTTAGCATTCCACTTTAATAAAAAATCAAATATAGTATCTGCAATACAGGCTGTAGTGTTTAGCAACATAGCGTTATGAATAAAGTTGGATTTTGTTTTTTTCATTACCTCTGCAATAATTACAGTACCTCAAAATGCATCCGTCTGTTTTCTGTGTATCTTTAAAAAATAATAATAATAATAAATAAATAAATATATATATATATATATATATATATATATATATATATATATATATATATATATATATATGTGGGGGGATTTCAAAAAAATATTTGTTAACAATGCTCAGAAGTGTGGCCTTCAAAAAGTCCTTGTCCTTTGCTCAGGATTTAACTCATTTGGTGACATAATGTATAAATATATGTCCCTGAGTGCCAAAATGTAAAAATATGTGTTGTTTTTTTTAACTCTTTGAAAGAGTTTGGCACAGCTCATCAGTAAGCGTCATGTCCGTGGGAATAATTTTTATGTGACGAATCACCATTAGCAGGCGTGGCTTTTATCATATTTTTATCCACACATTGAGGGAGCCCCACTTGCCAGTCTTGCTTCCTGTACCTAGTAATTGAAAGGTGTAGGCGGCCCCGTATGGTGAGAATAGGCAAAGGGAAGCAGTGTGATCAGTGTAGCAACTACATGGATAAGTACAGATGGTTAACGCTTCAAACCTTTTTATTTCTAAGAAGATGACAAAATCCTTTGTCGGTACATAGAAGGAAGACGATTTGTGCACGTCGAGAGGAACCGATTGCCAAGGTAACCAAAATTGTGTACTTATGTCACCAGAAACATTGGGCGCTGAAAAGTTCTTGCAAAGTTCATCGATCGTTCATGCATGAGTTTAGTGTTCTAGCAATAAAATGTTTTGGTTTTTTTTTTGCTAGAAAGTGACCCTGTGTTTATGGAAATAATGTTGAAACTCATCGTTTTACAATTGGCAATTTTTCTTAGAGGTTTTCTTTGGAACGAGTATTTGCAATAAACTTTTTTACCAAAACATGGTAGAACCTAGAAACAATGTAAGATGAGGGTCCATGGTGTCTTTCTTTCTGTATAGCTGCAGATGATCTGTGAGACTTAAAAGATGAATCAAAACCACATAAATTGGATGGTATTAGTTGTTTCCCATTCGAGAGAAATACTGTATCTGCATTGAATGAGTTATTTAATGCTTAACAAGCCTTGTTCTTCAGAGCTGCTGCTGTCTTTGAGCACCTGACCCAATGACACCTCATAGGTGAGCAGAGCTGTTGCCCGTGTCCTGGAGCTAGATAGACTCCTATATCCATAGGGCTTGCAAGGAGTTAGCATATTAGCATCCTCACTGTGACCTCCTGCTTGAATATTATATTCCTGATGAAACAAACAATAAAATGCTAAGATTTGACTCTTCTGGGGCGGTGCGTCCAAATTTGATCAGCTTTTGATGTTCCTTTTTTTTAGTAAAAAAACAAAATCTGACCAATTCAGTATAAGGTATTCAAATGGTGGCCAGATGTATTAGGAAATTCTAGTTCTAGATCTGGGGTCGACAACCCAAGGTTCAGGGGCCGCATGTGGCTCTTTAGTGAAAGCGAGGTGCCCACTGGCACTTTTCAAAACATGTTTACAAATTGAAAAAGATGGGGAGGGAAAAAATATTTGTCTTTTTATACGGTTTCTGTAGGAGGACAAACATGACACAAGCACTTTAAATGTTTTCCAATGCTGTAAAAATACATATAAAATACATATAATACATATTACACGCATGTATGTAACTATGAGCTGGTAAGAGCACAGTTCTTTACCTGTTGTCCTCTGCCGTGTTCCTTGTATGATTGCCGACTCTGCGGCCTAAGCCTCAACGCTTTTTAAAGGAGCCGCGTCCTGTGTGTGATCTGCCATGAACCCCAAAGGTTAAAAGAGAAAAATAACTGCACAGAAATTAAACTTAAACTGTTTTAGTGTGATTTTTTTCCCCCAACCTTCGCCAATAAAGATGCAAGCAGCATGTGTTGTGTTCGTTATGAATAACAACTGAACACTGAGAGGTTAAGTGATTATATCAAGAAGAATATAATTCCACTACAATATATACATAGTCGGCAGCTGAGTGGTGAGCCCGTCCAAGGCACAGTTCTGATGCCATGGGTTCAACTCCAGCAACCAATAGTTTAACATGTGCATACTAGTCGAGTCAAGTTAAACGACACGAGTGCTTAATGATAGTTCATTGGGAAGCCCTTTTGTTGTTAAGAGTTAAAGATTAACTTTGAGTTGAAGCTTCAAACCTGCTCCAGAGTTTTATGAGTAAACATTTAAATCGCTGTTAAAAGTTACAGCTCTAAAAATAAAACTCAGAATTCATTTATCAAACCTTCTTTAAAGGTTTTAACTCAATAATATACTTTTGAGTCATATATTTAAAATGTTAACTTTTAAAGGTTTAACTCTGCTTTAAACCTTCACAGTCAGGTACTAGGCTGGGTACTCTAATCAAAATTCAACGTGGTCAGGTCTTAGCTGAGTTGAAGTTAAACCTTAACCATTGGCAGTACATATATATCATGATTTTCACTACATGTTTTTGATTGTTTGAAACAGATGATTTCTATTTGTTTAAAGTGAATGTAATAATGCTATCAAACATATTTTCTTCAGTCAAATTTCCCTAAAAAGAAGGAGGTTTCAGACAAATCTAAGAACTCCAATAAAAAACAGTGGTAAACCTAACACTGTAAATTACTGGTCCAATAGCTGAAAGCCAAATGCACACCATCCAAAATGGCCGCTTGCTGAGCACTCTGTAAAGACTTGGTTTTTGTCTTAGCCTTAAATGAAATGAAATGATCTGCATTTATATAGCGCTTTTCAAGTCAATGACTTCCCAAAGCGCTTTACATTGTGCTTCACATTTCCCAATAGCAGCCGTGATCTGTGCAGCCATGTAAGGCGCTAACCTGCTTATTGGGGGGTTCAGTGTCTTACCCAAGGACACTTCGACATGTAACACGGACAAGCCGGGATTCGAACTGGGATCCCTTAATCCTAAGACGATCGCTCTACCTCCTGAGCTACTGCCTTACACTGTAGACGTATTAAAATGTCCTAACAATGGCTTCCGAATGTTCCCTTTGTGGAAATATATTAGCGAAGCAAGTGACATTTCCTGCAGTGCTTCTCATCAATCACCCGCTAAACAAAGTAATCACTGTAGCAGGCACAGTCTGTTAAACAGCAACTCGGCACAACCTTTTCAGCTAGACTATGGAGCTACGAAAGGGCGGCTAATAGAGAAAGTGCACACACATAGTGTTATAACTAACATTGGGCTCTGCTTGATCAGGATAACAAACCACAGGACAATGGGGACTTGAATGAAAATAAAAATTCACCTAAAACATTACTCTGTTGGCATGCAAATACCATCAGTAGCCTAGATGGTAAGGCGCCCGCTTTGAGACTGGGAGGTTCGGGTTCGCGCCCCGGCCGAGTCATTCCTAAGACTTAAAAAGTGGTCGGCGGCGCCCTCTCTTGGCTGCGGCTGCATCGGGTCAGATGCAATCGACATTTTGTTCTGTGTACATTGTTACACAGAATGACAATACAAGGAAATTATTATTATTATTATTATTATTATGGTGATCAACAGCAGTATTCGAAATTAACTGAATCCAACTGGATTTAAATATAATTTAATAAAAAGCCTGTTTTCGGAGCCACAGACTTTTGGCTACATTTTTAACTCAGTCAACGCTGGACTTTTCTCTTCTACGGGAAGAGCCAGTGCCATTTTCCTTCATTTTGAAGGCCTGGTTCTATAGCCATACAGCACAGGATGTATCAAACGAAAGCTTGGACCATTATCTTCCATAACAAAATAATATGGTTTTAGCTTTTATCATTGTTAAGTAAACATCAGTTGAACATTGCTAAGTTTGTTGAAAGAACTGGTTTCTGGGAAAACTTCTGAGAAAAACAGCTTTTTGTAAAATGATGGACTTCAAGCAGAACTTTGGTACTTTTTTCTTGCATTTGTGGTACCTACAATAATGCTTTACATAAACACAATGGCACGTTGCTTGCAAAAAAAAACCCAAAGAAGACTCAACTTATGCAGGCCAAATGTTTACGTTTTGGCACTCAAACACAATATGTCTGAAACGTATTCATACAATCTTGTATTGAATGAGTTAACAGTTGAAAAACAGTGAAACCAGAAAAGACAGCCATCACTTGCATACATGTATAGCGCACAATGAGTTGCAGCAGACGCTGCTATCATTACAACCCATCAATAATATCTGTTTGATTAATAGCAGTTAACATGTTTTGAATTGTGATGATGGGCTGTTTTGACCGGCTGTCCAGGTAATATGCTGCCCGTAATTGGATTATCATGTATAGTAAGACATCTCATATATAACAATTCAGGTTACAAGAGGACATGTTGTATTTGTTATTTATTTGTCCTCTGGGAAAGGTGTGAAAATATTGCTGCAGTCAATCAATGGCAACATGGAGCAGGTGTTTTTCTGGGTTCGGATGTTGGAAAAAAAATCTGTACTCGCAATTGTAGCTTATTGATGCACGTTTGTCATGTGGCACACTTAAAGGTTGGATATTGTCACTGAAACATATGTTGTAATATAAAAATACTACTTTGTTACTTTAATTACAATGAGTGCATGAGTGTCTCAGTACTTACCATTTGATTATTTTAATCATCAAAATATTATTTTGTTGGTTTTATTCATTTTGTTGTAGTTAATGCACTTTATTATTACCAATGTATTTGAATGAAGTATTTACTACTTGTTGTATTCACTTGACTTCTTAATGTAATTCATTCAGTCGTTATACTGTCTCTACATTGTTTCAAGTGATATCTTGTTTGCTGTCAGGGAGAAGCCTTAAGTTTTGCCTTGCCAGACCACCTGCAAATTCCAGCAATATCCTGCCTGAACAGGGCTGTGGTGAGAATTGGGTCTTGGGGATTTTCCACTCATCCGAATCTTTACAAACCAGGGTTAGCCATTCTGTTGATGCCTTTTTGAAAGAAATAGCTCGTTTTTGTATTCTCAAGGTGAGAATATATTCTATTTTATTTGATTGTATTGTTTTATTTATTTACTTTTTTATTTTGGGAATCAAAACCTCAACAGAACCTTTTTTACTCATCTACTCTTGTTTTACTCATCTCTTTTATTCATACTTTTACAGAACCTCTTGCTCCAATGTTTAGGGTTGTTAAGACACATTGTTTCACATGCAGCGAAAGTAAACACTAGCTGTTAGTGAAGAAAAAGCTAGTGTATTGAGAATAGAAACAAAACAGGTATTTTCAGTTCAAATAATTTATTTTCAGGAAGATGATGCTTGTTGTAAGGGTAGACAATTTAAATGTAGATGCTCTACAAGTTTGTCACAAAGAGCCAAAATTTTTAACTGTGAGAGTCAAAGAGCCACACCACACACTGACCTGCCATGACAGACAGACACACACAAACACACATAATTAAAACATATTATTTCCCATAACACACTCCTCTCCTTACAATACAACAAGTATTGTTCTTGTGTTGATTTCAAGGAAAGTGTCCACCCTTAATACACGCACACAAAAAAACTAAACATGAAACAAGGCAAAGAGCCACAATATATGTATGATGAGGCAAAGAGCCACATTCTTATTGGCCAAGAGCCGCATGCGGCTCTAAAGCCACGTATTCGCCATCCCTGCTCTAGTGTGTGGCAGACTTTGGTTTCCCCAGGCACACTAACACTTATCATTGTGTATCATCCTTGGGTGCCTGGTTCTTCTACAATTTGAATCATAACACGTGGCCTGGCATTTCTGGTCATTCTTCTTTGGGGCTGTGGTTTGCTGAAACATGTGCATTACAATAAGTCATTGGACCAAGCCGGTGTACATTTAGCCGTCACTCATTAGTGGTGAGGGCTGGTGAGGGAGGGCATCTTTTTTTGGGAGCCATTTGCTCAGGGAGGCCCGTTTTTCACAGCAGAGAGGTAAACTGTACCTCTTCAAGCTCTTAGCGGGCCACGGAAGGATACGAGTGCAGGGCAGAATGGGTTGTTGGGGTACTTTTCGGACAAGCGATTAGTGACGGGAATTTCAGCTCTGTTTCAGGTAGCAGCACTTTCGGCTCTGCTCACTAACAACCGGACAACCTCGCCCGAGGATAATACCAGTCGGGCCATTCTGCTTTACCAGCATAGATCAATATGACACGTGACGTTTCACTGAAAGCATAATTATGCTTTCTTATGCTTCGGCAATGTTGTATTTTCAAATGCGTAAGTACAAGAAAAATGTTGATTCTACTGCAGGAAGATACCCAAAAAATTCTGAGAGCAATTCGTGCCGGAAACAGCTAAATGGGTAAATTTGCACCCATTTCTGTGAAAAAACCTTAAGGCGTATTGAATGATGAGAGGCCAGTACATTTCATTTACTTGAGCATATGCCTGCAATATTGAATAAAGAAACCTTTCACTCTCTTATCAACTGCCATGTGCTGTGTGACATAAAGAAAGAATACTGGAGGCTTACATCAGCTATCAGCCACCATGATGACAGTGACACACTCCGTGTTCCCCTCAAGAACCTCCAATAAAATACTTGACAGGATTTGATTTTAGGAGCGAAGAGGGAGGTTTTAACAGCAGCGACTACTACTACTACTACTACTAATTTTACAACTGTAATACCTACAACCCCACTCTGACTAAGACAAAATGAAAATTGATTTGTTTGCTTCGTTTGTTTATGTTCCAGAAAAGTAAATATTTTATATTGTTTTGTTTCATACTCACTTCTGATAAAGTTCGCAATAAAAGCATAGACCTTATATTAGACTTGGAATTGGTTCCCAATCACACTTCTTGTAATGGAACCTGTAACAATGACACTTTTGGGCAAAGGGTTGTAGAGCAGTGGTTGCTATGGAAACAATGACCTAGCCTGAGGCAAGTACTGCAGGGGACAACATGGGGAGACATCAGTCAGACTCAGTAAAATGCACATAAAATAGACAAACAACACACACACACACACACACACACACACGCACACACGCACACATACAGGAGCACACATTTGCATTTGAAAGAACGGTACGCCGAATTACTTATTGTTGTCTAGTATAGTTCAAGTGTACGTTTCCCATTTTATTCTAAATCAAAGGGTAAATCATTTAATTTGAAATTTGAGAGAAACTAATTTTAGGAAAGTTGTTAAGTTGTCTGGGTTAAGGAAGGCATCAATCAGTGGTTGGCCGTCAGGGCCTGCAAGGCCTTATCTGCTGGCCTAAAAATTAGCTAAATCTTGTATTGTTAAGTATATTTTGTCCATAAATACTTATCAAACGATTCCAAATTGATTGACCACTGGTTGTGATGCTTCCAAAATAGTGCTTTCAACCATATGTAGTTGATAGGCTTAGAAATTAAGCTGAAGCCATTCACAAAAACATTTTGTAGGCCGTGTACCCTGACATCAATGTATGAGCTATTGGTTTAGCAAATTAAATTCAATATTGGCTTTTAAGCACCTGCTAGTGGGCATGTGAACACATCACTGGTTTCACTTACAACGGTTGGCTAGGGGGAGGTAATTTACCAAAGCGATTGCACTAACAGGGGTTGAACTTAAAGAGACAAACCTGCACGAAAATATAACTGTTGCTTTTATTCAATAGCAAAAGGTTGAACAGCTCTGAAACGAGCAAGTCTTTCACGAGCAAAGAAAGGTTTGGTCAGCCACTTTCAGCTTAGAGGTAAAGATCTCAAGCCTGAGCAAAAGCCAGATTCAATCCAAAGGTTTGGTTTAAAATACCAATCATTACTTTTAGAGCGGGCTGAGTTGCTCTCTTTCTGCCTATGAATCACCAGTCATTGTTCTTCTTTGTCTATTTTTTTACAGTCTAGTTTAACTTAGCTTTCGCTACAGACGGCAGGCCTTAAGTGTTGCGTACCCCCCTTCCCTTTCTAGGCAGTCCGCGTCGTCAGCTCCCCAAGTGGACTGCACTTGGTCCAATGTCATAGGACCCAAAGATCTGCGTGTGCGTGGGGGCCCATATGAACTCTCCTCCACCCGAGTACTCACAAATGAAATAAGAAATATCACTTCCAAGAGCCTGTTCGTTTGCAAATGATACATCACTAATTCATACTGGAGCTGAAGGCCTAGGTGTAAACTGCACGGCCCTCCACTAGTATCAACAAAAAAATGTTTAAAAAAACTATAAAAAAAAACAAAAAAAAAACTAAATGGCAACATTCTCCAAGTTGTTTTTGAGCTTCCCAAAATCAGAAAACTGGCTCTTCTTATACTCTTCAAATAACCCCATACATCGCCTTGCATGGCTGACTCCAGCAGAGGGGCAGCGGTGGGAGATAAAACAGCATTAAAGCTTTAAAATTTCATTCCACCCCAATGTCCCTTATCACTCCCCCCTAGCACAAACCCGAGCTTTTCAGTCACCAAGACTCCTGTCAGTATTGCTGACAAACTTCTGACCTGAGTTGCAATGAGAGCGGCCAGCCCTCAGGCTGTGTTGTTTGCAGGAGTGACATTGACACGCAAGAAATATCTGAAAAAATGTTTTCACTCTCCACATAACTTACTTTGCGTGCATGTGTGTTCCTGCATGATCGAAAAAAAAAAAAAAAACAACCAATCAGTCATTCCTGTAACAATTGCTATGCTTCTTACCTGAATCATTTAAAGTGCAAACTTTGAACATAGTATCCAATTATAAATATACAATAAAGTTTAATAAATAAGCCAGTGAGGCTTTTAAAACTATGAAATGACCAAAACTCAAGTTCTGTCCCTGTGTGCCCTGCGATTGGCTGGTAACCAGTTCAGGGTGTCCCCTGCCCACTGCCCGATGATTGCTGGAATGGGCTCCAGCACCCCCGGAACCCTACTGGGGATAAGCGGTGCAGCTAATGAGATGAGATGAGAAAATATATATGTGTATATATATATATGTATATATATATATATATATATATATATATATATATATATATATATATATATATATATATATATATATATATATATATATATATATATATATATATATATGTATATATATATGTATATATATATATATATATATATATATATATATATATATATATATATATATATATATATATATATATATATATATATATATATATATATATATATATATATATATATACATAAAGTGCATCTGGAAAGTATTCCCAGCGCTTCACTTTTTCCACATTTTGTTTTGTTACAGCCTCATTCCAAATTGTATTAATTTAATCTCTTATCTCAAAATTCTACACAAAATACTCCATAATGACAATGTGAAATAGTTTCTTTTTTTTTTTTAATTTATTAAAAATAGTAAACTAAGAAATCACATTTACATAAGTATTCACAGCCTTTGCCATGAAGCTCAAAATTGAGCTCAGGTGCATCTTTTTTCCACTGATCATCATTGAAATCTTTCTACAGCTTAATTGGAGTCCACCTGCAGTAAATTCAGTTGATTGGACATGATTTGGAAAGGCACACACCTGTCTATATAAGGTCCCACAGTTGAGTGTGCATGTCAGAGCACAAACACCAAGCATGAAGTCAAAATAACTGTCTGTAGACCTGCGAGACAGGATTGTGTTGAGGCACAAATCTAGGGAAGGATACAGAAAAGTTTCTGCTGCTTTGAAGGTCCAAAAGAGCACAGTGGCCTCCATTATTCGTAAATGGAAGACATTTGGAACCACCAGGACTCTTCGTAGAGCTGGCCGGCCTTCTAAACTGAGCGATCGGGAAAGAAGGGCCTTAGTCAGGGAAGTGACCAAGAACCCGATGGTCACTCTGTCAGAGCTCCAGCGTTCCTCTGTGGAGAGAGGAGAGCCTTCCAGAAGGACAACCATCTCTGCAGCAATCCACCAATCAGGCCTGTATGGTAGAGTGGCCAGACGAAAGCCACTCCTTAGTAAAAGGAACATGGAAGCCCGTCTGGAATTTGCCAAAAAGCACCTGAATGACTCTCAGACCACGAGAAACAAAATTCTCTGGTCTGATGAGACAAAGATTGAACTCTCTGGTGTGAATGCCAGGCGCCATGTTTGGAGGAAACCAGGCACCGCTCATCACCAGGCCAATACCATCCCTACAGTGAAGCATGGTGGTGGCAGCATCATACTGTGGGGATGTTTTTCAGCAGCAGGAACTGGCAGACTAGTCAGGATAGAAGGAAAAATGAATGCAGCAATATATAGAGATATCCTGGATGAAAACCTGCTCCAGAGCGCTCTTGACCTCAGGCTGGGGCGAGGGTTCATTTTTCAGCAGGACAACGACCCAAAGCACACAGCCAAGATCTTGAAAGATTTGCTTCAGAACCACTCCGTGAATGTCCTGGAGTGGCCCAGCCAGAGTCCAGACTTGAATCCGATCGAACATCTCTGGAGAGATCTGAAAATGGCTGTGCACAAACGTCTCCCGTCTAACCTGATTGAGCTTGAGACTTATTGCAAAGAAGAATGGGCAAAACTGCCTAAAGATAGGTGTGCTAAACTTGTGGGATCATATTCAAAAAGACTTGAGGCTGTATTTGCTGCCATAGGTGGAAGTATTAAGCAAAGGCTGTGAATACTTATGTAAATGTGATTTCTTAGTTTTCTATTTTTTATAAATTAAAAAAAAGTTAAAAAAAAACTTTTTCACATTGTTATAATGAAGTATTTTGTGTAGAATTTTGAGATAAGAGATTAAATTAACACAATTTGAAACGAGGCTGTAACATGACAAAATGTGGAAAAAGTGAAGCGCTGTGAATACTTTCCGGATGCACTGTACATATATATATATATATATATATATATATATTGCACACTTCGGCGGCTAAGTACGCTCGGCGCTGAAATGCAGCCTCGGGTTTACTTAGGGCTCGTTCACTCAAATCAAGTTAATAGGTTCAGTTCGGCTGACTTGGGCTTTTAAACCCGCTGGCCAGGTCGGGTCGGGCTGGATTTTTTATGCTTGGTCTTACCTCTGAGCTGAATTATCTGCAAAGAAAGAACAAGATTGGTTTACATTGTGCTACCAAACCCAAAACTTGGAAACATCTGCCGTTCAATCGTGCAGGTGTTCCTAAAGGCGTCGGTCACCGTGTGTCACAAGGCTTATCGTGTATGTTTCAAGCAGATTATTGGTCCCCGGCATAAGCAATTAATTCATTATCGAGAAAGATTTAATCAAAGCAGATGGGGATTTACGACACTAAAGATACGTAGTTGGAGGTGAACAAAGTACAGCCAATCAATAGACCCTTTTTCAGCTTAAGTCAACACCGGATCACAGAAGGATGCGTGTGCATTTCAGGGGTAGTAGTACGAGTTTGAATGGAGCGAGAAAATATTTGTATGTTCAGTTGTGTTTTTAGAGTCACAATTTAAAAATACAACTTGACCAGCTGTTTTGTGTACGGGTGCACAAATCTTTATTTTAGAGAAGAATTTATTTTTGCACTTCCAAGAGTAAAAAGGCCTTTTTCATTTCAAAAGCACTGTAGGACCTTGTGGCTGCAATCGATTAAAATAACTGATTGGACATGTCTGCATTTGTTGTGCCTATTTATTATCTAGCAAGTTATTGTGCCTATCTGGTTTGGATTTACTTGAATACCAAAAACCTAAGTAAGCTTAAGTAGGGGTCAGGTAAATGGTCAGTGAGCTCCCAATTATATACTTTTCAATGCTCTCTCTTTGATTGAATATACAAAAAAAAATGAACATGTACATGATATTGACCTGGATGCCACAAGGGTTAAAACGACACGTATTCCGCCATTTTGCCTCAACTCGGCTACGTCACGGAAAGGGGTCTAAACAATAGGATTACCGGTGCGCAGGGCGCCGATATTTAAATAGACATTTATCACGACGGCTTCTGCTGCTGCAGGCGCCGTTCGCTCTCCTAAATGCGTGCAAACAAGCGCGCACATCTGCAAAATAAGCCCTAATGCATCTTCATTTAGTGTTGGTGTCCTCTGGGCACATTTACATGTGTCAACTCACTTTGCTCAATGGATGGATGAGCTCGTGTGTGTGAGCGTGCGTGTTTGTGTCATTGTCGTTGCTTGACATGCGTGTTCGAATCCATTTCTCTTGCTGTTTGTTTTTATGTCTTTAAGGATGGTTGCAGCCCATTTTTGTAAACACCCACAAGTACCTGCATGATATTTGGTCTCGTTTAAACTCAGAAATAAGTGAGTTTATGGTCCCTGGGTGCCATAGAATTGTGGGTAAAACGGCGTGACAGCTATCCTCATTTATCATGAAGCCGATATTTGCAGATATATTTCACGCACTGAAAAATAATCTCGCATAGATTTTTTAAAGTATTCTTTTTTTCTTTTTTATCATCAACTATCTGCAAAATAAAAACACTTTTCTCCAAATTTTAGGGTCCTTTTTCTTTTTTCTTTTCATGAAACATTATAAAGTGTCTTTAAACAATAAAAAAACAATACTTCAAATGAGCAAAACTATCAGCCCAATGGGGCAAGGTTTTTAATAATGTTATAATTTTTCTAAATTTAAAAACTGCCTAATGCAACCGAAAATGTAAAAATGTTACTGTTTCACGGACAAAAACCTGAAAATCTGTTGTCATTTTGGCAACAGTGCCATAGGGGTTTGTTTGTTGAATTGCTGATTTTGGGGGGTTTTATTCTCTTGACTTGTTTTTGGGTTGTATTGTTTATCCTAATGGCACTTCCTAACTACATTTTCAAATTATTGTTCAATGCAAGGCATAGCTGACATGTTAACATTGTCGCATCAGTAGTTTTGTTCATTATTGTTTTTTTTTATTTGACTCTCTTGGCTTTTGTTCTTTAAAAGTTGTTATGGAAATGTGGTATTTATTTTTATGTTTGTACTGTTGAAATTTAAAGTGAAGTTATTTCATAAAAGATCAATTATTTGTTGCGTCTAAAATTGTGCTTTGTTTATTGTAAATATGTCAGTGCATGTCATTTCTAATTGTTCCTTTGTGATAGCAAACAATGGAATTCAATCTTCGTTCCTGCAACTCTTTGAACAAGACACACTGACCGGAATACTTCAAGTGACAGAACACTACATTTATTTTCACCCAAGCACCCTGATTTACACCTGTAATCAGATATCTGGCGATCGGAGTCGAGCTTTTTTTTTTTTTTTTACGGGGATCAAAATTGAATATGACTGCAGTGTTAGCTAAGGCGGAAACAAATCTCCAAGTTTTCAAATCACTAAAAGTGAAGTGAAAAGTGAAGACTGAAAAGGTGTATGTGCTCCAACGACTGTTACATGAAAATCAAAAGGTGCTGCTTTTGGTTTTTTTATACTCTCTTTATGTATTAACATATAACTTGAGGAAAATTAATTACAGTAAATTAAAAAAAAAATCTACAACCATTTTGAACATTGGTATCAGGCTACATTGACAGCAATATTGTGCAGGGCTCATTTAACAAACCTGTTACAATCCACCTGATTTCTGAAGTAGAGCCAAGAAAGGTCATTTAGTGAACCCTGAAAAAAATCGAATGTCATCATCACTTTACACCGATACTCAAAATGGCAACTACTAGCGATAGATAAAAAAATATATATATTCATCATCAATTATATTTTGTAAATACAATCTGTTGTGTTTTAATTGGTAAGATCCCACACAACCGTATACTGTTACAGAAGCCTCTGGGAAGACTCCCCATTTTAAAATAAAATAATGGAAACATACAGATACAAACAATATAATTCAAAAGTGTAAAATCAAAGTTATTGTGTGTGTTTTTGTACAGTGATCCCTCAAAATAAAGTGGTTACAATCTCACAGTCTTAATTTGTATCATGCATTGTGTTATGCATTCTGATTGGCTAAGTAGTCCCTGAGAAAGTGGGTACAGGTAAAACAAAAAATACATGTTTAAAGGTACAGTATACAGTATATTGTATAGTACACTTATATACTGTACAATGTATACTATGTTTTTATTTGTTACAAACATACTTGGGATGTAAGGACAAACAGGGTTTTGGACAGTTACTTCCCTAGAGCCATCACCACGCTAAACAAGTCAAGTCAAGTAGAGTCACATTTATTTGTATAGCCCCTTAATCACAAAAAATGTCTCAAAGGACTGCACAGGATTATAATTACACAATTACCTGATCTTAAACCAACATGCGGGCAAGGAAAAACGTAAAACCTCAGTGTGAGAAAAAGACAAACCCAAAAAACAAAAACAAAAACAAAAAAAAACAACTGGAAATACAGATATCTTGCCTGTGCATCGAAAATTTACTATTTCATATTTCAATTATTGACTCTCATTTTGCATATATGTCTCAACTAATGTCTTTTCACTATTTCTGGTTGCACGAGTGTTCTGAATAACAACATAAGCCATTCCTATCCTTGTAAATATTTTCAATATTCATCCTAAAATAACCCGCGACCCTGCTGAGGATAAGCGGTTCAGATAATGGATGGATGGATTCTAAGATAATTTTTTTTTTCCTTTTTTTCTCTTTTAGGTCTTCTAGTAAAATATACAACTAATCTTTTAACAAATTTAGTTGTTATGTATTGCAACAAAGACAATTGTAATTCAAAAAAAGGCGTGTTTCAATGTAAAGTAGTTACCTAACCCCTGTGACAAATGAGAGTTTGCTATACCATTTTACATATAAGGGCTGTAAGAAAACTGCTAGACAATGACATTCATTCTAGTGAAAACATCCATCAACTTTCTTTATTGTGCTTGTTCTCACTAAGCAGTAGGTAAACTGAAGCTCATGCCAGCTAACAGTTGGCAGAGGCACGATACGAATTGGAGCCGCCGCCAGACGATTACAGGGCACAAGCAGACAATAACTATTCACACTCAAGCCCCATTGACAGTTTAGTCTTCAGCTTGAGTAGTTTGCAAATATCTGTTTTGGAAGATGACAGAAAAAGAAAATAGGGTCTCATGAAATAATTGCCAAGAGATTAAAATTCATCAGCAGCGCACTCTACATTTAGATTGACATCCAATTTTAAAAAAAAAACTGTCAAGACAATCACCTGGTGCACATTTTCCTTATTCAATCTCACACAAGTAGATTATGAAGATAAACATCTACCAAGGGAAGGACTAAACATTTGCACAGCACATACTGAAAAAATAATGACAGCTGGCCCTTTTTCAACAAACACATACATTTATGAGAGCTGCGTCGCACTCAAATGATCGTATTCATCATAGTTCATTATCCAATTGAGACAGAGGCAATGAATCATCATGTGCACTTTTCACATGGCAAAGCAAGACATCTGTTTAAATAAGTGTGCATTGTGGCTGCTGTGTTTGTTCGAAAATGAAAAGTTTTTTAGCGTTGTTAAAATAGATGTGTGTGTGTTTTTAGCATTAAATGAGTCATAGTTGAGATCTTCCTCCGCATATACAGCTTGAATCCGACACATTTTTAATCTGTTTTCCGGATCGGCCGAGCTGCTTTTCATTTGACCGTCTGCCATTTCTATGGTGTAAACGAAAGGTTTCAACAGCATTAGATTTGTCTCACTTTGAGACAAGGCATACTGGGATGAATGACAGCAATAATCATTCATTCCACTTTTTTCACAAATGCATTGGAAACACATGCAAAGTGACACGGACTTTGGTACACGACAAACACAAAAGAACACAGCCCTTCTCCCCTTGATCCACCTTGTCTTACTCACACACATGCCAACATCAAATACCAGTCATTGTATCCTTAACCTCTTTGTTTCATTCATCAATCTCCAGACAGAGGGGGAAGGACGTTTGGCGCAAACAAAGAGAGGAATATGAAAAGAGACCCTAAATTGCATAAAGGGGATTTATAATTACTAAAACAGAGAAATGACGTTCCGTAAAAACAAAAGAAAAATAACTCAACACTAGATTTGGGAACCAGGGATGATTGTTCCGCTTCATAGTGGTTTGGAGTGTACCGGGGAAAGAGGAACCTTGTACACAGTACTATAAAAATATTCTTACCCAATTGGTTTTGCACTTTTAAGGGTAATTTTTCGTATTTAAATATGTTTAATAATGTTCGTTAAATAAAATCATCTTAATAACAGGCTCAAAGATCATATCTAACATGCGGTTGATGATTTTGCTGTCACGGTTGCCAATCGGCCCCGCCCGTTTGGCATTAGCTGCGGCTCGTTGACTGATTGGCTTCCCTCCTATTTAAGTTCGGTGCTTTCACTCACCTTTTGTCAGTCTGTCAACGAACCTCTGCACCCGTGAGACGTGTGTTTTGACTCTGACTCTGCTTGTGTTTCCTCTCCGGTATCGTTCCCATCTATTTTGTCCTGTTTGATATTGATCTCCAGTGTCTGGTATCGTTCCCGTCTATTTTGTCCTGTTTGATATCGATTTCCAGTGTCTGATATCGTTCCCGTCTATTTTGTCCTGTCTGATATCGATCTCCAGTGTCTGGTATCGTTCCTGTCTATCTCATTCTGCTTGTTATCGGACTCCAGTCTCCAGTGTCTGATATCAATCCTGTCTGTCCTGTCATGTCCGGTATCAACCCCATCTGTCCGGTATCTGCTCATGTAACTGGTATCAATCTCGTAGGCCTCTGGCTTCTGTTGTTCCACGCCAGACTGCTGCCTTACTTCTTCCGCCCAGCGATCGCCGAATCACTGGCGTTTGTGTTAACATGCATGACTGCCCCATTTCCCGTAAAATAAAGCTTGTGTGAGAAACGTTACGCATCTGGGTACTCCTCCTGTTCTGGTTCTGACATTTGCTGATTTTAAGAAAGCTTATCAACTCAGACTGGAAACAAAATAAAAATATTTTCTCCCAAGAATAGAAAATATGATTTAAAATAAAATATACAAAAAATAAAATACATGGAAATCTATCTACTAGATAAGACTGTTATTTTTATTATAAGTCTATGTTCCCTAATTTTCCTACAAGAACAAATGTATAAAGATAAAAAAAATAACAGCTAATAATAATAATGATAATTATAATTATAAGAACATTTTTACCAGATGAGCAGAATTGTTTCCAAAAAAAAGCCAATTGCTTATTTTTTGTGAGGACTGTATAAATGTATTATTGTTCCACCAGCAAATTGATATTCTCATCTCATCTCATCAGCCGTACCGCTTATCCTCATTAGGGTCGCGGGGGGGCTGGAGCCCATCCCAGCCATCTCCGGGCAGTGGGCAGGGGACACCCTGAACTGGTTGCCAGCCAATCGCAGGGCACACAGGGACAGACAACTCATTCGCTCATTCACACCTAGGGACAATTTGGACCGGCCAATTCACCTGAAATGCATGTTTTTGGAACGTGGGAGGAAACCGGAGTGCCCGGAGGAAACCCACGCAAGCACGGGGAGAACATACAAACTCCGCACAGGAAGTCTGGAGCACGTCAGGTTCCCATGACATGAACTGTGCCGCACAAGCGCTAACCACTGCGCCGCCGTGCTTCCCAAATTGATATTATTTTTCAAAATGTATAGGTCTCAAATTTGACACCACTTTAAACATTGATTCTTGTCTTTTATTTATATATATATATATATATATATATATATATATATATATATATATATATATATATATATATATATATATATATATATATGTATATTATATATATATATATATATATATATATATGTATATATATATATATATATATATATATATATATAATGTTTTTTTCACGTTTTTTGTTCGAGTCAACAGTTGACTTTTTATCATGTAAAGTAAAGAAAGAAAATCTACTTCATGTTAGACCCTATTTATGATAAGCAAAGGGAGCTTTTTTTCCTTCATTTTTGGTTTGGTTTCAAAATATGAAAAATTAAAAGAACACTTCAAACAAATTCATGTTAGAAAGACAGACGAACAGACAGACAGGCAGGCAGGCAGGCAGGCAGGCAAATAGATAAATAGATAGATAGATAGATAGATAGATAGATAGATAGATAGATAGATAGATAGATAGATAGATAGATAGATAGATAGATAGATAGATAGATAGATAGATAGATAGATAGATAGATAGATAGATAGATAGATAGATAGATAGATAGATAGATAGATAGATAGATAGATAGATAGATAGATAGATAGATAGATAGATAGATAGATAGATGAACTTTTCACTTACACATTAGTGTAATCTATCAAATTCTTAACATGTTTAACCAAATGGAAATCCCCATTGTTGCCCCTCATTAAATTGGTCAGAAAGCCTATGTTAGGTTTACTTAGCAAATTAGAAAATTCATAAATAAAGCAAAATATTGCTTGATATTTCATATTCATACATTCAAGACCAGTAAACAAAGGAAAACTGCACTACAGTTGTGTGTTCGTTTAATGCAACTGGTGAAGAAAGCAGCTTGCTTTCTTAAGCCCTCATATGTGCAAATGTTCAATTAAGCTGTCTCAAAGAATGAGAAGAGTTGGGATGCCAAGTGGAAAATAAAAGGGGGAGGAGGTCATGGAGGACGCATTGATGGCACTTTAAAGAAATTCCCAATGGCAGGGCGCTAGTGGTGGGAATGATCAATACAAATCATTAACACAACTCGTCTAGACAATTCACATACAAGCGTTGCGATTGAAAACGATCAAAATCTAGAAGGCTCGATCGACATTCTGCAAATAAACTGAGAGCGAACACCTTTTATCCACTTTTGCATACGCCACAACTGACAACATCTCTAATAAGACACTAAACAGACAAAATAAATCACATGTGAGTTAATCGAAGGAGCGCTACCCATATTAACACTATTAATTATAACAAACAGTCATGAGATCGTAGACCCTCTGAAAATAAATTAAATCGGGTCCCATAAAGGCGGAACGGCGGAGCAGTGGTTAGCGCTTGTGCAGCACAGTTCTAAGGTCTTGGGAAACTCCTGTGTGGGTTCAAATCCAGCTACCGGACTTCCTGTGCGGAGTTTGTTTGTTCTCCCCGTGCTTGCGTGGGTTTCCTCCGGACACTCCGGTTTCCTCCCACATTCCAAAGACATGCATTTCAGGTGGATTGGCCGGTCCAAATTGTCCCTAGATGTGAATGAGCGATCGAGTTGTCTGTCCCAGTGTGCCCTGCGATTGGCTGGCAACTAGTTCAGGGTGTCCCCTGCCCACTGCCCGATGATTGCTGGGATGGGCTCCAGCACCCCCCGCGACCCTACTGAGGCTAAGTGGTGCAGCTAATGAGATATATGTACAGGTATGTATGATATGGTGATTTTTCAAACTGAAATCAAGCCTCTTATTTCTTATTTCAGTCTTAAGAATCAGCATTAGATGGCAGGAGTGGCTTTTATCAGATTTTTGTCCACACATTAAGGAGGCCAAATTCCCTAGTGATACTTCCTGTATCTAGCGATCGAAAGTGTGTATGTGACCCATATGACGAATAGGCGTAGTGAAGCAGTGTAGTGAGAAAAGTTATAGATAAGTAGTTAATGCCTCAACAATGTATTTTCCTTTCTTAAATCAATGACAAAGTCCCTTTAACATTGTTAGGGTAGAGAGGGATGACATTTTGTGCATATTCGCCAGAAATGGGCCGCCATGGTGACCGAAACGTCACTTGAAACATCAGGCGCTGAAAAGTTCATGCATAAATTCAATGTTCACGCAATAAAATGTTATTTTGCAAGAAAAGTGCCCTTGTGTTTATGGTAAGCTTTGTTTGGATATTGGGGGTATCATAATTGTAAAAATAAAAGCACCTAAGTGAAATGCATCTTTTCACAAAAATCTCAAAAAATAATAATTAAACAGGTATTTTAAAGAAACTTAGCAATGTCGAACTGTTGTTTACTCAAAAGTGGTAAAAACTATGAACATACTTGTTTAAATGAAAAATGAGCGATGAAACTTTCTTCTACCATATACTTTATGCTGATGTAGCAAAAGAACCAAATTTTACGTAAGTTTAAAAATTGTGTCAAAATGGCAAACCGTGGCTGGCACGGCTCTTCCCATGTGTGGCTAACGTCTTGCGTTGGATGGGTTAATAGTGATGCGCCGCCGTACTGCCCGCACATACTTGCTTTTATATATATATATATGTATATATATATATATATATATATATATATATATATATATATATATATATATATATATATATATATGTATATGTATATATATATATATTTCCTAATTATTTTTATGATTATAATTATTATTTTAATTACTATTATAATCATTATGGTAAGGCGCCCGCTTTGAGACTGGGAGGTCGGTGGTTCGCGCCCCGGCCGAGTCATTCCTGAGACTTAAAAAGTGGTCGGCGGCGCCCTCTGTTGGCTGCGGCTGCATCGGCTCGCTACAACGGGTCAGGTGCAATCGACATTTCGTTCTGTGTACATTGTTACACAGAATGACAATACAAGGAAATTATTATTATTATTATTATTATTATTAATAATAATATTATTAATGTTATTATTATTTTTGATAAAATCCAAAAAATGTGTTTTGACGTTTTCTGCACTCATTGTCGGAACCAGAACAGATACAGGACCTAATTGCATGACATTTTCACAAAAGCCTTTATTTTACAGGAAATGGGGAGTCATGCACGTTAGGTAGCCGGTCTGGCGTGGAAATACTGGAAGCCAGAGACTGACGAGACCAATTCCAACTGCCCAAATTGACAGATGGGGTCGATACCAGACAGGAAGTGCCAGACAGGATAGAAAACGGATCAGGATATAGAAAATTAACAGGAAATATTATACAAGAACGAAAACTGGAGAAAATAATAAACAGGACAAAAACAGACGGAAACTAAACGGGAACCCGGAATTAAACAGGACAAAAATAAACGGGAACAATACCGGACCGGAGATATCACAGGAAAACCGGACTGAGTCAGAACCCACGTCTTGTGGGGCAGAAGTTCGTTTGACGGGCTGACCCTGAAGCAAGAGAGCGCTGAGCTTTATATAAACAGAAAGTCAATCTCTCAACGAGCCGCAGCTGGCACCACACGGGCGGGGCCAATTGGGCACCATGGCAACTGTGACACACACACACACACACACACGGGATGGGCCAATTGGGCACCACGGCAACCGTGACACTCATGCTTCCGAAAACATATTTATTTATTATGGAAATGAATGAGTTATGCATTTTCTATGTAAAAGAGACTACTGTAATCAATACAACCAACCAAATTTGACACATACTAAGAACTGTAATATTCCTCCATCATTTTCAATTCTGGTCTGTCCTTTCTAGGTCAAAACAAATGCTACCATATCTTCAGATCTCTACCACAAAACACAAGGGTCCCTGGTGCATTTACTGCTTCTGTTTTTATTAAATCCTGGCTTTGAGGCCGGCTGCTTACATGTCTGCTCTAGAATACAGACAAGGCACTACGTAGCTGCTGCCTAAGACTTGTTGGGGAAAAGTTAGATGCTGGGAATACATGTTACCATAGATTGCCCATATGACAAATAAAGTACCTTTATTTTTCATACTGTCTAGTGGTTAACCATCAAATCACTAACTCTTCGGTCTTATTGTAGAGAGTGCTTGGAAAGTATTTTTTTTCACTCACACTCATCCATTACTTTTTACAGTTTAACATACTCCTGATGAACAAAAATGAAAAGGATTGTCTAGACTTGAGTAAGATTTGTTAATTTTGACTTTCCATTTGCCGAGCCTGCCTTCCATTTTCTAATATATCTTCACTCTTGACATGGTCAAACAGTAGCTGGGTTTCCTCATCCCTTGTCTGGGCAAAGCTCGGATAACTTAACAAGAAATGACCATAGAAATACTGCAAAAACTTCCATTTTCTAAGTGTTGTAGCACTAGTTGTATAATATAAATAACATAATTGAAATAATATAATTGTTCCATCGATTACTGCTCATATATATATATATATATATATATATATATATATATATATATATATATATATATATATATACAGTATATATATATATATATATATATATATATATATATATATATCATCTCATTAGCCGTACCACTTATCCTCATTAGGGTCGCGGGGGGGGCTGGAGCCCATCCCAGCCATCTCCGGGCAGTGGGCAGGGGACACCCTAAACTGGTTGCCAGCCAATCGCAGGGCACACGGGGACAGACAACTCACTCGCTCATTCACACCTAGGGACAATTTTGGACCGGCCAATTCACCTGAAATGTATGGGTTTTTTTTGGGAATGTGGGAGGAAACCGGAGTGCCCGGAGGAAACCCACGCAAGCACGGGGAGAACATACAAACTCCGCACAGGAAGTCTGGAGCTGGATTTGAACCCACGCAGGAGGTTCCCATGACATGAACTGTGCCGCACAAGCGCTTATCACTGTGCCACCGTGCTGCCCTATATATATATATATATATATATATATATATATATATATATATATATATATATATATATATATATATATATATATATATATGTATATTTTTTATGTAAGATGTTTAAATATATTTTTAAAGAATAAAATATATTTTAGGTAACAAGAAAACATCAGAAATATACAATTTTTTTAGTATTATAATTTGTTATATTTTACTCGAAAGAAAGTTGAAAATGTAGTCATTTAAAAATTATCTGCAATCCAACATATCAGTTTTACACATTTTGATTTTAGTGTTACAAATATACCAACCAAAAAAATAAGTTAAGTGCAGTAGAGTAATCTCTTCACGGTTTTGCTATTTCTTGCATTGGCATCTTGTGTCGTGTTCTGCATTCTGATTGGAAAAATAATCACCAGACATCCAGGTATTACTTTTTAACGATATAGTAGTTATTTGTGAACAATACACATTAAAAATACACTAACACAGTACTTTTTTTTTTTACCAAATGCATGAGCTTGTAAAAAGTTTTGATTTTGGTTTCACTGTGTAATGGAGTAAAAGGTTTCTACCGAGCAGATTTTACCTATTGCCGGTTCTTTCTGGAACATAACCCCCGCGTTTGAACAAAGGGTTACAGTACACCTATTATCTCATCAATTCAGATATTTGTACTCCTATTTCATTTATTTTCATATATTTGTACCTTATACAGCATACCATGTTGAATTGACGTTATTGTACTTGAATTTACATTAATTAGTTTCCTTTAGCAGAATAACTGTTAAGTTTTTGGGGGATGATGACCCCATGTGAGGGAGGCATGAACTGGAAATAAGGGTTCTCCAAAAGAAAGTTGTATTTAATAACAAAACCAGGATCAAAGTAGGAACAAAAAATGGGCACAAAGCAAACAGCCAAAAGCCCAAATGCCCAGACAAGACACCAGAAACATCCTGACAAAGTCCTAATTAGAAACCAAAAAACTGGAAATGGAATAAAGCAGGGAACGAAAAAAAAAGAAAAAAAAGAAAAAAACTGAAACAAACAGACTTACCTGACATGAAATTGGATATGAAAATAAAAATAAAAAACAGAATGACAATGCCAGACGACATGAAAAATGACAATGACTCAACAAAAGAATGGAGATCAAAATGTCCTTCCTAAAGGGGTCAGGACAATTGGACACAGGTTTGGGGTGATTGGACACACCTGTGCCCAGTTCAAACCCCAGTTGGGGCCCCTGGTCTAAGGATTTTTGTTTGTATTGAAGTAGTGTTAATACTTTGTTATATTTTTGTAAAAAAAAAAAAGTATCATATGAAATTTAACACAATAAAAAATAATAATTTTCTTTTCCAGGAACCTCCCCCCAAAAAATAAAAATAAAAAAATAAATGAAAAATTGGACAAATATTACTTAAAATTAAAAAGGATATGTTTTTCCTTAACCCATTTCTTTTTCATAATTACCTAAAAAAATATTTTTGTCATGAAAAAATTGTGCAACTAACAATATAATACTAATTAAACAAAATAACTGTGAGAAATGTTTTTTTGGACCTTCCATAGCTGATGAACTGTATTCCTGACATCATTAAACAGTCTGAGTGGCAAACTACAGTCTTCTGTTAGTTAATGTTGTATAGAAGCATTAAACATAAAAGACCCAGCAGATGTTCAGTCGGATTTTTACAACCTTGACTTAGAATGGGAGGTATTTCCTTTAAAATGTTCTTTTAGAGATGTGATTTGGATTTATAGTATTAATTAAACATTAATTCAAGAAAACTAGTAATATTGAAAGGTTAACCATGGTAATTTCCAAATCTTTTCCTCTTACAAGAAAAATAAGAATGATGATTGTTGTCCAAGTGGATTTTAATTGACCACCCAATCTTTAGGTCAGACTATTTTCAGGTGTTTATTAGGAATCTGCGAGCCCTGTGCCGCTGCCACCAAACAAATCAGGAAAAAGTCCATTCTACTTTAGGTCCATTTGGATATTTTCTTGATTAAATGTCCTATCTATAGGGTCAGCTGCTCATGTCGCCGCTGACCAGACA
This sequence comes from Urocampus carinirostris, assembly GCF_059441175.1. Taxonomy (NCBI): domain Eukaryota; kingdom Metazoa; phylum Chordata; class Actinopteri; order Syngnathiformes; family Syngnathidae; genus Urocampus; species Urocampus carinirostris. Next base: position 44,336,444 of record NC_142352.1, read on the forward strand.
TAGACATGGTTACTGAAATGTATCTTAATTCTGTCAATGGAATGGAACTAATTCATTAGTCACAAGGTTGCAGGAGCCAAATCACTTCGCCGGACAGTGAATTTCACACACAGGCAACCGGATATTAAGGCTAAATTGAGTGCAAAAGCTCAGCTAGCAAAAGTCGTTTCTTCAACAATGCATGACATTTACTTAATGTAAGCCCTGGGGAGAAAAAAGTTGTGATATGTCTGTTTTTTTTAAGCCCAAACGGTGGCCTACGATCCATCTGCGGCATTTTAGTAATATAGAATAATTTAAATGTACCTTTGGGTATTCATTTTTATTTTCCAATTTGTTATAAAGGGTACTGCAGTCTGCCAGCATCTGTTATCACCAGCCACGTGAAATTAATGTGCAGGCTTTGCCCACCGAGACATTGCCAGAATGACCAGGATAAAACATCTGGGCCTACTCAAACAAGCCTGAGAGGTGAGCCGCTGTGGGAATGCAACTTGTACTTGAATGCAGCATCCAAAAAAAGTGGTGAGAAACATACGTATGCTATGACTGCTCCTGCATGACGCCAGGAAAAGTCAAAATGAACAACTGTCAAGAGAAAGGTTTGACTTTTAGCAAGCTGGATGAATCAATAACCGCTGTTTGACAAAGGATCTCCTGGTATGCTGTGTAAAAGGAGGAGATCATAGTCATGAAACCACAGGGGATTATCATCGACTTGTTGATTGAAGAAACTGTTGTGAGACTCCTTCAAATCCATTTATAGTTTCTGGCCTGTGTGAACTTTTTCAACTATATGTCAATAGAAATTTGACCAGTTGTAATATATGGCTTCTCTTAATAACACATCTTGAGGTATTGGAGATACAGTCTCCTCTTTCTGAAGAAGAGATAAATATGTTGTCATTATCATTGATAAAAAAGTAGTGAACAATAGATTACACATGGAACTCCAGGGTAAACATGGAATAAAGACTTAAAAAAAGAAAAAAATAGGTAAAAATAATAATGGAAAAACTTTTTTAAGGTAGTGCTTGGAGACTGACTTAAGTTAAAAGTGCATCATAACAGTAGTAGTGCAATGATATTAAGCAGTAACATAATTCCATAGTAAATTAAGAAGTAAGATATGAATACCCGCTTTCCTTAGAAAAATATACCATTTTTTTCACAGTCTTGTGTACTTGTTTAGGGTGGTGATGGCCCGGGGAAAGAAACTGTCTCTGAGCAGTTTAGTCATTTTTGTCAGTGGACCTATATTGCTTTCCAGGGGGCAACAAATAACAGAGATGCTGGCCGGGGTGAGCAAAACCCTTTAATATGTTGTTGACCAAAGTATATTTTGTTACTTATTCCTTGAATTACTATGGATTCATGTTACTGCTTGATGTCTTTCAACTTCTTTTTTATTGCACTATTGTTATGATGCACTTAAAACACAAAGCATTTGTTTTACTCTGAGAAGAATAGTCAACTTTTTCTATGCCACTATTTTCGTCTTTCTACATTTGGCACCATCATAATACCAAAATAAGTTGAGAAATAAGATATGGATAGCAATTTCATGCAAAAAGACAAGATTTTTCACAGTCTTGTGTGCTTTTTGAGTGGCCCCGGGAAAGAAACTGTCTCTATGCGTATTGGTCTTTGTTTTAAGGTGGTGGCTCAGTAGAGAGGAGTCCTTTGTTATGTTAGCCCTTCTGCGGTAGCACAACCCGGGAATGTTTTTCACACTGGGCAGAATGCAACCTATGATTTTCTGGGCTGTGTTGATGATCCTCTCTGAAATTGTTCTTCCTGCTACTGTGGTGCAAGCATACAACAAAACCTATAGTAAAACCTACAACATTAATCAACACAAGGTTGCTGAAAAGGTCCTTAACCTTAATATTCTGGACTAGGATTTCTTTCACAAGTGCGTTAATATAGGATCTGGGAAACTAAAGCAGGCCACAGGTTTAAATTTTGAAGGGAATGTGTACCATGGGCATACTGGCGCAATATTTGTTGACGTCTACTCTTGCTAATTTTGATTGGCACTTGCCAGTGTTTTGCCCTCCACCACATTCCCTTAAGACTGCTCCCCAAATGGGACCGATATGTTGACAGTGAAGGTTGGGTCAGCATCTGCTCATTACTGAAGGAAAAGCCAATGAATAGCTTGGGTAAAATCAATAAAATACATTGAAATAAACCCTCACTGTAATCCAAAAGGCTATATTTAGGTGAATATAAAATATATATATATATATATTGTAGTAGGCGTATTGATTTCATAAATGCAAATCATATTCATGTAAATACATCAATTTGTTCTTCCACATTTTTTTTCTTATTTGTTAGAACCCAGTAAATCATCGGTCCTATAGTACAGAAAAATAATCATACAAACAAACCTTGGCTAACCTGCTAAATATGTTTCACGTGTATTGACTGATAATGGCAAGAGCTAGTTTTACAATTTACATAGTATCAGATCTGGCAAAGTATTAGCACACATGAAGCAGCAACAAAGTACACTTATAAAGCAAGGAGAAAATGACAAACCATTCATGTTCTTTTGGTAGAAATTGAGATTTAGACTTTGCGATATTTAGGTACCATATTTTCCAAACCATGATCAACTACACTTTTAATTTGCTTTTAATTCTGTGACTTTTGGCCTTTAAATAAAATTGGGCCAAATATCAGGCTAACTTGGAGAACTAGGCACTGCTAGCTTTCGGCACCAACAAAAACAATGCTAGAATTTGTCGTAGATTAAGAGGTGTATTTATGGCATGGATAATAATAAATAGCATCTATAAGAAGACATTGTTTTCTATAGCGCAAACAACGAACATCGACAAAAATGTATAAATGGCATTAAAAAGGTATGTATTGAAACATTTAGATATTTAAAATGTTTAATGTTTGTTCGAATTTGGTTTTATTCTGCTTCCTTTCAACAAAAAATACTGTTCAATTTTTACTTTGGGACACATGCAAAGGAGATTGCCTGGGATTTTGCTATTCTGACTACTATTGTCCGTTGCTTTTATTTTGGCTCACTGTTGTTAGTTATTTAGACAATTGTGCACCGTTTACGTTGTTGTCACTTTAGGGCAATCATGTTGCAGTCATTTGATTTTCAAACCTTTTAGGGCTGATCTGATTTTTCTGTAACCTAGGAATGTCATGATTACCGATATGCTTCACCTGTGCCCGCTCCTTTGGTGCCAACTGCCTCGGACTCTGATTGTCTCTCCGTCCCTATTTAAACCCACTCCTATCTATCCCCTGTTGTCAGTCCGTCTGCAAACCTCATTTCACTCTAGGCAAGCTTTTCGACCCTGACTTACTCCTGTTTTTGCTCCCGTCTGTTTCCCGGCTTCGACCCGTTTTTTTTTTTTTTTTTCTTGATCACGTCTAGTCTCCCGTCAGTGCTTTTTGCAGATGACGCGGTGCTGTTGGCTTCCTCAGGCCGTGATCTTCAGCTCACGCTAGAGCAATTCGCAGCCGAGTGTGAAGCGGCTGGGATGAGGATCAGCACCTCCAAGTCCAACACCATGGTACTCAGTCGGAAAAGGGTGGAATGCTCCCTCGGGTTGGGGATGAGATCTTGCCCCAAGTGGAGGAGTTCAAGTATCTTGGGGTCTTGTTCACGAGTGAGGGTAGGATGGAACTGGAGATCGACAGACGGGCCGGTGCAGCATCTGCCGTCATTCGGACCCTGTACCGGTCCGTTGTGGTGAAGAGGGAGCTGAGCCGAAAAGCAAAGCTCTCGATCTACCGGTCCATCTACGTTCCTACCCTCACCTACGGTCATGAACTTTGGGTCATGACCGAAAGAACGCGATACAAGTGGGTCATGTCTCCGCTGTGGTCCTGACAAGATTTCATAAAAAGAAAGGGATCAAGGGAGTACTTTTAGAAAATGTTGGAAATGTTTCATCTTGAGTGTTTTTGAACAGTCCTCTCCTGTTCTCCTTGCAAGCTGAAAATCCATCAATGACTTCTCTTCTTATTTTAGGTGTTTACTAAATTATAAACTTATCAATTCCCCACAAAATACTTTTCTGCAAATGTGTAATTTCACCACGTCACATCTGATGGATATGATAGCAGATTTGTTTAACCACAGGAGAGAAGTTGAACCTTCTTCAACGGGGTGCATTACAAGTAATCTGCCAAAGTATGCAAAAGTCTTAGGTGAATGATGTGTGTTTTTATTGTTGATGGCATTCTGTGAGACACTTTTAGATTCCTTTCAAGCAAAGCTAAACACATTTCAAAGTCTAAAGAAAAAAATACAACTGTACACAACCTAATTTTATAGTGACCTGGTTCAAGAAGAGTAAAAACGGACGAAAGCACTCATCACCGCACTTTTTCTTTTATCTCTCTTTTTCTCAGTCCACTTCCTCTTACCCTTTTCTGTATAAACAATGTCGTACTCACCCTCGCTCACTTTCCTGCAATTATTCGATACAGAGCTTCCGCGCTATTGTCCCCACCCACGTTTGCATTATTGACCCCCCCCTACCCCTCCACCCCCCCTTGCACAAACACACCTATTGAAAGCTTCAGTTCATCTCTCCATTTTTGTGGCTCCCCCATCTCTCCTTTGTCAGGTGCCTCAATGTATTAGCTGCTTCTTGACACTTCTGCATCCGCATCACTTCATCTGAAGTTCTTTCCCTTTAAAGCTTAACGGAGCAAGCCCTTATCTCTGCAGACCCCATACATCAGATGTCATTCTCTCAAACCGCCATTTCATCTTTTCACGCAGCTGTCATTTTGTGTCGGCACGTTCAGCATTTAGATTTCCATTTCCATAATATCGCCACTGCACCTGTGCATCACACATTTCCTATTAACTGCATTTCATTATCCTCTTTCCCTTTGGAGTTTATATTTCCAGGTCACCTTTTGCATGGGCTCATTTCACTTCAAAGTTTGGCATTTCATTTAAATAGGATTTTGCTATCCTGGATATATTGTTTACATTCGGCTTATTACTTCTTTGTTTGGCATATCACAACATTGGCATAGTTAGGAGAAAAAATAGAATTCCTGTTTGTGTATGGAATCATTTGCCTAGGTAATAAAGATGTACCTGTTAAGCACTCATGCATTAAGGGGCTAGCTAAGCATATTTGTCAATTTATGTTCCAGCTAATGATAAACTAGCTTCCTAGCTAGCTGATTCACCATCAGAAGGCAACTGAAATGGTTGTTCTCAAATTAAGAGTCAATCGGGTCCTACCTCTAACCAGAATGGCAAATACCACACGTGATTGCAGTGGGCAATATGTTTGTTTTTATTACAAATGTAAAAATTACCACTACAATATTTCATTAAAACGCCTAGAAGAAAGGACAAAGTGAGCAACATAATTGTGATGGGTTTGAAATGGGACCAAAACAAACATTCTAGGTTTTTTTGAAGTCTTAGATGTTAAAGAAATGTAATTTGAATTTAAAATATGGTTCTTTCTTCCGATAGATTTCAATTAATTAAATGAATATGGTTTTGTAAGCGTATGATATAAATAAATCACTATACAAATTTACCATTGTGAGAAAACAGATTTTTTTCTATTTTTCACCTATGTCATTTATTTTTGCAGCAAAAGCCCATTTAGTGACCTATTCATGACAAATTTGTTTTTAATTGTTGGCTTTTCCAAATACAGTTTGAGAGAGAAATGCTAATAGTAATTTCTGAATAACTATACAAATAAGTCAATTAAATATACAACAGACTTCAGTGACACATGAAACCCATTTAAACACTTAGTGCGGGTAGGATATTTGTTCTTCTGAATAGTGATGTTTGCCCCTAGGACGATAAACAATGGCTGTAGGTGTTTTCCAACTGCCTGGTGTCAACTGAAGCACAATGACTAAGCACGTTAATCAGCAAAATAAATGCACAAAATTAATGCTGAGTATTGATACTCGAGAATAAACAACATTAGTCTGATGCACTAGTAATAGAAACGTCTACTGAGTAAATTGTCGTCCACACAGGCTTACATTTATTTAGTATTGACTGACCTTTGAGTTTAAAAAAAATACAATGTGTAGCTGAACTAGTAATGTATTGCAACCTTTGCAACTGTGACAGTGCAATCTTTTAAAAGGGTGTTTCACCCCTGTGACGTGATGCAAAAAGGAGTAAATGACGTACAAATGTAAGATATTCCCAGAGGGGGAACGTGAAAGGCAATCTGTTCGAGCATCTCATACTGACTGTGACTCCCTGGGGATGTTAGGAACTGAGGTGTGAGGTAAAGATAGCTTCTTTTTTTATACAAAAAACACTGAAAAATTGTCCAATTTCCGGAAGAAAAGTAATCTGTGGCTGCATTGGTAGAACACTGGGATTCAGAATTCTATACATTATTGGGGGGAGGGGAAAAAACACAACATATAATGAGGTTGTAAGATATCTCAGAATCCTTTGAGTGTGAGCACAAAATGTTTTCCACAGAAACTCAAAATTAAAGTTCAGGGGCTTATGTCACTTTTAAGTCCACAAATAAAAATACATAAGAGAGTCTTGACTAACAGGACAATGCAATTCAAGCACATGGTAGAGATTAATGTGCTGCAGCGTTTCTTTAAATTACGCTGTGCTGTTATTTGTACTCCTACTGTCTCTGCCACATATGTGAGCGCTATTGTGTTTTTGTGAGTCAGAGAGTAAATTAATTTAGATTAAACTGCCCAGCCATCCTGTAGCTTCTTATTGGTGTTCAGCAGAACTGTATTGAATAATAACCATTATTTCCCAAAGGGAAATGTCGATTTTAAAATAAAACTTTGTGATGTTCAACACATAACAGCTTACGGTGGTAGGACTACACTGTTGCATTTGCTTAATTGCAGTGTTGGGAAAGAGCTAAATAAATAACAGCGTTGCGTAACCACTTTATATTTTCAGTAACGGCGTAATCTAACTTGTCCACTTTTTCTCCCGTTCCAGGCTATCGTTAAGGACTTTGTTATTGGTACGTTACTTTGACTGCAAAACGCCAACAGAGGTGTGTCCCGACACACCTGACGCTGTTTTCAGCAGCAAATGTTTTCGCTCTCCTCCGAATTTATTACGTCACGTGTTTTTTGGATCATGCTAACATTCGAAATAGCGACTACCATATAGTTAAATAGTGATTACAAATACAGTATCTACTTATGCGTGCGCCAAAAGAAACGGCAAATTGGTGAATAACCAAACAATTCTATGAGTCGTCTCTTGGAAATGGCAGCCACTACCCACCAATCCAGAACCAGTTCCCTCACATGCGTATCCTCAAAACAAAAGACGACTAAAAACATGTGACCAAAAAATCAAGGCTAACGTAGAAAAACAGTGAAAGAGGGCTCAACTTCTCACCATTTTTCCATCCATGAACTTTAAAAAAGTCAAATTTCTGCTAATCCTGGATTCAGTGATCTTTCTTTTTTGCAAGGTTGGGTTCCAAAAACGACCCACGAAAGTTGGAATCCGCAAAGTAGAAGCCGTTATATACATGTGTACATCAAAAAACTATATGTAACATTGAAATAGTATTTGTTTAAAAAATGAAAGTGCATTACTTTATAACATTTTTTAACAAACAACTTATGTACTGTAGAATTACAATTTATGGGATTCTGTGCTGTTAACTTTGAATTTGCTGGGTATAATAAAAATTTAAAATCGTTTTGTATTTTATCTTTTCTTTGTTGATTTGTAAAGTCAAGTCAAGTTATGTTTATTTGTATAGCCCTTTATCACAAGGAGTCTCAAAGGGCACAGGCCACAGGTTACTACAGACTATTATGAACCATCTGCTTTTTTTAGAGAGCCACGCCGAAAAAGCCAGTTCTCTAAAATGAGTCGGATTTCCTATCTTTTCAACGGATCATTCAAGTTAGATTTAATCTATTAAACTCCCTCTATATTGTTTACTGCTGATCGTTATTTTATGATATTGTTAACTGTTTTTATTTTATCAATTTTTTATTTTTTTTGCACTTCATATGTCGGATAATTCTTCTGCTGATGATGTGCAATAATCGTTACAAGGTTCCATAACACATTTAACTGTCTGTTTTTTTATCTTAATTTTTTAGTTTGTATGGCTTTGTTACATGTTTATTCTGGAGTGCCATGCTTATTTTCACTGTAAACAATCATCATTACTTTGCTGTCCATGTCAATGGACAATTGTAATTATAATTATAACTGAATTATTGCATCACATTAAAGCTGCTTTATCTCTTAAGTTACAACTGGTTCAATGGTGGTTTAACTCTTGAGTTAACATATGTTTAAAGTGAATTTAACTGTGGAGGTAAAGTACTTTTTAAGCTTAATTGCCATGTGAGGAAATGTTATCTCTATAATTGTAACTCACAGTTTCTTTCATAATCTGGCCGGGTTGAAATTTATGTATGAAATTATTAACACCTTATTATATATCTGACGTTTTCATTAACAGTCCTGTATATCACTCAACAAGCTATGTTCACACTAAACTACAAACGGCACTCTAGGTCTGTGTTGGTAATTTCAATCTTGAACGCGTCGTAAAATGGGAAGGAGGAAGCCGGCGCATTCTCTACCTCCAGTGCCTACCGGGAGTTGTTTATCGTAAAAAATGCACACTTGCATAATGTTAGTATATACAGTGTTTCCTATTTTATTTACATTTTAAATTGCCTTTCAAAATGACATGCATGTTTTTGGTGTTGGATTTTTTCAAGTAGCTTCAACCCAAAAATGTAACTCATAGTCAGAGTGCAACTTATACAGGTTTATTTCCTTCTAACTAAGGATTTTTTTTTTGTTTGTGCAACTTATACTCTGGAGAGACTTGTAGTCTGGAAAATACGGTGGGTTTAAAGTTTTTACCCAGAGATAACGCATTACCTTTTGATAGCTATATGTACAATACAAAATGTAATACATATGATTGCAGCATATTTTAAATTTATCAAATCTATATTTCTGTAGTTACAAAATTAATTTAAAAAATGACCTAATTTACTTGTTTCACCAGTGCTTGATGGACAAATACAGTTCTAAGAAGTGTTTGTCCTTTAGAGTTTGGAGCCTTTTATATTTAATTTTCCAGAAGTTCAGATTACAAATTCAATTTGTGACTTAAACCTTTTGAAAACAAAGACTTTTCCCCAAAATATAAGGAAAAGCACACCTATAGCTTAACAGTTACCCCTGTGATGTACAAGCAAATAAAGCCTCGGGCCATTAATGAAGGGCGTTGTGTAATTACCTAAAGACGTTGATGAAGTACCCCTCCTAAACATTTTGTCGTCCATGGAGGAATCTACATTGCTGGCTGCAGGCAAGCTAACATTAGCATGTATGCTGCAGGGGACCTGACTTGCAGACTATCGAGCATCGCTCTTCAGCTTCTACATATATTGCGTTTATACAGACACTCCCCCTGGTTGTTGCCCTTCCTTGAGTCCGCCACTTTGCATTACAAACATAGCTGCAAGTCTTTCCTAGATTTTCAGATTTTTTTTTTAACATCCAACTTCACTTCCTGAGAAATTCTGCTGGGATTTTACTGTGAGTCACCTTTGCCTAATGTTCTGGTCACTCAGATGTGCTCTTAAGTGAGTTCTATGCATATTCATTAAGACACCGTGAAGCAATGGTTTTCAGGCGTGGAATCACATCATTTTCTGTCCTTAATTTGAAGCGGACACATATTTTTTCATTAATGTTCATAGTCGGGTAAAACAACAAACTGACATCATTGCACCACACAAGACAATCTTCTTTGAAATTATTCCGCTAAAAGCAATAAAGGTAAAATTGCGAAATATTCTCAGATTGGTGAATTACAGATCAAAACGAGTGCTGTGAATCTTGAAAAAAAAATATGATTATTTGATAAACACAGATGGAATATGATTCATTTGTAATTGCATTCATAAGTAAAATTAGGGCGTGCTTTGTAGTTGCACAGTCTGGTGTCAATGTTAGAATATTGTAAAATGTCATGGCATACATTGTCCATCCATCTATCCATTTTCTGTGCCGCTCATCCTCACTAGGGTTACAGGGGTGCTGGAGCCCATCCCAGCTATCTTCGGGCACTGGGCACGGGACACCTTGAATTGGTTGCCAGCCAACTACAGGGCATAGAGAGACAGAAAACTCACTCGCTCATTCCCACCTTGGGACAATTTGTACCTGCCAATTAACCTGACATGCATGTTTTTGGAATATGGGAGGAAACCGGAGTGCCCAGAGAAAAAAAACCCAGGCATACATAGTCATAGTCTCATCTCATCTCATCTCATTAGCCGTACCGCTTATCCTCATTAGGGTCGCGGGGGGGGCTGGAGCCCATCCCAGCCATCTCCGGGCAGTGGGCAGGGGACACCCTGAACTGGTTGCCAGCCAATTGCAGGGCACACAGGGACAGACAACTCATTCGCTCATTCACACCTATGGACAATTTGGACCGGCCAATTCACCTGAAATGCATGTTTTTGGAACGTGGGAGGAAACCGGAGTGCCCGGAGGAAACCCACGCAAGCACGGGGAGAACATACAAACTCCGCACAGGAAGTCTGGAGCTGGATTTGAACCCACGACAGGTTCCCATGACATGAACTGTGCCGCACAAGCGCTAACCACCGCGCCGCCGTGCTGCCTATAGTCATAGTTATCACATCAAATAAAGACAAAAAGTATTTGTAAAGCGCTTTTCAGACAATAAATTGCCACTCAATATGTACAATAAAACCCCTAGCAAAGAGTATGGAATCAATAATATTGGACAAATAATCGTTCTGACTTTTTATTCTGTAGAACAAACTCAGATAAAAACGATAAAAAAAAAAAGGTTTTTCAAAAGTTCAACTCCTTGGCCTTCAGAAACACTAAAATGAATAAAACAATTTTGTGGTGGTCATACAAAATTGTTAAAAATACAATTAATAAAATACAATAAAAATATGAATACGGCAGGGCACAGAGTTACCATGTTAGGAACGAGACCTGACAGAGGTCAGAGAACTGCAGCCTACAGGGCCAAACTTTTTTTTATTTTAACCTAACAAGAGGCTCATCTAGAGGGAGCTGATATGATTGTCTTTTTTGTACTGCTGAATTCTAAAAACTAAAACTAATTAAAAAGGTTGGGCAAAAAAAAGAGAAATAAAAAATATGCGGTTTGGTCATCTTGAGTCTCAGTTGTATCTATTATTCCTTGTGCTTTTTAGCATCCGTTTATGTTTGTACTATACAAGAGGGCAACACATAGTGTAATATATATTACCAACCGTCCTTATAAGAAACCAATTGAAGAGGAATCTTTGCCTTCATTTTTAGTCTTTCTAATCAATACAAAAAACCCTTGATTTTTTTTGAGAGGTTTCATTTTGTAATGACACCATATTTTAAGCTGTTAATTTTTCTAGTAAAATAAGAGAATCATAATGAAAATTATAATAAGGAAAACAAATCTGTCTATCTGATAGAATCAGACTGATCATTTAATTTGAGGAATATTTTCTAGTGGCCTGAAATGAGAAAATGTATCAACTTTATTTTACATATTATACTAGAACATAAGTTGAAACAATAATGAACAAGAAACAAATATGATTGAAGTTAAAAAAAAATGTCTAAAAAAAAACCCCTGAGAATGTTAAGTAGAATTTTTCAGATCTCAAAAATAAATCAAAATAAAATGAAAAAGATAATCTCCTATTCAGGTTATTTTTCCTCATTTTATTTTTACCCCCTCTACTACCATGTAAGAAATATATAAAATAAAAATGAATCACTAAAAGGAGCATCATTGGCTGGAAATGGTCGCCTGTTTGGGCAGTAAACTAAATTGTAAATATATCTAAACAAATTGTCTTAAGAAATATACCCGGCTAATGCTAGCAATACTAAATATAAAAAAGGAAAGTACAGTCCCTTAAATAAAGAAATGTATGAATAAAGTATAATCCTTTGTTGTATCACCATTTACTTTTTGCTGTTTTTCTATCTTACTGATTTTCTTCATGCATTGTGATCTGGATTCTTCGATACAGATAATGCTTTCTATCACCAACAAATAGGGACCTCTCCATCACCTAAACTCTCTAGAGCCTCATGTGGGTCCTTGGTGCGCCCTAGGGACTCCCTGCTGCTTTTGGAAAAAATATATTGTTTCTGTAGAACAGAACCGGAAGGTAATAGCAGTATTCTATAATGTCGGCATAATGGGGCAAAGTATCATGTTATGTAAAGTGTATGGGGTTATCAATCCATATAGTTTTGATATAAAACAGCAACATTATTTTTAAAATTATAATTTGACAGAACAAAAGTTGTTTGGAAACCAAACTCTCTTAAAGTACAGTACTATTATTTGGTAAACACATACTTGAGCCTGTAAATTTGAGTTATTATTTAGTAATACACAAGTAACTAAATAAATAAATACAAGTTTCTATTTCGTGGGTTTTGACTATTTGACATTTTCGGAACAAAACTCGTCAAGGAAAATGAGGGATCACTGTATATTAGATTGAAAAAGGTTTCCCTCGTTACCCTATTATTTATTTTCAGATGTTCTACTTCTAATACTACTTAAATCTTTACTCATAATGGTTTGGTAAAGCAGAAAACAATCAGGACCAATCTATTTTCTAAAGATCACAGTATATCTCTAAAATTGATTGTTGGAAAGAAAAATGAATATCTCTTTAAAAATTAAAAGCGGGAAAGATGGCATCAACTCATACATTCTGGCAGCCTATTATGAGGGATGACGTTATTTTCTTCTTCCAACTCCCTCTTCCTGATTTTTTCTTCTTCGACATCTTTGCTTCTGGATAGCCCGATGACTTCAGAACAGATTGAATGGAATAATAATTGGCTTCCTAATTTATGTTAATGCATGCTAATCTACACGCTCATTGACTCTCAACGGGCTCATTATCCAGATAATTTAGAAAAATTCGGAAGACGCTCAGTGTGTGTGACCCTGAAGGTTGCCGGTTCAATTCCCCGAGACTGGCTGGCTCCTGAGGGCTTGGGGAGTCGATTTAACCCCACACGAGCGGGTTCTCCTAATGGGGTAGGAGACTTACACCTGTGGATACTAACATTCAACCTGATTCCGCCATCGTTAGAAGCACATGCAGAGAAAAACTTAATTCATGCCAAATGTCAAAGCGACTCATGCAGAAACTCAGAAACCGTTCTGTCGAGCAAGCAAGACAAAAACAAAAAATATCCGGTATTTCAGACCTGCAAATCCTTTCAGGGCTATCATCGCAACGCAACATTTGATGATTTATTTGACGGTGCTCGGGAAGAAAATCAGCAAGGCCCAACTTTGTTGATATTTGTTGAATGTTTTGAATATTTTAATATGAATTGCAGAGATGCAGTAACGGTGTGTCATCATCCCCTTTAAGAACATTCTTGAATTTATCGCTGACCACCTTGTGTAGCGTCTGGGGTCACTTAGGGGCCGGTCACACAGCCGTTTGCGGCTGAATCACGGCTAAAATGTTGCGTTTTTTTTTTGCCCGTGGTTGCCCACGATGGAAAATGCGCAAAATTGGCCAACCCGCTGTTCATCGGTGGTATGCCCGCAAAACAGACGCCGGCGACTGTTCCGCTTCCTCATCGCGTCATTTCTGCGTCATTTTCTCGTGTGGACCACGGGTATAAAAGCTCCCGAGCCGGTGTTGTGCCCAAATCCGACTCCTACGCAACACCCCCACCCCCCACCCCCTCGCGTGAACGCGCATTCTGCTGCGATCGCTTTTGTGGAAGCGTGCATTGACGTTGGTGACTTTTTCATCCGCGTTAACAAACGCATTTTGTAGAATACGATCGCACTTTATTGTTTAAATAAACGCGTTATATAGACTAGGATCTCCCAATTGTTATAATTAGCTCGCTTTATTGTTTTAATAAGCGTTTTATATAGAATACGATCGCTTTTGTTGGAAGCACAGCAGAATGCGCGTTCACGCGAGGGGGGGAGGATTTACCGTTCGATTACGTTCACAACAAAAACAAAGACATAATGGTTTAAGTTGTATTACATTCCCAACAAATGCAAGACGAAGTGGTTTTGGTTATATGTTCGCCATTACATTCCCTAAAAGTGAGATAAAACGAGGTAAAAGTGGTTGTAGTAGCGAGGGGATGCAAATCTCGGCAGGGATGCATTTCTCGGATAACACCGGGCTGTAGAAATCATAACTGCTCAAGACACAGTCCCGTGAAGATCAAGATTTCAAGCTATGGCATCATTTTTGTTTTATTATCTTGAAAAGAAATGTCAAGAAATAAAAATGGATTAAGACGAGGTCACTACGCTGACGGGGATCCATGTTCACCCCCTTGACGTCTCGAGCACAACTGACGTGTGCTCGGCAAATCGCGCTGTATATACGCGGAGAAAGGCGTTTGACTGTCACTCGCGTAACACGCTAATTTCACGTAATAACAGGCGCAGAACATGCTATTACCATGCTCCACCCACGATTACCCGCTGAAATTTCCCGTCCTACCCATGAGTAACCACGCCCTGGCCGCGGCCAGAGCACGTCGTTCCGCATCATTTCCGCGTCATTACCTCGTGTTGACCACGTGTGCGGCACGCGGTTTAACACGTGCTCAAACTTTTGAGCAGCTCAAAAGTTTTGAGCAGCTCAAAACTTTTTCGTGCGGCCAACCGCGTGTGAATTTCCGACCGCGAGTAAACCACTGCTGTATCTCGTCTATATGGCGGTCTCAAAACGTCCAACAGCGCCCAACAGCGTCAAATTTCTGGCCGTGGTTCAGCCTCGATACGCTCGTAAAGGCTGTGTACCCGCGCTCTGAAGAATTGAGCAGCGCAAAACTTTTTCGCGCTGCCTCCTGCGCGCGAATTTCTGACCACGTATTAAGCACTGCTGTATCTCGTCTGTATGGCGATCTCAAAGCTAATAGCGTCCGCCTCACAGGCAGAAATTTCTGGCCGTGATTCAGCCGCAAATGTCTGTGTGACCGGCCCCTTAGAATGAATTTTATTTTTTAAGGGTAAACACTGTTTTTTCATTAACTGAAACATAAAACCAGTTTACGGCCATAACAACATGAAAACACCCAATATCAGAAAGCCAAGCAGGCTCGGGCCTGATTACTACTTTGATGGTAGACCACCTGGGACTACCAGGTACTCTACAGTATATCAGTCATTGCCACACACTCTGCTGTTACAGCACTGACTGTAATCCTCGACCACCGCCTCTGTCAATCTGCCCCTGATACAGTCCTTGGAAATTAATTTCCCTAAGGGGAAAAATTAATAATTAGAAAAAAAACCTAATCAGAAATAAATGACTTACATTGTTAAGTAAATGTCTGTATTTAATGCAATATTTACATAGGTATATAGAAGTCCGTTTCCAGCAACCGTGTACATTGTGTTTGCTAACTGCGTTAAAAGGCTAGCGGATGGTTAGAAAATCCTTGTACTATGATAATAGTAAAACTGAAAAGAGTTTAGCTGGTTATCAAAACTATGAAACTGGTTATCCTTTGAGCTAACATCTGGAAAATTAATTTGTGGGTGTGATTCAACTTTCAACATGGGCACAGTAAGTGAACTTTCATGTAAAACCTGACATTCTAATCTTGTCCTAAGAACTGAAAACTGTTTCATGTGAGAAATGCTAAGAAACTGAACATCTGCTATTATGGTGTGCACTACTCCCTTCAGAGAACAATACAAACATGGTCCAAGTGGAGTAGAAGGAGAAGTGGCAATAAGACGAATACAACATATAAAATTGTGTAGTTTGAGACATAGACTCCTTACAGATCCTCAACAAGCAGCTTTGTTAAACTGTTTGAAAAGGACTAACATGTGGACTTTACTTATAAGTTAAGGTAAATCAATAAAACGTTTTTCTCTTTTTTTTTAAATTTTACATTTATATATTTTTATCCTGATTGGCCAATCAAATGATTCATATTACTTTGCCGCCATCATATCACGTTTTCGAAAACTGCATACACCTTCTGGTTCTGTCCTATAGAAACCATATATTCTTATAGTAAACATTTTTTAAAAAGCACCAAGGAGCCACTAAGGAGCCAAAGACCTGCATGTGACTCCAGAGCAAGTTTAGCAGGTCGAGAAGTCAAAGTTGTTGGCATTTGAAAGCATCTTCTTCTCTCAAGCCAATCATAATCCAGAACAAAATGCACGATGAAAATCTGCAAAGTAGTGAAACCATGAAAAGCAAAGGCGATACAGCATGGGATTATTGTATTTATGTATTTGTCTTATAAAGTGGGTGAACGTTTTATATTTTAATTAGAAATTGTTCTTAGTATAATTGATTGGGAATCAGATGAGTTTACTATATTTTGATTCCCATGTAGCTGTCATTTTGATCCACCACCAGGAGGTCCACTTGGCAGGTGCAAAATTAAAAAAAAGGAAAAAAAGCTCTTTTCGGTTGGCCTGATCAGTCTTTCATGGATGAAGTGTCAGGACGTCCTTGAACAAGACTCAAAATGGCTAATTGCTCTTGATGTACTGTTGATGAGCGACTGCGCAATACCGTGAAGTGTTTTGTCGTGAAAAATCCACGCCTCCACTGACAGCCTTCAGAATGGATAAGAAAGGTTTTACTTAAACTATCGCGTACTAAAAATTAAATGTGTAGACATATGTAGTATTCCAGGTTTAGTTCCATACAGTTCCTTTTTAAATCCTGATTTCAGAGACCCCAAGCTACTTCACGCTTCTGCTATCGCTAGTTCACTGTTTCACGATTTTTGAATTAGATTGTTTTTATTGTCGTTGATATCAACACATTGTGCATTGTATTTGGAGGAAACAGCACATGCAGGGGCAGAGGCCGGTCCGGAAGGGCTTTGTGTGTTGGGTGGGCATGACTGTCTGTGTGCGCGTCTGTTATAGGCTGGTGCATGCTGTTAGTCAAACAATGGGCTGAGCTCCCAAGTCACTGTGTTCACGCAAAACAGACTGGTTAGCTTGGCGCCAGTTAGTAGCTTTAGTTGCTTGTTACATTAAAAGTCAGAGGAAAGTCAAAAAGGTTCTATGTAGAGGCGCCATCGGGAGAGGCTGCGGGTCCGACCTACTGCTACAGCTAGGCAAACAACTCTCTTAACCTCCTAAGCCTGGAGTTTATCAATGTCAGATCCACTACCAATGAAACAGATTACCTGGAGCTACAACAGTTTAATTATCACTGAGACCTGACCTAAGTTCTGAATACCTAATGCCAGCATGCATTTATTCAGACGCTCTCTAAATCCCTTATTTGCTCTGTGTTCTGTTTTTATTGGAGGATATATAGTTGTTATTTTGTCATAAACTTACAGTCGATAGGACATCGTAATGAGCTAAGTTTGAACTTTGCAACCATTTAAAGAGGTGCAACACTCCTTCACATATTTTTCCTTTTTGCAAAGTTTTCTGGTTCTCATTAACTGTGGTAACCAAGGGATTACTGTAATGTTTGTTTATTTGTGTGTTTGTATGTCTGTACTCCCCCAAAAGGTTGAGGGAGTTTAGATATGAGCACCGTATTTCTCAGGCAGTCAGGTAGATTACTCTAGATGTGAAAAGTACTGCAAAAAACTAAAACAACACTTTTGATTTTTGTCTCCATCTGGACTCTGTGTGTTAATCTTTGGGTTTCCATTTTCATGTGCCAATATTTGATGCATTATCCTTCTTCATTGACAAACAATGCACTATTGTCATAACCTAGGCACGTTTCTAAGAACTATGATGTACATATTTTTAAATTTGTTTCATTTCATGTTTTTAATGTTTTTCTAATAAGATAGGAAGTATGATGCTAGAAATATCGATCTAAATTCTTACAGTATTTTTTTCATTCAATTCACAGAAAATTTCAGTATATATGCATCAAAGAAAAAACACATTCTTGTTTTAATAATAGTTTTGAATAAAGCCTAATACTATATTGAAAAGGTGATCTACCATATTAATTATCATGAACAACAGTATTTTGTGTTTCTGGTTGTTATTGTTGTTTTTTGGTTTTTTTACACAAAAAAGAAGTTGAAAAAACAATACTTTAAATTAATATTATCACCTTGTTATTTTATTACGATTTATTTTGTTTTAGTCTCATCATATACAAATGTTTTAAATGTATGCATTGAAATACACAATATTTCAGTATCAGTATGTCTACAAGAAAAACGTTATTGTTTTCAGATCTCAAATAGCACAGTAAACAATGTCCCTCTAGCAAAACAATTGAAAACCTTTATTCTGAAAAATGAATTGGAATTGTACAGATAATGTTGTCTGCGTAAGGGTGTGTATGAGAGGACCCATCTCTGTGTGAGCTCTGCACTGTGGTTGATAAGATCAAGCAGCATCGAAACAGAAGGAAGCATTGGAGCGTGACAGTGTTTCTGTTGGGTTTTTGGATGATGTAGGATTTGTAAAATCCTTTTTCCTCGCCAAAAAACAAAACAAAAACAAACTCCAAAGTGCAGAAATAATGGCCAATTGTGTTTCATGTCAAACGTCTGCCTTACATGTGCAGAACACACACGTGTGCACACACGCAAATGAAACAGAAACAGATTGCAGGTGTAAAGATGAGCTTTGCTGCCAAGTGCAGAAAGCCACACACGTTTTTTTATTAGTGACTTCCTATTGATTTGTTTTGGCTGGATTCATACTGCTACATTAATTTCCTCTGAGATTGGAGGACCTTTAGTAAGAATGAGGCCAGTTTTGTAATTCTCCACAACGGGATAATGGAAACGCCAACTCAAATGTTGAGATTTGTCTTCCCTGTAATGTATGTTTAGTCTTTAATGGTCCACGTGGCAATTTGAGTTACGAGGCAAGAGTTGAATTGCATATTTTAAATCAAATTGTAAAATAAAAAATCAGTAGACAATATTCTGTTTAGTTTTGACAAAAAAAAAAAAAAAATCAACGATAGGCAATGGCAAGAGGGAAAACTCAAGTTTGAAGGTCATGGTGGTTCATAATGAAAATGAACCCAACAATAAATGGAAATTATACCTGAAACAATCATTTCAAACATCGTGTAGGTTCACAATGAAAATAAACCCATGCATACAAATTAAATTATCACCTCCCAAAGAAATCAAACACCAACCTCTACCTTGTGGAAATTGACTTATTGCAAAGAAATGTGCAGTATTTCCTCAAAATATTTTTTTTCTTTAATTTAAAAGCAATTATTTGTATTGGTAAAATTGCAATCAAAGCTAACTAATTAAAAACCACAAGACTGTTAATGTTGAGGTGTGTCATTTGAAAGTTTGAATATGTTCTTTATTAAGAATGTATTAACAATGCTCACTTGAGTTCAAATAGCCCTTATTATTAATTTTTCACCGCGCCTATCTGCTTTGTATTACTTTTAGCAAAGCTGTTAGGGGCGGAACACATTAGGTAAGAGTAATAGGGGTTGGGGAGGAGTGCTCTTGAGTGATTTCATGCTTATTACCGTGTCTTGTTATTTGTCAGCGTAACATGTAAATGTTGAAAGCAAGAAAATGCCTCCTTCAAACGCCAACTCAAACTCAATAAGATGAAAAAAGTTTATTTCAGTGTGTATATTGAAAAGATTATACTTGCATGTGCATCATGTACAAGCTGAATGAGGCTGCATGATAACATGAGCCTGGGGATGGCAGCAAATAGGAAAACAATTAAAAATTCCATACTTATTCTTTAAGTTTTGGAGGAGAATAATATGACAGAAATGGCAAAGTTCAAAGAGTCAAAAGTGGGCCAACCAAATACTTGGGTTGATTTGACTAAACGTTCTGTGTTGTTTTGCTGAAACAATCTCAAACACAATGTGTGACATGTGATGTTCTTTTTTACTTTTTGTCAAAGAGAATCCTCTCATGAAATTGTATTTTTATTTAAAACAACACCCCACAAAATTGTTTCATTTCAAACAAAACATTCATTGCCTTCAGAACAACCCAAACAGTTGTAAAATAACATGAAACATGTCACTGTTTCGGAACAAGGCGGGGAACTCCCTACCACTGTGAGGCTTGTCATGTGCCAATATAATATATTCCATTGGAGCAGGGGTTCTCAAATAAAGGAGTAGGCCTCATTGGGGGGACACGAGGCTCCATCAAGGGACGTTTGACTTCAGGGAACTATTTATTCCCAGAATAAAGCGTAATTGTACCTTCCCCAGATTGAGGGCTCAGTGATGTTGCCATAGGCAGAGTGACATATAGCCTCCACGCAGTATTTTCAGCACAGAGTATAAGTTTTAAGTATGAAGTGTAGACACGTAGTGTTGCAGACCCTAAAGGGACTCCATGAAAAAAATATTTAACACAGATGTAGAGTCAGTCAAAAAGTTTCGGGGTAAAGAAATAAACAAAGGTCTTGAAAGCTAAGACACGGAACTTTAACAAAGCGTACGTAGCACTTCACTGTAACCCCAAAGGGAGACGAGCAAAGATCCGTGTGCTTCATATGTTAAAGATGTTGGCAGTGGACACCACAAAGCCAAACATATTAAGCTGCCACTTAAAGCTATTACAACCCAATCACGCTAAAAAGACGCTTGACTTATTTTTCAGCGAAAATGTGCCAAATGGCGTGAATTTGGCATTGACGGAGTGACGTGTTACAACCAATATCGAGCAATTGTTGTTTTGTCCCCACCAATGTTATGTGATCAATTAAAAACATTGATGTGGGCGCGAAGGGTTTCTTCTTTCAAGGTGGGGCATGACGGAAAATAATTGAGAACCCCTGCATTTTTAGAGCGTGACGTCTGCAGGAGTTTGAGTTCATGGACGGTGGTGATGTTGGAAAAATGAATGTCCCCTCAAGGGGCTAAATTAATGTTCTTCACACAAATCAACACATTTCGTGCCACATTAATTAGCATACATTTTACAATCCAAATACTCGTTTTTTCTCCTCGTTCTGTCTTGTATATTTTAAAAGGACTCACATTCACACACAAAAAAGGTCCGTCCTGTCTTCAAGCTTAAATGGGGATTGTCAGGGAGTCATGCGAGGTTTCGACTCAAGAACGTCAAGCTCGCACGTCAGATTAAGGCAAGGCTGGCTGCGTTAGATAGCGCACACGCTTAAACTCACGCATGTGTATTGTACAAAACACACGCGTCATCTCAATGACATTGCTAAAACCCGGACTGAGTGATACATCAGACAGGAGTGGACAGCAGCCAAGGGGAGGAATCAAAGAGAACATCTGGGGGGAATAAAAATGTTCCGTGAAAGAAATCTTGAATTAGAAGGAATAAAGGAAGAAAATAATCATTGAACGGGTAACATCACGCTCATTTCATAATGAAGTAAAGCTAACTCAACCCTTCCAGGAATTCTATACGGGCAACTATATTGGCAGGTGGTGTTTACAGGAGCTGCAAAGTTGTGAGCTGTAAAAATGATACAATGTGCCTTAGCTTATAAAAAGCACACCCTTTATTCCAATTATCAAATGTTAAATTCTTCTAAATATCACAAATTTACAAAAGCAAATGTGACAGTGTGTATTAAATGACAACTAAGTGTTGATGTATTGTGTACACTGTCTGTACAGGGTTGGGTAGGGTTACTTTAACTTGATTACTTTCAATTACTTTTGGATCACTCCAATACCAAATATGCTAATAAAAGACAAAAGAAACTAAATATGAATAAAGTGATGACTCACAACACGTGGTAAGCTTTCTCTCCTGGCTTTGATCTCTTTGATCTCCGGCAAAACTAACATAAAATGTGACAGAAACAAAATGAAAATAAATCCAAACAGCTTGCCAACATCATTTTTGCCGTTCCATGTATTCCGTTACTCCCAAGCCTGCACAAAATGTAGTCATTTTATTCATATTTAGTTTATTTTGTCTTTTATTAGCACATTTGGTATTGGAGCAATCCAAAAGTAATTGAAAGTAATCAAGTTAAAGTAACCCTACCCAACCCTGATTGTGTAGTACAACCAGAAATATGTGCTAAAAAGAACAAGGATGATCAAGAACTTTGAAGACTAAAATAGACCAAACAACACCATTTTTAATCTCATTTTTCCCCCCAGCCTTTCATGGGGTTTTCGGTTTAGGGTACCTGCGGCAGCACAATATCTATCATTATGTCCCGGTCCGGCTAGGCTTCTGTTTCGTTGACTTTTTATTTTTATCAACCACCCGTTTCCCTTGTTTTTCTTTCTCATTCTGTCGCTCTTTCTGTCGATCCATTCTACATTCCTAAGGACATACTGGTGCAGTGGTTTTTAGCCCGGTTTTGTAACCCATCAAAATGGCCGACGTCCTCCAAATATTCCCGTCTATGATGAAATAAGGTCAGTTAATGTAACCTATGCAGACACATAAATGTACATCTTGATAGAGTCTTGTTTAAGACAGACTTAAATATCTTATCCTAAAGCATCTTTCTTGCTCCCGAGTCTTCACACTTAAAAAATGTGGGTTCACTTTGGGCTCGGTTCTTCAAATCAAGTCACTTGGTTAGGCTCTGGCTGGGTTTGGCTGTATTTTCTAGACCCAGTCTTAGCTCTATTGTGACATCATTTCAGACATATATCAATTGAAGATTGAAATAAATGCATACAAAAGCAGATTGTGAACAAAATTGCTTTCGAATAATGAGGTCAGCTCAAATGATATCTTATCCAGGGATCAGAATGGAGATTTTCATTTTCAGCTGAAATAGCCAGGGTCCAGGGGCCTCAGGCCCCGGCCAGGTCCAGCCAACAGCATTTATCTTATTTGCTATGTGAAAATTGCACTAGAATGAATTAAATCCAACAAAACAGAAACCATGTATTTTTTTCAGTTTTAAGATGTTTAAAACAATTGGGGGATTACAATGTTACAACCATCACCATTGTTGTTGTGTTTTGATGATGAAGATGGACCTTGTATTTAGCTACTAATCAACAATATATATGAAAATATATACATTAATAACCATTCATCATTAATTTGAAAATATAACGCACAAACTGAACATGCTTAAAGAAAATACATGTCAGTCTGTAACAGTCTTCTCCAGCCATGACCACTTAAATTTATTCTTGATTCTTTTAACAATCTCGGAGACAAAAGCCTCGTCTTCTTTTCTTAGTATTTTCATATTTACTTTTTCAAACACTCATTTCACCGTTTGAAAAGACCGGAAGGAGCGCCATGTTTGAGAAAGCCAATGCTCTGAACAAAAGCGAACCTATCGACCAATGGTAGGAGTCGATCTATTTGTTGTGTGTTATAGATCTAATGTGCTGCGCTTCTTTTTGCCGATTTTTCTCGCGATCTCTAACTGCTAACTTGGGGTGATGAAACAGTCACGTATCATACCTCATCCCCCCAAAACATTTTCTCATCGAATTTAGACGATTTACGGGAATGACCTTTGGGGTTCAAAAACAGCGGAAATCCGCGGATCCGCGGAAAATTCTGATCCCTGCTTATCTGTGAATCATGCTGGCCTGTGTTTGGGAGAAAATGTGACTCAATTAATCTACTGTGTTGCAAGAACAAAAAAAAAACAAAATCCAATATAATCACTGATGATGCATAGCAGTCTCTAAAAGTGCTGGGATGCAGAAATAAAACACTAATCCCTGCATGCGAATGATTAGAAGTGTCACATTAGCTGAATATTGAAATGAATGAAGACGGGTCAGGGAAAGCCAGACTTGAGCTGAAGGTCAATAAGTTGCTTCCCAGTTTGTCATATTTGGGGCTCGGTGAAAATAAATGGTCAACAGTAATGTGTCGCAAAGTCTGCTTTTTACAAACAAATCAAAGAAAAAATAAAATAAAATAAGTAATCATGTCCCACGATTATCGGTGTACCACCAATATCATTGGTTAGAAAAGGTCAACCAATGTCCTAGTCTGTTCAAATGATGGATTTTTCAGCTCTGAAAAAAACAACTCAATGTGTTTGTTAAAAAAATGTTAATTTCTTTCTTGGTTTGTTTAGTGTGCATTTAAGAAAGAACATGCAGTAATTATTTGCTATGTAGTGGTTTAATTTGCAAGGTTTTAGTACCTCCCGAATTTTCTCCCTGCATTGTATTCAGCATTTTGATGTGTGTCAACAACCTTGTAGTCTAACTTGTGCATAAAACAGCTTGATCAAAATCAGCAGTGCAATACAACAGCACGATTGTTTTTAAAATTATATCGCATAAGATGTAAACAAATAACATTTATAGAGTACAGTACTTTTATTTGCTAAAAACATGTAAAACAGTTTTTTTTTTAATGGTTCCTATAAATAAGAAACATATTTAACAAATAAATGAAGGCCTCCTGCATTTTGACTATTGTGCTTTCTTTTTGTTAGGCAATCCCTGCAATCCAGGATCGGCAGGAATATACAACCTTTTCAAAGTTTAGGGATGGGAACATTTAATTTGAGCTCTATTTGTTTGAAAATCAGTTTGAGCTCCATTTCATTATTTTCATACCATAGCTAAGCTCACATTGTCGCACATTTTAGCCGTATTTTGTATTTTCTTATGCTTCACTCAGCATCGTCTCGTCGGGCATATTAAATCGGTTGGAGGGGCCCTGGCAGACCCTTTCTTTAGAGAGACACCATACCATGTATTACAGTATATAACAACTAGATGTTACTTTATTGTGAAGTACAAATGAAAACTAGTGCTAAAAAGCAGGAGGCAAAATCCAAAAAAGAGATACTCAAAGTAACCGAACTGCAGCAAGATGACTGACAATTATGTCAGCTTTCTGTAAGTGAGGCTCATGTTATGTAAAATAAACATTGGTATATTTAAAAAAAGGCACATTTGCAATACAATTTATGTATTTTGCCCTTATTTTTTTTAAATGAAAATTGTTGCTTTCTTAGGAATTACTTTTTTCTTATTATTAGGAGTCACTTAAAATACACAATGTCACTTTTGGATCCTTTTGTTTTAATGAGTCATTTTGACTAATGAGAAAAACTATAAACGCACTCAATGAGTGCAACGTAAATTCAGTCGTCTTACAACTGTTGAGAGTCATAAACACGTCAAAAAAAAAAAGCAGACTGTGGACAAAATTGATTGTATGTTCTTCTCTTATGGAGTACCAACACTCCCTTAAATTACGACATCCCCTTATAGTTAGCTTTAAGACACACACTTTGGTTGTACCCAAATCCACAAATAATGTATACAATGTGTGAAGGTAATTGAACGTGTTGTGTTTACTAAAAAATGCACTGATTAATCAGTCAGCAAGTTTATCAGCCCCGTTTATTTTATTTTGTTGTTGTTTTGTTTTTGGGGGAGGATCAGTGATCGGACAATCTTCTGGAAAACAAACTGATCTTCTACACGCACCTCGTTGGTCTGAAAGGTCAGACAATATCTTCTTCTGTTCAAATGATGGATTTTTCATCCTTGAGAAAACAACTTAATGTGTAAGTTTGATAACTTTCTGTTTTGTGGATTGTTCAATGTGCAACTAATAGAATAACATACAGTATTGCTGTATTGCGGTTTACCTTTTGCAGTTTTGCTACTTTGCGGATTTTCATTGTGCATTGTGTTTTGTATTTTATTTTGGCCTAACAGTGGCCCCGTGCTTATCAATCAATTGACTTGATTTGGAGGACCGGGCCCAAAGTAAACCCACAATTTTTTATTTGAGAGGACTCGTGAGGAAGAAAGGTGATTTATGATAAAAGATTAAAGCCTGTAGCAAGATCTAAGTTAAACACGACTGTTGATACCTATGTGTTATTTACGTTCCGCTCTACGCTGTACACATACATAAAACAGCTTAATCTAAATCAGTAGTGTAATACAACAGCAAGATTATTTTTAACCCACTAACATCCTCTAAATTTCACCCAAGACATGAATTGAATGCTGTTTTTTAACCATTTGAAAAATATGGACGGCCTTGGTCTTTTTTGAAAGGTAACACGCTAAAGGTCACTCCAAGTGTTACTGACATTGAGTTTTCTAAGTTGGAATTTACAGAAATAGAAGGTTTTTATTCTCGCCTTAATTGTCTTTTCTTTTTTTGCAATCACATGCATGCAGATGAGGGCAGCACGGCGACGCAGTGGTTAGCACGTGTGCGGCACAGTTCTAAGGTCTTGGGAACCTCCTGTGTGGGTTCAAATCCAGCTACCAGACTTCCTGTGCGGAGTTTGTATGTTCTCCCCGTGCTTGCGTGGGTTTACTCCGGGCACTCCGGTTTCCTCCCACATTCCAAAGACATGCATTTCAGGTGGATTGGCCGGTCCAAATTGTAACCTAGGTGTGAATGAGCGAGCGAGGTGTCTGTCCCCGTGTGCCCTGCGATTGGCTGGCAACCAGTTCAGGGTGTCCCCTGCTCACTGCCCGATGATTGCTGGGATGGGCTCCAGCACCCCCGCGACCCTACTGAGGATAAACGGTGCAGCTAATGAGATGAGGTGCATGCAGATGAGTGTAGCATGGGCATCTTAGCTGGAAAACAGCTGGTACAATAGTAACCCTAACCCTTGCCTGGGTCCCAGGTCAAAGTTGATCACAATTTGAAAAACTAAACTAATAGTATGTGACACATTTTTCAAAGGATATGTCTCGGCGTTTCCAAAAGTGGCCATTATGAGACTCTAAAATTACCTTTGGCTGGTGACATCATTCAGACACATCTTTGCTTCTCAACATTCAGCCCACCGGCGAGTCGGCAGAACGTTAACCAGTTAAAATGTTAACTCAACAGTACATACCTTGTTTGTTGAAAATGTCATAACGTAATGTACTTTTATTTTTCAAACAAATAATATATCAATGTTATATAGATTACTTGATGGATACATATATAAAGCCCTCTACTCTGCGGATTTTGTCTATTGTGGGGACGTTTTTTTGACACAATCCTGCAATTAACAGAGGATCACTGAATCTAGAATTATGATTTTTTTCAAACTTTGGGGATGGGACAATTTCTACACAGTTGAGCCCTCTTTCATTATGTTCATACCTTAGCCTCTGTCTTTTTGTCGCATGTTTTTAATAGTGTTTTGTCTTTGGGATATGCACATGATTTATGAAAAAAAAAGTTTTGGTTTGCAGAGGTCACAAGATGTTCAATGTTTTACAATACAATGAAATTTGATCAGTGAAGGGGGGTGGTGCATGAAATTAAAAAAAATAGGGATTCGGAGAGTTAAATCTGTTTTTTATGGGAAAATTGTGATAAATGCATTCAAACTTTATCCATGGTAAATTGTCACTCAGAAAAAATGTAATTGGAATGTTGAATATGGATGCTGCATCTAACAATAAATGATCATTACTGCGTGGTCGAGGATGGAAACATGGTGATGGTTGGGCTCTATTATTAATCAATCAAAACTTTGAAGGGACAGTGTTTATTATTTGACCACTAGGTGTCACTGTATTGAGTAGTTCAACTGAAAATGTCTGCCAAATGCACAATGGAGAATGCAAACTACATGCCAAGCCTTTCACAACGTTTTTTGGGTTACCTTAGCAGCAAGATTGCAATAATGTCAGCTTCTTCTTTGTGAGGCCCTTGTTATGCAAAATAAATCCAAATTTCTTGACCCACAGGTATGATAGTTAAGTCAAGTCATGTTTGTTTGTATAGCCCTTAATCACAAAGAGTCCCAAAGGGCTACACAGACTACTATTGCAAACTACTAACTATTATGACACCATCCCCTCATCTAAAACCTACATGAGGGCAAATAATACAAATATTATCAACATAAAATATAGGTTATTCATATGCTATAGAGTAGAAGTGGATTTTAAGCTTAAATTTAAACATTTCCACTGAGGTTGTATATCGAATCTCAGGGGAAAGAGCATTCCACAGCACCGGGGCCCGGATGGAGAACGCTCTCGAACCTGCAGATCTCTTCTTGGCTCTTGGGATTACTAGTAGATCAGCATTTTCAGAGCGAAGGCGCCGGACCGGAACATAGGGGGAAATTAAATTGGAAAGATATGAGCGAGCAAGTCCATGCATGATTTTGTATAATACAAAGAGAACCTTAAAATCACACCTTAAGCTAACAGGGAGCCAATGCAGGTTAGCTAAAATCTGGGTAATGTGATCAAACTTTTTTGTCTTAGTTGAAAGCCTCGCTGCAGTTTTTTGTACCAGCTTAAGGAGAGTAGTGCATTACAGTCATCGAGACAGGAAGTAATAAACGCGTGAATTATAATCTCCGCATCTGACTGAGACGGCATAGGACGAATTTTACCAATGTTGCGAAGACGGAAGAAAGCTGTTCTAGTAATATTCTTCACATGTGTTTGAAAGGACAGATCAGGGTCAAATATGACACCTACATTTTTAACTGAGTCACTCTGGGTGATATTACATTTGTCAATGTTTACAGCAGCTTTTGAGACCAAGTCACGACATTTAGATGGACCAATAACTAACATTTGGATGTTTTCAGAGTTAAGGCGCAAGAAGTTGAGTGACATCCACTCTTTTATCTCAATGAGGGAGGCCTCCAAATTTCCACAATTTAGTGTGGCAGATTCCTCCATCGGAAGATAAAGTTGAGTATCATCTGCGTAGCAATGAAAACTGATATTATACTTGTGAATAATTTCACCTAATGGAAGCTGTCATGACTGCCTAAGTGAAGTCACCTGGGGCAATCAATTGACGCGCTGGAGCGCGCTTCCTGATTGGCTGAAGTTCTCCACTTAAGCGGTCTGCGTCCAGAGATGGACGTCCGGTCATACTCTTTGTATCCCAAAGAGGCTGACGACCAACAAGCGCCGAAGTCCCAAGCCAGCTCCAACAACTCTTTCAAATAAAAACTCTGAAACTAACACTATTGGATCCAAAAGTCCGTTCTGGTTCATGACAGAAGCATGTAAACGCTGAAAAGAAGGGGGCCAAGTACTGAACCCTGCGAAACACCACAGGTAACAATAAAGGGCTCAGATGTCATTTCACCATATTTAACACAGTGTGTCCTATCTGAAAGGTAGGATCTGAACCATAAGAGGACGGTTCGTGAGAGACCAATCCATTTTTCCAACGGTTCTAGTAAGATATTATGGTCCACAGTGTCAAAAGCAGCACGAAGGTCCAGCAGCAGCAAGAGAGATGAAGCACCGTAGTCCATTGCCAGTAGAAGATCATTGGTTACCTTAATCAGGGCTGTCTCAGTAGAGTGGTTAGCCCTGAATCCTTATTGAATTGATTTTAAAAAATTGTTATTGGATATAACTACACCTGAGGAGAATGATATGTTTATAATATTTAGAACTGAAGGTCCAAGGACCCCAAAAAGACGTTTAATCAGCGAACCTGGAAGCGGGTCAAACAGGCAAGTAGTCGGTTTGGCCGTATTCACCTGTTTAAGATTATCGAGTGACAGATCACTAAATCGGGAAAAAATCCCTGGACAGCCACCATGTCGCGCATCTATAGATTTCAGCCCTTTAATATGTGATGTATAAACAGTGTCTTTAGAAATTTCTTCCCGTATGCGTTGAATCTTCTTATTAAAGAAGACCATGAAGTCATAGGCTGAATGGGTAGAACTATCTGGGATAATCTGTTGCCTCGTTAAAGATGCTGCAGTGTCGAAAAGGATTTTGGGGTTATTCTTTTGTGCCGCAATCACCTTCGAAAAATAGGCTGATTTTGCAGAGGCAAGGGCTGCTTTATACTTTAACAAGCTGTCATACCAGGTTTGACGGAAAACCTCAAACTTGGTAGCGTGCAATTTTCTTTCAGATTTCCTGCATTCTTGTTTAAGCGATCTAGTTTTATCTGTAAACCAAGGCATGTGTCTTTTGGGTCGTGATTTAAGCCGTATGGGCGCTACTGAATCCAGGACACTAGCCAGGGTAGCATTAAACTCATTCATGTGTGAGTCAATAGAGCCTTTATATAAAGGAAACGACGCAACTACTCCTGAAAGAAGATCAGAGAGCTTAGAAACGATGCCAGTACTTATATTGCGTCCGCTAAATCCTTCAGTTTTTTTAATACAACATTTAGCCATCACCTCAAATGTAACTAAATAATGATCAGAGATAATGGAAGTACACGATAACACCGTCACGTTTGAGGTTGGAAATCCTCGAGTCAGAACTATGTCTAGCGTGTTTCCATCTTTATAAGTCGGCTAATCAACCAGTTGATTAAAACCAAATGTATCAATTAGAAACCGAAACGCAACAGTAAGTGAACTGAGTGGGGAGTTCATATGAATGTTAAAGTCCTCCATAATTATTATTTTGTCTGCATAGTTTACTAGGTCAGACAACAGTTCAGATAATTCATCTAAGAAAACGGCGTATGGTCCGGGGGCGCGGTAAATAGTTACTACATAAATTGACAATAAGGAGGACCGCATAACAAGAGCCTCGAACACCTTATAATTATTAGAGGTACGTGGAGTAAGTTTGAGTATTTTTTTCAGAAATTAGCGCAACACCGCCACCCTTCTTCAAAGAGCGTGCTACATGACAGCTCACGTAGTCTTGAGGAGAAACCTCATTTAATGGTAAAAACTCATCCGGTCTCAACCAAGTTTCACACAGACCAATCAGGTTAAGTTGGTAATCACGAATAAGATCACCAACAAGAAGAGCTTTAGGAGCAAGCGATCTAATATTTAAAAGACCAAATTTTAGCTTTGCTGAATCTTTGAATTTAGCTGAAGTCTTTGTAGAGATCGTCACAAGATTTTGCCGTTCGGGCGTGTTGAGTCTCAGGCGTCAGTGACAGGCAAGATCGATGAAGAAATATTGGTGGAATTAGGCACAATTTCATCATATTCGTGTCCTTCACTGCCGTTTCGCCGATGTAGCTCCCTTAGATTAGAACATTTGCCCAGCGACAGTCCCGCTTTTGTTTACGATCTCTACGCCGTCTCCGCCACCCACAGAGATCCCGAATCTCTTTGTATGTTTTCCCGGAAAATCAAAGGTGGTATAAAAAGTGGCCAAAAAGTCGAAATTTACACGCTGACCCAATTGTATAATTTCCCCCAGATTATAAGTGTTATTGGCCACGCATGTGTCCAGAAAAGAAAGCAAAAAGACAAGAGAACGGTAATAAATAGAAAATTAGATAAAGAGCTGTGAGCCGCTGCGTGCGTGCGTGCCGCCATCATCTTCAAAGGTGATGTAACTGTGCTTTTTATTTAAATCAGTATAGCTTTTTAAAATCATAAACGATTATTTTCTACATCTAGGAGGCTCTAAATAATGTATGGCACTACTTTAAAGGACACTTGCACTGTATTGTTTAGTGCAACTGCAAACGAGTGCTAAAATGTTCCAGTGATAATACAAACTACGAGCTTTCTTTTTATTTTTATTTTTGACCAGCCTTATGCAAGGTTTTTGGCTACCTGTAACAGCACGATGACTGACAATTATGTGCCAGTAGGTGAGGCTCATGTTAGGTAAAATAATTACAAATTTCTAGACCAACAAGCATTTAAAAAAAATCACCTTCATATGATAATTATTGTATTTCTTGTCATTGATTACATTAATAATGTTTTTTAACGGGTGAGGTATTTTCTATACCACTAGGAAGCACTGAATAATATCATCAGTCCCTTTTACTGTGGCATTAGTGACTGTCATTTTGTGTCACGTTTTCAGTCGTGTTTTGGCTAGCGGATTTACACGTGATTAAATAATAACTAGTGGGTCGCCCAGGGTTGCATTTCAAATAAGCACGACATTTTTAGAGGGAAAAACGATTGGTGACCTCTCCACCTTCTAAATTGAAGTCTGGATAAATCCTCTTCAGTGCTCTGCCAAGCTAAAGCTTGCAGAAACATTAATTACGCAAACTACCAATTACGTCAAAATGAATTCCAGAACATTTCTAGACAATGTCAAACTTTGTCACTTCATCTGCTTCAAACTTGTTGCATTCTGCAGTAATTGACAAAGGGCATGTTCGGAGAGTAATCCAATACATGTTACATAATTAGGATACGAAAATAATTCCGTTACCGTTACAAAAAAAGTTGTAATCAAATTACATACAGTTGAAATAAGGAATGCTTTGGATGATTACAATTGTATTTCAATCTATATTTACAAATACATTATGCACTGGAAGACAAATTATATCATAATTTCAATCACTGACATGAGAGAGATAGACAAACATTGCAATACTGCAGTACAATAACACGATAGTGATGGATTCGGGGATATTTATTACATATGATTGATTTGCTTCAATTTTTTATTTTGCAATATTACCACTGTAAAATGTTTTACTTAGCCATTTAAAGTTAAATATCCGCAAGAGGTTTGGCATCACCACATCAAACAAATAAAACTTGAACTTGGAGACAAGACATCCCAGTGTTTGTTGGAGATTTAGAAAATAAATGCTTGGTGTGTTTGGGCTCTGTCCCACTTTGGGTTTATAATATGCTCTTAGTGTGAACTAAAACCGAACTTATCTTGTCCGTCATGTGGAAGTTTTATTTTTGCTTAATAATCTTTAGTACGCTTAAAATGTAAATCCCAATGGTGTAATATGTGACCACAAAATCACACTGTATTGTCTAATGCCAAAAAAACACTGCCAGCATTGTGGTAACCATTGGGTAAAAATTTCTTGACGAGTGATTCTTGATGACATTTAAAATTGGTATTATAGGCTATGATTTTGCCAGATATTCATATCAAAGTTACCTGACTTAACTTTCCTCAATTATTTTCAAGGTTACATTGTTCATTTATTTCAAATCATCCATCCACCTATCCATCCATTTTCTGCACCCTTTTTCCTTCAGTAGGGCCGCAGGACTGCTGAAGCTAGTCCTAGCTATCTTCAGGCAGTGGGCAGGGGACACGCTGAACTGGTTGCCAGCCAGTTGCAGGGGACACAGGAACAGGCAACTCACTCATTCACACCTAGGGACAATTTGGCTGATTAAACTGACATGCATGTTTTTGGAATATGGGAGGTTAACCAGAGTGACCGGAGGAAACCCACGCAAGGACAGGGAGAACATGTAAACTCCGCACGGTAAGGCTGGTAGTTGTTCTACCTATGACATCAGAATTGTGCCACAGAAGAGCTAAACGCTCAGCCGTCGTGCTGCTGTCCCAAATCAAATTGTGTAGTTATATTTACATAATGTTTGAGTTCAATTGCTGCCATTTCATGATATTTCGATTACCTCACTGATTATATTTTTCAAAAGGTAACCAGTAACTGTATATTTTTACAATTTTAAACTAACCCTCCCAACCCTGGCCAGGGGTGGATGTATTTTCTTTTTTTGTTTGTTTTTAACCCCCTGCAAGCAAATTGCTCTTGCCTCTTTCTTCCCTGTCCGTCATGTTTTGTCACTTGAACCAAGTGGAGAGAAATACAGTTGAACAAGTGAAACAGTGCGAAAATGAAGTGTGCCGACGAGAGCCGCCTGTGGATGTGTAGTGGAAAGTGGAGTGGAGTAGATCCTCTTGGCCTCAGCTGGCATTCCTGTCTGGACTTCCAACCTCCTCACACACATGAATGTGTGCCATTAATACACACTGTTATATAAAATCCTTTAAAAGCAAAAGCAAGCAGAAGAGGAAAAAAAAACCTTGACAGGATTCACAGATGTTGGATTCTATGGATTGTTTATGTAAGACTGGTGCTGACCAGCATCTTTGTTGCGTGTTAAAAAATAACATCACATGTGAAATATTCCCACGCGGCGATTGCACAGCCAAAAGTGAGTGACTGCCAACGCAAAGCCGCGTGTCCTACATCAGCGATTTTCCTCCAGAATTTCACCTGGAACTGTTTCTGTCACTTCTGTTTGACGGCAGCGAGCATCTCCTATTTTTGTAAACAAGTCAAGGTCTCATCTCTGCACGCTACAGCAGAAAAACCTCCGGACAAAATATACCCTTTTTTGTTCGGAACAGTTCAGAAGACAGGTAGTTATTTATTTTTATTTATTTTTTTTTATTTTGTAATTTCGTTAAATGGGTGAATGCTTTCCAGTTGTAAATATCTATTTAACATGTCATTGGATAGGCTGAAAATGTCAGTTTTTCTCTTTTTGGGGTCTGGGACCTTAGCTCAAAGGAATACAACATTAAAGCCCCAGTGTGTAATAATTGACCACTAGATGCCAACACTGTTCCTCATTACCTGAACCTGACTCATCATGAAATCTGTATTTCATGACTGCAGCGGCCGTCTGGTATTTTTATTTGCACCACAGGTTTGTTTCTGTTTCTGTTTTGTGTTTGGATAATGTATTACTTGTTTTTTGAACCCTGTTTAGTTTGTTACTTTGTTTTTGGAGCACCCGTGGCACTGTTCCTACTTCCTTGCATTTGGGTCCACCTTCCTTCCTTCCACCCATCCATTATCTGCACCGCTTATTCACAGTATGGTCGCGAGGGTGCACACAGAAACAGACAATTCACTCACTCATTTACACCTAGGGACCATTTGTACAGGCCAATTAACCTGACATGCATGTTTTTGGAATGTGGGAGGAAACCAGAATGCCCGGAGGAAACCCACGCAAGAACGGGGAGAACATGCAAACTCCACACAGGAGGTTCGATCTCATGACCTCGGAACTGTGCCACACACGCGGTAATCACTGCTTACCGCTAACCACTAACCTTTGGACTAAATGAACATTCATATTCGTTATCAGGATCATTGGCTACTAATAATAAGCTGAAATAGCATATACATAATAATAGCAATACAATTAAAATAATGAAGCTGTGCCCTGCGGCTGCCTGGCAACCAGTTCAGGGTGTCCCCTGCCCACTGCCCGAGGATGGCTGGGATGGGCCCCAGCACCCCCACAACCCTACTAAGGATGCAGATAATGGATGGGTGGATGGATGTACAATGAAGCTCTACGAAACCTAATATAAATAATATCCCTGTACCAGTATATCACTAGCCAGATTCTCAATGGAAAAAAAACAAGTAAAATATATGTTACATTGTTTGGCCTGTTATCTTCTAACAATTCGCGACTCTGATAGAAAATCTCATCGATTGACATAAGAGTTTGCGTACTGGACTGAATTGTGCTGCACAAGCATTCCCAAAACAGCCGCTGGCATGACTTCCAATCACAAACTCGTAACTGGGGAGCAGTCCTTGATCAAAATATTACCACCCCACAATCATCCATCCATTATCTGCACCGCTTATCCTCAGTAGGGTCACGGAGGTGCTGGAGCCCATCCCAGCTTACTTCAGGCTGTGGGCAGGTGACACCCTGAACTGGTTGCCGGCCAGTCGCAGGGCACACATAGACAGACAACTCACTCATTCACACCTAGGGACGATTTGGACTGGCCAATTAATCTGACATGCATGTTTTTGGAATGTGGGAGGAAACCGGAGCGCCCGGAGCAAACCCACGCATGCACGGGGAGAACAAGCAAACTACAGGAAGGTTCGATTCCACGACCTCAGAAAAGTGCCGCACACGCGCTAACCACTGCGCTGCCGTGTGGCCCACCCCTCAATCAAGAGTCAACAAATAAGTGTGTGTCAGTTTTAGTCACATAAATGATTTTATTTTTTCGCCCACAATGTTTGGAGACATTTTGACTAAGGAAGCACAAGGATGATAACAAAGGTTTGCATGTGCAGCACACATTTTGGGTAGGCGGATTGATCCAAATGTCGATATTATAGATACAGAGATAATACTTCTATCAGATCAATTACATTGTCTTGAGATCAATAATGTTTTCCCATTATAACTATAACTGTAATAATGTTGTTAGTGAGTCATAATGTTTTGCATAATTATAACATTATAATTTGATCCAATTGTCTTTACAGTTTATGTGCACTGCTGACATTGTTTTGATAATGTTGTGCAATGGAAGGTATGCTTATGGCCTTGTTAACATTTATACAGTATTTACATTTTTTTACATTGCTGCCTTTTGGGTTTGACTCTCGACTTTTGTTCTGAAACAGTTGTTGTCATGAAAGTATTTTAGTTTCATTTTGTTGAAGGTTTGTAATTAGTATTGTTTATACTATTTGCACTTTGAATTCATTGTCAAAACGTTATGCGGTTGAAGGTTTTATAGTTGTCATCTTGACTTTGTCATATTTTAATTTCGTTTGCATTGCTGATTTATTTTGGTTAGCCGTTCTTGTCTTTTGTTCTAAAGCATTTGTCATGGAAATATTTACATCTAATTTTCATACTGTTTTTATATGTTTGTTATATTTTTGTTATTGTAGTAATTTATTAAAAACAGAATGTGCCTAGAGTATTTCTGATATTTGATCGTAATGATAAACATATTCAAGTGTTCAGTTATTTAATTATCATGAGACTTCCGAGCAAAAATTATTGGTATCAAATCGATCTAGATTCATACTATGCTATATTTACTTGGATCAAATCGATATCAAAAATCCTGATTTCGCACGGCCTTAGCACACATCATATTTGAATCAATAGTCAATTGAAATGTGATTTACCGAGTGTAAAATAAAAGTAAGTTGGTGAAAAATTAAGTCAAACTCTGATATTTTAAGGGAGACGTCATGGAAACGGTACACTATAATAATAATAATAAAGACATTTGAGTTGTATACTCCTCAAAAACAAACAACAGTTGTGAGCTAATTTTGACCATATTCTCTGAGGTATGAAAGGTCAGATGCACCTAATTTCCCATCAATTCCAAAGACGTGAGAATATTATTCAGTATGATTGTAAAATTCTGCGGCAGACGCTCAGACAGTCACATCACAAAGCAATATTAATATCTGGTTCCCTGGTCGATGGAATATTGTCATCCTGAATATTTTCAGCCCTTTAAATCAGCTGGTGGCCAATGTGCAAATCAGCGAAAAGACATACTATGCAATCGGAGATACGCATTTTTCTAATTTTGGGAGACGTCCTCAGCAGCTGAGATCTGAGAGCAGATTGCTGCTAAACCCATAAGGGGAGACCTCAGAAGGACTTAAGTAGCCATCTTAGTGCACAATGATAAGATTAAGCACTTGGAAATATTTAGCTAATTAAAGCTGCTGTTGCTTATTCTGTACAAATATTAACGGCGAGCAAAGGAGGACATCTTTGCCAATACACCGCTACCTGGGAGATGTGCATGAGCTCCGGCAACCTAGTGCAGTTGGCGAGATGAGCACGCAGTCAGCAATACTAATGCATGCAAACAGGGGATGAGCCTCAGGGTACGGGGATGGGAAAAGGGCATTAGAGAAAGTGAACAAGACAGTGGCAACCAGGCAGAGGATTGTAGAAGCAGGTCATGTTGAGAGCAACAGTAGTGTTTGCATTTTTTTAAAATAGGACCTGGCCTTCATTCAGCAAATCAAATTTCAGATCAGATTTGTATGTACAATGGATGATGATGAACAGTGGCTGTTTTTGATTGAAATAAAGTAGATAAATATAAACATGAACATTGTAGTTGTGTGACTGATCATGTACAGTATGTGCAACAGTCTCTCGTGTTCCCTCACTGTTCTACCACCTCACATACACATTCATAAACAACCGCTCACTTCCTCCATGATAAGTACTCAGAGTAAACTCACTTTGATTATGTTAATATCATCTTATTTATTTTATCAATGTCTTGTTTTATGTTCAATTTATATTGTTTTAGAAATCAGGATGATGTGTGATATAGCTATTTAGGGTTCATTCGGATGATTTTGGGAGGCAGGGAACAAATTTGTTTTCTGTATTTTTTCGAGATACGAGAAATTCTAGATACGAGCGAGATCGGGAAACAAATTAACATTGTAAGTAGAAAGGGAACTTTAGAGCACTTTACATAAAGTGTAAGACAAATTGAACTTTTTTTTTTTTTTGCACAAAAACAACCGAAAATCCTATGCGCACAAACACAGATAATGATTGTGTAAAAATAGCAAAGGACGCCATTTATTAAAATGTATGCTATTGATTAGAAACTTAAACAAAGCTTCAGGACTCTTTTTTTTTTTCTTTATTTTGTTCCTTTCAATAAATATACATAAAGCACTAAACTGCAAAAAACGCTGACTCCATTGGCAGAAGATTAAGCTGTTTTTAGTATAACTGTTCCTATTTTGAGAAGTTATATCTTGTTTATCTGATAAACTTAACAAAAAAATAAGCTGTGAAAAAGTTTTTGGTTTGAATTATTTTTGGTTACATGAGCAACATACATTAACTTATCATTTTAAGCTGTGATATATATTCTAAACAAAAACAAAGAAAGCACCAGAAAAAGTAAAAGAGTATTCTTCCATTAGTCAAACATTGGTTGCTTTTTTGTAAAATTGCTGAACATCATTTGTTTGTTTTTCATGATGCCTCAAACATACACAGTTATGTCATCATAAAACAAACAAACAATTATAAAATATGTCCTTCAAATAAAACATTTTACAAAAGAATCACGGGCACAAAGATTTTTTTTTTGCTAATTTTGACTACGACAGTATTTTGTCATATGTGTGTGCTCATGCGTGTCATACACAGTACATGACTGTGTGTATTGCTTACATAGATAGTTCCCTTGGGCCATAGTTTATTGTAAAAACACTAACACATGCTGCAGAAAGCGCCTTGCAAAACAGGAAAAATGAAATCACAGCCATTGCGTTTCTCCAGCAGGCTGCTAAAAACTGCCGTGGTGCACCAACAGGCAAGACCTTAAGACCACCCTTAGGTTCAACTAAACACTAGATCAATGGTACAATTGGAGGGTGGTCTCAAACCACAGTCGGTGTGAGACCAAGCTGCATTCTCTCTCCAACTTTATTAAACATCTTCCTGGAGAGGATCATGACTGAAACCCTGGACAAACATGAAGGTGCAATCAGCATTTGGAGACATAACGTCACTAACCGCTGTTTTGCTGATGATTTTGCCAGACTGAAGGAAGAAGATCAGGAACCGAGACATCTGGTTAATTGCCTGGACAATGCATCAACAGAGTATGGATTGGAAATCAGCACAGAAATCCAAAAATAATGACCAAATACCCCCCAATGTATCACCATAAACATCACCAACTTGGAGCTGTCATATCAGAAGAACCAGAAGTCATGGCCTGGATAGCTCAAACCACAGTAACACTTGCCAGACTTTAACCCATCTAATTCCATACTTTTTACTTCCATTTTCCTTTACACTTGTGAGACACGGACTGTTACAGCAAAGGTAACTGGGCAAAACAGATAACGGGCAGGCAGAACGGGGCAGAGTCAGGTCCGGAAACAGGTTGGCAACGAGGATCAGGCAGAGAAAATCAGGGCAGGAACAGAGTCTGATTCAAGGGCTTACTGAGCCGGAGGCAACAGTTCGCATAACGATCTGACGGCTTCCGCTTGGAACCCGGGGGTTTAAAAAGGGTACATCAGCCAATCAGCTGTCCGGGCTGTTGCCGCCAATTAAGCAGTCGCAGGTGCTCTGAATCGGCAATCATGACACCGACAACATCAAGGAATGCACTGGTGCCAACTTTGCCACAAGCCAAACGCAGGCCAGCAACCGCCAACCCTGGAAAAAGTTGTACAGAGTTGCGACCTCAGTGGTGCCCCACCAACCCAGGCTGTTAAGGGATCCGTGAACTGATAGTGCACCTGAATCCTTCCTTCTTTCCTCCCTTTTTTTTAAGCATTTTTGAAGGGGCGTCGCTACTTCGTGGATTTTCACTTTTCGCGGGTGGTTTTGGTCCCCCGTTAACCGTGATAACCGAGGGATTTCTGTATATACATATATACACATATAAATATGTATATATAATAAAGTTTTATATATTTCAAACCAATATACTTTAACTAAGTATAAGCAGCAGGATAAAATATATGCTAATCAGTGAATTAATCGGCGCAGGGGCGGCTAGACCTCATCCAAATACATCTCAACCTACCTTCCATCCTACCTTTGTGCCATACGTGCAAATCCTTGGCTGAGTCATGATTTTGCAAAAAAAAATAAAAATAATAATAACTAAATAAATAAATAATAAAATGTCAACGTAGTGGCCCGGCAGCAGTGTGGTAATAAAGTATGCCCGTTATCTCCAGCCCATTAAAAATTCCTTGTGAAAATAAACTACTGGGAGATGGAAGACGCGATGAAGAGAGGTAGGCAAGTTACGACTCCTTACGAGAAAAGAGGCCCTTTCAGGTTGACAGCGATTGACTGTTTTTGCTTCATAACACCCGCCTCTCTCGTTATCTGATATTTATTTTATAATGACTACCATTAGACGTTTTTTTCATGGACCTATTAAGATCATCCCGTAACCGAGACAGCGTGCCACATCTGTTTCCTGCATATGTGCACAGTGATGGTATAACTAAGCATTTACAGTGAACTTGTTCTTATTGTGAAAGCAATAGTTTTATAGTGCTGCAGGAATAATGCAAACTAGGTAAACTCAGAGTTGCCAAAAAAACTTTATTTTTTCTTCTCATTTTTTTGCCCAGACTTTCCAAGGTTTTTGGCTGGGGAATTTTGAAAGGCTGGGCAAAAAATAAAAAGTAAAACAATGCACTTTGA
Organism: Urocampus carinirostris; assembly: GCF_059441175.1. Classification (NCBI taxonomy): domain Eukaryota; kingdom Metazoa; phylum Chordata; class Actinopteri; order Syngnathiformes; family Syngnathidae; genus Urocampus; species Urocampus carinirostris. The sequence continues at coordinate 44,377,030 of NC_142352.1, forward strand.
GTCTCCGTATTTTTAATTTTCATTGTGCTTTTTAGCACTCATTTTTTTGTTGCAACACAATACAGTGACCTCTAGCTGTCAAATAATACACACTTTCCCTGTGAGGACTGTTAATGAATGCCTTTTCCTCAGCTTGTTCGTTTGTTCTGGGTTTTGAGAAGGCAGGATTTCAAAATAGAAGCTGGAAACAGATGAGCAGTTCCAGCGAAGGTTTTATTTACATAATACTTTCTGGGCACAAATAAACAGACAACGGGTGTAGGCTTTCAATTGTGCGAAGGCTGACATATTTCACCACGATTTAACCCCTCAATGCTCAACGCCAGGCCGTCAGACTGTGGATAAAAAAATATGTGTCAGTGGAATGTCCCTAGTCACTGAAAGACGTCATGGCAAATATAATTGGAAAACGTAAACTCTTGGAATTGTAGATATGATGACCATTTCAAAATGTACTCATCACAAAAACATCACTATCAGTCTGAAACAAGATACCCGAAAACTATAGGGCTGTGATAGCTCACCAATAAGTCCCCTGGGTAGTCAGTTAATGAGTTGATATTCTGCAAACATGCTGTTGTTACATCTAGGACCATCCAGTGAATCTAACCCTGCAAAATATTTAGTACAAAACATTCGCTAATGCCGGCAGATACAAAAATATCTGCCTAAAAGCATTTCTGCATCATTGGATGTTCTCTGCTGTAATCCTTTTCTTTCGCCACATAAATTCCATATACAAATGAACAGAGTCGTAAAATAATTTTCAATACGGCCTTTGGCCTCTGACCTTTTGATTGACCCCACTCTCGGCCAATACGTGGCTTTTTTCCACGGTTTACAGACTACATTAGCCTATAAGGGCCTGTATTAATAAAACAGAGGTAGCCTACTTTAGCTCTGAATATGTTTAGCCAGTATTAACCTGTTCAAATGATGATTGACACATTGGTAAGCCAATGGGATCTCAAAAGAATGATGCACCGATGTTCATAAGGTATTTAAATAAGACGCCAAAATAAACGCGCATAACTCAAGATTCATTTTTACGCACCATTATTACAGTGTGCACAGTCATCGATTGACTTCTGGAAAAACAAGTCAAACATTTACAACTCTTTTATACCGTCTTAAAAATTGACCAGAGTAAAATATACATTTGAAGAGTTTTAATAGCTGTAAATTTGACGTGTTCAAATGGCCACTTTTGGAAAAAGGTAGGCCATCCATTAGAAAAATGTGAAAAAAAAAACATGTTTATGTTTGAAGATTGTGATCAAATTTGACAAGATACTCTCTATTTTTGATAGTTCCAACTCGGATTACTTAATATTTCAGTGTATTACATTTCAAAGACACCAAAACCGACAGTTCAAGACAGGTCAAGGACAGCATTCAATTTACTTTGGGTATGTCTCGGAATGGGATTTTGGGCGAATTTTACAGGAACGTGAATTGGTTAAATAGAAGTCCACAAGATGATTGAAAATGCATTACAAGTTAAACATACAGTTGAATGAAGCACTATTCTCCTGATGATCACCTCGGCATCTTCGGGGAAGTTTTTACTGCTCAACTCCACGATTAGAAAATATATATTTTTTTAACGGACAAAAGCTTTTTTTAGACATCTTCTCATGAACAGAACTTGACTTTTCCGATCTGTTGTTGTCCAATTAATTCAACAAAGTAAGATTATTTATCAATATAAAACACAACTGAAGTTACATGATTATGTTTGAACAAATGAACAAGTTGTAAATGAAGAAAATTGCACAATCATAACTAGATATAAGTAGTGACATATTTCAATAATCCAAGAGTACTAAAACTAGTAGCTGAAAGTCCACAGAGACATAGAAATGTCATGCTACCTTTTGTTGTATTTTCTTGAATATGAGTAGAAAGTATACCATATGTGATAATTTACAGTTAACTGGATATTGTCACCAAAAAAACACCACAATTTGATTATGCTATTTTAGCCATGTCCGTTGTAATAATGTTTCTACCTTTATCATTTTGATATACAAATGGAAATCAGTTCATCACTTAAAATAAATGAAGAAATAAAAAAGATCTAATTCAAGCATTCTTATTTCAAGTACAGAGGTACCCCGGTCCTCAACCGCCTCAATGCTCAACCAAATCGGTGTTCGACGAAAAAATGTGCAAACAATGTTTCGATGCTCGACACGGAATTCGGTGCCCAACCGAAAATAGTCGAACCGAATGAAATTTGGCGCGTAACGAATGGAGCCGAGTGGAGCCGAGATGCACTCGGCAGCGCGAGTTAGCCAAGCTCTAGCGCCACTTCCAGCCGGACGGTCACCTTTTTCCTAGTTTGTGCTTTTGTGTTGCTTTTAACTGGGGTCCCAAGAACAACAGCGATAAAGGCAGGGAACAGTTTAAATGACAATGTCATGTCACACTTTAGAATAATAGTGCAAAAGAGGAAGAAGCAGCTGACAATGGACAGGTTTCTTATTAAAAGAGAAGAGGAAGACTAAGCAGTTAACTTCACACACCCATTCCTGTATGGCATCACACCACTGTTCAAAGGTATGTAACTGATAAAAAAATAGTTTATATTTCATCTTTTTTATGTTTATTATATACTATGCACACATTTATGGTATTTGATGTTGTTTAGATACATGTTTTATTTATATTTTAGGTATTTTCTTATGGGTGGAACGGATTACAATAATACCATACTTAATAATATACTTAATAATACCATTGTTTCCTACGGAAAGAAAAAATTCAGTACTCAACCTAATCGGTATTCAACCAACAACCAGAAACGCATTATAGTTGAGGACCGAGGTACCACTGTATTGGTCTAGTTTTACATTCTTTTAAAATGTAACTTGTACGGTAAAATTGGAAAAAATATAATACCTCATAATTCTGCTCATTTGAGGTTATATTTTATTTCTAATACCACTATAAGTACTAATTAGTTTCTTTTAGTAAAACAAACAAAATAATCTGAAAACATGAGCAAAGATGACATAATTGTACCTTTAATACATGGTGTAAAATAAATAATAAATAACTATTTGAAAATGTGTAGACAAGTTATGTTATAGTATTTTTTTCCTATTTAATTCATGAAATACAACAAAAATAAGAAAAAACATTAATAAATTAATACTTTTAATTTTACATTAAAAAATAGTTTTTAAAAAGTAATTTAATTAATAATAAAAATTAAAATAAAATAAAAAACATTTATATTGTAATCTGACAGAGGGATCACATTTATTTTACTTGGAAACATAATTTCAAAGAGACTTTTTGAACCCAAAGGAATGGACCAAAAAAAATAAAAATGCACAGATCTCCCGGCCGAGTCTAATATAAAAAAACTTTCAATACCCAAGTATAACTTCACTACACGATGCCTGTACTGTTGCATATCAATTGTTTCTAATTTTTCATTTGTAGCTTCTATTCTGTGCCCTTTTGAAGTTTCCGAGGCCTAATTATGTTCAATTTCCGATCCTTTGACATTATACTGTGATTTAAAATAAAGCACTTGGGCCCCGAGCGTCAAACGCAACGCAATTATGCATGTTTATTCGTGAAAACATAATCAGCTATCGTTTCTCTCAGGTGGAAAAATCATCTCTAAAATGTCAGCCCAATTTTAAAACCCAATACACGTTTTATTTTCGTCAAACCCAAAAGGTTATTTGACGCTTTTACCTAAGAATGTGAGGCAACATACATTATTTATTCAGATTTCTGAAAATGTTTGTCGGCTCTCAATTGTGTCCTAGACTCACTTAATACTTGTTACGTATAGCAAATGTCCCGGGTATTGCAGGTCACCGTTGCGTTACATTATTGTACTGACGTCTTTATTTTCTCATAAATTTGGACTCTGTTTTTCATGTGTTCTTGTCTTTGTAACCTTTTATGAGAAGCCGTTTGAGAAGTAAATCCTATTTGTGTCCTGCACAGTTGTCATGGCGCCCAGCTGGCCCCGCCCCTTGACACCGGCTGACCTGCATTTTCCTGATTACTCCTATGTCAGAGGGACCAGAACAGAACAGGAAACCCCAGAGCGTTCGTTACAGTTCTTTATTTAGGGAAGCGTACAGGGCTAGCGGGAGACGCGATGGCCGTCGGACTTCAGCAGCGGCGCCGGGAAAGTAGCTTCGGAGCACATAGCCAATCGGAGAGCGGAAGTCTAGCAGGTCAAGTTTACCGGAGTGGGACGGAAGCAGGTCGGATCGGAGGCAGGCAGAATCAGGTAAACAGATCAAGACGGAACAGGTAATCAGGAGAGTCATACAGGGAACAAACTTTATCCTCAGACGAAGAGGTCTCGGCGTAGCGTGCTTAAAAAGGGAACATAAACCAATCAGAGGACGTCCACGTGATAGCTTCAGGTAAATCTAGTTAGCAATCACGACATCCTATGGGTACCTAAACGTGCCTTTTGTAACTGCCCTTTGCCAGATCATTGTTTACCCTTGTTGAAAACCTGTTCATGCCTGTCTGGTCTGAGTAATGCCTAGATTGTATTTTTGCCTGCCTTTGAGCCTGCTTTGTTTTGTTTTTGGTCAGTTTGTGTGTCGGACAACTTTTCTTTCTCAATTAGAGTGACAGATCGTCTACGCATATGAGGTCCAACTTCCTGATTCCCGACCCGCTTCGTGACAATTTGCTCTCACTTGTAGCATAATACTCTCACACTGACGCAACTAAACTATCATACAAACAAAGTCATACAAATTTACAAGCAATACTATAACTTATCTTACTCACTACTAAACACTCTCACACATACTATTATACCATCGTACAAACACTTCGGGGATGAATGAAGTATCTATCTATCTATCTATCTATGCTTGTATACAGACACTACTTTAAATTCACAAACATACTACTCTACCCCCACACACTCACTACCATAAACTCTCACACAACCTATTATTACTGCTCACACACCATTACCATTGGTAACAAATCGGAGTCCGAACAAAAAATTAGAGAAATTCTTGCTTCGTAGTTCGAACAAAAATCGGAGTTCGAACGCCCGTACGACGCGTGAGTACGTACGCGAGGGTGGGATGCTGAGCGGCGTATGGGTGATGAAACTACGTGAAGTCGCAAAACCACGTTAAGTATTCCGCGATACAGCTATGGCTAACTGTAGTGCAGTGGTACCGTCTGGGGGTGGATGTTGCACATCACATTTTTTTTACTCCTTTTAATTTTCTCAGGTGCAATTGAACCTCCTCTACACTAGGGGACGACCAAGATTGAACAAATGTATAGCAAATGGGCCGAGTTACAGAATTTCGTCGAACTCCACCACCCCGATGAAGCTGCAGCCACTAGAGTCATCAATGACTTTAACGACACTGTCATGAACCACTTCCGAAAAGTGCTAAAAAAGAAGGCAGAAGCAAGTGTCATTGGATAGATATTTTAAGAGAAAAGAACATAGCTGAGTCATCCGTAGCAAAGAGATTTGAACGTGTGAGCACCCTTCAGACAGAAGAGCTCCCCAAAGTTTTTATGGAAGAGGACTCTCCTTCAAAACAATAATTTTCCTTCCTCCTACATCCCGCTCCACCGTCCACCTGCGCCTTCTGCTGACCACCACAAAGGTAAAAAATCCTATTCATAATTATTTTCTTTATCTTTTATTTTTTAGTTTTACACGTTCATGTTAGCGTAATCTTTCGTACACAAGATTACGATAACGCGAACGTACGATAAGCCTGGGTTACATTTATGTTTATGTTATTTGTGTCTTAAAGGTAAACAAAGGTAAACATTCAGGGTGTTGGAATGGATTAAAACGATTTACATTATTTGTAATGGGAAAAATGATTTCGGTGTTCGAACAAATCGTTTTTCGAACAGGGTTCTGGAATGGATTTTGGTCGAGAACCGAGGTTCCAGTGTATTGTTTTTTTTACACCTAGTGCAATGATAACCTCACCTCACAGTGTTGTTTTATGTTGGTTACTTTGGGTAACCAAGGGGATATAAGAAGTTCTTTGAAAGTAAATCATAGCCCCTGTCAAATATAACATTGTACTCTGACATGCAAAACAACTCTCACACAGACACAGTGATGTACAAATATCAATATACTCTTTCAACTCAATATGACAATATCTTACACAATACTTTATACCCTCACACATACTACTATACTTGCGTACACATGTTGCTATATACTCTCATTTAATGCTATAATCTCGTACATACACGACTATGTGTTAACACACAAAGTACTATACTCTCACACACACACACTGCAACGTACTCTCACACACACTATCAAACTTTATCATACACACTACTAGAATCCCACTCATTCGATACCACTCTCACACATGCTTTTATACTTTCTCAGACAATTATCCTATCACACATTACAATTGTTATTCGTCAGCAATTATTATACAGATGTATATGGGTTGTACAGTTCAATAAGAGTATAGTAGTATAAATGAAAGTTTAGTACTAAATGTGAGAGATTAAAGTAGTATGTGTGTCAAAGCATAGTAGGGTGTGAGAGTGGAAATTTGTGCAAGAGCAAAGTAGTGAGTGTATGAGAGTATAGTGGTATGTGTGAGATTGTAGTAGAGTGTGTATGAAAGTGCGTAGCAGAATGTGTGAGAGGGTATAGTAGTATGTATGCGAGTATAGCATTATGGGTGCCTAAGCATAGTACTGTGTGAATGAGAGTATGGTAATTTGTGTGAGGGAGTAAATTAGTGTGTGTATGACAGTACAGTAGTATGTATGAGAGAGTATGAGTGAGTGCCTGAGAGTATGGTGATATGTTTGAAATTTTAGTAGTGTGTGTATGAAAGTGTACCAGGACGTCTGAGAGAGTATAGTAATGTGTATGAGAGTATAGTAGTATGCATGAGAAAGTGCAGTTGTGTTTGTGCATGGGTATGAATTTGTCTGTATACGAGTATAATTGTGCATGTGTGAAAGGATTATGTTGTATGTAACTATGATTTACTTAAACGGACTCTCATAACCTTTAACTCTCATAACCTTTAACTCTGCTCACTCACCGTTTCTACTTGTGCTGGTAGGTTGTGTGTCTATGCGTGAGTGTTTATCTTGTCTTTTGTGTATACATCTGGGTATGCGAGACAGTGAGTCCACCTAAGGGAGACGTGTAATCTGTGTGTGTGTATTTGTGTGGTCTATAGTTAGGGACCTCACAAACAGAAGGCGTCTTGGGAAAAGGTGCAAGTTCAACCGGGTGAGTATGTTTCTAAAAAATAGACAAATGGAAAAAAAAAAAAACCTCCCATCACACCCCTTTTTCCTTTTTCCCTCTTTTCATTGCTCATTTAAATATTCTCACTTGCCTAATCCTCTGATTAGTATTTTTCTTCCTGGTTTCCTGACGTTCCGTTGAGGAATTGGCATTTAAAGTAATGCTGTTTAAGACTTACAGAGGAAATTCCTAACAATTTTTTTTTCTTACATGAATTATGTACTATGGAATGTTACCAATGGTATATTTTTCTTTCACTAGCACAATGAATAGCAGAGGTTATAATTAGATATTGCCTGCCGAGTCTTATTTTTCCCAAAAGTCCAGTGGCGGGACGTGCATTTTCAGTAGTGCCACAGCTAAATCAATCCAACCCTCAATAACTATTCTATGGCTATAAAACTTGTACTGCAGATGTAGTTTTGACGCACATAAAAAGCAAATAGAATTGCAATATTATTTAGGGATATAGCAATATTGTACTCACCAAAAATGTTTTTTTGAGCACAAAATCTATCCTTCTTTCTTTCGTCAACATAATTTCAATTACCCTTTTGTACAAGTTACCCTTGGGTTCAGTTCCATCAAAAAGTTCTGTTCGATCACTATCGAAGCTAATGCTGAAAGTCGAGGCTGTCTGATCATATTTACGGCATAGGTTTTTATTCAATATTATTCGACACAGGAATGGGCACAAATAAACTGCTGATGTTTCCCTTGACCTTCTGGAAGGCCCTGGCACCACCAACTCGAAATATAATTGGCCAAACCAACAGCTTTATCCACACTACTTTTATTTACCAGGGCTTGCAAAACTGACTTAAAGGCCTCCGGGTAAATACTTCCCTGCAAGAGCATCATATCCAGCATGGGTAACACGCAGAAGTAAACCTGTCGTATTTCTTGCGTACATTTTTATCCGATTTAGGGCTGAAAATGTCCCTTTTGCAGAAACAGTGGACAGGGGGACATTTTAATTCGCTTTTTGTCGTATTACTACCATTACTGTCACTCAAAGTTTTTGAAACCTTTGACGTTTCATTACACCTGCCATAAGGCTCTGGTCCGACAATCCGGAATCTGACAATTTGCTTTTTACTTGATTTATGCCTTGGGGCCTGCAGAACTGATTATGAATATATCCAGGTAGATTTCTCACCCTGGCAACAAGTAATGGCTGAAATGTAATTGGTTAAATGCTTGAATAGGAAAGCACACATCTGGAAGCAGCGCAACCAGAGAACAAGCAATGCAAGGAAGCTGTCAAAGAATTTGGAATTATTCATGTATTCATGAACAAAATGAAATTAATATCACATGATTCAGATCGTTTTAAGCCAACAGAGAGGGACTGACCGTCCACCATTGCAAAAGCGGAAACGGTTGCCTTGTTTTAATTTCCCCACCTGATTTGAATGGCATTCAAAAATATGGAATATGGAAGGCATTTGAGCTCACCAGGGTTCATAAGCTTCTATGCAAAGGAGATTGCATAGGATGTTAAGTCCATATTTGACTATTATCACTCACTTTTGTTCATTATCCAAGCTATTATGCACCGTTTACAGTACATGATCACCATTGGCCAATAGTGTTGCTGTTCATTGATTTTCACATCCTTCAGGGTGGATAAAAAGAATGGGCTCAAGGAAGTTCATGAAGAACAGATTTGGTATTTTACCATTTTAGTCCTCTCCTGTTCTCCTTGCAAGTTCGAATACCATTCATGGCTAATATCCTCTTTTTTACAGTTCTACTAAACTATTAACGTATTATTTGTAAAATGTTTTTTAGGTTTTATTTTAACTCAAATGTTTCAAAAATCTAAAAATGTATTTAAATTTGCTATTAGATTATGTCATTTTTGGGAAATTCCAAGGGTACTGAGATGTTATGGTTTAAACACATTAGGTCTTTTTTTTCTATCGAGGCAATAATTGTAATGTTGCGTTTTCTGGATGAGTACTATGCAACCCTATAAGGCAAATGTAAGATTAAATATTTTGGATTTTAAACGTTTTTAAATTTGGGTGAATTTTTGCAATAAAGAAGTTTGTTGGCTTAAAAAGTTTGAAAAACTTCACCAATGGTTAAAAATGTTTCACTATCGCAATTTTTTGTTGGGTTTCTCACAAGCCTTGCCCTCCACTCCCATTGATGTTGTTCTGTGCCCCATGAGACGTTCATGTCCTTTTTCCTCATGGAAGTTTATTTTACTTTATCTGTCCAAAGAAACAGAATCTAGTGCATCTCAGGCTTGAAATAATGCTTTCTGGCAAAGTCAGATCTGCAGCTACTAATCCAAAGGGACAACAAAAAAAACACTAAAACCTATTCAGCTTCACATTTTGTCAAGACCACCGAGCAACACAATTGATATGGAGATCAGAGTGATGTTTTTATTTTAAGAACAAGAAAATACTATAAAAAAAAAAGGAGCAACAACATGGCTAGGTGTTTATTACGTTTGGTATTCAGATCTTGCCCTCTTACTTTTCTCTGCAAGACCTGCTCTGATCTCTCTCCCGCGGACCGAAAGGTGTTTGGTATTCTCTGAATGTCTGCTCCTCTCCTTTCCACTCTGCTCTGCTGCTCAACTCCCTCTTTGCTGTTTTTTCGTCCCTCATCTTCTCCAAACACGTTTCGTCGCACGCATCACGATGCATTATTTTCTTTCACGCCTCCTCATCCCCCGTCTTCCTCGTCTCACCCGCCACCTGCTTTTTAGCATCCCGCCTTTCATTCTAAAGAGTACAAGCAGCAGCAGCATTCTGCCACGCTAATGTGTTGCAAGTCCTTCCAATGACTGGTTGATATTCCATCGAGCCAGTCACACATGCTCATCCCATGTACAAGCAGGAGCGTGTCTTATTATGCATCGCCTGCATATAATTTTCTGCTTCATGTGCTTGAAGCCAAGCGTTCGCTTGATACTATACAAACTCATAATCATGTAATAACATACATATGCCCGCTGACTCAGCGCGGAACATTACGCGGAGATGAACTCGAATGTATGGATCGATGATGAGAATTACTCACTACTAGAAAATGAAAGTGCTCTAATTGAAACTTTGGACTTTGGGTTCCTGCAGTATAACGGCGGTTGCTATTTTCATGGGAATTATTTTACGTAATGAGATTCCAACTGGACTATTTAAAATTGAAAATACACAAGTTTATTTGAGTGCATCCCAGAAATGCACGTACTCAATGCATGAGTTGCGATCATGACTTTAAGCCTGGCGAAGGCGGCAATGAGTCACACATCAAGGAAAAAAAAAAAGAAAAAAAAAAAAAAAAAATACAGTATTTTTTGTTTACTTCCTGTAACATAACTACTTTTCATAAAGAAAAAAAAATAATATAAGTATTTATGTGTCACATTTTACCCCAATCCGTCCTTCCAAACACACGTTAAGAATATTACTAGAACAGCTTTTTTTCCATCTTGGCAACATTCGCCCTATGCCGTCCCAATTTGTTGCGGAGATTATGTTTCATGTGTTTGTTACCTCCCGTCTTGATTACAGTAATGCACTACTCTCAGGTCTCCCGAAGTCTGCAGATGGTACAAAATGCTGCAGTGAGGCGTTTAACTAAGACACGAAAGTTTGATCGACATTACCCCGATTTTAGCCAACCTGCATTGGCTCCCTGTTAGCTTCAGATGTGATTTTAAGGTTCTGTTGGTATTATTCAAAATCATGCATGGACTTGCTCCCTCATATCTTTCAGATTTTATTTCCCCCTATGTTCCGGTCCAGGGCCTTCATTCTGAAAATGCAGGTTGACTAGTGATTCTAAGAGCCAAGAAGAGGACCGCAGGTTCGAGAGCGTTGTCCATTCGGGCCCCAATGTTGTGGATGTTGTTGTTGATTTGGTCTGCAACCGCAGTGGAACTGTTTAAATCTAGGTTTATTTTTTGTTATTGCAACATTCGTTGGGGGAAGTGCGGTCCTTTCTTAAGGTTTCTTCCTTTTTTCTTATGTTGAGGTTTTTGAGTTTTTCCTTGCCCTCATGTAGGTAATAGATGAGGGAAGAGTGTAATAATAGTCCGTGGTTTGCAATAATATGTGATCTGTGCAGCCCTTTGAGACTCCTTGTGATTAAAGGCTATACAAATAAACATGTCTTGACTTTACTTCACGATAAAATCGACAGAATAATGATTAGGTAACAAATAACTAAAATAAGGTATTTAGTCTTTTTGTGAATATTCCTCTTTTAGACTTGAAATATAAAACAATGACAACTATTACTATATAACAATAATGCGTAAATTTCATTAAAAAAAGCTATCACAATATTCTGAACGCATTTTCTAACAGCTCTTTATCTTTCTCCCACACCCTGCCTTGATTAATTCTACTCTTCTGTGTCATGCGACCTTTCTTTGTCGTGAAACTATTTGTTTTCATTTTTAAAACATAGTGTCTAACACACCCTAACTGTGTTTGTTGCTGTTATAATTGACCACTGCCTCTTGTCACTCTTCACTATGAGTAAAAGTACAGCTTTTGTGATTACATACAGAGAATATTTGAACTAAGATCAGAATATTGCTGATTTTTAATGCCATGGAAACGCACACAGAAATCCAAATTTGCCGGTAAGTTTAGTTTTAAATCAAGAGGATTGAGTCACTACTTTCATAGGGAAACATTCAATTAAACTTGTTTGGATTATTGGATGCTTTATGTGCAAGCTCGATTACTTCTTTGAATATTTTTTTCTTCTTCGTTGGTGCCATATTTAGTGTTGTAGTGCATTAACAAATCATACACGCTAACTATTGCTAATTTGTTAAGCTTGCGTCATATGATTATGTTAATTCATCTGCAACAAATATAATTTATTTTCTGTCATTAGCATAAAGCATTGTTGTGTGAGTGTCACGAATAAAACCTTTTTATTCAGCCTTTAGTCCATTTCATCTTTTACTTAATGTAAAAAGTAAAACACAGAACAACGCGCAATGTGTGCAATTATATTGCTCTTGCTTTCCTAAAAAACTTGCATGCAGGCTTAACTCTCGAATCATGTAAAAGTGTCATTTGTATTTCTCCCAAAATGCAAATTTTAATATCAATGACGGTTAACACTCATAAGGTGCTGTTCGTTTAATCAAAGTATGCAGTCTGGAATATAACAATTCACACATTTACATCCAAAATAGAACCCTCCACCAGACGACTGTATACGACAAGAAAATGTTAAAGTATAACTTAATACAATGGCTGTAAAATTTCAGTAATGTGTTGCTTAGTTACTAGCAACACTATAAATAAAACCAATCCTTTTAAAGTTGGAGTTCATTAATCAATCAAAAAAATAACAAAATCATTTTAACAAATGCTTAATAACAATGTCTAATTTTTAGTACCTCCTACAGGTAAAAACAAAAATAAATAAATAAAATAATATAGATTGGAATAATTGGCAAAAAATAATTAACTCTCATATAAACAGGGAGGGCAGCACGGCGGCGCAGTGGTTAGCGCGTGTGCGGCACAGTTCTGAGGTCGTGGGAACCTCCGGCGAGGGTTCAAATCCAGCTACCGGCCTTACTGTGCGGAGTTTGTATGTTCTCCCCGTGCTTGCGTGGGTTTCCTCCGGGCACTCCGGTTTCCTCCCACATTCCAAAGACATGCATTTCAGGTTAATTGGCCGGTCCAGATTGTCCCTAGGTGTGACTGAGTGATTGAGTTATCTGTCCACGTGTGCCCTGTGATTGGCTGGCAACCAGTTCAGGGTGTCCACTGCCCGGAGATGACTGGGATGGGCTCCAGCCCCCGCCCGACCCTAATAAGGATAAGCGGTACAGCTAATGAGATGAGAAGAGATAAACAGGGATTTGAATACTTGTAGGTCGAATTTTTTTCATTCATTTACATAATATGAGGCTCACCTGGTAAGAGCTGACATAATTTTCTGCCATCTCACTGCTATGGGTAGCCAAAAAGAAAACAAACTTGTGAAAGTCTTGTCAAAAAAAAATCTGAAGAAAAATGGTGCGTTTTGTCACTTCTCGACTCCAGTTTGAAACGAGTAGCACTTGTTTTCGGTAGCATGGCACAATACAACAACATCCAGCAGCCAAATAATACACACTGTCCCTTCAGGGATCCCAACATGTATTATTTTCCCCAGCTTTAGCAAATGCGTAACCAGAACATTTTGTTTTTTCTAACCTTGCAAGCTATGCATAAGCTGTTTAACTCCGTTGTCCATCAATGATACACCCAATGCAGTGGAATAACCTTATTTGAATTTTGCCCAGGGAGGGATGCTCAGGATGTCGGATTGAATATAGATTGTTTTTGGAATCGGGCCTCAGCCTGAACATTATAACAAGACTCTTCCCTCGGACGGGATGTATGTGTTAAAGATTTAAAATGTGAGATACAGTCAGAGTTAGAAAGTCGGTGATTGAAAGGCGTCAGGAGAAATTAGAAAGCATTCTGAAGGAGAAAGATATGGCTCCGGCATCAACGTCGAAAAGCACACACTTTGCCATCACCGAGATTTCCGTAACGATTTGATGAACTTTGCTTATCAGTGAGAGAAACACAGAGGATGGAATGGGGACAAAGATATTAAACTGCTTATCGCTGAACTGAGACAAACTCAGAAAAAATACAACTGTTGAAAAAAAAAAAAGATGTCTGCAACACACCTGTATTGATCTTGTGGACATTGTAACGATTTAAGGAACAGTTTTGACAAAATAAATCACAACATACCACCTCAAAAGCTACAACAATATGAAATAAGAATAGTAGCTTATATCTGGGTATCTCTTAAATACATCTCAATACATGCAAATCGGTGATAGCAATTCAAGTCTCATGAGCATTAGCCGTGGAGCCTCTCAAGTCTGTCCTGGAACCTTTATTATTGTTTTATTGTTTTTACAGTATTGTATTTTTATGTCATGTCAAGTCACATTTGTTTGTATAGCCCTTAATCACAAAATGTCTCAAATGACTGCACTGGCCACAGTTACACCATCCATTTATCTGAAACCAACAAGCAGGCAAAGAAAAACTCAAAACCTAAAAATGAGGAAAATAAGAAACCTTGAGAAGGGGCCTCACAAGTGGAAATACCTCATCAAGGATGAGCAGGCTGCAATAGAGTTTGCTTTGGGTAACAATACACACAACATAGTCAAAAAAGAAATGTTATGTATCATTGAATATATGTATATATTTTTTTGCTGATGACACTAAAATATTACAAATCTATAAGAATTCCAGGCAAAAATGACCATGGATCCTAACAAAGTAAAATAATGGTTTGTTAAAAACAAACCATCCTTTAATGTTTTAAATGTACCTTAAATACTTCATCAGTTATATGATGACCATAAAAAATGTCTCTTATTCACCTCAATTTCTAAAGTTTTACTGTATGCGTGTGTTATATAAATATACTGAAGAAGATTAATATATCAAGTTTTACTTTGGGTATTAGCTGCCATACAAGTCACTAGTGACACTACTATCATTTGAGAATGGCATTTCCATGTTTTCTAATTTTATTTTGTGGAACTAATTTCTGTCTTCTTGTTTTGGTTTTAAACATGTCTTTCCTGCAAGGGAAAAGGAGAAAAAAACAAGGGTGGTAAAAAGCTTCTGCTTCAGCCTACTTCCTTTGGACAGATGTTTTTGTATAATATTATTGCATTGATTGGTTGTTTTTTTGTGTAAATAATTTCCTTTTTTTTAATGAATGGTTGGTACGTTTTTTTTAAATGTTTGTACTGTGACCAAGAAAACTTAGTTCATTTATTTATTCATTGTCAACCTAGTCAAAGTGTATTTTGATGTGCATGAAAATTATTGACACTAAATGGTCTTTGACTTTTAACGCAAGCATGAACCAGTTTGCTTTTTGTCATTTATACATTGTCCAATCGAAATACATAAATGGACTTTGAAAACACTATTTCTGGAAGAATATTAGGCGGGAGAATCAATACTATCGCAGCATCTGTAGCCTCTTATAATCCCTTTCATGCATCATCAGTTTAAGTGTTTAATGACAAGTACGGCGTTCCGTTCATCTGAGCGAGGGACCGAAGGTTCAGTGCTCCTTTTAAAGCTGCATCTGAAGGCGGGATCGAAACCCGCGGTTTCTGAATCAATGAACTGACCTTGAACTTGGTCACCAAGCAATGTCCGTTTCCTAAATCAACAGTTAAGTCTTCTCATTTTCTCCTCAACAAGACAGAAGCGCTTGACTGACCACAGCATCAGTACCACAAAGAAATCCATGTCATCTGGCAAACGTCATCGATGGCCATTGAGACCATTTTGCCCCGTAATGAATGTCACAGAAATACTGAAATGAATTAATTATATTTAATAAGCTTCCCCTATTTGACATAAGATGCAGAGTTTTGATATTCAGTGCGGAGCTATAAATAAATCATGTGGTAGTACGACGCTTTGTGGGAACCTTAGAAGGGTAATTGGACCAATTAATGTTTTACACCGAATGCATTTCATTTCTTCCTCAATAGCTTAAGGTGCATTTTGAGAATCTTCTCCAGCTATGAAGAATTCTCTGGTGAATGGAAAAATATGATTTCAAATAGTTAATGCGAAAAGTTCAGGCTATAAAGGTTATATAGATATATAGATGCGATGTGATGTACAAAGTTTTAATTGTATGTCGCATATACAGTTGAGGGTGGAGTACTACTCGCACATATAAAGCTATTGTAACTAATAATAATAATAATAATAATAATTGTAAATACACTTTAAATACCAGTAACAATTAGTTGGCTTTGTGGTGACTTTTGTTTTAAATGTGGTCGTTACTGATTTAATTTACCCCACATCAAAAGTACAGCAATTGCATTATATACTCCTTTCTATTAGCTACATTGAGAATATATGAAAACACGCAACCGCCAACGGTGCACAGCTTTCAGTAAAATGTCAACATCATGAAGACCAAATAAGATGGACTGAGCTCTTGCCACCTACTAGAAAAACAATTTAAAGAAAGAAAGAAAGAAAGAAAGAAAGAGAAAGAAAGAAAGAAAAAAAGATTAGAATAACAAGAAAAATACATTAACAATCAAATAAACGTACATTAAAAACAATTCATCACATCAACTACACAGCATCATCTCCAAACGGAAGAGCAGCTTCAGCGACAGACTGCTGTCCCAGTCTTGTTCCACGGACAGATTGAGGAAATCATTTCTTCCTCATGCCAGGAGGCTCTTTATCTATCTATCATATATGAGATTTACTATATACAGTGATACCTCAGTCCTCGATTGACTCTGCATTAGATCAAAACATTTGAGTAACTTTTACTTCGGTATTTGAACAAAAATCTGTAACACGAACAAACCCAAACACACCCTAACATAGCCGAACATTTGGCCTGGTGAGGTGAGCGGATATCTTGGGAAGTCTAGCCTAGTTTAGAGAGGTCATTAGTCTGATAATTCATTGTGATTTCTTTCATTTTGTTTGCTTTTTTGCCGAAAATAATAACTATGCTTGGTCTTTGTTGGGTTTTATTGATATTTGGGGTCTTTTGGAATGTGCAGATATTGAGAACATTTCTTTACCGATGGAACTTCAGCAAGCAATTGCCACACACTGAGATAAGCTTGCAAAGGCGTTCGACTTCGCTGCACAAGCCTCATATCCACACTTAGACAGTTGACAATTCACCCTTGATCAATATAACCGTCAACTGTCACCTAGAGTTATGCGACCTCTCCCCCCAACCCCTGTGCCCCCAACGCAAGGCATCCCACAGTGTTGCAGTCGACGCCTTTTAATGTTGCAACTGTCCGCCCAAACAGTCGGACACATACACAAACAGTTGGACAGAAATGTAGTGGGACCTGATCATCAAAGTTGTCCAATCCTTTTGTACGTTTGCCCCCTCAGGTTTAACGATCTGTTTGTGCCAAGAAACGCCCCCCTGCTGACCCTGCTGGCATGGAAAACACTTTTTAGATTTAGTGACCAGAATACTTGCAGAGCAAAATAACCACCTTTTGGATGTGGATCACGATAGCACCACTAATTTCAAAAAGTCTTCCGCATATTTTTGAAATAAACCGAGGATGTCTTTGGTTGGTCCTCATGTTAGCAGCATTCATATTTTGTACACAGAAGAGAGATTTAGGGGGATTTGCTCCGATAATGATTTGGGAGTCCCAACCACGAAAAACACACGGTTGCAGCTTAGACTCAAAATGTCAGCATGTTAAAAATGCTGAATCAAATTAAACATATTAGTGTGAGTTTTTATGAATGTTGATTAAATATATATTCTTTGAGTGACAAGTTTAATATTTCACATTGGATTAAAATTATTAGAAAAAGAAATGCAAATGAAAGTGGCTCATTTGAAAGAATAGTCTGTGTAAAAACCTGTGAAGCCCTTTGAGACTCTTTGTGATTAAGGGCTGTACAAATCAAAATGACTTGACTTGACACCAAGATTTAGATACACAATTGGTCACAAGTACTTAAAATATGTACGTACCAATGAAGGATTTTGTATTGCATTCACATATTACAGTGTGTGATTGGTCATTAACTTGTCACAAGACTGCTTTTTGAAATGCTTGTTTTTATTGTTTGTGAGCACTAAGGTAAATTACGCTCACACACAGTAACAATATCTAATTGTTCTAATGTTGTATTTTTAAACCAGGGGGCAGGAAGGTGCAGTGTTTCAAGTTACAGGTTCTACACAGGCGGCTATGGTAGCAGGAGCATGGTATAAAATAGGCAGGTAGGTCTCTTGATCAGTCGGTGGCTAGATACATACACAGTTACATAGATAGATGCGTAGATAAATACAAAGATTGTAGATTAATGAATGGATCAATGATGCCACAACTACATTTTAAAAAGCTGATCTTGACATCCATTAATTCACTGTTCATAATTATTTTTCAACATGTTCAATTACATCAAGGTCATTAAGCTCTGCCAATCAAATGATGAATACGATGTAAGTTCATTTTTTTGTAAATCTGACTGCTTCACCAGACAAACCTGACCACATGCAATTTACCAATGATCTCAGCAGAATACTCTTGAGAGACCCTACATTGGCAGTCAAGGTTTACTTATACTTCATTGTTGAAATTTGCCAATAAAGTGAAAAGCCTTTAGTCATTTCTCAATTATGCAGACACATGCTTTGGGCCAAGTATAATTTGTACCTTCGATTCCGGTGTTTTCATGCACCCGCATACATCAGATCATTGATCCCTTCAGAGAGTTAATATCCTACTCCTACAGATGACCGCTTGCATCGGTACGAATCCCGCCTCCAGTATTCGCTCACCAAGCTAATCAAAAGCAAATCCAAGTAAATGTATTTTCCCTTATGCAGATGGAGGCAGCAGTGCCGCTGATAAATCTATAAACTTCATAATTCTACTGCCTAATGAAGGTTGTCGCCATTGCTGTTGTGTGAGAAGCCTGACACGAAAAAGTAGCATTTAACCTCACCTCCGAAAGTTCAGAAGGAGCCAAGGTGCTAACAACATGTAAAAGAATGTCTTGCCTGTGATAATTGTGTGTAATGTTTCTAGGGGGATCAAAGCAATTAAACTGTTGGTTGTAAGTGGAAACACATTTTTTGGGGGAGGGATTGGTACCATGCCCACAGATATTTTAGATAAAAAGACAGTGTTCAAGGTAAATGTATACATTGTTGTACTTTATAGTGGTAAATAAATAAAAATAACTGACAGAGTTGCCGGACACAACCGAATGTTTGATCTTACATTACACATAGTCCAGCGTTTTTCCGAATTGCTCAGTCCACAATTGAATGGATTTGGGAGTCCACAATTGAATGGATTTGGGAGTACAGTCCATAAACATGCCCGATTAAAGTCGCCGTCGACGATAAAGCTCCGTTGGGGTAGTGCAAGCTGCTGTTTAGCAGCGGGCAGGAGATTTAGCGCTATGCTAACGTTAGCATCTGGTGAAACTGTTAGCCGTGGAAAGTATACAGCAAACACAAAGACCACAGTTAACTCTCCCGGTACATAGCTAGAAACTCCATATCGAGTGAGCAGTGTGTGTCAATGGTTCCGCTATTATTGTGGCGCGTAGTCTCCAACCCCTGTTTTTACCGGAGTCTTCGTCTCGTTCGAGCCGGTGATGTAATGCGGCGTCGGGAAAGCCAAGACTCCGTGATGGCAAAAAAAAAGTCCTCCAATTCCGGACGTTGTTGGTGGCGATCCGCAGCTCAATTCACTCATTGTGGACGGATGGATCTGGCGTTGGTTGAACATGCTTGGGAGCGCTGGTCTGTGTGGTCGCCTTCTTAGCTTAGCTCAGCCTTTTCTCCGTCGTTGTCATTGTCGGCAGGCGGCAAATCTTCCAGGGAGATCCGGTGGGCTCTGTATATCCCTCGGGATGTAGTGGATATTATTGTAAATGCGAAGGGGTGTCGAAGGGAAAATAAGAGGGATCAGGGAACACTGAAAAACAAAAGACGAACTGGAGCCCGAGCCGCAGCGTCTACCCAACGCGCCGCCATCTTGACTTACGGACAATCATGACAGTTCCCTCTAGGTGAACCTCATGTTCTGTAAAATGAATACGAATTTCTCGACCTATGAGTGCTTTTTTTAAAAAATGCTCGTGTATGTGAATATTCATCAGTGTCTTTTTTTTAATCAAAAACGTTTTTTGCCACTAGGAGGCAATAAATAATAAACAATTTATTTTAGCATCATTATTTTTTGACTGGAATTAGAAAAAAATATAGTAAAAAATAAAACAAAAATCAGCATATCTATCTGTCAATTGGGCAAAATTGAAATTTATATTCTGTTTATTATTCTTTTTTTGCTTTAACAAAAAAAAGGAAAAGTTTGTGGAAAAAAATACTAGAGTTGCTCAATCCAACCACAGACCTACCGTATTTTCCACACTATAAGGCGCACCGGGTTATAGGGCACACCCCGAAAAAATAGTTTTTGGTCCTATTTTTGACATACATAAGACCCACCGGATTATAAGGCGCTACAATGGGAACGTGGACAAAACAGTCACATAGTTCAGTCCAACTTATTACCCCCTTAACATTCAAAAAGCTTGCAAAGACGCAAATACGTGTCGAGAACACGTGCGGATGCGGTGTCCGTACGATGTCACTCAAATGCATCGTTCCATCATTCGGAAGGTTAAAGTCTTGGGATTCAAGAAATGCCAACCATTCCTTAGTTTCTATTTTCTTTTTCGCTCGCAACTTTACTGTATACAGTATATGACAATAAACACTTGGAATTGAGTTTAATTTAAAAGTAGACACTCCATTCCATCCATTATCTGCACCGCTTATCACAGAAACATCGAGTTCAGTCTGAAACAAGATACAGGGATAATATATATAGCCAGAGTAGCTCACCGAAGTCGTTGTGTTCATAATAATGTGCAGCCGTGGTCCTCTTATATCCGTGAGTTTAGTAAATCCAGGAGAATAAAATATTTACAAATACAAAATAGTAAAAAAAATGTTTTCTGTATGCCGTCAGCCACGTGCTATACGCATTCATCTTTTTCGGCCAATTGCAGGCTTTGTTTTGCCGTTTAAGCCAATGTCAGCCTGTAAATGATAAAAAGGATCCGCCCCTTGACCTCCGAATAACTTTAGCCAATAGTGATCGATTCAACTGATGATTGACACGTCTTTTTTGGCCAATTGCAGGCTTTGTTTTGCTGTTCAAGCCAATGCCAGCCTGTAAATGATAAAAAGGATCCTCCCCTTGGCCTCCGAATAACTTTAGCCAATAGAAATCCATTCAAATGATGTTTGACACATTGGTTAACCAATGAAACGCCGGTAAATAAATCCCAGCATACACCGCGGACTACTTGGCGTTCGGGGGAAAATCTAGTCGGCGGCTGCAAGTTAGTTGCAAGACTTTGCGAATTAATTTTGTTCCATAAATAAGGCGCACTGTATTATAAGGCGCATGGTCAGCTTTTGAAAACAATAAAGGCTTTTAGGTGCGCCTTATAGTGCGGAAAATACGGTAATTTAAATGAATGCATACAAAGAAAGAAAGAAGGCTTTGCGGAAACACCATCCGATGATTTCCGGGATTCATGACAACAATCCAAATTCCACGATAGCAGATCGCATATTTAAATATTAAAATATTAAAAATGGATGCCCCGAGGTACAGCCGACTGGTGATATACCTTGAATAAAATAACACTGTAGCATGTGATACTATTACAAAATATCTTCCCCAGAAAACCCAAATCAATCTTCTCAAATTGGTATCTGCATACCTTTGAGATTGGTTTAGTTGAAAATTGAAAAACAAAAGGAAGCAGCAAGAAATGCTTGTGTCTGGAGGCTTGAAAAGAAGGACATAAGTCTAATTTCATTTGTTCGTAACGTATTGAAGGAGACAAATTCACGTAGCAGGAAGTTAATTTTACAGTCGTGACTGTAAAGCAACGTTTTTCTCTCCGATGTTGGTTCAAAGCTGTTCCGTGTTTTCGAGTTCACATTCATGCGGGAGATTGAATAATATCATCCTTCAGGGGTGACAAAATTGTTTGAGCTCAGTGAAAAGGTAGAAAAAAATGGAGAGAAAAAGAGAGAGGGATAAAGAAAGAGTGAGACAAAATGTAAAAGAGAAAGAAAAATAGAGGAAGAAAAGAAAGACAGGATATCGAGAGAGAGGAAAAGAGAGAATACATGAGTTAAAGAAAGTGAGAGAAAGAGAGGGAGAGAAAGGGTAAACAGAGAGAGCAAAGAAGAAAATAGAGAGAGAAAGAAAGAGAGGAATAAGGATAGGGAAAAAAAAGAAAAGTTTTCAGAAAAGATACACAGAGAAAGAAAAAGAGAAAGAGAGAAAGAGAGAAGCAGAAGAAGGGAGGGGAAATATAGAGACACATTGCTTTGGGAGTGTGCCTGTCTTTGACCGCATCAAGTGGACATCTTCTGTAGCTCAGTTTTATTTTTTTGCTTCGGTTACCTTTGTCTCGCGGACCGGATTAAATCTATTACAGGGCCTGTGTCATGTATTGCACGGTTGTCATGGCACCCAGCTGGCCCCGCCCCTTGACACCGGCTGAGACTCATTGAACTGATTGCTTGTGGAGACCATTGCTTTACCTTGTTGAAGACCTGTTCATGCCTGTTTGATCTGAGTAATACTCAGTTTGTAATTTTGATTGCCTTTAAACCTGTTTTGTTTTGTCTTTGATCCGTTTGTGTGTTGGACAACTTTTATTTCCTAATTAAAGTGACAGATCGTCTACGCATATGAGTTCCGACTTCCTGCTTCCCGGTCCATTTCACGACAGCTTGATCCAGCCTGCGAGCCACTTGTTTGACACTCTTTCTCTAATAGTGGTTGGAAATCAAAAATACACAACAGAATAAAACAGACAATTCAATTCTCTTTCATCTTTTATATTCCCCTTCAGTTCAAATGGGTAGCTTGAAATTCCCCGCTAAGTAAATTGGAGGAATAGCGCCATAGACATAGGATGCAGTTACGCTTTAAACCAGAGATGGCAATAACAAGTAAAATGTGGCAAATTGCTTTATGAGCCTATCCTATAAAATTGCACGTAGGACCAATTTGGAACCATAAAATACAACACAGAAATCAGGGAGTTGGATTTTATGCACGTAAAACAAACACAAGGTGATGTAATACAGGCAAAGTCACCCAAGCCATCCTTTCTGTCGGTTTCGCTCTGCTGGCTCAGGTGGCACACCTGGCCCCTGTGTCCAGCCTTCATCTTGTGTCCACTATGACCCACAGCTGTGCTATCTTCAAATACTCCCTCCTGCAAGATCTATTCTTCCTTTTCAGTCAATCTGCACCTTCCGATTGAGTTTTAGGGGGACCACATCTCATTTAATTGTGATTTCATATTTGTATTGCATATTTTGCCCATAGTAATGGGTGCCACGAAGGGAAACAAAAGTGGTAAACAATGACAACAATCATTAAGTCCAAGAAGGATATGATTGTGAAATGTGAAAATGGTGTACGAGTGTCTGCCATTGAGGTGCTGCTCGAAGGTACAGTAAAAGGTTTAAAATTATTCTATTTTTATCAATATTACCTGTGTATCAATCCTATTTTATTAACCCATTTAAATAGTTATCGTTTTTTAGGTACACATTTCATTAATATTTTAGGTACATATTTATTTTAGTATGTTCCCCCCCTTTTTTTTCTTTTTGTTGCATGTAGTATTGGCGGCACAACTGGGTTGTTAGCGTGCAACCCCACGGTGCAGAAGTTCAGGGTTTATATCCATCTACCGCAGCCTATCCGGGTGGAGTTTGCATGTTCTACCCGTGCTGGAGTGTGTTTCCCCCGGCCCTCCGGTTTCTTCCAACATTCCAAAAACATGCATATTAGGTCAAATGGGGCGACAGTGGCTCAGAAGGTAGAGCGCTCGTCTTGGGATCAAGAGATCGAAGTTCGAATCCCGGCTCCTGTCGAAGTGTCCTTGGGTAAGACACTGAACCCCTAATACCCCCAATAAGCAGGTTATCGCCTTACACGGCTGCACGGCTGCTATTGGGAAATGTGAAGCACACTGTAAAGCGCTTTGGGAAGTCTTGGCTTGAAAAGCGCTGTATAAATGCAGATCATTTCATTTTTTTTACCAGCTCGGTAGCCTAGATGGTAGGGCGCCAGCTACAAGACTGGGAGGATGCAGGTTCAAGCCTCGGCCAAGTCATACCTAAGACTTACAACTGGTACTCATTGCCTCCCTGCTTGGCGCTCGGCATTAAGGGTTGGAATTGGGAGGTTTGGTCACCTAATGACTCCCAACACAGCAGTTGGGTCTAAAATGGCGGCGCCCTGTTTGGCTGTGGCTGCATCGGCTCGC
The DNA here is from genome assembly GCF_059441175.1 of Urocampus carinirostris. Lineage (NCBI taxonomy): Eukaryota > Metazoa > Chordata > Actinopteri > Syngnathiformes > Syngnathidae > Urocampus > Urocampus carinirostris. The sequence continues at coordinate 44,401,207 of NC_142352.1, forward strand.
TACAGTTTAACTGTACGGGTCAGGTGTATCGACATTTTCGTTCTGTGTGCATGGTTACAAAGAATGACAATAAAGGTAAATTCTTCTTGTATTCTAAATGGCCTGTCCGAATTGTCCATAATTGTGAATCAGCGAGTGAGTTATCTCTGTGTGCCCTGCGACTGGCTGGCAACCAGTTCAGGGTGTCCCCTGCCTACTGCCTGAAGATGGCTGGGATGGGCTCCAGCACCCCCGCGACCCTACAGAGGATAAGCGGTGCAGATAATGAATGGATGGACATGTAGTATTGTATGCAAACATATATGCATTTTATGACTATATCCAAAAATTGTTTAAAATACTATTTAAAACAAATGAGTTATTCTCAGGGCAGCACAGCGGCGAAGTGGTTAGCACGTGTGCAGCACAGTTCTAAGGTCTTGGGAACCTCCTGTGTGGGTTCAAATCCAGCTACCTGAGTGTATGTTCTGCCCGTGCTTGCGTTGTTTCCTCCCACATTCCAAAAACATGCATTTCAGGTGGATTGGCCGGTCCAAGTTGTCCCTAGGTGTGAATGAGCGAGCGAGTTGTCTGTCCCTGTGTGCCCTGCTATTGGCTGGCAACCAGTTCAAGGTGTCCCCTGCCCACTGCCCGATGATTGCCGCGACCCTACTGTGGATAAGCGGTGCAGCTAATGAGAGAGAGAGTGAGAGAGTTATTCTCACACAGATTGTTGCTATCCTTCTGAAGTCGTATTTTCTATGTGGTGCCAAAATTCACTTTACAGGGGATTCGAGTGATTTATTATAGTTTCCTATAATCGGCTCACAGACCAACTTAAAATCCTTGAGGGAAAAAAGAAAAAAAAGGAAGTTGTTTTACAGCAGCCGCAAGGACTGCAGTCTCTTTATTGTAATTTTAACACCATGTAGGTTTTGTAGCTACGGGACATTGTTGACAAAACATGCACACAAGCTACAGAATATGTACTGGAAGCACGCAAGTGGAACAAGTGACTTGTGCATTTTCTTACATGCTCTGTTTGTTTTGCCCCTGTGGAATTTCCAAAACGAATAGCAAATAATCTCCATCAGTCATCCATGTTTTCATCCAGTGTATGCATATTTGTGAAATATGTCGCAGGATGGCTTCTTCTGCTTGTGATTAAATGCCAAATCTCAATTCATGGGCTTCAAGACTTCGTGCTTAGAAGGTCTTTCAAGAAAAAAAATAATAATCACAAGAAAATTGAGGGAATAAAAAAGAACGTAAAGGTGTTTTGAAAAACTTAATAACATTTACCCCCAACTGAAAAGCAAAGTGAAAGTAAATCAATAGACATAAAAATTGACTAATGCATGCAGCTTTGTTCAAACATAAAATGAGAATAATGAATCGCCCTTAAAAGAAATGCAAAATAAATTCCATTTACTTGTTCAAACAGCTTTAAATGTTCGTGGGCATATTAGATTTGTTAAAAAAAGGTGCTTTGGGGATACATACTATTGTCCTTCCTTTTGTAGAACAAATAAAGTGCTCCTTTTTTACTATTTTTATTATTTTACATTCAAAGTGGATGAATATGACAATATAAAGGACCAGGGCGGACTCACTCATATATAAGCAGTAGCAACAAAGTCAATTAGTACGACACATTAAGCAAAACACTCGAATAACACCAGCACTCTGTCCTTTTTAAAGAGGTCTGGCAGGATAATAAAATTACGCTTCATTCCTTACTTTATTGATTAATGATATTTGTCTGGCGGTGTGCAGAATTAATCAACTCTAGCTTGGTTAGCTTTACACCCAGTGACTGCTGTTTGTTTTATTAGACATCAGCCGCTGGCCCAGGGTTAGCTTTATGCAGAGAGAATCTTTTTTTTTACTCTGGGCTTGCGCTATTGCCTGGCTAGCCCAGTTAGCTTTAAGCATGTGTTATTTGTTTTGATATTAGCAGTAAACAGTTTTTAGTCCACTCACTGGACTGACACTTATTTCGTTCCTCACAACTTTAGCTGTCAACTGTATTATCAGAGAAAAGTTATTTTAGGATTTTTGAAACTCAAACTTCATTATTCAACATGGAGCAACTTGTTTGTTCATTGAAGTCTGTTTGCAATTGTTGATTTTAGAGTCAAGTCAAGTCAAGTCATTTTTATTTGTATAGCCCTAAATCACCAAGAGTTTCAAAGGGCTTCACAGATTATTACACTATATTACACAGACTAATTTTATGTTGCTAATTATAACACATATTACATTTTTATGAGGGAATATTGTATGTGGTTTATCCATCCAGCCATCCATCCATTATCTGCACCGCTTATCCTCAGTAGGGTCGCGAGGGTGCTGGAGCCTATCCTAGGTATCTTCGGGCAGTGGGCAGGGGACACCCTGAACTAGTTGCCAACCTGTCGCAGGGCACACAGAGACAAACAACTCACATGCTCATTTACACCTAGGGATTTGGACTGCCCAATTAACCTGACATGCATGATTTTGGAATGTGGGAGGAAACCGGAGTGCCCGGAGGAAATCCATGCGAGCACGGGGAATGTGGTTTATATATTTTGCATTTCGTTTCACTCAGTTTATTGTTTTTGTTTCATTTATTTGTTTTCTTTAGTCTTTATCTAATTGTCTGATTATTGATTGAATGAGTTAGAGATTTATTTATTACGACCACCCTGTCTTCTAGTTGAATGTTTTTCAACCTTTGTTGAGCCAGAGCACACTGGCTGAATGCTAAGAAATTAATTTCCATCACCACGTTCATGTTTCCTTTAAAGCTTAGATTATCGCGTTGCCTTAATTGACAGAAAAAGGTACAGTTTATGGTCAGATTTTTTTGTGAATAATATTTGGTTATTTTGGGGGATTTCACTATATTTTGACTTGTTTTTTAAGTCACAATAATTTTTTAACTTTGTTTTTCTAGAAAAAAATGACATCATTAATACTTAAAGGGATATTGTGTATTATTTGCCCCCCAGTGGTGACAAAAAACCTCAATGCATTAAAAAGATTAATGTCAATTTGAATAATAAGCCAAAATAAATCCATATAAACATGCATTTTTTTCTTTTTAACTACTTGTAATTCAAGCATTTTTTTCATTTATTTTACACAACATGAGGCTCACTTGAAAGGGAGTTGACACGATTGTCTGTATCCTGCTCCAATTGTACTTCTTTTTTTTTTTTTGAAGTGCAATCTTAAATTACTTTATCAAGGAAAATTCGTTATTTAATATAATTCCCTGGAGTACCTCATGGGACAATACCTAATACATAAAATGTTTTTTAAAAATGAAATCTGCTGCCAACTACTGATATGGATTAATGTTAGTTATTTAGCTAAAAACTGGAAGAAATTAAAAAAAGACTGTACAATGCCATGCTTTTCTGCTAAGACTGGGTCTCAAAACACACCTGGCATAATGGTTGAAAAACACTGGTCTAGCTTGTGATCCGCCTTGCTGCCTTGATTTTCTAACACTAGCCAAATTATTACATTGGGGAAATGAAATTAAAAGGTAAAACACAGAAAATTTGCACCTTGGATAGAAATCCCTTTCAAGCTTATTTTCCTCGGGGAAATTATGCCACCATTTCTTACCAATTGGGACACGGACGTGCAGAAAAAAAGGCGGCATTGAAGGAGTATAAGACACTTTGTCTTGTTTTCATTTTAAATTGCCTGGAATAATGATATGTTTGCTTTTGGTGTAGGATTTTAGCAAATACATTTCTTTAAAAAATGTGACTTATACTCCAGGTGTGACTTCTATGTGTTTTGGCATACTTAACTATGCATTTTTTTTGGATATTCCAATTTATACTCTGATGTGACTTATTGTCCAGAAAATCCAGTACTTTTATTTTCATTTCAAAAAGATTGTTCGAGGCCGAGGATTGGCTGGTGACCAGGCTGGGATGTACGTTGCCCCTGGGAAGGGGCAAATTAAAAGCAGTGCTAAAAATGGCCAGAGAGATAAGTTGTGACCCATGAAAAAGGACTTAGTCCATTTGGGAATGTACACAAATCTGTCCAGTGAGTAAAAACAGTGTTTCAATTAACGGCACAAAGAATGTTGCACGTTGCACAATGTTTCCTCCGTAGCGGGACAGTCCTGGCGCTGCCTTTGCACTTTTACGTAGCAGCACTTAACAAATGCTCAGGGGAAGTTCTGGCACTGGTCCACGTTGCTAAGCGACAATTTGAAACCCGTTATGAGAGAGGCAATTTATTTTTTACCAAAGGTATAAATATTTATACGTTTTAGTATTTGGCACCACAAGAGCAAAACAAGAATTAAGATTAAACTTGAAGAAAAGGGGCAATTTGTATTACAAATATGCAGTGTGATCATCACCTGATCTGCATTTATTTATCTATGAATTTCCACGGATTTTATTTAGAATTAATTAAAAATAACATGTGACCCAAATCCAAATAGAGCTTTTCATTATTACATCAGGGTACTATATTGCTGTTGCTATTAGGTTTGATGTCGATAATGATGATGATGTTACCAGCGTTTTCCCCCACTGATCTATTAATATTGCGTTTTCTCCCTAATGTCTGATTACAGATAGATAGGATCCCCCGTGTGCATTTTACGCTTCCCTCACGTTAGCGGGGGTCTCCCTACTTATTTTAAATGTCTCCATTCACACCTCTCCCGCTGCTCTCCTCTCGCTTTGGGGCCAAATTAATTGATGATTATCTTGTCTTTGCAGGAGGATGTAAATGTAAATTTGGTGAGCGATTGCTTTTCTTTTCATGTATCTCATTTAAGGTAGAGTGCAAAAGTATCTGCCCGCTTCCTTATTTATGTGATTTTTGCTTATTTATCACTTAAGAAGGTTTGCTGCATCATGACCTGTCCAACTTTCTGTGGTTGACGGAATAATTAAATCTGGTGTTTACCAGAAGAGCCTGAAATAGAATGTCCTGCCGTTAGTTGTTGCCCTGAAACTCAAGCACTTTTGGATCATGCTGCAGCACAACGATCCAAAACATATGAGCAAGTCCACCTTTGAAAGACTCAAATAAAATAAAATAAATGAGGGTTCCAGAGTGGTCAAGTCGAAGTCCGGATTTAAATCCCATTGAGATGCTGCGGTCTGACCTTAACCGGGCAATTCATGCTAGAAAACCTTCCAATATGGCCAATTTAAAACAAGAAGAGAGGGCTAGAATTCCTCCACAGCGTTGTGAAAGACTCATTGGTCATGGGTCTATCGTAAATTTCTGATTTCTGTTTTTGTTGCCGAAGGTGACCCAACTCGTGATGGATTCAGGGGCAATTACTTTTCATATTTTTTCTGCCTAAAAAGGAAAAAACATTTCCAAACTGCATTTTGTTCTTTCATGGGTTGTATTTGTGAGGGATAAACATGCAAAAAAGACAGAGGTCAGGAAAGGGGCGAACACATGTTCATGGCCCTGTATTCCCAAGCATAAATACTTTTCAATTAGAAACAGAACGTGTAGCTTTCCTCCCCAAAATGATACAAATATGTTGAGAAATATGTTCTCAAAGTTGACCCACCTGGTTTGTCTCCTGTAGAACTGTGACATCTTTAAAGGAACACAACATTTTCAAAACGGCGTGGGGTAGTTTCTTTCATTGCAGCGTGCATTTCTTGTTTGCCTTTGACTCCTTTTAGGTAGGCGATTGTGGCTTTTCAGTTCTGTTTTTTACCACGTGTGTCACAACTGGTGTCGTTTTGTTCGACTAGTGTACAGAGTGCCGAGGGCTTACCTGTTTTGTTTGCTCATGGTTGGCAGTCATCAGCTGCCCAACGTGTGTTGTTTGGCCGGCTAGCCCGGCGTTAGCATCGAAGCTGCTGTGTTCCTTGGTTTATCTATTCCCAGCTGGCTTTGTGTGTGTCGCTGTAGCTGGTGACGCTTTTCATTGTTAGTTCACGGTTAGCCATCATGCACACTGCGTGACTTCTGGTCGTCAAGGTTCGTGTTTTTTGATCAAGGCTGCGGCCACCTTCCGTTGATCGCTCCTGAATAAACCCCTGTTGGCTGCTCACCCTTTGATGTAACTCATCCACTTGTGAAAAAATGCCAAGGCATTCTCCACAAAAACTACTAATACCTTTCATAAAGCACTCGGAACATTTTTTTATCTTTCAGATAAAACAATATGGCGACCTGCTTGCTAGGGTGCTGTTTTTTCTCTCATGATGTCTTAGCTCAGGATGACAAATACAAGACTCCCTGCCTTCAAAATGAATTGTATCAGAAAATAATTGGAATATATTCACAGTAATGAAATATTTACATTTTTAATGCAAAAACCATGCACTATTTCCTCACATTATGCATGGTCAATTATATCGGAATAACTTTAAAACACCCGTTCTGTAATGTTCCTACCCCTAACACAATGTATTTTACTCTATTTCGAAGAGTGTTGTGTGAAGGGCAATTTCATTTGGTCTGCCTTCATATGATCTTGTTTTACTTTAGCCAAAATTGTGTTTAGTTGAGGAGCATAACTGTGACTGGAATACCAATGTAAAATTTAAATGAAATATTTTATTCACAGCACTAAATATATAAACGCAAGAGGATATTAGTATGGCACCCTCAAGTATAAATAGGAGTTTAGAAAAAAAAATGACCGACTGAAATAGCTGAGAGACCACTATATTTTCCTGATTGTGAACAACATATCCTCATATCCATCACTTGATCCACCAAGACTGGTATTTTTGTTCAAATGGTCAACTTTACTCCTTGTATCTAAAGTAATTATTACTATTATTGCACTACTTCAGCAGAAGCGCTGTTGACTGACACTCTAACATCGTTTTTTTTCCTAAATAAACTAAAATAATCATGGCAGGCGGATGCCATGTATTTAAAACCAATCATACTCTCCTCAATAGAGCTGCCCTCATCTGTGACTTTGAACGGGTTCCCCTTTACTAGCGATCCTGTCTTAAGTAACCAGTGACGTGCGGTGAGGTTCGTGTGTGATGAGGCACAGTCCGATTTAGAAATGATCTACATCTTATTTGTCATTTGATTGGCAGAGCAAGAAAGCAATACATAAACTCTGGCAGAGAAAATGCTTTTATTGTTTTGCTCTAACTTAAAAATTGAGTCTTTTTGCTGCTTGATTTGAATAAAAGCATCAGTAGGTAGATAATCCTCCATTAAAAAAAGTGCATGCAGTGAGATAAAAATTATGGATGGCTTGACTTGCTGTTTGCATGGTAATACCAATTAAATTATTATATTATATGGAGCTGAAAGTGTGCGACAAATCCTCATCCTTCGTTTTACTAACGCATCTGGAGACGCTGAGCACAGTAGTACAAATAAACATGACTTGACTTAACATGGCTAATAGGCTACATACTTTTGCTTCTTTTACATAGCAATTGATAGGGGATCCTCCAAAGTTGATTCAAAGAGATTTTTTTATTTATTAAAGCTCGTAGGTTACAAAATCAAAACTTAAAGGGTGTGGGTGTAGGAATCAAAGAAGACCAACACAATTGTCCAATAGTGACAATGATGTAACAGTCAAAGTAATGAACTACGGAGTGCAATAATAGTCAAATTAACAAACTGGCATCCTATGCAATCTAATTTACAGGTATCCAATATTAAAAACTCTATGTCGTCATCATATTGGTTTGGATGATATTATCTATTCACTTGGTTGATTGTTTATTTTTCATCTATGAACAATAATCCCCGAACTTGTCATTATTTTCTGGTTTAGACTCAATACAGATTCAGTAGGTCAGGCCATCCTTCATAGTAATTACTGTTCAGTATGCATGAAATTAATGGTCATTTTATATTTTCGTTTGTATTTGGAACTCATTATTCATAGATGAAGTCCTGTTATTCATGTCTGTGAGCCTCCAAAAGGTCAGAACAAGCCTTTGATTGCAAATAGGGACACTGATACCAGAACAGAAACACATAACAGAAAATAGGAACTGGTAGGCAACCGACTCACACCTTCGAGCAGTAATGAAAAGTACACATAAGTAAATGACAAGACAGCCTTGCATGTTCACTGTGTAAACACTCACAGCAGCTACGACTGATACTGGGAAGACCAAGCCGGGAGCAGCGAGCTGCGAGTCGCCCACACAGAGTCATTAACATGGGCAGATTTCCACATAAATCACCAGCAGAGCCTTGAAACGGTTACTTCTTCCACCCAAGAAAAATAGAACCTATTCAAAAAGAAATGCTGCCCTCTGAGCTGATGACTGACACCAAAGTCAAAGTGTCATGTAACGCAAGCGCGGGAGGATTGCAAATTTATTTTTGAAAATATTCAGTGATTCACAATATCCTTGTTTTGCAGAATATAGACAGGAAACACTATGTCTACTTTAGTAGCTAGAGGTGATCTAAATAACAGTGGTGGAATGATATTCACAAACCATCCATCATATATGAGGGAGTCAAGACACACCAACATACTCGGTCGTTATCTCTGTCCTGTTGTGTCGCATTTGCTGCTGGTTGTATCCTTCCTTACAGGTTTTTGTCGTCTTAGTTCAAGTACAAGATAAAAAACTGTTTTTTTTTTTTTACTCCTGTGTTCCATTGATTTTCACATTTTACCTTCTGCCAGTTTCCTCGTTCTCTCATAATGCATTTCCCCAACACTGCCATCTCAAAAGATCTTAACAAAAAGGAGTAGATCAAACTCTTATTTTGTACAGCAAACAGGCATCTTTTTAGGGATACTGTGCAATATTTGACCACTAGGTGCTGCTGTAACGTGTTGTGCAACTGAAACTAAGTGCTACGAAGCACAAGCCATAACACAAACTATGGAGACTCAACAGGAGGAGACCCTAAAGGGAAATATTTCCTTAGTAAATTTAGTGGAACCATGCTGCAAAGTGGCGTCCTATGACTGCGGTCATATGAAACAATAGAATTATCTCTAAGGACATTTAGGTAGTGGTGCAAAAACCTGAATACTAAACAGAAATAAGTTCCAATAATATTTTTTTATAAGATAATCATAGGTCGAGACAGTTTGCCTGAAGGGACAATGTGTATCATTTCACCACTAAATCTTGCTAGCTTGCGTAATGCAACCGGAAACAAGTGCTAAACAGCACAAGGAAGAATATCAACTTTGGAATCCAAAAGGGATCAAACCGCTCCATTTTTATTATTATTTTTTTATCTGCCTTTCGCAAAGTTGGCTACCTGTTGCAGCAAGATGGTAGATGATTGTGTCAGCTCTCTCCTGGTGAGCCTTGTGTTATGTTAAATAGATAAAAATAATCCATGACTTCAGAGTATTTAAATAAAAATGCACGTTTATATAATTGTTCATGAATTTTTGGTTTTTATTCAAATCAAATGTGTTTTTGTTTTGTTTTGTTTTTTAATTTTTTGCTTCCATTAGGAGGCACTAAATAATACAAGATGTCCATTTAAAAGTCAACTTTATTTATTAATTGTGTATATTTTGTTGTCCTTTCATTTTTTTAACTCGAATTTCTTCAACAAAAGTATGTAAAATAATACAATGGTAGATAATTTTGCTAATTTTATGAATTATTTTTAATTATTTGATGTAATTTAGGAATTATTCATATTACAATAATAAAATAGAATTGTCAAAATGTTCTACTATCTTCTATATATAACAATGACATAATACATATGTACATAAGCCACTCCAAAAACTGCTTTAAAAAGTCATTTTCAAAGCAAAATAATACTTAACATGAACACAATGATCTGCCAGTATTGATCAAATATTGTATAATATGATACAGATGCAACACACACAGACCATCTTGATTGAAAACGTTGAATATGCAGCACTATTACTACAGCATTAACTACAGGTGACAGCATTAACTGCAGGTCAGGCCAAATACCCCATTTCTGATAAAATGCACAACTCAGTTGGACCACTTTCCAAACTGCGTTAAAGAGCGATCTTACCTTCGTAGACAGCTTTGAACCCTTGTGCACTGACTGCGAAATCGGTGGTAAACCACAAGGCCAAAATGGATCCGGTGCTGACTATTGGAGAAGGCAGCAAAAATCCCGACAACCTATAAAACAAACAGGAAAAAGATTACAATCGAGTCTCGACCCAGGAAAAATAAATAAAAAAAATATCTTGTGAAGACCAGTGCAAAGTACCGGTAGTAGTTTTACTGTCATTTGGGACAATTTCTAGCTGAACAAAACATTTTTAATGAAAACAATATTTACTATGCTTCTGCAACCAAGTTTGCGAATATGGTTTTTATTGTTGTTTTTTGTTTTTATTTTAATGCATAAGGATATTTGCTAAAAGTTTCGACTCCACACATTTTGACTAGCTCAGGTCCTTCTGGGAGCGCAACCCCCACCCTAAAGATAAATAAATGGATTACTGTACTTGTATATTTGATTACATTTCTGATTTTTTGGGGTTTAACTATCACAACTATTATTCTGATGAAAGTTATAGCAGAAGTATTTTTTTTCTTTTTATACGTAAAAATGTTTTTAGATTGAATTGTTACACTATTAGCACTTGTTAAAATTTGTTATATTTGTATTTTGTTACTGTCAGGCACCAGGAGTGGAGACAGAACCCAATTGCGTTCGTTTCTTAGTTTTATTTGAGAAAGAAACGAAGGCTGGCACCCACGATCGATTGATCGTTAGTTGCAGGGAGCAGGTGACCCGGGATGCGAAAGTGGCACTTCTCTGGCGAGCGATAGCGGTGTCAAAGACGGGAAAACAGGTCGGGTTGTCGGGGCGCAGGAGCAGGGACAAGACGAAGCCGGGAAACATACAAGAGCCAAAAAACAGGGAGTCAGGGTCAGAAGGCTTGCCTTAGCGGGAGCTGAAGGTTCGATCGGACGCCAGTAACAGGGAGCCCGGGGGTTTGAAAAGTGGCAAGGAGCCAATCAGCGACCAAAGCTGTTGGTGCCACTGGGGCAGCCGCAGGTGCCCCGAATCAGTAATCATGACAGTTACATTGTTGCTTTTTTGTCTGTTTGACTCTATTGTATTTTGCTCTCACTTGTAAAATAAAGATTATTATTATATCTCATACTGTTGAAGTTTGTGTTGTAATCATTTAGTGTAAGTTGAAATATTTTGAGACAATTTTTGAACATTGTTTATCGTTTATAATCTAGGGTAGAAACGTTACCACTAGTAGCCAGAAATCACTGGGTGGAAAGAACAGAAATTAAACTGCCTTCGTTACATTAAGCTTCCCTGTGCTGACAAACGTGGGTAACTTGGGCAAACCACACAGTGGATACCAATATTTCGATTGGCCATTTTACGCCCGTAAAAAGGGCCTGGTAGCCCCGAGGACCACACATTTGGACATTGTGATAATTTCAATTGAAAACCAGTCATAATTCGTTTTTTTACAGGGTGACCTTCCAAAAAGTTGCTGCGATAGTTAAGACCCCTGAAGTAGAAACCTTATTTATTGAATACTTTATTATACATTGAAACCAAAGAACAAACCCAATGTTCATGCTCAAGCATTTGTTTAACAAATGATAGTACTCTACATGATAAACTTTTTTTTTTTTTTTTTTTACAAATAACTTCTGGACTGTCAAATAATACATTGTAAATAATCTTGCTGATTGCATTGCACAAAAGGGTGAAAATGATGTCAGGACACACAATTTTTATTTTAGTTGATGTTTTGTCGCCGCCATGTGGAGGTTATGGATAACTGTGTATACCTTCTCTTAGACAGGGGCCGGCAACTCAAAAGAGCTTGAAAGAGCCACGTTGGATTAAAAAAAAAAAAGAAAAGAAAAACCTAAATATGTCTTGAAAAGCCTTACTCGGAACAAGTATAACTATATTCGTTTGAAAACATTAAGCATGTTTGTGTCATGTTGTTTTAGAGAAACCTTACATTTTCCCATTATCAAACATAATCAAACAAGCATCAGAAGCTGCTTGCAGTTCCAGAGCGAGTTTAGCATTCTGAGAGGTCCGTTGTTGTTGGCTATAAAAAGCATCTTCCTCTACCTTTTTGCCCCTTACCGGTACTTTTGTAGGTTCAGAACGTTCTGTTGACATTATGGTTTTTAAAGGAACTCGAAATTGAAAAAGATTTGCGTGTATGTAATGTAGGTTTGCAAAGCTGTCTAACTTATATGTACAACTCAGAACTCAACATCATTGACACACAGCCAGACGAGAGAGAGGGTTAACATTTAGCTAATCTGAATACAGAACACAAGGTGTGATGAAAATCCGTAAAGTAGCAAAACCACGATAAGTAAGCAGCAAGGGAATACTTTCCAAAATATAGTGTAACATTAATTTTAATATTTGAAAAATATTACCACAAATAATTAACACACTCAGCGTCATTTCATTATTAAGGGTAGTTTTATCTTCTTCTTTTTTTCAGAAATGTGTATTTAACTGGGAATTCCTCACAAGAATCAGAATCCATTCAATGACATCTAGTGGTCAGATAGTACACACTAATTGGATTTAGAAAAAAAATATTTAGGTAAGTAAATCATTTCAATTGCAATACTAAGTTAATATAAAATAACTCATGAAAATAATGGGAAAAAATTACCTCGATTCTTTGATACTTGCTGGAATTATTTAAATAGCCAGAAAAAAGTTATTGTGTTGGAAGCAACAAGATGGCATGCGAAGCCTAAAATGCTGAATTAAGGCAATGAGAGAAATGTTTTATTAAGTGGAATAAAAATCAAAACGTAATACCAAAATGAATTAGATTTTGGTTTGTTCATATAAACAAGGTACGAGCAAGGTCAGCTCACAAACACAAATCCAAGCAACATATATAGAAGGTGCATTGACAGTTTCCTGAGATACCCGTAATGGCATTATTCAGATCGGCAGTTAAATCATTAGACTGAATCAGTCTTACTCATTGCAGGGCTCACGAGCCGCAGGCGGCTCCTCCATATTTAACTGGCAACTCGACTGGAACTTCGAACCGCATGACCACAAGTAATACAATTTATTTGCAGTACCGTATGTGCAAAGCATGACTGTGTGTACGCACCTGCAAATCTGCGAAATATCACCCAGTTATGAGGCACTTCCAGAATTTGGTATGTCAAATTACTTCTGCTGATCCACGGTAAATTGCAATCATTGCTACTATTCCTCTAAGTAGTGACTGTGCGACTGACATTGACGACACAATTGACATAAATTAGTTTCCCTTTAAAGATGAGTGTAAGTGTTTAAAAGGAGGTGTGAATAAGCCCTCTAATTATAAAAGCATTATAAACATCCAGTATAAATGATTATGCCAAAATCTTCCAGAATGAGTATATCAAGCTAAATACATCGTTCTGATTAGGTGACTGCTCTTTAAGGCAAAGAGATTGATTTGTGCTTGTGTGACAGTCGCCTGGCACAAGGGCAGCACTGATAGTATCAAATTACATTGCATTAAATTAGGAGTGTAAATTGAGACGCATAAATATCTCCCTTTAAAATATGAATCAAATTAATTTCTGGCAGGAATGATAGAAAATGGATAATTGTGTAAATGTACTTACCACAATCAATAAAAGGCAAGTAATTCAAAATGATACATAATGCAGCACATATGAACTGAAGTCACATTTTGAAGCAGCCCACTTAAAAAATGACCGCTAAATAATCCTTAGCATCTCCCAAGGCAGACTACAACTATTCTCCAGCTACTTCATTTTTATGGCTAACAAAGATTTTATAAAGATTTATAAAGATAACAAAGATATGCCATTCAAATACAGGTGTTGAAGAAGTAAATGGTGAAATTACACACATGAGCTTGGAAAATTTTGTTGGTTTTGTTTCTACTAAATAAAGAAGTAGCAAGTGTGGTAATTGCGATATTATAAACAGTATTAAATATTAACAACGACTAGCGTATATACTCGCACGGGTAGAACAATACAATATAATACCAATCAGAAGGTCGGTTTCTATGTGCATTTAACAAAATTAACAAAAGTGCGCCATCCAGATTGTGGTAGAGGAACCACATGTCATTTTATTGTGATACAGTATGTTGTATTGCCTGGTTTGCCCATAATAAAAACAACCACAACAACCATCAAGTCAAAAAAAAGACATGATTCCAAAAGATGAAAATGGTGAATAAGTGCCTGACATCAAAGCCATGTTTAGAGGTACGGTAAATGTTTTTATTACTGTTTTAATTAACCTCTGTCGGCTACACACGTAAAGAACGGATTACAGTTTTAGGTACTTGTTTCATTAGTATTTTGGGTGTGTATTCCTGCTATTTTAAAGCAGTTTTAGGGACTCCGCTTATATGGAATGTAGGCTTGTATGCGAGAATATAGGGTAAGTGGAATTAGTGTACTGGAAAATGCAAACAACTACATCCGACTTCTTTCTTAACATGAAAAAATGTTAAATCAACATGAACATGCAAATGAAAAACTGTTACAATACATACAATATTAATTAGTCATGGAATGACATGTGTGACCATTATAAATCAATCAGAACGGATAACCAAGATAACCCCTGAAAAAGTAAGTGCAGGGACAAAGGGTAACAACACAAGTCATCAATCCAAAAGTAACATTGAAGCCATTAAAAAAAAGACAGTGGAAAGAAAAAAACACACAAGAAAGGAAGTATTTGGCCTCACAGCAAGGACAAAAGGGACGGGCAAGGAAAGTAATGGAGCTCGTGGAAAGCAACAAACAAAAAGATGAATGAAATCAAAATAAAGTGAGGGGGAAAAGTCACAAAGGTCACAGAGTCAGGGAGAATAAAATGTGAGGAGACAGGACGGACAGAATGTTACAAAATAAAAAAACATTGATCAAGTTCCAATACAAAATTGAACTAACAAAAAAGGAATTATGTTTTGCTTCTTGCTATATGACAGTAGAACAATGGTACAACGTTAGGTGACCTTTGTATTCATAAGAGCAAGGTATTTTACTCTGCAGGAGTCTGCATTCATTTTGGGTAAACTAATTAACACAATTATTTTAATAGCTGTCATCCTACTGCAAGTTGATTGCGCTATTCAAGTCAGCTTTTCATATTTTTTGAAGAGTTATTTAAACTTTTATCCTAATATCGAAGTTACAGCAGGAGTCAACTCTTATATTTTTTTATTGTGCTCCTATTTGTCCTAATGTTGTATTTTGAGGGATATTGCATTATAGGTGGATGTGTTAGAACATCAAATTGGCTTGTTTTCATCAATCTCATTCATTTACAATTGACAGGAAGTGGCAAAACAACTGTACCCAGGTTGTCAAAAACAGGTATGTTTCAAAGTCAATGAACGACAAACATGATTGTGAATAAATGTGTTTGTTTAAAAATGGTCCTTTGTCATCTTGATTCTAAAATGTAGGGAAAGTTACTAATGTAGGATGAAGGACAGAGCATAATACGGAAAAAACATAGCTAAATATTTTGAGTTGACATTCTTTTACTGTTCTGGACCACCTCGAAACAGAATGTCTGGATCCAGTCCCAGAGCAAAACTGAGTTTGACATCCCTGTTCTACATTATAAAAACAAGCATACATTTGCATCTCCATGCTGATAATGTATCTGGTGGAAAGCTAGCGTTGTCTTCTTCCATCGTAAATGAGTGCCCTCTTCTTATCCGCTAAAAGGTAGGGAAAGCCTTTATAAAATGTCGATGCATCGATATACGGTCCTAAAATGTGACATACGCATATGATTTCAGAAATGTTCATTTGCGCATGTTGTACTATTTGTTCTTGGTGTCACTTTAGCACCAGTAAACTAGAATACTTTTCGTCACGCATCGCAAGTTTCATCATTTACTATGCCGAAAACCAGCATACTTTTCTTGACAGTAAGCGAGCACTGTCTTTTTCTATGCCAAAGATGTTTTTTGTCCGTGAAAACCAACATAATGTTCTTTGTCATTGTCATGAAGTGTGTCCTAGTATTCAACATACAAACAAAGAAACAACTGTCACTCGGGTAATTAACAGTAAACTTTTTTATACAGATGTTCCACCTTGGCTGTGCCATTTCTCTCTCTCACCTATTCTTAGTTTGTTGCTCTAAACCCTTACTTGTAATCAGGAAATTCCATTGATCCAACCACTGTTTGACATCAATTCTCGATTAAGTGGGCTCGCTTAAAATATGGGACTGATGATCATGTTGGTCAGTTGTGCAGTCAGCAATCTATCTCGTGCAAGGAGACGTGATAGTTTGCAATGTGATCTGATAGCTTGTTGTTTGTTCTTCCCCTATCCATGCTTCTTGCCAAGCTTCACCAAATCTCATATTTAAGAATACCTACAAATAATCTTGGATCACTTTTACACACATATTACTCCATTTTTAATGTATTGATTTTTATTTCAAGCTAAATGGTGGCTTGTGACTCACATTAGAAACCATGCCTATAATATATAGGCATATTTGATGTTCTGCTGGATTTAAATACCGTAAATTTCGGACTATAAGCCGCTACGTTTTTCCTAAACGTTCAACCTTGCGGCTTATTCAGTGATGCGGCCAATTCATGTAATTTTTCTAACGGCCGCCAGAGGCGCTCGAGTACAAAAGGTAAGATTTATACCGGTGGAATATATGTGCCGAGGAAGACTGCAACTTCTTGGCTTGTGCATAAATTAAATTAGCGTAAGCATACCCTCATCATGCAAAATGCAAAAAGAAAGGCACATGACGCAGCTTTCAAGCTAAAAGCAATCGAGCAGTCCGATAAAGAAGGAAACAGAGCACAGAATCAGGAGTGGATGACAGTTCCAGCAACAGTGACAGTGCGAGTGAGGCTGCGGGAGCGTGGGACGACGTCTATATGACAAAGTTTCTTTCCGACACTGAGGAAGACGACTTTGATGGCTTCAGTTCTAAGGAGGAAGATGAGGACGGTTTACCGTGATTTTTACAAGTACGGTATGTTTTTTTACCAGAACCGTTTACTGTGTTGCGAGCGTGTTGCTAGCGTTTTGCTACCATTAACTGCCCTGTCACAGGCACCGCTTGGGATGAAAGTTATATTATTATTATTAAAGCTTTGAAAACTCTCGGTGTACCGTCTTTGTTTGTAAATATGTGTAACCTATGTATAATATGTATTCGCTACTGTATATTTTTGTAATGTATTTATTTGTATTTATTTTAGAATGAAAAAGGAGGGGCGGAACAAACGGGGGGTGACGGGAAGTGGGGACCGGTAAAGACCTTTTTGTGGACGCGGCGGACAATAGTGGATATATATTTTTCCCACCCTTACCTCTGGAAATATACACGTTTTTGGATTACTTTCAACGGGACCCGGACTCTGCAGGTCTGCATCAAACCTTAAGTACTGGTATAATTTTCCGTTCATTTTGCCGGCTGGGATTTTTGGACTGTGTACTTTAATGAAGGACATTTAGTTTCAATCGCGGGACTTATAGTCGGGTTTGGGTTAATTTTGTGTTTGTGTTACATTTTTAATGAGGGCGCATGCGGCTTATATACAGGTGCGGCTTGTGTAAGTAAAAAATCGGTTTTCCTCTTAAAATGTAGTGAGTGCGGCTTATAATCAGGTGCGCTCTATAGTCCGGAATATACGGTAGTTTGCAAGTTTAAGATCTGTGAACTGTAAACACACACTTAATCAAATATAAGAAAATATATCATTACATACTGTAATGTGGTAAGAAATTAAAGCTTACAGTGTACGTACGCTACCCCGGCCCAAAAAAAATGATTTTGCCGTTTTTATAGTCTTTTAAAATTAAATGCAGTGCCCTATTGTTAGTTAGTGCACACAACTCAGAGAAGGGTCAAAACATCTAAGGGAGTTTTTTTTTCCTTGTTCATGAGGGTTTGAAAATGACCAGTTCTGGTTCCAACTTTACAGTTTTTCAAGATGACTGAAAAAAAGAGGGGGCAGCATTTGCGTCATCTTTTTTCATCAACATTTTCTTTAAAATATGTTTTAAAAATGTGAGTTTTTGTGTACATTGTAGCACAGACTGGTATCACAGAGAATGCAGATTTGAACAGAGCCATTAGTAGTTATATACAAATGTGTTATTTAACAGAATTTAAATACCGCAGACCGTCATCAGCTTTGTTTTTCATCTAAATGTAAAGCAATGATATCGCAAATAATTAAGCAAAGTGAAGGTTTCCCGTGAACAAATTGACAGTGAGGTGAGGGTGCGCTTCAAAATAGACTTTCCCATTTTGGAATCAATGGTGCTTTAACAGTTGAGAGAGAATAAGTGAGTCGAGGAGTTCATTCGAGTTGTTACCTGAAAAAAAAAAAAGAAAAGTGCGGCTGCATCTGGCCACTGGCGAGCGCTTGCCTTTTCACTTGATCATTGATTCCGGGCATAACCAGTAGACAAATGCAAAAGTGCACTGTGTGTCAAAAATATCGAGTTTGAGATGATATGCACATCGGGGTTTTAAAAACGCTTTTAAAAGTTACTCACTCTACACCTAGAAAACCTTAAAGTTTTTATTTTATATTAATTTTGTCTGATTAAATCCCAACAGAAGCGATAAATATTTATATATATATATATATTTATAGTACCCAAGGAGTGGTCAACACAGCTTACCTCATAAATACACTTAAGACAGTCTATCAATGTATCTCTGTCAAAACAAAATTAGTTAAGTAAGTATAAAGCCATTGAGCTTTGAGCTTTGTGAAAACCTCACATTAAAAAAAATAGAGACCCCACAACTAATCCAAATAAATCATAACCAAAAACATTACCGATTATGTTTGGGTGTAGAAAAGGCTTATACTATTTTAATTATGGATTGTAATAAAGAGAGACCAAAGGGACACCTTCCAAAACAGAATTATAAAAGGCACATGGAATTAAAACTACTAAGAGATAGGGTTGCGTCAAAAGAAACAAAATGAAAATGTTCAAAACACACTTTTGATAGAAAATCAATCTGGTATCAGTGATAAAATTAATTCATTACTTCATAAATAGTAATTGCTGCAGTAGCAATTGTAATTATGCATTTCAAGTTTTATGTATCATAGTTTCCGTTCTATAAAGCGCATCAAATTGTAAGGCACACAAATCCTGTTTTTAGGTGAAACCTATAGTCCATAAAATACAGTTTATTTGATCTGAAGCAAAATACAACATCTTTTGCATGGATTGATGGAATGAAATCCCATCAAAATTTGTTATTGCTGTTTCTCTAAACTCCATAATTTTGGTCAACCCACATTTGTTATTTTCAAAAATTATTGTCCAATCAATTAATACTAAATTCACAATACGTTGTCAAAAAAATACTGGTCTCAGAAAAAAATAATCAAAAAATGATGATTAAAATGTATGATCAACGTAATGCATGTTTTATATAAAATTATGAGCCAAACTTGACTCTCCGTTTTAAAACAAAAGAGAAGCAAATAGAAGCATACATATTGGATTTATTTTTTTCTGGTAATCAAATAAGCAACAACATGATTATTTGATTGATAAATATTGGTGCAGGAAAAAAAATCAGTTTTTTTGGGACCTACAGTATTTGACATCAACTTGCATTTAAAGACCAGCAGATTCTAAACGACTATTAAATAATTATTTAAATATTCTGGTGTTAATTGAACCTCTAACGCATACATTCTTTAGCAAACGTATAACTTATTGTGTACTGAGCTGTTTTGTTTTTTTTCTTTTCTTTTTTATATATAAAGCCACCATACCCCTCACCTCTTAACCCCCAACTGAAAATTATCTAAACTGAGGTGAAAATACAAACTGATGCCAAGTAAAAGGTTGTGGGCTCCTTGGGTTTATCTGCGCATCGGTATAGCACAGTGGTCAGCAACCTGCGACTCAGTACCGACCAGCTCCCTGGCACTATTCTTAAAATCTTTACAAATTGAATAAGAAGAGGAGGGGGATACATCCCCCCACCCTTGACTGGTATTGGGTTGTAAGAACGAAGCAATAACATTAATATATTCTGCCATGATAATTTATCTGCAATGCAAAACTACGGAGTTACTCTCCTCGGCTTGTTTCTTTCTTGATTCTGTTATATTTTTAAATATGTACACTATGCTTGGCTGTGTTGTTGTAACACGGCCAGAAGCAGCGGGCTTTTGTGCCCTATTATGCGGTGCGCCCTGTGTAGCGTTAAATACAGAAATAAAACCAGAAACGGAGACAGCGTCTTTTAATACAATGCGCCATATGGCCGTACAATACATTTTTAAAGAGACCCTTCCAGTCCTAACAATGACGCACCAAGAGACTACTCTGTTGTAGAACACCAGCTCAAGTTTAACCTTATCACACTATTAATTTATTAGGCTATTTTACATTGTATGGATACATTGAATATATGCAGTAAAGAGATTTAATTATGATGTCACTTTTATTTTGAGAAACTATATTAACATATTCATAATGCACCAATAGACAAGTTCTCTATTTTATCTTTATTCTAAATTCCCTTTTAAGATGACATGTACATTGTACAAAATATGACTTATAGTCCAGAAAAGACGGTACTTTGTTGCGTGTGTACGCTATGTGTGCTCCTGATCTCTTTTGAACCTATCTTGTCTCAGTGATTGAAATTTTGATAGACACAATTTGTGTCTCAGCAAAACTGAGTTTGGTTGTGGTTTATTTAAGTATTAATGACAAAGTAAAACACACAGATAAAACAACAATTTAAAAAGCAGCTTGTGCAAAACAGTTTGGTACCCACAACCTTTCACCGGTAATGTATAACATAGCAGTCAAAATGATCTTCCTCTGTTTCTGACGAGGACATATTCGCTAAATCTCCATTCAAAGGTAAACTTTATTCACTTTCAGTGTCACTTTCTGAAAACTCGAACAACCGTCCAGGCAGACAGGTTAGCAAGGTCGACAATCATTTTTTAAAATTATAATCCCCTGGAAGTTTCAGCGCCAGTGTAGTCCTGATCCGGACGGAAAAATGACACTGTTTTTTTCAATCGAAGGTACCAAGACGATAACATTTTTAAACTGCAAGATACGCTAAGGCGTCTCAGTGCTACTGCAAACAAATCATTGCATGTGACGTCACGTGTCCTCTTCTGCTTGTGGGAAACTTTTGGCGTTGACACGGGAGAAGGCATAAAAGTCACAGGAGATCACATAGATGTCACATTCAGTTGGAAATGTGAACGATCTCACAAAAACATCAGATTTCATCCAAGTCTCAAACATGTAACTTTCCAGCCTCAGCGGCGTGCACCTAACCCTAAGGCCACTGAGCTGGTCTCCATCTGCAGTACAATAGAACGTGCCACACAATTTGAAGAAAATGTGAGACTTTTATGTGTGACTTATGGTTGTAAAAATAAAGTAATCCGATACATTTAGTTGATTATAGTTACCTGTTGAAAAACAAAATCAATAACTTAATCGGAATTCTATAAAAGTAATGACTCTTATTTTTTTATTTCCGGTAAATCAATTCACATAATATTTTTATATGAAAGTACAAGAGGGCGCTCGATGCCTGTGTTAAACTTTGACCGTCATGTAGAAACTGAAGGAGGAAGTGGCTTTTAGTCCATCTCCTCTGTAAGAGGATTTGTTTACTATTAAAAATAACACAGAGCATAACAATTTTGTTTGATTTAGTGATTTAGAGTGAAGCTGATACTGTAGTTTGGTAAGAATGGCCTTTGTGCCAGGGTATTCTAAATAACTCTTGATATGCCCCGTCATTACTGACATTATCATTTGATGTCCGTTTAATGCACAGGTGTCAAACAGGTGGCCCGCGGGCCAGATCAGGCCCGCTAAGGGATTGAATCCGGCCTGCGAAACAACACTCAGAGAAGCGCAAGAGAAAAACAAGCTGCAGGTTGAAATATATCAACTTGATGTTGCCGAAGCGAGGTGCCTCGAACAAAGACACTGTACTTGTATTTCTTTTTTTCTCTCTCTCTCTCTCTCTCTCTCTCCCTTCTTTTCCATCCCTTTTCTCCTACTCTCTGTCTCTTTCATTATCTGTGTCTCTCTTTTTCTCTTCCTTTGTTGCTTTTTGTCTCTTTCTCTCTCTGTGTCTTTTTAACTTCTTTTGCTCTAACTCCCCTTTTTTCCTGTTCTCTCTCTTATCTTTCTCTCTTCCTACCCTTTGCGCTTTCTTTTCTCTTTTCTCTCCTTCTGTCTTTCTATTTCTCTTTGGATTTATTTCTTCCTCTCCCTTCCTTTTCCCCCTCTCTCATGACTTTTTATCTTTTGTTTCTCACGCTCTCTCCCTCTCTCTCTTTTTCTTTCTTTGTCCAGCCCTCTCTCCTTTTCCCTTCCTCTTTCTCTTATTTCTTTATCTCTATTTTTCTTTCTCTTTAATATACTAGTCCGGCCCCCGACAGAATGTTTGTTCTATCGTGTGGCCCTCAAGTTGAAATGAGTTTGACACCCCTGATTTAATGGGTGGGTGTATCCCTTAACCACTAGGGTCGTAGGAGCACCATATTCTGTTGTGTCTCTGGGGAAAGTACAGCCTGGTGGCGCCCATTCCTCTCTAGGCCAAAAAATGTTTCCTCCCGGTCTGTACACTATTTCAGCCTGTTCTCTAAGTTCCCTTTCAAGATGACATGTACATTGTACAAAATATGACTTATAGTCCAGAAAAGACGGTACTTTGTTGCGTGTGTACGCTATGTGTGCTCCTGATCTCTTTGAAAATATTCATTGGTCCAAATGAGTCCACGAACACTTGCAGAGTGACTGTGTTTGTTTTAACGTGTCATTCTGAAAATGTGGTCAATTTTTAAGCTCTGTCTGAGGCAGCTAGTAATTCATCAGCGACCTACCACGGTGTAAATGGATGGACAAAATGTGCCTGTTTGAGACAACTGACTTAGACATAACGAGTAAGAAACAGCAGTCAGCAAATAATAAAAAACAAAACAAAAAAAAACTTGAAAGACTTTTAAAGCATTACCCAATTAAGCAGTGAACTAGATTAAACAGTAGATAAAAAAGTTCAACTGGCGGGGATTCACGTACCAACCTTTAATCTGTATTGAGGGTAATATAAATCCTTGGCAACACTACTGTTCTTTTGGGATGTTTTAAGACCAGCTGGGCAAGACCACAATTGAGTCTTAGGTACAGAAGAAATGCTTCTCCTTTTTATCATTTCTGTTTGCTGAAAGGGAATGACGTGCAACCAGTAAAGGTGAAAAATAATAAATCATAATTAATGGTGGATGGATTAGAAGTTTCCAGGGCTCAAATGCCATCACCAAGTACTGAGACAATAGCTCATGTGAAATGGCAAATGTGCTGTTCCAATGTTAGAAATAAAAGTAACAATAAAGTATCGATGAAAAAAGGCTCATTGGCCCTGTTTTTATTGGAGGCTACAATTTCAGAGGTAGACTTTTAATGCAGACAACAAAGAGTTGACCAGACTTGCCTTAAGCAAATTTCAATTTGAATTTCACAACAAAGGTATCTGAAATGCTTCACCATATAACAGCATGTATCATTTGAAGAAAGATTACATATTTTTATGCCTCGGGAAGCGTGCGCCAGCGAGTGAAATATATAACATAGGGAGTGGGAAAAGTACATAAGATCACAAGCAGATCTGCTTCAAGGTTGTGAGAAGTAAAGTGTCATACACACTCGACGTTTATGAAAGGAGCTTTAGAAGCATGCGATTCCCTGGTGGCCTTAACAAACACAACAGCGCAGGGCACTTATATGTAAAAATGACTGAGTAACCGAAATATAGTAAAATACATGTGCATCATGTCCAAATTTTACCTTTTATAAAGGCTAGGAAATAGTTTTAATTCCATTAGTGAGGTAGTCAAGTGCCCTGTTTTTAAATTTCAATTAAAATGTAAGCACCCTTAACTAATAGCCTACGAGTAAAGTCAAACTGGTGTTGATTTTTAATGCATTTTGTTTTCGAATATGATCCAATCTCAAGATGAATCCTTTTTTTTAGACATGTTTATGTGTTCAACGGTCATTATTTAAGTATAATTTTATTTTATATAACAATTGACCAAGGTTTGAAGCATTTCATATCAAAGTCTTAGTCCGTGGGCCAAATCCAGCCCATGAGAAAGGTTTTTTTTTTTTCAGCTCTGAGATTGCCTTGAAATATTATTGTCTCATACACCAGAAATCCTTGTGTATTTGTTTTCAATGTACTTTTTTTTACTGTGGTTTTGGAAATGATAGAAAGTTGCTAAAGTTTTTTTTTTTATGAAGTGGTTTTAGACCATTTTGCCAAATTATTAAATAAAGGCAACTGATAATGCCTGAAAAATAAGGACTTATTTAATGAATTGTTTATGTAACATATACAAGCCCCACATTATGCAATGCATATCGTACAATGTAATACTAGAACTTTCAGAAAAACAACACCGGTGCACAGGCATTTGGATTTTATTTCAATTAAGGGATATCAGGGTACTGCTCTTCTATTTATTGTTATTGATACATTCTAGTACTTAAAAAAAAACAGGTGAGCCGTTACTGGTTACTGCTGCAACTCTGAGAAACCATGATATCATTGTCAGTAGACTGTGATTTACGCAATGAGTTGAAATGATTTATAATCCCCAAAAGAAACAATAAGAGCACTGCGTTTTGATGAAAAGTGGAGCAGAAAACACATTAGAGTCAAAAATACTTAGGAGCTCAAACAGCAATAAAAAGTATAAGAGCACGTTTTAGTTGAATATTACTAAACAAAGACCAGGGTTGCTTTTATGTTCTTGACAAGAGAATAATCTTAAATGCTCTGAAGGGATTTGTGACCTGTTGTGAATTTAAAATCAAAGACGACTGCCCATATATTAAATCTCATACCGATTCGACGAGGTTTTGTCATAGTGTGTGCAACCATCCACCAGAACTGTATTTAGCTAATAATGAATAGATATGGCGGTACTTCAAGGGCAATCGACCTACGGATATGTTTCAATTGTATTTAATTTTTTCACAAGAACATATACATTTCGGAGGGGGCGGGGTGTGGCTCGTCATTTACAGCCTGTGTTATGCCGAGAAATGCATCCTTGCCGAGATTTGCACCCCCTCGCTACTATAACCACTTTTACCTCATTTTATCTCACTTTTATATCACTTTTCGGGAATGTAATGGCGAACATATAACAAAAACCACTTTGTCTTGCATTTGTTGGGAATGTAATACAACTTAAACCATTCCGTCTTTGTATTTGTTGGGAATGTAATCGAACGGTAATGCACACCGTATAAAAATCACTTTTGAGCAGGTAACATGTTTATTTTGCCTTTTTCTAATGAAATCGCTCGTATTGAAACTGTTATGCACTGTACGATAAATTTCAGCATAATAAGCTTTATGGTAGAGTGCATAACAGTTCTCAAAAGTGATTTATATACGGTGTGCATTACCGTTCAATTGCATTCACAACAAATACAAAGACGGAATGGTTTAAGTTGTATTACATTCCCAACAAATGCAAGACGAAGTGGTTTTGGATATATGTTCGCCATTACATTCCCGAAAAGTGATATAAATGTGAGCTAAAACGAGGTAAAACCGGTTATAGTAGCTAGGGGATGCAAATCTCGGCAGAGATGTATTTCTCGGCATAACACCTGCAGCATTTTCTTTTTTCTTTTTTTTTCAGATTCAGGCCCAAAGTATATACTAAATAATGAAATCAAAAAACAACTGTATAACTTTTTTAAATTAAAAAAAATATATATTTTACAATTTTAGAAGAATAGAATAGAATTTACTTTTATTGTTATTCTTTGTAACCATGCACACAGAACGAAATGTCAATACACCTGACCCGTACAGTTTAACTGTAGCGGGCCAATGCAGCCGCAGCCAAACAGGGCGCTGCCATTTTAGACCCAACTGCTGTGTTGGGAGTCAGTAGGTGACCAAACCCCCCAATTCCAACCCTTAATGCCGAGCGCCAAGCAGGGAGGCAATGAGCACCAATGACTCGGCCGAGGCTTGAACCAGCGACTACCCAGTCTCGGAGCGGGCGCCCTACCATCTAGGCTACCCAGCTTACCCTATACACTTTGGAAAATAACATTCTTATAATGAAGAATTCTAAACAAATCTTGACAAAAAAAAGTTTGGATATCTCTTCCTTGAATGGATTTTGTTGTATGAAAATACTGCACCTGGAAACCAGGCATGATTCAATGATGGTAGTAGATGTAGATCACCGATTTATGAAACCAGCTAATAACAACTTAGATTTTTCTTTTGTGCATTTGAGTTTCAGCAGCTCAGCTTTTCCCATGAGCACAAATACCAAAAACTGACATAACCCCATCTTTGAGTATCCAATAATGAGTGGGCAAAAATTCAAATGCCCTCTAAAAATGTACATGTTGATATCTAACCAAGGTGTGAACAAGGTCCTGTCTGTGCAAGACACCGGTTAACTAAAATAAATGAATAGAAAATAAATTGAGCTTGGCCAAAAGTCTGACACTGGCTTTTTTCCATAGCCTAATGCGTGTGGGGCACGAACAAAGCTGAGAATGTTAGCGATGGACATGTGCCAGGAGCAGAGACTCTTGCCAAAATATCTCAGTTTAAATTAACAAATATCCAAACAAGACTACAAGTAACTAAAAGATCAGGGAAACTAATGTTAGTTTGGCCAATCACCAATAACTCTTGGAAATGATGGCAAGTTGTGTAAAGAAAATATTTGAGGAAAATAGAGAAATGAGCCATTTAATATTGTTTTGGTCATTTTAGTTTTTCCCATTGACAATGTGCAGGTGTCAATTATTCACTGACTGTACTCATATATGGGTGTCAGGGTTAACTCTCCTGATACTGTCACAACCCGTAGTAGAAGTCCACAAAAACCCCATTGATTTTGTGTATTCTTTAAAAAGATATCTTACATGGCAGCCAATAAAAGACAGCCTTCATTTTAGTTGTCTGTCATCCCAGTTATTCGCTCAATCTGAGCGAAAGCAACATCCATCAAAGTGTGTATATCAAAATAACCTTCACACAAGTATCCACACAAATAAAATGTTTGAAACACATTGTAAAATGTCTCAAACCCTGACCATGAAAAATACTCTTCAGGTACGTTCCCCATGCAGTTGTTAAACTTGAAAGCTTCCAAAAATGCAATTTCAACCATATGAGCCCAGAGGTGGGTAGTAGCAAGTTACATTTATTCTGTTACATTTACCTGAGTAGGTTTTGGGACATTTTGTACTTCTAGGAGGAGTTTTTTTTTTTTAAATCACTACACTTTTTACTTTCATTTGAGTAGATTTGAGAAGCAAAAACTATACTCTTAGCCACATTAGACTTTGCCATCTAGTGGTGATATACTGGTACTTCACTTAATCTTTCTGCTTTACAAAACAATACCCTTAAAAATACTAATACACTTCCCCTAACAGTCAAATACGGATTAAACAACATAAAAATCCCAAAACATAACATTTTTACTAGTCAGCAACCCTTGTTGCGCCACATAGACTACATTGAACCTGTTGAATCCAATCCACATGAGTACACAATTGTCTGTCTCTGCTAAGGCATATTTATATTGTTAATGACCTGGTTTTATTTTATTTAAATTTGACCAGTGACCGAAGCAACCCCCAGGGAAACCAGTGAGCAGGGTTCGGGGTTTTTTTTTGTGCCGTATACATAGTGTATATTGACCTTTTGCTGACACGAGACCTAACCTTGTGACGGCACCATGATGGAAAGCAGTCAACCGTGGTAAATAGTAGGTGAGGCGAGTACACAGTAGACAACAATAACAAAAACAGCTATACTATTCAACACCATTGGAAATGATTGGACAAACGAATATTGTGCAGCTCTCCGATGAGGTGACACACCCTGACGGAAAGCATAAAGGGCACTATTAAGAGAAACTGAGGATAGCATTATCAATGTTAACTACCAAACCTATATAGTCCTCTTTCACACTTATTCACATATCCAAGCAAATTGGCAAGTCTGCCTTACTTCAGTCTACACCATCTGCAACACTGTATTCTAAACGGTTCACTTATGAGCTTGTTGATAATATTTACATCTAAACGTTTGTCTCCTGTATTATCCATCGACAATTTGACAGTTCATTTCGGCATAATAAGCTTTATGGTAGAGCACATAACAGTTTTGGAAGATTACTTTTTGTAACTACTTGTTAATCGCAAAAAGAGCCGCTCATTTACGTAGTAAGAAATGGCAACAGTAGGACATAACATTAGCACTAGCTAACTTATTATATTGAGTGCCTATGACGTGACTCGGACCTATTTAACATGTAATTACTCTCTCATATAGGGCACACAGAGACGGACAACTCACTCGCTGATTCACACCTGGGGACCGGCCAATTAACCTATATTTTTGAGATGTGGGAGGAGACCGGAGTGCCCGGAAAAAAACCCACGCATACGCGGGGAAAACATGCAAACTCCACACAGGGTGTTCGATCTTATGACCTCAGAACTGTGCCGCACACGCGCCAACCACTGCGCCGCCATGCTGTCCAGATGAGATGAGATGAGACTCTAGCCACCTCCCACTAGGGGGATATGGCTGGGGTATATATATAAAAAAGTCATTACCCGGTTGCTGTGTATATATATATATATATATATATATATATATATATATATATATATATATATATATATATATATATATATATTTGTTGTTCCTTTAATTTAGTTATTTTTTATTTGTTTTTATATATAAAGCCATTCACTACTTATGCTGCTTTGTGGTCCACCAGGCGCAAAATTGGCAAAAACTGCAAAGAGCTACAAATCTGTTGGAGGCAGGGGCAGCTGTGCAATGTTCTGTTTTTCATTACATTTAAATGAATCACATCAAAATGTGCAGCCATGACCCAAAGTGATCCAGTTAATTAATTCAGTACAAATTAATAAGGCCTACATTTCAAAACCCTGGATAATCATTTGGCAAAAGTCAATATGCATGCAACGGTGCAGCACATGTGGAAGAATGCCGACAATGTAAACACAAGTTGAATGGGCTGCAAAAGGAGAACAAACAAACTTTGAAACTACGAAACAAACTTTGGATGTATTGTTTAGTGAAGACAAATTAAAACCTAGTTCCAGATAAAACACAGAAGTTGTTTGCCACACAAATGTTTTCGTCATGTAATCATTTTAAAAGCCGGATATTTGTTAAAAATGTGAGATTGTCACACTATCAGGGTCATCCAATGGTTAGGATATTTTGGCCGTTTGACTTTCACACTTAAGCTAATTGTCAGATAAAGAGAGCTTTCCACACATTGAACTGTCGTAAGTAGGGGAGCGTCTGTACTTTAAAATTCCGATGTGTGTGTGTGTGTGTGTGTGTGTGTGTGTGTGTGTGTGTGTGTGTGTGTGTGTGTGTGTGTGTGTGTGTGCATTAAAAATTCTGATGCAATATTATGTGTTTGGTGATTATAGGCAATATATGTACTGAAAGTTAAAGGTAGCGTTTAAAATATGTTTGATTAATAAAGACACTAAAACTGTGTGAAAGATGAATACATTTTGTGATGTCCCATGTGTACAGCTGTACGGTTCTAAGATAATAAACAGTTATGTATGAAGAAGGATGAAAGCAAATATTTAAATTACTTGAATACACTTCACCTCTAAAACAAGACTGAGGATCTAGTTCTAAAAGTACACATTCATAACTGAAATAAGAAATACATTTATGTTCTGTTGGCAGATGATTTTACTCATTTAAAGATTATTTGTTTTGTTTACACAGGGGTGGGCAAACTTTTTGAGTTAAATATGTTTAATTAAGGGCAGCATGGCGGGGCAGTGGTTAGCGCGTGTGGTGCACAGTTCTGAGGTCATGAGATCAAACCTTCCTGCATGGAGTTTGCATGTTCTCCCCATGGGTTGTGTAGGTTTCCTCCGGGCACTTCGGCTTCCTCCCACATTCCAAAAACATGCAAGTCAGGTCAATTGGTCAGTCCAAATTGTCCCTAGGTGTGAATGAGCGAGTGACTTGTCTGTCCCTGTGTGCCCAGCGACTGGCTGGCAAGCGGTTGAGGGTGTCCCCTGCCCACTGCCCGAAGACAGCTGGGATGGGCTCCAGCACCCCCGCAACCTTACTGAAGATAAGCAGTGCAGGTAATGGATGGATGGATATATGTCTTATTTATTTTTCAGTTGATAGCCGGTCATCATATCTAATTTTGTTGTAACCTATCTTTAGTGGCAACATGTACGTTTATCTGCATTGATAGTGTTTAGAATTAACAATCAATCTATTTTGTTTCAGAATAAGTCACACAGTAATACACTTTGAATTTCAATGACAGTTCAAATGAATGACAAGAAGGTTCATTAAATAAGCAAAAAAAAAAAAAAACACAATTCCAATGTTTTCCAGTTCAGGGGATCTCAAATGCATGGGTGGAGAAGCACCTTTTCCGTTACTGGCTCCATCTCGTGTTAAAACTGAGAACTGCAACAGAGTTGAGCTCAAGCGCCATGTGCGGGCCGTATTCAACTATATTTTCAGAATTTGCTGTGGGCCAATAAAAACTAACCCGCATGCCGCAGTTGGCCCACGGGCCGCATTTTGGACATCCCTGGTTTACAATATTTTATTTTTAATATGTTTCCAATTTTACAATATTTCACCCCATTCCACCAAAGCATTTGACATTTGTAAGAATTAAGCAATGAGGAATAAATACAATAACTTCTAATGTAAAATATTTATATAGCTAAAGTAAGATCAACAATCAAAAAAGCAAGAGAATCTATGCCAAAAGAATAAGAACGTTTTATTTGAAATACATATAGTTTGTATTTATTTTTTAACCTCCAAAGTTTTACAGGAGTTGATGCAGTATGTTGTTTCTAAAAAAACACATCACATCCATCACAATATTTGACTTATTTCAAGGATTTAACATATGTTTTAAGTTTAATGACGACCGCAATGAAACTTATAATAATAATAAAAATAAAAAATAAAAAAAATAAAATATATATATATATACTAACAATTTTCTTCTTGTTTACTTTACATTTCTGGTTGTCATCATCAATCTTCATGTATGAATTTGCTCTTCATTTTGTATTATGTATCTGTTGAAAATATGTGTTTGTGTGAGTCTCTGTATTCATATGTCATACCACAATGCAAAGCATATAATCCAGCACTATGGGAAATATCAGCAGAGGAATGGCTGTGCTAAAGTAGGGCACCACGCACACAAACAGACAGCAACACACAAACGTGCACACACCAGGCTACTGTTGGGGGGAAAGCATTATTTGACAAACCGTTCAAATGAATTATCTTTGGTTCTGAGAGTGCGCAAGGGAGGAAGGAGGATTAGAAGGACAAAATGAGCATCAGGAGAAGCCCCTTCCCACTATGTTGTGTCTTCAAGCCAATCCCACCCTTGCACTTTGGTCTGTGCCCTTGTCAGGTGCAGCATAAAATCCCATGACACGTGTCCTCTTCATGCAGGTAACCGTCCTTCTACTTTTGTGTGTGTGTGCCATATGTGTGTGACTGAGTGAGTTTGGCTTCATCCGTTTGGTTTTCTGACAAGGTGTGAACACTAAGAGCATTTCAAGTCAAATGCATAGCCCCGAGGGCTGTAAGGCAAGGGCACCTTTGCACATTCCACTCACATGTGTGGCAGGTAGGTGGGTAGGTAGGTAGGTTGGTAGGTAGATAGCTAGGGAGGTAGGTAGGTAGGTAGGGAGCAGAGATGGGTAGTGACATAGTAACGTTACTCCGTTACATTTACTTGAGTAAGTTTTGGGAAATGTTGTACTTCTAGGAGTATTTTTGAACCCCTATATTTTTAGTTAAGCTGTCCCTTCCACGAAAGCATGCGCATGTCTGTCTCCGCTAAGGCGCATTCCTTTTGACACAGAACCATGCTTAACCAATCAAACGTAGCAGCCTCGTCACGTGACGATATTCAACTTCAGCGGGGGGGAAAGTTGTATACAGATGAACCAGAAAATGTCACTTAGCAATACAGACTATGAAAACACAGAAAAGGAGACACACCACTGGCATCACATCAAAAGCATGTTCCCCTTATAACCCACACCAGCTACAATATGCAATGTCTCTTTTGTTCGAGTACATAGGCCATCTTGTTTTTCTGCTTGCAGAGCCTGTTAAGATAAGCATCGGGGCTTTAAATAAGATTAATCTATTTATTCAATTCACACTATTTTGATTTTATTTTGTATTAAATCACTTAAATTGATGTTGATTATTTTAATCTACATTTAAATTGCTTGTATTTTTGTGGATTGTATAGGCTTTGATAATATGATGATCTGATTGGTTGCTTTAAATAAATCAATAAATACGACATTGCTATAGTTACTCAGTACTTGAGTAAAACAGTCAGGTACACATGTAGAAAATGAACATCAGACAGACAGACAGACAGACACATTGACACACACACACACACACACACACACACACACACACACACACACACACACACACACACACACACACACACACACACACTCAAACAGACACACAGATTAATCCATGGAGATAACTTTAGAATGAGAAATATATAAATATCAGAGAGAGAAAAAAGAGCAAAAGAGAGTGAGAGAGAGACAAAGAGATGGGGGAGTGATGGAGATAGAGACCTCGTGAAAAGGGAAGAGAAAATAAGATCAGAAAATAGATTGAGAACTACAGTGGAAATATGGAGATTGAGAACGATCAAAAGAGAAAGATATCAGTAGTGATGTAAAAAAGATAAAATTCACGGAGATAGTCAAAAGAGATTAAGAGATCCAGAGATAAAAAAGACAGCTCAGAAGAGATTGATTGAGAGTTATAGTGGAAAGATGGAGATCGAGAAAGATCAACAGAAAAAGAATGAAAGAAAAAGATGAAACAAGATTGAGTTGAGTTGCATGGATTGAAAGTGGTTAATATAAAGTTTTATGGAGATCCAGATAAAGGTCAAATGTAATGGAGATTGATAGAAACCAAAAGAAAGACAAAATGAGAAAGAGCAAAATAAAGACAAGACAGTGTTCGTGAAAAGATGAGATCAAGGAAGATATTGATTGAGATTGAAAGTGTTAGTGATAGTGATTCATAGCAATATACATAGATCCAGGTAAAATGTGATAAGGATCAAAAGAGAGAGTGACAGACAGATAAACGTATAAAAATCAAGAGAGAGAGAGAGAGAGAGGGAGACAGATATATAGAGAGAGCAAAGAAAAACAAAACTGCGAGAGAGCAATGGAGCGATATAGGCTGGGAGTGTTGTAGATTAAAGATTGATAGAGATTGAGACACAAATGTTGGTCAAATATAATGGAAAGAGAAAGAGAGAAAGAGGGAGTGTTAGGGTGAGGGAGAGGGAGAGAGAGAGAGAGAAATTGAGAGAGAGAGAGTGAGAGAGAGACAGAGAGAGGGATTGAGAGAGAGAGAGAAAGAGAGAGAGAGAGAGAGAGAGAGAGAGAGAGATACAGAGAGAGACAGAGAGAGAGAGACAGAGGGATAGGGCAGGGGGGTTGATGGAGATAGATACCAGGAGTGATGTAGAGATAAGAAAGAAAGATCAGATAAGAGAACTACAGTGGAAAGAAGGAGATTGAGAAAGATCAACAGAGAACAATATCAGAAGAGATTTAAAAAAAGATAAAGATTTAGAAATGGTGAGAGAAAAATCACGGATATAGAAGTCGAGATTAAGAGATTTAGAGATTGAAAAAAAAACGCTCAGATGAGATAGGTTGAGAGTTATTGTGGAAAGATGGAGATCGAGAAAGATACATGGAAAAAGATTAAAAGAAAAAGATCAAAACAGAAAGGTATTGTGAGTGGGGAAAGATAGCAATTGAAAAGAGAGAGAGAAGGTAATTTAGCAATAAGAATTGATTTTTTTAGCAATTTTTAAAAATAGAGACACATAGCTTTTCGGATGTCAAAATAACTCCTCAATCTACTTGTGAAGGTTTGGCATCTGTGTTTTGGAATGGAAATGTAAGGTGTTGAGTGAGACCTAATAGAGAGCCAGCAGAGACCTCCAGGGTGCACCCTCTTGGGCCATCAATCTTGAGAAATAGGAACTTCTAATTTGGAAGAACAAGTTTGATGAAGCCAGGGAAGAATCACACAATTACTCCTGAGCTTTATCTTCAAGTAATAGCATGTGAAAGGAATTAAAAGCACTTGAGAAGTCCAAAACTATATGAATCCTCAATTGACTCCAGCTCATCCAGATAAGAACACGAGACATCCTAATTCAGTCTACTACCCTCGCAATACCTGAAGAGCTGTGCTGTGGTCTCAGGTGGAAGAGGATCAGTTGCTCCAGGCCCTTCATAATGTGTAAACTGCCACTGTGTTGTAGTCATTGAGCTCTGCTGGGTGCCTATTATTAGGTGCCTGCATTGGACCTGTTCTTTCCACGGCACCGTTATGCTTCCTATCAGCAAGCTCTGGTAGTTTTAAAATATGCTATTTCATATGACATCATGAGAGACATCAGCATACTGTTTGACACACTATCTATTGACTGTCTCGTGGAAAGTTCACTGTATGGTTTTTAACCATGCACTTTAGTCCTTAATAGGCCAAAGGGGACAAATGGATAAATTGGCCTAATAGTATGGGATACTGAAAATTAGGTCTCTAGAGTCCCAGCCCACCCGCAAGTTGTGAGTAGTCAAAATGATGCCTGTGACACTAGAGTCGCACCGAGTTACTCCAGTTATGCCTTGGCAGGAAGCTAAGAAAAGACACGCCAATTTTTCTTTTCTTGCAAGCAATGCAGACTACACAGACAAACTATGTCAGCAGTGGGAAGCTGTGACCAAGTCGTTAAAAACTGTGTCTACCAAAGCAGGAATCCAATTTTCCAACCAGGGCCTTGGTGCCCTTGAGCAAGACTTCGGAACTGTAAATAAAAAACAAGTCACCCCTTGCTCCAGTGAGTAAGTGTTATAAACACTACTGTGACTGCAAATTGTAATCATATTTTTTGCATTTTTTGTTAAAAAAATCATTTATTATTTAGTTGTTTTGAACTAGTTCTCAGAATCAACACTGGCTGGATACATAGAAAGTAATGTATCTTGTTGTATATAATTAGAAACAGAACGTGTTTGCAGTAGAAGAGGATAATGTTTTTGTTCAGGTGGACGTTAATTTCTGTTATATCATATTTATTTTCAAAAGCTACTTTTCAGTGCATTAAAAGTCAGACGTTTTAATTTACTAATAGTGCAGAATATATAGTATATATTTTTTTAACTGTACGTTTTCTCGCATCATACTTGAATCGTTTCAACCATTAGAATGTTTCAGTTGTGGAATCCAAAAGCTTTGAAGGTTTTATAGGCTACAAGGACATGCCTTTTCTTTCATGGGAAGGTCGGGTTTGTTAACAATAAACAAGCGAAATGTGCTCCATCTGCAAAATTCGAATAATACCAACACCCGGCATCTTTGTCTGTATTGTACTACACTTGGCATCGTGACAAAACAAATGTACATGCTCACTCAGCAGTTGAGAGATTATCTATACCCTAATTCATGTTGGTAACAACTGCAATTAGTTTTGCTTTTTACAGGGTATCCTAAACATGTCTGGAAAGATTATTGACTGACAAAATATATAATTGCACAAAGGCTGATGTGCATAAAGATGAATGATACAGATGGTGTCTTTGACGCCTGAAAACACATTAAACTAAAAGGAATTTTAGTGGCACAGATTTTAGAAGCTGATAACACAAGTCCAATGTCATTTGAATGTAATTGGATAGTAAAATATTTACCATCATCGTAGACGACTTAATGCATGACTTGTAAAATTGTGAAAAATGCTGCTTTTCACTGGTTATGTATTTCGTTTCAAATTTAAGAATCTGTTAAAAAAAGAATTAACACTGTAATTCAATGCTGGGTGTTTGACAATTGTTGACATATTTGTTGTACTCAACAAAAGATAAAAACTGATCCAATACTTCCCTGTGAGCACAGAAAACGAAACTCCTTCACATCACTGTACAAGAATCTTATTGCTATATTTGTATCGTGCACTGAACACAATTGTTCAGTAGTTCTTAGCTCCATCCTATGCTTTGTTTTCCGTTTCCACTTCAAACTTACCAACCACACTCTACTGAACAAATTGTATGAAATTATAATACAATGGCGAGACAATGTCTGTGGAAAACACACAAACCAATGTTCATCTCGCACACTCACAAGGATTTGCAATGTCAAATATTGAACGGGTTTAATATTAATGAGTGTAGGCCCAAATGTTTTTCATGCGCACAGGACTGGAAAGAAGTGGTTTTGCATTGTGATTTGAGAAGCAAACTTTGCATGTTGTACCTAATGGAATATAATTGAAAGCAAAACTGCGACAGTCTGTGAGCGGTAGTGAGGATATTGCTTCAAAGGCACTGGAAGATTTAGAGGTGTAGAAGCATTCCAGATTGAAATGCAAGCTAACCACCATAACATGTTGTTGCAACACTGAGTTGCCCTCCATGGAACTCTTGGGAAGAAAACTAATACTCAAAAGACAAGAAATATTAACTAACAAGACCTTTGGCAAGCTTTGTAAATAATATTGTTTTTATGGTCAATGAAAACAACATCATGAACATTGTTTACAACTAAATTAGGTGTGACACTTCAGGGTAAAAAAGAAACAAAGCCTTAAAGATGAATATAAGATAAAAATAATGTTATGATGGAACAGGAAAATATTTAAAAGTTGGAGCTTGGGTGCTTGACTAAATTGTAAGTGTATCAGAACAATGGTGCAATGAAAAACTAGTGAATTGACATTTGTATATATGCTGTATATCTTGATTCCAAAATGAGCTAATATATTTTTTTTTTTCACTGTTCTGTGCATTTGTTTAGGGTTGATGGCTTTAGGGCCCGGTCACACAGCCTTTCACGGGCGTATCAAGGCTGAATCACGGCCAATCACGGCGATACAGACGAGATACAGCGGTGCTTTACACGCGGCAAGAAATTCACGCGTGGCTGGCCGCGCGAAAATTTTTGCGCTGCTCAAAACTTTAGACCACGGGTAACCGCGGGCGGCACACGTGGTAATGACGCGGTACAGATGCGGAACGACGTGCTACGGCCGCGGCCAGGGCGTGGTTGCACGCGGGTAGGACGCGAATTTTTAGCGGGTAAACGCGGGTGGAGCACGGTCTTAGCACGTTTGTTCTGCGCTTGCATCGCGGTGTTATCACGTGCATTAGCGTGTGTACCGCGTGTGACGGTCAAACGCCTTTCTCCGCGTATATACAGCGCGATTTGCCGAGCACACGTCAGTTGTGCTCGAGACGTCAAGGGGTGAACATGGATCCCCGTCACCGTAGTGACCTCGTCTTAATCCATTTTTATTTCTTGACATTTCTTTTTATTTCATTACAAGATAATAAAATCAAAATGAAAAACTATTACAATAATAACATAATGGCTTCTTCTTCGGTGCCATACTTTGAAATATTTATCTTCACGGGACTGTCTTGAGCGGTTATGATTTCTACAGCCCGGCTCGGCAGCTTTTATACCCGTGGTCCACACGCGGAAAGGACGTGGAACTGACGCGATGAGGAAGCGGAACAGTCGCCGGCGTCTGTCTTGCGGGCATACCACGGATAAACAGCGGGTTAGCCAATTTTGCGCATTTTCTACCGCGGGCAACCACGGGCAAAAAAAAAATCGCCAAATTTTACCCGCGATACAGACGCAAACGGCTGTGTGACCGGGCCCTTAGGGAAGGAATATGAACCTGTTAGTCCTTCTTTTAATGGACCTGTAGCACTTAGGTCAAAGAGGTGAAGGCTGGGTTAAGAAGAGTCCTGTATAATTTTGTTGGCTTTGCTGTGGTTTTGCAAGCCAGTAATGTCTTCTAGACTGGGCAGAGAGCAACCAATGATTTCCTGGGCATACTATCTCTGTAAGGTTTGTACGTCTGACAGCTGGTACGTTTATCATATGTTTGTAAATAAGTTGATAATTAGCTATACAACTCCGTATTAGACCAACACCAGGTCCAACTTCACGGTATTGGTTCAGTATATTTTCACTGACACTGAAACAAAAATATTGTCAAAAAAGAGGATTTTTTTTTTTTTCAAGAAAAACAATAATGATTCAAAAAAACCTTGATCCATCTAATAACAATACTACCTAAAATGACAAACATGTTATGTCAATCAGGCAATACTGTATTCATTTATATACAAGTGACAAAGTTGTGGGTTTATAAAGTAGGTGGAACTTTTCTGTGTTTTATTTTTTGTTTTCTTCAAGACTGGCTGTCGTGGAAAGGACAACCAACCTCCAATTAGATGAGGAAAGCGTTTGGTTTTGCTTCCATCTCCTCAACCATTTTATTCTGAGTGAACATTGGTTTCATCCAAGAGTTGGTAAGGATTTAACCAGGGAATTAAAGAACTGAATCTCTGCTCAACTTGGCCTTGACTGAAGAGGGTAAACGGCAGCCTCTGAGTATACGAATTTGCTGCCACTCATGGAGGAAACGGCAGCTGTGTTTTGAAAAAAAAAAAAAAAAAAAAGGATTACTTTGTGCAAATGTGGCTAAAGATGGTTTGAGTGAGTGGAATCCTTGACTGTGAACGGGATGATAATAAATCCAAAACACCTTGCAATTTGTCACACTCTAATTCAGTTTGGACTAAAAAATATATGGCATAATCCATCACTTAAACCAAGGGTGGACATTAGGGGTGGGCGATACTTGTAATTTTGGCATCGATTTGATCCAAGTAAATCAATGTTACTACCTATCAATATTGACTCAAAAACTGATACTTTTTGTTTGAAAATGACACGTTACGTTATGAAAATAAAGACAAAATGAATATAATATAAATCATATAACACTTTTTAAAAAATGATAAATGGACAATGTAATTTTGAAAAATAATTGGAGGAAAACAATTTTAGGTAGTCGTTTGCAGTCAAACTAAAGTTTTTATAGTTTAACCATGTTGTATAGTTTATTAAGCAGAAATGAAACTTTCTCTTTCACATGGCAGAGACAATATAATCCGTTTTAGTTTGCATTGAGAGTACATTAATAACCTGATATTGTTTGAAACACACAAACAGTTCACTTTCCAAATTTTAAATGAATTCTGTGATGTCTTGTGTCCAAGTCCAAGTTTTAGTTGTTCAAAGTGAGTAATGCCAAACCTCTTGACAATATTTATATTTACTAGGCTACATTATAACAATATAGTGATGGTCTGGGTATTCTGAATACCAATGAACTGCAAAATACAAAAAAGACAATCAATCATATTGACTATAGGTTCCTGAACGCATCACTAGTGCACAACTGCGCTGCCTTCACAAAATTGCAGGCTCACCCCAATTTAACGCAACGAGGCAAAATCTATAAAAATGAAATTAAAAAAAACATTCCAAAGGATGAAAATTGTCTGATAAAGGAAGGTTGTATTTTCTATTCATTTATTTTTTGCAGTGATGTTTCTTTAATTGTATCCTCACCTGATATTTGCACGTGATCTTTCTACCACTATTACTGCTCCCTCATATTGTTCTGATTTATTTTCCACCTATGTTTATTTTTGTCCCGTTTAATTTCGGGTTCCAGTTTTGTTTTAGTCTATTTTGGTCCTGTTTATTATTTTCTCCACTTTTCGACCCCGTCTAGTTTCTCCTGTTAACTATCGATATCCTGATTTGTTGTCAATCCTGTAAATCCATTCCTGTCCGGTATCGACCCTATCTGTCCGATATCAACTCGGGCAATTGGAATCGGTCTCGTCTGTCTCTGGTTTCCTGTCCTTCCACGCAAGACCGGCATACTAACGTGCATGACTTCCCATTTACCGTAAAATAAAAGGCTTGTGTGAGAACCTCACGCGATTGGGTCCTGTTTCTGTTCTGGTTCATGACACCCTACACAAATATTTGGTTTTGAAATGCCAATTGAATATTCTGTGGCAAAGCTTTTGCAGTAAAATTCCCAGAATTACATTATCAAAAATAACCTCTACTACTAACTCTGAGAAGTGTTTTTGATCAAAGTTTAATAATATTACCTAATCGATATAACTTTATGGTAACAGAGTGTGTGTAAGAGACCTTGTTCTTCAGGACGTGACTTTGGTCTGAAGCGCCATTTAAAGATTGCACATAAGTATCTGATGTATTGCCTAGGGGAGTCGGAACAGTTCCTTGAATGTGACATGTGCAGTCAAGTGATTGCATTAACACTTAAGTGGCAGCTGTAAATGTCTGAGGGTTTGGGCCAGAAGAAGTTTCAGAATGCCATCTTTTCAATTTGCCAACACCCAATTTCCATTTGCTCTCGATAGTAAAGTAAAACATCACGCATACTTCTCTGTTTTTAAGATAACACACAACACTTAACTACAGGTAACACACGTCATTCCTTCCATCCGGTCGTCCTTTACCGTACATCACAAAAGTGAGTGTACCCCTCACATTTCTGCAAATATTTCATCATAATATTTAATTGTACAACACTGACAATACTTTTTATTGTGTAAAAGTGATCTGTGTAACATTTAAATAGCATTGTACATTTATTTTTCCCCTCAAAACAAAAAATACAAAAACTCAAAATATGAAAATAGCAATTAGTTGCTGACCCCTAGTACCCCTCGAGTGAAAGTTCTTGAAATTCAATATTTTGTGTGGCCACCATGATTTTGAGAAAACACTTTAATCCTCCTGGCTATGGATTTCACCAGAGCCTTACAAATTGCCACGCAAATGCTCTTCCAATCCTCCATGACAACATGACTGAGCTGGGGGATATTCAAAATCTTCTGCTTCTCCACCTTCCGCTTGAGGATGCCTCAAAGATGTTCAATTAGATTTAGATCTGGAGACATGGTTGACCAGTCCATCCCATTCGACTCTTAGCCCCTTGAATAAATTCTAGTTCATCTTAAAAGTGTATTTCGGTTCATTGTCAGGCTGGAACGTTGCCCTGCAACCCAGTTTCTGGAGAAGGGGATTATTCTTTGCTCCAGTATTGCACAGTACATGCTTATGTTGATTTCAACTTAATGAAATGCAACTCCTAATTCAGTTGGAGCCCCAAACCATGACATTCCCAACACCATGCTTGGCTTTAGACATGACCCAAACATGTTTGTACTCCTAACCCGGTTGCCGCCACACATGCTTCACACCATCCATGCCAAATCAATTCATCTTTGTCTCATCAGACCAGATATTTCTAGTAAGCCATGGCCTTTGTGTGCATACTTTTTTTCATTGTGTCAGGGCAATGTTTCTTCAGCGATGTTTTATAAACATTGTAATGAAATATCAGAAGAAAAGTGAGGACTGCCCTCACTTTTGTGACATATTGTATGTCAGCAGTCCCTTACTTGCTGACAATGTACTAAAAAATACACTTTCAATTTTATTTTGCCATGTCAGAATGTGGGATGGAATAGCACACAGGAGTCTTTGAGGATCCTTGCTGAAATATTCATTCTAGGTGGGCTCCGTGCAACAAATCACGCTAGCCGGTCCGTTAGATTTGGCACCTGTCAGTCATCTATCATTACATTTGCCTATAGAGCAGGAATTCCAATGATGCCACACTACTAAGAAAATGACAATGAAAATAAAAGACAATCATAAAAAATAAGGAATTCGCCTCAAGCTCAACAATGTCTGCTGATTGGTGAAGAATGCTTGAGAAGTGAGAACAAAAGTGGAACAAAACTGTGTTAAAATAAAGTGAGGTATGCAGTGGGAAAAAACAAAAACAGTGTGGAACATTTATGTAAGCAGTTTTATACTTAAAATATTATTAAATTGCCTTTATTGACATTGATAACAATGCGGTGAACATTGGAAACAACACGAATAAACGTGACACTAAATGATAAACATATCATGAAGAAAGTGAAAAAATAAGATTTTAAAAAATGTCAGGATACATAGGCAAGCATAGCTGTAAGGTAGTGCTTGGGTAAATATATATTTGTGACATAATATGGGGATTTTGTTGCTGCTCTAAATGATTACACTTATTTTTATTGCACCATGATGTATATACTGCCTTTACAACCGTATAGTGTTTTTTTTTTTCTTTGACTCTTTTGACTCTGTTGTTATTAATGACAATACATACAATTCAATTTCAATTATTTGGAGACTGGCCTCAGTTGTAGGTGTCTCACAACATTAATGCAATGAAAAGTAGTGCAATGAAATATAGCAGCAAACTATTTCCTGAATAAGCCAAGGTATAAGAGATGAAGCAATATTTTTTCTGTCTGTAGCCATGCTCCCAGCATACCACATTGCAATGTAGTATGCCAAATTGATTTCCATTGTGGCTTTGCAGAAAAACACAATCAGTTTTGTTTATAGGTTGTTTTACTTACTTACTTAGCATTCTGTTATGTTACATAAATGGTTATGTTATACTGAAAGCAGTGAGTTTTCATTGGCTTGGGTGGGAAATCAAAGTCGTAACCATGTGTTTAGCAGGCGAGGAATTAACATGTTAAACTACTTGAGATAAGTATTTACTGAGCATGAGCATACTTGTTTCAAACATGGTAAAATAAGCCAATGCCAATGGTGAAATGTGATAGTTATTTGTCAATCGAATTGTAATGTGTTTCCAGTGGAGTTTTAAGGAACTGTAAACGCAGACCAGTTAATTTAATGCACATGGATACATTTGTCAAGTACAGTCCCAACTTTGTTTGGCTCAGAGGAACCCCAAGTTAACAGCCATTGCACTTCTTCCAATGTATCGATGAGCAGTTAGTGAGTAAGGATATGTAGAGTAGGGGGAGAGGCAATATGGGCCATTAACAACTGTTGACACCCTTGCAGCCTCGACATCCTGGAAGGGGGATTACCTCACATGCAACTCGTTCTAAAATGTTCTTGATTTACATCCTGCTGAGGTTTTATTTTTTACTGTTTCCCTGCCCTCAATGGGTTTCAGATCAGGGGATGTTGTAATGGTGGTCTTTGCAGCCCATTGATTTATTTTTCGGTGATCAAAGACTACAAAGAAATGTGACTTGACATGACGAAGAAGTTGAAAATCAGTCCCATTGAGAATTAATGGGACACATTCAACATTAATATTTAATTTGTATTAGAAGTAGTAGTAAAAAAAAGAAAAATAAAAAAGGGAAAAAGTCAAAAACAACATATTGCTTTCAGCAATGCCACTAACCATATGTGGCTGCATCTCCAAATAATTTGCATCTGTCTGTACATTGATGACATTGATATTGTCCTGCAAAAAAATGTCAGCAATATACTGGAATCAAATGTGCATCCATTTAAAAAGACCTCCCATATAAAAACCTCAGAAAAGCATCCTCAACACCTACATGCATATAATAAAATGTTCCAAATTTTCACAGTACAACTGGCCCCCTCAACCAAATTGGATATTTCAATACACCCACAGTTCTGTAATCCAGATTCCGAACGTTTATATAATTTCTATCTATTCTGAAGGCATCAAAACATGTGCAAGCAAACTGAGTTAACTTGAG
The DNA here is from genome assembly GCF_059441175.1 of Urocampus carinirostris. Classification (NCBI taxonomy): domain Eukaryota; kingdom Metazoa; phylum Chordata; class Actinopteri; order Syngnathiformes; family Syngnathidae; genus Urocampus; species Urocampus carinirostris. The sequence continues at coordinate 44,444,811 of NC_142352.1, forward strand.
GACACAGCCGTACGTTTTCAGGTTCTTGACTGGTGAGAAAATGAAAATAGCGTGGGCAACATGAGAAACGAGAGCTTACTGGATGCTACAAATATAATCTTTTTGGATTCTCTGGCAAGCCATTATTGATAAAAGCGTTTTTCCTGACAAAGACAAAAAAAAAAAAAGTTCTACTGCAGTTAGTGCAGTAAAAATGCAAAAAGCTCACCGTTGGGATATATATTTTTTAATGAGTAAAAAGAGTTAAAAATCAACTTTACATTCATTATACTGGTATCAGGTTTCCCGCAGAGAGGAGAACATCGAGTCTTTTTGGTCAGCATGCAGCGGAAAGATTTTGAGAAGTATAATAATAATTGTTTCCTAAGTATGGATTTATTTGAGTGTAAAAATCTTGTGGAACAGATATTGACTTTTACTTCAACAAAGAGAAGAAGCAAATTATATTGAGAAGATTAAACGTTCAATTATTTTGGCAATTATTTGAGGTCAGAATAATCAAATTTAATACCAAACTCAGAATGTTGTATTATTTTTGACATTTAAAACATCAGCATATTTGGAAAAATTGTAATCCTGAAGCTATGTAAACGTATGACCTAAACTACAGACGCTGCCCTACTTACAAACGAGATAGGTCCCGGATGATCGTTTGTATTTGAATTTGTTCCTTAAGTTGCTTTGTGCTATATTTTGTATGGAATGTATGTTTAAGGTTCATATAAGTATGTTTTAGGCCTGTTTAAGTAACCTGTATTGTTTTGTACTTACAAATAGACATTTCATGAAAAAATATGCTCTATAAAGATAAATAAAGATAAGTTTAACTTACTTTTGGAAGATGAAATTCAAGAGTTAGGAGACTTCCTCCTCAGTGGTAAAAAGTGGCCGAAAAAAAGTGATCCAAACATTTTCTCAACAGTATCAAGCTTTCTTATTCCACTTTCATTTCAAAGGAAACGGCTAACCTCTTATTTGCACTTTACACCAACCATAATGAACAAGATATTAAACAATAAAAATGTCAAAGTTATTAGCGTGCTGGAGATACAGTATAGAATGTTTACACACAAACTTGGTAGAGAAAGCGGATTTCTTCTTCAGGGTGGATGCTGGGTGACCTCTCACAGCGCCACACGCCAGTAGCGGCGGATAGAAGCACTACAGTACTGCCCTGTACTCGGAAAAGGTGCACACAATACAAAATCTAACTTACAGCAGTATATATATATTTCGACATCTCATTTTTTTTCGTATCTACCGTTTTTTTTTGTAAGTCGAACGGTCGTAAGTAGGGGAGCGTCTGTACTTTAAAATTCCGATGTGTGTGTGTGTGTGTGTGTGTGTGTGTGTGTGTGTGTGTGAGAGACTTATAGGCTCCAAAATGGGTGAATCGATTTTCGTGAACATTTACACAGTTGTACTTTAGGCCTCTGCAAGTGTATATACCTAAGTTTCGTGTCAAGGCATCCCGAATAAATACCAACAAAATTACGTAGTCTCATTTAGTGGGGTGTCTAACACCCAATAGTTCTGCAAGCTCACGAAGACCGGCCACCCCATGCAGCCGGATCCAATCTTCTATCCGAACCAACTGTTTGAAAGATGCATTTGCTTCTAATGCACGTTTTAACAAACAGTGGCTTGCAATGCCTTGCTGTTCTGCTCAAAGATTACAAAAATAAAAATTGACTTGTTTGCGAATCATCTTATAATTGATGAGGCCTGCATAATTTAGGAAGGATTTTAGTGTATATTCAAACATGTTTACCGAGCAAAGTGTGCTTAAAGCAAACATTTCGAGCCTCTACTTTCAGGGTGTGTGGATTTCATATTCATACATTGCAAACACCCAAAGGGTTGGGTGGGTGAAGAAGAAAATGGAGGATAAAGCCAAGCTCAGATGTTCTAAACGTGACAAGCAACCATTCAGTCAGCCAGTCAAGCAGCGTGAAGAAGAGCGCCAGGGGCGTGGTATCTAAAAGCTTGTGCACGTTACAACCTATAATGTATAGGGTTTTGAAATGCAAAGCAGAAATCAATTGCTATGCTTGACAGAGTGAATTAAATAGAGTTGAATTCAGGTTGTTCTTTTCAAGTGAATGCACTCAACAAGCTCCTCCCATGTGTTGTTTCAATCTAAAGGAGAACATGACAACAAAATGAATTAGTTTTACTCCCAAAAATAACTTATATATAAAAAATATATATATATATATATATATATATATATATATATATATATATATATATATATATATATATATATATATATATATATATATATATATATATATATATATATATATATATATATATATATATATATATATATATAAATGTAGATTTATATATAAAAGGCTCATCTAGAGGGAACTGACACAATTGTCTTATATATTTCTGTTAAATGAATCCCAAAAAGACAAAAACTTTGTGAAAGCTGGGACAAAAAAAATTGAAGAAAATAGTGCAACTGTGTCACTTTGAGTCTCCATAATTTGTATTCTTCCTTGAGCTTTGTAACACTTTTGACATCTAGTGGTCGACTATTACTCAGTGTTCATTTAAATAATATAATTAAACATTCTGTTAAAATTATACAAATAATACTTATTTTGTATATTATTAAAGTTTCCAGTAAAACAGGCAAAATGATCGTCCTGAAGAAAAAAACCTATTTCATATGTGTATTTTTTTAAAGTGTCACTGATCTGGTCACAGAGGAATAGAGGTTAGCCCGACACCAATTTGAGCCTGCGTTGGGCATAAAAGGTCGATCGTTATGTAAGGTTTCTCTCTCTCTCTCTCTCTCTCTCTCTCTCTCTCTCTCTCTCTCTCTCTCTCTCTCTCTCTCTCTCTCTCTCTTCTCTCTCTCTCTCTCTTTCTCTCTCTCTCTATCTCTCTATCTCTCTCTTTATCTATATCTTGCGCTGATTTAAAGGAAAATATATCCATGATAAGATAATATGCTAAAACAATGTATAGATGCTAAACTTAAAAACAAAATTAATTAATTAAAAAAAAAGAAAAACATATATTTATACATTAAAAAAACTATGCTGACTGTGATATGCAAAAAAAAAAGAAGTCGCTTCGTCTTAACACATACAGTAATAAACTCTTCCAATGTCAACTCCAATAACACCTTTCTCTCTCTGTCTAGTATCCACCGATCATTGTTCTTCTTCGTCTCCCTGCTTCGCTTTTAAAATGTACCGCGCAAGATTCTTAAGGACAGGGCCCATTGTTCAAACCATGGTTCAACTTGTTCAACGGACAACCTTGAAATGTTCCCATCCATCCATTATCTGCACCGCTTATGCTCAGTAGGGTCGCGGGGGGGCATGAGCCCATTCCAGCTACCTTCGGCCAGTGGGCCAGGGACATCCTCAACTGGTTGCCAGCCCAGTTGAGGAATTGTCCTGCAATTTTTATAAATACCCCGTCAATACTGAAAAATTGTAAGATAACCTCTGCTGACACAGAAATCTAAGAGTTGCAAATGTTTTTACAGACTTGTTTAACCCCAATTTAGTCACCAAAGACGGGCTTTAATTATTTTAATTCAGCCGGGCTGGATTCTACAGGCCCGATCATACCTCTACAAGGGAAGGGAACATTTTGTTGAATTGTCATCAAATTTAAAGTTAAACGTCAAGAGTAACAAAAAAAGAGCAATAATGCTTTTATTCATAATCTCAGATCAGATACACTAAGCTCCACACGCCCAACAACCCCCCCCCCCCCCCCAAAAAAAAACAATAAAAATAAAAATTAAAACAAAATGTAAGTCAAACCGCATCAAATAAACACAGACGTTGTTGACTAGATCTTTATCAAGCTGACATGATTTAATTTCATTTTGGCAAACTAATTGGCTGCCAAGTTGGCATGTTTATTCCTTGCAGAGTGGAATAAGCAATTTAATAATAATAATAATAATAATAATTTCCTTGTATTGTCATTCTGTGTAACAATGTACACAGAACGAAATGTCGATTGCACCTGACCCGTTGTAGCGAGCCGATGCAGCCGCAGCCAACAGAGGGCGCCGCCGACCACTTTTTAAGTCTTAGGAATGACTCGGCCGGGGCGCGAACCACCGACCTCCCAGTCTCAAAGCGGGCGCCTTACCATCTAGGCTACTGAGCTGGTAGGGAATTAAAATAAGGATTTGGTGTGTCAACAAAACAAGCTTGAGAAAAATTCAGCAATTCACAACTTAATTTTTATCTTGTCTGTTGATGCCATTGCAACACCCATTGCAACCTGGTCGCCCTGGAAGGGGAATTAAACCATGTGTGAGCCCTTCTAAAGGTTTCTTATTATCACCCTTAACTAAAGCGAGGGCGGTGATAATGTCTATATTTTTCTGTTTGTGTGACTGTACACCCAATAAAAGGGGGGAGGAGTTTAGATATGATCACTGTCCTTCACAGGCAGTCATGTAGGTTACCCAAGATGTGAAACATGTTGACTCAGCACTTTTTGGTTTTGGTGACTCAGCATTTTTGCGCAAAACACTGCAAGAGGCTGACAGAACAGCTGTTTTTTTAATTTCCAGTCCAGTTTCCTTTTGGTTTCTCAATGTATTCTTTGCATCTTGAGGTTAATCTTATCCGAACATTCTATATGTAGACAATTACATGTTTGGGCTGCCCGTACCACCATTTCAGATTTAAAGTCTCCACCTGGACGTCCAGCTCCGGAAAGGAAAGGAGCAGTACAGGAGGAAGTTGGAGAAAAAGCTGCAGAACAACAACATGAAGGAGGTGTGGGAAGGGATGAAAACAATTACTGGCTGCAGCACCAAGCAGGGTGTGGATGTGGATATAGATGTGGGGCGAGTCAACCAGTTGAACAACTTTTTCAACAGGTTTGACCACTCCGCCTCATCCTCACCCCTGAGTAATGCAGCTGTCCTTCCCCCTCCCCCTCTGGACACTAGCATGGAAGACATCCCCCCACTAAAAATAACTTCAGCCCAGGTGTGTGGAGAGCTGAGAAGGCTACGAACCAGCAAGGCAGCTGGTCCGGATGGAGTATCCCCCCGACTGCTGAAAGCCTGTGCGTCTGAGCTGGGAGACCCTCTACAGCGCATCTTCAACCTGAGCCTTGAACAGGGGAGGGTCCCTCAGCTGTGGAAAACATCCTGCATCATCCCAGTCCCAAAGAAATCAAGACCTGAGGAACTCAACGACTTCAGGCCGGTCGCCCTGACATCACATGTGATGAAGACCATGGAGCGGCTGCTGCTGCACCACCTGAGGCTACAGGTCCGTCACGCCATCGACCCACTGCAATTTGCTTACCAGGAGAAGGTGGGAGTGGAGGATGCTATAGTATACATGTTACACCGATCCCTCTCTCACCTGGATAGGGCGAAGGGGGCTGTGAGGATTACATTTTTGGACTTCTCCAGTGCCTTCAATACCATACAGCCTCTGCTACTGAGTAGGAAACTGACAGAGATGGGAGTTAGCTCACACCTTGTAGAATGAATTACTGACTACCTGACAGGCAGACCCCAGTATGTGAAACAGGGGGGCTGTACATCGGACACTGTGGTTAGCAGCACAGGATCCCCGCAGGGGACCGTTCTCTCTCCGTTCCTATTCACTCTTTATACATCGGACTTTAAGTACAACTCTGAGTCCTGCCATGTGCAAAAGTTTGCCGATGACACTGCGATCATGGGATGTATCAGAATCGGGCAGGAGGAGGAGTACAGGAAACTGATTCAGGACTTTGTCCGATGGAGCGACGCAAACCACCTGCACCTAAACACCACCAAGACCAGAGAGATGGTGGTGGACTTCAGGAGAACCAGAACTCACCCGATTCCTGTAACCATCAAGGGAGAATGTGTAGAATTTGTCCAGACCTACAAATACCTGGGTGTGCAGCTGGACAACAAACTGGACTGGACTGCCGACACAGAAGCTCCATATAGGAAAGGGTAAAGCCGACTTTACTTCCTCAGAAGGCTGGCCTCCTTCAACATCTGCAAAAAGCTCCTGAAAATATTCTATGAGACAGTAGTGGCAAGCGCCCTCTTCTATGCGGCAGCGTGTTGGGGAGGCAGCGTCAAGAAGAAGGATGCCTCTCGTCTCAATAAACTGGCTAGGAAAGCGAGCTCTGTTGTGGGCAAAGAGCTGGACAGCCTAACTACAGTAGCTGAGAGACGAGCACTGAAAAAGCTGAGGTCAATCATGGACAATCCATCGCATCCACTACACAGCATTATCTCCAGACAGAAGAGCAGTTTCAGCGACAGACTGCTGTCACTGTCTTGTACTACGGACAGTCTGAAGAGATCTTTTCTTCCTCATGCCATGAGGCTCTTTAACTCCACCCGGCAGAGTAAAGGCCCACATTAAACCACACCACCTACATTGGATATTACCGAATCTTACTGCAATATGTATTCTGTGTAGCACTATTTAGTTACTCTATATAACACGCTACAGTGGGCATTTGCACGTCACACTGGGTATTTGTATATTGTATTCTTTTGGCTTTATTATTGTACTGTTCTCAGCTCAGGGATGCTGCTGGAAATGTGAATTTCCCTTAGGGGATGAATAAAGTATCTATCTATCTATCTATCTATCTATCTATCTATCTATCTATCTGGATGTTATGATGGTGGTCTATGCATTTTTTTAAAATGTTTTAATTTTAATGTTCAATTTTATTTTCTAGAAATGAGGCAGCAACATGGTGACTGTGGTGCTTCTAACCTCAGCTACTCCACTTCAGTTCTCCATTATTTCATCTCTCCCCATGCTGTCTCTCAGCATTAACAGGTGTTTAGTGCGGCAGGAGGCCCGCTGACCTAAATATTCTCATCAGTCCTAGAGTTGATTCCAGCTGAATCACTTCCAAAGCAGGCCTCAGGTGACCCAGCCTGTCACTTTCATTCAGTATAACGTCACACGTTTTAGGTGTTAGCGGGTCTACTTGAATAATTTAAGGAAAAGAACGTTAAGGTCTGTGTGCTGACCAACACTTCAGTCGGGGGCCATATCCTGTCTTAAATTACTGATGCTCGCACACACTGACTATCACATCTTTGTTCATTTTGTTATATTTATTTTGGGGTAACAAACAATTCTTCAAAGTATTTAGCAAGGGTCAATTTAAAGGTTTACTTAACCAAAGCTTGGTCAGTCTGTAAACTGCAATTGCTTTCAAATGTATAACGTATGGCGCACACGAAAGTCTCGGATTTTCTTCAAATTGTGCGCTACGCCCGTGTGTGATGTAAATCTCCCGACGTAGACCAGCTCAGTGGCCTTAGCGTTGGACGCCTGCCTCGAGGATAAAAGGTCACAGGTCTGAGCCATAGCTGAGTTTTAGCTCAAAAAAGTCTCAGATTATCATCAAATGATACGCCCTATGTATAATGTGAAGCAGAAGACATAGCTGAGGACCCTATGAGGCTGTGCAGAAAGTGAAGGTGTCACTGCTAAAGGGTAAGGTGTACATATATAAGGCTATGTTCACACAGCCGATATTAACGCTCAATTCCAATTTTTGGTGAAATCCAATATTTTTGTGAGATAATCTACAGTTCTGACTTAATGTGACTTGTATGCAATCTGTGACTTTTAAGTGTCTCCTGTTCAAATATCATCATGTCCCACTTATGCAGTGGGTGTCACACAAAATGCATTGTTTGCGGAAGTACTCATGGATGCTAATGCTGTAGAGTATCTAGTGATTTGAAAGTTATTGTCTTGGTGCTTTCGTTTCAGGAAACTGTCTCATTGTTCCATCCAGCCCAGGACTACAATGGCGCACAAACTTCGAGCTGAATGTGGTAAAAATAATGGATTGTCGATGCTTGGGCTAACGTGTGTGTCATGACCGTTGTTCAAGTTTTCGCAATTGCCGGCATCATTTCAGAGAACAGTATGGAAAGTGACTCTGAAGGTGAAGAAAGTGAACCTTTTTAATGTAGATTTAGCTTAGTTGTTCTGGTCAGAAAAGGCTCGAAAGGCTCTTTTTAAAGAATTGTGTTTTTTTCTATTTGTTTTACTTTGTAATCAATTCTTAAATGAACCACAACCATATTTAGTTTTGCTTCCATTGTATTTTCTTTTTGCACACTTGTATGCTTGTTTATGTTGTTGTAACACAGCCGCAGGAGAGGGCGCCTGCTCCTTATCAGGCGATGTAGTGTGAACTAGAGAAATAGAACCAGCTACGGACACTGCCCCTTTTAACACAATGCGCCCTATGGTGGTGAAAATACAGTAAGCAAAACGTATAAAGCTAAAAGTCCAACTAAAAAATTACAATAAAGTAAGTGAAATAATCATCAGAAATTATTAAAAAAAAAGGTTTTGAAAAAAGATTAGTTGTTTTATTGGAAGCTTATTCTTTTTATACATTCCAATTTATTGAAGTATTAGTTTTAGTACAATAAAAAAATCATTTCGTATCAAAAGAATTGTTACAAAAATAAGAGAAAATGATGCATATTTTAAGTAATTTCTGACATTCTAATTTATTTCAGGTATTATTTTGTTAAAATCAAAATCATCTCATTTATCAAATGAAAATAACGTTAGAAAATAAGAAAACATGTAGCCTATTTTGAGTTTTTTTCTTAACTTACTAAAAGCTGATAGATTTAAAATAAAACCAACATTTATTTTTTGGGAATAGTTGTAAAATAAGAAATTGTATGAAGGAAATTACTTTGTTAAATTTCCTTTTGCATTGCACTAAATGAAGAAATTTTGTTGTCAACAATAATAGTTAAAATGAGCAAGATGTGTCCATTTATTTTATTTTTTGACATGGCACTTAGAAGACCTTCATAAGTGCAACCATTGCCATCATGCGTCATCAGACTAGTAGTTCTGCACACAGGTTTGATCAATTTACAAGCAAATAAATCTGGCTCCACATTGATTTCAGCCTTCTTGCATTCTTCCCGTTCTTAAAGTCATACAAAAAGATAAAAAGACACCTGCACTCATTGATCCGAGCTTTTCAAAACACTTTAAGACTCACTTGTCATTGATGCTACGGCTCTTAGAAACCTTTGATGTTGCTAGCAGAACTGATGCAAATATACATTTACTTAACAAAGGAGAGAGAGAGAGAGAGAGAGAGAGAGAGAGAGAGAGAGAGAGAGAGAGAGAGAGAGAGAGAGAGAGAGAGAGAGAGAGAGAGAGAGAGAGAGAGAGAGAGAGAGAGAGAGAGAGAGAGAGAGGTCACAGGTCTCAAACTCAGGGGCCATTTGCGGCCACCAGGATGATAGTTTGGAAAAAGAGTGCTAAAGGCACAATGGAAGAAGACAAAATACGGAGGCGCAAAGTGACAAAAATTCAACTTATAGCTTATGAAAAGAAGAACAATAAGACAAGAAATGAAGGATAAAAGAAAAAAAAGAAGAAAATAGGGAAAATGAAAAAAAAAAAAGACAAAGTTTAACTCTGGGTAAAATTGGAACAGACAGGGGGCTTTTTTCTCTTTTTCAGTCTCCATGGTTTGTATTCTTCCTTGGACTCATTTTTGCTTGCATTACACATTATAGAAACATCTAGTGGACAGATCCAAAACACTATTATTTCAAGAACAACGGAATGTTTTAAATCACTCAATGAGAGAGAACAATTGATTTGGTATTTTAAAGTTTCGCTATTTTTAACACACCGCCAGTTCTATTGTATGTATTGTTTATTCTTGAACTTTAAACCTTTACATACAAGTATAATTAGTGATTGTTTTACCACTCTCCAAACACAACAGTATTTATCTTATATTTACCAAAGGGATAAGTAAACCATATAATGTTTGTTCAAGGTTTTTTTACCCGCTCAGATTCAATAACAAATGTGGTTGTTTTCACTATTAAAGACCTGCAAAGGAGATTTCGTAGAATGCCACGGTTGTTCGTTATTGCACACTGTTCATTACTGTGTGTCAATGTTGCTCATTATTTTGATTATGCAGTTTCCTTAAGTGTCACTATTGAGCAGTCTATTTTTTGTAACCTAGGAGATTCAATAAGAATAAAGGGCTCATTGGAGGATCTTTAGAACCGGTATGAATTTGTGTATCTTCCTTGCCAGCTCATGATTCATTGGTGTATTCTTATTTTGAGTCTCTACTAAACTATTAAAGTATTACCAAGCTCAAGGATAATTTGATGAACAAACCTTTAGAATAGTTTTTCATTTCATTTTTATTTTTACGAAATTCTTGATGGTTCCGTTCATGTATAACAATAACTTTGCCCATCACGACAGGATAATTTAATATGGCATGCAATTTGGTTTATGTATATAGTATCTCATTCACATACATCCCGATCTATTTGTGGGTGTGTCTTTACATGCGTTTGTATGTGACTAATAGGTTCAGAAACGGCTAAACCAATTTGTGTAAAAAAAAAAAAAAAAATAAAAAAATTACAAAGTCTTACTCTAGGACCATGTGAGTTTCGTTTGCTAAGTTTTATATCAAGGCTGCCCCAACAAAATCGATGAAAACCTGCTTTTGTGTGGTTTATTTCCGGGGGTCTCTAATGTCTTCTGGCGGCCAAATTAGGTACTGCAGCTCCCAACCACAGATTACTCCAAGCAGCGAAATCCAAACTTTTATCAGCCTGAAACATTTTGTTAGTCAACTATAAATTAATGTATCAATTGTCTATCTAGCTGTGTTCAGGCATACTTTTCAAATCCTGTTGAACTCTTAACATAATGTGCAAACTGTTCTCAACTTTGAGATGTGCTGGTGACATGTCGAAGCAGCTTAGGGAATTATCAAAAACACAATACGACAGACGGACAAAACTGCCAAGCGCGGAGGGATTTAGTTCGACTAGCTTTAGCATCTTCCCTGTGTGTTTCCTCGTGTGAGAGTTTGAGTGTTTGGCTAGCCCCGGGTCTTTTTGTCGGCGTGCCTCAGCGCACCCCAAACATCAACCGCTTGCTCCAAACCTTCCTACCTTCCTCCCCCATCACCCTCCCTCTTCATGTCACTCTCTGCTTCCCTTGCGGTAGTCTTGGATTAGTTCCATTGCCTGGTTATCTAGTGTTGGCCTATTTTTTTACAAAAAAGCGTAGATTTTACACTGCTTTTACAGCAAATTGTTGGGGTAGTCAAAGTTTGAGTGTGCAATCCCACTTGGGAAGTCGATGACACTATATTTCTTGAACAGGTATATATGGAATTTTAATCAGACACGCAGGAAGACAATCACGTTCCCCTCACTGCTCTGTTTTAATTATGGTCTATCTTCCACGAAAAAAGACACTCCATAAGGACCACCCAAAAATGCAAGGCAATGAGAAAATCTAATTCGCACTGGTGAGTACCAATGTTCGAGGTACAGTCACATGAACACGGTAATTGCTTGTCTTAATGCAAATGATTTCCCTTACCTTAAACTCCAGAGGACGAACTATACAAACTATATTTCCTGTAGCTTGAAAGGTCTGCACTATTCTTTTATTAGAATATGTTATGGATAAGCAATGACTTTAGTCTCATGTGTTTAGGTGGAAAAAAAACAAGTTAATAATGGGCTACATGTATTTGCCAATCCGCCCTTAGGAAATGTGATAATAAATCATGTTAGCACCATCTTGTGTGATTTGGGGATTCATTTGGTTAAAATTGAGGTGTTCTCTTTATTCAGACTTTATTTGAATTAAATGTGTGCAAACTTAAAAAGTGATGTAAATCATAGGTTTCCTCTTATTTTGACGCCTACACAGGACATTACTTAATTTTGAAATATTTATACTACAAAAAGCCTCAATATTCCTTAAACTCGTTAGCGCCTTCTAACCCATACTTCTCATAAAGGAAATAAACAGACTACGCCTCGTGTCATGGTGGTTCAGGAAACATTTGATACCACTGGATATATCTACATGCAAGGAATAGTCGGATAATGTTAAGAATGTGATCAGTTTTCAGGTTTTTTAAGGCCAAATGTGTTTATGGACCAGAATATACTCTCATATGAGCTCATGAATAGAATTCTCATTCAAGTTAAACTGTTTATTTATATGCTTTTTTTTCTTCAAACCTTGGTTTTGTAGTACTGAAATTAAAGGTACATGCTGACTCTGGCTAACTCGCTACTTAGCCAGCAAAGGTTTCACTTATTTCATTCACTTGATGTCCAAATGTATCTGTTCAGATAAGTGTCCAGATATGGCCCATTATTACATTTTTACTGCCCCATGGCCTTGTCATAAAATAATAATAAGTGGGCCACGTAACAGTAATGTTGACCTCAGTAAAGGAAAAATTGTAAAAAAAACGAATGCATCATTTCATCAAAGGATGGCAGTTACACTTTGGCCACCTTGCCATTGACTTTGTGTGCGAATTTTAGCCCACTATATTGTCTACATGGCAACTGTCAACAAAAAAGGAAAGTTGACTTTGAGGGTCGCCCATGACAAGTGGAAATTGGAGTATTTTTAACTAAAATCCAAAACGACTGTGTCTGCTTAATTTACCGAGAGACTGTGGCTGTTTCCCAAAATATTATATGAAGAGGAAAACATGCCAGACGAAACATGCTGACTACAGAACGCTAACTGGAATTGAACACTGTGAAAAAGTAAGGAAACTGGAAGTAATTAATGGCACAGGAGCGCTTTTCATTAGACCCTGCGAGTCAAATGAAAATGCTACAAAGGCGATCTGAGAGGTCAAGAACACAGCAAACCTTTCATGGAGAGTGAATTTATTAAGTAGATTTCAAAGAATGTCAGGCTGAATGGTCAGCCCTCACAAATTTTCAGCCTACCAAATCTGGCTGCTTTCTGAAAAGTTTGGACACTCCCGATCTAGTCATTATATTTTGTTCTACGTGGTGTTCTGATTTGTCGGAAGGGTCTTGCCTTGAGTCTTGTCAAATCTCCTGCAGGATTCCGTCAGGACCAAAGACTTATGTGAAGTTTGTTTTTTATGAATTTGCCACTGACTTATGTTTCGGTTTTGTCATAGAGTTTTGCACCTTTGCTGTATAAATATTTGGCAGCCATTTGGATACCATTATTCCATTGTTTTTCACACAAGTACGAAATATTCAGTTTTATTTTATTCATTTTTTTAATGGTTTTTATTTTTACAAAACCTAAACACAATTGCTCCTCCAGCGATTGTTTTACGTATCTCCTTTTGTGACCTGGATGTTGATTCGAACATGGGGATTAAAAAAAAAAAAATCCCATGATTAAAATGACTTTGTTAAATTCCCTTTTGCATTGCACTAATTTTGCTAGCTTTTTGAAAGGGTCACTAATAATTACCACAAATTTGCACAAGCATACCCCATAAGCATTTTTCAGCAGTAAATCACAATTTTAAAATACCTGAAAAAAAAAAAAAAAACCTGGGTGCCCACTTAAAGATTCTCCCTCAATAATTTACACTGGGTAAGTATAAGAGATGGCAGCAGTAAAAAGTGTCTACGGTCAGCTGGATTTCACTCAAATGGATTTGATTTCCGTGGCGACAAACTGCAGAGTGCCGATGGAAAAGTAACTTTAAAACATCTTCCTCAGCATATTACAATATATTTTACATCAACAATAAAGTATTTTATCGGATTTTCGAATTTAAGGGTACTGTGCGCATAGTAAAGTTTTAACGTCAGCAAGCAGGGGGCGGAATTTGAATACGCTATTGACTGTTTTCTGCTTCAAAAACAAATAGGAAAAAAAAAAGATGTGCAGGTCGTTGCCATCTTTCATCAGCGTGAGTGGGATGGAAGAGATTTAGTGGTGCTGATGCACAGCTGGGGCCGTTGAGGAGAAGCCTCAGATGTCAGGTCTTTCCTGCGAGATTGCAAAATTTCCTTGCACAAGGTCTGGGGGCAGTTGCACGGCTGTCTGCTAGAGGAAGATATAGCCCGGTTCTTTTTTGAGAACAAAAGGAAGCTTTCATGATTCTATTGCTTTTCCACAAATTACCATGTGAATCCACAAGCCATGGTTGAGTGAAGGTGGTGCTGGGTCAATAAATAAATAAATAAATAAATAAATACCGATACCGATTCCGCAAACACACACGTTAAAGACTTCCATCATCTGTATCATGTATGGAATGTTGTGAGGACTGTGAAGCTTAACTTAATCTAGCAAGGTTAGTTTGGCGGAGTAAATCGCCAAAAGCTGGTAAAATATTCAATTTTTTTTTTTTTTGTTAATGACGTATTTAAACATGGGTAACACTAACGGGTCTATAATAAACTATTCACAACTGTTGAAATACTTGTTGTTTTAGCTTATGTCTTGAAACATAGTGTTAGTGACATACTTCCAACAAAAAAAATCTAAACCTATTGGCAAAATCTTCTGGACCTTTCTTACACCTCTAAATTTTAAATTAATTTATAGTGAGAAAATACCACTTACTTGTATATAGCATCTACCATCAGCCATAGTCAAAATATTGTTTATTTCAAGCATTATTTATTTACTTAATTATTATTGTTTCATTTTGGAATTACTGCATATAATCATATTCAAGCCAGATTCAGAACTATAAGATACAATACTGAAATAAGGGAGTCGACTCGTAGGTTTATAAAACCAAATGAACACAAAGTGGCATGAAAGGAGCATAGCCACCAATGGCCCAGGTCACGCAGTGTCCTCATCATCCCCCCTCGCCTGATCCCTTTTTCCTAGAGGCAAGATCAAAGTCCCAAGCCTAAACCCGTCCTGAATTTTGGGTCCGGTCTAAGATGTCAATCTTTACGTTCTGTTTTGGGTTGGGTCAGCCGAGGCTTTTCTGTAGCTGACATTTTTTTAAATTATCTATCCTTTATTTGTTCGAAGTTGATTTTTCTCTGTGGAGGATCCGCGCTGCGCCACATGCACGCTCGTCAGCACATGCACTCGTCAGCACATGCGTTTGCTTGCAACATCTGACAGAAAAGTCGGCGTGCGACAGCAGGGGGTTGGAATCAGTCAAAATCACCATCCCTTCCTTCTCCTCACAAATAGAATATAAAAATGTGGGTTTTATTCGGGCTCGGTCACTCAAATCAAGTTAATTGGTCGGTTCGGGCTGGATGTTCTAACGGCAATTCTTACCTCTACTTCTTTGCGCCTCGGCCGAGTCATACCTAAGACTTATAACATTGGTAAAATGGCGGCGCCCTCTGTTGGCTGCGGCTGCATCGGCTCGCTACAACGGGTCAGGTGTATCGACATTTCGTTCTGTGTACATTGTTACAAAGAATGACAATACAAAGGAAATTATTATTATTATTATTATTCCTGTTCAGATAATTGGCACCAACCCAATTGTGTTTGAGAGGAACGGCATATTATTTAATTGTGATTTAGTGTGTTTTATAGCTTTTTATAATGGATCCCAAGAAAGTTAGTGATAAGGCAAAGTGGAATACAGTAACAACAGCAATCAATTCAAAGAAGGAAATTACTGGAAAACATGGAAATGATGTATGTGTGCCATTGAAGCGCTGTTTAAAAGTACTGTAAATGATATGAAATTGTTTGATTATTATTTTTAAATAAACAAAATGTCTTGCTTTTTTTATGATTGTACAGTATGCATATAATTAATGCATAGGCATCCTAATGCTGAACTGCTTTTTAGAGAATGAGGAGAAAAAAAGGACTGAAGTAAAAAATCATCAGCTGCAAGGGACTTGTAAATTGCTCCAACGGGCCAAGCGCAAGTGAGCTGCTGGTACACTTCACTCTCCTGGTGTTTGGCCACAGCTGGACTTGACTGGAGGGTGTTGGCACAGCTGTCAACTCACCTTGTAAGAGGCCAACAAGCTATTCCACCAGCACACACAACTACACACTCTTCTGATTGTGGTTTGCTTTACACAATTCAATGCTAGAAGGGAATTAAAAAAAACATAAAGAAAAAAAAACTTCTACGTCAAGTATTTATCTTTATGACACTAGCCTAATGAAATACAGTCAGGGGAGGCAGTGTTTCTTCTGTTATCATGGAAATTTAGAATTCAAAATAAATTAGATGGTCATATAAATGGTAAATGGTCAGCATTTATACAGTATAGCGCTTTTCAAGTCAATGAAGACCTCCCGAAGCGCTTTACAATGTGCTTCACATTTACCCATTCACACACACGCACTCACACACCAATAGCGGCCATGCAGCCATGCAAGGCACCGACCTGCTTATTGGGGGCATTAGGGATTCAGTGTCTTGCCCAAGGACACTTCGACATATAACACGGATAATGACACCCTATACATTCTGTCAAAGTTCTTTCTCATTTTTGGATTTTCCTTATTGAAATCGCTGAATTTTCATATCATAATATGAATATTATTAGTACAGTTAGTATGTAATGTATTAGCAGGGTTGGGTAGGGTTACTCTAAGTGAATTACTTTCAATTACTTTTGGATTACTACAATACCAAAAATGCTAATAAAAGACAAAAGAAACTAAATATGAATAAAATTATGACTCACAACACATGGCAAGCTTTCTCTCCTGGCTTTGATCTCTTCGATCTCCGGCAAAACTAACATGAACAATTTGTCATCCACATTACCAACTACTCCATGTCTTTCGGGCAAATTTATCGCCGACGTACAAGAAAAAAATCAGAATTAGAATAATTTTCTGACGCTACTACTATAGGACCAATTGCTCGAGACCGCTCACCGCTAGCAGCAGCTCATGCCATTTAGCAGGCAATTTCTTGCCGAACACTTCTGATCCTGTGCACTTGTGTTTTTTTTTTTAAATCACATTTGTCATCTATAATGGTCCCTCACTCCTCCTGCACCTCTCTCCCTCACTCCACCACCACAACACACAGATCTCCGTTAGCAACCACCGACTTCCCTGATGGTAAGTGCTTATAACAAAATTCACATTTTATTTCGATAACAACCACGTATTTATTTTACAACTGTATTTTGATGTCCAATTACTATTTGCGTGTGTTTTAGTGAAAAAATGTTTTTATTGAAAAAATGTGTTTTATAGTTATTCAGGGTGAACATGAACATCTGTGACAACTAGCTTGTGAGATGACATGTAAGGTTTTGGTGTTGGACTTTATTGAATAAATGTCCCCGCCAAAAGGCTTATACTCCAGATAAGACTTATACAGGTTTATCCTTTCTAAATTATTAATTCTCTTGCCGGTTTGCTTTATAAGCTGTAACGATTTGTTGTCCTTAATATATGGTAAATATTTTATATACACTGGTCACTCTATAGCTTATTATTGCACACGTGGCTACTTATTTTTGTTTGACCCCAAAAGGCATTCTAATGAAAATGGTGGCGAGTGTGTGAAGTATATCTTCGCCATCATCATGATACTCTGAATAACCGGCAAGTTGATACACTCCGAGTAGGAAAATATGTGTTTTTTACATGCTCAGTAAAGTCAGCAGTCCTTTTGTCCTCCTCAGGGCAAACTACTAAATAGGTATTCTTCTCACTCAGAAACGTAATAAAGCTGCAGGATATAATGCTTTTACAAAAAAATCAAACACTGTTCCAAAAATGCACCGGCAAGCCAAAGCACAACAGTGTGTGCCTTCTTTGCTCATCCCTCCTACACACAAACTCTGTGATGAATAAGCTCCCAACAGCGGGCCAACTCTCTGGACGCTTTTCTAACGACCCTCGCTGCACCGCAACAAATCACCAAATAGCAAAGCTGCCAGTTCAGCAATGCCTTTTAACTTTTTTGGCTTTCTGGACTGATCATGGTAATAATGACAACATTGGCATATTCATTTGGCTTGTTCATCATATATTCAAACAAGGTGGCCATTTGCGAGGAATTTACCGCTATCTTATGTGAATGTGTTTCCCCACTGATTGTGTTCAAATATGTTGCTAACTAGATTTAACTTTTTCAACTAAACTAGATTTCCTGATGGAAAAACACACTACCATTTGATGTTAAAATTGATGTTGAACTTCAAAAAGGAGTTTACACAACTTCTTTATTGAGGATAATGTCATGCATCTCTGGCACAGTAGCTGATTGGTTTGCACATCCACCTCAGGTTTTGGGTACAATTCCAACCACTGACCTAACAATGCGGCACTTGTATGTCTCCCACATACCTCGGTGGGTTTTCTCTGAACTCTGGTTTCCTACCAAATTCCAAAAACATGCACAAGAGACTATTTGTTTAATCCACATTTTACTTTAGTTTGTCTGTCTCCATATACCCTGCAGCCGGCTGGCAAACAGTCCAGGGTCTTCTCTCACATTGCCTGAAGTCCACTGGGACTGACAAGCACTTTAAAAATGTTCATCCTGAAAAACATGTGTTGCCTTTCGTAAAATCAGATCATGCCACTAAAAGGCACTTGTACATCCAAACAGGTGATTGCATTTGCATATGTCGATATGACTGTAAATCAATCCATGCAATATATTATACAACGAACAACAATATGTTTTCCTTACTTCTAGTAATGTTAATCAAATCTCCATAAATGTATTCCCTGACATAAAACTAATATTTTTAAATTACAATAAAATGCGTCTAATTATAATAATAGGTATTAAATGTCTATAATATTTACAAATATAATCACAATTATTAAATAGTACTGATGTGCATACGTGCATTATTTGTAGCTGCTGTGATTAACTATTCAATTAACATAAATTACATATACAATATTTTTTTATAGATTAATTTATTTGAAGTATATGTTTGGATTATCTAAAATGTATTGGGTGTGCTGATATTCGCATCTAAAATATGGTGTGAAGTTACTCTTTCTTTATTTGAAGAAATACAAATTTTACCACTGGAAGGAATGACCACATTTGTCCTATATTGTGCTTTGCATGAGAGAGAAAAAACACCAATATTTAATACAAGAGCTTTAAGAGTATCACGTGGTTTAAATTCTAAAGGAAGTGACATTTTCCAAATAGGATGAAGCACAAAATGTGTACTGTCCATTCAGTGTCCAAAGAAAAGTTTGCTAGAGAGATATGTGATTCAACACCCTTTGTAAGGTTATCGTGACAGCGTTGACAAAAAATAATACCCCTAAAAAGAAAGATATAATATTCTAACCTCATTTTTAGGTTACCAGGTGATGGTTGTCCATCATATACAGACACCATATCAAAGTCTTCCTCCAGCGCTAGTGTGACGAAGGAGAGCTGGATCCTGTTCCGCTCCCCTGTTATTATCAGCCACGTACAGTTGGCGTAGTTGGGGTAGCCGTGAGGGAAACCGGGTGATTCTATCGTTCCGTTCAGGCCTTGGATTACACCGCCACATGATTCAGCTGGAAAAAAGAGACAATAAAAGAATACCACACTTTTAAAAATCAGGCAGTTCTTATTTAAGCTGTCATTTTTCACCTTTTATATAAATAATTTCAATAGATGTAAAGTCACATTTTACAAAGGATTTAGGAAATCATTTTCATGTCTAATTTTGTAATCCGTTTAATCCACCTCGCTACCCAACAACAAAAAACAAAACTAGATACAGGGCTCTCAAAGTCAGTGGTTTGGTAGTAGAAATACAATTATACAATATAATATGTTAGAGAACATTGTTTATGCTATATTTTTTGTCCAATTTCATGCTAACTGGAAAGCTTCACACATGAAGTGGATTGTCTTAATTGCTGTCAAAACCATCTCAAGATTAGTTTTACTTCGCAATGGATAGAATAATCAATGTATCCAAGTTAGAACTAACGCACGGGTCTAAAAACTCAATTTACTTGGGGTCTGCTGAAGCTAGGGTGCGGTTCGGCCAAATCGTGTTGTCCACAAGAAAAGCTGTGATAAAAACGTTACATTGTTCTAAAATACCTTTTTTTTCTAAAACTGGTCTCCGAAACCTCCGAAAACAATACTTGCCGACACCATCTTCTGGCTGAAATCATCATTGCAGCCTCCTTTTGCTGTGCTGGCAAGTATGTGAAGTTCTTAGACGCGATTGAACGAAATATTTCTTTTTAATCTTTTTGGGGGTTAAGTTGGCATTTGGACTTTATTTGAAACATTACTTTCCTTACTTGCACCATTTTTATTCTAGAACAAAAAAAAATGTGGACAAAATATGTAAAGGCTTTTTAACTCTGTTGGGCATTGCGAACAAATACTTAATAGAAAATATTACATTTAAAACTTTTTTAGGACACCTGAAACTACGCACCCCACCTGTAAATTCTACACAAGATGTAAAAACAAAAAGCCCATTAATATTTAAAATGAAAATAATAAATCAGTAAAAAATAAATTAAATGTGCTGCACTTACAATAAACTTTCATATTAGGGTGGGGAAACCTTAAATCAAATGGCAAACAAGCTGCAAGTGTGGCAAGATGATTTGTGTTCATGGTTTTGCATATCTCCTAACTTGATGACATTGTTCGACAGCATTATCTAAAACACATTATATTTCGAATAATTTGCTCTGTTTTGCACATCTTTTAATATGACAGTTGACTGATACGCAGTCAGTAATACAAGTTATATAACAATGCATACAATGTTGAACGATTTCTAAGAGAAGCAATTTTGCTCAAGGCACTACACCACATGTTTTATCAAGAAATACAATAAAAGCAAAGAGCTAAAATGCTATGCTGGCAACAAAGAAATCTTATAATTACCCCTTATTTCTGAGCAGTTGGGGTTCATTCAGTGGGTGTTCGACCAGTGGGGAACTGCAAATCGCTCTTATTTATTTTTATTTTTTTTTCTGTTTGCATTGCACCGTGGTCATCTCTAGTGCAGGATACAAAAATCGGAACCGGACTCCAAATTTTTAGGAGGTTATTTGCCCAGTTTTATTTTTGTTAAGTCAAGTAGTATAGGATCCAACAGGATGGATAATATTGGAATTTATTTATTTTTTTCTTTAAAGGGATTTTAGCCCACTTTTACGCAGCCTTCTGTCCTTGACTTTGACAGCTCTGCTTTAGATGGAATACATTGTGCAAGTTTAAGGATTTGAAAGATTTTTGCAAAGGAGTGAATATCCATACATGAGCTTATGAAAATACAGGCACATACCAAAACAACATACAGTACAACAACCCAATCAAGACCCCAGGGTGTGTTCAGCAGTATAACCAAAAGTTTTTCTGTGTCTCGCAAAATTCCCTCGGTCCCACAGAGACAATAACATTAGTGCGAGGAGAAGACCCAGTCAACCAAACATTTACAATCAAGTCTGCTCTAGGTTTTTTGTTCTGTTTTTTTCTGTTCTTTTAGAATTTTTTCCTTGCAGGTGCACCAGATGTTTTCAATTGCCCAAAGCAACCCAAACAGCACACAACAACAAGCAGCCATCAAGTACTACAACAGGAGCCGTACACATGCGCGCGAACATGCATCCAACCATCTGGAGCATCCTGAGTCATCCTGGATTGTTCCGTCCCGTCTTTCCAACTCAATTCACCTCTCGCTCTCAGCACTCGCTACACGCGTCTTTTATGAAATCACCATCCTTTCTGCTGTCGGACGCTAACTTGGAACAGATGGGATGAGTTGGGCTTAGCTGGAATTTGCATCACATTACATATCGCAGCGCCATGTCAAAGTAGGGCGGTGGAATGTACAGATAATGCGCCTCAACCCTTGAAAAGTCTGAAAGATTAATTATTAGCACATCTAAATTTCCTACTTTGTTCTCAAAAAGTGCTCCTAACATTGACAAATATAATATCACCCAGAGTAACTCAATAAAAAAATCTAGGTGTCACATTTGACACTAATCTCTACTTCCAGTTACACGTTAAGAAGGTTAAAAATGTTCTATTCACTAGAACATCTTTTTTACATCTTCACAACAATGCAAAAATAGTGCTGTGGAATTATCTGCCCTCTGAGATTCAGCAACCTCAGTGGAACAGTTTAAATATAGGCTTAAAACACAATTGTTTTCAATAGCATATGAAAGACCTATATTTTATGTTGACGATGTTTGTGTATTCTTTGTTGATAACCTTGCAACATCTATTGCAGCCTACTCTTCCTGGAAAAGGAGTTACCCTATGTGTGTTTTTTTCATTTGCCTCATGTTGAGGTTTTGTGTTTTTCCTTGCCCCTCATGTAGGTTTTAGATCATATGTGGTGTATAGTCTGTAACAGTCGGTAGTCTGTACACCCTTTTGAGATTTCTTGTGATTAAGGGCTATGCAAATAAGCATGACTTGACTTAAGACCCAAATGTGGCGGTTTATAACAAGTTTTAGCCCAGGTCATTAATATCTTGGTAAATGAATCTGGTGTTGCTCAGGCGTAGCTCAAGAGAGTTGTTAGCTTAGCCAGGGCAATAGACCGGACCTTCAGCCTTGCTATTGCTTTCTCTCCCGACGCTGGCTGATTAGGAAATACAGACTGTGCATCGGCCTGGGGAGTGAAGTACACCACCGCGCTGTACCAACACAGGAAATGGTGCCCCTACAACCTTAGTGGATACGGGATCCAACCGACCGACCAACCAACCAACCAACAACCCAAACCAACTATCTATCTATCTATCTATCTATCTATCTATCTATCTATCTATCTATCTATCTATCTATCTGTCTGTCTGTCTGTCTGTCTGTCTAACAATAACATAAACAACAACATATGTTTAACACTGCAGTGTAAATTATGCAACCTGAGACAATCAGAAATTGTCTACTTCTCCCATCATGTTTCCAGCCAACCATACTATCTATCTATCTATCTATCTATACATCTATACATCTATATATATATATATATATATATCTATATATATATATATATATATATATATATATATATATATATATATATATATATATATATATATATATATATACATATATACATCTATATATCTACCCTGGTCATATCCCCCAAGAGGGGTGACCGACAGCAAGATAAACACATTCAAAACAAAGAAAATTAAAAAAGGAAAAAGTAGCAAAAAACACACACACCGAAATGTTTGGCCCATGGCCAATCCAAATGCCCAAACACCCAAACAAGTTAAGCACCTCGGCACCCAAGTTGGTCATATTTTCGTCCCTCCAGATGAAACGGGACGCAAGAAAGCGGCCATGTCACTCGGGTCAACACACTCTTCTTTTCAAAAGCAGGGCCCGACAGCTTTAACTGGTTTACACCTGCCGCATCATACGGGTGCCCTGCCCATCCCTTAGAACACGTCTAAACATCCCACTATCCTTCTACAACTTGAGGAGCAGAAGCTTCTCAAACCTTGACCATACGGGGATGACAAATAAAAAGGGCAGAGTAGACCTGCTACG
Organism: Urocampus carinirostris; assembly: GCF_059441175.1. Lineage (NCBI taxonomy): Eukaryota > Metazoa > Chordata > Actinopteri > Syngnathiformes > Syngnathidae > Urocampus > Urocampus carinirostris. Next base: position 44,468,082 of record NC_142352.1, read on the forward strand.
GTAGTTTCTTAAATTTATCCAAAATAACACACCACTTTTGATCATCAGTAACCGTAATGGCGTTGTACTACCAAAAAAAATCATTAGTTAGATTACCCTGTGACTGAAAAATAGTGCAGTTTTGTAACAGCATTTTTTTCAAGTCAGTAATCCCTCGGTTATTGCGGTTAATGGGGGCCAAACCCCCCCCCCCGCGAAAAGTGAAAATCCGCGAAGTAGCGACGCCCCTTCAAAAATGCTTACTTTTTTTTTTTTTTTTTTTCCATTATTTTTTGGACCTGCGAAGCTCTGAACCCGCAAATGTGGAACCACGAAGTAGCGACGCCCCTTCAAAAATGCTTAAAAAAAATAATAATGGAATATATATATTTTTTAAAATTATTTTATTTTATTATTATTATTTTTTAGACCTGCAAGCTCTGAACCCGCGAACGTGGAACCACGAAGTAGCGAAGCCCCTTCAAAAATGCTTTAAAAAATAAATAAATAAATCATAAATATATATATATATATATATATATATATATATATATATATATATATATATATATATATATATATATATATATATATATATATATATAGAGAGAGAGATTATTATTTTATTTTTTTTAATTTTATTTTATTATTATTAATTTTTAAACCCACAAAGCTCTAAACCTGCGAACGTGGAACCGCGAAGCAGCGAGGTCCCACTGTAATTATTATATATTATTATCCCCAATACATGTGATTGGTTGCGACAAAACAATGATTTTTCGATACTGTAAGGGACATGTCCCCTCCATCCATGCCAAAACAACATACTAACAATATCTACACCTATTACACACACATCTACACTTATTAGAACAGGAACGGTTCAAGAGAGGAAAAAGGGAAATTAAGTGAAAAATAAATGAGTGAAACCAAAAAAAGAGTCAAATATGGACTATTTTTAATGTTGTTGATAATTGTTTAAAAGACGAATAATTCATATACAGATAGAGAGCTAACACAACCAACAACCTCCACAGGCACCTAACAACTGTATACCCAAATTTAAAGAGCCGTTAGAGAGCAAAAAGACCCGGCTCTTTTTAGAGACCCAAATGGAAATAGTTGGTTCTCTAAAAAGAGCATTAATTCCCATCACTATGAATCATGTTTCCTCTGATTGAGCGTGGTCATGAAACACATCTTGGTTGTATTTGCTTCTGTTGCACGGTCATGTGTCACAGGACTTACAATTTACAACAAATTATTTTGCAAGAAGCCATGTTCAGGACAGTTTGTGTTCACAAAATTAAAGATGAAAGACACATATTAGAATCTGAATTATAATAATTACATATTTGTACTCACATACTATGTAGTTTCAGTTTTCTGCTTTATTTTTTTATTTATTGGTGATTGATTGATTTTCCTGACCCAAATCAAGGACCAAAACTGAAAATGGAAAATGCAAGGAATAAAAAAAATAAAGTACAAACGAAAACAGACCTGTTTCTGGTTTCTTCTTTGCACATCTTGTTAGTTGCTATGTGCCAACTTGTTTGTTTGTTACTTTGGTCCAGGTTTTGTTCATAAATAGAATCCTTGTTTTAACCCCCCTGCAACAGTTCCTGCATCCCACACATGGGTCCATTCTCCCAAAACCAAAAGAGTAACCCCTCAAATAAACAAGGGTTCACTCTATTGTAGAATTATTTTTCCACCGATCATTTTGACCATTATAAGTGTTATGTCTTTTATTTGAATCCATAACAAATAATATAATAATACTAAAAAAAGGAAGATAATATGTAAATTACAAATATATATTACGATACATGTGAGACAACTAGCAAAATTATGTGTTTATTTTAAATTATTTGAAAATGAGAACTTAATGGTGTAAAATGATCTGAAAACATTTACTTCTTTGCAGTGTGCCCAGTAACCATAGCAACCATGAAAAGTAGAAAGAGCGAAAGACATGCACCATTTCCTCGCACCAACTTGGGAAGTATTGAAGTAACGTCCATCGTAAATCCCAATGACTGCGAGCAGAAAAAAAAAAGAAAGTGGAGAAGCTTGAACCGACGAAAGCAGTAAGACGGATGGCATGTGTTCCATCATTGCATCTGCGGGTGTGAGTTTTTTATTTTTTATTTTTTGGGAGAGAAGACATGATCAAAGAAGCAATTAAGGATGGGGCCGGGACGAGTGCAGGAGAGAATTGCATGTGATTGCGTGATACTAAAATTTACATCTCGGAGCGTCTGTGCAAGCAAAGAAAAAAAAAAAAAAGAATCATTCTTCTACATTCGTACTTTGGCTTGCAAAAAGCGCCAAACTGTAATCAATCTGCCACCAACCTGCAATTTCAATGCTTTATATTTTCAATGATGAATGGGGACGTGTTTGAAAACAAACAAAATTGCCAACACCAAATTTAACACAACTCAAAGAAAAAAACAATAATTTGAAAGTGAACATACTGGGTCAATCGTGTCAGAAAAAATGATTTTTTAAATTTTAATACACGTTGTTCTGCTTGTTTTCATTTTGAAGGAGACTTTCAAACAGGAAGTAATGTCGCATTGGGAGCCATATTAGATCAGCCCCTTGAAACGTTCTCATTGACCAGTGTTGGGCTGCACATTTTACACCTAGGCTTTCAGCTCCATTCTGAATTACTTATGTGTCATTCAGCTCTATTGGGAGGGAAATTTCCTATTTCATTTGGAGGAGAATTAATTGTGGCCGTCCTTGGCCTGGGAAGGCGGCAACGCAGACTGCAGAAGAGGGACGGATATGAAAGTTCCTGAGCCTCACGGATGCACAACATGTTAAGCCTGTATTTCGTAATAAAATCTAAGTTAAACAAGACAGAGACAAAGAACAACAGTGATGGGATGATCATAATAAAAATAAAAAGGCAGAGAGATAGAAGCTTGGTCCAACTCAAGCGTAATGATTATAGGCCTGACCCAACCTAAAATTGAGGTCGGGCTTAGGCTAAAGATCTCACCCTTTAGGCTTAAAGTGGCAGAAAAAAACATTTTCCCATGCATATAATTTTACGAATATGTGTTTATTGATGTTCCTTTGAGAAAACAGTTGTCTTTGATGCAGTGTGACTTAATCTATTTTATCTCTGACTATAAATGAATGAAGCGCCTAACTGACTGTCACAATTTAACTGACTTAAATATAACTGACTCCCAAAATAATACTCCTTACAATGTCTCTGAAATAAAATATATCGGTCTCTCTCTGAACGTCTAAACTCGCCTGAACCTACTACACGTTTAAGCCTAATTCAACCTGACACGTGGCCGTTACCACTCGACAAGTTTGGCCCAAAACTAGGCCTTGTTTGTCACCTGGCATGCGACACTGCATCACCATGACACACACATGAAACAATTCTTCATTTTCACACCCACTTTTGCTTGACACCAGCTTCAAAGCCCCGGTTGGCTTTGTCATCACTATTTTTTATGTATTTCATTGAAATTGTTAAGTCGCTTTGTGGATTGTGTTGATTGCTTGTTGTGTTGTGTCTGCTTCACTGTACAATATCTGACCTGAATGTTTAAACTCTGTTTTGGATTAAAGTGGATCTTAGACACTAATCTTGACTGAGCACTCCATTCTCAAAAAATCTTGTAGCACACACACAAGGAGAGAAGAATACATATTTTTACACTAAGATATTAGCATCTACTGATGCTCATGATCCATACATTGTAAAACGTTCAGCAGACTTTGCAAAATCTGGGCCAGTTGGTTTGATCTTTGGGGAGTTGGAGTCATTCTGCCAATGCTAAAGCGCTATGGGCAGTTTCACAGAGCGGTGGGTGTAGTGAGAGCGCAGGACCCACATCAGGTAAGCCGGCTTACTGTTTAAAGGGTCAGACGGTTACAAGAACCCAGACACCCCCCCAAAACGGCAAGGTACATGTGGTTATTTGTCAACGCCTACGCCAAGGGAGTCTCTGAGAAAACATATTGCAACCTCCCAGCAAGACGGCAGCCTGACTCCAAGGTGTTATCGAGAAAATTGAGGCAGAAAATAGAATAGAATTATTATTCAGTCGACTGTTGGCGATGTTTCAACCGGTTGTCTCTGGGGTACAACGCAGGGTCTATGTGTGTAAAAAAAAGAGACTATGAATAAACGTATCCCTCTATCAACGCTACATTTTTTTTTTGTGCTTGACTTTTTTTCAAGTACAAGCTGAAAGGGATTAACAGTGTTAGCCTCTCTTTCTGGAAATGAGGTATTTTTATAAGGACAAGCATTGGGATGGGTGAGTAGTGTCCTTATAGATACCTGTGACAACGGGCAATAACTGGATTGGCTTATGGTAAATGGCCATTTACAATCATAAAAAAAGAAAAGAAAAATACATATATGTATTTCCCTTTTTTTGCTAAATGAGAAAAAAAACATAATTAAAATAAGTAAAAATAGGAGAGATGAAAGCTTGATTTGCTCATTTAAATTATTTATTATAATCTTAATAGAATATATTTTTAAAGAAATCTAACATTTATCAGATATAAAAGATGGTTGACCACTTTTAATATTTTAAGAATGCCTTTTATTTATTCATTGAACAACTACATGTTTAACAAAAAACAACAACAAAAATATGCCAACAGTTTAAAACCTGTTTTTTTATTTTTACAGTGCAGTATAAAGAAATGACACACATAATATACTGCCACTGCATAAAAATACAATACATCCACACCTTAAATGACAAATAACACAATATGGTCAGTAATACTCGAATGAGACTTAAGCATGTTCTGGTTTTGTAGATTTATTTTCGTTTTTATTATGAGTCACTTTTGGGGGTCAGGGGGATTTATGTCCTAGCTGTAAATGTATTATAATGAATATAAGATTAAAACTGTTCTAATTTTGTAGCATTTCTTAGAAAAATATGGGTCACGTTTTGGGGGGTTGATAAAATCTATGTGCTAATAATATTTTTCCGGCCACTCTCTACCATGGAGGAGGAAGTCACCTAACTCTTAACGTTCATCTTCCAAAAGTAAGTTAAACTTCACTTTATTCATTTTCTTTTATGAAATGATTATTTTTTTTGTAAAAAAAAAAAACAATGCATGTTAATTATACAAGCTACATATTTATAAAAACCTTAAAAATGCATTCCACACAAAATATAGCACTGAAGCTTACGAACAGATTCACCTTATAATAATCCAAGAGCAGAGTATGTATTCTGATGAAAAAAACATTTTCTTCTTTTTTTTCTTTTGATGTTGAGCATCCATGTTGTAAGTCATAAATGAGATCATTGCATGAGGCACGTGAAACCAACACAGAGAGAATGTGTTGCCTTTTATAAAGCTTTTAATATCTTATTTTACTTTTTTTGGTCTAATATGGCTCTTTTTAGATTTTGAAATGCCAAAACCTGTACCTACCAAAAAGTTGAGCGCAAAGGCCACATCAGTGCTTGAAAAGAGCTAAAAAAAGGTAAAAACTGAGATTTACAGATCACTCGTGTGCCAATTGAAATTTATTTACTTATTACCTTATTAAATCATTTGGGGTAATTGTTGTAGGAAATCATGAGCAATCAGTCTTGTCACAAAGTGGAATATCCTGAATTAGTAATAACAACATTATTGAAGATAATTGAAGATAATTTTCTCATTCAAAAGCTCAACTAACCTTTTGCACAAGTACCTCTCAGTTTCCAAGAACTCGTTGACCCTTTAGATCAGGGGTATCAAACTTGCTTCCCGGGGGCCCGTGTTTGGAAACAGTTAAATAACTTTGCATTTATTTTACATAATATTAACCTCACCTAGATGGCGCTGACATTATTGTCGACCAACTTGCTGCTACAGGTAGCCCCAAAAACAAAATGTATGATTTCCTTTTCTTTTTCTTCATTATTTTTACCTACATTTTTATCCTATTGTATATCTGTTGTCTCCTTTTTCTATATTTGTTTTATCTTTTTACCTTTTCCCAATGTTTGTCATTTATTTTCTTTTTCCACTTTCCTTTTTTCCTTTGTTCTTGCTTTGCAAAAGGCGGGACAAAAAGAAAAAAATTTTATGGTTTGGTCCCATTAAGTCTCTGTAGTTTGTCTTCTTTCTTTTCAGCACTCGTTTTCGGTTGCACGGTATAATAAAGCAACATTTACGGTAGTTGCCAACTAATACACACTGTCCATTTAATATAGGTGCGGACCACACAAATTATGGATTAATTTATTAGTGATTGATTGATTTTCACATTTGAGTGATTCAGAAGTTTTCTTGTGGAAAACCCAATTCGGTCCAACCTCACCCAGACCCTAACTCTTAGCCCCTCAAGTCAATTGAGTTTGAGACTCCTGCTTTAGATAAACAATAACAACACTATTAGCGAACTTGTGTTTGCACATATATAGTGATAAAAGATTGTCATTTATCCTTAGATAGAACTAAATTTGTATACAGGTGAGGCAGAGTCTCACCTGTCTCCCCTGAAGTTTTTCTTTTACAAGTCGGAGGCCTTGATGATACACAAAGTCCCTTTAAGCACCAGACGCTAATTGAAGATCACTAAACATACAATACATTTTTAAAGAAAAATTATGTAAATTGACAGTAATCCCTTTATGTATTGCGGTTTTCTTTTGTCGTTTCGATGCTCCTCGGATTTTCATCTCGCAATGCATTGTGTTGTGTTCTGCAGCAGACCACACACAGCAAATGCTATCATGGGAGCACATTCCTGAGGGATGTTTGTGTGTGCACACCCAAAGCAAAGCATGGTTACTGCTAGAATTATAGTGCATTCAGAATATTGCAAAGAACTGCTGATCACCAGCGTGTGCTCTGCGGATTATTATCAGGTTTGAGAAAAGACTGAGGCGGTGCCTCGCGGGAACGCAATAGAGAAGCTGCATGTTCGGCCTGTTGCTACAGCTCAGCTACATAACAGCTCTTACAAGCCATCCCTGCCTAGCCTGTATCTTACCAACTCCAGATCCATTACCCATGAAATCAATTACTATATATAACTAGATATAACTCGTGGAAAACAACTATATTTGTGATTCCTTTTTTTAACCATTACAGAGACCTGGCTCAATTTGAGGATCCCTGATGGCAGTGGACAGCTATCTGACAACTCTCCACATCACTTTCTTAGACTGTAGGAGAAGCCAACCAATGATGTTGTAATATTGTATACATACAATGAAGACCATTCATTTAACTTAAATCCCCTGTTTTGTTTTTATTTGTGGATCTTCAGTAGTTAATTTGTTATAGTTGCACTTATTGTTCATTGCTGATATCCAATAAATGACCCAAAAAAAATTCAACAATCACAGGGCTTTTTTGGAATGCAACCCATGCGGAAAACAAGGGATTATTGTAAAGTAGTATGCGTATTACCAAATAAGTACCCATAGTGTACCTTTAATGTGATTTATTTCTAAAGGTAATAAAACATTCCTTTTGTTTCATATGGTTGCGGTCATAAGACGTTGCTTCGAGCTGTGTTTTTCAACCTATTGGGAGCCAAGGCACGTGTGTTTTTCATTAAAAATTCTAAAAGCCCACCATGCTTTGAACATGTTTAAAAATAAATCCTCAGCACTAGTTGCATGCTGTTGTTGTTTTTTTAGCTTAAATTATGACATTGCTTCAATTGACCGTATTGTATTTATCTATTTATTTATTTGTGTTTACAGTGGCTTAGGAGGTAATACAGGTTATTATTTATTTTGTTGTATAAATTTGCTGTTATTTTGAATGTTTTTTTATTTTTTTTATTTTTTTTAAACAGAACAGGGGGCAGCACGGCGGCGCAGTAGTTAGCGAGTGTGCGGCACAGTTTTGAGGCCATGAGATCGAACCTCCTGTGTGGAGTTTGTATGTTCTCCCCGTGCTTGCGTTTGTTTCCCCCGGGCACTACGGTTTCCTCCCACATTCCAAAAACATGCATGTCAGGTTAATTGGCTAGTCCAAATTGTCCCTAGGTGTGAATGAGCGAGTGACTTGTCTGTCTCTCTGTGCCCTGCGACTGGCTGGCAACCAGTTCAGGGTGTCCCCTGCCCAATGCCCGAGGATGGCTGGGATGGGCTCCAGCACACCCGCGACCCTAATGAGGATAAGCGGTGCAGATAATGGATGGATGGATAAACAGAACAAAAACATAACCAACAACAAACATAACGCCTAAAATGAACAAAAAGTATCAGTGAGAGCATTTATTTTTTACTATCTATATTTTTCTTTATTGTTCTATTAAATGATAAAACAAATAAATCAACAAAATCACGTGCAAGGCTTTTTCCTTTTTTTGATGTATTATTGTTATTTTTCTGTTCAAACCTAAACAATTGATGAAAAGAAAGGGCTTACTGAAAGGCCTTTATAGCAGGTTGGACTCCCTCATTTGAATCCCTCTATCCCTGTTCTAAAATCCATTGATGTCTTGTGCCCTTATTTTGAGTGTTTACTAAAGTTTAAACTTAATTTAAGGCACTAAATCCTCAATGCCCCCATTAAGCAGGTAGTTGCCTTGCATGGCTAACGCTGCTATCGGTGTGTGAGTGTGTGTATATAGGTATGTTTGAAGCACATTGTAAAGTGCTTTGGGAGGTCTTCATTGACTTGAAATGTGCTATATAAATGCAGACAATTTACATTTGTATATAAAAGGAATGAAACAAAAAGCAAGGCTGCCACCTACTGATATGGATAAATGTCACAGTTACTTGGCTGATGACTGGAAGAAATCAAAAATACTGAACAATGACATGCCTTTTTTTGCAAATATAAGTTGTCAAATGCCCATAGCACACTAGACAAGGTCTCACGGTACACTAGTGTTGCCCGGCACACCGGTTGAGAAACACTGGCTTAGAGCATTGTTCTATTAAGTTCACGTCGGGGATTTTCCCCTTTAGATTCGTTGATCCTGTCAAAACCTGTGGAGCAGCGGCATTCTGAATCAATGAAGAGGAAACACGCTGGCATTCACACGACCATCAAAGTGGAAAAGATGTGCCAATGAGAAGTCACTGATGCCTCACTGTCTTGGCAACGCATTCATAGAAAAATAGCAGCATACTCAATATTTAACTTCCCCTAGGGTGAGCGAAAGGGGAAAAGCCTACGAGATGCATTCTTGAAAAGTCAAAGCTGTAAATGTGATAGAAAGCAAAGACAAAACCCACACGGACTTTTTAGTAAAAGTACCTCAGCGAAATGAACAAAAACAAAACAATATTGGTGATAAGTATATTATGCTTGCTTACAAAAATAATGTAGTTCTGTTTTTATAATTCAACACCTGCATAGGAGAATGCATAGGAGGCCAGGGTTGTCCGTTATCTTGACTGTTATTGCTCACTGTGGTTTGTTATTTTGATTATTATGCACTGTTAAGGTCATTGTCACTATAGGTCAATCATGTTGCTGTTCTTTGATTTATTTTCTTAACCTAGGATGTAATACAGAAAAAAGGTCTCAGGGAGGACTTTTAAAAGAGGTTGGCATTTTTGACATTTTTGTCCAGCACTCTTATCTTCTCTTTACAAGATCAAATGTCATTGATATTTTCTCTCTTTATGTTGAGTGTCTACTAAATCATAAATTTGGACTCTTCCTGATTCAAAACTAGATGAATTGCAGTGTTTCTATGTTGTGATTAGTCAATGTGCATGTTTAAAAATGTTTGACCATAAAAAAGGTAAAACTTGTTATGTTTTTTCATCCTTTATTTGTACATCTAAAAATATGTTTTTGTTGTTTCCTTTGTGGGCAGCACGGCAGCACAGTGGTTAGCACGTGTGCGGTACAGTTCTGAGGTCGCGAGATCAAACCTCTTGTGTGGAGTTTGCATATTCTCCCTGTGCTTGCGTGGGTTTTCTCCGGGCACTCCGGTTTCCTCCCACATTCTAAAAACATGCATGTCAGGTTAATTGGCTGGTCCAAATTGTCCCTAGGTGTGAATGAGCGAGCGAATTGTCTGTCCCTGTGTGCCCTGCGGCTGGCTGGTAACCACTTCAGGTTGTCCCCTGCCCACTGCCCGAAAATAGCTTGGATGGGCTCCAGCACCCCCGTGACCCTACTTAGGATAAGCGGTGCAGATAATAGATGGCTGGATGTTTCTTTTGTTTTTCAGGGATACTGCATTTTACATAACAATGTTTATTTTTGAATATCATAGTGTACTTGTTGCGCATAAAAGTCTAAACTTTTCCTTAATATTGTGTTGTGTTTGACATTACAGTTGCTTAGTATACAAGTTTTCAAAGTTTAAATGAGTCAAAAGTTCACTAACTAGTGAATAAATGAATGCTGTTATAATCTATGTTAAAAATATATTTTAGATTTTGGTGAGTTACCACCCCCTGACGCTTATAAAGGCTTTGCCGAAGGCTCTTACTCTGCCAACTCAAAATCTGATTGGCTAAACCAACAGTGTTATCGCCACTTATGTTATGCTACAGGGCTGCCTTCAGAACTGTTTGATTTCTGAGCCATTCAACAACGAATGGGTTAAATGGGTAAATATAAAAGCACATATCTGGTTGGCAGACAACCAAAGGAAAAGCAATGAAAATAAGATGACAGGCAATTTGGAATTATGCAATAAGTATTCGTGGACAACAAACCAATATATCACATGGTTCAGATATATTTTAAGCCAGCAGAGAAGGACTTGCAGGCCCTAACATCCCAACACTTAACAGTTGGTTTGGCAACATGCACGCTACTTAAGGTCGAGCCTGGATTTTCTATGCAGGATGTATGACAGTTTGTGGTAGGGGCGGGCGATACTGGGAATTTTAATATCAATCCATTCCAGATAGCTGCTTAGTATCAATAAAGTTGATATTTAGATGGATCTGCCCACCCGTAGTTTGTGGGTGTTGTGGCATGAACTTCGGATCGTGTCAGCACTGGCTCACAGCGATTTGCTGACACACAAAGTGCAAACCGTCAAAAGCGTCGCACAGTTTAATCATGTTCTACTTCATGTCGCTTTCTCCGTCTCTAATCTGTTCCTCAATAAAGTTATTTCTCCCTGACAGTTCAATCAAATTCATTGAAAGATAATGCGTCTTTTATTGCTGAGCACTGTTTACTTTGGTCTGTTCCTTGGAATCATAACATCAAAACAAAGAAAGAAAGAAAGTTTTTTTTGTCTTAAGTGCCACGCTTTTGTTTTCTAAAAAGTATTTGTGATTGATACAAGCTGCTGTTTCATATTATTGCACATCAAACATGGACCAAAATAAAAAGGTGTAGCTTTTTAATTCCGTAACAAAAGAAAAAGAAGTGGTATGGTCCCACACACACACACAATTTAAAATGTTTAGAAAAAGAGGGTCACCCAGTAAGGCAGTAGTAAAAATAATGTCAGAACCAGAACAGATACAGGACCCAATCGCGTGATGTTCTCACACAAGCTTTTTATTTTATGGGAAATGGGGAGTCATGCATGTTAGGAAGCCGGTCTGGCGTGGAAGGACACAACGCCAGACCCGACGGGATCGATAACGAATCAGGTTAACGAAAATAAACAGGAGAAACTAGACAGGAACCAAAACTGGAGAAACTAACCAATAGGACAAGAATAAACAGAAAACAAAACTGGAACCCGAAATTAAACAGTACAAAAATAAATGGGAACAGTACCGGACTGCAGATATCACAGGAAAACAGGACAGAACACACGTCTTGTGGGGCAGAAGTTCGTTGACGGGCTGACACTGAAGCAAGAGAGCGCTGAGCCTTATATACACAGAAAGTCCATCTCTAAACGAGCCACAGCTGGCACAACACGGGCGGGGCAAATTGGGCACCATGGGAACCGTGACACACACAGGCAGGGCCAATAAGTTGTTTACCTCTAGGAGGTACTAAATAAAACAAAATGTTCCTGAAGAGGAGCATCAAAACTGAGTAATTGCATGGTCTTGGCATGTTTTGTATTACTTGAAAGTATTTGTGAAGGGCTGCAAATAACAATAATTTTTAAAAATCGATTCATCGGATTTGAAAATAAAATAAAATAATATCCTAATTAAATGTTTCAATTTTGAACAGATAGAAATAAAGTGAACAAAAAAAGAGATATTTCATTTAAATAAAACCATAAATAAATCTGCTTTATAAATAAAATTTGCTGTGCCTCAAGATGACCTTGTGATTCTTTAAGCGCCCTCTTTTGGACCAAAGTGCAGCTACAAGTTTGCCACTGGATCAAAAGGAAATTCAATGCTCTCCCATTTGTTCTCGTTTGCATTGAATAAACACGATGGATGCTGCATAAATTACTCACTCCATTTTGACATTATTGCTTGCACAGAGCTCCGGCAGGTGCGTAAATTACGCGAAATCTCTTTGTATCCCATTACTGCTTTTCCACAACTTTATCCCAGACCTCCCGATTGTCTTTTGATTATTTTAACTGAGATTTAATAACTCATAAGTGCACTCTGTCATGCTTAGTGAGTTAGGACGAAATGGCATTATAATACCTGCGTTTGTTACCTCCCGTCTGGAATACTGCAATATTCTACTCTCTGGTCTCCCGAAGTCTAACATAAAAAGTTTGCAGCTGGTACAAAATGCTGCAGCGAGCATTTTAACTGGGACCAAAATCTTTGCTCACATAACCTCGATTTTAGCTGACCTTTATTGGCTCCCTGTCAGTTTAAGATGTTATTTTAAGGTTATTTTGGTATTATACAATGATTTGCGATAACTCACCCCTTCATAAATTTCTGATTTAATGTTTGCCTATGTTGCTGTTCGGAGCCTTTTCTCGAAAAATGCAAGTCTAATAGTGATCCCAAGAGCCAGGAAGAAATCCACAGGTTCAAGAGCCATTTGGGCCCCGGTGCTGTGGAATGCTGTGAAGTCTGAGACTTGATCTGAATTCTCTGTAGAAGTGTTTAAATCTAGGCTTAAAACACACTTATATTTAATAGTTCAAGAGTCTCTAACCTTTTTCAAACAACGAGCTACCTTTTGTTACTAATTAGTGTAAAGGGCACCCAGTTTGAAATGCATTTCTAAAATGTTATTACTTTGTTGTTATTATATTATTACTAGGGTATTAACAGGTGAATTGTTGAAAGTAGAATTAAATACACTCGGTCAACCACTAAAAAAATAATTGTACTAAAAAAAACACAATGACCAAGAACTGGCACCTCAGCTGTACTTAGAGGGCACCCTGGTGCCCGCGAGCACCGCCTTTGAGACCCACCAATAGCTTATAAATTATATTGAGCGTTAGGAAGCTGTCAACTTGACATTCTGTTCTTACTTATATTTCATGTTTATGGTGTCTGTGTTTTGTCGGTTGATTACTTTGAAATATCAACATGCAGCCTGGTCATTCTGGAACCGGATTACCTCAGCCTCAGCTCAAGGTTTCCTAATGTTCCGCATGCTGGGGTTTTTGAGTTTTTCTGTACCCTCATGCAGGTTTCAGATCAGGGAATGGTGTAATGATAGTATCTAGTCTGTACAGACATTTGTAACCTCTTGTGATTAACGGCTTTACAAATAAACATGACTTGACATTGGACCATTCAGAAGTAATAAGGGAACTTCTGGAGTCAGTTGGTTGAGCTGAGAAAACAGGGGGCCAATATTTTTGCAACACACTTTTTTTCCGTTGAAAATATAATAAAACATGTTAGATTAATTCACTTCCGCTTCACGATTGTGTTTCACATGACGCTAATTCTGACAAAATAGTTTCATTTTTTTAGCGTTAAGTTTAAAGCCTGAAGTGTGGCGATATGGCAAATTGTTTTTGAGGCAATATTTTTAAAAGGCACTGTATGAGACAGAAATCTAACACTAATCTTTGTTAGTTTGAATAAATTGTGAAAATCAATGTTTGTGCTGTTTCATTTCATCATAGCTCTTATCACACCATTGCTGACAAGTAAGGTCAACAAACGAAAGATGTCGATAAGTACCGTTTTATCAGGATTGAAAGTCATACCGCAGTATAAGTCACACCCCCGGAAAAACTATGAAAAATAACCCAGACTTATAGTACGTAAAATGTTTTTTTTTCTTTGTTTTTCTGATTTTGTTAGCATGGTTCATATGACAAAACGACCAAATATTGTGACCACCACAAATCTCCAGGCAGTTCTGTAATCATTTTTGTCGATCAGCTTGTTTAGACTGTCAGCTCAAAATCCAATTTCTGTCAAATCAATCCAACCTGTATACGCATTCGCTTTCAGGGACAGGGAGGGAAAAAATGCATGTAATATGACTGTGCCAGAACATCCCAAACCTCATGGGGGAGGTGGTTCGAAAATTGGATTTTTGTATGTGCATCTTCAGTGGACGCTTCTGGGCCCCACTTACAAAAAATAGATTGTGGGATTCTGACTGAAGACATATGCATGTGCATGGGTGTCAACCAAAAACAAAACAAACATCCAACCGCGTGTACACCCATGCAGGACATTTTCATTTCAGAAGCCACATCACTTAATAGCAGCTTCCATCTTAAAAAGGGACTTGGATAAGATTGTCATTTTAAGATTTTTCTTTTTTGTAATGGCCTAATTGAATTCTTTGAATCAGTGTTTCTCATGTTGTAAACTGGTAGGTCCCGACCCAAAAGTGAGGCACAGACCTATTTTCAGTGGTTCGTCGGCCTTTGCTTCGGAAAAATATTGCAAAGTAAAAAAAAGAAAAAAAAAGAGAGAAAATTACACTTCTTAATAATATAGGGCAATAATGCACTGCAAGTGACAATTGACACAGTCCAAACCACAGAAAACGATTCTAAAAGTATGTTTACATATGGTGAGCATGGCCAAAGGTATATACAGCAGAGCATATATAACATATGGATTTTATTACAGTAACAGTCCACTGTATTCACGTGTTTTCATGATCCGCTGTATTCTGCACTTTGATTGGCTAAACTGGGGGTCAGCAACAGATGTCTAAGGAAGTGCATGCGGCTCTTTAGCACGCCCTAATTGCTCTCTAGCACTTTTTTCAAACTCGTTTGTTAATGGAAAATTGTATGGTTTCTGTAGGACAAAAGAAAACATATGGCACATTCTTGAAGAGGGAGTTGATTAGAAAATATTTATTTTGTATAAAATGTTTTGATGAAGATTTATTAACCTTGTTTTTCAAAAATTTGTTTTTTTGGATTGCCCACTTTCGGGATAGAATGCAGGGGACGTGCGGCGGAGGGTTGGCCACCAGGAGGTGGCACGGTGGAGTTCTCGTCCGTCCTGCACGGCCCTCAATGCTCAACCCACATTGGCATTTTTTCATGTATTTTCATGTATTTTGAAGGCATTAGCTCAGGAGGTAGAGCGCTCGTCTTGGGATCAAGAGATCGCCGGTTCGATTCCCGTTCCTCCATATTATATGTCGAAGTGTCCTTGGGCTTCCGACTGGGGTAGTGTGAGGAGGGTGACGAGGACAGAACTTCTCTCCCCTCCATTCAGGACATTGGCCAGAAGCGCTGCCTATCCCAAGCTAAGAACATTATCAGGGACCCCTCTCACCCCCATCATGGACTGTTCACTCTGCTAGCCTCTCGGAAGAGGTACTGCAGTGTGCGGTGCAGGACCACCAGGTTTCACAATAGTCTTGTCCCCCTGGCCATTAGACTGTTAAACGGTCAATCAAACACATACTGTAGTAAATCTAACTGCTGCTAATCTGTACATCTGTTGGTTTTGTTTGACTTTTTGCACTACTGGCAGTTCTTTAGAGCTAGCCACTCCTTGCACATCTGTTTCTCTGCACTATTGTACTTACAGCGTTATTGTTACTGTTTACCTGACTTGTTTACCTGACTGCCCATTTTGCACATCTGGTTAGCTGCTCCTCTTGCACTATTTGCGCTACTGTAAAATACTATACATAGCCATAATTATTTAGTATATTATTATTACTCAATACTCCAACTCAATACAACATTTTATTTATATCTGTACATTCAAGGAAACTGTGCGGGTCAGATGTATCGACATTTCGTTCTGTATACACGTGTACTAGAATGACAATAAAGTAGATCTGAATCTGAATCTGAATCTGAAAGACACTGCCCCCAATAAGCAGGTCGGCGTCTTGCATGGCTGCATGGCCGCTATAGGTGTGTGAGTATGTGTGTGAATGGGTAAGTGGGAAGCACATTGTAGAGCCCTTTGGGAGGTCTTCATTGACTTGAAATGCAGACCATTTACCATTTATAACAGTACTTTTATAGAAATGCTACAAAAATAAAATAAAATTATTGCAAGGATAAATATCTAATTGAATGGTTATGAACATGGACATAATATATTGTTTAGCTTTGGAAGAAGAAGAAAGAAATACTACAGAATGCATACACAAATAATATTACAGGGAGAAAATGCTGGGCACAGAGGTAAGCAAATTAATCAAATAAGTTGTTCCACACTTGGGTCCGAGTTAAGCTTTCGGGTTTAATTTCGCTTATTTCAGCCATTCACTTGCAGTTAATCACAAAGGAAGAAGAAATGCAATGGGAAAGTATTACGATAATAAAAATTCTACATAAATACTTTAAAATACTACAAAAATACTAGCACAGTAAAACTAAAACATAAAAGTACTAAGACTATTCTACAAAGGTACAACTACAGTAACACTACTTCACTAACACTACTTATATTGACTTTTGATTTATGGATAACGTATTGAAATTGCTAAGACAATTGAAATAAAGACATCATTATGTACTTATCATGTACCTCGCATTTGAAAATAATGCAGAAATACAATAATAAAAACTACTACTACCTAAATTCTTCAAAATGCTATAGAAATACCGGTACAGTAATATTATAATACAGAAATACGACTACAGGTATTCTACAGAAAAACCAAAAACATATATATATATATATATATATATAGGCAGCGCATGTGCGGCACAGTTCATGTCTTGGGAACCTCCTGCGTGGGTTCAAATCCAGCTCCAGACTTCCTGTGCGGAGTTTGTATGTTCTCCCCATGCTTGCGTGGGTTTCCTCCGGGCACTCCGGTTACCTCCCACATTCCAAAAACATGCATTTCAGGTAAATTGGGCGTTCCAAATTGTCCCTAGGCGTGAATGAGCGAGTGAGTTGTCTGTGTCCGTATATATATATATATATATATATATATTTATTTATTTTTTTTAAAGATAAAACTATGGTAAGGCTACAAAATTACTACTTCAATAACACAACCTTTCAGATACAGACAGAGATAATATAATTACGGCAGCCAACCACACTTGCCATAACCCTAACCATAACCCTAACCCTGACCCTGACCCTAACCCTATCCAAAACAACATCAGTGCTGATTACAATGAAGACAGGAGGGCCACAAATTCGCAGGGTAAGTATGAATGGTACATATATTTAGGCAGGTCATGAACCACATTAATAAGGGAAACTGGAGATACTTGGACTTATTGGTCAAAAGGGAAGACCATGCAAATTAGAAAACGTTTCAACTGGCCTAAGCCCAAGGTGCTTTGCTTGTCACCTTGTTAAAATGATATGGGAAGAACAATTGTACAGTACTAGAGTCTATCTTAGTCCAAATATAAAAAGAATATGGAAAATCCAATGTTTCCTGTGACTATATTTTTCAAAAATAATAAAGCCTCAACAGTGCCACTGATAGGACAAGTTTATGACAGCAAGGCCACTCGTTGAGAAGTCTTCTTGCTTTTGAAATGTAATGAACAAATACTAGACCCAAATTTGATTGCCAAATTGATATTCTGGCCCCAATTTTTTGGGGGAGGGGCCATGAGAGGGTTTTTTATTTTATTTAATTGACTATAAGGGATTTTTTACCATCAAATACAAATTACATTTAAATACAAAAGATATTTACTGGCTGAGCTGTGGGGCGAGGTCATTGTAGCCTAGACAAGAATGATGTTTACAGAAAAACAACAAGAACAAGGACAAGGGCTGACGCGGGAAAAGGCTGATTGGTGATTGGTTGGTGTGAGTCCTTTAGACATGGCGGCGCCTTTCGGCGAGGAGGTGGTGAAGCTGGCACCTGACCCGCACATGGGGGGTGCCCGACGCCCCGACGTGTGGAAAGAAGAGAGGAGAGACTAATTAGACTAATTCGGCAATAATTCGGCTAAATTCGATGGAATTCACTTAGTTAAGTACTTTAAGAAAATAAATCTGCCCCGTGTGAAAATGCCGGCTATCTTCGTTCATTTTCCCATTTAGAAACGAGTATGCATTGTTAGGAGAATAAAGTTTGTGTTTGGTTAATAGAGTCGGATAACCAATTCAGACAATTTGGTAAACGCTACATTTGTAATATACTTTTTTCTCTAACAAGTGTATAAAGGTAGAAAGGCGCATGTAGTCTGCTAAGCTAATGCAAAAGCTTGCTTATATTTTTTGGCCCTTATGTGTCCTTTGTAATTGTCATATTTTAACAGACTTTCAGTTAAATTAATAGGATTGTTATTCGTTAACGCGAGGGCTGTTCTACACATTTACTTTAAATGACTTTAACATCTGTCAGAACCAAAACAGGAAGAGGAGGACCCAGATGCGTAGCGTTTTCACAAAAGCTTTATTTTACGGGAATGGGGCAGTCATGCGCGTGAACACAAAGGCACTAAGATATCCAGGTGAGTGCAATCATATTGTCTTTAACAAAGACCTCTATTTTGAAACAAATTAAATCTGAATGGGTGTTTACAAAAATGTCTGATAAATGGTAATTAGCATATGCCGCTGTCACATTGGTAGGATTGGCGCTTGGGTATTGAAATGAAATGAAATGAAATGATCTGCATTTATATAGCGCTTTTCAAGTCAATGACCTCCCAAAGCGCTTTACATTGTGCTTCACATTTCCCAATAGCGGCCGTGATCTGTGCAGCCATGTAAGGCGCTAACCTGCTTATTGGGGGTATTGGGGGTTCAGTGTCTTACCCAAGGACACTTGGGCATGTAACACGGACAAGCCGGTATTCAGTTTACATGTATAAAACTGCAGTTCATCTTTTGACTTCAAGCGGCCCCATTTGTATCTTAAGCTTCACCCAGCATCTTCTTGTAGGCTAGTTTAAATCAGTTGACAGGGTTGCTAGGCCCACAAGCCATAGTTTGGTGACCCCTGCTTTAAAAGGAATAATACTGCATTACTTGACGTCAGTGTTTTATTGCTGGTCATTTATTTTGTTTTAAACTAAATGCATTTTACTATCTCTGGTTCAAAACGGATCTCAAGCGGGTGGATACTTTTCGGAACATATTGATATGATCAACAAAAGCCTAAAACGCCCTCTTGCGGTATGGTTTGGAAATACCATGTGAAATGAAATACCCAATAGAAATGTGTTGACAATTTTACACCAGAGTATAAGTCTCACCTTTGTCCAAACTATGAAAAAAAACGGTGATTTATAATCCTAAAATTATAGTAAATGGAGACGTAACAAACAAGCTTTGATGAGGTGAAGCACTCTGAGCCTGGAGAGGAAAAATAAAGGCCAGGCAGGGCTGAAAATAATCACACTGTAAATGATTTAGCTTCCTTTCTCCGGTGAATTAATTGGGTTCTGTCAATTGTGGTATTTACGTAATTAGTTACACCTGCAATGGCGCTCTCTTTTCTCAGCTCAGACAGACACTGGAGGCGCTGAAGCTGACTTAGCAGGACTGCAAAGAACATCCTTGGCCTGCGTCACTGTCTGCGGAGGTCTCCTTCCTATTTTCCTGGAGCTCATTGGTCTCTGCGGGTTTTGGGAGCTGCAGAGACAAGAGATGAGCCAGACAGACTCGGATGCTCTGCTGCACAACGTGAAACCCGAGAGTGTGTTTTTGTGTGTCCCTCAGTGCAAACACCACCACTTGTTTTGTGCAATAAGAGCTAAGAGAAGTATGTTGCATGTCTTGAATGCAAAATATGGACATGAGCAAACGGGAGGCATACACTGCAGGTGCATTTGGTGTGCAGGATTATGAGTAGAATTTTCGTATAGGTTGACTGTTCTCCTGTTCTCATCCTCTAAAGCGCTGAATACAGTAAGCCCTTGTTTTTTAGGGTTGCATTTCAAACAAGACCCGCGATAGTCAAAACCTACAAACATTTATTTTTATGATCAGATATAAGTAACTTGTTATGTTTATGACTGTAACAACATGACAATTGTAGATCTACAAATGCATTACAGAACTGTAGTTGAATAAATGGTCTTAATTGTTATTTTATTAAAGTACAACAAGATCGCTTCCAGTATAAGAAAGCAATGTAGGCACCGGGTTTTCGGTTTGAGGCAGGTCTCTGTGATAATTAAAATATAATAGTGAAAAATGTAGCGATTTCCATGAGTTGTAGCTCTAGCTCATCTGTTTCATTGATAACGAATGTTGGGTGAAATGCTGCCACCGCAGGGGTGACTTTTTACATAGCCAAAGCAGTTTGCCGGGCCTGCAGCACTGCTATTGCTTCTCCCGAGACCCCCTCTGTCTCTTCCCGGACCCAATAACAATCTATGGAGCACCCGCTGGTGATCAGCATTTCTTTGCGCTCCTCTGACTTTCCTCAGAGTCTGATTAATTTAATTTCAATGTAACGACCTGCTAAAATACTAGCTGTAGACGTTCTTCGCAGTTTGTTTTGGGTGGCTGTTTGACTGACAGCATGCATAGTTGCACACACAGACAGTTACGGCCACCCAACACACAAAAAAACACACAACTCGAGGTAAAAAAATAGTGTCTTCAAATAATAGACACTCTACATAGTGCAAAATAGCAGCAACGTTATTTTTCAAATTATAATTTGACAGTACAGAAGTTATTTATAATTATTTTATAGTGTACAGTACTTTGTATTTGTTGTCTAGAATGTTTTTTTTCTCACATTTCTCAAAGGTCAACCTAATGACACTAAAATATAACATCAAGTAAAAGTCTAAATAGTGTCCTGATATTATTTCAGACCCTTTTTGGAATCAACAGTGCAATATAACCTTAAGGTTAATTTTATATAATTATTATTTTACAGTTCAAAGTTTCACGAATCAATTAACCATCTGGGTCATCGGGGCACCCCTGAAGACACAACTCTGGAGAGCTTTTTCTACTGCTGATGGATCCTGGTTTGTTTTGGGGTTGTGGCAAAGTTAACACTAATCCATTCCTTGATGTTGTCGACCCTGGCGGCCAATGATGAGTTGAGCCTAGTCTTATGTCAAAAATAAATAAATAAATACACTCCTAAACCAACTACTATTTTAAAAATGCACATTTATATGATATTTTGTGTAGTTTTAACTTAATATTCAAATCAATATAGTTATTTTTTGGGTTTTAATAAATGATTTGTTTATCACTAGGTGCCAAATACTTGTAATGCACAGCGTCCCTTTAAAAGTGAAAAATGAGATTTCAAAAGAAGAGGGAAATAGGTCATACATATTTACAATTTTTGGATTGTTGCATGTAATTTTTTTTAAAAAATCTCAAAAACATGTCGAATTAAATGATAAATACATTTTACAGTGAATACATATTTCTGTAGTGCAGTGGATAGCCCATTTACCTGTCACGTGTAAGAAAGGTCTCCGGTTCAAAACCGAATGGAAACATATGTAGGCCTGGAGAGGGATGGGCACCACTAGGCTGTACTTGTCCAAGACACACCACATAAAATTGTGCCCCTACGACCTTAGTGGTTAAGGGATCCAATAAAACCATAATTCCATGATAGATAGATAGATAGATAGATAGATACTTTATTCATCCCCAAAGGGAAATTCACTTTTCCAGCAGCATCCCTAAGCTGAGAACAATCGAAAATAACTGAGAACAATCGAAAATAACACGGGAGCTGCTGGAGTGGCTGCCATTCGTGACGGCGCCGGAGAAACGATTCAATTTGAATCATGTACAAACAAACAAACAATTGAATCATGTACAAGAAACGATTCAATCTGAATCATGTACAAACAAACAAACAATTGAATCATGTACAACAAACAAACAAAATATTTATGTTTCAATAAGTGGAGTGTTAATAAAATGGGGGGAAAATAATTTCTGATACTGATATAACCAGGTAAAACTAATTTTAAGTTACCTGTCCAAATGAATGAAAGGTGAGGCAAAGTCTCACCTGTCTTCCAGGATGCACATCGCTGCCGACCAGGCTTATAAAGCAATAGGAAAAAGCATACATTTTCATGATCAAATCTTTCTTCCTATTTTGGTAGCTGGTTTGATTCCTGGCTCCTCCGAATTTGATATTGAAGTGTTTTTGGGCAAGACAGTGGAACCCCAATGCCCCCGATAAGCCGGCAAGCGTCTTGCATGGCTGACGCCACTGTTGATGTTTGAGTGTGCATTTTAAGTGGTAAGTATGAAATAAATTGTGAAGCGTTTTAAGAGGTCGTCAGTGACTTGAAATGTGATGTATAAATGCAGTCCATTTACTATTTTTTTTCTTTCTTTAGATTCATGACTTTTGACAACATTCAAATTGAGTCGTTATCATCTTTAAAGGTGGAGATGGAGAAAAGTTGCACCTTTAAAAAGTCAAGCTAATAAATCATTTTAACTGGTAAACAAATGCAAACAAATGGCCACTTTAAAGTGAGCGGATGTAATTTCCTTGAAATAACCAAAAGGAAAATATAACATGAGCAAAAATGCAGATAAGGGAAAAAAAGATAAAAGGCAAGATATTTCAAGAAATTACAAGTGACTCCTAATCCAGAGAGGGTTACAAGAAAACACAACAAATCTCCAAGGGTGAATTAAAAGAACACATGCTAAATCAGAGTGAAAAAGGGGGAGGTGCGCTTTGCTTCTTATACACTGGCCCTTGGGGCTCTCAGTCTGTATATGCTGCAGTATGATTCGTTATTCATCTGTAGGTATATTGATGTTTCACATGAGCTTGCAAGTTATACTTAGGAAGGTAAAACACAGAAGCACACAAAAAGTTCATGCTAATTTAAAAGCATATGGAAAAATAAAAGTCAGCGAAGAAAAGTAAGCAGGAAAACAAACAAGAATAAGAGCTTCCAAAGTCCATAACACCCCAGGTCAGTTACAAACCTGAAAGAAACAAAAAAAAACATGTATTCCATTGAATTTATATAAAAAAATAAGCTGGAGCTGAAAACCAGGCTGAAAAAAAAAACTCTACAAGGTGGAAAGCAACACATAAACTAAGTATTTTAACTATTTTAGCAAGCATTCAGTTGGAATAATGCAAAACAATTAAAAATACAAAGCAGCAAAAAAATTATTTGAATGAGGCCGTTGATCAAATAAAACGTAAATAGATGCTCTGAATTGTATTAACTGTATGTAATAATAATCAATCTAGATGTGTTTTCTATACATTCAGCATGGTCGCTTAATTGCGGGTGTGCTTATTTGATTTGGTAGTTTAGTGATCTATATCTGAATTTCTGTAATCTACGGTCTAGGGCAGGGGTGTCAAACCCAAACCACACCTCTGGCAGCGGGCTGGACAGAATACATATCTATTGAATACTTTAGAAGAAGAAGAAGAAATGAAATGTTTATTGAAGGTATTGTTGGATACATTAATCAAAACATGACACAAAGAAAAAACTAATGCTGAGAGTGAGCATGGCCAAATATGGTCACCTTACGCCCCCTCCCCTAAGGAAATTTGACAGATCTGTTTCTGCCAACCTTTGCTTAAAGGTTTGCACCGTATTTGCACTAATAACCCGGTCAGGCAAAAAATTCCAAATTGTTGGTATCCTGAAAGAAATAAAGTTTCCATGCAAGTTGCTGGTAGGTCTATGCACCCGTAACTTATATCTGTGACCACGTAAACCATCAACACGACAGAACTCAAAAAATTGATCAAAAGGCACATCGATCATTTGAACACAAAAAATTAAACCAAATCGAATTCTGCGGAGCTCCAAAAAGTCCAAGTTCAGTCTTTGTAGTCTTTCCGGATATGACAAGTTGTGCATCCCAGGTATCCGCTTCGTATACCGTCGTTGAACTCCTTCCAGTAGGTTAATGTCCTTGAGTAAGTAAGGGTTCCACACAACGCTATTATATTCTAGCCCTATATTCTAACAAAACGTGATTTTTTTCTTTTTTTTTTAAACAAATTAAAAAACGGACAAGAATATTTTTTTCAAGAATAAACAAACCTAAAATACTAATAAAAAGTATCTCCTGTTAAACCTAAAATAAATCAAACGACAATAAAAAAATAATGAAAATGTAAATACAATTTGTGCTTCGCACCAAAAATAGGCACTTTTAACCCGGAGGAGTATTTTTGAGTTAATCTATACTATAAAGACTAAATTAGCTTCTATTATTTTCCTTAAGACATTATTTACTGGGTACACAATATAGGAATGATTGCAATGATCCTTAAATCATGGAAGAGTGGGTGGCCAGGAGTATTTTGGTGAGTACTTTTGTACGACAAAATTGGCTTCCATCATTTTCCAGAAGATGTAATTATCTGGGAACACAAACAAGGATGTTCTAATGTTTATTGTATTACTGTAAAACACTGAGTTCTTGCAAAGAAGAGTGTTTAACCCGACCAAGTATTTTGAGCAATTTTGTACTACAATAAGTTATCTTCATCATAATAAAATAAATAAATCCTCCTTTTACTGTTTATGATATATTTTGCCTAATTGTATGCTGCAGACTATTGTATGCTAAAAAGCAACAATGCGTGCAAAGTTGACGTATTTAGAAAAACTTAGCACGCAAATGTTGCTCTTCTGGTAATTTTACGTTTCTCACAAGTTGCCGCAGCAGTGCAAAAACGCTAGAATGCCGTTCATTTATTCACATTTTAATGGGTCACTGGAAACTCCCTGCATGTGACGTCATTGCATCGAGCTTATCATTAAGAACTGCTTGGCAAGCAAGCTTTTGTCGGTGCGCATTATCAGTAAAGCCCTGTGGTGTCGTAGAAACTATATTTGAAACAGGAAGCGGGCGCACCGCCATTACTTTATAGTGGCTGGGAGACGCTACACTGGATATGGAGGAGCAACGCAACTAAGCTATGACTGCAATTATTTTTTTTTTTCTTCATCAGGATCTCTGTTAGGGCGAGGGTCGCTTTCGAGTTTCTCCCTGGCACTTTTCCAAAAATGTTTACTGGTTGAAAAAAGATGGGGGAGGGAAATATATATTTGTGTTACTATGGTTTCTGGAGGAGGACAAACATGGCACACTTTTAAAATGTTCTGCCGCTGTAAGAACGTGTGGAATACATATTAAAATTCAACTATGTAACTATGAGACAAGAGGGTAGATCAGCGGGTACGAGTTCATGAGTGAGAAGTAACGGGTTTGACTACCGCTCTCTCCCTGGTATCAGGTTGTAAAAACAAGGAATACAGGATGTCACTGGGGAACACAGCAGAGACATACATTGTGATGTGTGGTTGCTACTCTCAGGCTTAAATTCCTTACTGGAGAACTTTTCTGTAATGCTAAACTTTAGCACATCTCTCCTCTGCTTTTTCCTTTTTTTTTTCCTCTTCTCTCCCGTGTTTACTGTGTTTGTGCCAAGTTATGTTGGCACAAATTCCAAGAAACACCCGCCCCCCCATTCCCTTAAGGGAACCAAATAAATACAAAGTAATACAAATAAATGTGTTGCATTAGTTACAAAGCTTATATATTGCTATACGGCTACAAACAAATTTGATTTTTGTTTTTTTGGTCCAATATGGCTCTTCCAACATTTTGGGTTTCCGACTCCAGGTCTAAGGCATGGTCCATAAGTACAAAAACTGGACCAATCTATGGAAGAGTTTTGTGTGTGTGTGTGTGTGTGTGTATGCGTGTGTGTGTGTGTGTGTGGTAAATCCTGTATGCTCTTCAACTAGGGTTGAAGTCGGCAGTAACTTACAGATGCAAAGGCAGTTTCGGAAATGAATTACTGTCTTGGTCCCTAGCAATATAGATGTAAAATATTTCGAAGATGACATTCCTAAGACGCATCCCTCTCAGGACTTTGTTTTAGAGTGCATTAGAAGTGAATCATGTCATTGTCGTTCCTATAAAGATGGCAATAATCAGGGATTCACTGTATGTTTTGAAAGCAGGTAGAGTGGTAAAGGGTATCATTGAATATGTAAATCACGTTTTGTCATTAAAGCTTGGGTATAAACTGAATTAATTTGAATATTTTTATTGTTAAAACCGACAGTTTAAAACATTGTGAACTTGTGAATTTTAGGGCATAATATAAAGGGATAATTTTATTTCATTTTTAATTATGTACAAGCAAGCTTGGGGAGTAATGGGATACGTGTAACGGTGTTACATATTCAGGATTAAAAAAATTGTAATTCCTTTCCACTAAAGTAACAAAACAAAGTACTGTACATAATTAAAGTACAGCTATATTTTGTGAAAATAAGGATTACTTTGCAAGATTACATCCATCCATCCACTCATCAATCGTCTGCACCGCTTATCCTCAGTAGGGTCACCGGGGTACAGGAGCCCATCCCATGGGACACCCTGAATTGGTTGCCAGTCAGTCGCAGGGCATACAGAGACAAACAACTCGCTCGCTCATTCACACCTTGGGACAATTTGAACAGGCCAATTAACCTGACATGCATGATTTTGGAATATACGAGGAAATCGGAGTGCCCATATATATATATATATATATATATATATATATATATATATATATATAATATGCATCTTCTGCGTGGGTTATATGGAAGAGTTTTTTGTGTGTGTGTGTGTGTGTGTGTGTGTTATATCTATCTACCTCCCCAGACACGAACCTCACGGCACATTACTGGAGTAGTTTACTGTTCTAAATTGAGAAAATTCATGATCATAAGGACTGGTTGATGAAATAGAAATTATATTCATATTTCCCAATTCTATTTGTCATTTGTGGATACGGTAAAATACTTCTTTTGATATTTTCAAGTTGCATTTAATGTCATTCTGCTCATTTCTACATTAGAGCATCTCCCTCAAAGCAACCGTGCTGCAGTAGTCTAAATATTTGCTGCAAGTGTATAATTTCCCACCTGCATGCCCTCCATGGTGTTGTAATTTGAGACATCATCATGACCTCGCCAGCATTTGAACAGCATGCTGGATATCGAAACCAACATGACTTTGGATAGCCTGAGTCTTTCTGTATTCAATATTGAATTGTTTATCCCGACCATGCCATCATTTGAAAAATGGTTCTGTTTGTTTTTGAGGGCAATGAGAGGGGGCTAATCAAAGTTTGTTCCGCTGGCCCTGAATATCAAATGTGGGAGTAATGCACTAAATATTTCACAAAGCTATTTTCAAATGAAGTGTGCTTAATGCTGTGCAAGTAAGTATGTCAGGTTGTATGGTTAGGATGCATTATATGTTTCAAACTCTTTCTGCAAGTAATTTGGTATTTGTTCATGTTTTATGTCCTATGATTTCTAGTTAGAGGCGAGAGTTTTGGCGAGACAGGTTTGAAAGCCTGTGAGGGAAGATGTGAGAGATCTGACCTAACACCTTCTCTAACTTCTTAGTGGGGAACTTGAACTGCCTTCCCTAAAGTGGCTTCCCGATGACCTCATAAATTATCGTCACCCAAAAATCGACAGTGGGAGAAATTCTTGCGTTCTAAGTAAAAGTTAGAGGTTTGTGTTTTTTTTTCCGATTTCAATTTGTGCGGGTGTCGCAGCCAAATGTTTTTTTTAATTTTTTTTTTTTGCCAAACATGAAGATTCAATCTGTCTGTAACATAAAATTCTATAGTCCATCTGACACCCACTCGATTCCAGAGACATTGCTTCTCCATTCTACATAATAAATTTCGTATTAAATGGAGCTGATGTGATTGTTGGTGATAGGTGCCAATAATAACCTTCTCCAAAAACTGCCTGTCTCTGATTTACACTGCCAGTGTGCAGCTGAAGCGCTTACAGCCTGTCATCAGGAAATTTAGTGAAATCTGTCAGTCACACTAGAGCAAGAGTGGACAACGAAACAAACACATAACCTTCGGGTCTAGGAGGTGCACAATTTGAAGGGAATCTGAGACTTTTATGTTTGCCTTATGGTCGTGAAAATACTGAAATTATTTTGGGGTTCATTTTAACATTTTTCAAATTTTAAATTGAGGGCTATACTGGCAGAGAAAAGGCCAAAAGACCCACGAAAAAAAAGTATTTTCATGGATAAGGAAGCCTAACTTGGTC
The DNA here is from genome assembly GCF_059441175.1 of Urocampus carinirostris. Classification (NCBI taxonomy): domain Eukaryota; kingdom Metazoa; phylum Chordata; class Actinopteri; order Syngnathiformes; family Syngnathidae; genus Urocampus; species Urocampus carinirostris. The sequence continues at coordinate 44,496,322 of NC_142352.1, forward strand.
ACCAAGAGATGTCCTAAAAATTGATGACTTATCATTGACTCAGTGTACATGATGACATGGGTCAGCACCAAACTGCTAACATGGGCGTGTTAGTTTAAGGGAGAGTGGATCACATTATATTGGTGGGGCGGCACTAGCACAGGAAATATAGCGCTCGTCTTGGGATCAAGAAAGTTTGATTCCCGGCTCCTCTACGTTATATGTTGAAGTGTCCTTGGGCAAGACACTGAATCCCTAGTAGTGCCTTGCATGGCTGACACTGCTAACGGTTAGTTAGTGTTTGTAAAAGGGAAAGTGTGAGGCACATTGTAAAGCGGTTTGGGAGGTCTTCATTGACTCGAAATGCGCTCTATAAATGCAGACCATTAACATTTATATTTATGACAAAACAATCATTGCTCGATATTGGTGGGACAAAAGAGAAGATAGAGAAGATAGAAGATAGCACGATTCGGACATCCAAACTTCAAAAAAGAAGAATTGTAGATCCAGGTTATGGCATCTCGAGGTAATTATGTTTTTTTCGACCCCTTTTTAAAGCATTTTCCTCACCATACCAAATCAAAAACAAAATATTTCACGTGCCAAAAAATTTAAAAAACTCTAACTTTGACTGTGACCGTGTAATTTAGCGTCCTTGGTTTGTCTGTAATATCACAGACAAAGAGACTGGTCTCCTATTGGTTTGTGTCATGTATCATGAAGATGGTGATATGCCATCGGCTGAATTCCATAAACATCTTTCTTTGTTAATTTCAGAATCCTGTGTAATGAACTTCAATTTGTTTAGCTATTCGTGCCAAAACTATCGATGGCGGTAACGTGAGAAGCAATTAGATGATAGTAATAGAAAAGAAGCTTGAGTTAAACGAAATTTATGAAGAAGGCACACACGCAACATTACTCATGCTAAGGAATATGGTATTAACCAATAAATGACCGGCACATTTATTCAAAATAAGAAGGCAACATACAAATATATTACATAGGAGTAGTATTTCCAATATAACATTTTGTTACCAATGTTTATTATTTTTATGAAAAAATTACCTGTTTAGCTGGTGTACTGGTTGTATGGGACGGTAGGTTTCTATTCTCCCTGAACAAAAATTTACCTCACAATCATAAACACAGACCAAGTTAAGTTTGTTTTCCAGCTGCCTATTGTATTTATTTTCAATCCCAATTTGAAAAAGTCATAAAATCACCAAATTCATCAACCAAATGCTCTTACAATTAGTCTCTTCCTATAATCTCTCTATACTCTTGGAGTGAAATTGTCCTGTTACAGTAAGATTTGACAAAATCGTTTTTATGAACCAGATCCTCAAATTCTTTCAATGAACTGCACAAAATTCAACGTGCACAAAACTTCCCATCGATGCGATCTCAGCTACAGCGCCCACAACCTTGAACCAGTTAAGCGCTGTGGAAAATTGATTTCTTTATAGAATAGAAAATGGATGGATGTCACATTACCTCATGAAAAAAAACTGTGAAGCTTAGCCTGGATAAAAAGCATGGATGCCAGGTCTTGTTAAAATCTTCCTGGGGAACTTCCTTGAAAAGGAAAGCAACGTTTAACAGCTTCTATATCAAGGTCTTCTTGGAAAACTGCTTAGTGACCTTATATAAAATCGCATCGGTGCATTTTTTTCTTGATGATGCATCATTGCAATGTTAAAAGTCTCATGGTTTATTTACTCCACTGAATAATATTATACTATCTGTGAGTTTCGCCCTGTTTCTTGTACTGTATATAAATTGGATAAAACCTAAAACTAGAACTGCAAGTAACATTTTATGTGTCATATTGTATGGAAATCTGTATTATCAGTTTCAACAGTTTAATTTTACAAGGGAAAATTAAGACTTTAGTTTTGTAACCCAAGACATAAATCTTTTTTATGTACAAGTGAACAAGTGTGTGCTGTATGTGCAAGTGCCTCAATATTTTCTATAATATGCATGCATTATTAGGGAATGAATATTAAACACACCCACATACCAAAGTATTTTAGTGTTTCCCATGACAATCCAACAACAAACACTATGTGACATCATACATAAAAAAAACATATATATATATATATATATATATATATATATATATATATATATATATATATATATATATATATATATATTGAATACCTATTGAATACGTGTTCTCGTTTGCCCGCGTCCCTGCGTCCTAAACGCATCATTTTTGCTGGGGACGCATTGTGTCAAATCAACTTTTTTGACACAAAATTGTCATTAGTACCTGATTACTTTTTGTTGTTGTTGTTTGTTGTTGTTGTTTTGGTCTCGCGGTTTGAGTTTTTGTCTGCACGCCGATCTCGGCAAACGCGATCTCGTTGGTTCGAGATTACGTCATTGTTGTTGTGCTTGTCGTTGAGTGAAGGTAAGCATACCTGTCAACATGTACGTTTTTGCCGTACACGTCTTAAAATGTTTATTATGCATTAAGACGTGTACGACGTACAAGAAAATCCGTACGGAAAAACGCAAAGTTATCAATTATGGGTACCGTCCGGTAAACACCGACTATCACGAAACAGCATATCAATCAAGTCAAATAAGTTCGAGTTGTGTAGTGAAAGTCCGTCTCTTTTTAGAGAGCCGGCTTTTTGGCTCAAGTCATTAAAGAGAGCCGGCTCTCTAACGACTCACTTGCTTTCATGCATTATATTACGAATTATTATGTTGTATAACGAAGTTAAGAAAAAAAGGAAGTATAGAAGAAGAAAATGAAAAAAGACAGGTTTATGGTTAACCCTTGAATCAGTATATTACCAACAATAATTTAATGCAGAAAATGAATTAATAATTTGAATGAGAAAATGTATTATTCTACTTAATTATATTTGCATGTATTTTTTCCTTCCACAGTGAACGTCCAAACTACTTAAATTTTGAACTTTTTTTTAAAATAAACCGCATTCATGTCGAGCAACTCAGTGTCTCACAACAAAATGTTCATTAACAATATATATGATATAAGGAAACACATGCACAATAAAACATGTTAAACTACATAAAATAACTGGTTTGAAAAAATATATGGTGTAAGATTTTTTGGGTATTTTGTAAGGGAAAATACGACAGTTTGTAAGGGCATGGAGCCGTGGAGGTTGAGGTGAAAATCAACACAAAATTGGTAATTTATTTAGTGTCATTAATAAGTCGAAACATAATGCAGAAAGTTATAACAACGGCAATAATTGCGGCACGAAAAAACAGCGGAGAAATTCTTCGGAAGATCCCGGAGGTAAGGAAAACATGTGTGTTGAAGCGTACGATTCGACGAAAGAAAATAAAGATAAGAATACTCTTTGCAAAAAAAGGACTTTTCTGCCAAAATGGACTAAATTATATTCCCGGTGACGCTATGAGGAGAATAATAATGAATTGGGCGCATTACAAGGCATTACAACTGTGGCGGGACAGCAAACCACGAAGAACATGTGAACTGAAAAATCTTAAGTGATAACTGCTTTGTATTACCAATTAACTGTGATGATTAAAAGTGCATGAATATATTGACTAATATTCCAGCAATATTATTTTGTATAATGTACAATATTTTTGTGAACTGAAAATCTGAAGTGATAACTGCTTTGTATTACCAATAAACTGTGATGATTAAAACTGAATGAATATATATATTTATATTATATATTTGTCGCCGATTTACAATTTAAACTTCAATAACACTAAATTTTGGGGACCCATAAATCTCTGTTGGGACCCATTGATTTTTGAGCATGCGAGTCCTGGGACCCATCACTTTTCAGAGGTAAAATGAACACTGTATATATATTCTATATAGATTTCACTGGTTTACCCCTGCCGCATCATACAGGTGCCCTGCCCATCCCTTAGAACACGTCTTAACATCCCACTATCCTTTTACAGCACCTCTCCACTCATTCCTATCACCAACAAGAGCTCTAGCTTCCACTACATTTAGACCTCTTCGCTCCAGTGCACTCATAACACCATCCATACTCGTCAATCGCAGCCTTCCTCTTGGTCTCCCTCCATTTACTTAACAGTAATAATAATAATAATGTAGTATTAATAGTATGCATTTTTTAGTAATTGTTCTGTTATGGGATTTTTTTTTTTTGGTGGGACTGAGGTTAATGAAAAAAGTGTGACTTGCCTTATCGGTATTAGATAACTGTCTTGATGACTACAAGAGAATTTAATATGGTGCAGGCCTGAATAAGGTTATATTGAATATTCCTAATAAAAGGAAAAATTACAAAAAATATATTACAAAAAGATATATGCGCAAAGATATATGCGCAAATATATTAAAAGCAGGCTCCAGACCATATTAAGATGAAACTTTTATTTCATCAATTTTTATTTTTCAATTTTCACATCGACAAGTTGCTGTTTTCTTATTCAATTCATATGTAGTATGTCATTTAGTCTATAATTTTTTTGTGGATTTTTATTTTCATGTTTTTTAATTGCCATTTTTAGTCCACCATTCACAATGAATGGGAATAAAAAGGGAAATAAAGAGAAAGAGAAAGAGAGAAAGAGAGAAAGAGAGAAAAAGAGAGAGAAAAAGAGAGAGAGAGACAGAAAGAGAGAGAAAAAGAGAGAGAACAAGAGTGAGAAAAAGAGAGAGCGAGAGACCGAGAGAGCTAGAGAGCAAGAGAGCGAGAGAGCGAGAGAGCGAGAGAGAGAGAGAGAGAGAGAAAGAGAGAGAGTAGGCCAAAACAGCAAGCTGCAACCTTCCAACGGCTCTGATCTCAGAGGGGTATGACTCCCAAGGAGCATGACATCCTGTCACCATTGCCTTAGCATTATGCATGAACCCTCTCCCCATATTTCATCTGCGGGCACATACACACATGCATAGATGGTACATGGATGGAATTACTGCTGTTTCATCGGCAAATAGTAAATCCATAAATGTGCTTTAAAGTCTGTGGGAAGCATTTCTGACCACCCATAGTGCAATCAAACCAAGCGTAATCCACGGACTGAATGTGAAACATCAGAAGCTCAACAACAGGAAGCAATCTAATGATGTATTTATTCTCTCTGCTTGTAAGATGGGATCAATCAGGAAAGAAAAAGAGAAAGCAGAAAAAAGCCTTACAATTGGTCATATTATCTTCCCATAATACGTAGCGAGGTGCAATTTTAGCAGTATGATATAGCAAGCATTAAAATGAAATGCATTTGCAGTAGATGCAAGTGTCACATTATCTCATCTCATTAGCTACACCACTTATCCTCATTAGGGTCGCGGGGGTGCTGGAGCCCATCCCAGCAATCATCGGGCAGTGGGCAGGGGACAGTAGATGCAAGTGTCACATTATCTGTGTTGCATTAATGCATGCTGAAGTGTTTTTAAGCTAGATGTGAGTGATGCAACTTGTGTTGTATCTTCATCAAAGTTAACATAACTGCTGGAGGAGGGAAGGGTTTTTCCTCCTCAATTCAACATCTGGGTTCAGCGAGACTACGGTGAATGACACAAAAGCTGGGAAGAGCAGTTCCGCTGTGGATTTTATTATATATTTTTACCAAAAACTAGAGGTGGGTGGTAACGGAGTACATTTACTGATCTAACATTTACTCCGTTACATTTACTTGAGTAAGTTTTGGGAAATTCTGTACTTCTAGGAGTATTTTTAAATCCCTATGCTTTTACTTTTACTTGAGCATAAAGGAAAAAAAATGTACTTTTACTTTGCGACATTAAGCAATATTGAAGTTGTTACTTTGTTACTGAGGCACTTTTATTTTGACGGAGAACTCCGCCAGGTTCAACCAATCAAACGTAGCAGACTCGTCACGTGACCATATTCCACTTCAGCGGGGGTAAACATTGTTTTCGGATGAAACAGATCAAGAATGTCGCTTGGCAATAGCGACTATGAAAACACAGAAGAGGAGGAGCGCCCTTACATCAAATACACGTTCCCCTTAAAAAGGGTGCAACACACCAGCTACGTTATGCAATGACTCCTTTGTTCGAGGTCATTGGCTAGCTTGTTGTTCTGCTTGCAGATCCTTTTAAGATCATATTGGGGCTTTAAATGTGATACTTGATTTATTCATTTGAATTATATTATTTTTATTGCATTTTTTATTCAAGCACTTAATTTTACATTGATTATTTTACTCTACTTTAAAATGAAATATATTTTGTTGTTGATTGGATGGACTTTGATAATTTGATGATCTGATTGGCTGTTTCAAAAAAATCAATCATTACGACTTTGCAACAGTTACTTGAGTCATATTTTCACCAAGTACGTTTTACTTTTACTCAAGTAAGCTTTTAGATTACTACTTTTACATCTACTTGAGTAATATTATTCTGAAATAGCAGTACTTTTATTTGAGTATAATTTTTGGCTTCTCAACCCACCTGTGCCAAAAACATAGGGAAATTGGCAGTGTGGTGTTTAAAAACATAACTGTGCAGAGTCTCTAAATGTAGTGGAATTTTACGAAATGATGTAATTTACAAGCAAATCCAGTTCAAACAGGCACATTGAAATTTACAAGTAGTCTGGCGAGTCTCATAGCCTCCCCTAAACGAAACAGTTTGTAAATAAATAAATGAATAAATAAATAAATAAATACGTAAATAAAATAACTCACAACGACCAGATAAGAGCTCAACACAATTAGACTAATTATTTAATTTAAATATCAAATTTTACTTTGTAGTATTGAGTTGGAGAAACATCAGGCTTTGTGATTGGGTAGTTACACCATATTCATCATTGCTTTGTCATCAAACTAATTTATTGAACTCATACCATTATTCAGAATATAGGTGAGTCCTAAATTACATCTCGTTTTTGGAACAGAATTTTTTAGTTTTTTTGTCCGAGACATGAGCTCCAATTAACCGACAATGTGTGGTTTGGTCCTCAAATCTAATTCCGCTCCGATTCAGCTCTTGAGAAATAACCTCCCGGCCATTTGGGCCAGATGCTAATTTGCGATCTTTAAATGGGCTTCCTCCTCAAACAGCACTGACCTTCCTTTGTCCGCAAAATTCAACGATTGAAGGACAGCGCCACGCCAGATGAAATTGGATCAGCTCTGTAATGTTCATTAATGCTCGCACAAAAGCTTTAAGTTAGTGTTTACAAATTGTGCGTGCAATAAACAAGAATATTTGAAAAGCGTGTTGGCAGCGTAATGGAGGAGCGGCGAGAGGAGGGGAATCGCAAAGAGGTTTATGCAGCCATATAAATGATTAGATTCATAGCGGTATAAAGCCATTGTATATTTTAACGATTATTGATAGTAGGCAAGAGTGAAACGAGCAGGAACGGAGCAGGATAAAAAGGGAAAGATGGAAAGGATTGGCGGTAGAAAGACCGGTACTTAAAGAAATGAAAAAGTGGACAAAGATGAGTTATGAAATGGACCGATCCTTGTCATCGTATGAAATTAAGACGGGAATTGTCTGACAGCAAGTTTCAGAGTTTTACATGAAATTTAGATACACTTGAAAATATAATACTCATCAGTTTGTATACCAACTCAAATTGATAAGGTCATTCCTACTATGTTTTAAGTCCAATATTTCAGCGGCACAATTTCGACCATTTTTCTTTTTTGTAAACCCAGTCATATTTAATGGAATACAGAAAGATATACCCGTTTGTAAATTATTAGTATTTAAATTATGAGTTTAGGATACATTATCTCATCGTGTATCTATGTGATCTAAACTACCTATAATATACTTATTAAGCCCAGTGTGTGTGTGTGTGTGTGTGTGTGTGTGTGTGTGTGTGTGTGTGTGTGTTTATGTATGTGACGTATAGGCCCAAAACGGTTGAATCTAATTTCGTGAAAATTTACATAGTTGTACTTTAGGCTTTTCACGGGTGTTTTAGCTGGGTTATGTGTCAAGGCACCCTCAAACAATACCAAGATAATCGAGCCACAATGGGTTCTTCCAAACACCGACCACTCCAACCAAGCCGATCCAATCTTCTATCGACTCAGAAAACACCAAGCCATCAAGGCTTGCTTTACTGAAACGTTACACTACAATTCATAGAACTGACTGACCGACAAACTAACTGTCCATAAATATACAATTTGATTGCAAAATGAATACTTTCATTTAATTTTCCATGTATAATTTGTCTTAAATGAGGCAGTGGTGTGATTCCTGGTTAACCAACCAGTCTTGAGACAAGTCATGCCTTTTTTAATGAAAGAGAAAAAAATCATGAGAAGAAAGAAAAAAAAACTATGAAAAACTTGTTCTAATAAATTCTACCTTTTTACTTTTTGGAAAATAAGACGATAATTAAAACCTACAAGATGATGTGCGGGAATTTTACTCTGTTGGATTATTTCTATTATTTTTATAGTGCAATCGTAAACAGTTTCCTGAACCAAATAAAGTGATCACATATTTATCCGTGGTATCTCATTGACAGAAAATTAATGTTAATTAAGAAAAAAAAACACATTTGCTGCAACCTACTGACGTGTTTTCAGCTGATCATCAAAAGAAAACAAATATACTGAACAACGGTAGAACTTTTTGCAAAGAGACAAAATTGGGACATATCCTGCGGCACACTAAAATAGACAATGTCTCATGGCACACTATTGTGCCTTGGCACACTGCTTGAAAAATGACTGGTCTGATTCATCCCTAATCCCTAACGCCAATATGTTAAAAATTGTCATCTGGACAAAATATTTATTTTCTGATTGAAGAGAAATCAAAAGGAGATAACAATCAATTAGGGGTAAAAAAATAAATACTGTTTTTTGACTCCATCAAGTAAGCATTGTGGTTCAATTATGCTAAGCAGGTTGGTTTTACATGTGACAAGTGACAGGTAGATACCTTTATTTTTTCTTTGAATTATTTCTTTGTAGAGTTGGAGTTATAATTTCAAGTTGAAAACATTTTTTTCTGTTTTTGAAGGTCAAATGAGAAAAAAAAATACAAAGAATATATTTTGATTATATTTTCAAATACCTGTAGGTTAAGAAAGCAGTTTTTGAATATGTATCCAACCCCAGTCACCTTTATTAAACATCTGATGGTGTTCCAAAATCTTTTTCAATAACATCAATTTAAATTAAGGTGAATCCAAGGTGCTATTCAAGTAAAATAGAACCATCGGGAGATGGTACAAAATACAGTGAAAATTGAATATTTTAAATATGAAAGTCTGCAACAGATATTCATAAATTACAGAAGAAAGTCTGGGGAGATATCAAGCTCAACACCTTTATGTACCATGTAATAAAAAAGAATAAAAAGATTGTGTTTTACTTGTCTGAATTTTGAAAACAATTCATTGGGGTTTTATTTAGTCTTAAAGTTTTCATTTCAGTTATGTTTTTATTACATTTTAATTTCTGTTCGTCGAATTCTGTTGTTTTAGTTTAAAATTTAGTTTCAGTTAAGCTTTTAGTGTTTGTTTGGTTATTGTAGTTGTTTTCATATAAAAAACTGAAAAATATAGTGTATGCAAGTTGCAGAGCACTGTTTCTATTTTTAGCATTGAAGCCCATGCACCTCTGATACGGCAAATGAGGCAATCGAGCACGTTCTTCGATTTGAAATATGAGCTACAATTTCTCAAAACATCAGTTAACATTCGTGAAAATGACCCAAAGCGATGAAAGTAACAAGTGTTACCTCATTAAAGGACATTGTGTATTATGTAGCACTACTTATAATGAAAAAAATGAAAATGTTATTAATTTTTTAAAAAATGATATGTATTTGAATGATGAGAAAAATAAGCAAATTATCATGTCATGAGCATTTCTTAAATACTCGTAGGTCGAACATTTTATTTTTACATGAGGCTCAGCTCACATTATTGTCCGCCATCTTTCTGCTACAGGTACCCTCAATAACCCAAAAAACTCCCAAAATGAGACCAAAAAATGGTGAGGTTTGATCACTTTCAGTATTTTGTCTTCCTCCATGTGCTTTGTAGCACTCGTCATCGTGTCTCATTAATTGTGCTTCAGATGTAATTTAGCTTGTCATTTCTTTTACTTCTGTTAACTTCCACTAGGGTATCATTGAACAGAAAATGTGTTAAAGTACTAGCATCAAGTCCAAATAGCATGGTGCATCAAATATGCCATTTTTTTCATGTTTAATGATTCGATGCCAGACAATTCTCTCAAATAAGAAGTGCGGCAATATTTAGTTCTGTAGCTTTATAGGCAAAACATACCGAAGAAAGCTTTCCGTGAACACAATGGTAGTTTACTTGAGAAAATATATTTTTACTGCAAGAACACTGGACTTAAACATAAACGATGCATGAACCTTGCAAAAACCATTCAGCGCCCAATCTTTCTGGTGACAAGATCACCCGATTTTGGTCACTTGATGTCTGCCCACACACTCAATAACTGGATAAAGGAAGCAACACGAGGAAGTTGGAGCTCTTTGATATGGTAAATGGTAAAATGGTAAATGGTCTGCATTTATATAGCGATTTTCAAGTCACTGAAAACCTCCCAAAGCGCTTTACAATGTGATTCACACTCACCCATTCACACACACACACACACACACACACACACACACACACACACACACACACACACACACACACACACACACACACACACACACACACACACACACACACACACACACACACACACACACACACACACACACACACGCGGACAAATATCTGATCAAAGCCGTCCCTACCATCTAGTGGTGATTTATAACACTGAAACCATTCCCAGAGGCCTGGTACTTTGTGATCAGCACCATCAAACCCTTAAGAATAGATTTTTTGATTTTAGGCACTCAGAGACAAGCCTCTGAAAATGTTTCTCTGTGTTATGGTACTAAATAAGTTAATCACATTTCTTTATTACCTTTCGAAGATCCAAATAATAATCTATGTGAAGCCTTGAATCAGCGCCCCCTGTGGCATTTGGCTCACCACGCGACTACCTAGTTTGCTCCACTATAAATAACATACCCATAGCAAGAAAGTGCATTTAATCCACAGGGTTTTTCTGCGCCTTTTTGGTGTCCTCATCCTCAACAGACTCACAATGCGTAATGTCTGATTTCAAAGAGAGAAAGTAACTTTTAATCAAAGGCTGTCAACCTACTTTTCATTATGAAATACATTTAAAAAAAAAATCTTGGCAACTTTCTTAGCCCTGAAAAAAGATCCAAACTGATTACACGTCTACTTTTCGGCTTACATAATCTAAACTTCCTCAACTCAGAGATGTTATCACCTGATATGCGTGTTTATCGGGATTCTCTACAGCCGATCCTGTTCCTTTCCGTTTATCGGCTTTAACTTTTCGCCTCATTGTTGGTCACTGAACTGAGAAGTCAGGCAGCCGGTGAGAAGCTCCATCAGGACGCCCAGCAAGGAAGTCAGCCATCAGTGGGCCTGTCTGCTAGTTATACGGTCGGCAGGTCAAGCAACCTGGGAGCCAATCAGTCTGTCAACCAATCTGACAGCAGGGTGACCAATTAGCAAAAGAAATCAAATCAAATTGAGCCGGTCAGTGGGCATGCAATAGTTTGCAAGCATGATTTCATTAGGATTTAAACCTCAACCTCCCTATATCGGTGCATTTGAGACACAAAAGAAATCATTAGTGCACTCATTAGTCAGGTTGTAAAACATTACTCAGTCAAGCGCGAGCACAGATGGTCAAGACCCAACAACCCTAATTTGGATCTGCATCAAATAGTGCGGATACACACCTCTTGCACATTTTTGACTGTGATCATTAAAAGTGATTTAAAATGCTTTCAGACAGGGAAGAAAACTTTTGAAATAGCTTGCTATACAGTGACGTGTATTCAGGCGAGGCAAAGCCTCACCTGTCATAATGGAAATATAAACTTAAAAATATATCAACTGGTTATATTAGTTTAGTTTAAAAGTTATTTATTGTATAACTTCACATTTTTTGCAATATTCTATCAAAATCGCTGATTTTTCACTTTGTATTGTGTGCCCTGAGGAAACACTGCAAAGCATTGTGAGAACAGCGGAAAGATCATTGTTATCGCCCTTATTCCCCACCTGGACATGTACACCTCCCACCTCACCCACAAAGCCACCAGTATTGCAGGTGACCCTGCCCTGCTGCAATCAGAAAAAGACAGCAGAGTCTCAAAACCAGCAGGCTTAAGGACAGGTTCTTCAATCAGGCTGTCAGGTCTCTAAAATATCTTCTTGCCCTGTGCTCTCAATGCAAAACAGTTATTTTAGATTCCTGCTATTCTTTTCACACTTTTTATTCTCAACCGTAAATAATTGTATATTTTTATATAAATACTATTTTTTTGTTATTGTATTGTGCTTTATTTATTGCTTGTTTGCACTCGAGAAGGAGGAAGTCATTTCATCTGTACTGTATGTTGTGCATGTAGCATATTTGACGATAAAGTTGAAATTGAGTTTAAAATTATTTATACAATTAGTGTGTACATTATTACTGTGCTGAGCATCTACAGTAGCAGACTAAAGCAATTCTCTTAGCTAATGGCAAAGAGCGATTGTAAGGCTAAGGCTTCTGATTTGTTGCACATCTCAATTCAAACTTTTTAGTGATAGTACTTGCATGCTAACAGCAAGTCAAGCCATTCACTATTTTTTTTTTCTCGTTGCATGGACTTTCTTCATAAAGGAGCATTACCAACAGACTTTGTTTTATTCTAAATTTGCAGCATATAAACTTTATAAGTTAAGGTAAGCAATGAAAAAAAATGTTATGCTGTATTTATTGCCTTATTGCTCTGCGAATAAAATAATGGGTAAGATGTAGGTGCATTTATTTTTAATTTGACTGCCCTACCAGACACCCATCTCACCCCACATCACTGTTGCAATGTGCAAAAATGTAAGTGTTCATTGTCAATAGGCAATTTTTTTGTAAAAGCTAACACTTTTGGCCACTCTTTTTAAGAGTAACTTACGTCACGGATTACTTGCTTTCAGAAGTAACTCAGTGCCTTTACAGAATGTTTCACCCAAAACCTCCTAAATTAAGATTATGATTTACTTTAACCATTGCATGAAAAATATGCAAACCTGCTTAAAACTAAAACAGTGCTCACTTTGCCACTGAATTTGAGTTTATTCTCACAGTGACATAAGATAGCAGAGTTCCCTATAATGACAACAAAGTAAATTTGTGCTGCTAAAGATAAAGCTTTAACTGTGAACTCGAGGTTACTTTAAGTTAGCTTTATAGCTGCTTTGACTTGACTTTAGTTGTGACTTCTATACGCAAGTTTAGGCTTATAGTGATGTAACTGAGATAGCTTGTTTTAAAGCTTCAACTTTGGCTAAACAAAAACATGTGTTTTTTTAATATTTAGTAAATAATAATGTGCTAAATTTTTATTAGATCAGAAATAGACATATATATATTTAAATAAAGACAGTGTAGCCACATCGCTGCTAGCACACACATATGCAGAAAACACATATGCACTCATGTATCAACAAATTGAAATAATCAATTATTTGATCATCAAAATAATCATCAATAATTATCCAAAAACTTTAGGAGTTCTTTAAAATGTCCTCTGGATTTCCATCAATCCATCCATTATCTGCACCGCTTATCCTTAGTAGGGTCGCGGGGGTGCTGGAGCCCATCCCACCTATCTTCGGGCAGTGGGCAGGGGACACCCTGAACTAGTTGCCAGCCAGTCGCAGGGCACACAGGGACAGACAATTTGCTGGCTCAATCATACCTAAGGACAATTTGGACCGGCCAATTAACCTGACATGCAGAACATGCAAACAGAGAAGGTTTGATCTCATGACTTCAGAACTGTGCCGCACACGCGCTAACCACTGCGCCCCTGTCCTGCCCCCTCAGGGTTTCAACTTCTCAAAAGTAAACATCTGTTGTCATTCTTGAAAAAACACAGATACTATTTTATGTTGAATTCAAGTAAAGCATTTCGAAATAATTTTAATTAAATGCCGTAGGTCACAAGTTTATGTTTTTTTTTTTCTAAAATATTTTTTACAACAGTGCCCAACCCAGCTATATGAGTTTTATAACTACATGGGTTTTATATGAACAGTGCCATAAAAAAAGTATTTGCCCCTTTCCTGAGTTCTTTATTTTTTGCATATTCATCACAAAAGTTTCTGATCATCAAACCAATTTTAATATCACACAGGGACAACCAAAGAATTCAAGATTCGGTCTTGACATTTTGATTCCATTCACTAGGGTAAAAAAAACCCATCAAAACCGAATCTGGCATTATGTGAAAAAATAATTGCTCGCTGAACTTAATAGTGAGTTGTACCACCTTTGGCAGTGGTAATAAAAATCAAATGTTTACAAAAATTGGTAATGAGTCTTTCGAAACGCTTTGGAGGAATTTGGCCAACTCTTCTTTGCAAACATGTTTAAAATCTACTATATAGGAAGATTTTTTAACATGAATAACCAGTTTAAGCTCACACCACAACATCTCTTCTTGAAGCTTGATATCCTCAAGACTTTTGGAGACACATTATGTGGACTGAGGAGTCAAAAACTGCAAAATTTGCAATTGTGATCAGCAATATATTTTGACTGATCAATCAAAGCATAAATAAGGTACATATTTATTATTATTGCAATCCTCGCCCTCACCGTAGTTTTAATTGTATGTGCCTTAGATATATATGTATATATGTATATATATTTTTTTTTTAAATCACAAAAGACTACTTTATGGGGGTGCGCCTTACAACTTGATGCACCCTATTGTGTTGAAAATATGGTAATTGTTTGTTAGAACTTTTACAAAATATACACACAAACCAAACTCTGGAATATAGACACGGGACACAATACGAAATAACCAAAGTTTACCATAGTCACTTGACATTTCACTAAGGCGGGCCTAAAATGTCAATCATTATGCTTGGGTTCGGGTTTTTTTAATGATCCTACCATCATTGTACTTTGTTTCATTTTTTTGCATGGCATGGATCCGCGCGATGGATTCGGTCCTGCTCTCATTCAGCGCAGCACGCGTCGGCACAAATAATGGTGAGCTCTGTGGCGGAATTGTCGGACCCAAAAAAGCAGGAGCGCCGCGGTGGACTGAGTCAGATGGAATCACCCTTCCTTGCAAACAAAATCTAAAAATTCGGTTTTCTTTGGACTCAGTCCCTAAAATCAAGTTAATTAGTCTGGTTTGGGCTGGCTTGGGCTTTAATACGCCGGGCCCAGATCAGGTTGGATTGGATTTTCTTTTGGCCCGATCTTACCTCTAATTAGATAAGACAGCTTGTTGACTATGTTGTCTTAATTTTGATGCTGTCAAATATTTATTGTGCAGACTACGTTCTGGACCACAAGGGCCTATTGAAATATAGACATTGATTCGACTGGTTCGACAAGCACAAAAGGTTGGCGAAGGCGAGGTGTTGGGTCTCAGTTTAGGCTCACAGCTGTGTGATATGTCAGGATGTGCGCTACATCTGGCCACGGCGGGGGGAGGGGCCTGATGATGAAGAAGCGCTAAATCATGGATGGCATCAGATGCTGTCAGTGGCCTTGAAGAGCACTGCATTTATTATGCAGGCTGTCAAAAGTGTTATGCATTAAAAAGCCAAAATGACTTTAGTTAACAGGTTGAGGTGGGTGAATGTGTTATTTAGGATTACATTGGGCAAAAGAAAACTAAGTAAACATAAAATGAATGTTTTGTTTTACAGCTATGTTTTGACCAAGATTTTGATAGATCCTACTCTTACTGTTATATTTCTTAAGAAATGTAAACCCATCTGTTTATCTGAAAGCATGATGAGAAAGAATAACCAATCACTACTCGACCACTTTCTCAAGCTTAGTCATTGGTGGTGGTTACCCCAACTGAGCAATTGTGATTTAATCTTTACTGAATGGCAAGTGTCAAAATGGCCTCGTTTTGACGGATGAAATGGGGATTTTGCTGCTTAGTTCATATTCCACCGACACAATATTGATTTCAATATTGATTGCAATCTTAACTCAAGTGAGTTGGCATACCTTCAACAAACCCTGGAGAAAAAAATGTTTTTCATATTATGATATTGTTTTGCTGCATATTTATAGTATGTATCATACAATTGCTGCGATTGGCTGGCAACCAGTTCAGGGTGTCCCCTGCCCACTGCCCGGAGATGGCTGGGATGAACTGAGATCCCAACCATTTCGCAACAAACAGTTAAGAGCCCGGGGAAACTCTTTGACTCAACTCTGAAAGACTCTGCTGCCATCCAAGAAACTGTTAAACAACTGGCAATGTGGCTCGCCAAGGTGGACAAGTCCGGCCTGCCTGGTAGATTTAAAGCCTGGATCTTCCAGCACTCTATTCTTCCCAGAGTTTTGTGGCCTCTCTTGGTCTATGCAATACCGGTATTAACTGTGGAGATCCTCGAAAGGAAGATCAGAAGCTTTCTCCGGAAGTGGCTGGGACTTCCCTGCAGCCTTACCAGTGCTGCTTTGTACAGGACAAGCAATACCGTCCAGCTACCCTTCAGCAGGCTCACTGAGGAGTTCAAGGTCGCACGTACTAGAGAGGCTCTTCAGTACAGGGATTCCATGGACAGCAAGATGCCATTAGCTGGGGTTGAGGTGAGAACCGGACAGAAGTGGAGAGCTCAAAAGGAGGTGCAGGGGGCAGAGTCACGATTGAGGCGAAAGACTCTGGTTGGGGTCCTGGCATTGGGGAGAGCAGGTCTGCGCTTCTTTCCAAAGACCAAAGTGAGTCAAGCCCAAGGGAAGAAGAGACACCATTTTCTCCAGGAAGAGGTCCGAGCAGGTGTGGAGGAAGAGCGGGTGAGCAGGGCAGTCGGACTCCGGAAGCAAGGAGCATGGACAAGGTGGGAGAACACATTACAGCGCAAAGTGACCTGGTCGAATATCATGCAAGCAAACTTCCACCATGTCCGGTTCCTTGTGCAGACAGTTTACAATGTACTACCAAGCCCAGCGAACCTTCATGTGTGGAGAAAGAGCAAAACTAGACCCGAAACACTCAATGAACTCAGTATACATCACTGACGATGCATTCCAGTTGCATCCAGGAGATGATTCTTTCAAGTCAAGGAGGCACATTTGTGTGTTTGAGGAATCTGACTTTAACGTTAAAGAGACATTGTTTAATATTAGACCACTAGAAGTTGCTGTTTCATGTTGGTTGGTTAGTTGGTTGATTGATTGATTGATTATTGCTCCAGTGAAGGTCGGGGGGTCCCGTCCCTGTGCGTTGAGCCGACCAGATGAACCAGGTTTTTCCAATGCTGGCGGTCTTGTGCCAGCTGTTCTGCATCCTCTACAGCAACTCCGTGTTGTTGGAGGTCGCCCGCAACGACGTCGAGCCATCGAGTGCGGGGTTTCCCTCGTGGTCGTCTCCAGCCTGCTGCCTTTGGGTCAAACTGGAGAATGGCTCGTGTCGGATGGTCTGGTGGTAGACGAAGGACATGGCCAAACCAGCGGGTGCGGCGTTGTGCGACCAAGGAAGATGCTCGGGGCTGGCACGTGCGGCTCTGAGCTCTTTATTGGAGACTCGCTGGGGCCACCTGATGTTCTCGATGGTTCTGAGAGCCCTGCTATCAAAACCGTCAATTCTTGTGGCGGTTAGTTGAGAAGTTAGTTGGTTGGATCCTTTAAAAACTAGTGTCATAGTGTAACTGAAAATGAATGCTACAAAGCACAAGGAAGAATACAATCAATGGAAACCTAAAATGACCAAACTTTCTTGAAATTATTTTGTGAAGCCTTTACAAGGTTTCTGCTTTTTGGGTATACCCTTAGCCTCAAGATGGCGGAAAACCATATAATCTCCCTCTAACTGAGCCTAGTTAATATATATTGTTTTAATTATTCAAATCAATTTTGTTCCTTTTTAACGATTACATCTTTTTTTACCACTATGGGGCGCTGGATAATACAAAATGTCCCTTTAAAGTAAAGGACTGCACTGTATCGGGGTGATTGCAGGCTTTCATCTTAAATACACTAAGTCGAGGATGAGTAACAGCAAAATCTGAATGAATATTTTTCCAAACCACACAAATTTGATATTAATGATCTGAAAAAGCCAAAAACAGCAGGCTGTTCTGATTGGGGAATCCGGGATGGTTTTCAATTTATTACAGCAGAAATACAGCCAGAAAACTAGTGAAAAATAAATAAACAAAAAACAAGTAGCCATCTGGACAACTCTGTATTAGCCTGCTTTATTGGATTGACATTGAAAATATGTAAAGTTTTCTATACTATTTATTTTGGGGAAATAGGGATTGAATTCGACATCCGCGAATGCATTTTTGGGAACTTACATGCACAACTTGAGCATTGGCTGGATGCTGACTTTTGCAACAAAGGTCTGTCATTTAGCGTCATCCTGATTTTAGGGAGGGCAGCATTGTGTGTACGAGTTGTTTGGACGTCTACAACAGCTAAATATTGGCTGCATCCCAAAGCCTGGTTCAAAGAGACAATGTACTTACAAAATCAAACTGGCTGGCAAACCTACAAGCGTCTACAATGAATTTGCTGCAGGATTCTCTGCCAATGAACTTTGACTACTCCTTTCAAGACTTTGGTTTTGCTCCTTGTTATTCTTTTGCCCCGTGGATCCTGACACAGCCTGTTCACTACAGCTTCTGTCGTACGAGCTGCATGTCGGCCGCCCCCGTGCTTTCTTAAGGCTTTTAAATGACGAGGTGAAATAAATGCATGTGTATGGAAAATGGCATAAGAAGCTGAAAATTGTATTTATGAGCTAAGAAAAAACACCCCGAGCTATTTCCAAGAATACAATAAATAAAACCATTTGTAAACTGATGTCACTGAAGTACAAAGTAATGTAAAACATGAATTTGTGAAATTATTTTACCAAGCAAAATCATCTAAAATAAGAGTAAAAGGAGTGAACATAAAATACTTAAAACGTAACTTCTTTACCCTTAATAAAAAGGTTGCTCATTACAAATATAATGTTTCTATTTTCTTTCTTTGTATATGAATTCAAAAATATTTAAAATTACAAAAAATGGTTTGACATTATATCTTATTTTCCCGACTAGGGAGACAGGCAAGGGTTCAAAGTAGGTACATAATGGTAAAAAATCAAAAGCATTAAGAAACAATACACTTCAAATTAACAAAATTATCTGCGAACGGAACTGTTTGTTTTGTCGTTGTTCTGTTTTCTTTCTTTGGGGTGTTTTTTTTTGTTCTTTTTGTTTAGTGCATCATTGTTTTGTGGGGTGGGGCAAAGGACTTTTTGTGTCTTAACTAAATTTGGAATGTGTTGATCATTTCTTCAAGCACAAAGTTTGATACGTTTGGAAATGGCCATACCTTCAAATATAATTTTGCTAAACGCTTGGTCCTTTCTGGCACGGCACAAATAAAAACATTGATCCATTTTGTAATACTCTTCCCATATTGGATAATTATTTTTGTCTTCTATTTTTAGTCGTTCTCAATTATAGATATTGAACAGCGGGGGAAGCGCTAGAGTGTGAGTTGTGATAGTAACCCAATGTTGTTGCTGTAAAATTGGAACCTGATTTCCCATAACTTCTTTCATCAGACATACACATTAGAAACACTTTGTTTGCATGGGAACTCCCCTACAGAGCTATTTATTTTGGTGATTAAAAAAAAATAAAAAAATAAAAAAAATAAAAAAGGTGGGCGTAGGCGCAGATGTAATAAAATCAAATTGGAGATAGGGGGAAAAAACTGTTAAAATGGCAACATGAAAAGTTAATCGAGATAAACCTACAGTCACCAGGGAGCCT
Organism: Urocampus carinirostris; assembly: GCF_059441175.1. Lineage (NCBI taxonomy): Eukaryota > Metazoa > Chordata > Actinopteri > Syngnathiformes > Syngnathidae > Urocampus > Urocampus carinirostris. The sequence continues at coordinate 44,516,139 of NC_142352.1, forward strand.
CAAAATGTTTATAAAAAATGGATACGATTTGTACAATTGGAGTGGCGGGCTACGTTAAGAGCAGTTAATCTACAGTTGGAGAGCATTGCTCAGTAGGGATCTAATCTCCTTCAAACACACATGCCTAAACATACCGTGCATGCACACATCACACAGAAATAAGTGGGTGTCGTGTACTCCACTGATACTGTATATCCACCTAATTCTATTTGCAGACTAACTGTTCACAAACATGGATAGCTTTTTCAAATTGTGGGTGTACATCTCAAAAGGAGAGGAAGCGGGTGTCAGCCTACTTGCGTGCAGAAGAACTGAAAGCTGAAGAAGTGGAGATGTGTTGGGTTTTCAAGTTTCTGAGGGCAGGTGAATCAAAATGTTTGAAGATAGAAAAAAAAGCCTCCGAATGCAGGGGAAAGGGCAAATCAAATGTACAACAAGATGACTGAATGGATTTGGGATGTCAGGAATGCCTAAATACAGCAAGTGCTTGGATAAGAGGATGATTTATTTCTGTTTTCACAACACTTTGACATTCTAATATTCAGACAGTTGTTTACTTGTGGGCATGCACCTGATAAGAAATCCAAATATATGACTACAACTCAAGAATCAATTTTTAAAAATACAATCTGCAAAATCAGTGAGTTTTCATACTCAGAGCAAAATGCGTCCTTTTCAGACTATAAATAAGCTTTTTTTTCATGTTTTGGCGTTTCTGTGAAGTATACAGTATTTTCCCACCCATAAGGCACACGGTGTTGGCGCACTCTCCATAGCTGGTTCTGTTTCTTCAACTTTCAACTCGTACGGCAAACCAGCTCATTGGGCGCGAGTGCCACCTTACAAGCACACAGACAAGCATTCAAAGGTGCGTATTGAAAAAAAAGCACCGTGAGCAAAACTGAGTTTGGTTGTGGTTTATCTAAGTATTGATTACAAAGTAAAACACTCATAGTTCGTTTTTCTGCTTCCCCCAACTTGAAACCTTAATATTTGGCCTGGACGGATTTATTGACACTAACAAAGATGTTATATAATGAAATTGTGAATATGCTTGATTGCTATTAAGATTTTCGAGAAGGGTTGTTCAAACCTCACATTGTGTTTGCTGTTAAAAACGTCATATTGAAATATAATATTTTGAATGTGCTTAATTGCTGTTGAGATTGTCATGATTGTTTTCTGTTATTAGTGTCAATAAATTTGTTCAAACCAAAAAAAATATATATATATATATTCTAGATATATCGGCAAATGCCGGTCAAAGTAAATCTAGAAGTTACGGCACGTGTCGGTCAGGTCTAAGAGTGTCGGTATGAAATTCTACATGTAAACCGTGAGTTTCTAGGAATGTCAGCAGTGATTTTTGCAATTCGGGGATGGAATAAGAGGGTTTTCTTTTCTAAACATACTTGCATGTAAGCCTACATCGCATATAAGACCACCTGTGAAAACTCACCAATGTGTAAAAATACTGCAGAAAAGCAAGCAAGGTATCGGAAACTCCTTCACTTGTTTCATTGTTGTGCAAGGGCGCATGCAAAGATCCTTGTTTTGGTTCCATTACTCTTATAAAATATTCTTACCTGGACTGTAAGGCACTTGTTAGGCTTGTTGACATTTAGATAACTTGATTACGCCTTAGTACCCATCGTGCCATTTCATTTGCAAGATATAGATCTACCAGTTGTCTTCCCCTTTTATCTTGTCATGTTTCTACTCGTACATATTTCCATACCATGGTGTCCAAATTCTGCACCATTAATGACAGAAACAAATCAATCCACAAGTGCATGCGAAATCTGGTAAAATTATTTGTAATTTATTTTAGTCCTTAGAAGGCCAAGACACTCAACACTGATTTCCTGAACTACCGATATGAGGTCTGTCTTTACATCTATTTTATGCCACGTCATACCAACAGGAACATTACCAAGAACAACAAATATACTGTGATTTAGTCCGTGTACATTGTTATTTCATATCAAAGCAGATGTATACCGCTTTCAGCAAAGTTGTAACACATGGTCTTTAAAATGTGCTTTTATAGTCATCCTTTGTTGGTAGGGATTTTAAAGATGATAATATTTTACCTTATGCATATTTTTTGTTAACTTAGTAGGAACATCGTAGCGTTTCGACTGTATTTTCTTTCATTTTCTTACTTTCTTTCTTACTTTTACCACTTTAATGCTACATGAACAGAAAACTGCGAGCACAAGCACGATTACTCCTCTCCTCTCCACTCCTCCCTCCTACCTAATGTGTTGCGAGTCCCGAAAAGCTCGGATAAAGCTTTGAACACAGTTGCACATTGTTAACACAAATTTTCCTTAACAGACAAAACATTACCTCAAAACATTCCACCTTCGGAAATTCAATTTAAATGACACATGTTAGAGTTTTCAATGTTTGTTTTATTCCTAAATACATGACATTTTTACACAGTCATAGAGGACTTCATTATGACTAGCTATAATAGGTGTTATGTCAGATCATCTGAAATGCTACATCACATTAGCATTTTATGGTTTTGTTTGCCTCGTCGGGTTCTGTTGTCTACTCTTTATCGACAAGGCTGATTATTATTTTAGGGCATGTTTTCGTCTTTAATGATTGATTAGCTCCCTCCACATTATTAAGCAGTTTCCATCGGCAGTATGATTTTGTGTCCAAAGATGGCTCGGATGGGCTACAGTTCAAAACAGGATACGCTGCAGAAAATAAATGGATAGATAGTCGCGTTAACGGAAAATAATAATTGCATGTTTACATGAAGTGGTTTGCTGGCTTTGAAAGACATCAGCAACCTAATTGATGCAGTAAGTGACCACCTGCTACTTCCTGACATCAAATTGTCCAGTGTTAACAACGCTAATACCAAAGTACAACCGCTGTTCCCGGAACAACAGCTAGCAGCTGTTCAGACGGATAGTATTGTTAACAAACTTACAAAATCTAAATCATGAAAATCCACCAGACAACAGACGCCTCTAAACGTTTATCAAAAACAAGACGAAAAAAAAAAACATGTTTTTGCTATCAAGTACTGAATTTACCAGATTCTGTTACCAGAGCAAGCTGAACTAGGAGTTATAGCCCACCCAATACCATTAGCATTGACCTAATAGAAAGCTTAAGATAGCTAGCATTGTGCTAACCAAAATACACGTGTAACCCAGAGGAATTGTACAAATATGAATAACTTAATTTCAATGTAGAAATGCAGGCTGAAGGCTTTCATCTAAAGCTCGCCAGTCTAAACTGCCGAAAACAGATAAAAAATTCAGAAATTAGAAAATATAACCATCTGATCCTAAAGCGGTCAGTCGGTCGGTCAGTTGGTGGATTGGTGGATCAGTCGGTCGACCCCAAAGAAAACAAAAAAACTGAAAAATATTCTGGGCCTAGTGAAATACACAACCAGCTACTAATGCGTGTCGAAAAGGGCGGCGATAACATACCTGGATATAGTTGATATACCAGCGAGGGAGGTGCAAGATCTAAGAAGAAGAGATTTGAGGAAGGAGTGACCCGTCTTCCCTTCCTCGCAAGTGACAAAATCCAGGAGAAGTATCAAGCATTTTTTGATCACACATGAGATATCACTTAAACACACGAAGATCAAAATACTTCATTTAAATATATAGATAATCATAACTTTTATAACTGGAAAACTCATACAGTTATGACTATTCATAATTTGCAGTGACCCGGGTTGGAAGGGTTACTTTAAAAACGTAAATACCTATTTAAAGATGTCATTAGTAACGTTATCTGAATAGTATTGCAGCCATGTAACTTAATTACCTTTGATTACTTCAGTATTATTCCAATACTAAATATGCTGATAAAAGACAAAACAAACCAAATATAAATCAAATTAATGCATTTTATTTAAGATAAATGATTCATTAAATTTTGAAAAAGACGTAGAGGAAACCAAGATCAGGTAGTTCAACAAAAAGAGCTCACATTTTAACCACTTAGTATAGTGTATTGAGCAAAAATAAAACTTTCTGTTTTACATGACAGACGAGATATGCTTGGTTTTAGTTCACATTGAGAGCACATCAGGAACCCAATATGGTTTCAAACACACCAAGTGTTTAGTTTCTTAATTTCCAACACAATGGGACTTCTTGAAACTATGACAATTCATGTATGAGCGCATTATGTATATGTGACATATTTCAGTATTCCAGCAATTGCTGATAAGCAAAACAATATCTATGAAGTCCAGTCCAGAAAAACGCAACCAAACACATTTATTTGATGAAAATACCTTTTTAAGGATTTATGAAACATTACCAGTAAAGAACAAAGTCTGAGTGCTAATCACGACAACGTGCATAAAGGCACACACAGGAACACACAAGCGTGCACAGAGCGCCCATCTGTCCACCGGCACTGAAGTCAAGGATGCTCGTTGACAAGTTGATTTATGCCGTTGTCATCAGCGTCTATCTCTTTTTCTCCAAGCCATCAGGAATAATGACTTGCGCTCCAGATGCCCACTAACTTTGACCACAGTCTTTCTGTCAATCAAAGGCAAAACACACCCAAATGCCATTAACACGTCTCACCAAAAAATGCATGTTAGATAATTACCCACTGCACAAAAAGATGTTTTTAAGTGTATTTTAATGCCAATTGTTGTGCGCATACCAGATTAGTGCCATTAGGACAATAAATCTATAAATCTAATGTGGTGCACCCCCCAAAAATAGTCTCTTGTTATATGTTGTTTTCTTGTATAAGCCGCACCAGACTATAATGCGCATCTGTGAATAGATTGACTAATCCTAATACATCGCTGATCACAATTTCATAACATTAGAACCTAGGTTGGGATGGGGAGCGTACAGGATACTATCCACTAGACCTAGAGATACAGACAACTGATAAATAAGCTTTATGTTTTATTTCATTATCACTCTATTTAAAGTCTCAGTCCCAAATTTTTGATAGGCGGGGCTGCAAGAATATTGTAAGACAGCAAAATAGACCACTGGTATATAGTATTGTATTGCCAAAATCTTTATAGAGCGCACAATATTCTGAACTGAATAAAGACAAAGGCATTGTGGGAAGTAATTTGGTTGTTATTTATATATATATATATATATATATATATATATATATATATATATATATATATATATATATATATATATATATATATATATATATATATATATATATATATATATATATATATATATATATATATATATATATATATATACATACATTACACTATGTACACTGACTTCATGAAGTTGCTTCAATCAGACCTTACTTGACAGAATAGCGATGACCAAGGAATCACAGACGCTGAATGGTAAAACATAATTTACACGATTACAAGAACATAATGATCCGTGTGCTATTGACCTCAGCTGCCATTTTTCCCCTAAATTTGAGCGCTTGCAAGAGGTCCAAATATCTTCTAATGAGCAAAATAATAAAAAAAAACTTTTCTCAATCAACCATCGTGACAGTTCACACTTGCTTGCAGGGCGTGGAGCTCGTATGTGGTACCATCTTAGAGGGATAAATCCGACTTCCCAAGTTTCTGGGATGCAGCATAACTGATCGTCAAGGATATTAGCTCATTTAGCAGTGCGTGTGATTGGAATACGAAATGACATGGATATTTCTCGTCAAGCCCTTGATGAACAGGCAGACTGACTTCCCCCTTTCTTAAACGTCTGACCTCCAGAATTATTATTTTCACTGCACTCCTGCTCCTCAATTTGAATTCCTCTCTGTCTGCCTCTCCCACGTCAGTATCCTTTCATCAGTCTCTTGCAACACTTTGCTGGCTGCTAACTACGTAGCTATTTAAGCGATACCATTACGGCTCATAAAGTATCTAAATCTAGCCTATAAAAGAGGGCAAAAGGGGATACTGCCATATTAACAGTAGCATGTGGAGCATCCTTGAATGTCAACTACTCCACTGTGCTCGAATCTAGAGTAGATTTGTGTCCACTTGTCCCATGATCAGTCAAGCGAAATTATACCTCTACTGTCCTCACAGGAAAAATATCAGCTTTTTATATAATAATAACCAATTAATTAGAAAAGTATTAGTTTTCGGGGTGGGTTCTCTGTAGATAATTTAGTTTGATATCTATTTTTCAGCCTTAATGTGCACTGAACTCCCTGTTTTCCCAACTCGGAAAAATATGGTGAAAAATATTAATAATCCTTTTCAATACAGTAAATCTCTACAAACCTACGATTATAAGTGCGGTGCTTTTTTTAGCATGCAAAATATAGAATTGATAACCACCGGGGTTTCAAATGTCTTATCCTAACGCTCCAATGTGTATATAATACAAGACCATCCACTTGGTGAATAGCAATTTACACAAAGGTACAATTAGTTGTTCGTCAAAATGTGCCGTGCTTCATGCTGTCAATCAATCTTCTGCTTGAAACCAGCTCACTCGTGACCCTGAACACAACAAGCTTTAGAAAACGCATCTTGAAGGGCGCCAAAAATCATTGTGCGAGCGACCACTTTTTATAGCTTCGCTTTGCTTTAAAAAAGAAAACAATCCTTTCTGAGACAGCGTGGTACTGTCGCAACGAGCCCGGCACAAAGTACCAAGCGACCTGACAAGTTTCTGATTCAATATCTGGTTCAAGGGCACTTTAACAGCGTTTCACTCACACAAAAGCCATTTTGTAAATTGAGGCTGAGGTTGAACTTGCAACCTGGGAGGGTTTATGTCGAAAAAGGATGAAAAGCCTCCGAATGCAGCTAAAGATACAGTGCAGGTGCATTCAGTTTTGCCAATCTCGATGATCGGCTCGACACAATGTGAATTATATTATTGAATTTAGCAATGCTCCAAGCCAGAGCTGTCTAAACGTTTCTCTCTGGGGGCCACCTTTGTCGCTTGTTAGTATCCAGTATAGCTTTGTACAAGGTTAGCATAGAATTATTTAAAAAAGAAAATCCAAATATTGAAATTAAAATAATCAATTTTTTTGAATTCTTAGGAGTTATGTGCATCAGTGGGTTCTGATGGATGTGAGGGCATGTGAGTTCAGAACAATCCATCCATTACCTGGACTGCTTATCCTCAGTAGGGTCACAGGGGCTCTGGAGCCCATCTCAACTGTATTTGGGTAGTGGGCAGGGGACACCCTCAACTGGGTTCCAGACAGTTGCAGGTCACACAGAGACGGACAACTGACCTTCTCAGTCACACCTATTGACAATTTGAACCAGACAAAAAAACCTGCCACGCATGTTTTGGGAATCTGGGAGGAAACCGGCGGGCCCTGAGGAAACCCACGCAAGCACGGAGAGAACATGCAAACTCTGCACAGGAAGGCTGGTAGCTGAATTTGAACTCATGACCGGTGAAAAACTGTGCAGCAGACGTGCTAACAACTCACTAAAATATAATTTGAAAAATGCAGACAGTTTTACAACTGAATGAAGGAATACATTGAGAAATAACAAGGTTATAAATATAAGTAAATGATCATAACAATACTTAAATACATAAGCTGCATCCTTATATATATATATGGTAGGGCGCCCGCTCTGAGACTGGGAGGTCACTGGTTGAAGCCTCGGCCGAGTCATACCTAAGACTTACAACATTGGTACTCATTGCCTCCCTGCTTGGCGCTCAGCATTAAGGGTTGGAATTGGGAGGTTTGGTCACCTAATGACTAAAATGGCTGCGCCCTGTTTGGCTGCGGCTGCATCGGCTCGCTACAGTTTAACTGTGCGGGTCAGGTGTATCGACATTTCGTTCTGTGTGCATTGTTACAAAGAATGACAATAAAAGTAAATTCTATTCTTCTTCTTCTTCTTCTTATAAACCATGCCCCCAACCCAGGCCCCCATGTACAATTCACTACAGGTGACACACAACCAAATATGTGTCTGTAAACTGGCTCTCCTATTTGAGTATTTTATTTTGTGGTCGTAACTTTCGCTTGGATGTGAGTGTATACAGATGTTGCCCTACTTACGACCATTCAGCTTACGTAAAATGGTAGATATGAACATTTATTTCAGGATGTCGAAAAATATACGGACATTGCTGTAGGTTACATTTTGTATTGTGAGCATCTTTTCCGAGTACAGGACAGAACTGTAGTGCTTCTTTCCGCCGCTACCGGCGTTTGTCACTGTGAGCGCTCACCCAGCATCCACCCGGAAAAATAAAAAAAATCAGTTTCCTTTATTACTGTTTAATATCTCTTCCATCCATTGAATATGGTTGGTGTAAAGTGTAAAGAAGAGGCGAGCCGTGTCTTTTGAAATGAAAGTGAAATATGAAAGCTTGATGCGGTTGAGAAAATGGTTGGATCACTCTTTTTTCGTCCACTTTTTACATCGGATGAGGAATTCGCTTAACTCTTCCAAAAGTAAGTTAAACTTAATTTTATCTATCTTATATACCATAATATTTTATAAAATGATTATTTTAGTACAAAACAATACAGGTTTTCTTAAACAAGCCTTAAACATACTTATATAAACCTTAAACATACCAAATGTAGCACTGAAGCAACTTACGAACAAATTTAACTTACGAACGATTGTCCGGGACCTATCTGGTTCGTATGTAGAGCAGCGTCTGTACCTTAGGGAAAATATTTACACTAGAAGAAATTCAGCGTCTCCGTAATCTGTGCTTGAGATGGCGCCACCATCACTCTATTCAGTTGTATTTTGTAGATTAGTATAAAAGGTTTTTAGAGATTGCCTTGGGACAAAACAAAAACACTCAACAACAAAAGAACATTGAAATAATAAACACACCATGTAGTAACAACAGTAGAATTACAAAATTCCATCCACTTTACAATACTGACAATACTAACGGAGAAAATTAGTTGCGTTCCAGGAACGTGTTCCTTTGTCACGTGTGAGTCCCAACACCACCAAAAAGTACAAATTATTTATTAATCATTATTAGTTATCTTTCAGTAAATTGTATTATTTTATTATTAAATAAAGTTCTCACCAACTCATAAGTCAATTGTTAACAAGGCATGGGGAGCTGTAGATGCAACGTTAATATAATATGCTAATTATCGCCATGGAAACACTATCACAGCAGGAAGCGTGAAGGCAATGACTCATGGCCCACACACTTGATCCCATTCAGTTTCACCCTTTTTTGCTGTTTTTTTCTACCGCCCCTGCCATCTCCTTTTCTCTCTCGTCTAAAATTGCACTCTTTTCTCCACTTCTCTGTCCTTCCAGCTGTCAGACACTTCTGCCTCTTCGCTCTCTTCTTCACCCGTCCCTCCTCAGTGTCCTTCCTGCTTTCTTCTCTTTTTCACAGCTTTTGAAAAAGATACTTACTGAGCGAAAAAGTCAAGGAGTTGCATACACAATGAGCCCAAGTGCTTCAAGTAGTGACAGCACATACTACAAACGGGTAATAATGCATTAATTAATCTCAGAGTAACCACTAGTGTCTCTAGTGCCTTCGTTCTCTCTCTTCTTAAGAAGTGATTTGCACGTGTTGAGACACGAGTCTCTGACGATGTGTAGTGTCAAGAAGCTCTCGCTAAAATCTTAATTTTAAATTATGTTTTGTATTCCTGCACTGAGACATTACTCTTGTTTTCTTGACAACTGTCAACACAGAGCGATCGGAGAAAAAAAACTGAGTAGGAACAATGAACATTGAGACAAAAGAGTGATGCTCATTATATCCAGAGAATGAGGATGCTCGTGATACTTGGCGTTCGGTAAAGCTTTAATCGTCTCTATCAGAAGGTTGAATTACATGATTTACAGCGGCAGTTCATTGCAAATGTAAATCATACAATAGTTTCTGAGTCACAAAGCAGTGTATTATTACTAGTAGTTGAGGTAGAAGGAGCCTCGCTAAAGATTAACCTTGTGCGGATCTGAGTACTTTCATCAAGGTAGTGACTGCTGAACAATAACGTTCCTTCCTTCCTTCCTGCCAACCTTTTCAATCCCGAACTTGCCTCCCACACTTCCTCCCTACCCTAACTTCCTTTCTCCATACTGTTCCTTCCTACCCTTTCTTTCTTCTTTCCTTTGATTATTTTCCTTCCCTACCACCTTTCCTTCCTTACCTCCTTACCTCCATTCTTTCCCTACTGGTTGCTTTACCTTCCCTCCTTCATTTTCTTCTTCTTGGTCTTCTGATGATCCCGAGAGCAAAGAAGTCTTCTGCTGGTTCGAGAGCGTTCTCCATCCGGGCACCGGTGCTGTGGAATGCTCTTCCCCCTGAGATCCGATCTGCAACCTCAGTGGAAATGTTTAAATCTAAACTTAAAACTCACTTCTACTCCATTGCATACGAATAACCTACTCCTCTTGTCGGTTGAAAATAGTCTGTGTAATATAGTGTAAAAATCTGTGAAGCCCTTTGAGACTCTTCGTGATTTAGGGCTATACAAATAAAAATGACTTGACTTGACTTGACTTTTTGCCCTTACCTCTCAGCTTCCTTAATCTCTGCTTCTTACCCTTCCTGTATTGCCACCCCTGCTTAAACCAGCACATACCAAGGCCTGTCTTAAGTTTGCATGTGACCATATGGATGATACAGAGGAGTCATGGGAGAAAGTATTGTGGTCAGATGAGACCAAAATAGAACATTTTGGTCATAATTCCACTAAGCATGTTTGGAGGAAGAAGAATGAAGAGTACAATCCGAAGAACACCATCCTCCTATCCTTCCTTTCTCCCTTAGTACTTCTTTCCGTCTACTTGCATTTCTTCTTACCGTTTCTGTTGGAGTAATGTACATGAGTTATTCAATTTTACTATCATTTATGTGTGTTATATGTTGCTTGAAATATTGTGCTTACAAAATAGGATGTTCTCTCAAGCAAAAGTTTTCCACTACACTCTAGAGAGAACCAATAGAGTGAATAAGTTACAGATTTGACCCGAAGGCCAAGGATCTTTTCTTGAGTATAGCTAAAGAGAGTTAATCAGCCACATTTCAAATAACAAGTGTTTGTACAAAAACTGGTTTCCACTGGAAATTCAACCTTCAACCATCCCCTAAACCGTTAGTGTTGAAATCACATTGTAAACAGGGCATTCCTTTTTCTAAATAAAAGGCCAGGAGAGTGAGACTGCTTTGGAGTGAGTTGGAGAATTGTAACCAAAGCAGTTTTCCGTTCACTTTCCTTGCAAGAAAACCATACACAATTATCTGTGTCTTCTTTTTGTTACAAGTGTTGGGTTGAACCTGACAGTTTCTCCCTACCCTTTCCTTCTTCCCACCTTTCCTACTTTTGATTCATTTCTTACAATCTTATGTTCCTTGCCTCCATCTCAGTCTTCCTTTCATTTTTTTCGACCTTCCTTCCCTCCTTCTAATCTTTCCTCTTCTCCTTGTCCTTCTGTCATTTTTGCGCTTTATTATTACCTTTCTTCATTCTCACCTTCCTTCCTTCTCTAATTCCTACCCTTCATGTTTTCCCCACCCGACATTTACAGCTTTCTTTCCTTTCTTTCTTCCTTCTTTCCGTCTTCTTTCCCTTTTTCAGTCTTCCATTCTACCCTCAAAAATATCTTCCTTCTTTCCTTCCAGAATTCCTTCCATCCTGTCCTTCTCCCTCTTCCTTCCTTCTCTCCTTCCTCCTTTCCCTTCTTCGTGCGCTTCCTTCCAAACTTCCCCAACCTTTCTTCTCATCCTTATTCCCCACTTTTCTTCCTTCCTTCTCATTCTTTGCTCTTTATTTATTATTTCCTTCCTTCCTTCCTTCCTTCCTTCCTTCCTTCCTTCCTTCCTTTCTTCCTTCCTTCCTTCCTTCCTTCCTTCCTTCCTTCCTTCCTTCCTTCCTTCCTTCCTTCCTCCCTCCCTCCCTTCCTTCCTTCCTTCCTTCCTATACATTCTTCTTTCCTACTTTTCCTACATAGCCTTTCTTCCTTCTTACACATTCTTCCTTCCTACTTTTCCTATCTAGCCTTTCTTCCCTCCCTCCTCATTTATATTTTATTATGTTGTACATCGTAAGGCTAACAGGTGGCTATTTAGTATCTAGTAAATTATATACTAGATATTTTCTGTTTGGCAAAATCCGAGAAATTCTACAATCAGAGTCAATGTTTTAGATTTCAAGAAACAACAACAAATTTCACTCATTCGTTTTCTGCTTAAAAGAAGAAACTAGTGATTAAGGGTAGAAGAAAAGTTGACTCTAGTTGTAGGCGTAGAAAAAGGTAACATTAGTTTTGCTGTACCTTGAGACACACCTATGTTTTATTTTATATTAAGCTCTTTAATATTTGTACAGTCTAGCCATATAATGCAGCTTTTTGACAATCATTGATTCCTCTAGCTGTAACTCTGATACGTAAAAAAAAAGTTTTTTTTTTTTTTTTTTCAATGTTTGTTTTTGGGGATCACAAATGTTCACAAAGCGTATTCAATATACGTATTATAAGTTGCAGCACAAATATGAAAAGGCGGATGCTCCTTGACCGTAACAGTGTTGTGTGGAAAATATGACGTTTTTGTGAATTAGCAAAAGTGTGTAAGAAGTTGCAAGTTCCAAACCAAGTCCTCCTCCAATAATTGTTGCCAATTGGAAATGTAACAAGTACTTAATGTAGTAAAAACAAAATTTAATAATCAAACTTCTTCATACCTGTATAACAACTGCAATTAATATACAAAATGTTTGTACGGTACAAGAATTTTCCTCAATTGTAATCTCTTCACAACGGACTTCGCACACCCCATCTTTTTGGTTTGCTTTTATGTTGATGGCTCAACCAGTCACTAATTTTAAGTGCTAGGATAAAGCCACCAGACAAATATACACATGACGTGTCATGGAGACACCACACCCTGTTCATACCCATTTGTCCAAAAGAATGCCTGATTGAAATTGATGAAAGCTGACAACGTATAGCTCCAATAAGACCGACATCACGCAAACCAGCTCGTCATACGTCTCCAGAGCCAAACTAAATTAGATGTGTTCATTACAACATAATTAACCCGAAATATGCGACGTATGACAGTAGGTCAGCTCTGTGAAGGTTTCACCAATTAGCGGCAAATAAATTTAGTGGAAAATCGCAAAGGGGAAGAACTGACAAAAATCATGTGCTCGAATGGCATTTGTGACTGACACTACATTGGCACGTGAGTGGCTTTGACAAACAATTAGTCATGAAAAATTGGAGGTGACTGAAAAGCTACAAGAACTTTGTTAACGAATGTTTTGTAATTACATAAAGCAAAAACATATATAAGGTAAATTGTGTTGATTTAAAAGGTAAAGCTAGTTCTTCTCTGTTGGCTAACTCTAATATCTCAGCACTCTATTCTTCTGGCAGAAAAATGGCCACTGCAATTCCAAAGCAGATCATTGAAACCAGTCAATTGTGCTAAAAAGGAACATGTCCGTATATTCACTTGCATTGAAGATAAATTGGCCTTCAGAAGGTGGATATTGTTTAAAAATCAATAATGTGCTTACAGCTGTAGAGGAAAAAGTTTGAAAAAAGAACACCGTACTACATTAACAAGAAACTGAGGAATTACCTAATACAATGGTATCTCGTCATACGAGATTAATACATTACAATGAATGTGCTCGAAGCTGAAATTGCTCATGAAAGGGAGTGACTGTGATTGCATACTTGTCGACTTATTACGTGTTCCCCCTATTTCATACATGTTTTGATCAATTCACATTGTGTACGCTGTATAACATTTTTTTTATATGGGGAAAAAAAGGCAATCTCGTCTTGCCCATTTTGGCTTTCATCTGATGTTCTGCTGATACATCGTACCCTCTCGAGATGTGTTACCATAGGCTGATCTGACAGCCGTATCAGCTGAAACTTATTTTGAAGCAGTTGAATGAGTCAAATAAGACTAAATAAAAATGAAAAGTATTCACTGGTTTTACCTGAAGGCATCACCGCTTTTGAGGCACATATGAAAGGAGGGAACAAATCATGATATTGCTGTCGGTGCACTGGGCATTGTGGGACATCCCAATGGGTAGGAAGAAATTTCAGAACACCTGATTGTTTCTGTCACTGGTAACAAAAGACAACGTCGTCTTAGATTGCTAATAATGCCGTGTTATTCTACGTAGTTGGTCTTGCAGTAAGTAAATAGGTGTGTTTGTAAGGTTTATTATCACTTAATAAGGAGGATTTAAAGTCATTAATGAGGGGGAAGTCGGCTGAGGTTGACAGGTTTGAAATCAAGGGACTGCTGATGATACGTAAGCAATTACTGTAGAACTAATATAAAATACTGTAACTTTAAATGAACAACCACAAAACAATCTACACATTTTTGTTTTGTTTTTTGTTTTTGTAGTGAGTGAGAAAGCTCTAGTGGTAGCCACTAGTACTGCTAATGAACTGGATTTTCCCTCATAAAGCGAGGTAAATTTTTGTTTAGCAAAAAAAAAACTCGTATACCGAAATTCTCCTGTTTAGAGGTGCTCGTATAAAGAAGTACCACTTTAATCCCACATGCCACTCATTAGACGTCTTTGTGATGTCGTTCATCTGTCTTAATGATGCATGTCTAACCTTTATCTTTCCATGCTACAGTAAATGTATACTAATTTGCACGCTATCTAAGGAAGAAAAAGAGTCGTCCCCCTTAATCCAAATGTATTTGCAAATCATCTTGGAATCGAGCACTCGGATGGGAAGAAGTTAAAAGTGCTGTTGATTGTTCTGCCTTTCAGCAGTGGGCAGATGGTTCTGTTCAGCTCTGTTATATGGCAGATGTTGAGTGCTGCGCGATTTCGGGTGCCAATGCGACCCAGCTTTTGATTCGCACATGGCCCACCATGTCATCAACGCTGCCAATAAGGTTGACTTGTGCAAGGAGCCTGCTATTTCATTCGCGTCAAGGAAGTCAATCGGAATATTGCTGTTTGTAATAAGAGCTATGAAATCTGTACAAAAATTAACTGAAAAACCGAATAGCTGTTCTGAAATAGTAAAACAATAGTACAAATATATTTTAAACAGGGAAGTGCATTGAAGAAGAGGCAGGTAAGGAATAGCCTTTCGTGGAAACATAAGATTAAGAACATTTTAAACGGTTGTATGTAGGCTTGGGCGATAAAACGATGAATTTGTCATATGATTTTTGCCATCGTTAATACTGAAAACGTTTGATAAACTAAATAATGCAAACTAGTTACCATCTGACCACTGGACAAATAGATGTAATAAAAACGCAAGTTCCAGACTAAAATTCAGGAGACGAAGAAGGTGACAACCTCCAAACAATAATTTTGCAGGAATAGTAGTAGAGAGTGAAAGCGAAAGGACTACAACACGGTCAAAATGAGGAATAAAGAGATGAAGGATAACAACAAGCATACCCACTCAAAGCATGCTGAAAGAGTCATAGACAGGAACGCCAACTTCTCTTCAGTTGTTTAAGGTTATTTTGGCTACCTAGAGTCAGATAAAAAACAAAAAAAACGCGACATGCACTGCCAACATTGCCGACAACATGCGCCAACCAAGACAGACAACACGAAAAAACTTATTCCACCATTTAAAGCAGTATCATCCAGTAGAACCCACAAAAGGAAAGACAATTGAGTCCCAAACGAGTGCTAGCAGATGTTCAACAAGCACCGGGCCGGTGAGTGTCGAGAATGTATGAAAAAGGTGTTACCTGTGTCCAGACAACTGCTCCCCTCTGGAAGAGTATTCTGTACAGGTAGGATCAAAGGCTGACACTGTGGACAGCCTGAATTTTCTCACCTGCAACCTTTAAAGGAATGGCTGTTTTGTTTATTTATTTGTTAAATTATTATAACCAAATATTTTAGTTTGTCTATTTATTTCGTTTTCATTGTCAGAGGGGCAACGGGAAAACTGTCTGCCCTGTGTCAGGGGGTGATAGTGTGACCACAACTAGTGATTCTGATTTGGCGCATTCCCTCAGTTCCAATTGAAGAGTGGTATTAGCAGGCTAACAGTTATTCAAGAGCAGTCCTCCAGATATTTCTGTCACGTTGCTCTGCCTCGAAATTTAAGGATTTTTCCCAACTGCAATTGAAATCAAACCAGGAAACAAGCACATTATCAATACTTTAATTCAAAAGGGAAAATATAGCATGTTATGTTTGTTATTTTTTTAAATACTGTTAAGAAGTTTCTATGAAAAAACATTTTGTTATGAAACCTAGATTGTTGCTAATAAGATAATGAATAAAATGTTGATTGGTTGGTTGGTTGGTTGGTTGGTTGGTTGGTTGGTTGGTTGGTTGGTTGGTTGGTTGGTTGGTTGGTTGGTTGGTTGGATCCCTTAACCACTAGGGTCGTAGGGGCACCATTCCCTTTTGTCCTGTGGTGTGTCTTGGGCAAGTACAGCCTGGTGGCACCCATCCCTCTACAGTGGGTTAATTTGTTTGTATATCTGATTAAGGCTCACCAGACATAAACCTCACTGCATTTCACTAACTCAGAGAAATCTCATCCCCTTGATTCTATCCAATATTGTATAATCAATCGAACAATGGAAGCGATATGTCAGAAGGGGGAATGACATCGATACCTGGGTTGATTGATTTCGGATCACCAAGTTAACCGGGATAGCAAGGGTTTGAAGATTTTTGCTCGAAAGAAAATAGTATAAGTGGAAATACTAACTTTTTGATAAAATAAGGATACAGCTAGAAATGATTCCACATCTAAAATCAATTACATGCAGTAATATCCAAACTACGACCTGGTGGCCATTTGCAGCCCTCAGCATCTAGTGTCAATGGCATTAGCTCCTGAAAAGTGAGATGAAATAGTGTGTTTTGTGTATCTACAGTTTCTTTTGTGTTTTTTTTGTTTTTTGTTAAAATAACATATGATGCCCTATTTGTAATGTCTCATTTTGACCATTGATGTTAAATTTGAAATTTAATGAATTTTAAGCTATTTGGGTTTTTGTGTAAAACAAGACATACAATTATCTGTGCTTGTTAAATTACAATTAAAGTATTAAAAAGATAAAAGCGTATTTTTCTTTATGGGGCCTTACACATTTCAAAAGCTAATGTTTGACCTTAGAATGTATTCTGTGGATATGATGACCTTACCAAAATTTGTCAAGAGACATATTATTTTATTTGTGAACAGATGGGTTGCAAATATGTCTGTATTAAATTAACTAAAAAGTAATATTTCCATGTATTCATAAAATTAACATCTCCGGCATCACTACCTCTCATAGACCAAAATCTTTAGGGACAGATTTGGAGGTCTGTATGTCTTACTTAATGCCTCGTAGTGCTAAAAAAGTATGTATTTAATAAGCAAAAATAAAGTAACAATCATATAAACATGCATTCCTTTTTAAATACTCATAATCGAGAAATTTACATTCATTTTACATAACATGAGTCTCATTTACTTTTTTAAGCTTTTTAGCAAACATTTTTAAGTTGCACTACACAATACAGCAACATTTAGTGGTCAAATAATACAAACAGTTGCATTAAATTGTATTTTTAGGGAGTATAAATGTCAGATTTACATGATAAGGTTCCATGATGCAACTATGAGACAGTTTCCTTATTACTTTATTGTGTCTCATATATGTATTGCTGAACCAAGCAAAACAAATATGTGGATAATCAATTATTTAGAATATATAATTATTTAAAATCTGTAATGTATTTATTAAAATTATTTTTTAATCGTCAACATTTTGATTTGTATTTGATAAAAAATATAAATAAATGTAGAAAAAATTTGAAAAACAACAAATCAATAAATAATAAATTTGTATTATATTTTCTTATATTTAATGTTTTTACTATATATATTGAAAATAAATAAAAATATATATTTTTAAAAATAAATAAAAGATTACACGAACAAACTAAAAATGCCAAAACTATAAAAACAAATTTAAAAAGTACATTAAAAAAACAAATATAATTAATTTATTTATATGCATTTACAGGGACTGATTTTGCTTTTTCTGCAGGTTCTCCATCGGTCAATCCGTGTTAAGTGCATTGCTTCTGAGAATCATCCACATTTTCAGTGCTTTCTCCTTCTGTTGCTAATTTCTCACCTCAGCGAGTGCAGGCATTCTCCATTACTCATTTTCTCATTTTTTGGGGTATTACTCATTGCAAACAGACGTGGTTATATTGAAAGTAAATGTGGGCGGATCTGTCCAAGTATTGATATTATCAATACTGAGCGAGTACATCAATCCAGTTATGGATTTATTTTATTTGCGTAGCTGATTTTACATTTAAAAAAAAGAAATGTCAATGAAAGGTAACATATTTTAAGGCGCACCTGATTATTAAGACACTCTTTTAGAAATACACTTTTGTGAACATTTTTTTTTCATAACAGGGTGCATTGAACTTAGAGACTCATGAGATTAAAACAAAAGATACAAAATGCATTTCATAGGAAATAAGTATTAGGGAATCTGGTTTCACAACTATAATAAATCAATGAATTCATAAATGGTTACCAAATGTATCAGCATGCTGTTATAGTTATGCATTTCTGAAAGTATTTGCACACATTCAAATCTCTGGCCAATTGTATTTTTTATTTTTTGCGCATTAGATAGAGAAAGTACCGTATTTTAGTTGCCTTGTTGACATTGTTTTAAAGTATTTGTATTTTTGGGAGTTTGACTCTCAGGTCTTTTACTCTGAAACAGTTGTTGTTGTTGAAGTATTTTATTATTGATACTGCCAAAGGTTTAAACAATGTATTGTTTACAGTAGTATCACTTGGACTTAATGTTCTTGTTATATTTGTATGTTCGTTACAATTCTGCTTTTTTGGTTTGACTCTCTTGACTTTTTTTCTGAAATAGTAGTAATACAAATATTTGTATATATTTTAAATTAAAAAACAAAAAAATACAATTTTCAGTCTGTTTTTATCATAAATATAAAGCAATGGTTAGCACTTGTGCGGCACAGTTCTAAGGTCATGGGATCGAACCTTCCTGTGTGGAGTTTGCATGTTCTCCCTGTGCTTGCGTGGGTTTCCTCTGGGAACTCCGGTTTCTTCCCACATTCCAAAAACATCCATGTCAGGTTAATTGCCTAGTCTAAATTGTCCCTAGGTGTGAATGAGCCAGTGAACTGTCTGTACTCTGTGTGCCCTTCGACTGGCTGGCAACTGGTCCAGGGTGTCTCCTGCCCACTGCCCAAAGATAGCTGGGATGGGCTCCAGCACCCCCGCGACCCTACTGAGGATAACCGGTAGAGATAATGGATGAATGGATGGATGGTTTTCAGCTAGTCAGATTGGAGGACCCACTATCCCACCCTAATTAAAAACTGCTACATTAAAAAAAAATTATATGTATACTTATTGAATTGAAGGATTTTGCATTTTAAAACAGAAAGAATAGAATATATTCTTGTTTAAAAAAAGAATAAAAAATCCAGGAAAAACAAAATGAGTTCAAGTAATAATATTAACTTTACAGAAAAAGTATGTACAAGTATAATGTCTCTGCATTGCCCGGCTTGGCATTGCCGGGCATTTTTCTTGAGCGAGGTTGTTGGGGCGGTGGTTTTTGAAAATGTGCCAGGGAGCCACTGGGGAGTGCCAAAGAGCAGTCTGACCGCATGCATCTCCAGAGCAGCTTGTACACGAAAGCAGATGTTGTTGGCATTAATCAGGGGTGCCTTGTCACAAAACCTAGCTGAAGATAATTACACTTCCAAGCAAAATATATTGGATCGGTATTGATCGGATCTACCATGTATTTACAGTGCCGTGAAAAAGTATACTGCCGCTCTCTGATTTCTGTGTTTTGCACAATTACCACTCAAAAAGGTATCAGATCATCAAACCAAATGTCATCACACAGGGACAGCCAAAGGTAATACAAAATGTAGTTTTAAAATGTTGATTCCATTCATTAAGGCACAAACAAATATAAAGTTATCTGGCACTATGTGAAAAAGTAATTACCTCCTGAAACTAATAGTGTGTTAGGCCACCTTTGTCTGCGATAACCAAAGTCAAACGTTTACAATAGTTGGTATGCCAAATTCTAGGGTTTATTAACAACGTTTAAGGTGCCTGGTGTGTTTCGGGTTGTTATCCTGCTGCACGATCCAAGACCGCTTGAGTTTAAAGGCACATTCTTTTTTTAGGGCGGGAGTTATCGTTTATGATCTTCTCGTAACCACCAGAATTCATTATTCTTTCAACCGCAGCAAGTTGTCCTGGTCCTAAGGCAGCAAAACAGGCCCGACCATCACACTTCCATCACCGTGCTTTACTTTGTGTCAAATGCTGTGCCATTTCTATGCCAGGTGCACACCTTCCAAACACTTAAATTTTTGACTTATCAGTCCACTGAATGTTTCTGCAAAAGTCTTGAGGATAATCAAGACGCTTTTTGGCAAATTTGAGATGGCTATTTGTGTTATTTTGTGACAGCAGTGGCTTAAAGGGTTACAAGGGGAATCTAATCTACAAAATCTGGAGAGAAGAGTCGGTCAAAATTCCTCCTTAGTGTTGTGAAAGAATCATTATCAGTTACCATAAACGTTTAATTTCGATTACCGGAGCAAAAGGTGGCCCAACTCACTATTAGGTTAGGGGGCATTTCCTTTTTCTCAGATGGTTTCTCATAAGTTTGATTTTTTTCTTTTGGCTCAATAAATGCAATCGACATTTTAAAACCAAATCTTGTATTTCTGTGGGTTGTCTCTGTGTAGGATTAAAACTGGTTTGATTATCTAAAGCCTCTGTGACAGACGAATATGCAAAAAAAAAAAAAAAAAAAAAAAACGGAAATCAGGAAGGTGTATTTTTCCTCGGCACTGTACTCAGATTGGATCAATAATAAAATTCCTAGTATCGCCCACCCCACTTTCAAAGATGCATTTTTGCCGTTTTGACTTTGGAACACGAAAATGACGAAAAAAAAGCTTGTGGTTGCCTTAAACACACGCAAAGCAAGAGAGTCACGACAGGGTTGCAGCCACGAACACACGCAAACATACTGCAAACTAGCCGAAAAGCACCACTCAGAGGAAGCCTAAAGGCAAAACTATATTACTGCTTCTTTTTCTTTCCTCCTCATTCACTTGTTGTCTGTGTTACGCCATCTATCAGCCTCTTCTCTTCTCTCTCACTCACTTTCTCGACCACACGCGCTTCTTTTTTCGCCCTTGGCTACATCATGGTAATAAAAGCCAAGGAATACCTTAGAGTTTTTAGCCCCTCTATTTCTCTCTGCCCCCTTTGGCCTGCCATTATATCACACACTCACCAGCACTCGCATACAGACACACACACAGGCTTCTGTCCACTCACACAAAACACACAAACACACACTCATCACTAAATCAACTCGTGACTGAATTACAGTTTGACTGATAGTGCTCCGGAGGGCAAAGCAATGATAACTCACCTGTACTGTACTCTATGTGTGTGTGAATGGTGCATGTGCGTACAAGGTTGCAGGTTTTACTCATACACAATGTGTGCGCACATTCTTATCGCCTAAGGTTGCAAAAACTAAAAGGAATAGCTGGCCCAAAAGTCTAAAAAAGGACATTTACAACACCCTCGTGCAGGAAAGCTCCACTTATGCAAAAGGAAGTCAGACAGGCTCAAACCTGGAAGCACAGACACCGTTTCCCTGGTTTTGTTCAATATTTTTGATTTTTTTTATTCTTTCCTCCTTTGTTTCCCACCCACACCTTATCTCCGTTTCTGTCACAACACAACACAAAGCATTGATCTTTGTATCCGAATAACCACCCATGCTTCTTTTCCCTGGAAAAAGTGTGCAATATAAACTGTTACACGTACAAGTTTTTTTTTTTCCGTTTTATATATTCAAAAAAATGCAATCCTATGCGCGTGTAGTCAAATGTGTCAGTTGAAGTTATTCTATGTTTCCTCAGAAATTTGTATTTCAGTCAGCATTAAGGCTGTACGTATTTTCCTGGACTATAGGGCACGTGTAAAAACAAATATGACAGAAACTAGAAAATCTGCCTTATAACCCGGTTTACCTTTTTCTAGATTCTTCACGCCTTTTTTTTGTTTTGTTTTTTTCTCTAATTCCTTTTTTTTATCTGTTGGGTTGTTTTTTGCCTGCTTTTTACCTTTTTCTTGCTTTATTATCTTTTCCAATTTTTCTTTTTTTTTCCTATTTGTTTTAATCTTTTGTATGTCTTTTTCTTCTTTTTTTCCAGACTGCTCTCACCACTAAATCCAGTTCTCTTTCGGTGGGCAGATTTTGTCCATGGTGGGCTATGTTCACACCTGCCCCCATCTAGTAACGCCCCTGCCTCACTCTTATTGTGCCTTATAGTTCAGTGTGCCATACATATGAAAAAAAATCCTCTAAAGGAATATTTTTTTAACATTTCCACATCCCTAAAACACGTTTTGTGTCTGCATTTAATGAGATAGTATTCCAAGCTTAGTTTTATTATCGACATTATACCATGAATATTATCATGATTATTGAATCGTGAATAACATGTTTTTACTCTCAAATAATATGTAAATGTTCCTTATATAGGGAATGTACATCCAAACGTTGTTTATTCAATATTGTGCCAAAGTTTAAAACAAACCACAATGTTTCTGTCTTTAATATAGCTTGAATGGTGTTTCTATATGTATTATTATCAGTCATAAATCCACGAATTGCTGGAAACATTGTTATCTCTTTTGTGACATTAGTTCTGGCTTTTTTTCTTATTCTGACAATACGCAATACTCGCTGAGGATCATCTGTGGTCCACGGGAAGATGTTTTGTGGCCACCTAATATACTTTAAAGCTTGTTTATTTTAGTTCAGTGAGGCTCCACTGTTTTTTTGCCATATAATTGCTCTTCCATTTTTTTAAAGCGCTTACGGTCGGCCATACCTCAGGGTCGTATGTCTCAACGTAAATCTGAAGTGGCACTAAATAAACGTGGTCCAGTCGACCATTCCTTGACACGAAGAATGTAAGTGACCTTTGCTTTCCATGCCGCTATTTCTGGGTCACGTGATGAATTGTACAACCTTCGGAAAACTGTTGAGAAACCATCCTTTTCAACAATAACCACAAAGAGTATCCTGCTAGCACTCCACAGGAATTAATACTTCACTTTTACAGCTGGAGGGAATGTTAGATGAAAAGGACAGAATGACCCGAAGAGAATAAGGATAAGGATTGTAGCTAAAGTCATGAACTCACATGAAAGATCATCGTTATCGCACTTAATGTGTCACATGGCGCTAATAATCCTAAATCACCGGCAAATTGATTTAAATCCTTCGTACACTTTAATTGGCAGTTCCCACATCTGCAGCCAGCACAAAAAGGCCATTAAGTAAGTGTTCATGCAGTTGACAGTCGGCTCGCCTTG
Organism: Urocampus carinirostris; assembly: GCF_059441175.1. Classification (NCBI taxonomy): domain Eukaryota; kingdom Metazoa; phylum Chordata; class Actinopteri; order Syngnathiformes; family Syngnathidae; genus Urocampus; species Urocampus carinirostris. Next base: position 44,539,507 of record NC_142352.1, read on the forward strand.
TTTTGGGCACAACGCTGCTCTTGTTAGCGCTTGAATTAAATTGAAAATGGCAATTTGCACAGCTTGTACATGCAGTTTTTATGGGGAAGCTTTGTAGTGTCTTGTTTTATAACTTAAGTAACCGCATATTCTTTAATGGAAAGATGTGTTTTTCTAAATGTGAATGTGAAAGAATGTAAAAGCAAATGTCCTTATCATTGGATTGAAAAAAAATGAAATAATCGTAGGTTAAAATAGAATATATGATGTCTTATTAGGCTGTGTTTTACGATCCTATGGTATATACTGTGTGTTCCAGGAAAGGTATTTGAATCGGCAGGAGGAAAACCACTGCAGGATGTTGTGCTTCATCTGCCATGCGTTCCATGATAATCCAGCCTGTCGGGCAATTTATCATATAAGTCAGTTTGTTGGTGTTATCTCTTGGGGCAAACAATAAAGTACACACCAAAAAACAAAAGTAGTAAAAAACAAAAACAAATCAATGATTAACAAAAATCCTTTGGATTTTTCTGTTTGTTTGTTTTGGAAAAAAAAAATCTCTGCTTCCGGCCCAGTGAAGATGAAGTTCTCTGTTTTGCCAGTACACAAAGCCAAGTCCATAAAGGCATGCTTGGGTGGTTCTGGTTTGGAAGAACTTGACATTTGGGGTGAACTCGAGCAGAGACTTTGAGCCAGCATCCAGCATCAGTGACCTTTAACTGCACAGATGTTCTTCTGGTTGAAAGGACAGCAACATTCAGAATTCTCTGCTTGCAAAGAGTTTTCCCGGAAGAGTGGAAGCTACTTCGGATGCTAAACCAAGGTAATATATGTTCTTATTATTTTACGAGTCAACAGTCATCGTGGAATGGGTAGTGGGGAAATTAGTAGTCGTTGAATTTTTGCATACTTATTTTTTGTAGTTAGGATTCTTTGTATTTTAGTATATTGAATATGTAACAAGTGTGGTGTGATGGTACAGGTACAATCGAGCTTAGAAAATCAACTCTGACCTGACCCAGGCCCATGGGTATTAGAGCTTGACCAAGCCTGATTCCAACCAAATAACATGATTTGCAGGACTGAGCCTGAAGCAAACTTTGAATTTCCTATGTTATTTGTGAGGACACGGGATGAGGATTAACTGCATCATATCAAACCAAAGCCTCATATGGAAATGCTACAATGGCGAGCTACGAGGTGGCGACGCACTACAAAACTTTCACGGAGGGTGATTTTTTTAAAGAAAAAATGAAAACGGTCAAGAAAATTTGATCCGTGAATAAATGGGATGTTGCCAATATTTACCTGGCTTGTTACATTGTGGTTCAGATAATTGAAGATGTTTCATTAGACAATAAGAGACGATTACAAGCAAAGGGAACCGGGTGTAACTATTTTTCCTTACTGTGCGATTAAAACGAGGTAGCATCCGACCTGTGTCAGTTTCTGATTGTTTTGGGAGGAGTGGACAATGGCATGAACGTGTGTTTCACGGGATGTTGGCCCTCACACATTTTCAGTTTACTAATTCTGGCCCACTTTTTGAAAAGTTTAGGCACCCCTGCCCTAATTTAATCATAAAAGGTACACAGCCGTCACTGGTACACAACACTCCGGCGCCACCTGAAGGTTAATTACTGTTAATGACACTCAAATAATCAAGCTACAACACAAAATGTTGCTAACTGTAAAACCAGCAATCACACAAAATATGCTTCATAAAATGTTTTTAGCAGGTATCAGGATAACGTTCAACAACGATTTTCAAACTGTTGCAATATTAAAATGTGAATTATACAGCCACTGTTCTATACCTAATTTGTGTCTGGAATATTCTGTAATAAAAACATTTGAAGTAAATGTTCATCTCATGTTTTGCTTTGAGCGTATCACAACTGAGATTTGAAGCAAACCTTTGGAGGAAGAATAGTCTTTCCTTCTTCAAAACGCAATAAAGGAACGTAGCAACATATTGCGTTACTGTGAAGTTTGCACACTTAACTGTTGTTGTTCCCATTGTTAAAGTGTGAACTGAAGTAGTTCATTTTGAAATGTTTAAGTTAAACTTTTTGGTAGTCTGCCGAGGAAATAAACTTTCATAACACTGGCAATGTGTTTCCGATAAATAGAGTCAAGGCTATTTCTAAGTGGAAAAATTGAAGCGTGAACTTCAAAAGGTATTTGTGTTAAAGGTCTTTATAGGGTTAAAATCACAATGTGCAAGGCGCAGGTAGCACTTACCTTCATTAAGTACATGAAGTTAGGTACACAGTAGGGGTGGGTGGATTGATCAAATATCCATATTATCGATACTAAGGAAGTACTTGCATCGGTTCGAGACTATTGTCCTGGGATCTATACTTCACCGCTCTACCATTTTACTCAAAGTTTCACTTCTATATGTAGAAAGTACAAGTCATTCTCTCTATCACCCAATGCCCTCTGGTACTCTCTGGGTCTAAGCCGACTGTGACTGACAGGCATATGTTTAGCACTTCTGCCTACCTGGCTTCCAGCTGCATCCTGCCACCCAGGCAGAATTGCCAGAGGCAAACAGGAAAGGCAGTGCGTTGTAGTCTTTTTTTTCAACAACAGAAAAGGACTATGCCAGGTGTCATTTGTGAGGTAAAGTGTCTGCTACTGTGGCAAATATACATAAAACATGAAAAAAGTTCACCCTACAGAAAACAAGGAGCTCTTTTTACTGTATATGAACAAAATCCTGTGAATTGGTTGTCACAATGGCAACAAAGCCAAGAGAGCTTGTTTGTTACATTGCTAATTTTTTGGGGTTTCAGTCTCAAATTTTGCTATGTAACAGTGGCTGTAGAAGTATTTTATTTTTATCTAAACTGTTTTACATTGTGTTTTTTTACAGAATTTTGCACTTTCTGACTTTACTTTCGAAATATTGTGCAACGGAAGGTATAGATGACATGTTGGCGTTGTTATATTTGTATTGTAGTTACATTGATGCTTTTTTTTGACACTTTTGGCTTTTGTTCAAAACAGTTGTAATATAAATATGTATTTAATTTTGTATCTTGTAAAATTTGAACTGTAGTTTATTTAAAAAAATATATATATTTGTTGCCTAAGATATGTGTGTTGTTTTTATCGTAAGTATGAACCAACTCAAGAGTGAGGGTTCAATTACTCAAAGATTAAGGCATTTTTATGCTAACAGTATTATATTGGATCTGTATCGATCCACACTACAATGTATTTAATTGGATCGGATCAAAACTAATATTCCCAGTATTGCCTGCCCCCAGTTAGAGTTTAAAACCAGGATCCAAAACCAAGCAGCATTTGAAACTTTAAAATTCAGGCATGGGCATACTTGTTTGCCTTAATGGGGACGTCATTATGTCACAGTAAATCAGACAGTCACTAAGCCGCATATCTGTATTCATTTAAGTATATTGGGAGCAAGATTTAATTACTTTGCTCACACTTGCCACAGGAAGACATGGACTGAGACTGAATTATTACTCTTTTAGTTAGAAACTCGGAACAAACGGTAGACTTTAACACAAACCTGCCAAACAACCATAAATAGATAAACACACTTGCCAATGTACATCCCTCATCGATTTACACAAATGTACGAAACCATTTAACTAAGCACACACATGACCAGTGTTGGGAAAAACACCATTCTAAGTAACGCTGTTACGTGAAGTTTTTTTTTCATGACGGGGTCCAACTAATTCTTTGTTCCACCATTATCGTTACTGACCGTCACAAGCGTTACTTTGAATAAAGCAGTTTTCCGCTCTGCCTCGAGTTTTTTACGTCACCTCTTTTCTGATCATGTCACCATTCCAAATAGCAACTACCATTAAGTAAATAGTGATTAGGAATATAGTATTTAGTATCGTGCTGAAAGAAAAGGCAAATGAGTCATGAAAAAAAGTGAACCACCAGTGTTGTTGACATTCGTGAATGCGGTGCAACCACCTCGTGTCATTTGCGAACAAAACAAACTAATTTTTGGGGGGATCATTCCATCTATAATGTTACATAATAATTTGTGAGGCATGGATAAAACTAACAATAACAACCAAGGACCTGAAAGACAGCTTTATTCAACTGACTCGAATACTGCTCAGAAAGTTTCAAATTATTTGACAAACAACAACTTATTTTTAAAATGATTGAAATAATTGGTTGTCCTGGTAACTAGTTACTTTTACTATAGAGTTATTTAGTTCCTGACTCAATTACTTTTTGTAAGACGTAGTGAGTAACTATGACTAATTGCTTTTTTAGAGTGACGTTCTCAACACTGCACATGACAACCACATGAAATGAAATGAAATGAAATGAAATGATCTGCATTTATATAGCGCTTTTCAAGTCAATGACTTCCCAAAGCGCTTTACAATGTGCTCCACATTTCCCAATAGCGGCCTTGCAGCCATGTAAGGCACTAACCTGCTTATTAGGGGTATTAGGGGTTCAGTGTCTTACCCAAGGACACTTCGATATGTAACAAGGACGAGCCGGGATCGAACTGGGATCTCTTGATCCCAAGACGAGCGCTCTACCTCCTGAGCTACTGCCGCCCATCATGCCTTCTTCTGTATTTAACTCATAGTTTTGGTAACCCAGATGTCATCTCACACTAACTTATTTCACCTGAGGCATGAAGTTTCCCGACAAAAGAAAAGACACCGATGATGAATATGTGAACGACAAGTAAACAAGCCATATGTGAAGACTTAAATGACACATACCACCGCATATAACTTCTTAAGATTTCATCGGCGCATTACACAGAACACTCACGGTCACAAGAGACACTCTTGGCCACTTACTCGGCTTCGGGGTTCCTTTTTATCGCCACAAGTCAACAGAACACCTCACTTGTAAAGAAGCCCGGGGGAGGATTATTAGCTTGGACCGTTTTAAAAGCACAATGACCTCAAACCTGAAAAAGTCTCCTTGTTTGCTGATGCAAAGTGAATTAGACACCCGTGTGTCATTTATCATCTCAGCTTCATCATTAACGCGCATTGTGCGCTTTCCGGAACAGAGTTCAGATGCTGGACACTGCAGCCAATGTCTGGGCAAGGAAGATGAAAAAAAGCAACCTGGCAACTGTTAGCTGGTGAATTAATTTTGAATGTCATTAATAGTTGTGTCCGATATTTTTTTTTCCCCAGAATACAGTGCCCGCTCTTTATTTGAGCTACTCTAGTTATGACAAATTCAAGCTATCAGATGTTTTTTCGAGCAAGAATCTTGTCCATTATACGTTATAAAGTCCAAGTTACAAGAATTTCCAGATGCTACCAGTGAACGGCCAAGGGCTCAAGAACGCTCACTGCCAGCATCAGCTCGTCCCAGTTATCATGACCAAACAAACCCGATCCCGTGAACTTGTGTTATTTTTATCATACTCTTTCATGATCTCTAACTTCTACACCACCACACATAGAAATTATTTTGTGAAACGAGGCTAAATACAAGCTTGAATCGAGGACGAATCAACCTTGTATTTATAATAATTGTAGGACTCGGCAATGTAGCCATTTATCATTAAAATTTGAACAGTTATTTTAATAGATTTGCGAAAGAATATATATAAATGTATTTTAAGTTAGTTTAATTAATTACAAACAAAATACTTCCTGTGCAAAATATTCAGACATAAATAACCACTTTGAAATCTGTTTTAATGGATGCTTAATCGTCTTAACTCATTTTTGTAAACATCGCCATAGCTTGTGACTAATTTGGTTTGATTTATTTTTTGTTAAACAGTAAATATTGTTTGAGTAAATAAAACTAATCTCCCAAATCACTACTTTTAATTTCTTCATTGTGCAACTTTGCCAAAACATGATTTTCAAAACGAAGAATGAATCATATGAATTTGAATAATGACCCAAACCCAAGTAATTACTTTCTTTGTTGAAATGGAATAGGCAAGATAAATAGTTGAAAAAAAAAATATAACCGCAAATACTAACACAGAGAAAAGGACTCTACAAAAGGTGTAATATGAAGTCATATGTAAGACTGCCGGTTATACTCACTTGGTGCTGAGTGAGCAGCAACCACATTACTGACCATCCGATGTAATACATTATTGCATATTATTAAACTTGCTTGAATTGCAAAAGAAAAAAATGTGTTGGTACAGTGCCTCTCAACCTGCATCACTGAACTAAACTTGGCCATTAGGTTCTTTATTAGAGATTAGGGGAAATGAGTTTTTAAGTGCGGGTGTTATTAGCAGAGGAAAGCCAAACCGATTGATTGATTGATGGGCGGCAGTGGAGAACAGTTTGCAGTTAATACAAAAGGATCCCAGCACTTCACAGTTACTTGAGATTATATTTGCACGGTGTTATCTTCTGCCTGCCGATGGTCTCTCAAAGTAATTTGTTAACCTGAATTAGAGCGCAGAGGATAGCAGAGATCTGAAAAGAGGTCAGCACAAGGAAAGGAGAGAAGAGATGACTGGGTAGGGTGTGATCTGATATCACAGTATTGTGTCCCTGAAACATCATAATTACCTCAGCGCCTTTAGCCCCGTCCTGACCTTTGACCTAACATAATGAGTTTGTTCAGGAAACAACAGCCACACAGCAATACTATGCCGCCGGAAAATTGTAAAGGAGCCAGATAAGGGCTTTGCAAGTGGGAATTAAAGGGGGGAAAAAAAATCAATATTTACATTTATTGTTTTCTTCTTTGCTGTTGCATGATTATATGATTGGCAATTAGGGAAGCCTTCACGCTGCACTTAGCACAGCAGGCCGTCCAACGACCCATTTTAAGTGTTTGCGCTGCCGTCACACAACAGTGCGATGATCTTTTACAACTCATCAATGGTGGATTGATTGTGGACCAAGTGATTCTGTGAGAAGTTAAAAGAAACAAAGGAGGAAATCCATGTTACATATTACAGGTGTCCCATCCAATAGCAGTAGCCAATACGTTTCCGAAACAAGCCTAAAACAATCATCGTATTTTTTTCTCAGATTCCATCCAAAATCTCAAATATTGACAGTCATAGAGAAAAAGTCTGTTTCAGTCGCTCCTTCTGAACCTCAATCTATTAATGGCGGATTGATTTTGTGATAAGTTAAAAAAAACTATCACGGTTGCCCATTGCCCTCACTTGGATCCGCCCGTTTGGTGCCAGCTGCTGCTCGTTACCTGATTGGCTTTCCTCCTACTTGAACTCAGTGCTCTCATTCACTCCTTGACAATCCGTCAACGAACCTATGTACTTGCAAGACTTGTATTTTGATTCTGTCCGGTATCCTGCTTGTGTATCTGGTATCGATCCCGCCTGTCTCATCCTGTCCGGTATCTTTCTCCAGTATCTGGTATCGATGCGGTCTGTCTCATCCAGTCCGGTATCTTGCTCCAGTCTCCGGTATCCAGTATTGATCCCGTCTGTCTCGTCCTGTCCGGTATCTTGCTCCAGTATCCGGTATCGATCCCGTCTGTCCTGTCCGGTATCTTGCTCCTTATCCGGTATCAACCACGCCTGTCCTGTCTGGAATCTTGCTCCAGTCTCCGGTATTCAGTATTGATCCCGTCTGTCCTGCCCTGTCCGGTATCTTGCTCGTGTATCCAGTATCCAGTATCAATACCGTCTGTCTCTTCCTGTCCGGCATCTTGCTCCAGTATTTGGTATTGATCCCAGTATTTGGTATCGATCTCGCCTGTCCTGTCCAGTATCTTGCTCCAGTGTCCGGTGTCCAGTATCGATCCCGTATGTCTCGTCAGTCCAGCATCTTGCTCCGGTATCGAGTCCGTATGTCCCATCCTGTCCGGTATCTTGCTCAGTATCGATTCTGTCTGTCCTGCCCTGTTCGGTATCTTGCTCGTATATCCTGTATCTGGTATCGATCCTGTCTGTCCTGTCCGGTTTCGATCTCTTCTGCCCAGCGATCGCCGAATCGCCGGCGTTTGTGTACCCACACATGACTGCCCCATTCCCGTAAAATAAAGCTTGTGTGAAAATGTTACGCGTCTGAGTCCACCGTCTGTTCGGGTTCTGACAAATACGAAGGAGAGAATCCACGTCAAATATTACAGGTGTCCCATCCAACATTATGTTTCCGACACAAGCCAAAAACAATTGTCGTATTTTTTTTCTCAGATTCAATCGAAAATCTCAGGTTTTGGCGCTCATAGACAAAAAGTCTGTTCCAATTTGTGCTCATTTACCTCAATCCAGCATTGTCCAGATGTTGAATGCTGTTGAAGGCATTTGAGGGTCCTCCAGGAGGTATGTGAGTTTTAAATTAAAAAAAATATTTTAAATATTTTCTAAGTAATAATATTTTAGGGAATTACAGGTACAGTAGGACCTCTTTATATGAGCACCTCTAAACATGATGAATTTATTATCTGAGTTTTATTTGGAGGAAAAATCTTATTCTACGGACAAAGGTAATTCCAAGCTACGAGCAGTCCCAGACAACTCGAGACCACTCAAGATCGCTTACCGCATGAAGCTGCTCATGACTAGCATGACCATTCCAGTTTGCCCATGCAAACTACTAACAGGCAAAAAAATATGCAGTTTTTTTGTGTGTATGATTATTTAAAGTTACAGTATCTTTAACTTTAGTAAGTGCAGTAAGTGCTTATTTATCATCAACAGTCTCGCAATCTCATATCTTTCAACCTCAGCCAATTTCTCACCTAATAATGGTTGCAATTTCCGTTATTAGGCTATATTAAACCATACAAACACAACGCGGCACCAATTTACTCAAAGCAAGACAGAGTATGTAAAATACAGCAACAATATTAGAGTTGGCATTGTTGTCTGCTACCACTGGTCAAGACAATCCGAATCAGAGCAAAAATGGACACCACGAGATTGGTCTTTTTTTATTTTCTTTCTGTATAAAATTGGGCTAAGAATTTGAAATGATCAAAAAAACGTAAAATACAAGGAGAACGTATATGTTGACAGGTATGATCTCTATCACTCTTCCTTAAGTTGTATCCCTCCTCAAGATAACCCTTCAAGTAAAGCATGTGTATTCTCTGCTGATATCAGATGGGATTATTTTAGTTAGCAGCCATCATTAGCTTATTCAAATTATAGTTATTATGAATAAAAAAATGTTTTTCAAGTCCATTTTTATTTAGATTTAATTAAATAAGACAAACATTGTTAAACAACTTCATGAAAACAAAACTAAAGTTTGCTTCGACTCATAATTTTGCTTCATGAAGTAGTTTGCAGTGAGTACACCAAGTTTTCAGACAGCTATCAATAGAACCCGATGCGTGGATATGATGACATCTTGGTGATTAGTGCCTGTTAGTGTTTGCAATGATGATAATGATGAATGTTGCACAGCGCATGCAAGCTTGTTTTTGCTTCCACTTATTCATTCTTGCAAAACACAGCTAGTAGCATGGGTGTTAAAATGATGGTAACAAGCACAGACCTAGTGTTTGCCCCTCTTAGATCAAGATTGTATACAAGAAGAGAAAACAAAGACATGCAGAGATTTGTGGAAGTGAAAGAGAAATGTTGGTCACAGGGTATTGTCTTTTTCCATTACCTTCAATTAACGGACAGCTATCACAAAGAGATTATGACAAGTCATAAGGTCATTAACATATTTTAAAGAGCCAGTGAAAGTAATACTTTTAAAGCAATTTGTTGGAATGTTTGATGGTATGTAGTGGGAATTTATCATACCTTATTATAAGAAAATGGGAAAAAGAGACAGTCAAAAACAACAGAAGGCAAGTGGTGGAATGTTTGTAAAACTCAATGCACATCCTCAACCTCCCAGATTCTGAGGGAATTCAACTGGATAAACGTGGTCAATTTTTGTATTACCCCCAACATTAGGGTTTTTTTGGGGGGGAGATTCAACAATCATGCATGTATTTGGCTTTTCCCAAGGAAAAAACAATTAATGGGACAAATTCAATTTTCTTTTAAGAACATTGTGGGATACTGGATACCCAAAACATTCAAGATGCACTATTTCTGGAATTAGCAGATGCAATATCAAAGAAAAAAAGATGAGTACTTGGTAAAAATTATTCCGACAGATAGCAACAAATTAGTAATAACATTATGGTACAGACAAGATCTCCCCACCATGGAGCAGTGCGTGGGATTATTTGGAATGGAGAGGTTCACATTTTGACTAAGAATTTCAGGAGACCCAATTCATGAATAGGAATAATAGATGTTCAATATACAGGGGTCTCCAACGTGGTGCCATCGGCACCAGAGTGCCCCCTGTGGACAGTCGAGGTATCCGCGGACCTGTTCAGCATATAGGCTACTAGTATTTAGCAAGCCATCAGGCAAGCGTTTTACTTTGTTTTTTGCAAGTTTTCTTGCTAACATTTCATCTTTTTTTGGCCATTTGTCAGCATAATTTTGGCCTCCTTTCTATGTATCTATCTAGCTTTTTTAGCTTTCTATCTGGCTATTTAGTTGCCTTTTTACTCTTTTAGTTAGCGATCTAGCTCCCTTTTACTTTTTTACCAATTTACTTTTCTAGCTAACTATCAAGTTACTTTTTAACTATTTAGCAAGCCATCTGGCTAATTAGAAACACAAAGTAGCTCTCAGCTTGAAAAAGGTTTTAAACACATGCTGTAGGGCAAGATTCTCTAACATGGTGCCCCCTGAGGACAGCTGAGGTGCCCGGTTACCAGTGCTGGGTATTTGTGGTTCTTAAGGGGGATTTTTTTGTCTTTGTTTCTATTTTTTCTACGTTAAAAAAAGAAGGAAAAAGCACAGTAAAAAAAACACATTTTGAGTGTGTGCATGTGTGTGTGGGATCAGATGAGGGTGTTGAAGTGTAGGTAACAAATGGAGGATTTGTGTGAACATGGTGAGCAAAGGTTAGGTGAGCTGATCTATGAGCCGAGCAAAGGTGCATCTTATCAGTATGGGTATCCACCCAAAGCGTAAGCCCTCCAAATCCCCTTTAGTAGTGAAATTGAGAAAAAGACAAAGATGTCAAGGGAGAAAGCGGGTGAGAGAATTCCCTGCTCCAGTAATTAGTCTGCCCAAAGTGAGCCGGACTGTAATTCGGTCAGTCAGATGGATGTCTGCCCTCAAGCCATAAGGCTTAGCCATTATCTACACTCCCTCTTTCACTGTCAATCTATCCATCTCTCCCTCTGTGCTCCATCAATTCCTTCGCCCCCTTTTCTCCTTCCCGTATGTCTCTTGACGGTCGTCCACATGTTGCAAGGCGCTCATCGTTTATGCGCCGGCTTTGCATCACCTCCAACACGCTCTCTTTTCTTTCGGCTATCTGCAGACATAACGCAGCTCGTTTTGCTTAACCCACCAAACATGTCCCCCTCCAGACATTGCCTACATCAATGATTCCCAACCACTGAACTGGGGAATGTGTGCAACAAGGGATAAAGTCTGCAATAGGTCCAAACCTATACTCACATTTAAGCCTACATTGCATAAAAGCCGACCCCATAAAACTGCTTTAAAAAAGCCACATACAAACAAGAAAATACACCCCCAAAATTTTAATAAATAATGACCAGTTTTAGATATGTAGATAAAAAAGATGAATGGACTAGTAATAAGGATAAAAAATAAAACCATTTTAAACAGTTTCCTGTACCGTTAGGCAGTGCTTCAATGGCAGACACTCGTACATAATTTTCGTCTTTCACAATCAGTTCCTTCTTTGACTCAATCATTGTACACCCTGTTTTTAACGTTTCCTTCACCTTATCACTAAATTTCCTGGGACTCATTTTTGTAGGCAGAAAGGCTATAAAACACACTCAATCACAATAAGGGGAGATGTGGTCCCTCTCAAATACGATCGGGACGGCGTCGATTGACTGAACAAGATAAACAGATTGGGCGAGGGGGTACATGACATACAGGGTCCAGGAAAGGCACATGACTTTGCCTATGGTTAGCCTGCATGTTTTTTTTGTTTGGTTTTTTAAGTGCAACACTCCCTTTTTTAAAATTTAGTGCCCAGCTCTTAGTATATTTTGGCATTCATACAATGGAAGAAAGGTCTTTTCAAAAAGTATTCGCTTGACTTGGTATTCACCGCAGGGCAAGGCCCATAGGAGTCGTTGCCTAAGGCACATAGTTGAAAGTGGTTGTTTAGTAATTTGCCAGGGATAAACAGCACCTCTGCAATTTGGATCGGTCATTGTTAAAGAAAACAAAAAAGCCCTGGCTTTGATGGTTTTCAGTAGAACCAGAAAAACATGAACCATCCCCTTCGGCACTGTAGATGGGTTTTTGGTGTTGTTATTACACAGATGGGCAAAAGTGAGAGCCTCATTTGTTTGTCTTTTGGCCCCTCATACAGCTATGGCTGTCACGAGAGCGTGGTGGCGTGGAAGGGGACCGGACCAGAACGGAGGCAGGAGGCATGAAGGGAGAACTCAAATGCGTTGACGATCCATAAGTTTTATTCTACAAAATAAAAGTCGCCCAATACTCCGGGGCAAAACAGAACAATACAGAGTTCCTCCGGCACGAACTCAACAGGACAAGGCATAACAGACTAAAACAGGACAAAGCATAACAGACTAAAACAGGACAAGGCATAACAGACCGGGATTGTGAATAATGAGTATTAACGAACCCGCAACCGCAGAGCCCACCATGCAGCCTTAAATACAGACCCACCATTAGTGGAACTGCTTTCAGCTGTTGCCCAGGGGGCGGGGCAGACTGGTCACCAAGGCGACCGTGACAGAGCCCCCCTCTTAAGGGACAGCTCCCGAGGTCCCAAAAAAGAAAAAATTACAACCTCACGCCCCGGAATGGTTCGACGCTCACGATTGGGGCAACCCCGCTCCCTCCTCCGAACACGCAGGAACGGGGAGAGGCAGGCGCCATCTGCGTCGGGCGGATCGGAATCGGCGCTCGGCAGGGGGGGGTCCGGCGGGCAAGCTGGACAGCGGATAACAGACAGGCAGAACCGACGAGAACAGGACAGGCAAAATCAGGGCAGAATCAGAACAGGCAAAATCAGAACAGGCAAAATCAGAACAGGTAAACACGACAGGCCTCTACAGAAGAGTCGCACTCAGGTCAGGCCTCTACAGAAGAGTCGCACTCAGGTCAGGCCTCTACAGAAGAGTCGCACTCAGGTCAGGCCGATGCAGAAGAGTCGCACTCAGGTCCGGCCGATGCAGAAGAGTCGCACTCAGGTCCGGCCGATGCAGAAGAGTCGCACTCAGGTCCGGCCGATGCAGAAGAGTCGCACTCAGGTCAGGCCGATGCAGAAGAGTCGCACTCAGGTCAGGCCGATGCAGAAGAGTCGCACTCAGGTCAGGCCGATGCAGAAGAGTCGCACTCAGGTCAGGCCGATGCAGAAGAGTCGCACTCTGGGGGTTCGGGTTCAGAAGAGTCAGACTCTGGGGGTTCGGGTTCAGAAGAGTCAGACTCTGGGGGTTCGGGTTCAGAAGAGTCAGACCCTGGGGGTTCGGGTTCAGAAGAGTCAGACTCTGGGGGTTCGGGTTCAGAAGAGTCAGACTCTGGGGGTTCGGGTTCAGAAGAGTCAGACTCTGGGGTTCGGGTTCAGAAGAGTCAGACTCTGGGGGTTCGGGTTCAGAGTGGCGATTCAGACAGGACAGGCGGAATCAGAACAGGCAAGACATGAGAGGGTCAAAATCAAAACAGACAAGACATGAGAGAGTCAAAATCAGAACAGACAAGACATAAGAGAGTCAAAATCAGAACAGACAAGACATGAGAGAGTCAAAATCAGAACAGACAAAACAGGAGGAGCGGAGTCGGACTGGCAGGCAGCGGAGTCGGAGTCGGCCCGACGGGCAGCGGAGTCGGAGTCGGCCCGACGGGCAGCAGAGTCGGAGTCGGGCTGGCACGCAGGGGAGACGGAATAGCAGGCAATCGGCACGGGAGTGTGGCAGGCAGGCATGAGAGTTGAACAGGCAGGCGTCAATTCTTCCCGGGACCCCATTCGAGGCACAGCAAGGGCCACGACGGGCGGGGCCGTGGTTCGAACGGGCAGGGAAGGCCAACTCAGTAGGCGCCTGCCGAACTGCGCTCTCCAGCTCTCCCCAAGTCGCGCTGGGATCGTTCGCTGAGTTCTATTTGTTGGCGGGTTCATTCTGTCACGAGAGCGTGGTGGCGTGGAAGGGGACCGGACCAGAACGGAGGCAGGAGGCATGAAGGGAGAACTCAAATGCGTTGACGATCCATAAGTTTTATTCTACAAAATAAAAGTCGCCCAATACTCCGGGGCAAAACAGAACAATACAGAGTTCCTCCGGCACGAACTCAACAGGACAAGGCATAACAGACTAAAACAGGACAAAGCATAACAGACTAAAACAGGACAAGGCATAACAGACCGGGATTGTGAATAATGAGTATTAACGAACCCGCAACCGCAGAGCCCACCATGCAGCCTTAAATACAGACCCACCATTAGTGGAACTGCTTTCAGCTGTTGCCCAGGGGGCGGGGCAGACTGGTCACCAAGGCGACCGTGACAATGGCATGCTCAGTGGGAAAAAAACGGATAAATACTGGCTATCATACGTTTTTGATTTTTTGATTTTATTTTTTTGTTAAGCTTGTTTGACCCAAGGTACACTTTTTTCAATGAATAAACTTCTGTTAAACAGTGTGATTTTTACTATTGCTGTATTAAATTAAAAATTAGACATTTATTTGTATACATTTTAAATTCCATTTTTTATTGCTTAAATTAATATTCAATACAATGTAGCTCATGATGACCCATGCAATCAATAAAAAATAATGTATATATATATATATATATATATATATATATATATATATATATATATATATACACACACATGCATGTTAGGTTAATTGGCCGGTCCAAAATTGTCACTAGGTGTGAATGAGCGAGTGAATTGTCTGTCCCTGTGTGCCCTGCGACTGGGTGGCAACCGGTTCAGCGTGTCCCCTGCCACCTGCCCGAAGATAGCTGGGATGGGCTTTAGCCCCCCCCCCACGACTCTACTGAGAATAAGAGGTGCAGATAATGGATGGATGGATGGATTTTTTTTTTTAACTAAACAGTTAACCAAATGTATTCACCCGAATTACCTACTGAGCACATACTTTTTCAACATGATATTGAAACTGATACTGAAGCAGATAATTTAGATAATTTAGATAGTTTTGGTATAATAAGTGGATAGTATACTAAGGAATTTACACAAGGAGTGTTAAATCTAAATATAGGTACAGTTATTTGAAAATGATAGCAGGTGGTTAAATTAAGATACTACTGATTAATCAATTGAACATCTAATGTGTCCCATCTGCAGTGTAGGACTAAGAATGCCGGAGTCTTCAAAGATCCATTTCATGATAGCCATCGACCTGGTCTTTTACAGATGTTCTTCAATTGATTGTTTTACGCAAACCCAGTGGTATCCCTCGGGAAATCTGACCTGTACTTCTCAGTAAAGAGTCTGGTCCACTCGGTAATGTTCATGGATAACACCACAATTTCAAAGTCTTGGACATCCATCGTCAAGGTACTCAATTACTTTCGAGCTATGATTCAGACGCCTGTTGTCACCAGAAAGGAAGATGATGTTATCAATTGAAAAGGGAATATTTGTTCACAAGAAGCAAATGAACTGAAAGCCAGCCTTTAGCTTTCTTGAGGTGTTTTCATGATTCTACAAATCGTATCATTCTAAGAGTACATTTAATTTAGATTCAGCAGGTCACTCCGGGACAATCCATATTGGCAGAGGGACAAGTGTCAGCAAACAACCATCAATCCACATAGCCAACATATGACGATAACGCCTCCATCCATATCTCTCTCCCCGCCAGGCATTAGATAGAGCCCATTATCCATAGTCATAGCAGCACACATCACTACTTGGAGTCCCTGTCATTCCTCCTTCCAGACATGTGATCTCAGCTCGCTATCGCTGTCCTTTAACGCCTCATATCCATCAATTCCTCCCCACGTGTCCCCTTTCCTTCACTTTACCTGTTGTCACTCCACTCCCTGTTCTTCCTCTTCAATCCCTCGTCCGTGCACCGGATATTATGTCGAGCTATTATCTACACTCCCACCGCTGCTTCAGACCATCCATCTAACCTTTCCCGCTTCTCGCCCCGTGTCCACGTCTCTCACCTCCTGATAGAGTCGGCCATTATCTGCACTGATGCCTCCATCTGTCAATCCATTGTTTCATAAAAAGTTTCATACAGTCATCCAGGTGGCACATTTGCAAAAGTCTAAATTAAATGCACGCTGGGGATGATGAGGCAGATGTACCTTATCAATGGACAATCATTTGGCTCGCCTGTGTATGTATTGTGTGAATAGCTGGATGTGTTACAGATAGTGTGACATCACAGACATTCAACGTAATCCCGCAACGTATTCATCACCGTAAACGAAAGAGGAGATCCAGGGCTTGTCTTTTTATTTTTCATCTGCAGTTGCTTGTCATAAGAGGAGCTTTGTTTGAGAAGTGCATTTGTATGTGGTTTCCCAATACAATTTCTACAAGACGTAAACCGGCAAACATCGAAACATTTTATCGATGATTTTTGATCATACACTGTTCCATCTTTAAACTAAATTTCAGTTTATATTCTGTAGTTCTCCCCTTCGTGACAGCCATTTTATGTTGCCTCAAGCTAAAAAAGTATGATCTAAATATATTGATTTTAACTATGTATTTTAAGGTTATTTCCTCCTTCTTAAGAACAAATTGCAGACATGTGCTCTATTGATGTAGGATGTGTAACTGGAACAGACTGCTAACCTGAAATACAGAAGCTGAAGTAAACAGACATAGGGAAACATGAAAATGTATTTTTTGTGTATTGTGTTCCCTGCTTTATTAATGTAGCTCGGAAAATGGGAAATATGCATATCAAAATAACTTTTCTTCTGAATTTTTCAGTAATTGGCCAATTTGACATACACATTTGATCGCGTTGGCTGATGATTTTGCTCAAAACTTGTTTGTTACTTATCTAATAATCATGCAAGATAATGGTAATGAGAATACAGGATTTAAAATTTAGAAATATACAGTGTATGGTATATTTAAAAAAACTTTAAAATATATATATTTTCGAAAAGTTTTAGAAACCGGACATTTTGACCTTAACATGAAACTAGAATGCATTTAAATATACACGGCTAAAAAAAGCAACAAATACAACAACGTTTTTAATTTGGATGTTCTATTTGCATGTGTTTTTTCTTCACCTATTTTAAAATCAAATTAGCCAAAATGATAATTTTTCCTTTTTTAAGTATTTTTCTCACTTTTCAGACAAAATGCATTTAAATAAATTAGTAAAACATTAAAAATTGACTTTTTAAAACAAGTACGGTAATCCATCTCCATAATGTGGTTTACCTTTCACAGTCTTGGTGCTTCACATATTTTTGTTATGCATTGTGTTCTGCATTATATTTGGCTAAATAGTTCCTAAGAGAGTAGGTATTGGTACATGTACAGCATACAGTACTTTTATTTGTCAAAAAAATACATAGGTCTGAAAACAGTTTTGTTCTCTGATTTTAATGCATTTAATCGTCTATTTCACAGGTTTTGTGTATTACAGTTTATTTTTGTAAGGTAACCCCTGAGAAAAACAAAAGAATACTGTACCATCGTATGCCAATGATGAGAATGTTCTTGTGGCTATGCATGCATTTATTACAATGCAGTCATTGAAAAAGTCAGCTAATACCCAAAATAGCTGAGTACTAGAGTTTGCACACGTTCTGGTCCAATTTTCAAATGCAGGTTTTTTTTTGCAAAAAACAATTAAACAAAACACGAAACAGTGAAGAAATGCACATATTAAGTGACGTTGAAATTCTATCAAACACCGAGCATTGTCACCTAATGTCCAAATGAAATTAAAATCAGTCATCATGTTAACAAATGTATCAACATTGCTTGTGTAGTAAATTACAGTGTGTAAGTGTAATTATTTTTCATTTGGAGTTAGCTGTAAAATCAGAAAAGGCGCCATGTTTATCTCAAATTGCAGACGTTACTAAACATGTCGTCAGTTGCTTTGTTATACATCAGGGCGGCATTGGCTCAGGAGGTAGAGCGCGTCGTCTTGGGATCGAGAGGTCGCAGGTTCGATTCCCAGTGTTATATGTCGAACTGTCCTTGGGCAAGACACTGAATCCCTAATGTCAAGTTAAGTCATGTTTATTTGTATACCTCTTTATCACAATGCCCCCAATAACCAGGTAACATGGCTGACTCCCTATTGGTGTGTGAGTGTGTGTGAATGGGTAAGTGTAAAGCGCTTTGGGAGATTTTCATTGACATGAAAAGTGCTATATAAATGCAGACCATTTACCACAACCTCAGTCCTTTAAATTCTTCCTGTCAGTCCTGTCATTCATCACGGTCATCCATCTCATGTTTTACTCTTTCCCTGTGATCTTGCAAGCATTCACTTCTCTGGAATTATGTTTTTCTCCATCTAAGGTTTGTCGACGAGTTTGAAATCCTTGAAAATGTTTGAATATTAATGTTGTGTTTTTGAGAAGCGTTGCCATGTTTCTAGTCAGTCTAACTGTATAACACCTGCATTACATTAAGAAAAATAAAACAATTCTGTCTGACACTGACATGCCTTAGTTTGAACATAAGTTTAAAAGCAATTACCGTATTTTCACGACTATAAGGCGCACCGGGTTATAAGGCGCACCCCCCAAAAACAGTTTTTTGTACTATATTTTCCATACACAAGGCGCAGCGGACTATAAGGCGCTACAGTGGGAACGTCAACAAAACAGTCAGGTAGTTCAGTCAAACGTATAAACCCCTTAACATTCAGACGGCTCGCAAAAAAGCAAATACCTGTCTTGTTCTGTTTTTATTTTAATGTTTGAAATAAAGTTTTAATTCATTCATTCCACATATCATAAGGAAGGGTAAACTCTTGGTGTGGTGGGATTCAAGAAATGCCAATCATTTCTTTGTTTCTGTTTTCTTTTTCGCTGGCAACTGTGTGGACAGCAAAGTAAGAACTTAATTGTGCAGGGAATTGTGGTTCTTTACTGTGCTTATGACAGTAAGCCCTTTGAATTGAATTGAATTTAAAAATAGACTCATCACAGAAACATCAATATCAGACAGGAACAAGATACTGGGAAAATATAAAGTAGCCCACCAAAGTCGTCTTGCAGCCATCACGTTCTATAATAATACGCAACCATGGTCCTCTTACAGCCATGAGTGTAGTAAATCCAACCGTGTCAAATATTTAGACACTCCAAAACATGCAATAATGCCGACAAAAGAAAAAATCAGACGAGAGGCATCTGCATCGATGGATGTTGCTTGTTGCTAGCTGTCTGTTTAGCCCCATTATTCCTGTTTACAAATACAGACTACAGGAATAAAAATGTTTTCTCCTGGTCGTAGAGCAACCAAACATGTGATTCACATCTTTTTCGGCCAATTGCAGGCTTTATTTTGCCCCGCTTTAGCCTACACGAACCTGTAAATGCTAAAAATGACTGGCCTCCTTTACCTCCGAATAACTTTAGCCAATAGTGACCAATCCCAATGATGATTGACACATTAGTTAGGAAATGAAACGCCGGTATATATATCCTAGCATAAACCGCGGACTACTTCGCGTTCGGGGGAAAATCTAGTCGGCAGCTGCTTGCCTTAGATGAGAGACCTTGCGACTTAATATTGATCCATATATACAAGGCTCACTGTATTATAAGACGCATGGTCAGCTTTTGAAAAAAAATAAAGGCTTTTAGGTGCGCCTTCTAGTCGTGAAAATACGATACTTTCCTTTTTCTACAGTTTGACGTCATTGAGTGCTGTCAGTAACAAAAAGAAGAAAATGTGATACAACAAAGAACAAATAGAGATGGCGGCAAACACTAATGACATAGGGCACAGAGACTCAGTTTTATTTCCTATTCCCCATTTACAGATCACTAGCTGCTATTTTTAACATTAGGCTTAGGATTTGTCAGGTTTTTTGGTTATTTTTTCCTCCAAGCAGCCCTGAGTGACCTCAAACTACAGAGCTATGGATTCACATAGGCTTTCTACCTCTAATGCTAATGGATACATTGAAAAAATTGGCTCTGAAATTTCTTTAAACGTGCCATGAATGTATTTATTTTTATTTTTGCCAATTGGAGTGCAAACATAATATCGTATAAATACGATGATTCTGATTCATTCCACCTGCAATGCTCCTTCTAGTTGCCATGCTCCTCTACATCCTGCCTTCATCTGCCTCCTCTTCACTTTGTCAAAGCTCCCATCTTGAAAGTCGATCATAGCTTTCTCACTTCCTCCTTGTCTTCTTTGCAGCTATTCGGGAAGCGCTCTTTTTTTTGGCATACCACTTTTTGCCTTTTCTATTGTTATCGCTCATTCCTTCTCTTCATCTAATTTATCTTTCTGCCCACTTTAACTCCACTTTTCTTTTGCACCTTATCATTCCTCACTGCGATGGGAAAAAACTCTCATCTGTATTCATACAAATGGGAAGCATGAACTGCAGTATATGGTTCTGACCTGAGTGCAATACACAAAGCTTGCTGCAGCGAGAGCCCAAAGAGGCCACGCTGCGCACTGCCAATGTCATTCCTCTTTGCAGTTCCCTGCGACTCGCCGGATAATCAACAAAACAACCCAAGTTGTAATATTATTACATTTAGAGGTTGACATGATTGATATTAGTGACCTCTAAAGGATAATGATTCGTTACAGTTTTAAAACAATATAAAACGAAGTAGAGACTTCTGTCAAGGTTGAATAGTTCTAAATTGGAACAGCACCAAAGTGTACTCTCAATAGATAAAATAACCTCTCCCTTAGTGAAAGTCGTCATTAAAATTCATGGATTCGTCATCGGGATCGCATCTCGCACCATCTTATAATTGGTCACATTATTGGGAACCAACAGACATGGATCATGTTAAGTAATAATAATAATCATAAAAGCAAAATCCCGAAAACTGAGTCATAATGTGAGGACAAGGAAAACCCTTTCTAGAACAATGTTTCTCAGACCTTTTTGAGCCAAGGTATTTTTTCAAAGAGCAATGTTTATAAATAAATTACCAGAACCAGTCTTACGTCTTTTTTAAAATCTAAATTTATAATGTTTCCTTAATAAACAGTACAGAGATGTTATCATTTGAGTTCACTGTGGCTTTTATTATGTTTTTTTTTTTTCATGTTTCTTGTTTATATTTTTGGAGTTTTGCTAGAATACCTCGTTTTTCTATAATAAAAAAAAAACAACACATATATTCTGCCAGTGGAAAAAATGTTTTTGTACTCCGTTGTAAGTCCTTTGTTGTTGTAAAATAGGAAAATAACATTTAAACTCAGCAAAATTATGTGCAAGATATCCTCTTTTATTTGATTTATGTTATTATTTTTTTGCAGTGCAATCTCATACAGTTTCATAGATAAATAGATAGATAGATAGATAGATAGATAGATAGATAGATAGATAGATAGATAGATAGATAGATAGATAGATAGATAGATAGATAGATAGATAGATAGATAGATAGATAGATAGATAGATAGATAGATAGATAGATAGATAGATAGATAGATAGATAGATAGATAGATAGATAGATACTTTATTCATCCCCACAGGGAAATTCACATTTCCAGCAGCATCACTTTGCTGAGAACAATACAATAATAAAGCAAAAGGAATACAATATACAAATACCCAATGTGACGTGCTAATACCCACTGTAGCGTGTTGTATAGAGTATTTAAATAGTGCTACGTAAAATACACACTGCAATAAAAGTACGGTAATATGCAATGTAGGGGGTGTGGTTTAGTGTGGGACTTTACTCCGCCGGGTGGAGTTAAAGAGCCTCATGGCATGAGGAAGAAAATATATCTTCAATCTGTCCGTAGTACAAGACAGTGACAGCAAGCTGCTCTTCTGTCTGGATATAATGCTGTGTAGTGGATGTGATGAATTGTCCATGATTGACTGCAGCTTTTTCAGTTCTGTCTCTCAGCTACTGTTTTCAGGCTGTCGAGCTCTGTGCCCACAACAGAGCTCACTTTCCTCGCCAGTTTATTGAGACGAGAGGCATCCTTCTTCATGACGCTGCCTCCCTAACACGCTGCTCATGAAACAAAGCAAGTTATTAAATACTCTGGCATACCTCATGAATATTTTATCTTAAATATAAATACTTATCTGCTGCTATCTACTGATATGGATGTGCAGTTACTCAGCTGCTCACTGGAAGAAAACAAATATACTGAACCAAATATATATATTTTTTGCAAATAGAAAATTGAGCAATGTCCTGCAGCACACTTGGCAAGGTCTTCGGTGCACTTGTGTGCTCATGCACACTGGTTGAAAAACACTTATACACTTATACTTTTGGAGGTCACCATTTTGAGTAGTATTGACGTTAGAGAATAGATAAAGGCGGCCTCCAACTTTTTGGGTGACCAGATTGAGTATTTTTCAATTTTGGTAAACTTACACATTATAATAAGTTGAACACAGCGTATTTACACATGCTCTACAACTGTGTCAACAGGTGGAGCCTGAGTTTCAGAGCAAACACTATAAAGTGCCATTAAAAGTTTTATGCTGTAAACATAAAAAATAATAAATTGCTCAGTAATGCCCACATTAAGTATAATTGTTTGTTTTCTTTCTCACACCTTGGAATTTGTCAGGATTTTGTTTTTATATTTTATTTTTACTTGTTTAAATTATCATCAGGTTTTTAGTTTTCTTCTTTTCTTGTTACAATGTCTTGTTTGTCTTAATAGCAAACTGGGTTTTCCTTGTTTTGCACTGCAGAAACATGCGGTATTTTTTTTGATCATTTTAGATTCTTTTGAGATTCACTTGAATTGTTTTTCCATCCCCATTTTTAATTTATTTTTGCTTTTTAACATAAAATGTCTTCAAATGAGCAAAAAGGTTTCATATAGCAGAAGACATATACCCAGTTAAATTGTTCGTATTTTAGCTCAAAATAGTTTATAATAAGTATTACTTTGACCAGTTTTGTTGTTAAAAATCAAGTTTCAATTGTCTTATTGCTGCAAGAATACGTTTAGAACGAGCAAATTGGTCTGCCATTGCAAATTAGCCATATTTAAAGCATGTTTTATCTTACAAGGAAAATAATATAATGTACTAAAATTTAAAAATATTATATAAAAGGAGCAAAATTATCTGCCAACAGTTTTTTTAATTGCTATTGCCTTTAACTTGAGCACAGTATTCAACCCTTCTGTTAAGAATCTGAGCTTCTAGCTGTATGAAACACATTGACTTGCTTTGTGTAAAAAATGAATACAGTGAATACATAAGAGAACACTGTCGATGAAGTTTGCTTTTCCTTGACTACAATGGCTGGCAGTGACTAGTTTAATCCACTTTGATTACATGACACTCACTTTTGAAAAAAAAAAAAAAAAAAAAAAAAATTATCATTGCTTTAAATGTTAGAAGGTTACGTAAATCATTTCCAATTTGACAATCTAGGGAACTGCTGGAGGTTGAAATATTCAAACTGTACAGACTTGATCTCTTAAGCGTCTCTGAAATGATTTATTCGGATGCTGCAGCGCCACTTGCGGCTGTTTATCACAATGAGCTTAGATTCATTACAGGTGACAGTTTTAGAGCACATCATTGTAACTGTGGAGAAAAGAGAAAATACAGCCAGTTGTTTACTGACAATGTTGCACCTTACAAACTACAATAGATCCCGTTGTTACGGTGTCCCTATCTTACCATATTTTAAACTTCACAATGAGGAAAACGATATTTTCTCGGCCCCAGTTATGACATATTTTTTTTCCACTATACGACATCAACAACACATTATTACAGATAAGATGCTGGTCTGCTATTGTTTTTTGTCACAGCTTTATGACATTCCTGATATTCTCTTGGCTAAACTCCCTCCCACCATGCCTTTCTCTCTTCATTCAGTTCAGAATCCTGTGTGCTTCATAAAAACGTAAGAGTCGGCCACACAATAATTTTTTTGGTGCTGTATTTAATTGCTATGAGTCATAAGGCTTGTAGTGATGCTAAAGGGAAAATCAAAAACTTGACAACCTTGGGCGAAAGAGCTAGCGATTATAAAGAAATATTAAAGAAGACACACAAATTGTTACCTCTGTAAGCTATGCGGCTGTAACCATTGATTATTGAGAATAAGGAAAGCTGATCATATCAACAAAGTGATGGCAAAGGCATGACCATCCTCGCATGCGGAAGTTTTAAAATGTGTTAATCCGCCGTGCCTTTGTCCCTCTGCATCCACCACTACTACCTAGGTCATGTCACACTTGGTAAATTGGCTTTACATGTATATTTATTTCTTTTATTATTAAATCATATAACAAATATTACATATAAATAGTACTAACATATACAGTGACCCATCTACATACTAGATGTATATATTCCCAAATCAAGTTTTTATCTAGAATTTTTCATATCTCAAACCCATGAAGAATAGCTAGCTGAAAACCAATTACCGTAAATTCCGGACTATAAGCCGCTACTTTTTTTCCCAAACGTTCAACCCTGCGGCTTATTCAGTGATGCGGCCAATTTATGTAATTTTTCTAACAGCCGCCAGCGGCGCTCGAGTACAAAAGGTAAGATTTAGACCGATGGAATATATGCGTCTAAGAGGACTGCAACATCTTAGCTTGTGCACAATTTAAATTACCGTAGATATATCCTCACCATGTAAATTGCAATAAGAAAGGCACATGACGCAGCTTTCAAGCTACAAGCAATCAAGCAGTCCGATAAAAAAGGAAACAGAGCTACTGCACGTAAAATTTACTTTGCGAGTGTGTTGCTAGCGTGTTTTTGAATAAGGGAGCGTGGGACGACGTCCATATGACAAAGTTTCTTTCCCATACTGGGAAAGACGACTTTGATGACGTCAGTTATAAGGAGGAAGATGAGGAGGGTTTACCGTGATTTCTTCAAGTACCGCATATTTTTTTAACAAACCCATTTAATGTGTTGCGAGCGTGTTCCTAGTAGCATTTTGCTACCCTTCACAGGCACGGTTTGGGATGAAAGTTATAATGTTATAATTAAAGCTTTGAAAACTCTCGGTGTACCGTCTTTCTTTGTAAATATGTGTAACCATGTATAATATGTATTTGCAACTGTATATTTTTGTAGTGTATTTATTTTAGAGACTTATTCTGATATGTTTTCCACGGGCGAATCAAAAGGAAGGGGCGAAAGCAACGGGGGCTGATGGGAAGTGGAGTAAAGGTGAGACGTGTTTGTGGACGCAGCAGACAATAGTGGATATATATTTTTCCCACCCTTAACTTTGGAAATATACATTTTTTTTCCTTGGATTATTTTCAATGGGACACGGACTCTGCAGGTCTGCATCAAACCTTAAGTACCGGTATCATTTTCCGTTCATTTTGCCGGCTGTAGTTTTTGGACTGAGTACTTTATATTCAGATTCATTCCACCTGCAATGCTCCTTCTAGCTGCCATGCTCCTCTACATCCTGCCTTCATCTGCCTTCAATCGCGGGACTCAAAGTCGGGTTTGGGTTAATTTTGTGATTGTGTTACATGTTTTAATGTGGGCGCATGCGGCTTATGTACAGGTGCGGCTTGTGTAAGTACAAAAGCGGTTATCCTCTTAAAATGTGGTGGGTGCGGCTTATAATCAGGTGCGCTCTATAGTCCGGAATTTACGGTAATTATTTCCAGCCTCCAAAATTCATCCAAATCAAACCTAAATAGCTATAAACACATCCTGATGATCACTAAAACACATTCATTATGAACTGAACATAAAACTATAGTGATAAAAAAACTAAGATATATTAACTGAATAAAATGCACTGTATGGCAGGAACTGCATGTGCTAACTTGGACTTGCTGATGCTGGCACTGGGTGGTCTTAAGAACTCGACCGTTCAGTAGTAGCACCATCAAATCCACATTACTTGCATTGCAGGAATCATATTTGAGGCGGGGCGACAGTTGAACACACACCAGTAATTTACAAAAACAACTAACTCTATCCCGCAAAATGCAACTTACTCTTGTCACAAACGTACACCCCCTGGCCAAGTATGTCTCCAGATCTAAATCTAGAAGAACATCTTTTCGAGCATCCTCAAGTGAAAGGTGGAGAAGCACAAAATCTTGAATATCTCCAAGCTCAGTCATATTGTCATGGAGGAGTGGAAGAGCATTCCAGTGGCAATTTGTGAGGCTCTGGTGAAATTCATGGCCAGAAGGATTAAAGTGGTTCTGCAAAATCATGGGGGCCGCACAAAAATTGAACTTCAGGAACTTTTACTTGAGGTGTACTCACTTTTTTACCAGGGGTTTAGCCCTGTAGTGTCTATAATCTGAGTTTTTTGGGGAGGGGAAAAATACATTTACACTGCTATATAAATTTAGCACATACTACCTTTCATTGTGTCAAAGCGATGTTTCTTCAGTGTTGTTCAGTTTAACATTATGATGAAATCTCTGAAGAAATGTGAGGCGTCTACTCGTTTTTGTGACAAACGGTATACTCCGGATGCGACCGATATATGTTTCTTTTTTCCTTTTGTTCTGGTGCGATTTATACTCTGGTGAGACTTATAGTTCAGAAAATACCTAATTACCATAGGTTTCTCTCCTACACCAAATGTCAATTTTATCTCTTGATCCCCACCCCAGAATGGATTTATGTTGAATATTAGTGGCTTTTATTTTAGAAAATTTGGAACCATCTACTGTAAATTAATTCCATTGGTGGATGTATTCTACAAAAAGCCGGACAGCAGACATTTATTAATCTCCACGCCTGGGGCTTCAACTGCACTCAACAGGAAGATATTAAATAATTTCTCATTTAGTTATGCATGGTCACACAATTCAGCGGGCGGTCCACCAGACATAATTGACGGCCATATTGTGCAACATAAATAAAGCTTGGATTCTGTCTGCTTTAAATAAATCGAACACTTAGCGGGCACGAGCTTTGTGACTGCGAAGTTTGGGTCTGAAGGTCATATTGTTTGTTGAGCACAGACATGTTGTATCTCCTGATGAAAGCGACAGGCAGCTCTTGTGGATGTCCAGCAAAGGTCTGATGCGGATCCTGAGAACATGGTTTGCTGACGGTCTGCAATTTATTGGACTACGTTGTTGTAAATTTCTCATCACAAGGTCGTAATACGTATCTCCGTCTCATCGGGGCAGACGATGAGACGGACCTCATTATCTTCCCCTGCAACGTTGTAATGAAACATTATGGGAACGAACTTAGCCAAAACTTCTGGCATTTACAGGGGCCAATAAAAAACAAAAACCTTGTAAAAGGATGGTTACTTTAAGTCTCTGTAGTTTGTATTCTCCCTTTTGCTTTGTAGCACACTTTTTCAGTTGTACTACAGTATGTGTTGCCAACCTGATGCTCACGGGTACCAGGTAGTCCCCAAAGAAAGTTATATTATTAGCGGTTGACTGAGTCTTTGACCATTTACCATTCCTGTAAAATTCACCAAAAATCCCAATCCTAGACGTACCCAAAGTAAATCGAATTCTGTTCTTGAACTGTTCGGAGAATATGGACAGTTTTGGTCTCTTTAAATGGTAACACTCTACAGTTTTGTCCCAAACCAAAAATATCACTGCAAGCGCTACTATCATTGAGTAATCTGAGGTGGTACACACAAAAATAGAAGGTTTTTATTCTCGCCTGAATTTTTTTGCAATCAAATGACTGCAAATAAGTATCAGCTGGAAAGGAGGTGAGACAATAGCTTGAAGCCTTACAGCGCACCTTGTTAAATTTTATCATAATCTGAAAAACTAATAATAGTATTTTACATGTTTCTAAAAGTGTGTCTAGATGTTTCCAAAAGTGGCCATTTGAAGACAACCAGTTCACAGACCTTAAAACCTACGTTACTGTATTTTACTTTGGCCAGTATTAGACAGTGTGAAAGAGTTTTAAATGTTTTTCTAAATCTTTTCAGATAGGCTTTGCTCGCGTTTACATTCGGCTCTGATCTTAATACACATCGTATATTTGTACATATTTACGTTGGCAATTCATTGGCTGACCAATTGGTCAATCCATATTTGAATTGGTCACTATTGGCTACCAACTTTTGAGGCTGAAATGTTCATTACATTGTTTTCAATACAGGCTCTCATATGTTGTTCCAGGCTAAGGACCAGAAAACAAAAGCTTGCATTTAGCCATGAGCGGTGTCAATCACAAGGTCAGGGGCTAACGGAAGAATTTAAAGCTGTTTATTCTTAAAAGGGAGTAATGGAGCCAAACAGATGGATATGACCAAGCTTGTCAAAAATGACAAGAAGGCTATCAAGTGGAATTTTTTACAAATCTGTTGGCATTATCGTGTTTTGGAGAAATACTTTTTACATGGTTGGATTCCTTGGACTTCCCTGAATATAACCCTATGATATTTGCGGGGAATCACATCATGAGCTGACTTAAAGGAGACGATATATGCGAACAATACAGGCTTTATAGTTTTTGAGTATCTTGTTTGAGACCGATCGTGATGGTTCCTTTATAAGTACAGTGGCTTGCAAAACGATTTGTCCCCCTTGAACTTTGTGACCTTTTGCCACGTTTCAGACTTCAGACGTAGCAATTTAAAACTGTAACTTCTTGTGAAGAATCAACCAAATGTGTGACACAATCATTAAGTGGAACACACTTTATTGGATATTTAGAACTTTTTTAACAAATGAAAAACGAAAAGGTGGGTGTGCAAAATTATTCAGCCCCATTGGGTTCATACTTTGTAGCGCCACCTTTTGCTTCGATAACAGCTGCAAGTCGCTCCGGATATGTCTATATCAGTTTTGCACATCGAGAAACGGATATTTTTCATTCCTCCTTGCAAAACAGCTCGAGCTCAGTGAGGTTGGATGGAAAACGTTTGCGAACAGCAGTTTTCAGTTCTTTCCACAGATTCTCAATTGGATTGAGGTCTGGACTTTGACTTGGCCATTCTAACACCTTGATATTTTTGGGTGTGAACCATTCCATTGTAGCTTTTGCTTTATGTTTTGGATCATTGTCTTGCTGGAAGACAAATCTCTGTTCCAGTCTCAGGTCTTTTGCTGGCTCCGTCAGGTTTTCTTCCAGAATAGTCCTGTATTTGGCTCCATCAATCTTCCCATCAATTTTGACCATCTTCCCTGTCCCTGCTGAAGAAAAGCAGGCCCAAACCATGATGCTGCCACCACCATGTTTGACTGTGGGGATGGAGTGTTGAAGGCGATGAGCTGTGCTGCTTTTACGCCAAACATAACGTCTTGCATTGCTGTCAAAAAGTTTGATTTTGCTCTCATCTGACCAGGGCACCTTCTTCCACATGTTTGGTTTGTCTTTAAACAACGCTTTTTATGGATGTCTCTAAGAAATTGCTTCCTTCTTGCCACTCTTCCATATAGGCCAGATTTGTGCAGTATATGACTGATTGTTGTCCTATGGACAGATTCTCCCACCTCAGCTGTAGACCTCGGCAGTTCATCCAGAGTGATCATCTTGGCTGCATCTCTGATCCGCGTTCTCCTTGTATGAGCTGAAAGTTTAGGGGGATGGCCTGATCTTGGTAGATTTGCAGTAGTCTGATACTCCTTCCATTTCAATATTATTGCTTGCACAGTGCTCCTTGGGATGTTTAAAGCTTGGGAAATCTTTTTGTATCCAAATCCAGCTTTAAACTTCTCCACGACAGTATCTCGGACCTGCCTGGTGTGTTCCTCGTTCTTCATGATGCTCTCTGCACTTTAAACAGACCTCTGAGACTATCACAATGCAGGTGTATTTAGAAAGAGATGACATAATACAGCAACATATTGTAGTCAAAGTAATAATGATCAAACCATCGTTGATCCTTCTGTGGTTTAGGACTTTAGGACTATTCTATTTTTGTAGATTCTGATAAATACCTAACTAACTAACTAACTCATATTTTGTTGTTTTTTTTGTGCATTTATTCATTCATTTATTTTTTTTTAAAAAGAGGTAGACATGGGGAAGGTATATCCCCTTAGTATCGGATAAAATGTGTGAAAAATCAGAAGTAAACTTTGTTTTGCTGAAATATGTCTGAAAACCTTTGCACATACCAGTATATCTATGCAAAGGGAGATCACATTTTCACTTTTATAGGCTTGTGCTCCAACGGTTGCAAGACAACTGTCAGAATTTATTCAAATGAGTGTAGCTGAGAGACAGAAATAGACGAGTTAAAATGAATGCGAGGGGAGGTGTGAAGCGAGGGGAGAGGGATTCTAAAGAATAGACAGGAAGCCTCAAAGTGTCACCTATTTGGCTTAATTTAACCTTTTTACGTCAATAATCTGAGTTGTGCGTTCGGGACATTAGGACACGGTAATGCGTTCTGACAAGTTAGATCTGTTCTTTGAAGACTTTTGCAACCGCCTTAAGCGTATCATCACCGTGGCAGGGGGTATCGCGTTGGTTAGCAGTTTGGCATAAATGTGCTGCATTGTGCGAAGCACACGACTTCTGTATTTTCACAGACATAAGGCGCACCTAAAAGTCTCGGATTTTCCTCAAACTGTGCGGTGCACCCTATCGTGTATATATATATATATATATATATATATATATATATATATATATATATATATATATATATATATATATATATCATCTCATCTCATCAGCCGTACCACTTATCCTCATTAGGGTCGCGGGGGGGCTGGAGCCCATCCCAGCCATCTATATATTTATATATATATATATAATATATATATATATATATATATATATATATATATATATATATATATATATATATATATATATATAGACGTGGCAGATTCGCTTTTGGCAGACATGTCAGGAGGAATATGACATTTGGTTAAGGAGGAAATCTAACGTCCCGTCAAACTAAAGTGACATAATTGGGGAGGAAACTGCCAGCTTCACATTAGCGATCGTGTCGGGTTCGGTTTGCTCAGTGCCATGCTAAATACTAGGGCAAAAAATTGAATAGTTAATGCTACAGTTTTTTGGGGGGAGGATTTTTTTTTTTTTACATTTTTTGCATTTGATTTTGTTTGTTTGATTTGTTTTACGTTAAAATTCCTGAATTTCATTTATGTAATGATGTTTGTTCCATAATGATTTGGTTCTTTAAAATAATGATTCTGATTTGCCCAACAGCATGATCTTGAATTAATTATGATTTAAAATGAAATGGCAATGAAAATAATGAGATGAACTAAATAAATTGCTTCAATGCCTTATAACTTAATGTTTTTTTGTTGCCTTTAAATATATATTGTCGCATTGCAGCATCGTTTGCACAATTATTTTTGTTCCGAAAAACGTATAAATGACTGAAATTATAACATAGTTTACCTTTTGGGGGCATTTCACACCATCTTTTAACCATTCCTTTTTGAATAAATGTCCATAGATTCAGGATAGAATGAATATTTTTATTAAAAAATATACTCAAATTGTTTATTATATAAATTATGGTATTTTGACTAAAGTTTCTAATGCCGTAGTGATGACGGTGTCACATAATTTCGAGTGATTTTCCTAGCCTGTGGCAATTTGGCTCCAGTTTGTCGACCTTTTGCACAACTAATCCCGACAACAAAACCGTCAACTGTTTGCATTGCATCGACCAACAAGTGAGCTATTTGGCTAAGGTTTTATTAGCTTTCTTTCAAATTATGAACTGAGCAGAATAGGGTCAATTTTAATGACTTCTGAATGGAACTTCCAATCAACGAAGAAAACAGTACCAAACAGATGTGAATGCATAAAAGCGAGAGAACGAGAGAAAAAAATGAGAGAGAGAATGATATTGACAGAGAGAACAAACAGAGAGAACAAAACACGAAAGAGAGAATTAAAGAGAGAAAAAGAGAGAGAGGTAAAATGAGAGAGAGTGTGAGAGATCACTAGAGAGAGAACAATGGAGGGAACGAGAGACAACAGGCAACAGAACGGGACATAGAGAGAGAGAGAGAATGAGAGTAAATATGACAGGAACAAAATTAGAGAGAGAAAATTAAAGGGAGAGAGAGAGAAAACCATTGAGAGAAACAGAATGAGAGGGAGATGAGAGAGAGAAAAGGAGAGACAGAACATGGAAGACTGACAGAGACAAAAAGAACGAGAGAGAGAGAAAGAACCACAAAGAGAAACTGAGAAAGAAACAGAGATAGAGAACAAGATCGAGTGAACAGAAGAGAGACAGAAAATGAGAGGGAACATGAGAGAAAACAAAGGAGAGAAAAAGAGAGACAGAAAAAGTGAGTGAGAGAGTACAAGAGAAAGAATGAGAGACAAAAGAATAGAACAAAAAGAGAGTGAGACAAGTAATGAGAGAAATAACAAGAGAGAGGGAGAGAGATAGCTAGAGAGTAAGGAAGAGGGAGAGAGATCGAGGGAGAGAGAAAGAACATTTTTTAAAACAATAGAGCGAATATTAGAGAGAGAATGATAGAGATGATAAGAGTGAATGACCTCTCAACAAGGAGAGAAAGAGCACAGAAAATGAGATAAAGAGAGAGAGAGCAAAAGAGAGAGAGAACATTTCTAAAAACAAGAGACAGAATATTAGAGAAAAGGTACAGAGAAAGAGAGTGAGAGAAAGCAAGAGAAAGAACAAAAGGCAGAATGAGAGAGAACATAAAAAAGAGCAAGAGAGAACAAGAGAACGAAAGAGCGAGAGACCGTAACTGTAAGTGCATCATTATAATTCGTTGAGTATTCTCCTTTATTCACTGAGCTCTTCTTTCATGTCAAGGCACTTTTAGAATTTGTGTCTGCTAGTCTCTGTTTTTATGTGGCATCATCTCGTTCGGTCTTATAACCAGCGCCCCTTCCTTAAACAGAAAGTAAAGCCAGCTGTCGTTGACCAAATCTTGTTCTCACTTGCCTGCTTCCTCTTCTTTGTCAGCACACTGATAATAAGAGCGCTGGAGGTCATTTAAGCGCACTGATAAGAAGAGCGCTGAAGGTCATTTAAGGGTCACAAATTTCACCTAGATAGAGGAAAACTAATAGCGAGAGTGAGAGGCTCTTAAAAAAAAACACTGATTTCTCTACGACTACACAACACAGGTGAGGACTAAATTATTTGGTAAATTTGAATAGAAAGTTCATTGTAATATATTGTTGACAATGAACACGAAACATACAAATGCAATCCATTAAACTATGTATTAATATTGTTGTGTTTTTTGCGGTTGACCTAAACGCAGGGAGTAGAAACATGAGACGTTACTCATAAATTAGGGTATTTAATCATACACAGTCAAATACAACAATAAATGTCTCAACCACAAACAAAAAACAGACCTCACAAACTAAAATGGAATTGGAAAGGGTGATAGCAGCATGCATGGGCATATTTATGGGGACAAAACAAAGACGACGATGGGGAAGTCAAAAATGTCATTATCAAGGCTCAGGGTATTGATGGACAGGTGTGTGGAGATTGGACACACCTGTCCTAATTCCAAACCAATAAGGTGCCCTCTAGTGGTAAATGGTGCAATGGCTTCAACATAATATTAACCATGAAACAGATGATCACAAATCGTCGGAAAGCGCTAAATTCTAGACAGATGTATTTTTAATCATCACAGAGACCTGGCTCAAGCCGAGGTTACCCGATTCTAGTGTGCAGCTAACCAACCGCTTGCTGAATCACTTTCAGGCACTGAAAGAAGAACTTTTGTATAATGGCCATAAAGATTATTTGTTTAACTGCAATTATGTGTTCTGTGTTTTTATTTGTAGATCTAAAGTTGTAGGCGTAATGCTACT
The DNA here is from genome assembly GCF_059441175.1 of Urocampus carinirostris. NCBI lineage: Eukaryota > Metazoa > Chordata > Actinopteri > Syngnathiformes > Syngnathidae > Urocampus > Urocampus carinirostris. The sequence continues at coordinate 44,573,352 of NC_142352.1, forward strand.
TTTTGGATTTTCACTTTTATTTTTAAAATGTTGGCAACATTAGCTAGCTGTTTGCAAGTCTTCAATTATTCCGGCTCATATGTTGATTATTTTAGCATTTAGCGGCATTGTTGGCGCATGAACAGGTTTAACTTTAGTCTTCTTCTGATTAGTTGCTCTGTAAATCACCCCACTTATCCTCAACTGGATGCTAGACAGTCGCAGGGCACACAGAGACGGACAACTCATTCCATCATTCACACCTAGGGACAATTTGGACCAGCCATGCATGTTTTTGGAAACTGGAGTGCCCAGAAGAAACCCATGCAGGCAAGGAGAGAATATGAAAACTCTGCACAGGAAGGCTGGTAACTGGATTAGATCCAATGACCTCAGAATTGTGCAGCGGAAGTGCTAACCACTCATCCGCCGTGCCGCCTCCCAGCAAACAACCAAGAGCAATTTGATTGGGTGCGAGTAGGAATGGGCGCAGCTATACACAGGAAAGGACGCACGCACTCCTTCTCGCCTAGCGCCGTCTGCGCTGAAGGTAAATAAGGTGGCATCCTCGTTCAAAGTATTTTGTGACATATTCATAAAATGAACTTGGAATGCACCTTGTTTTGAAACCATTACTTAGGACAAAAATGACAGTTGAAATGAGCCTCAACACTCTTAAGTACTGCAAGGGGGGGGACACATTTTAAGTGGTTCAATTATATTGAAATGAGACACAGGCTCTGACATTATTATTTTGATTTATATTTTTTTATAAAATCTTCAAACATGACATTGTGAAATAAAATGTGCTAAAGAATTAGTCTGGAGAGCGGGTTTGGCAGTTTTATTGAACTTTGTCGTCAAATATATGGTGTGGCTCTCTCAAGAAAAAAATCTGAATATTTTTGCCTTTATGGCTCTTTGCATCAAAATGGTTCCCAAACCCTGCTCGACACAAAGGCAGATATGTTTTAATGTCACGCAGTTTTATTACCATCTATAGGTATCCACGTAACACTGTTGAAAAGTCGGCCGCATTGTGGCTGACTGCTTAGCACACCCACTTCAAAGTTCAGAGCTCCTGGATTCAATCCCAGCTACAAGGGTCCCAGTGTTTTTGCCGGGCCCTCCAGTTTCCTCCCACGTAAAAGTTAGAAGGTTGATTGGTAAGTAAAAATTATCCATAGGAATGAGTGTGTAGGTGTTTTTTTGTTTTTGTTTTGTTTTTTCCGGTTCTCTCTGTGGGCCCTGCAATTGGCTGGCAAGCAGTCCATGGTGTCCCCTGCTCTCTGCCCAAAGTCAGCTTGGATTGGCTCGAGCATCCCAGGGACCCTCGAGTAAAAGCAGCTGGAAACTGAATATTTTAAGATAAACATGTTTTGGTCTTTTAATACATGGGCTCCTCTACATACTGGCTTCTCTAGTTCCAAGAAATTCAATATAGGAGCAAAAATTGGCCTGATATCCGAGAACACCTTCAAGCTACGAGAAATTATAGACACTACCACTAGTGGCCCGAGTGCTTGAGACCGCTCACAGCCTAACATCAGCTTGTCCTAGTTAGATTGTGCATTTCCTGCCATACGGACCTGCTGTTCTCATGTGTTTTTTTTTTTATCCCATTGCCTTTGTATCATCAACAGTTGGGTTAACGTGGATGGTTTGGTTAGTCGGGAACATGTTAATTGGATTTCAGTTGTCAATTATTGGGATGATTGGTTCAAGATACAAGCAACTCGAAATACGAGCTCGATCTGGGAACAAATTCATCTTGTATGCAAAGTGCCTACTGTATTTTTTATGAAACTGAAGTGTAATACTGCAAAAAAGCATAATATTATAACTGTATTTTACCCAGCCTCACTCCTCCACCACCACACATACACAACCATTAGCAACAGCCGACGTTCTCCATGCTAGGTACTTCTGATCAACTTGATTATATGTCATTAAAATCGTATGTATCTAATTGCTGTTTTTGTATCTTAAATTATTGTTTGAATGTGAATAGGTGCACTTGAAGATGTGTTTTATAGCTAGTTAGGGATAACCTTGAAAAATGTTGGGAAAACGGAAACAAATTCATTGTTTGTTTGTTTTTTATAGGGAAAATGTATTTGAGATAAGAGGAATTCTCGATACGGGCTTTATCCGGGAACCAATTAATCTCGTATGTTAAATAGACACTGTGTTTGTTTTGAAACTTACTTGAATACTAAAATGTGTTTTTAAAAAAATGTAATCCTACAAAAAAGTGAAGTCACATAACTATTATACTGTATGTATGATGTATTATAATTTAGAAAATATGCATTTTTTGAAATTGTTACACAACAAAGCAGCCCGGATGCATATGTTATGCATGCATACCCCCTGTAAGGTGGCACCAACCCAGCAGGGTGCAGCAGCTGTATAAATCTTCTCCATAAGAGCGCAAATGCATGTACACAACACGAACTTCACGAAAGGATGTGTGTGTTTTTTAACAAGGCCATCCTCGCATTCCTCACATCTAATACTCCTCAGTGGCTTAGCGAGGTGGTTACAAGCTCACATTCCCACAGACGGACGCAAACTGAAAGAATTAAAAGCGCTCAGGGCGCTGGGGCACAATTTCTCAGAAAAACAACACACTCAGGTGCTCAGAGAGCTCTCCAAGCCGCACATCTGAGTCGAAGTGGGGAAAACTGCGCGACGGGGGCCGGCCGCACGAGTCCAAACACGGAGCAGTGAGTTTTTTGTTATATTGTATATTGTCATCATTATGAATCATTATTTGTCAATTATTTTCTTTCCAACATTTTAGCCAGATCAGGGGTACTCATTACATAGACTGCGATCAACTGGGGGATCACGCGAGAGTGTCTTCAATGCAATGTATTTGTTGAGAAATGCTGCCATCCAGCAGTAAAATGCAGCATGTGAAAATGGTCATTAACTTTCGACATACTGAAGTAACAAATTCGAGAACTTCAAATGTTGTCAATGCAAAGTGTTTACTACACGCGTGTTTTGTTTATTATGATGTACTAAGTATGTAATCATTACAGCCCCAGCGTGTAATATTTGACCACTAGATGGCACTGTATTGTTTCATGCGAATGAAACCATTGGCACTGAGCACAGCGTAGCAGTAAGTTGCCAGACAAGCATGGCGGTTACCTTAGGTAGCGATTCCACCATGTAAAAGAAATACAAATTTGTCAACCTATGATTTGTTTGGGGCAGCACGGCGGCACATTCCAAATACAAGCATTTCAGGTTAATTGGCGAGTCCAAATTGTCCCTATATGTGAATGAGCGACTGAGTTGTCTGTCTCCGTGTGCCCCGCGACTGGCTGGCAGTTCATGGTGTCCCCTGCCCACTGCCTAAAGACAGCTGGGATGGGCTCCAGCACCCCCGCGACCCCACTGAGGATAAGCGGTGCAGATAATGAATAAATGAACGAATGAATGATTTGTTTGTAAATAAATAACATTGGTACGGCAGTTCAGGTATTCTTCCCTAGTATTCAAATCAATGCTGGTTATTTTATTGATTTTTTTGTACCACTACGAAGCACTAAATATTACACGCTTTCGATTTAATTGGAATGTAATACGTAAACTGGCAATTACATTTAAATATCGTAAAATCCATGATGTTGGAGTTTATCAATTTGACTAAAAAAGAAAAAAGAAAAAATAACGTTAATTCAATAACTATTTAAAGGTGGTGAATGTAACTTCAAAATTGTTTTACTTTCTGACACCATCTTCGGGCAAGTATGTGATATTCTTAGACACGCTCGAATAAATTCTTCATTTTTCTACTTTTTGGCAGTTTGAGTTGGCATTTGGACTGTATTCAAAATAGTAATTTTATTATTTGCACCGTTTTCATTCTACAATTAAAGAAAACCACAAACATGCGCCTGAGATCACACTGTAACCTCCCCAACCAACTCTGAATCCTTCCTTTCAGCATAATGTGCTTCGTTGCAGGAACACCGGCGATAAAAGTAAGATAAAAGCAGATAAGCTCTGTGAAAAATACACTGTATATACAGGCTCTTTGAACTCAGCTGGGCATTGTGAACAACTAATAGAGATACAATTAAATTATAAACATTTTAAAGACACCTCAAACTATGAACCCACCATAAAGTATGTGTTTAAATATAAATTAATAAACTCAAATGTAGTACTGTATTTGCATCATTTCAGTACAGCAGTAGAGTTAGTAATGTCTTGCAAGAGCATCATTGGACAAAAACAATGGCAATTAAAAAAAAAAAGAAAGGCTTGACTCGAACCGAGTCGTTGTGTTGATATTTATTACAGTTTGACTATCGTATTCAATACTTTTATTTTGATTAAATGCATTTGTTGTGTGTAAGCGTGCTTTGGCAGACATCTTGTGCATCTTGTGTCCCGTTTCATCTGGAGGGACGAAAGCATGACCAACTTAGGTGCCGAGGTGCCTAACTTCTTCGGGTGTTTGGGCATTTGGGTTGGCCATGGTCCAAAATTCTTTGTGAGTATTTTGACTATTTTTTTTCCCTTTTTATTTTCTTTGTTATTGTATGTGTTTGTTTTGCTGTCGGTGTCAGGTTTTCAATGTAAATCTCTTGAACTTCTGTCTCAAGGTAATTAGCTTGTTTTTATATTACTAAATATAAAAACAATGTAACGTTTCAACAACGAGTGTAATTATATCTCTTGTACGTTTATCAATTTTGTATTCTTTTATTATGAAGTCGTGTTCTTGTCTGTAATGATTTCCATGACGAAAATAAACTACTCCCTCTCTCTGTTCGGGACCTCAGCCAAGAAGGACGTGAGTTCTTTGCTCCCACCATCATGTAGAATTTAACTATATACATGTATTTTATCTGTGCAAATATAGCCACTAAATAGTTTTAATAATGTCTATCCCTGACAGTCGGTCACCCCTCTTGAGGGATATGACCAAGGTAGATAGATAGAAATAGAAGCGTGCATTGAGAAATATTGTCAGCATTAGATTAAACAATTTCTGAAGCTTTTTTTTAGCACTGGACTGCTCTTGCATCTCCATTTATGTGGCGGGTGGATTATTTTGACTTGGTCTTTCTTAATTAATAATACTGATTAAACTCCCCATGTTTATTTATTTATTTATTTATTGCACATTGAAAATGCTGGTTTCGGCAAACACATCTCAACAAAATACTTTAATTTGTGAGCCAGACATTTTTGGAGGAGCAGATTAATACTTTGAGTGTTCACATTGTGCATTCATGAAAACCCCTAGCAAACTTTTGCTGAGAGTTTCATTTCATGGACCAGTACTGATCTGAAATTCCTTACATGGAATAGTCTAAGAAAAAAAATAAAGGCTCATCTTATTCTGATAAAAGCTGAACACATAAGAGTGATCATTTTGGGGTTCAAAATGTTAAAAATTGCTCTCACTTTCATTCAGATATTAAATAAAACATTTGAACAATTCAAATAGGAGGTCCTCAGTTTTGCAGTAAATAAGGACCAGAACGACCTGCCTATATTATATATGTGTGTGTGTGTGTGTGTGTGTGTGTGAGAGAGAGAGAGAGAGAGAGAGAGAGAGAGAGAGAGAGAGAGAGAGAGAGAGAGAGAGAGAACAAATTGAAACCCCGTACATATTTCAAATTAGTCAGGGAGTTAAACAAATCCCTACCGTAGGGGCGGCAGTAGCTCAGTAGGTAGAGCGCTCGTCTTGGTATCAAGGGATCCCAGTTCGAATCTCGGCTCGTCCGTATTACATGTCGAAGTGTCCTTGGGTAAGACACTGAACCCCTAATACCCCCAATAAGCAGGTTAGCGTCTTACATGGCTGCAATACAAGGCCGCTATTGGGAAATGTGGAGCACATTGTAAAGCGCTTTGGGAAGTCATTGACTTGAAAAGCGCTATATAAATGCAGATCATTCCATTCATTCCATTACCGTTAGAGAGTGAGCCAGAAAGAGAGAGATGCATTGCTTTGGTGGCCCAACAAAGGCACGGAACACAAATTCTCAGTGAGATGCAGAAAACACAGAGCAGGTGTCCAGTCTCAATACAGTATGAAAGACCCTATTATATAAATTTGCATCGTAGATCTCAAATCAAGGGGTGCTGGCTCATTCGCGTGAATCTTGGCTGCCCCTCTTTAGAATTTTCCTGTTTGCTGCAGAGCATCCTGACTACCACGTTGTGATGCAAAACGTTTGGAATCTCTCTATGGTAGCGCCGTTGAATTTGTTTGTCTATGCAACATTGGTTGTTCTTAAGTGCTTCATAAATAAAGTGTGTTTTGAACATTGCGCTCTAGTTTGGCTGCATTGAATTTATTGTAAAGAATGTTTGGGAGAGTTGACTTCTTATGCTGTTGAGGTTAGGGCTGTTTTTCTCAGACATCATCAGCAAGTTGGAATCGTTGCAAAACACCGTCGCTTGCACATGCATATTTTCACACAAAGTATCTGCTTTGTATTCGAGCAACAGCAGCTGTCTTTAAAGCCACCTGAATGACTTAACGCATTTCCTAAAGTGACATAAATCTATCGTAGCGGAATTATATACAGTATTTTTCGGATTATAGATTGTAGTCCCTGCGACCCTCCTGAGGATAAAGGGTGCAGATAATTTAATGGATAATTAAATAATTTAATGGATGGATGAATAGATTGTAGTTTTTTTTCATAGTTTGGGCGGGGGTGAGACTATGGTGCGACTTATTTGTAGCTAAATATTGAGTCATTGAGTTTTAAATGTTTATTTCATCATTTCACATATTATTTTCACCCTAAACTGCAAGAGGGCGCTCTAGTCCTGTGCTAATAATTTAAACATTGCCGATAATTTACAAAAACAACTGAGAAAGAGAAAGAGAATATGTCATGAAGTCATTGACAAAGAATGGGCTTCTGTGACAACTGAAACCTTCTTGTTGGGATTCAGAAATCATGGAATAATTGTGACTGCAAATGACGATGAGTCCGACTTAAGCAACGTAGAAGAGGAAGTGGCGCATCGTCTACTTCGCGATTTGGGGGGTGTTGTTTAAAACTGACCTTGACAATGAGGATTTCATTCCATTTAGTAATTTAGAGAGAAAATTATAGTTTGGTAAACTTGCACAAAACAAGAATGATATTTTTTTACTGCACTAAGCCCAACGAAGCAAACAAAGAAGTTGCCACAAAGCATCCATCCATCCATTATCTGCACCGCTTATCCTCAGTAGGGTCCCGGAGGTACTGGAGCCCATCCCAGCTATCTTCCGGAAGTGGGCAGGGAGACCCTGAACCAGTTGCGAGCCATACGCAGGGCACATGGAGACAGACAACTCACCCATTCACACCTAGGGACAATTTGGACCGGCCAATTAACCTGACATGCATGTTTTTGGAATGTGGGAGGAAACCGGAGTATCCAGAGAAAACCCATGCAGGCACGGGGAGAACCTGCCCACAGGAAGGTTCACATCCAACAAAATGTCCAAACAGAAAATCAGGAACAAAATCCAAACCTGCCAAAGTTCAAAATAGAAACAACGACTGAAACTGGAAATGGAAACTCCAAAGTAACAAGGCAACATCAGAAACAAACACAGCTGGCATGGTGGTGGAAATGAAACCACGACCTGACAACAGTTGATGTTCAAAATGTCCTTTTAAAGGCTTCTGGATATTGGACACAGGTGTATTTTGTATTTATAATTATTCAGCCAGTATCTCTACCGAAAATAATTTTGTCACGCGAAGCTATCGACGTAACTCGTCGCTTTCGGTCGGCGCCGGGTTTTTAGACCCAATTGCTGTGTTGAGAGTCATTAGGTGACCAAACCCCTCAATTCCAACCCTTAATGCCGAGCGCCAAGCAGGGAGGCAATGGGTACCAATGTTGTAAGTCTTAGGTATGACTCGGCCGAGGCTTGAACCGGCGAGCTCCCAGTCTCGGAGCAGGCACCCTACCATCTAGGCTACCGAGCTGGTGTGTGATGATTGGACACACATGTGCCCAATTCAAACCCCAGTTGGGTCAGACCCTAACAAAAGGGATCTGAATACATTTTAATATGTTATGTCGTTATTGACATTGCCAGGCATGTCAGTCATGTAGCGTTAGTATACATAAACTTGTTCATCGTGCTGTTTTCTACTTTATTTTTAGCTAGAATAGCCTTACAAGATGACATTTTTTTTTATGTTGGATTTTGTTTAATAAATTTGCCCCAAACATGCGACATATACTCCAGTGTGACTCCAGTGTGATATATATATATATATATATATATATATATATATATATATATATATATATATATATATATATATATATATATATATATATATATATATATATATATATATATATATATATATATATATATATATATATATATATATATATGTTTTCCTTCCTAATTATGTATTTTACAATGTGGTTTATAATTCCCAAAATAGGGTGTATGACATTTCTCAATATAACAAAATATTTCACTCTCATTGTGATCGGCTACTTTATTCCGCTGCTTCATTATCCCTTGATTCCATTATTCCCTGCCGTTACCCTCCTCATGATTCTGTCCGTCTCGACGTTCTCACCCTGTCCCGAAGTGTCAAGTCGCTCCAAGGGGCGAGGCGGTAAGAGCCTGACAATTCAATGTCTTCACAATTCAATGTCTTCGGCCTGCCAGACGCTCCTTGATGGAGCTGCGCTTATCGATTAAGCTGTCTGAAAGCTCTGGGTCTCAGACTCAAGCGCTACCTCCGATCTCTCTTCCATCCTCTAATTTGCTTGTTTGCTTACCAGACAAGCACATCGTCCACCGTCAAACACAATGCCCTTGCATTACCGCTCTTTTGGCCAAGGTTTGTCATATGAATTACATTTTACAACGTTTTTAGCAAAGCACGTCCGGCACTTGTTCAATTTTCGTGTGCTACACCATTTTTGGGACATTTAGCTAGATACAGGATATGGATGTCCATTTAAAAATGGAAGATAATGCGTAACTTGCTGTAACCTCCCCGCATTAAATTTTCATTAGATACTTGCCTAAATGCATTTGGGCATTTCATATGTTTTCTGCAAGAGCTCCACCAGTAGTTTTGAGTTGAGAAGGGTTGACATTTTGGGACACATTGTAAGTGCGCTAAACTGTAGTCAAGTCACCAAATTTAATTAGAGTGCATTTAATATGAACTGTATGTCGGTACTTTTTGTCTTTAAAGCAACAATAAAGGACTGGTTAGATGGCCAATTCCAGCTTTAAGGAGACATTAAACAGAAAAAAGGGCATTACTCTGGGGAAATTGCATGAAAACGAGTGCAAAAGAGGAAAATATGGACCACCCTATAGTTAAGGGTACCGTGTGTTTTATTTAGCGATTCCCATTAATAAGTAAAAAAAACTGTATTCACCAAATAAACAATTCCTATTTAAAATTTAGCTAAAATATATGCACTATCAAATAAAACGTGTATTTTCAGCTTTTATTATACATAACATGAGCCTCACCTAGAGGGAGCTGACATAAGTGTCTGCCATCTTGCCGCTATGGGTAAAGAAATAAATCAGAGAATGGCTGGGCAAAGAAATAAGTAGGGTTAGGTCACTTTGAGTGTCCGTAGTTTGGATTCTTCCTTGTGTGTTTTATTGCATTCGTTTTCGGTTTCACTACGCAATGCAGCGACATGTAGTGGTTAAACAATACAAACTGTACCTTTTAAAAAATATATATACGTCCACAAATGTGTATTTCTTTCCCATACTGGAATCCCTACCTGGAAGCCACCATTTTTGTCTCACATCTTGCTGCTACGCTGTGCTCTCCGCACTGATTTTTGTATGAATTAGACAATGCAATGCCATCTAGTGGTCAAATATCACACACGGGGGCTTTAATGACACTATGACAATTGTCTAATTCCGGGTTCCTGTTCCTGCAGCCCATCAGAATACCCATACTGCACCTAGAAATAAGCATGGTATTGGCACAAATAACACCTAGTATTTATCATTATCATTTGAAAGGGCTTATTTTTTAAGGGAGGGGGTCTTGCTATGTTCTAGAACTATATTGCACTTATGAAAGATGAAGATTATCTTTGTTATTTATATATATTTCATTTAATTAAATTAAAGTGTGTAGTATTTGACCACTTGTGCATAGACACTAAGAGTGCAAGCAATAAAAATAATATAAGACCTCATAGAGACTCAAAGTGAACACTATTATGTATTCTTCTTTTCTGCCCAGCCATTAGCAATGGAATAAAAAAAGAGATATAGGCGAAAAAGAAGAAAAGAGAAGAAAAAAACAAAACACTGGAAAAAAGAATGAAAAAAGCAAACAATAAAGATAAAAAGAAAGCAGAAGAGAAGGAAAAAAATAAAATAGGAAAGGAGGAATAAAGAAAAATACTGAAAACAATTTAAAATAAAATAAAATAAATAAATAACAGAGTAAATAGGAAGCAAAGAAAAAAGAAACAAAAATCACGAAAAACAATGAAAAAAAAAACTAGGACAAAAGGAACAAACGACATGTCAGCTTCCTTAGGTGGGACTCATGTCATGTCAAATTAATGGAGATTTCTGTTCCAAAACATGCACGTTTATATGATAGTCCATGCAGAATTTAAATACAGGATTAAGCAGGTTACAAAGAAAATACCACATAATCAGTGTTCAACAGCAGCCGGAATCTGATGGCAGAAGAGACGCGTAAAAAAGGGAAATTGTTCCTGTATCCAATTTGACTTTTAATGCCAGGAAGTAATTTTCTGGAGCTGACCAAGTGCATTAAAATGCCACTGCCATTTAAAACGCGAAGGCTTTTATAGATACTTGAGGAGATGATGTAGTATATTGAGCATATCACAGTGTGATGTGAAGTTCTGCATTATTGCGAACCAGATCAAATAATAAGACAACAAAATATACAGTAAAACCTCTGATTGTATATTAGCTGCACATCGTCCATTGATAGATGGGTGCATTAAAAGGAGCGTTACTTCCTCCCTCGATGCATCCAGAAATGCTGACTCGGCATTTGTTAACCAACACCACTTTGACGGTGCATGCCCAGCAATAATGTTTGGTCCGTATATCACGATAGAACTTCCATAAGAGTACAACTTAATGTGACCACGATGCTAGCAATACAGATGCTGAACGCTTTTATGGTACTGCAAAAATCTCCCACGGACTGTTTTATCTTCGTTTGTAGTTTTGACATGCTAAAATACTTCATATCAAGCAAAAGCTTGTGTCCAGGCTGGGTGGAGAGTGTTTAATAGATTTGGATTTAGTTTAATAGCATTCACCTATAATTTTAATCTAAACTCGATTAATACAACATGAATTAAGGGAAATAAATTTATATTTATGAAGGACATGAAAAAAACACAGGCTGAATTGAATTATTTTTCTTGAGTTAATTGTCAAATATACTGTATGGATTTTCTTTTGTTCAACACAACTTTCTCAATTTAAAGGGACAATGTGTATTATTTAGCTCCTCCAAGTGGTTAATTCATCAAAGAAAAGGAACATTAATTTGGACGATTAGTAAAATTTGGAATTATTGTGAGGTTTGCAAGATAATTGTTTTTATCTCATCTGTTTTGTGACTGAAAACTGTAACCGCCAAACAGCTTCGCTCATCCGGGGTCGGGTCGCAGGGGCAGCAGCCTTAAAAGGGAAGCCCAGACGTCCCTATCCCCAGCCACCTCCTCCACCTCATCCGACGGGATCCCGAGGCGTTCCCAAGCCAGCCGAGAGACATAGTCTCTCCAGCGTGTCCTGGGTCACCCCTGAGGCCTTCTGCCGGTGGGACATGCCCGGAACACCTCCCGAAGGAGGCGTCCAGGAGGCATCCTTATCAGATGCCCGAGCCACCTCAACTAGCTCCTCTCAGTGCGGGGGAGGAGTGGCTCTACACAGAGTCCCTACCGGATAACTGAGCTTCTCACCTTATCTCTAAGGAAAAACCGAGACACCCTGCGGAGGAAACTCATTTCGGCCACTTGCATCAGGGATTGTGTTCTTTCGGTCATAACCCAAAGTTCATGACCATAGGTAAGGGTAGGAACGTAGATCAACCGGTAGATCGAGAGCTTTGCCTTTCGGCTCAGCTCCCTCTTCACCACGACGGACCGGTACAGGGTCCGAACGGGCCGGTACAGGGCCCAATGCATATACATGAAAAATAGAAACCATCTAAGGTGAATCGCATTAAAACGATGGATTACTATGAAAACATTTTCATAAAGCCTGTAAACCATTTTATTGGGGGGAAGCGGTATAAATATGGCTACAGTAAAACTTTTCTGCTGAATTTGAATTTGCTTGTATAAGTGACTCAAGTATTTGCCTTTGATCACTCACAATCCTTCTCCAAGCATTTGCCATTCAGGATTACGATTATTAGCCGGGCAATTCCCTCAGTTTCCCAACTTTCTTCTACAATTTCAGCAGCTCACATCGCTATTCTTTGCAGGATAGTCAACATGAGAGTCTCTTCAACGAGTGCATATGAACCTATAATAAAAATATCAACACAGATAAATAAAATATATTATTTAATCCTTGTTCATCATGCAGACAGAGGGGAAAGTACTGATTTTCAATTCAAAGGAATGTTTTGATGAGTTGATGAATGAGGAAAACAACAGTTCAAGTAGAAGTCGATTGCTGTGGACTAAAGAGAATACAAAATAGAAAGGAGGGCGGTCTAGATGTCATTCCTGCCAAAGTATAAAAGCAACTAGCAGAGGTGAGAGATTGGTGTTTTTGGCCAAGTTATTTCACATAGTGGAGGTTTGACACATCTCCAAATAAAGGATTCTGTTTTGATCCACACTTCATCCCCAAACACATACGATTAGTGATGGTATTAGCCAGCAAGTGATGTTGCATAAACTTTTTTACAAAATGGAGAATCTCCTTTATATTGACACTTTTATTTAAAAAAAGCAGTATTTACTGTTATTGTGTGTACATATGCAGAGTAAGGCACACAATTCTTAGCCTCATGGAAAAAGGGCGATAGTGAGACTAAGATTTTGTTTTGGCGCACACCTCATCCCCAGACAACATAATTAGTCATAGTACTGTTTTAGCAACTTAACAGTAAGTCAAGACATCCAGTTTTTTTAGTCATTCGATGACTATTTTTTGTCCTAATAGAGGATTGCCTATCTATTGATTTTTTTAAAAGAGCAGCACAAATACTTCATTCATGAGGTAAGACATTAACATGTTTTGTTTTTGTTTTTTTGTTTTTGCCACAGTTCATATATTGCTTTCGTGCTCTGGCAATCTAATGATGAATAAAATGTAGGGTCATCTGTTTGTAAATCTGACTGTGCCTCACCAGAAAAAAAACCTCACCAGACGTCACTATTGCTAGTAGCTGTGTGCTTACATGTTACACAAAAGACCCAGTGTTGTCTTCTTTACCCTGAGAGTGTTGATGAAGTACAGAGAAGGTCAAACAGAGCTGCATTTTGTCTTTATAAATCCGAGCCTATGACAGGACACCAGATAAGATCTGCAGCGCTACATGAGCAAGACTGAAGTGGCAAGGAATTATGTTCCAACAGTGAATTGCTGCAAGAGCAGCGGGAAAGCAAGGAGTTACGCTAAGGGTCTGACAGACGAGTTTAGGGTTGAGGTAGGACTTCATCAGGGATCGACCCTGAGCCCCCTCCCCATTTCCAACAGTGATGGATAGACTGAAAGATGAGGTTGGGCTTGGTTCCCCAGACAACCATGTGAACTGCAATGAGAGCATGGAGCAGCTGGAGGGGCAATAACAAAGAGATGGTGATTAATATGTTGGGGTGGTGTTTTTATAATGACAACATGGGATAGTATTGGGAGTGTTAGGGAGGGGAGGAGAGGAGAGGAGAGGGGAGGAGAGGAGAGGAGAGGAGAGGAGAGGAGAGGAGAGGAGAGGAGAGGAGAGGAGAGGAGAGGAGAGGAGAGGAGAGGAGAGGAGAGGAGAGGAGAGGAGAGGAGAGGAGAGGAGAGGAGAGGAGAGGAGAGGAGAGGAAATTGGAATGACAAATGACACGTATTGAAGATTATTGCAGTCATTATTGGAAACCATCGAAAGTAATTTCAAGACACTGTGATGAATACGTGTGTGACCATTACTTAACTCGTTTGTAAATGCTTCCAGACCTTGAATTGTTCTCTAGTAAAAAGCAAAAAGTGGGATTGGATAATTGAGAAAGAAAATTGTGTAAACCAATACAAAACTAATGTTTGACTTGATAAATGGTGGGTGATTTTTTTCCAGATTTATTTAATTTTCTGGGTTATTTTTCTGTAAGAATAGGTATCTTTATCAGTCTTACCTTAAGCATTTATACCCGAGACAGTGGCAAATATTGGTATCAACAGTGGATAAATGGCCATCACAAATTATAAATTATATCCATTTTAGATTTGTTTCATACCCATTTAGATTTAAAATAAAATAAAAACATTTTCAGATTTATGTAAAACTTCATTTTTGGAGAGAAAGATATTTTATGTACTAGTGGGATTTGTATATGGTATTAGAATCATTGAGAGTTAAGTTAGTTTCAGGCTGAAAAAAAAGGGTCTCTTCCATCCGTATTCTTTAGTAAAACAAGAAAAAAATACTTAAAATGTATTACATTAGCTGCCATATTAGATAATATAACTTATCAACTTGTCAAATTATTATTTCTTGTATTATATATACCACAGCCATATCCCCCTAGTGGGAGGTGGCTAGAGTCATTTCTGACTCTTTTTGGGAGATTGATTCAGAGGAGGGGATTCCCAGGCCCTTCGCTCAACCCAATTGAGGTGTTGGGAGTCATTAGGTGACCAAACCTCCCAATTCCAACCCCTAATGCTGAACGCCAAGCAGGAAGGCAACGGGTACCAATGTTTAAGTCTTAGCTATGACTCGGCCGAGGCTTGAACCACAACCTCCCAGTCTCGGGGAGGGCGCCATACCTCCAAGGCCACCGAGCTGGAAATTAGAAAATAAAGTAGCATTTTAGAACTAATTTAGCATTCTATTTAGTCCTCAAAGGTGACCTTTCCCTTTGTTATTAGCAACACAACAAACTATGTACTGTGTTTAGAAGCAGGACAGCTTTTTTTTTCTGTGTGTTCGTTTAACATTCGGCTGTGAAACAAGATGGGGGAAAAAACATTAGCAGTTCCATTGAGGTTTTTATTACAATTATAATATTAATGAACAATATATCACAGGCATGTGGGTAAATAACACGGCTGTATGGTTTTACAAAATGCACGGTTAAATGGCTTGAATAAACATGCATACTATGAGGGCAGTTTATTAAAAGAAACACAAATGTATTGAAGAAAACAACAGCTTTTTGTTCAGACTTGGTTTACTAGACTCAAGGGTTCTCCCAATTGCAAACCAAAACTAAATTTAGAACGATGTAGAGACTATACAAAAACTGAATAAATGGAAGTCAACTGATTACATCAAGAAATAAATGGTCATAAATGCACCTTGTATTGATCACAACTATTCAGATTCAGATTCAGATATATAGAACGAAATGTCGATACATCTGACCCGCAGTTTCCTTGAATGTACAGATATAAATAAAATGTTGTATTGAGTTGGAGTATTGAAGTAGTAATAATATACCAAATATTTATAGCTATGTATAGTATTATACAGTAGTGCAAAGAGTGCAAGAGGAGCAGCTAACCAGATGTTGTAAGGAGACATAAACCGGAATAATAAAATGTACTAGCTGAAAATGTATACAATCCTGACTATATATGTAAAGACACTTCAATATTACAACAATAAGATAATTGGAGTACATTGCAGCCAAATTGTTGTATTATATAATGAAGGGAAGTTAATCTACATATATATAAAGACTGTTCCTTCCGCACAAGCCGTCCTTTGCATTCCTTCACTAGACCTCAATCTTTTAATCGGTAGGAAAATTGTTGTGTTCTTTTCCAGAGCACGCCTGAAGACTGTGACTCATAATACCATTATACATATTTTCATCAATTACAGGTGTAAAAAATAACAATTGGTGGTAATTAAGATAAAAAGCTTCCTATGTTTTTCCCCTAATTATTAGGATTAAAAGATGGACCAAATCCCTTGTGTTGTCATCTTTCCCCCCTGGGGGGCATTGGCATTGAGCAACAGGAGTAGAACCTACCTCTTCTCTGATTGTCTTCTATTCACTGGATGAAGCTAGTTGAAATCTGAAGGATTTCAATAATGCCTTCAAATATTATGATGGAGAATGATGGCTGCAATAGTGAAAAATATGAAGTCTGTGGCATGTATTCTATCAGCTTTGAAGTTTCATTGATCAGAGTAATAGACTGGGCGGCTCTTCTTTGCAACCAGCTGTGTCAAAAGATTAAGGATAAGGCTTTAGTAGGGACTATGGATCTTTTGTAGTATTTCTCAAGGTCTTCTTGTAACAAAACACAAGAACGAAGTAAAATTAGTACAATGGTAGAATTGTATGCAGGTTATGTGTTGCCACATGCTACAACAACTTATTCATAATTCTGACTGTAGTGTCATCATCTCTTCATCATGGCAAATGGCTTGATGCCTTCTTGGAGCGAAATTAATGTGATCCCACACCTTGTGTCCCAGTTTTAGGTACGGATAACGCAAGTGAAGAAAATGCATGGAATCCCATTAGCGTATACCAAATGTGAACACATGACGACGCTATGAGCAGACCACGTTGACGCATAGCAGTATAACAGAAAATTAAGAAAAATACACATACACACTTAAATAAGAAAAACATGCTTGCAGCAACCGACTGTTGTTCATGTTGCAGTCAAGTAATGTATGTCATTTAAATCAGCAGGGAAAATTAGCATTCCAAATTGAACTGTGCATAATGTGTACTTGTTGTAATATTTACTGACTGTATTATTATTTCCTCCCACGTTGGCAATGATTTTCTTTATAATCCATTGCTGCCGTGTAGAGGTGTAATTAAGTTTTGACTGAGTGCTTGTGTAGGCTGAGTAATAAATGAATTACCTTTGGTATTGGAAATAGATTAGATTACAATTTTTGAATTTAATTTATTATCGTATCTATTGTAGGGTATGAATTAGTATATGGGACTATAGTATCTATTTATGTTATATTTATTTAGGTTATATATAATCTATGTATATATTTTTTATGATCTCACATTTTTCTTATAATTTCCGATCATTTTGCTCATTTTTAAGTATTATTTTTTCGTATTTAGTCAAAATAACACAATTTCTTTCAGAGAGAAACATTTTTGCAACAACTAATTTTTAGATTTTCATTGTAAATATCTCATCTCATCTCATTAGCTGCACCGCTTATCCTCAGCAGGGTTGCGGGGGTGCTGGAGCCCATCCCAGCAATCATCGGGCAGTGGACAGGGGACACCCTGAACCGGTTGCCAGCCAATCGCAGGGCCATTGTAAATATAAATTGCTGAAATAATCTGGCTTCGCTTAATGCTTGTGTGTCACATGTTGTTGATTCTTAGAAATGTTTTTCACTGTTTTTACTTTAAGTTTGAAACCTTATATGTGGAAATATGATGAAAAGATTACTGGAGGGGGCAATACTTCTGCCAGGCCCTATAGATCTATAAAAGCCCAACCATGTCAGGTTTTTCCGAATGCAATGCTTACAGAGGCCAAGCGCACGCTGCGCACCCAACCGCTGTGTGAAGTGTTTTGACTCACACACCAGTGGCCGCTTGTCGATCACATCATGTGCGTCTGTGATACGTTGATGTAAGGGCTTGCCAACTGGCCCCGGGGTGACATCATAGGCAGTGGGGCGTGAATTCATCTGACTGATGTTTGGATATATTGTCGTTTAATCATCATAACCCCTGTGCAATGTTGGCAATTCCAAAGGTCGCTCTCGATTATATCATTGCTGCTCTGAAGAGGCTTGAGATAGGGAATGTTTGTGGGCAAGCAGAGGGTGGTTAGTGCTTATTTTTAAAAATGGGTGGTTGAGTTGTCAACTGGAATTGAATACAAAAAAGTAGGGGTTTGCCTTCCACCACATTTACTTTGAATATTTGTAGAAAAGGAAACAATCTGACAAAACAGCTTGTTCAATGATTGCCTTTTATTATTTTACCAGAAAAAGTTCCTAAAGGGACTAAGAGTATTATTATTCTTAGTGGGAAAAATTACAAATAAAACAACATCGCTTTAAAATCTAAGCAAAAATACACTAAATACACTCGTTGGAGAAATTTGCATTTAACGTATTTTCTGTACTATTAAGAGTACCTACTTACTGCAAATTTGTCAGAAATTCAAAAGTATGACATATAAACCAGTGCGGCATATAAACTGAGTATGATGGATAGGAGTGGAAATTCATACAGTCTAAAATATCCTCGCAAATAGCATAGCGACTTCAGGAACAAACATTGAATATCACAGACAAAGTCCACTTTTACAAAACTAAAACTGCTGAACTGATGGTTAGCTCTGTAGATAGATAGATAGATAGATAGATAGATAGATAGATAGATAGATAGATAGATAGATAGATAGATAGATAGATAGATAGATAGATAGATAGATAGATAGATAGATAGATAGATAGATAGATAGATAGATAGATAGATAGATAGATAGATAGATAGATAGATAGATAGATAGATAGATAGATAGATAGATAGATAGATAGATAGATGGATGGATGGATGGATGGATGGATGGATGGATGGATGGATGGATGGATGGATGGATGGATGGATGGATGGATGGATGGATGGATGGATGGATGGGTAGGTAGGTAGGTAGGTAGGTAGGTAGGTAGGTAGGTAGGTAGGTAGGTAGGTAGGTAGGTAGGTAGGTAGGTAGATAGATAGATAGATAGATAGATAGATAGATAGATAGATAGATAGATAGATAGATAGATAGATAGATAGATAGATAGATAGATAGATAACTTGAGAACTACTTTTTGTTACTGATCAGCGCAAAAGACTACCATTTTATTACACATTTCTAAAATTAGTAGTTATCATGTAATTACATTGTTATTATAAAGTTATTACCCGGTTGTAATTATTAAAGATGAGGTTCAAATAGGCTCAATCAACCAACTCAACATCATTCCAGTTAGATATCAAATTTCTGAGCAAATCATATTGACCTGTAAAAGGTGAGAACATTTCAGAACCAGTCTGCAGACTACTCATGTGTTCTTAAGGGGCTACTTGGTGCCCACGGGCACCACATTGACAACCCCTGATGTAAACATTAGCCAAAGTCTGGGTGAAATGCGTCAAAGCAGAGAGCCACATCAAGTTTTGGGAAACATACAGCCTCCTTAATCTCCTTTATTCTCTTGTGCAAAAAGAAAAATAACCAGAAGCCAAGTCATAGCCAACTTTGCACAGCTTGCCTCATTTAAGACGATGCATCATCACAACATTGTTCCTACAGAAGCCCTTTTTGGTGTTTTGGGAAAGAAGTTAAAAGAGTAAGAATGAGCGAGCCTGGAAAGGAAGAGAAAGTGAAAAATAAGGTTGGTAGATTGCTGGTTAGCGGTAATGCAGTTAGGACAAGAAGTATTTTCAGGAGTTGCTAAATGTGAAAGATGGGAGAGAAGTGAGAGTCGAGGCGATCGGTAGTATGGGGAGAATGCCCGTGTTGGGTAACTTAAATGTCAAGCCTGTGGAAACATGCGCGGTGCAAGAGGCAGTGAAAGAAATTAAAGGGGGGAAGGCGCCTGGGTTGGATGATTGTACTGCTGAAAGCTTGAAGAAAGGTGGCACAGCTATGATTGACTGGTTAGTACGCTTGTTGAATGTATTCTTTTTAAGTGGTGTGGTTCTTGTTGATAGGTGTAGTGCATGTGGGGTGCCATTGTATAAGGGTAAAGGTGATAAGTATGAATGTTGCAATTCGAGAGGTATCAGTTTGTTATCCGTGCCGGGTAAGCTGTATGGAAGAGTCTTGATTAAGAGAGAGAGAGAGGAAGAACGGATGAGGTGGTGATGGAGGAGCAGAGTGGTTTCAGGAAAGGAGGACGATGTGTGGATCATCTGTTCGCAGTACAGTAGGTATGTGAGAAATATTTTGCAAAAGGTAAAGATGTTTATTTGGCTTTCATGGACTTGGAAAAGGAGTATGACAGAGTTGATGGCGAGGCGTTGTGGCAGGTGATGGTAATGTATGGAGTGGGTAGAAAGTTGTAAAAATGAAGAGTTTTTATGTGAACAGCAGAGCATGTGTAAAAGTAGGGAGTGAAACAAGTGAATGGTTCCCTGTGTTGACTGCTGTGAGACAGGGGTGTGTGATGTCACCATGGCTGTTAAATCTGTACATGGCTTGTGTGGTGAGAGAGGTGAATACAAGAGTATTTGGCAGAGGTGTAGAGATGATGGATAACAGTGGAACGGTGTGGCAGGTAAGTCAGTTGTTGTTTGCAGATGACACAGCGCTTGTGATTGATTCTGAGGAAACAGTAAGAAGGTTGGTCATGGAGTCTGGAAGAGTGTGTGGTAGGCATAGGTTGTGTGTGAATGTTGGGAAGAGTAGGGTGATTAAGTGTTCACGTGATGGAGTGGGCATGGCGTTAGAAGTAAGGTTGCAAGGACAGGTGCTGGAAGAAGTTGAAATCTTTAGGTACTTGGGTTGTGATGTGGCTGCAGTTGGTGGAATGGAGTGCGTGGTATTGCACAGAGTGAATCAAGAAAGAAAGGTTTTGGGTGCTCTGAGGAGAGTGATGAGCAACATGAGTATGAGTATGGATGTTAAAAGGGGACTGTATGAGAGTCTGATTGGGCCGACCGTGTTGTATGGAGACTTGGAGCCTGAACGCAGATTTGAGAGGGAAATTACATGTTTTTGAGATGAAGTGTTTGAGGAGTATGTTAGGTTTGACAAGACTGTATGGATTGAGAAATGAAATTGTGAGAGACAGACCTGGAGTAGTAGTGGA
This sequence comes from Urocampus carinirostris, assembly GCF_059441175.1. Lineage (NCBI taxonomy): Eukaryota > Metazoa > Chordata > Actinopteri > Syngnathiformes > Syngnathidae > Urocampus > Urocampus carinirostris. Next base: position 44,594,318 of record NC_142352.1, read on the forward strand.
ACTGAGCAAGTGTGTGGATAGGAGAGTACTCGGTTGGTTTGGACACATGGAGAGGATGGATGAGGAGCAAATGTTGAAGAGGATCTACAGAGCAGAAGTAAATGGAACGAGACCAAGAGGTAGGCCGCGATTGACGTGTTATGAGTGCTCTGCAGGAAAGAGGTCTAAATATAATGGAAGCTAGAGCTCTTGTTGGTGATAGGAATGAGTGGAGAGGTGTTGTGAAAGGATAGTGGGTTGTTTGGACGCGTTCTAAGGGATGGGCAGGGCACCCGTATGATGCGGCAGGGGTAAACCACTGAAAGCTGTCGGGCCCTGCTGATGAACAGTAGAGTGTTTTGTGTCACCCTGACCGACGTGACATGGTCGCTTTTGTCCTGTTTCATCTGGAGGGACGAAAGCATGACCGACTTGGATGCAGAGGTGCTTAACTTTTTTTGCTACTTTTTCCCCTTTTTATTTTCTTTTATTTTCTTTATTTTTGGATGTGTTGTCCTGCTGTCGCTCACCCCTCTCAAGTGATATGACCAGGGTAGATGGATAGATAGATTTTTTATATATATCATATACCGGTATTTGAGCCAAAACGTAAAATGAACTCTTGGTTATTTTCAGCAGCAACATTTTCAGTGCTGAAAATTCAGTTCATCCATACATGAACCTATCATCAACAAGCCAACGCATGATTTACCTCACTGACAAAAACAAGGGATAACACGGATATTCAATTTATTCGAAAACTGAAAGTTCTAATTAGAAAAAAGCGAAATAACTTTGATAAGCAGATCCGTCAGGCACAGCAGATTGAGCTGAAATAAATTTCCATGCCAAGACAGACTTTGCAAATTGCCTCCCAGGTGAGAAAATCTGGAACCAACCCTATGGAAGTGATGCATATATTAGCCTGGAACATACTGGATCTTATCTTCTTCTATTGAGTCCCGTCTTGGAAGAAAGAATCTGAGCTGTACTAGCGGGCGGATGTGAAAGCGTCTAACATCTGAAATGTAAAAAAAATTTAAAAAAAAACCTGGCGGGATGTTCAGAATCCAGATGAGAAGGAAATGCTTTGATGATGTGTTTAACGTGAGGATGCGGTACGTCTGAATGCAGAGTTATCACATTAAGTGCCACTGACGGCTTCAGACGTCAAAATTTAGCTGGACCTAGCGACGGAACATAGATTTATCCGGTTCAAATATATCTACGTCAGAAGAAATGCTTTTGCAAATTGTGTTGGTTTGAGATCAGTGACGTGTGGTGGGAGTTTGTGTCTGGTGAGGCACAGTCAGATTTATAAATAAATATACCGAGATCTTTTTCGTCATTTAATTGGCAGAGCAAGAAAGCAGTGCGTTAACTGTAGCGTAGAAAAAAAATTGTTTTTGTCTTACATTGACTATGCGTTGTTCCTTCTAAATAAAATAAAAAGTCCATGCAATAAGAAGAAAAAATGCTGGATGGCTAGACTGGCTGTTAGCTTGTGCTAGATTATTGAAATGGATCAGTGAATACGTAGTCATGATTGCAGTTTTCCAGGTATATTAGTTTTATTATTTAATCATCACTTCATTACTTTAATGTTCACATTATTGATCTAGTTGTAATAAATGCACCTTATGCTTATTTACCTCCCTTTTTGTATCATACAACCTGCAAAATCCAGTTAGGTCCAGTCTTAACAAAGGTCCAATTTCAGTTTTAGTTAAGTTTCCTTTTTCAGTTAAGTTTAATTTTGATCAATCAACGCCCTTTTCATATCAAAACAGTGGTCAGCCACTTTGTCATTATCACTAGCCCAGAATGTGTTGCTAATTTTTCATTTTGTTTCTTTGTAATAAAAGTTCTCAGGAGAACGGATCACTGCACCACTCTTTAAGTGGGTGTAGATCAACATCACCATGATCATTTTCAACAAGAACTATTCACCAAATTACATTTATTTTTTATTTAAAAGTGGCTCTAGTGTAGTCGACACCGCGCTAAACCACACAGAAGGACCATGACCACACACGTAGCAAAAAAAGAGGCAGGGAGTCTGTATACAATTCACCCAGACACCAGTAGATAAAAATGCAATATCATGTATGAACAACGATACTCATAAGTTTTGTTTGACATCAATATTACCACAATTGTTCTATATGTCGGAGATTTTAAGTAAAACGTCTCACATGCAAGGTATTCATATGGTTTCAGCAGGCTGAAGCGCCAGCAGCTAAAAGAAAAATTTGGGTATTTGCGTTCGTGTTTTAGAATTAAAATTAGGTTTGTCTTTTACCTTACCATTTTATTTTACTCTATGATTTATTTATTTTTATATCTGTGTGTGTGTTTGTGTGTGTGTGTGTGTGTGTGTGTGTGTGTGTGTGTGTGTGTGTGTGTGTGTGTGTGTGTGTGTGTGTGTGTGTGTGTGTGTGTGTGTGTGTGTGTGTGTGTGTGTTTGCCCTACATGTACTCAATGAGGAGGATATGTTGTGGAAAAAGTATATTAATTCAATACATATGTATATGAGGTTTCTGTTCACTCTGACCTGAAAGTGTATGCTTTAATTTGGGCCACAAGAAAGTGCAAAAGAAGAAAACCTAGCAATAACAAAAACGTGTTTTGACCAAAACCAGATTGCCGAAAAGAGTCTTTATACAGAATATCATGAACAGAGAGTTTGAATGCTTATATCATGTGCGGTCCATAACAGGTTTGTATATGATGTAATTAAGGGATAGTGTTTGAGGATAAAATGCCAAAGATTATTGCATTCGACCAAGTTTGCCTTGGTCGTGATCTCTCGGGTTGAATAAAGAAACATCCCGCATTTCTGCATCCCTGTTTACAGTCATTCCTTTTCTTTCGGATATATTTTTTTAATCAACACCCTCAAGATAATAACAGTAATGTGCTATGCCATAGAGAATTTCCTGTTATTCACTTGTAACAGTATCCTTTTATATACTTATTCCATCCGTCGAAAATGTACAGTGCCCAAGGAAGAATAACTCATTAACTCTAAATTTAGATTATTTTTTTTTCACACATGTTGCGAAAACTTTTCAGCACGGCATTCACACCATTCAGCAATTGGGAGACTTTAATTAACCCTACATCAACTCAAATCACAGACCAGCTCGGTAGCCTAGATTGTAGGGTGCCAGCTCCGAGACTGGGAGGTCGCTGGTTCAAGCCTCGGCCGAGTCATACCTAAGACGTACAACATTGGTACCCATTGCCTCCCTGCTTGGCGCTCGGATTAAGGGTTGGAATTGGGGGTTTTGTCACCTAATGACTCCCAACACAGCAGTTGGGTCTAAAAACCGTCGATAGCTTCGCGTGACAAAATGATTTCCGGTAAATATCATGTTGATGGTTGATACTGGCTGAATAATAATACAATTAAAAAAAATAAAAATAAAAAAAATAAAAATAAAAATAACGACCCAACAATTCCAAGTCAATTGTGGAGTGTACAGTATACTGTACTTGTGCTTTGTTTGAAAATAAATAACTAAATACCTTGGGCTGCGTCAAGTGTATGGCACTTCAATGCATAATCTTAATGTACAAGTGGAGAAATCAAACAGGTAAAATAACCAGACGCCGCACGAGAAAAATTGAACGGTGCGGCCCAGCAGAACATGTTAGATTGTGACTTAATTATATGGCAAGAAGAGCACGCGTGCTAATCTAATGAATGATATATAATTCAGCAGTACTGCAGAGTGGTAGTTAGAAAATAATTACATCTTCACAAAGATGAGCTTGCTGGGGTGCTGAGTCACCGCTGACGGACGAACCCTCGCAATCTTCTCTTCGTCCTGTTTTGTCACCATAAATCGTATGTAAAATGTCGGGTACAATTTATTGCGACTTTCAGGCGAAGCTCATGTGGGAGGACAGCAGACAAAAAAGCAAACTACTGAGCGTTACATAAATGATAAAAAATAACACTTAACAAATAAACCCCCCCAAAAAATGGGCACAGGTAACTTCACAAATGATTATATTCAATTGCTCACCGAGTCCCCACTGTTTCTTTTGTAGCATGTTTTGCCACCATGTTCTTCAGTCCTTGCTCTCAAAGATTAGTTTAATAATCAATTAATCAATCGATTCTTTTTTCCATTAAACGATCAATCGAATTAAAAACAAAACAAATATTCGATAAAATACTAAACCAATAATAAAATACACGTGTTAATAAAATAACTTAATAAACCAATATATATACAAATGTATGCTGTACACCAGCAAATATTTAAGATATTATTTCCTTACCACCTCATCCAAAGATTATATTACATTCAGACGTAGCATACAAAACAAAAAAGAAGAAAGAGCAGTAAATTAATATTTATATTTTATATGAAGCAACATTTTTTTCCACGAAAATAATAAAAATATTAAAACTCACTTTACAAAATGTGGGCAACAAATATGACTTGGTTAAATCTTTAAATATGACATGTATTTGCGACAATTTTGTTTCTACTGATGCGATGTCAATAAAAAATGTAAGATATTTTTTTTAATAAAAATGTTCTCGAAGCGCCCTATGCCAGGCCAAAGTCATACTACAACCCTCAACGTCACAACAACATTCAATGCACTCTTATTTGCAATGATTTAACCAGCTTTGTGGCCCTTAAACCACACCGCACAATGAATTGATGATGAAATAAGATGTCAATGCTTCATAGATTTATTGTTGCAGCCCTACTCTTAACATGTACCCTTGTTTACTAACACTAGCACAGCATGGCTGCCACAAGTTAGTAAGCACAGAAATAAGCAAAAACAGATGAACTATCATATAAACATGCATTATTTAAGTACTCCCAGGTTGAGAAATAAGCATTTAATTTCCATACCATGAGCCTTACCTAAACATGGCTGATATAATTGCCTTCTTGCTGCTACGGGTACCCACAAACCTCAAAAAGGCTGGGCAAAAAAATGAGAAATAGTGTGGTTTTGTCACTTTGAGTCTCCGTATTTTGTGTTTTTTTCTTTTGCTTTTTAGCACTTGTGTTCAGTTGGATTACACCATACAGCGGAATCTAGTTGTCTAAAAATACGCAATGTCCCTTTAGGATTACCATGAATTATCTCAAATTTAAAAAGTAAACACATTTTTATTTTTAGATTCATTCTATAAAAATAAAATGCGTGTGAATTTTGCACAATGATGATTTTTTTGGAGGAGAAAAATCTGAGATATCATATTGAAGGCATCTTTGTGACACTTTTTCAGATGGTACTATACTCAAAACTTGAGTAAACATCATTTCTGATGTGACATATTGATACATTATTGCATAAAATTCCCTTCCCTCTGGAAAAAAAATATTTTTTAGTAGTGTAATTGCATCAAGAGTACATCTATTTCATTACAATTTTCGATTATTTTCATTTCAGGTTGCTGTTGCTTAAATGCCCACTTAGAACTCGTTGGCTACCATCATGAGTACAGATACATTAAAATTGGCTACTTTCAGCTCCACTACCGCTACCTGTATCGATACACAATTACTATTAAAAATGAATACAGAGTCCCCTCGCTACGTTATCGCTGGTTCTCAGCTTCATGGATATTGAATTTAATTTCACTTTTTTGTCATGAATAACAACATATCCTTCATTGTGTTCTAAGCAGATGGCATAGAGCAAATGCTATCATGAGGGCAGGTTAGGGAAGGCTTTGTGTGTTGGGTGGGCGTGACTACCTGTGTGTGCGACTGTGACAGGCTGGTGTATACTGTCAAACAGCCAGGCAGTTGCACATATCAATGTGGCCACCAAAACAAACGGCGAAGTACGGCGACAGCTAGCTATTAGTGGCGTGTTGCATTTAAAAAAAATCACTTAATCACACCAAGTCATAAGAGTGCAAATAAATGATGATCACCAGCAGCTGTGCTGTGAAATATTTTTGGGTACAAAAGAGATTGAGGCGGCGTCAAAAAAGAATTCTTTGTCAGATTTTTACTCTGCACGCACTCATTGTCTTTCACCTCTCAGATGCAATTATGGCTTACAGTGACTTGGCTACGTAAAAACTCTCACAAGCCATGCCTGCCGAGCCTGTATCTCTCCAAGGCTAGATCCATTACATATGAAACAAATGATCTAAAGCTACAATCCATGAGAAAACGCCACATTTGAGACGGTAGTATTTTAAAAATCGCGGAACTGATGCTAGTGTGCTGCTAGCCAGCTGCTCTCTAAATCCAGTCTTTTCACTGAAAGAAGAAGCAGTCCAATATTTGTGTACTATTATATAATGAGTGGCGGCACGGCGGTTGGGTGCAGAGGTTCAGGCTTCAAATCCAGCTACTGCGGTAGCTGCCTCCCTGTGTGGAGTTTTCCTGTCCTTCCTGTGCCAGCGTGGGTTTCCCCCAGGCCCTCCGGTTTCTTTCCACATTCCAGAGACATGCATGTCTGGCTGGTCCAAATTGTCCCTAGGTGTGAATGAGTGAGTGAGTTGTCCGTCTCTGTGTGCCCTGAGACTGACTGGCAACCGGTTCAATTCCCCTGCCCACTGCCTGAAGATGGTAAGGATGGGCTCCAGCAACCCCGGGACCCTACTGAGGATAAGCGGTGCAGATAATCATGGAGGGATGGATGAATAGGAGGAAGTTTGCTTTTGAGGACCAATCCTGTCATATGTAGAAATAAATAGAGAAATAAATAAAAAGCTATAAATATATGCAATATCACTAAATGAACAAATAGATAAATTACATTACACCTCAACATATGACATAAATGCATTTAATCATTTATCTATGCATGTTGTCGTTTGTTTTGTCTTTTATTTATATGTTTATTTCATCATGTATTGTGATCTATTTTTTTGTGTATTTTTTTTTATCCATTCTGTTGTTTATTTCGTTGTCTATTTCCTTCGTCCATTTCATTATGGGCTCTGCTTCTTGTGTATTTCTTTATAAGCGGTGCAGATACTAGATAGATGGATGTATTATGAGTATTATTCACAACAAAGAACATTCAATCAACTGCTATTCTCTGTTTTTATTTGAAGATCTATAGTTTTTAATTGGTTGCATGTAAGTTTGATTTTCACTTTTTGCAGGGGGTTCTAGTCCCTATTAACCATGATAACCGAGGGATTACTGTACACCTACGTCAGAGCCATGAAGACTTCAAAACGGCAGAAGGTGAAAAGTACGGGCCAGACAAAATAAATCAAAAGGTAAATAAGGTCAATGCCTCTTTAGGTAAGAGTGTGAAGGTGGAAGAAGTGAAAAGAAAAGAGTGAGATGAAGAGCAAAGATGGGAAGAGGGAGAGCATTAAATCAATTGCGAGTAGAGGAAGTCATTTAGTTAAATTTAGACATCGTTTAGAAACGACAGCACAGCTCAACACCAGCTAGTAGATGCCAATGGACGCCTGCTGACATCCCTGCGAGGAAGCGACGGCTGGAGAGGGGAGGAAGGATGCGGGGATGAGACGACAGAAGAGGAATGGCGAGAAAGGAACGGGCGGCATGGAGGAGAGAATGTGACGGGAGGGAGAAAAGGTGACAGAAAATTGAATAAGATGGAGGGGAAAAGGAACAAAAAAGGAAGAAAGCAAACAGCTGGCGTGTGAAGTCTAAGAAAGGAAAGGATGCAAAAAGTAAAAGAAGTGACAAGAAAACGAGTAAACGTCATTTAAAGGAGAAAAGCTGTGTGACTTGTCACCGCTCAGCCTTAGTCAGTGTGGTGACGTCAGCTTTTTAACAAGATTTGGTGTCAAATCTGGCCTCCCTCCTGTTATCAGCACTCACACAGCTCATTATACAAAAAGGATATTTGATCTTTTTTTTTCTAAATGACACGGAGTAGTATTTGACCACTAGATGTCGCTGCATTGTCATTCCGTTTCCACTTTCACACCAGGTTTTTGGTTTCTTTGTTACTTTGTTACTTTCTTTTTCCATTTCCGGTTTTGGTCTTTATTACTGGTTTGGTCTTAGTCAGGTTTGGTTATGTTTGGACTTTTCATTGTTTTGTGAACCCAGATTTGTTTGTCACTTCGTACTTTCTGGTTTTGTACTTTAAATATCATTCTTGTTTTGACCTCCTCTGCTTCCAGTTCCTGCTTTCCCCACATGAGTCCATTCCTCTTAAAACTTACACTAAGCACAATGTTTTTCTTTTAATGTTTTGCCCAATCTTTCACAGTGGTAAGCACATTCTTCTAACACACAAAAGGTCCCCAGTTCGAGACCCGGTGGAAATATATGTTGGCCTGGAGAGTGATGGGCGCCACCAGGCGGTACTTGCCCAATTCACACAGCAGGAAATGGTGCCCCTACTGCCCTATTGGTTAAGGTATCCAACCAACACTAACCAACCCGTAGCAATCATATCAGCTCCCTCAAATGTCTTAAATGTATTCAAATATATATGTTTTTTAAATGCACGTTTATTTTCATAACCGGGGACTACCTCTGTTGAGTTTTTATATTTATGTTGCATGCAGTTAAGGTACTTTTTATTATTATTTAAAACAATATAATTTTTTACTGAATGATTTTTTTCACCACTAAGAGACTCCTTGTGATTAAGGGCTATACAAATAAACATGAATTGACTTGATTTGACCACTATGAAGCACTTAATAACACACACTGTCCCTGTAATCAGTGTCTGAAACAACGTCTGCCCGTACGCCCGGGGGGTGCATCTTTTACGTCGAGCGTACAACTTACAAAACATCTCCGCCCGAGTGGCCGGCAAATTTTTCAAATCAAATGTTTGCTGTATTCCAATTTTGAAATCTTCGTTCGGTTTTGAAATTTCGGTTCGTTTGGCAATTTGCATACTCTGCAGCTAATCAGAAGCCTGCATCGAATAACTTTGTGCTTCAGGACTTTCCTGAGCGTTATAAGGTCGTGCATTTGCATATAATTTTCCACAGTAGACACACATAGAACACAAGAAAAATGGTAAAGTGGTTAGGAATCAAGCCAAAACCTCAGCCCCAGAAGAAATATTCAAAAGAAGCTAACAAAATTGATGACGCTACAAAATGTAAACGTAGATTAAAAGCATCGTGGAAAGAGGAGTTAATGTGGCTTGTAGCGGACGACACAACGCAAACATTGCATGAATGAAGATGAGTAAATACAGGTACATACTGATGGCAGACGAAAAACAGCGTTGTCATATGCATGCAAAGAATGTTATAAGTTAATTTATAATAACCTTGATTTTAAAGTGTTGCTCTGTTATATATCCTGATAATTAATCTTTAATACTTTGCAAAAATGGGTTATATTGCGATTAGTCGTCTTATTGCGTTTCAAGTTGTGAAAAATGGGGCAGGCAACTGGTGTCCAGTAACTTTTTGTCATGAGTTTCAGACACTGCTGTAAAATAATTTTACTTGGGTTTTTTTTTTTTTTTTTTTTTTTCAAGTTTGGCCCAGCCTCGCTTTACACTGCAATTGAATTTACAATGTAAGAGGGCTACCGACATATATACAGTTACTTTAAATGAAGTAACCAGAAAGAAATAGCTTTTCTTCTGTAACCCACCCTACACTGCTAAAAAATTGGGGTATTTTGGTGGGATTAAAAATGGTGATGTAACCAGTTTACCTGAGTGTTGCACAGAAGACAACACATATAAACAGACAATATAAAATTGTTGATTTGCCAACATTCTTTATCCTCTGCAAAGAACAATATACTGCCATACTGAGAAACGGAGTAAGTACCTGGGTATATCCGATGTTTACTGCTCCCAAGTAGAATACATGTGCATCAGATTAAGCTGAAAGGTAAGTCAAAAATGTTTACACTGATTATTACTAAATTGCATAGTAAACTCTATATTTTCTCATTTAAAACAAACTGTACTTTCTGTAATTTTTAATCTTTTATTTTAAGTGTCATTTGGAAAATTCTCAAAAACCTATGGACACTTTGCCAAAAAGGAAACAAAGAGGCTCAACAAAACCCTTGAAAAAGCTCTAGACTAATTGTTTCAAGCCTAAAATGGGTGAAAAAACTCACAAAGAAGTGTCACCTTTTAAAAAAAACTCACCGTTTGCAGCAAATGACTATGCGGCAGGATCAATATTAAATATTAATTGAAACCCTAAGCTTTACAGCTCTTAATGCACAATATTGACTGAATTTATGCAAAGCCTAATGTCGAAAGCAATTGGAAATAACTATTTGTCTCTCCAGTGAGCATGCAGGAATACCTCCTGTGAGCAGTTCCAAATGACAAATCACTTTTCCCTGAGAAAGAAAATGACTGGAAAGGGTGTAAATACAAGAGGCCAAATTGGCTTTATGATGAGATGTGGCCTAACCACAGTAGTAATTATGCCCAGGGCAAAGTGGCAAATCACAGCAAAGGGACCGCCATTCTATTACAAGCCCGGGTTGATGGCCATCTCGATTCAAGCGGAAGAAGCAAGCCGCCAGAAAGCTCCATTGCAGTTGAGCCACAACCGATTTGGTGCAAAATAGTAAGAGAGTAGCAAACTTGAATATATGCGATTTTTCAGGAAATTTATCTTAAGTCATTCAATACTAGACGTTTCACTCAAATGGGTACCAGCCAATTTTTTGCCATGCTGCCTCATTTTTGATGGCCTACAGAACATTTAGTCTGCAGCTATATAGGCATAGGACTTAAACAAAACGTGATCCCCTTTTATCCTGATGATAACGGAGGGACTTGATCATGTTTTTTTAGGAAGAAAAAAAGCACTTGAAGCTTTAACTTTCTCTAATTAACAATTTCTTTGCTTCTCTCACTACACTGCTTTGCCACACAAACTCGCCATTTGGAGCAGCTTGCACACTTCTATCGATGGATAAAGGAAGCAAAAATAAGAAGTTATTCTTCTTCAATTTGTGGACAAAGATCTGATCCAAACCACCCCTGCCATCTAATGGTGGTTTATCATACTGAAATTATTCCCAAAGGCTTTATACTTTCTGATGGGCTGTGCCAAACCATTTATAATGTTTTTTTTTTATTTTGAATAAAACGAAAGTAAAACATAATTCATGTTTTGGCAATCAGGGGCAATGCTTCTGAAAACTGGTGTTCTGGATACTGTTACCTCACTGCCTGCCTTTTCGTGTACCGAAACTTGCCCTGATAAAGGACTACCGTTTAATTGTACTCCTGTTATCTGTGCTTCTTCGTCGTGATTGCGTACCATCCCGAGTGGGTCCCTGACAAGAAAGCCAACAGTGCAAAGGGTGCTTCTATTACAATTTGAGGATATATGTAAATATTTCCTAGTATCTTTGGTTGCTTCTGTATCACAGAAAAATAGTGTTTCCTTATTACACTAAAGTTAATGATCCCCTGTCTTGATACGGAATTTCTCATTTGGACGGGTTGGGGCTGCACAAAGATGCTGTACTTGCTTTTGTTATAATCATCGGGCTGCAGCTAAGGCTAAGTCTTCGATAATAGCTCATTGTGTGCTTCCCCTCAACCGTCAACAGATTAGAGGCATGGAGACTAAACACACAAGCTCTTCCTATTTACCTCCACATTTTACTCCCACCTGTCACCCCCACCTATACTCTCATCTCCTTTTTTATGTGAATAAGCCAACTCATTTTCTCACGCTGCATAAACTTGGCCCCCTTTTATACTGTAACGTTGTCTATTATATCCATTGATATTTCTCTTTTCAATGCTAAAATACGGATCTATGATATACTTTAGTTATACATTGAATATTTCATTATTAGGAGAGAATTACCATTTCTAGGTAAAAAAGGAGTGACCTACTTGACTTGTATAGATCCGAGGAGAAAAACGTTGGTCGGCAGGGGGGTATTGTGAGATTTCCCAGAGTGAATTAGTTGTTTGAGGTGGTGTGTTTGAATTAAAATCAGTGTACGGACGCTTCCCTACTTAAGACCATTCGACTTACGGAAAACAGTAGATATGAAAAAATTATTCGGGATGTCGAATAATATCCAGACATTGCCATAAGATTTTGTATGGTGTGCACCTTTTTCAGAATACAAGACATTACTGTAGTGGTACTTTCCGCCGCTACTGGCGAGTGGCGCTTTGAGAGGTCACCCAGCATCCACCCGGAGGTAGAAAAAATCTGCTTCCTCTTTCGAGTTCGTATGTAGCAAACAGTACTACATGTACTGAATCCCCAGCGCGCTCATAACTTTGACGTTCTTATAGTTTAATATCTAGTGCATCCATTCAATATGGTTTGTGTGAAGTGTAAAGAAGAGGCGAATCGTTTCTTTTGAAATGAAAATGGAATAAGAAAGCTTGATGTGGTTGAGAAAATGGTCGCAGCGCTTTTTCTTGGCCACTTTTTACCACGGAGGGGGACCTCTCGAAGCACATCTTCCAAAAGTAAGTTACACCTAACTTTATTTACTGTATGTTTATAGAGCATATTAATTTATGAAATGTTTATTTTTTAGTACAAAACAATACAGGGTACTGATACAAGCCTTGAATATACAAAAATAGATATGACATTTTATCCACCCCCTTTCCACCTTTTTAAGTCCTGGCCCATTTTCATGCCTGAGAAAAGCAGGTAATACTGTCTACAATCTCAAGCTGCTGCCAAATAAATATTATGTTTTTGTTTATTGTTATATAACAGCAGTGGATAATAAATTGCTTGGTCAGTATTTTTATTGCTGTGTGCTCCTTTTGGCTCGGCTTGCTTTTGTTTGGATATCCTCCTAAAATGTGCAAGTATGACAGACATCCAGAAGCAATGTCTTCTGCAATAGGTGCGGTGCAAGCAAAGGTGTTTCCATACAAAAAATAGTAGGTGTAATTTCTACATTGCTGATTAGCCCTGATCGTAATTATATTGTATTGTAAATGTCATATAAATATCGATACAGATATTAAGATACAATCACCAGTATTGCATACTAAAATTGACTGGTTAAGGCACACACGCTGCAAAAAGATATCAGTGTTTTTTCTTTTTCTTATTTTACTAAGAAAAAAAATTATCTGCCATCATTATGTTTCATGTTTTTTTAGGGAAACAACTCAAGAATACAGCAAAGTAAGATGAATAAATGTTTCGAATGAATCTATATTTATGAATGTAGATTTATATTTATAAATGTATCCTTAAAAATTAAAAGAATTATCTCTATATTATGTAATTTTAAAGTAGTTCTGTAGTCAAAAATAACATTTAAAGTAAAAATGTTAATTTTTTAACACTGACTTAAATCAACTTATTTCTCTGCTCTTTAAACTGGGTAAAACATTGTTTTCTTCATTTTATTTTCCAAGTTAAATAATTGTGTTTTGAGTAATATTTTCCCTTTTATTTATATTTGAATTATAAAAATTAAATATCATCCATCACAGTCGTGCACATTGACAGTCACAACCCCCCAACAAACAAAGCCCTCACTAACCTGCTCCCTGTGATAGTATTTGATGTGTGCTGTCTGCTCAGAGCACTATGTCTGAAACGATGATATCAATGACAATAAAGACAATTCAATTCAAAATCCGTGAAACAGTGAACCAGGGATAACCGAAACTCAAAGTAGCGAAGGGTTACTGTATAGCCGTTTCTCTCACTAAAATTTGAAAAATGCTGTGAAATGGAAATATTTCACTTGAATAGAATAGAATAGAATAGAATATACCTTTATTGTCATTGTTACAAAATGGGTTAACATATTGTGACAACGACATTGGGCATGACACTCCAGTTTCACACTTTTACAGTGACTACACCCCACCATCAAACACACAACCTTTTTCTGAGATTTCACTGTTTAAGTAGTTACTTTTTTTTTGGTCAGGAAAATCTGACATTTCAAAGAGGAGAAAGCAGAGTAGAAATTGACAGCTGAAAGTCTTAATGAAGTAATAACTGAAGCAAATGCAACGAAACTGTGTGGAGGGAACGGTGATGTGGAGGCGGTTCCAAAATGACTGGCAAAAAGGGGAGGGATTTTTTAGACAGAGAAAGAGAAAAGGACAGAAGACAAGGCGCTGGAGGACGCAGGGGAAAATAAAGAGGCTGCACGAGGGCAAATTGTGACAGGAGAGTTATTTCCCTCGCTCATACAGACATCTCAATGAAAATGCCAACAAGCTAATCAAAGGACTGCAAAGAGCAGAGAGAGAAGAGGCGAGAGACGTCGAGCAAAAGTTGTGAAGAAAATAAGACGGACTGAACAGGAGGAGGGCAGCAAGGCATCACAGTGGTTAGCGCGTTTGCAGCACAGTTCTGAGGTCACGAGATCGAATCTCCCTGTGTGGAGTTTGCAGGTTCTCCCCGTGCTTAGGTGGGTTTCCTCCAGGCGATCCGGTTTCCTCCCACATTCTAAAACATGCTTACAGGTTAGTCGGCCGGTCCAAATTGTCCCTAGGTGTGAATGAGTGAGTGAGTTGTCCGTCTCTGTGTGCCCTGAGACTGACTGCCAACCGGTTCAATTCCCCTGCCCACTGCCCCAGGATGGTAAGGATGGGCTCCAGCAACCCCGGGACCCTACTGAGGATAAGTGATGCAGATAATCATGGAGGGATGGATGGACAAATCCTGTCATATGTAGAAATAAATAGAGAAATAAATAGAAAGCTATAAATATATGCAATATCACTGAATGAACAAATAGATAAATTACATTACACCTACCCATATGACATAAATGCATTTATTTATTTATCTACGCATTTTGTCATTTGTTTTGTCCTTTATTTATGTTTATTTCATCATGGATTGTCATATATTTTGTGATTTATTCTTATCTATTCTGTCATTTATTTCGTTGTCTATTTCGTCGTCTGTTTCGTGGTCTATTTCCTTGTCTATTTCTTCGTCTATTTCGTTAATCTGCTTCTTGTGTATTTCCGGTTTGTTTCTCATGCTTTTTTTTCGGCTATTTTGCCATCCATTTTGTCATCTGTTTTGTCACGTAATTAGTCATGTATTTGGTATGGATTTTATCGTCTATGTTGACATGTATTTTGACTTTTGTGTATTTTGTCATGTATTTTTTCGTCTATTTTGTCAGATACCCTGTTGTTAATTTCTCATGTGTTATTTGTTGTTTTGTTGTTGTTTTGTTGTCCTTCTTTTGGGGTCTTCCTCTCCTCCTGTACCCTTGGACTGTGCCCCCGAAGAATTATTTTGGCCAGTCCTGATTATCTTGTGACGTTACCATACCACCCAAAATTTTGTCTGTTCACACTTGTCAACAGTTCTTCGTAGGGTCCAATGTGACGCCTGAAGGTGCACCTTTTTGTTGAAATCCATGACAAAAATATACAGAAATAAACACATGCCAACAAGCATAAATAAATGATTTAATTGCATTTACGTCATATATTTAGGTATTGCATTATTTATTTGTGTGTCCATTCATTTATATGACCTATAGTGTGGGAATTCCCTTGTACATTAAATTATCTAAATGGCAGGATCTGTCCTCCAATAAAAAAAGGATGGGGAGAAAGACAGTTGAGAGCCAATTAAACAAATACGACTGGGAAAAATTAATGAACATATACTGTAAATCATGAAAAGAAAAAGTTGGAAAAGATGTCACATAATAAAACGAAAACAGTGACTGGCTGAATGTCGAGGAGGGAATATTGGAGTGGAGTGGAGGACAAGAAGTGTCTCCTTCAAGAGGTGCTGCTTTTAAATGAAGATCCCACAAGAGTGCAAAGGAAGGTATCACAAAACACGCAAAGTGTGAGAATAACACACTTGGCAACACAATGCTGCGTTGTGTGATCAAAATATAGCGCCGGATTGTTTTTTGGTTTTCTCTAAGGAATGTGACTGGCGTGAGAAGCAGAAGGTTAAGTTCAAATCACTTGCTTGTTGTCCTTTTATAATCATCAGAGTTTTACTTTTGTCATAACTTTTGTAACAGTTGTGTTTTCGACTTGGAACCTCTTACTGAAAGATTAAAAAAACTCACCTCTTTGGTAGATAAGTATGCTCATTCAATAGATATGTTTTTTGTTTGTTTTTAACTATGAATATAAACCCATATATATATATATATATATATATATATATATATATATATATATATATATATATATATATATATATATATATATATATATATATATATATATAAAAATTAAAAAATAAATATATTTATATATTTATATATATTTTTTTAATCTTATTTTTATTTTTTATTTTTTATTTTTCTAATGTATTTCATTATAAAAAAATATGCTCAAGTAATTTTTACTTGACATAAGTAATACGTTAAATAAAGAAAAGTGTCAATTTAATAAAAAAATGCAATGGTTCTTGAAAGATTTTCATATATTATTATTATAAACTAAAGTTTTATTTATAAGGATAATTATATTATAAAAATAATTGTACAGCTTTTTTGGGGTGCAAATAGTCTGTTTTTGTTTTGTTAATTAGTAGTAAATGTTATATTGTGAGTCCCAAAAAACACAAGTGGATAAAAAAAACATACAAGAAAACATCATATGGCTTACTTGAAAAAAATGTATATAATAGTTGTTACTATAATTACAATAAGAATACTTATAATAACAAATAACAATAGTCTACTTAATAAAGTTATTCTTTAGTGTGATTTCTCATCTCATCTCATCTCATTAGCCGTACCGCTTATCCTCAGTAGGGTCGCGGGGGGCTGGAGCCCATCCCAGCAATCATCGGGCAGTGGGCAGGGGACACCCTGAACTGGTTGCCAGCCAATCGCAGGGCACACAGGGACAGACAACTCATTCGCTCATTCACACCTAGGGACAATTTGGACCAGCCAATTCACCTGAAATGCATGTCTTTGGAATGTGGAAGGAAACCGGAGTGCCCGGAGGAAACCCACGCAAGCACGGGGAGAACATACAAACTCCGCACAGAAAGTCTGGAGCTGGATTTGAACCCACGACAGGTTCCCATGACATGAACTGTGCCGCACAAGCGCCAACCACTGCGCCGCCGTGCTGCCCTTAGTGTGATTTCCATTCAAATGAAAATACATACAATAAATACATTTACTCAGCATTGTTTCCTAAAAACAATAAAATGCGCTATTTTTTAACTTTACTTACATTATCATTGTAGTCAAAGGTGAGGTGCGTAATTCGAGGTGTCCTTAAAGTGATTTTATGAACGTTCAGGCAGTTTTCTTTTATTTCACGATAAAAATAGTAAAAGTGAGGAAATGACTTTTCCAAATGCAGTCTAAATGCCAAGCCAAACCCCCAAAACGATGCAAAAAGAAGAGTTTATTCAAGCATCATACATGCACGTGCCAGCTTTATAGAGGCTGCAATGATTATTTCAAACAGAAGATGGCGTCAGCAAGTAGAATATTATTGATCACCATATTATACTATGAAACAATACGATTTATAATCTTAATCTATTGTATATCTTACTTAATGTTACATATATTTTGAGTGAAAACTAATTTTAAAATTGGAAAATGTGTCTACAGTATTTTTCAGGAGATTGACTTTAAATATTCCACAAATATGTATATATTTTTTTAATTCATCTAGCAGTTATGTATGGAATAATGTATGCATATTACATCACAAAGATCAATACAATTCTGTTCTGACTTTTTGTTGATATCAAGTGAAAATAAATGGTTAATCGTTTTTATGTATGTTTTTATGTACTCCGTGTTAACTTAGAATGAAATCAATTCAATAGAGGTTTGAAAAAACGGAACACACCTGAATTGGTTTTAGCAAATAAAGTGCACACTTGTCTCTTTTTTAAAACGTTCTTAATGATTTATATTTTGGAGGGGCTTTTTGATCCACATTTAGCTGCTCACAATAATTAACACATGGCAAAGGTATGACGTTGTAATTTATAAAATGTAGATGGGAGATTAATTTTGTTTGGGGTGAATAGCTGGCTAATGACAGTAATTACAGAAAGGTCCGTCAAATGCAAGTCAGTAAAAGAATACATGCCTACGAGTGTTCTCAGGAATAACCAGCAAGACACTAACAATTTCCTTTCCGCCTCCCAGAAAATACAATACATAATAAAATGATCCTTGGTGTTATTTATTTTTTGGCAAGATCACCTTTTAAGTTCTGCATTGTTCAATCAGATATCGTTTGTTGCTTAGAAACTCATTTCATGGTTCGATCCACTCTTTTTCCCTTTGTGTTAGTGATTACAGTGTTGTGGCAAAGTGAAAGCAAATCACAGTGAGCGTCGCATTCCAAAATACGCAGTTGGAAGAAGGCAGCGTGTGTTATTTGGCCGTCACTTGTCAAACTGTTGTGAGCCTGGATTAGATTAAATGGCCTGTAAAGGACACAGAATCAAAGTATTTCTGTGAACAATGTTGGTGGGTTTTTTGGGGGGGTTTGTTTCACTTGTCCAGCATTTTGTTGACAGTCTGTTCAGCCGTTTGACAGTTATTATTATAGACGATTGTTGAGACATCTTTTTTTACGATTTATAATAAAAGAACGGCTGTCCTGCTTCCATCTTTACCACGTCCTTAACCACATCCATACATTCTTTTTCTGCCTCTCTCCTGTCTTCAAGCAGCTTCTTCTTCAGGGCCATCACCACCCTAAAAAAACATCTTGCGACTTTTTGGGGGGTTTATATTGTTTTGTCGCTGATAAATATTATTGCACGAAACTGTGAAAATATATATGTTCTGACTTATTTTCTTCTTTTTTGTTGCTCCTGAATGTTATTGCACTTATTTTCATTGTACTATTGCTCCGATGCACCATTCTTTTTGAATCACAAACATTACACCATTATTATAATGTCAGTCTCTAAGCACTAAGCTGTAAATATTCTTTTTATAACTTTTTTCAAACCATTTGTTGCATTATATATTTGTGTGCAATCCTTTTCGAGAACAATACACATGAGAACAAAGGAAAGGACTGGACTTTGCTGTGAAAATGACATAGGAGTTGCACTTGCCAAGGTAAGGGCACGAATACCTGAGCTGGTCTCTCAAAGGCAACCGCCGAGATCGAGTCATGTTTAATTGAATAGCTCTTTATCACAAAAAGTCTCAAAGGGCTGCACTGACTACCATTACACCATTCACTTGGTCTCAGAAAATAATTGATATTTTTTTACAGGGAAAAGAAGAGACAGAAGTCATGTCGTGAATTCACGATGGCAGCTGATAGTTGTCTTTTTTCAACAGAATATCTTATTACGTTTTAGAACAAGGTCTTCACTGAATTACTTTATGACAAAAATCAAGAAACTATCAAGTTGCCAACAAAAGATGAAACAAAGTCAGCGATCATTTTGTTAGTGGGAATTTTCATTTTGTTTTGTATCTGACTTCATGTTTGTATTACTGTAAGAACACAATGAAGGTTGAAATGTATTATAGATGCTGTCTATGTTTTTTGAGCTTATGTTTATGCTAATTGCTTAGGTTGAAAAGAATAATTATACATCTTTTAGTACGGTTGTTTAAGTGTGTAAATGTGTTTAGGTGATTTGCAGGACTGTAATTTGTGAGTTCGTGCACAAAACTGGTTTTGCTCTGAATGGTTCATTTTGTGCACTAGAAAAACTATATGTCTTGAAAAAAAAGGTGTGGTGAATGCTCATATAAAACTGGTTGGGTTCGGTACACTTATCAGTGTTAAGAACCACAACAGTCTTCCTTTTTTATCCGAAGTACCCTGCATCTTTTTCAGTGCTACCCAGCATGTGGTACTAAAAGATCAGGATTCTAATTTTGGATTGAACCTTTGCTCATATTGCAAAACCTAATAAAAATGCTCTTTTAAAAATGTTGGTTTAAGAGCCTCCTCAGTACATCAACAAACACTTGAACAGGACTTTCAAACTCATTGCAAATCCGTCTGGTAAACACAATTCGAAATAAGTTCCTTTCCCGATTCGGTGACTCACTCACTTTGTCACGTCCCCGGGCAGTTCAGTCAGTCAATCAACGTAACAAGCTGCCCATCATTTAGTGAGTGACTCTGCTGTAATCCGGGCGGTACAACTTTAGGCTGGACTCTTTCTTCCCTGTAAGCCTCTGCTGCTGCTAAGGATCATACCACATAGCCTTTTTCAGCAGTATTTTCACAAGCTGACATCTGTTAACACCCTCCTGCAATCTACCCGTGCCTCCATCCTGCAGTCATACCATGTTGATGTTTTCTTTGTTTTTGTTTTTGCTGTGTCCTCCTAATGACGGTTTAAGACGGCTAGCGACCATTACCGATCATTAAAAATGGATAGTACATGAGTAAATGACGCTCCCAGGAACGACCGCCTGTGGCTTATACATTTATACAGGGAGTGCAGAATTATTAGGCAAATGAGTATTTTGACCACATCATCCTCTTTATGCATGTTGTCTTACTCCAAGCTGTATAGGCTCGAAAGCCTACTACCAATTAAGCATATCAGGTGATGTGCATCTCTGTAATGAGAAGGGGTGTGGTCTAATGACATCAACACCCTATATCAGGTGTGCATAATTATTAGGCAACTTCCTTTCCTTTGGCAAAATGGGTCTTGACAGGCTCTGAAAAGTCAAAAATAGTGAGATATCTTGCAGAGGGATGCAGCACTCTTAAAATTGCCAAGCTTCTGAAGCGTGATCATCGAACAATCAAGCGTTACATTCAAAATAGTCAACAGGGTCGCAATAAGCGTGTAGAAAAACCAAGGCGCAAAATAACTGCCCGTGAACTGAGAAAAGTCAAGCGTACAGCTGCCAAGATGCCACTTGCCACCAGTTTTGCCATATTTCAGAGCTGCAACATCACTGGAGTGCCCAAAAGCACAAGGTGTGCAATACTCAGAGACATGGCCAAGGTAAGAAAGGCTGAAAAACGACCACCACTGAACAAGACACACAAGCTGAAACGTCAAGACTGGGCCAAGAAAAATCTCAAGACGGATTTTTCTAAGGTTTTATGGACTGATGAAATGAGAGTGAGTCTTGATGGGCCAGATGGATGGGCCCGTGGCTGGATCGGTAAAGGGCAGAGAGCTCCAGTCCGCCTCAGACGCCAGCAAGGTGGAGGTGGGGTACTGGTATGGGCTGGTATCATCAAAGATGAGCTTGTGGGGCCTTTTCGGGTTGAGGATGGACTCAAGCTCAACTCCCAGTCCTACTGCCAGTTTCTGGAAGACACCTTCTTCAAGCAGTGGTACAGGAAGAAGTCCGCATCCTTCAAGAAAAACATGATTTTCATGCAGGACAACGCTCCATCACACGCATCCAAGTACTCCACAGCGTGGCTGGCAAGAAAGGGTCTAAAAGAAGAAAAAATAATGACATGGCCTCCTTGTTCACCTGATCTGAACCCCATAGAGAACCTGTGGTCCCTCATCAAATGTGAGATTTACAAGGAGGGAAAACAGTACACCTCTCTGAACAGTGTCTGGGAGGCTGTGGTTGCTGCTGCACGCAATGTTGATCGTGAACAGATCAAAGCACTGACAGAATCCATGGATGGCAGGCTTTTGAGTGTCCTTGCAAAGAAAGGTGGCTATATTGGTCACTGATTTGTTTTTGTTTTGTTTTTGAATGTCAGAAATGTATATTTGTGAATGTTGAGCTGTTATATTGGTTTCCCTGAGGAAAATAAATAATTGAAATGGGTATACATTTGTTTTTTGTTAAGTTGCCTAATAATTATGCACAGTAATAGTCACCTGCACACACAGATATCCTCCTAAAATAGCTAAAACAAAAAAAGCCTCACTCCAACTTCCAAAATATTCAGCTTTGATATTAATGAGACTTTTGGGTTCATTAAGAACATGGTTGTTGTTCAATAATAAAATTAATCCTCAAAAATACAACTTGCCTAATAATTCTGCACTCCCTGTATGGAGATGTACACTACTCACAAGTACACACGCTCGCTTTGCAAACAAAATTGCTGCTAAAACAAACTAGCATTAAAAAGGCCACATAACACTTACAACAGTAAAAAAAATGTTTACGTACCCACATACAGATTTTAAAAACCTGTCTTGAGAATGCAGCGTCATTAGTTCTTGGTAAAACTTCTGCAGAAAATTTTGTCTGAGCGTTTTTGTAGGCATTAGGTGTCATTAGGTGCGAATGCCCCGTTGGCGCCAACAGCCCTGGTCGCTGATTGGTTCCCTGACCCTTTTTAAACCCATGGCTTCCAAGAGGAAGCTGTCAGACAGTCCTGCGAACCTACGCTTTCAGCTAGGCAAGCTCTGTACCTTCCGACAATCTCCTGCCCTGTTTTCTCCTGCCTGATACCTGTTGCCGACCTGTTTCTGGACCTGTTTCTGCCCTGCTCTTCCGCCCCGGACATCGACCTGTTTTGCCCTGTTACCTGCGTGATAGCTGTTGCCCACCTCTTTTCTGGACGGACTCGTTACCGCCCTTGCGCTCCCGTTCCGGCTACTGACCAGTTTTCACACTGCCTACGACTATCCTCTCTCGACACGGAAGTGCCACTTCCGCGTTCCTGCCATCAGCTACCCGTGTCCGACGATCATCGGATCGTGGAAGCAAGCACTGCTCTCTTTCTCAATAAAACTGAGTAAAAATTAACGCTATTGGGGCCGTCTCCGTTTCTGGCTTGTGACAGAATGGTCTGACCCGAAATGGATCCAGCAAACTTCTGTCTTTCTATTTCTCTTTGGATTTCTTTCTTCCTCTCCCTTTCTTTTCCCTCTCTCTCACGACTTTTTATCTTTTGTTTCTCATGCTCTCTCTCTCTCTCTCTCTCTCTCTCTCTCTCTCTCTCTCTCTCTCTCTCTCTCTCTCTCTCTCTCTCTCTCTCTCTCTCTTTCTTTGTCCCGCCCTCTTTCCTTTTCCCCCCCTCTTTCTCTTATTTCTTTATCTCTCTTTTCTTTCTCTTTAATCTTCTAGTCCGGACCTCGACAGAATGTTTGTTCTATCGTGTGGCCCCCGAGTTTAAATGAGTTTGACACCCCTGTCCTAGAGCAACAACACCAGCAAGTAGCAAAAATGTCGAATATGCCGTCAAGATAACTGACGTCATCGGTTAAGTCTCCCGGTAATTCTCCCCCGAGCATACAGCCGCGCTCCCCGACTATGCCGCATCCAAACCCCCCCACAATCGAAACGGCAGAACCACGAGTGGGCGCACCGGAGAAATTCTGTGGGTTTGTGTGTGTTCTGTGCTCAGAAACTTGTGTGTTTATTCCTGCCCAGGTTCGCTCTTTCCTGGTGAACTGTCGACTCATTTTCGATCTGCAGCCCCGCAACTTTGCGTCCGAATCGGCCAAAGTGGCCTTCGCTATTAACCATTTGTCCGGGAGAGCCCTACTCAGGGGACCGGCAGAATACGTCAGGAGAGGGGCCGCCCGGGACGACCATCAGCCGGCTTGACCAAAGAGTCGGGTAGTTCCCCGACGTCTCGATCCGTGATTACGAGCCCCCACGAAGCCATGGAGTTGGATCGCGCGTCGCCATCAGTAAAAGAACGTCGGCGGCGACTTTCCAAGGGGATATGCTTGTATTGTGGTGGCAAAGGACACCAAGTCTTTTCATGCCCGTTAAATGGGGGAGCTCGTCGGACATCTAAGGCGTCAGATTGAGCTCAGCCCTTATCCCGACCTCCAGAACCCCTAGACCCATCCTCGAAGCTCGCCTCCTGATTTCCGGCTCCCCCAGACTCCCTCTCTGCGCTGGTAGATTCCGGCACCAAAGCAAACATCCTCGACATCTCTCTCACTCGTAAGCCCTGAATACCGCTGACTCCTCTCCCGACCCCAGTATCAGCCCGAGCGTCAGACGGTCGTTTTTGTTTTTGTTTTGTTTTTCATGTTTCTGGTTTACAAAATGTTATGCCCAATTCTTATTTTTAATTATTTTTTACTTTGTTCCTTGTGTTTCAACTTTCACACCAGTTTTTGGGTTGTATCTGGTTTCATGTTTGGACCTCATTTTGTTTATTAGCCCACTCATTTGGTTGCTCCTTTGTTCCTTGCATCTCCATTTCCAGTTTGGTCTTTGGGTCTGGTTCCGATCATGTCAGGTTAATTTCTGTTTGGACATGTCATTACTTTATGAACTGTTTCTTACTTTGTTCCCAGTTTTGTTATTAAAAAGCATATGTACCAGCTTCCCTTCATATGGGTCCAACTCAACAAAAACTTGACTAAATTAGTGAAACATTTTCACGCAAGGCAAGCCTTCAAGTTTATTTTTCTTCTTGAATTGCGCCATTTTGATCATGGAAGATCTCCTATCAACTTGTGAAGTCGAAACTTTAGTAATCACTCAAACAAACATCAATGGATTTTGAACTTGCAAGGAGTACCGAGAGATATATTCATATGAGTTCAAGAAATAAACTTTTTTTCTCCTTTGCATGGCAACTTTCTTGTACTGGATCAACACTGCCCCTGTTGGTTGCACCCAAGTACTCCACTAGTCCACACAAACAAATTCACAGCAAGTTAGCATATGTTTTTTTGTAAACAAAAAGACAAGGCCCGCGTCGACAAATTCCACGTTGCAGCATGACATGTATGCAGTGCAAAGCGCAACCGGCTACATCCTGCTTGGATGCACTCGGAGCAGAAACTCACGTTCGGTCGTTTACACACACAAAAGAGCACTCAAGCATCAAACAATCCAGTAACAATGCCCTTCCAAAAACACTCACACGGATCCAACCCTGACCACTTTGCTTTTGAAGATCGAGGCAAACTCGACGCACGCAGACTGCCTGTCCTTTAAATGATTCATCTTCTGTCTAAGTTTTACCTACGCATCCAACTCCCATGCCCGACACGCGCACACGAAGAACAATAACACACTTTGCAGCGCGTTGAAGCGGATAGTGAGAGACGGCTGCTTTAAAATACTGAGCGATTCAGATAAGTGGAATCTGTGTTAATTGGATTAAAAAGCAGGCTGATGGAGTGCAGAGGATGCACCGAATGAGGATGGGAGGGGCTCCTGAACAGTAGAAATCTTCTGCCCACTTGGAGTGTCATAATTACTGGTACCCTGTGCAATATCATCTGCGTGTTTCGCCGTCTCGCGTCCTCCCCTAAAATCACATTAATGGATGAAAGCAGCTTCTTCTGCTGCTGACTCATTGCTTTGAAATGGAAATGTAACTTATTGCCTGCATGTGTGAAGTGCATAAACGCACACACACAGTGTAGGTGTGCTGTAACACTGTTTCACACACATAATGGCCTAAAACCATGGGACTAAGTGCAGGAAAAGCTAAAAAAAACACTAATGTGACATTAACAGACACATTAGCCCGCTTAATATTGGCCCGCGGGCCAGCCATTCCCCTTCAGCTTATACAAAATGTCACGCTAACTAAGATGCAAAGCAATGAAGCTAACACTGCAAAAGTGGTTTTGTTTACATGCTCGGAAATGTCAGAATTTTTGAACCAATCGGAATAATGTGTTTACAGTTAAATCAAAATAGAAAACTAAAAAATGGATTGTTAAGATAAATAGGAAAAACATATTTACTTGGCAGTGATTGGGGACTAGCCTAATGACTTGTGAAGACAGTTAACCTCGAATACAGGACGCTTAGGAATAACTCAACCGGAAGGGATGATGCACAAGCCGTGTCATTCATTAAATTACAGAGGTCCAAATGTCACTAAGAATTTAATCAATTCACGTACTTGTTTAGCAAATTGTTGAAAAAAAGTTGGAACGACGTTGATAAGATGATTCAGTAGTTCCGTCCAAAAAGTTAATATCAAAGGCATTTTCAACATTACTTAAGATTTCAAGGAGGTGAATTTAGACCATTTTAGACAGTAAACACAACTTTGACTAATTTTAGACATAGTTTTGTCAAGGTTGGATGGGGTAAAGTTTTGCCTTTAGCCACTAAAATTAGACAGATTTTAGATAAGTATTTCAGGACTAAACCATGTCTTACACAAACAAGAACAGATTTAGGTCAAAAGAAGAAATCAAGTATGCAGATAAGTCATTGGATAAACTGAATTGGGTTCCGCCTAATTGGACTACTAGTCCCAATAAGAGCCTCTTCTGATTTCTGTGCATATTTACATGTCCTTACAGATCTCGAATGTTGGTAGTATTTTGATCAAAATGAAACTATTTCTTGCATGTAATCAGGGTTGGGTAGGGTTACTTTAACTGGATTACTTTCAATTACTTTTGGATTGCTCCAATACCAAATATCCTAAAAAAAGACAAAAGAAACTAAATATGAATAAAATGACTAAATCTTGTGCAGGCTTGGGGAGTAACGGAATACATGGAACGGCAAAAATGATGTTGGCAAGCTGTTTTGATTAATTTTCATTTTGTTTCTGTCGCATTTTATGTTAGTTTTGCCGGTGATCAAAGAGATCAAAGCCAGGAGAGAAAGCTTACCACGTGTTGTGAGTCATCATTTGATTCATATTTAGTTTCTTTTGTCTTTTATTAGCATATTTGGTATTGGAGTAATCCAAAAGTAATTGAAAGTAATCAAGTTCAAGTAACCCTACCCAACCCTGCATGTAATCATACTGAGTGCTTCACGGTTAAGCACGTACGCTTTTATATTTAGCGTATTGCTTTTGTTTTTTGTCCTCATGTGCGTTTTTGGCCGGCTGAGATTTAGAGTAGAAAATGTCTTGATTATCATTGATAACAACATAGTGAAGATTGTTTACAATGAGATCAGACGTGGTCTCCGGGATAAGCATTTGATAAAGACGTTGAAGAAAAAAAAACACAGAAACAGTTAGGATGAGTAGGTAAAAATATTTTAAAGGTAAAAGTAAATCCATCAGCTGCTGTACTGATGCCCGCCACCATTTTGGTATTTCTTATACCCCGGAGTGAGTTAAGACCCATAAAAATTAGTAAGTATACTTTTTTGTTGAGTTTCGCAGTGAAGTTCAACATCTTAAAGCTTGCTGCCAAGGGATTTCAAACCTCCAGAAACTCTCTGGGGAAAGAAGTAAGGGGGAAAAATAATCTCGAATTTGCAAGATTTCGACCCTGTTGACAGTTGACGGACACATATGTGCAAATTACTGTATTTTGCACCTTCAACCATAAAATTGATGTGTTACTGATTGCTTTTGATAAACTAGCCATATGTTCTCAGAATATCTTGCTATTGATGAACAGCTTTTCGAATAGACCAAACATTTGTTTCACTGAGAATCTGAACTACTTCTTTAAAGGCAGTCTGTGTATTCTATGCCTGGTTTGAGCAGTGGTGGGCCATGGGGGCATGCAAAGCCCTCCCTGCTGGCATTAATAATATCTGAATAATGTCATGTTAATTGTATTTTGTCCATCAACGCTTATAAGATAACCCCAAAGTGTATGTCGGCTTCCTTTCCCTGCGTTCCTCCTGGTAGCACTGGTTGCAGATATGTGTTTTTATATTCAAGAATTTAACCAATCAAATTTCAGCCATTAGTTATTGCTAGAGAATCTGCAGACTCTAATTAGACCAAACAAAACATTAAATATTGGGATAGGACATGTTTACAAGGTGGGTGGAAAAATAATAATTATTATTATCATGATAATATCAATATTATTTAATTTATAGAAAAACAGCCTATATTTTGAAAATAATTTTTAAAAAGTGATCTCATAATCTACAATTATATTTATAAGATCACATTATTCCAGTATATCTAATTGTCAAAGAGAAAATAGCTTAAAGCGGCAGCTACATTTATTCAGGCAAGTGACAACTTGTTGAGCAACAAGTGTTCTCTTAGATGAAACATACACTAATTTCTGGTACTGGAATTTACTGCAGTCGTAAAAACTTTAGTGTAAATGATGGTACATTCTTTATTAGAACTGGGAAAATATGCCGTAGCTGTTGATGTTCTGCAGCAATTTATCAAATTGAATTTGGATATTAGTTTTCATGGCTATCTTGTAGCCACACGGTGCAATCTTTCATTATGAACGGTAGCGGAGAGGTTCATTTCATGCTTATTTTTAGAGCCGGCTGAGTAATCCTCCGTTATGAAATAACCCACAGCTCCCACCACTGCGAGGCATCTGCACCAAGAAGCTACTAAGAAACAGCAACAAACACTTGTGTCAAAGAGGCAACATTATAAGCTTGTCACCAGCCAATTACCGTATCTTGTCTTGATGTGTGTCCAAGGTTTAGAAGTTAGAATGGCAGTGTTAGCGTTAAGGTTAGGGTTAGGATTAGGGTTAGGTTTAGGGTTAGGGTTAGGGTTAGGGTTAGGTTTTTGAGGCAATCTTACTTTCCCAAGGTCCCTCAAAAAAATTTTGGGGGGTTCTTGGGAAACCAAGTTTTATTAGCACTGGCCATTCAGGAAATTGGAGCGTTTCTTGTCTTACCTGCGTTCGTTTAGTTCATCTGGGAAGAGAGTGTTTAATTTTCCTATCCAGCCTTTTTCTGCCCTACGTCTGTCTTTTTGAGTCCAATTGCTATTTGTTTCTAGGCCCCATATTTGTAATGCCTGTAGTCCATGTTGAATGAAGTGTGCGACAAGATGTGTATTACTTTGTTTAAGGTTTTTAATGTTGTAAATGTGTTGTGCTAATCTACATCTGATAGAATTTCCTGTCTCTCCTATATATTTAGGGTTAGGGTTAGGGTTAGGTTTTTGAAACAATATTACTTTCTCAAGGTCCCCCAAAAACATTTTTTTCTGGGGGTCCTTGGGAAACCAATTTTTTAGCACTCGCCATACAGGAAAATATAGCGTTTTTTTGTGTGTCTTACCTGCGTTCGTTTAGTCCATTAGGAAAGAGAGTGTTTAGTTTTTTTATCCAGTCTTTTTCTGCTAAGCGTCTTTCTTTTTGTGTCCAATTGCTATTTGTTTGAAGGCCCGATATTTCTAAAGCTTGTATCCCATGATGAATGAAGTAGGGTTAGGGTTAGGGTTAGGGTTAGGGTTAGGGTTAGGGTTAGGGTTTGGCTTAGGGTTAGGGTTTGGATTTGGGTTAGGGTGAGGTTTAGGGTAGGGGTGAGGGACAGGTTGAAGGTGAGTGTGAGGGTGAGGGTGAGGGTTTAGGTTTGGGTTTGGGTTTGGGTTTGGGTTTGGGTTTGGGTTAGGGTTAGGGTTTGGGTTTAGGTTAGGGATAGGGTTAGGCCGAGGGTTTGGGTTACGACGAACTTGGAGCAACAATGCATTGGAAATGAAGTTAATATTTACTGCATACTTCTCGTTCATATATAAATAGGAATGCACTCAGGATTCCATTATAACCTGTTAGTTGATCAGTTGATTCTTGAGGAGGGTTTTTATTCACAGTTTTCCACCTTAGAATATGCTAAATTCCTGAAGCACATATATATGTTATTCTCAACAATGTGAGAAGAAGATGCATTTCATAGTGAATGAATGAATTCATCTTAAAAAAAATGCATTAAGACAATTTTACTTTGCCATCAACTGTCCTCGGCATCTTTTCTCTGGGTTTTGTTGTTGTTTATTCGCTTGATGTACCATGAAAGTCAAAAATATGTTTGTATGTTGTTTATCAAGATATATCTGCTTTAAAATCCCTACTGATCACTTGAGAATGGTGAATAACAGGCATGAAAATTTCTCACCTATATGAGAAGTTTACCGTTTTGAAGTGAAAATGGGGTTAGCTACGTGAATTGTATAGATCCGAGGAAAAATATTTAGAGGTGAGGAGGGGGGGTATTATGAGATTTCCCAAAGTGCTTTGGGCACGTTTGAATTGAAATTAGTGTAGTTTGCATGGGCAGGAGTAATGTATTTGTCCACGTGTCACGCGCATTGGATTTTATTTCAATATCACACTATTTTCATTCATGGTACAAGAGACAAATGTAAGAGAATAGAGAGAACAGAAAGTCATCCTAGAAGATATAAACTCAAAGAAGAACAATGGGGAAAAAATTCTGGTGGATTTGAGGATAAATAAGACTTTGAAGGACATGAAATAAATGCATTGTAAATTTTATGTTGAGATTGTTTTCACAGTTTTCAAAAATCATGGTCGCATGGATAAGACAACTTTTGTCATTTTTTGAGCCTTCGCTCAGAAAATGCTAGTCTACTAGTGATCCCAAAATCCAAGAAGAAATCCGCAGGTTCGAGAGCGTTCTCCATTCAGGCCCCGAATGCGAGAACTGCAAAACTTTTGCACGTACAACAACCTTGTACCAACACCAAACCAATACCTTGTTGGGTACGCCGCAATTCCAATACTCAAAACGTTTAAAAACAGAAAGAATTTAGTGAGATTGCCGAGCAAGACAAATCACTTAACCCTCCCCAAAACAACTATTTGACTGAATATACTTCTGTTAGGGTTTTTGGTCATTCTATTTTTCTTCTTTCAAAGCAGTATTAAGTTCCTACCAAATGCCCTTCAAAACATATAATTGTTTTTGAGATATAAAAATACAATTCTCCCTTTATGTTCATATGCAACCGGATGTACAAAATTTACAAAGACTATACAGTTCACATGTTGTAGTCGTACACTTTACATTACTGTACTCCAGACAGTAAAATTGTTCTGTTTAAGTTAAGAGATGCAAAACAAAATCATCTTCCTGTTTTACATCATTGAGTACATAAGTAGATCAAATACTGATTTTTTTTCCAGGCCGATAACAATTCCCAACTTTTGAACAGTGACCAATACTGATACCAGATATTGATTGCAAGTACTACAATTGAAATTCCATCCCCCACCCCCAAAGGAATGATTGGTGTTTTTGAAAACATTGCTAAATAAATTTCCTTAAAATTGCAACGATATAATAGCCATTTAGTATTCCTCTAATATTTCTTGCAAAACGGCAACTATAGGGCGGTACCAAATAGGCTGATTGGAAAAGAATCTAATGTTCATTACACATTTGTTGAAACTAATTTTTGCGTTTTTTTATCCTGCTTAAAATAAAGATGAATTATAATGCCAGTGTAGGTCTATTAATACAATTATCCGCTTGCTATGAGTATGCTTGTAATGTTAGGATTGTCCGATTTGTGGTCCACATTTGCACAATTATTTATATTGTACGCCTTGAAAAAATTTTACGGTCCTCTTATTCTCGTTGGTAGCTGAAATGAAATTGACGATTGTCTTTTCCTTATTTTTCATTTTCTGTTGAACAATAAACTTATCAAAGGCTGATGTTGTCACTGACCCCGATAGCAGCACTTGCCCTTCTCAAATATAAACAGCTCTAAAAGGCCAGTTCAGCAAGGCTCCAGGCCACGTCCATGTAGTTCCCTACAAAGCTGAGTTATAAATTCACAGTAGACACAGTTATGATGTCATTATTTAATTCCAGACATTACTAACGTATCAGCGTAAGATAGGAAAGTCGTTTTTGATTAATCATTTCTGCAGAGGAACACATTTTCATATTTTCCTTCACTTAGTCTGACTGGGCCTCGGTTCCAATTTCCTTTGCTAACGTTCTTGTTCTCCCTCGTTATGTCTTCACACACACAGACGCACATTTTTGCCTCTTCCTACCATCGCGTTCTATGTTATAATCTACTGTATGTAGGCCAAGGCTCTTTTAAAACTTCTGTCAAAGCACCATCTGATTTGAAAGCAAGCGCAAAGAAGCAGCAATATATCTAGAAGAGCCATGATTGGCCTCCAAGTCTCCCATTGAATAACTGCTTTAATACTTAGTCAAACTTTGATCAACTATGTCAACAAAATTGATGGAGTTGTATTTATCCTACAGTTGACATTTAATATGTTATATGTGTTCTCAGCCATTTTTGAAGAGTTCTCAGCCCGTAAACTAAACTCCAGGGCCATGAGTTGTTTTTACAGACTGTGTTTTGTTCTCACATACCAACGGATGTACCCTGACCTATGACCTCTTCATGCCATAACTCAAGATTGTTTTTCACCAAAGAGCCTGGGAAAAAGGAGTTTCCCAGGACCAAGGTCACCTGTCATCATTGGATGGAAAGCAGACCTTCGAAAGAAGACTAATCAACTCTACGTAGCAAAGGCAAAAACTGAATATTAGAAGGGAGGTTTTTCGAGGAGATCCTCAGAGCCAGAGCCGAGCCGAGCCAGAGCGCAGCAAGCAGGGCAGAGCGAGCGAAAAGATGTCTAACAACGGAATGTCGGCGGCTCTCAATATGATGATTAATAAAGTAACTAATTATAAAGAACCGATTCTCTTTGTCCTATATTGCAGAGCGTTTTATTAAAAATGTTGGGGACATGAACCTAACATTTAATTGGTCCTTCGAAACCGGATTCCAAGATACCAGATGATTCCAGGACGCGAGAGGAAAATCCAGAAAAGACTGTGGCCACAGCATAAAGACCCTTTTTCCGGGACTGGACCTTCCCTCGCGGGCTGGGATCTGACGGTTGACGGAAAGCCAAGGACTTAGAGAATCGTGAGTAAAATTTATTCGTAACATTGTGTGCATGTAGATAACCGGTAAAAGAAATTGACTCGCGAGCGGCGGGGGGTAGATTCTTAAGGTTTAAGAATCCTCCGTCGAAAAGATTAAGAATAAAATCTTAACAGAGACAAAGATTAAAGAATCCTCCGTTGAAAACGAAAATTACGGTGGGCAGATTCTTAACAGAAAAACCCTGACAATTCTAGACTCTATCAGGTAAATAGTTTTCAGACAGTTAAAATTCCGCGGGAGGCGTGGACTCCCCTAACCCAGCGCTTTAAAGTTAGTTAAATTTCACAAGGATGTGCGGAGTCCTCTGTCAACTGAAAATAAGTGGAAAGAAAAAAAAATAAGAACAAGCGATGTAAGAGCGTGATCACGATAAAAAACAAGACGTCTGTGTGATTGAGAGAGAGCGAATGAAAATAAAGTTGCCACTAGGCAATTGTATTTAATAAAAAAAAAAAAAAAAAAAAACACCGACAAAAACAACAGTGAGCTTCTGTGGATGCTTGTAGGCAAGAAAGCTCCACTTGAAAAGGTAGGAGCGAGCCTTACCACATGAGTAATTAATCGTTGTCTTGTTGAAAATAACCCGGTGTTAGAATACCCTATGTATTAACACCCACCAAGACTAAATTGCAGACTTAAAATGGGGAAAGGACAGAGTAAGGAGAGACAAAAATATAAATGAGCTATTTAGATGCGTTAAATCAAAATAATGCCAGAATAATACCGAAAAAGATAAAATATTCCTGTTTTCAGTTCAAAAAATTGGTAAAAAAGGACTGGGAAGAATAGGAAAAATCTAATTGAGTGAATTGAAATACACTAATTTGAGATAAGGGCATTTTTATACCAAAAAATATTGAAAAAATTGTTTATAAATACTTTTTTTTTCTCTTTCAATTAAAATGGAAAAAATGGATTGAGTGAAATTCAAATGAGTAAGATAACTCATAAATAAATAGATGCCATTTTCACATTAAATAGGTGAAGCTAAAATAGTAGATTTAATTGGTTTAAAAAAAAAAAAAAAAAAAAAAAAAGGGAGAGAGAAACATAAAGGGGAAAGTTAATTAAATATTAAGAGAGATAATTTGGTGAAAATTAAGTGAGACTAACCTTAATACAATAGATTGGAAAAAAAAAAAACTTACTTTTTCAACATTGAACTGTTTTAAATCTAGAGTAAGTAAATGGGTAGAGTGGAGCACATTATAGAGTGCTTTTGAAGATCTTCATTGACTTGAAATGCGTTGTTTAGATGCAAACCATTTGCGATTTATGGCATTACCTTTGTGGAAATACCGTAATGTATCCTAAAAAGGAGGATAACGAATATACAGGGCCATATAGTGAACCGCGTCGATTAAAGGGAGGAAGAGCAGGCACACAGTAATATGCCTCGCTCCACGCCGCCCCCACAATATGCCAAATCATTCACATGCGCTAACACCCCCCAGGCCATTTACCCACTTCCGAGGAGAAGCCGTGAAGAGGGTAGGGTTTTACCGCCCGATTCTCAATGGCTAAAAGGCCAAGTGGACCCCCTTATTGACAGAGTAAAAAATAGATATAGATAACGAGAAACTGATTAATCCTGAGTAGGTCAGATCATGGGTCATAGCACGGCCTTGGCAGTGATTAATTAAAAAGGGAGTTATTTTTCTGGGTTGAATAATGGTTTTAAATCTAGAAGGGGGATTCACACGTGACACCGAGCAAGCTGTGAATAATTAAAAAAAAAAAAAGAGGTGAATATGAGGACGCAGGAATTAAGTGGACACTAAATTGAGGAGAAGATAAAGTTATAGTGAAACAATATTTACACAGAAATATTTGCATGTAAGATGTTACATACAGTTGAGATTTGTGTAATATGCATTTGGTGAAAAATAGTCAAAACATGTGACAGTAATTTTATAGATAAGCTATAAAAATAAAAGAAAATTATATAAAGGATGAAAATCTATTTGAAGGCAAATGAACATAGACATAACATATTGTTTTGCTTTAGAACAAGAAATGAGAGAATTGCAAAGTATTACAATAATAAATTCGACTACAAAAATACTGTAGTGATACAAAAACTACACTATTTTGTTGCCATAATGAGAAATATTATAGACTAAAAAAATATATATATATATATATTAGTGAACTATCGTGAAAACACTGCAAAGGAAGGAAACGTTTGATTTTACAGCAAAAGTGTTGCTCTAACGATGTTTTTAAGTTTCAGAATTTTGGTTCTTGTCTCATTTGGACTCAACAATCCGCTGAGGAGAAAATGGAGGAACGGTGAGGAAAAAAAGTAGCATTACTAACGATGATGAAGATATTTGAATGGGATGAACGATGGTAAGTGAAAAACCAATTTTTATGATATTAAAGGAATATGTCAACAATAAAGGCGTTACAGGTGAGAACCAGAAAAGTTTTGTGTTCATATTCGGCCGGTATGAACCATAACTATGATAAGTAGATCTCATCTTGTTGGAATCCATCACAGCGATCATCGAGCAGCGATTGGAGGACACCCTGAACTGGTTGCAAGCCAATTGCAGGGCACACAAAGATAGACAATTCACTAGCTCATTCACACATAGGGACAATTTGGACCAGTCAGTCCACTTGAAATGCATGTTTTTTGAAAGAGGAAAGTAAACCGTAACAATGAGAGCATGCAGGCTGGCTTGGAACACACACACCTGTTCCCAGGTCCTTAGTAATGCCGCACACGGGCTGGCCACTGCGCCACCGTGCTGCACACACATATATAATATATATCTCATCTCAGCAGCTGCACCGCTTATCCTCAGTAGGGTCTCGGGGGTGCTGGAGCCCATCCCAGCAATCATCAGGCAGTGGGCAAGAGACACCCTGGTATATATGATTTTTTTTAAACTGAACTATCAATAATGATAATATGATAGGAATTTTGAATTCCGTGTACTAGCTTGCTAAAAGATTTATAGATCTTGGCAGAACCCCTGAAATTTAGTGACACAAAGATCGAACTTATAAATCGGTGACAAATATAGTAGATATCTGCGTATTCATTCAGTTTTGATCATCGAATTATTAATTTATGTTCTGCATTTGTTGATGGTAATTGCGAATAACAGGCTTGTCTTTTTCCATTTTTCTACTTACTGTACTTTTCTTTAACATCTTAGTACAACATAATTCGTGATATCAATCATCAAAGCAAATGAGCCGTTTGAAAGCAAGCTCTCTTTGATGAATTGAACAAGGAAAAAAGCCGTTTGTCTAATAAAAAGACTGACCTTCGCTCGACAAGAATTACCAACAACAATGACGTAATCTCGAAGCGACGAGATCTCATTAGTGAAGATCGGCGTGCAGGAAAAAAAAAAAAAAAAAAAAAAAAACTCGTACAGCAAATTCAAAATAATGACAAAGCTTGTAATGCGTTAAATCTTTGTTAAAGAGTAAACTAAATGATAATGAAAATTTAAAGGAAAAAAAAGTTGCGTCCCCAGCATAAATGATGCGTCTAGGACAGGTAAGTGGGAAAATGAAAACACTGAGTGTATAATACAAGATAATTATACAGAATAGTTTAAAAAGAAAGGATATTTGAGTAAACAACTAATCATTTTTCGTTGAAAATGCGAATAGCAAAGGGTAATAACTTTAAGACGTGTAGTTTTGCTCCTAATAAAGCAAGGACGATTAAAGCAATGAAGATGACTAAAAACGGTCCATAATTTTAGTGTCAATCTTCTCGTTCGTAAATGGACAAATTCAAAAGAGGCGTAATACGTAAAAAGATTATTTCCTTAGTTGTTCTCGTATTAAATAATACATTACTCTCAATAAAATAATCAAAATTTTGAAAGAAGTTTGAAAATGACGACAAACTAACACAGAAAGGAAAATTCGAGATTAGAAATCATTAATAACGTAGCTGAAGCTATTTCAGTCAATGAATGAAATGTTTCCTTTAAACAAAGGAAAAAAGAAACGTATTAATAGTCGGACCAGATCATGTTGATCTGTATAGCCTTGGTCACGGGGGATCTTGAAGGGCTGCTTAAAACAAAGACTAATGCGTAAAGACAAAGATTGTTGCGCGGAATAAAGATTATGAAAATAAAATAAATACACTCAACAAGACATAAGTGACGAGTATGTATTGTTCTATATTGAATCAATAAAAGATTGATTATGGTTACAGAGAGAAGAAAATACAATTAGAGAAGTTATGACATTAAGTTCGATTTGGCATTTTTTGAGAAATTTTTGTTGATCTTTTGAGATTTTTGATGTTTAGTGTGAGGGTTTGGAATTTTGACAAGTTTAGCCCAAAGGACAATTGGGAGGACAATTGATTACACACTGAATTTTTTTAGAATGAGTGTTACAATTGACAAATGATAAACAAATGTGTAACAAATACTGATTTATGGTTTGGTTAAGTTAAAAGGAAACGGTTTCTATGGAAGAGCATTTTTAGAAGACAATGAGAAACTGATCAATCTTGAAGAGGGCCATAGGAAAAAACGGATTAGTTGATTTTGAGACATATCGGGCTAATTTAAGAATAATTGCATGGGAAATAAATGAATAGAAATTGATTAAACTAAGATAATGTCTACTAGTACTTAAATTTAGAGAAAAATTTAAGACATAGAGTAATCCGGCCAATTTACTAAAAAAAATCCCACTACGTAAGCACAGTGGAATTAACGAGACTCTCAAGTGCCAGTGAATTCCGCAAAAAAGACTCTTTCTAAGTCTCCAAAGGACATATAAATCTGTCAAAAAGAGGCCATGGACTAATTTGCTGAAAGAGCCAAAGACATCAGTCATCCATTGTCTGCGCCGCTTATCAACAGCGAGGCCAAGGGAGTGATATGGAGCACATCCCAGCTACGCTCATAAACAACGAGCTCACGGGAGTGTGGGGGTAACACACACGGCGAGACGTAAAGTGTTGGGCCTGCGGTCGAAAGGTCACATGTCCTTTGAATGTGAAGAAGAAAGCTCTGCTGAGCAACACCAAACAGCGTGACTAGGCCAAGATAGTATTCAGACATAAAGTCAAATAGATAGATAGATAGATAGATAGATAGATACTTTGTTCATCCCCGAAGGGAAATTCACATTTCCAGCAGCATCCCTGAGCTGAGAACAAACAATCGAGAACAATCGAAAATAACACGGGAGCTGCTGGAGTGGCTGCCATTCGTGACGGCGCCGGAAGAAACGATTCAATTTGAATCATGTACAAACAAACAAACAAAATATTATTGCATATGGTAGCAGTTCTTTTTTCGAGCAAAATATAGAGTGGTTTTCGAGTGCCCTCTTGGAAACAAATGAAAATCATGGAACTTCAATGGACGCTCAGATGCCAATTTTTGAACGCTCATTGCAAATCCTGTTGCGTTTTTGCTTTGGAAAATAATTGTTCATAAGTATGAAACTGATTGTGCTTACTTGAATAATGATTTGTGTTTATGGTAACTGTGTGTACAAAATAATGTATGCCATAGCAGCAGTATTCTTACCTGACCCACTCAAGTCACTGTTTAAACAGCATAACTGGCTTATGGATAGATGCGTACCGCATATCTCGTTGTGCAAAAAGAAGAGCATCAAATGGCAAGACTTGGAAAAATTAGTGTACAAAGGAGAAAGGCTCTTTTCTGGTCGGTGACAGTGCAGTCAGAAGTACACTTAATAGAAGAACAAGAATGACAAATCTTTTTAACCGGAGAGGACGAGGAATTCCCGAGAAATTATGGTCTCAGGGGCCTACTGACGTGGGCCTTGTAAAAGGGGCATCCCCTGTAGTAGTCAGACCAAAAACAGAGCATCGCCCTAGAATAAAACAATATCCACTCGAGCCAGATGCTATGGCTGGGATACAACCAGTGATTGAAAATTTAATAAAAGCAGGGGTGTTAGTGGAATGTGCCGACTCCCCAGTAAACACGCCACAACATGCACTCTTGGTTAATATCGTGGACCTATAACAACTCTGTGACAGTGACTGTGCCACCAAATGCCACCATTGTGATGTCCATACCGATAACCTCTTTAAAAGGGTTCCAGTGAGGCAGTCTAGGGAGACAGCCAACACACATTACTGGGCAAGGGTGGGAGGAGTACTGGTGGTACGTGTTTGGACACGGAGCGTTCCAAGGGTGGGAGTATTTGGTTATAACGGAAGCAGGGGAGTACTGGACCCCAGGGGACAGCTCTGAGGCCCAGTATTTCAAAAAATCGGGTTAAATTGCAGCATCAAGGAAGCAATTTACAACTGACTATAACCGTTACAAACCAGACAATTCGACCTCCGGGATCAGATTTTTTTTAACAGCACGTGCTGGGGTTTCACGTTATGGGCCTGGTCCTCGGGCATGGACCCCTTTTTCCCGGTCGTAGTGTGTGTAAATGACAGTATGAAATCGACTGATCAGCCAAAATTAAGTAACTACTCTGTAACGACAAATATCACATCAGTAAGCATGTCAGTCGAAGACATTAATGGGTGGTTCAAAGTTACCACAGGAATTTCAAGGATAGATAACAACTGGTTGCTAATGGCTGAGCAGGCGGCACATGCTGTCATGAATGATTGTGTTGTGTGTAGTCTGAATGATATACAATGTCACCGAATGTTGACAGTCAATATAACATTTAAACCACTCTCCCGGAGTGACATCTGGTGGTGGTGTGGAGAAGACAAGTTGTATGATAGACTACCGTACAATACCACGGGATTGTGTGCATCTGTGTCTCTTATTTTACCTGTGTCTATAACCGCCACCACAATCCCTGAATTGCTAACATCTGTGAAGAGCTTGTTACCACATGCATGGAAAAGTAAAGGTCTACCTATGCCTGGAGTGACAATGATCCTACATACATCGACAGCATCGGTGTTCCAAGAGGCGTACCAGATGAATACAAATTAGCAGATCAAGTAGCAGCGGGTTTTGAATCTTTGATTTGTTATTGGTGTACAATTAATAAAAATGTTGACAGAATAAACTATATCCATTTCAATGTGCAGAAGTTAGGAAACAAAACAGAACAAGGTTTCTCCGCCATACACGAGCAACTCTCTGCTACCTCCCTCATGGCTTTCCAGAACCGGATTGCTGTTGATATGCTACTGGCTGAAAAGGGAGGGGTCTGTTCTATCTTTGGTGACCAATGTTGCACGTTCATACCGAACAACACGGCAGCAGACGGAAGTCTGACAAAGGCCCTGGAAGGCCTCAGGTCACTTAACAACAAGATGAAAGACCACTCAGGAGTTGACACATCAATGTGGGATGGTTTTGGAGATACGTTTGGAAAATATAAAAATATTAATATATGGCTATAGCCGTTTTTGCGGCAATTCTCACATTGTGTGGATGTTGTTGTATTCCGTGCATAAGAACATTGCTAATGAGACTAATTACAACAGCTCTTGCCCCAATGCAGGCAAAGATGGTACCTTTGTATGCTCTGTTGCCCTCGGACACCGATGCTGACGATGACTCTGGCAATTACCATAAAAATGACAATGGTGAAAATTGTAATGACACAAATGTTGATGATGATTGCCTGTCTCTGCATTTTCATGATTTTTACTCAGATCCTGGTCATTATGACGACAACCTCTAAGTGTAACAACTGTTGTTGTGTTCATGATTTCTCTGTTGAAAATCGTATTGCGAAGTGACAGTTGAATGAAGTATTAAATCACCGATAGGATAAAGAGGAGGGAATGATGGAGTTGTATTTATCCTACAGTTGACATTTAATATGTTATATGTGTTCTCAGCCATTTTTGAAGAGTTCTCAGCCCGTAAACTAAACTCCAGGGCCATGAGTTGTTTTTACAGACTGTGTTTTGTTCTCACATACCAACGGATGTACCCTGACCTATGACCTCTTCATGCCATAACTCAAGATTGTTTTTCACCAAAGAGCCTGGGAAAAAGGAGTTTCCCAGGACCAAGGTCACCTGTCATCATTGGATGGAAAGCAGACCTTCGAAAGAAGACTAATCAACTCTACGTAGCAAAGGCAAAAACTGAATATTAGAAGGGAGGTTTTTCGAGGAGATCCTCAGAGCCAGAGCCGAGCCGAGCCAGAGCGCAGCAAGCAGGGCAGAGCGAGCGAAAAGATGTCTAACAACGGAATGTCGGCGGCTCTCAATATGATGATTAATAAAGTAACTAATTATAAAGAACCGATTCTCTTTGTCCTATATTGCAGAGCGTTTTATTAAAAATGTTGGGGACATGAACCTAACAAAAATCCATATGACACATCTCTTAATTAGTCAGATATTAGAAAGAATCTCCTAGGTAACAAAAAGCTCACGGGCCCGAAAGGGTATGGATATTGAAGAACAACATGATTGTCTAATAATGTGTCCAATAGTAACAACAGACCTACATTATTTTTTTGAAATCAAGCAGGATAAATGTATCAAAATCTTTTTGACACTCGACCTTTTCTATGTCTCCTAAAGAAAAACACTTAATGGTAATATTGTTCTTTTTTTTAAATCAAGAGAAACCACTGCACAAATGAATATCTTCCTACATTTGAATCAATTAGACTAATGTAAATCACGCAATTTAAATTCAGTTCTATTTTTCAACGATAGACGTGCTGCGCTGGTCAGAACAAACACACACTTTTGTCTGTGAGTCTGTGATATAGTGAAGTATGCCCTTTAAGTATTTTAATTGCTAAGAACAAACAGGACACAGAAAAACTGAAAGCGTATTTTTCTTCTTTTCAGAAGGACACTCAAGCAACCAGAAAATCGCACGCTCAAAGTGAAGCTGTAGTTATTCCTGAACATGGACAAGCAAGGTCATACTTCTTTTTCTTTCGCAACTTGTTGGCTTTCGAATACCGTACAGAAAATAGAGTTTTTCACAATGATTAAATACTTCACAAAAATAGGGATCAATTCAATGAACCTGCTCAATTGGAATCTAGTACACCCCCCTCCTCTTCCATCATTTAAGAGTAAATTCAAAAAGCTGAGATTTTATTTATGAGTTTGAAAATAATTGTGTGCTGTATACATTACCTCCTTCACCTTTTCACATGTAAACAGTAACAATTGTTTTGCTGGGAGAATGATTGACAGGTGAATAAAAGTATTGGCTTTTTTGCTTGTTAGTGTGCTTAAGGTATTTTCATTCTGTTACAGTGCCAGTGTTCTCGTTTGCCCGCGTCCCTGCGTCCTAGATGCATAATTTTTGCTGGGGACGCTTTGGGTCAAATCAACGTGCGTCCCCGGGACGCAACATTTTTGACACCAAATTG
Source organism: Urocampus carinirostris (assembly GCF_059441175.1). Lineage (NCBI taxonomy): Eukaryota > Metazoa > Chordata > Actinopteri > Syngnathiformes > Syngnathidae > Urocampus > Urocampus carinirostris. Next base: position 44,635,986 of record NC_142352.1, read on the forward strand.
TCAATATTACCTGAATATGTTTTTTTTTAACAAAGATTTACCGCACTCCAAACTTTTCATCAGGCAGATCCGCCATCCGCCATTGTTGTTTTGGTCTCGCGCCGATCTTGGCAGACGAGATCTCGTTGCTTCGAGATAACGTCATTGTTTTGGTGGTTGTCGAGTGAAAGAGAAGTATACCTCCGAAAAAACAGTTGGTATTAGGTGCAAATAAAAAAAAAAAGGTAATTTCTTCAGTGTCGGTAATAAGTCGAAACATAAAACAGAAAGTGGTAACAACGGCAATAATTCCGGCACGAAAAAATGGGGGAGAAATTCTTCAGAAAACCGCGAATGTGTGTTTTGAAGCAAACGATTCGACGAAGCGAACGATTCGACGAAAGAAAATAAACAAAAGAATACTAGCAAGAAAAGGACTTTTCTGCCAAAATGAAATAAATTATATTACTGGTTACGCTATGAGGAGGATGATAATGGATTGGACCTTGAGAAGGCATTACAACTGTGGCGGGACAGCAAACCACGAAGACTATATGAACTGAAAAACCTGAAGCGATAACTGCTTTGTATTACTAATTAACTGTGATGATTAAAACTGCATGGATATATAGATTAATATTTCAGCAATATTATTTTGTATAATGTACAACATTGTGAACTGAAAAATCTGAAGTGATAACTGCTTTGTATTACCAATAAACTGTGACGATTAAAACTGAATGAAAATATAGATTAATATAATTATTTCAGCAATAATATTTTGTATAATGTAGAATATTGTTGTGAACTGAAAAATCTTGAAGTGATAACTAATTTGTATTACCAATAAACTGTAATGATTAAAACTGAATGAATGTATAGATTTATATTATATATTTGTCGCTGATTTACAATATCAACCGCTGTAACAATAAATTTTGGGGACCCATAGATCTCTGTTGGGACCCATAGATTTTTGAGCATGCGGGTCCCTGGGACCCATCACTTTTCAGAGGTAAAATGAACACTGCAGTGCAAATTATTTTATTTTGTTTTACAATGAGCTTTAATATTAGGAAACAAGAAATATGCCACGCTTTTCCAGATTAAAATATATATTGAGGGCAATTGAGAAATGTTGTGATTAACCACAAATATTGTATTTGTGTCACAGTTTTACTTATATCAATGTGTATACGAGTACTTATTTCGATGCTGTCATGTGTAAAAAACGTATCTCCTAAATTTTTAGAAGGCTCAGAAAAAAACACTATTAAATTTGACATCTTTTTTAAAATGAAAGCAAGAATACATTTTACAATGCCAGAGTATTACTCTTTGATTAACATTTAGATAAAATTCAGATAATGAACAAACATAAACAAATTTCCGAGATAAGTGTTTTTTACTTGACAGAGAGGTTATATAAATTACCAATTACAAATGTATATACCTATAGTTTAATAGTTTGATGCATGCAGTTCCCATTTTCTCTAAAACCATTACCCCGTGTTTTCGTCTTCTTACTTTCCTCTCACCAGTGGATCCAAATTAGATAATTAGCCACCTCTACTATCAACTCATGACAAAAAGTTACCGGCCACCAGGTCAACTCTGAAAAGTTGCCTGCCCCATTTTTCACAACTTGAAATGCAATAAAACGACTAATCGCAAAAAATCCCGTTGTTGCAAAGTATTGAGGATTAATAATCAGAATATGTAACAGAACAACAATTTAGAATTAAGTTTATTATAAATCTACTTATAACATTCATTGCATGTATATAACATCGCTGTTTTCCATTTGCCATCAGTCTGTACCTGTATTTACTCATCTTCATTCATGCAATGTTTGCGTTGCGTCGTCCGCTATAAGTCACGTGAACTCCTCTTTCCACTATTCTTTTAATGTACGTTTTGTAGCGTCATAAATTTGTTAGCTTCTTTCGAATCTTTCTTCTGGGGCTGAGGATTCGGCTTGATTCTTAAACACTTAATCATTTTTCTTGTGTTCTCTGAGCGTCTACTTTGGAAAATGATATGCAAATACGTTGTAACGCTTGGGAAAGTCCGGAAGCTCAAAGTTATTCGATGCAAGCTTCTGATTGGACGCCGAGTATGCAAATTGCCTAACGAACCGAAAATCCGAAATTTCCAAACCAAACGAAGATTTCGAAATCCGAATAAAGCAAAAGTTTGATTTGGGAAAAAAAAAAAAAAAGATTTTTTTTTTTTCTTGAAAAAGTTGTCGGCCACCCGGGCAGGGACATTGTGTAAGTTGTACGCCTGACGTAAAAGATGCACGCCCGGGTCATCCGGGCAGACGTAATTTCGGACACTGCTACTATACCTCTGCTATAAATACCCTGGGTTCCCACCTCACATTGCGAAATTGTTTTAATTCCTGAAGACATTCACCCTTAAATATATGACAATATATGAAAGGGTAAATTAAGTACTACGAATAAAAAAATGTTTTGCCAACTTAATCCCCATTGTCTCTATTTGTGTCTACAACCGAAATACTATATTAGAAATACTACAAAATTGCAACAAAGGTAAATATCAAATTTAGTGCTTTAAAAACACAGCAATAATGTATTAATTTGCTTTCATTCTGTAAAGAAAGAACATACTAAAAAATATACAAGTCATACTATAATAGGAACATAGCACTACAATGGGAATACTACATACTACAAAAATACAACAGAAATTACATACATACTACAATGGAAACACTACAAAAATACAATCAAATTATTACAAGAATTGTACAAAAATACAATCAAAATATTACAGAAATACTTAAAAAAATACTTTTACAAAAATACTACATCAGTCACACTATTATACAGAAATATTACGACAGACATACTACGAAAACACCACGATTAAAATAGTACAAAAGAACTATTGAAATACTACAAAAAACTTGTATTGAAATACTTCTGCAGAAATACAACACAAATACAATACTAGAAAAGTCAGAAAAGCTGAATTTTTTCAAACACACTTAAAAAACTACAACTACTGTAATACTACAAAACAAAATATCAAAAGTAGTGCTTAAAACAAGGAACAGAATATATAATTTTGCCTAAATTGTTGAAACTAATCTATTTAAAAACAAATATAAAGAAATATAAAATGCGAATGTCTACATGTATATTTATTCATAGATGAAGAAACTGGATAGGTCTCCAGGATCGTCCCCTTGGCCAAATATTTCAAGCCCCTTTAAGCCTTGATGCTGCTTCCAGTTCTCAGCTTTTTTCTTTTCAACGATCTAAATGAGCTCGAACGATGCCCACTTTGAGGAGTGTTAGCAGTGCCAACCCAGTTTCCTTCTTTCATCCAGTCCCGTTCTTTCATTAAGCACTCACATGACTTATGGTCTTATCAAGTCGTAGGATCCGATGTCCATTTTACAAGATGTTAGCATCATTATTTGCCAATCTAAAAGACACATAGTGGCGTTGCTGATGCAAACATTCCATGGTTTGATCTCAGCGGAGCAAGCTGTGAGTTTGGACCCAAGTTGCTTTTAATTCACTCGTTTTCTCGTCCGCAGGAAGGATGCGTTTCCTGCCTGTAGCATTATTATGCATGTGGGGGCTCTGCACTGGGGACGGACATTTTGTTATGTCTTGTCGTTAGACATAGGCTCAATGTCGGATAATTGTTACTCTGTCTGTGTTAGCGTGCACCTTAAGTTTGTAAGTGATTACGTGCAATTCTGTGTGCATGCGTGTATGTTTGAAACGGTTAGCACTAAAAAACCCAATAAAATGAGGAAAAAATATTGTTAAATCAATGATTATTCTAGGCCAGGAGTCAGCAAACTATAGTCCGTGGGACACATCTGGGCCACCAGGCTTTTTAATGTGGCCTGCCAAACAAATGTGGTAAAACTATGATATTTATTTGATAAATATTTAATAAAAAGAAAGGGCTCCTTGGAGGGCTTTTAGAACAAGGTTTGACTTTCATATCTGATGGCTTATTTTCCTGTTCTCCAAGCAAGTTAGAAATCCTTTGATATATTCTCTCTTTAATCTGAGTGTCTACTAAAGTATAAACTTATCATGAGATCAGATGAAAAAATGTAGAGAAATCTCTGGATTTCTGCTTCAAAATTAGCAAAATGCCAACAAAGTAGGATTCAATTGGGATGGAATGTTTAGTGAGAAAAGTTTCCAAAGTTATTAGCAAGATATCATTAGTGAAAACTGTTTGTCAATCTAACAAGCAAATTAACATAATATAATAATAATTTCAAAATGACCAGAATCCGTTTTGCCGTTTGATCAATTCATATCCCCGCATTTTAATGTCACCACGACTGATAAAGTTTCTTGACTTTTCCTAAAATTTTAAATGACATTTGCAGAAAATCAATAATTAGTTACTTCTTTGAATTTAAAGTGCATCATCCACATTTAAAGGTGGCAACCATCTGGGGTTTTGCAGACACAAAATAAATTATTTCCGTCCTCCTTCTGTCTTTCCAGATGTCTGTTTGCCCTTCCATTTGCTTTATTTCCATCCCTGGGTGTGTTACCCTTAAAAAAATAAATGTAGCTGCTGATCCAGTGCGGAGGCTCAAAAAGGTCGGCAAGAACCTCACATTGTTTGTTGATCGTATTAGAATACTGATTACTGTTCAGCAGTTATTCCATGCAAAAAGGATCCATATCTGTATCGATCAATATTACCCTGTATTTACTCGAAATGATACAAAAAAGCCTAGTATCGCCCATCCCTATTTTTAAGCATGCTTTGCAATGTTAGTTGGAAGCTGTAACGATTTTGAAAACTGCAACAAAAAAATATCTGCACAGATTGGAGATGAATCACAAACGGATTGGCTGTGGTTGCCTAATTCTTAAACCGCTTAAACTAGAACATGATCGTCAATATGTCCGCTTCTCATGTGCGTTGATGTAACACAGCGTGGCAAGTCAAGCACAAACTGTCCCGGGACTGGTGCACTCGTATGTAGCGCTCGGTTTGGTTCCATCTAGTGATTAGCTATTGTTGCTGTTGCTCTGTGTTCTGTCTGAACAAGCCAGCAAGTGAAACCAAAAATTGCCGCCATTTGTTTGTGGACCAGAAATGTATTTACCAGAAACGTAACAGTCCACACACACACACCTCCAACAATCAAATTTCTATCTGTGTTGTTGACTTGACAAATTTCCCAAAGGCCTTTTAAAATTGGCATTATGGCAAATCTATATTAGCATATGGTAAGGCCAGTGGTGGGCCGTGAGGGACTAAAAGCCCTCCTAGCCTAAAAAAAAATATCAAAATAAGTAATGTTAATTATATTTTGTCCATCAATACTTATTTGATAATGACTGATTTTTGTGCTTTGCCTAGATAAAGCCACAATCTATAGTAAACATAGAGGACAGTAATTATAAATTGTTTGTTAGCTTCCTTTCGTTGCTTTTAGTCTGAGTGAGCTGCTTCCAGGCGTGTTTTCATATCCAAGCATTTACCAATCACATTTCAGATAACTTGTCGTTAGGCTCAAAAATCTACCCATAGGCCTGCAATATTTAATGTGCAGGCGTCCCCGCCGTATCACATCGCTGTATATCACTTTGGTCCAGCCGATCACATTTCAAATTGGTTCATATTTGGATTCTGGAAAGCCTACAGAGACGTTACCATAAAACATAGGAAAAGGTAATTAACTAACGATCCGCCCACTGCACAAGAGAACACAATATATTTTGCGTGTGCACTGCTTCTGTCAATCGGACATTTTCAGCTCTAAAAAGATGCCGGCAGTGATGGTAAATAACTTTTTGATAGACCTGAAATGCACTGATTATCTTTACGACAGAGTAATCGAAATTTTCTTGAGAAAAGACAGGAGGATGGCTTTAGTGTTCAAATAAACATATATTCGCTGAGTAAGGTGTGGCTGCATATTTTTGCAGTTTGATGCCATTATTATTGATGCTTTTTATGTATCACAGCTGTAGTTGCAATAAAGGTTCTCTAACCATAAAATACTTCTTGATGGTTGGATTGATTTAGATTAGTAATTACTTGAAAAAAGGGTAAATAAAGCAAACAATGAACACAATTAAAAAAATAAAAAGAAAAGGAAAAAAGAAAAAAAAGAAAAGGAAAACGAAAAAAGATGTGTTATTGGGGGTCCCCTTTATCAGTAAACATACCTGTCAACCTCCATGGCTCCATGCTCGTACAAACTGTCATATTTTCCCGTACAAAATACAAAATAATCATACACCATATTTATTTTTTCTGAATGGTGCATAATGGGAAATCCCCAGAAGCAGACGCATGCGCAAGTTAGCATCAAACCGCTCGCTTCGTTTGCTCCGAAAAAAAACAATACCGAGATAGAGGCTTCCGCAGCGAACTCCTTTGACTTGGTTGATTTGCCGTTTTGTGATAGTCAGTGTATACCGGATGGAACCCATCATTGACAAATTCGTGTTTTTCCGTACAGATTTCCTTGTACGTCGTACTCGTCTTAAAATGTATAAAAAACATACTTTGTACGGCAGAACCGTACAGGTTGACAGGTATGAGTAAAATGTGCTACCATCAATGATGTATAATTATGCAAAGAATAAGTAAATCCATAATTCTAATAAACCATAGTAGCATTTATTTTTTCACTCTACCACAAGATATTGCTATGTTGTGTAACTCATTTAAATGTTCAACTTGTTTACATCATGCAACTTTATTGTCAACTTCAAGCAACTCAGAATCTCTGAAAAACAGCCAACAAATGAAATGACTTCAGCTCAACCACAAATTAACACTGTAATACAAGAGTAAACTTCACATATGTTCTATAAAACACATTGAATGAAAAACACAGGAAACATAAAAATCAAAATATTTGCAGAAAAAAAAATAAAAATCAGTTTTAACATTTTATTGAACCTTTTTATTAAAAAAAAGGGGTTTCATTTGCATAAGGCCCAGTTAATTGAGCAGGTTTGTTCGCGAACGACACATCACTAATTCAAACTGGAGTAAAGGCAACTGCATGGTCCGCCTCTGAGTTAGGCATAGTTGGTAATTTCCACAATCTGATTTTCGTACGGAAGATTACGATAATGGTTAAATCAGGTCGTTTACAAGTCATTTAGCACCCGGGTCTCCACAACAAGTGGTGTGCGGTTCATTGGAAAGGGGGCTCCGTTCCAACACCCTGAATGTTTAACGTAAACTTAAAGCTAACCCAGGCTAATCGTACGTTCGCGTTATCGTAATCTTTGCTGCTTGTACTGACTTTCTTTGGAGGCATAATAAGGGGCTAAAACAACTGTACGCCGCTCAGCATCGCACCCTAGTGTACGCACTCACACATTACCGGCGTTCAAACTCTGATTTTTTTGACCGAACAGCAAAGCAAGAATTTCTCGAAATCTTTGGTCGGACACCGATTTGTTCAAACTGAGAGGCGCTCGAAAACCGAGGTTCCACTGTACGTATAAGTTCAGAGAGCTGACGTTCAATCATATCAGAATTTACTCCATTCTCTTTTCAGTTGGTTAGGACAAAAATATCTTGCCTCACTGGCAGAGGTTACTCAATTTGAATTTAAAAAAAAAGATTTTTACTTTTTTTACAGTTTGTAAGGCCATGGGCATGGAAACTTGGAGGTTGACATGTATGTATCAGCCCCTCTTGCTCCTTACCAATAACGCCAGATGTCGGCACAAAACCCATATCAAGTATCAGTACCACCCATGTAAAGACTAAAACCGAATAAACCCTGACTGAGGCCCAATGGACAAATCAGTAAATCAATTTTTAGCGTCCGTTGTTTGTCAACCCTCAACCGTCAGATCACTCTATCGTCAATGCAAATCTGTCAATATTTTGTTGGGACCAAAATTCAGGGTTTGTACACCCTTTTTATGGCCAAGCACTTTTTAAGGATTTTTAAAGCCAATTTTCCAATTTCTCCAGTACCACTCAAAGAAAAATCTAGTGTCAATCATGTACTTTGCAGAACCACAAATATATCTGCAATTTGGTTGGTTGGTTTATTGGTTGGTAGGTTGGATCCTCTAACCACTAGGTTACAGCCTAGTAACGGCCATCCCTCTCCAGGCCAACTTATGTTTCCACCCGGTCTCGGACCGGGGACCTTTCCCGTGTCAGACAAATATGCTAAACACTGCACCAACGGAAACACTTACAAATTTTAATTTTGTGTGTGCATATATCAAGAAGTATGATTTTTAATAAATCGGGTATGTATTTTTGGATCTGATAGGTCTGTACATATTTTTGAGACAAATCTCTCTTCATATAGGTTTTGGGTAAAAATGTCAGTAAAATGTAGCTTACATTTTCAGTTGAAGGAAGTTCTTCTTGTTATAAATTACATCTGGTAAAGCCTACCTTAATTTTTTGCATGACTCCTAAAAAATGTCCATAATTATTAAGTACCGTATATTCCGGACTATAGAGCGCACCTGATTAAAAGCCACACCCACCACATTTTAAAAGGAAGACCGATTTTGTACTTACACCAGCAGCACCTGTATATAAGCCGCATGCGCCCACATTGAAAAATGTACCACAAACACAAAATTAACCCAAACCCGACGTTAAGTCCCGCAATTGAAACTGAATGTTCTTCTTTTTGGTTTGAACAAATTTATTGACACTAAAAACAGAAAACAATCATGACAATCTCAACAGCAATTAAGCACATTCACAATATTATATTCCAATATTACGTTTTTAACAGCAAACACAAAGTGAGGTTTGAACAAACCTTCTCGAAAATCAAACATATTCACAATTTCATTATATAACATCTTTGTTAGTGTCAATAGATCCGTCCAGGCCAAAGTCGATTGTCCTCGGTCTGAACAAATCCACCGACACCAACAGCAGCAAAACACAGCTTCATTAAAGTACACAGTCCAAAAATCACAGCCGGCAAAATGAACAGAAAATGATACCGGTACTTAAGCTTTGATGCAGACCTGCAGAGTCCGAGTCCCGTTGAAAGTAATCCAAGGAAAAAAAGTCTATACTTCCAAAGGTAAGGGTGGTAAAATATATATATATCCACTATTGTCCGCCGCGTCCACAAACACGTCTCACCTTTACTCTACTTCCCATCAGCCCGCGTTTGTCCGCCCCTTCTTTCTTATTTGCCCGTGCAAAACATATCAGAATAAGTTTCTAAAATAAATACAAATAAATACATTACAAAAATATACAGTTGCAAATACATATTATACATGGTTACACATATTTACAAAGAAAGACAGTACACCGAAAGAGTTTTCAAAGCTTTAATAATAATAATATAACTTTTATCCCAAACGTTGCCTGTGACAGGGCAGTTAATGGTACCAACACGCTAGCAACACGCTCGCATCACAGTAAACGGGTCTGTTAAAAAAACATACCGTACTTGTAAAAATCACGGTAAACCGTCCTCATCTTCCTCCTTAGAACTGAAGCCATCAAAGTCTTTTTTTTCAGTGTCGGAAAGAAACTTTGTCATATAGACATCGTCCCACGCTCCCTTATTCCGAAACAAGCTAGCAACACGCTCGCAACACAGTAAACGGGTCTGGTAAAGTTTACGTGCAGTAGCTCTGTTTCCTTCTTTATCGGACTGCTCGATTGCTTTTAGCTTAAAAGCTGCGTCATGTGCCTTTCTTTTTGCATGATGAGGGTATGTTTACGCTAATTTAATTTGTGCACAAGCCAAGAAGCTGCAGTCTTCCTCGGCGCATATATTCCACCGGTCTAAATCTTACCCTTTGTACTCGAGCGCCGCTGGCGGCCGTTAGAAAGATTACATAAATTGGCCGCATCACTAAATAAGCCGCAGGGTTGAAAGTTTGGGGGAAAAGTAGCAGTTTATAGTCCGGAATTTACGGTACTTCTTGCACTAATACACATTTCATAGTGCCCTGTTTAGTTGGAGCATGCAACTTTCCTCTTGGGTGTGACCCATAGGGGGCGATGACGCTTTATAGGACAATGCCAAACTAATGTCGGCTGCCATTATTCATGAGGAAAGAATAAATGTAATGTCAAAGCGAAGCCACCAGAGAGCAGTGTCAGCAACATTTTTAAGCAGACTTGTTGGGAAACCTTGAAACAATTTCAAGCATTTACAAGCACTTCACCCAGAATGAAGACATTTTCATTCCTCGAAAACACAACATTAAAATGCATGCATCTAAGGATATCAAACACCCCTACAAACCTTGAAAGCTTTGAATCCAACATTATTCAATAAACTAGCATTCATCGATGTGTCCGTTGTTGTAGTTATCTACTGTTAAATCTACCATGCATTGCCAATGGTGTAAATCCATCCCTTTTTAAAGACCCTTTAGATGTCCAACAACGTGCCTGCAGCCAAATAAAGAAATCAACATCTCGGTGTGTCACCCTAGCGCAAAAGCAGTCAGTTCTCATTATTGTGACAGCGCAAAGAAGTTAGCGAACCTGCTGAGTCTGTAATTGTTTATTGAAGGTGAAAAACAGTGAAAAGTCATAAAATTAGTGCCATAAGATAACTTGGGGTTTTTTTGCTATTTTTTCTCCCGTGTGTGCGAAGAGATGATGTTATTTTATCGGAGTTTTTGAGGAAAACATTGCACAAATAGTTGCTTGTGTTAGTACTTTTGTCTTTTACGGTCTAGTTCTTTTCTTGTGTCATCCATGGATGGTTCTGTGCTGAAGGCTTGTAAATAAATGGTGACCTGATTGTAACCCTGTTAAATAGCCAGTTGAAAATAAATAAATAAAGTGATAATACGGCATTTAATAAAATGTTAATATTGATTCAGAAACACATTGTTGTGAATATCTGATCATGTAGCTGAAATATCAAATTAAATAAATTATCTTAGTTAGCAAAAAAATGATTTGTTATTTCCTGTTTCAACAAAGTTTTGTAAGTAAAGATATTAAAGACTTTTTAAACATCATAGCAAGATCTAATATCATGTCCTTTGTCTGTGCTTTTTTTACCGCCCAGGAAGATTTTTCAATCCCTTGGATGATTGGAAATGTCGTTGATTTACATGGTGAGCTATGCCAGACCAAGAATCCAGCCAGGGTCTGATTCATCATAGAGCTCTGCATCAAGGTTGCGGCACAAATGGGATTATTACTTGACTATGGACTCATGTTTGAGAAACCAACGATACCCATGGTGGAAAACATCATAATTGTATTTTCTTTGCTTATTTGTTGAACTTTCTTGTCTTTCTTTGCTCATATGATGAACTTCCTCGCCATCCATTTGAATGTTCAATTGAACAAATTCAGGTTGATTCCAAAACCCTATCAGTGAGCATTAATATAAATCCACTAAATCTAAGGAAGTTGGACAGTCATTAACAAATGCTTAGCCAATCAAGAATGCAGAACACAATGCACGATGAAAATCCACAAAGTAGCGATGATGAGTAAACCGCGATACAGCAAGGCATTACTGTATACAGGGTTTGTACACCTTTTCCATAGCCAAATTGAAAGCACTTTTTAAGGACTTTCAAACCCAAATATTTCAATTTCTCCAAAACTTTTAAAAGAAGAAAACATGTGTGAATCGTGTATTCGACTATTAATTTGGGCCGGGTTCAGTCATAAAATTTCGATTGTTAGCCGGAGAGGGCCAGGCCAGACTTCTCTTTCGCGGCTTTATTTTTTCTCTTTGTGGAGGATCTGCACAGCATGCACTTACTTTTACTCAAGTAATTATTTGGATGAGTAGTTTTTACTTCTACTTGAGTAATTATATTCGGAAATAACTGTACATTTACTTGAGTAACACACTTTAGCGCAGGAATGCTGCACTTCGGGTCCGCGCGTACTATTCCGCCAAAGTGCACACTTAATTTAAGGGACAGAGCCGGAAGTAAACCCGAAGCTGCACCTGGTCACGGCACGTATTTCAGCTGAAGAGGGCACTACGGTGCCGAAGTACGCCAAGCACCGAAATACAGCTTCCAGTTTACTTCGGGCCCGGTCCCTCAAATAAAGTTTATCAGTCGGGTTCGGGCTTTTATGCTCGCCGGGCTGGGCGGGCTGAATTTTTTTTAGGCCCGATCTTACCTTTAGCCGTATTTAAGTGACTTGGATGCTTGTTTACAACAATTATCAACATGAAGAATTTCAAGCCGGGTTTTGGCTTAAAATGTCAATCATAAAGCCGGGCTACTCTCTCTGTTTTTTCTTTTGTTTTTACTTCCCTTCCTGAAGAATCTCCACAGTATGCACTTACTTTTACTGAAGTAATCAATTTGATAAAGAACATGCTTACTAAATCATCAGTTCAACTCAAAAACATTAAATCCAAATAGAATTTCATCCCTGGTGTCAGAATAGATGCACCTACATTAATTACGTCAGACGTCATTTCCAATTCTTGCCAATAACTCACAAGCTTTCTTTCTGCTTTTTGGCTAAATATTTCACTATTTGCAGCCTGTAATTTGCAGAATATGATTTTCTTTCAGTTTGACTTTCACTTCTGTTCGCTGCACTTCGCCAAAACGCTCACATCGGCCCCAAATTGTTCATTTCGGCGCTGCACTTTGGGGTGGACACTTGAATTAAGTGACTCAGCCCCTAATAAATCCCAAACTAGATGCTTTAGCCGAAACACACAAACTTTGGTGCTTAAGTCCGCACAGCCGCGAAATAAAGCTTCAGGTTTACTTCAAACTCGATTTATCGAATCCAGTTAATCCGTCGGGTTGGGGAGGGTTCGGGTTTATATACCTGCCAGGGTCAGGTCGGGCTGGATTTCTAGGCACGGTCTTATCCCTAGGAAATATTGAAACACAATGAACTGCAAAATACAATGGAGGACATCCATCCATCCATTATCTGCACTGCTTAACCTCAGTAGGGTCACGGGACAATGGAGGACAATCAATCAAATTAACAAAATGTTCATAGACCTACCACTTGCGCGCAACTGCACTAATACACAATCAGTAAGCAGTCACGAAACTGCAGGCTCGCGGCAATTCAACAAAATGAGTGCTACATTGAAGTAGAAATATAAAACAGACGAGACTCTTTGTGATTAAGGGCTATACAAGTAGACATGACTTGAAAAGAAAAGTGTTTTACCTGCAACACCGTGTGACAAGCATGCATTTGTAGATGAGTTTGCTGTCTGTACAGAATTATTACGATAGGCGCTCATCTCTTCGTCTCATGTCAGTGATTGAAATTATGATAAACACAATTATATTGGCGCATAATCGCTATGTAAAAATACTTGTTAATAAAATCCTAATGCTGGAAAGTATTCCTTATTTTGACTAAATATACCAGTAATGTAATCAATGTGATTGTTTTCTTTCTGCAACTGTAACGGAATAAAATTACATTTTTTTAACCCTACTTACGTAACTCCGTTACATGTATTCCGTTCCCTAAGGGCCGTTTGCGGCTGAATCACGGCCAGAAATTTCTGCCTGTGAGGCGGACGCTATTGGTCGCTTTGAGATCGCCATACAGACGAGATACAGCAGTGCTTAATACGCGGTCGGAAATTCACGCGCGGTTGGCAGCGCGAAAAAGTTTTGCGCTGCTCAATACTTTAGAGCACGGGTACACAGCCTTACACGGGCGTATCGAGGCTGAATCACGGCCAGAAATTGGCTTCTTCGGTGCCATAGCTTGAAATCTTGATCTTCATGGGACTGTGTCTTGAGTGGTTATGATTTCTACAGCCCGGTGTTATGCCGAGAAATGCATCCCTGCCGAGATTTGCATCCCCTCGCTACTACAACCACTTTTACCTCGTTTTATCTCACTTTTATATCACTTTTAGGGAATGTAATGGCGAACATACAACCAAATCCACTTCGTCTTGCATTTGTTGGGAATGTAATACAACTTAAACCATTCCGTCTTTGTTTTTGTTGTGAACGTAATCGAACGGTAATGCACACCGTATATAAAATCCTCCCCCCCCCCGCGTGAACGCGCATTCTGCTGCACTTCCAACAAAAGCGATCGTATTCTATATAAAACGCTTATTAAAACAATTATAACAATTGGGAGATCCTAGTCTATATAACGCGTTTATTAAAACAATAAAGTGCGAACGTATTCTACAAAATGCGTTTGTTAACGCAGATGAAAAAGTCACCAACGTCAATGCACGCTTCCAACACAAGCGATCGCAGCAGAATGCGCGTTCACGCGAGGGGGGGGGGGGGCGGGGGGGTTGCGTAGGAGTCGGATTTGGGCACAACACCGGCTCGGGAGCTTTTATACCCGTAGTCCACACGAGAAAATGACGCGGAAATGACGCGATGAGGAAGCGGAACAGTCGCCGGCGTCTGTTTTGCGGCCATACCACGGATGAACAGCGGGTTGGCCAATTTTGCGCATTTTCCATCGCGGGCAACCACGGGCAAAAAAAAAACGCAAAATTTTACCCGCGATACAGACGCAAACGGCTGTGTGACCGGGCCCTTAGCCTGCGCATACTTTAAGGAGGCTGAGAGTGACATGCACAGAGCAGGACAGAGAAGCCATTGACGAGGTCCTGCGCCAAAAGCCGAAGGTAACGCTTTCTTGCCACAAAGCTGCAACCATGTCGGTCACCAAATTCCCACCAGTGCTACAAAAAGCATCGGCACTGCAGGCCTACTGACTCGCAGCATCCGCACACTCGTTGAGAATCTCCGCGGCAACAGAGAACAACTTTCTCTGCGTCGGGTGTGGGCAAACTACGACACACGGGGCTGCATGCAGCCCAACAGGCTTATTAATCTGGCACGCCAAAAGAAAATGCTCAAAGTACAAAACTCAATTCCAATGAAGTTGGGAAAGTGTGTTAATTGCAAATAAAAATTGATCCAAGTAAATTGCAAATTCTTTTCAACCCATATTTAAATGAATGCACAGCAAAGACAACATATTTATTGTCTTCACTCATAAACTTTATTGTTTTGGGAGAAAATCATCAACTCTGTAATTTGATGACAGCAACACGTGCCAAAATAGTTGGGACAGGTGTCAATAACTACTCAGAAAGTGGATGAATGGAAATCAACCAACTATTTGCAGGTGAACAGATGAATTAGCAACAGGTGAGAGTTGTTACTGGGTATAAAAAAGGGAGACCCGAACAAGCTAAGTCATTCACATGCAAGGATGGGGCGAGGTTCACCTCTTTGTGAACAACTGCGTGAGCAAATTGTTGAACAGTTTAAAAACAACATTCCTCAAAGTACAATTGCAAGGAATTTAGGGATATCATCATCTACAGTCCATAATATTGTGAAAAGGTTCAGGGAATCTGGAGAAATCACTGTGCGTAAACGGCATGGCCGTAAACCATTATTGAATGCCCGTGACCTCCGAGCCCTCAAGCGGTACTGCATTAAGAACCGACATCAATGTGTAAAGGACATCACCACATGGGCTCAGGAACACTTTGGAAAACCACTGTCAGTCAATACAGTTCGACGCTATATCCGTAAGTGTGGGTTAAAACTTTATGTTGCAAAGCGTAAGCCATTCATCAACAACATCCAGAAACGCCGCAGGGTTCTCTGGGCCCGAGCCCATCTAAAATGGACTGATACAAAGTGGAAAAGTGTTCTGTGGTCTGATGAGTCAGTTTTCCAAATTGTGTTTGGAAATTGTGGACGTCGTGTCCTCCGGTCCAAAGAAGAACAGAACCACCCAGACTGTTATGCACGCAAAGTGCAAAAGCCAGCATCTGTGATGGTATGGGGGTGCATGAGTGGCCAAGGAATGGGTAACCTGCACATCTGTGAAGGCACCATTAATGCAGAAAAGTACATTCAGGTTTTGGAACAAAGTATGTTGCCATCCAAACAGAATCTTTACCATGGGCGCCCTTGCTTCTTCCAGCAGGATAATGCCAAGCCACACACTGCACGTCTCACGACAGCGTGGCTTCGTAGTAAGAGGGTGCGGGTGCTTGACTGGCCTGCCTGCAGTCCTGACCTGTCTCCCATTGAAAATGTGTGGCGCATTATAAAGCGCAGAATAAGACAAAGGAGACCCCGGACTGTTGAACAGCTGAAGCTGTACATAAAGCAAGAATGGGAAAGGATTCCACTATCAACGATTCAACAACTAGTCTCCTCACTTCCTAAACGTTTATTGAGTGTTATTAAAAGGAAAGGTGATGTAACACAATGGTGAAGAAGCCCCTTTCCCAACTACTTTGGCACTTGTTGCAATTATAAAATTCTAAGTTTATCATTATTTGCTCATGGAAATAAAGTTTATGAGTTTGAACATGGATAATCTTGTCTTTGTGGTGTATTCATTTAAATATGGGTTAGAAAAGGTTTGCAAGTCATTCTATTCTAATTTTACTGACATTTTAAACTTTTTCCCAACTTCAATGGAATTGACTTTTGTACAATGACAACATGAACAATAGTAGATAAAGTACTACTATTTTTTTTTCAGTGCTGGATTTGTGACCGTTGTCCCTTTGTGTGTTCATCCATCCATTATATACACCGTGTATCCACAGTGGGGTCGCGGGGGGACTGGAGCCAAACCCAGCTATCCCCGGGCAGTGGGCAGGGGACACCCTCAACTGGTTACCAGCCAGACGCAAGGCACACTTTGTGTGTCTACTACAAAATACTTCAACAGAAATACCACAAAAATCCTATCTGAACTAAGTATAAAATGTATTGTTTGAAACAGGGACCTTTTACTGTTAAATATTTTGCTTTTATTTTTAAAAGAAAAAAAATTGAGAAATACTACAAAAATACTACTACAGTAATAGTATAATACAGAAATAGTTCAACAAATATACTACGAAAAAAAATAACCCTCCTCAGAAATACTAAACAAAATAAATCTACAGTATTCTCACACAAACACATCTACCATAATACAACAAAATAATTAACTGAATTAATACAAAAATACTCTGACACAATTACTACAAAACAAAATATTAAATTTATTGTTGAAAAAAGAACCTTACATATATTTTCAACTGCACTAATACACAATCAGAAAAAAATAACTTTAATACAAAAATACATCTACAGTAATCCCACACAAATACATCTACAAGTAATACAACAAAAATACTCCATAAATACTTCAAAATTACTTTTACAGAAATACTACCAAAAAAAAAAAAACATGGACCTAATATATTATTTTGCTTTAATTTTTAGCATTCTAAAACTAATTGGATATGATTCAAAAAGTTTGCCCAACCGTGAAGCAAAGTCAGATGTCCCTCCACTCTCACCACAGCTAAGGTGGACCTTTGGGGTAACCGCATGAAGACTTTCAACCTTCAATAATTCATTTTTGAACTACTTTGGTGCAATTAAGGAGAATCTGAATTTCAACTTAAAGGAGCAGTACTGAAGTTGAAACTTTGTAACTCTTTACCACCATTGCATGGCTTAAAGTCAATACGGGGACTAGCATGACATTACTCTCCAGCACTTCCCCTTCCCCCCATTCCCTGAAGACAATGTGTTCCTCTCCGAACAACTCGGATAAATGTAAACTAAAAACAAATAGACGCTGTGGAAAATAATGCATTGGGCAGGGATGTCAAACTATTTTTCGGTATTGGGCCGGATCCATTATTTCTGTTTTCAGGTGGGCTGGACTAGTAAAAAACTGTCAACTCCAAATGTTTAGCTTTCTTCTTCAATTAATTTCTCCTTACGTTCCTGCTCTTAGACTTTGCTCAGGAAATGCTGGTCATCTAAGGATTGAAAGATAATAATAGTCTGTAGTATGTAATGTTCTTTGAGACTTATTTATTAAGGGCAAACCAAATAAAAATGACTTGCCTCATTATGCTTTATCATTTAGGCTACATTAGTAACCTACCCTTTGTATTATAATCACAGATGACAAGGGATCTTTTCCAAACACATTTATTCACTGACAATGGGGAATAATCATTTTCGAGTTTGGCATTAATGTGTTATCTCGTTGAGTGAATGTAGTTTTACATCTGAACCAACTCACCACGCTATATAAACACAACACTGTCCTCTAGCACCAGAGAGACCATTTGGTATGCATTTGTTTAAAAAAATCCAAATTTTTAAATAAAATAACCTAAAGCCAGGGTCGGGAACGTATGTCTGTTTTCAAGAATCCATATGGCCCCTTAAATGTGACTTAAGAAAATATTTTCTTCACTGTTCTATTTATCAGACGTGTGCAAAGCTGGGACTCCACCGAAGAATGGTGGTTTAGTCCAGGATATATAAGGCACGTTTCAACTGCAGTTTAGCATCAAGGTGTCACATCTTCAGACCCCATATTGGTTTTATATCGCTAAAGAATCATTTATATAGTATCTCATTAAACGTCTATATACACTGTATAATAAGAAAACAAAAAACAACCGGAAAACATCCAAATATGCTAACAAGGCGAAGCTATAAAAAAAGCACATTCTGTGCCGTAGGTTATTCAGTTTCATTTGCAGTATTTTGTGACATTTTTACAAAGGAAGTTTTCTCACACCTCGTTTTGAAACTAAAATGAGCACTCCTAAGTAACTGTGGAAGGGAGACAAATTTTAAAAGGTATATTTATATTGATATAGGACGAAGGCTCTTGCATTATTATTAATATTACATGTATTTTATCAAATCATCGAACGTTGCACTGTGAAATAAAATGCGCTTAAGAATTAGGTTTTGAAAGAGTTTTGTTTAATTTTGTCTTGAAATATATGGTGTGTTTTCAAAAAAAAGTTGACAGACTCACTTCTTTTTTGACATACTTGGAAATGTATGGAAGCTGGGTCCGGCCCACGGGCAGTAGGTTTGACATGTCTGTTTTAACCCAATGTGGCCCGCGACTCAAAAACTTTGCCCATCCTTGCTCTACGTGAAGCATTGTCAGATGTCCCTTCACCCTCACCACAGCTGAGGTGGACTTTTGGGTAACCACACGAAGAATTTATCCTTGAATAATTCATTTTTGAACTACTTTGGGGCAATTAAGGCGAATGTGACTTCCAAGTTAAGCAATCACGCACTCCTATTTCTAAACACGTACAGGTTGTTCCTTTCGGAGGGCGACTCGCTATGCAGCACACGCACGCACACAAGTTAGGCATGACAGCCTTTCTCATTGATTTGCGCCACAGGATTATTTTGCGCACACTTAAAAACTCACCCCGAAAGCAGGAGAAATCTCCGACGAAGAGCATCGCCAGGAGGAGAAGTGAGAGGTCGCGTCTCAGCCGGGCTATGTTCCTTATTGCCGGCCTCGTCACCATTGTCGGCATCTCCAAATCCGTCATGATGCCATTAAATAAATCCAAACCGGCTTCGAGCCTTCTTCCCCCCATTTCGCCACTCTGCTTGGGTGAAGGGAGCGGAGGGGGGGGGTAAAAGATGACGGCCGCCCCCCTCCTCCTTTTTTTCACGCGTTATTGTATCTTCTCAAAGAAGCAAATGAAATATTAAAGAGGCGAGAAAAGCCACCCGGGGATCAATCGCGGCAATTCCAGGCGCGCGTGTCCATTGTGGAGGTGCCTTGTCAGGCTGGCGGAGGCAGCGCGTAGTTGGTGTGAAATGTCATAGCAGAAGAAGAGCTGGAGGAGGGATAGAGATGCTGGGTGAAGGTGAGGAGAGGAGAGTCGAGGAGAGATATGATGCTCGCCGGGTCCTCACGGCGCACTGAGCAGGAACCACTGAGAGGCGAGAGAGAGAGAGAGAGAGAGAGAGAGAGAGAGAGAGAGAGAGAGAGAGAGAGAGAGAGAGAGAGAGAGAGCGAGAGAGAGAGAGAGAGAGAGAGAGAGAGAGAGAGAGAGAGAGAGAGAGAGAGAGAGAGAGTGTAGGAGATCAGAAAAGAGGGTGGGAGGGAGGCAAGAGAGAGAGAACACTGTTTGGAGAGAGTTGAATAAAGGTGCACAGTCTCAAAAGTTATATGGTTTGTGTCCTGTAAACTTTACAGTGATAAATCTTTATACAAGATGGAGTAGTTCCCAGATTGTGCTCGTATCTCGAACAATTTTTTCCGATAAAAAATAACTGAAAACATCCGGCCTCCCATTACAATCCAAGTTAACCGTAAATATCTACAAAACACATCTCCCTGATCACTAAAATCACATCTAAATAGTGATTGAATATGACAATACATAAATCTATAACGCCAAAAAAGCTGGACGCATCAACCCACTGAACTTGCGCTGGAGCCACATGAGGCTCTTTGACGCTTCCTAATGGCTCCCTGGCACTTTCTCTAAAAATGTTGATAATCGGTTCCGTGTTATCTAATTTGAGGGAGCTGACATGCAAATCTAGACACCAGGACAGGGCTAACTACACTGATATAGTCATTCACGTTGGCTCTAATGATACTAAAATGAGGCAATCTGAGATTATAAAGAAAAATATTGCTAGGACCTGTAATCTCGCCAGCAAGATGAGTCGGCATTGAGTAATTGGCTGAGTCCCATTCTTCGCACTTTCACTCGCTATGTGCCCTAGTCACTCGGTTTGCGCGTTCACGTGAAAATGGGGTGTGTCCCGATACTCTCAAGACCGAGGCAGAAGTGCCCTCAAACCATGTCGTAACCACTTCAAGACCGAGGGGGCTCTCGACCTCACTTGGCAGCGAAGTGACTACCCAGAAGGCTTTGCGAATTCTCAATATCAACAAACATGCCCGAAAAGGAACCGCACAAATGTAAGTAGTTTTCCACAACCACGCATGTATTTGCAACAAAATGTATTGAGATATCTTAGTTAGACGTAAATGCAATAAAAAATCGTATTTTCGCGTTAAAACACGAACATTGCAAAATCGCTACTTTACGAAGTGCACTAATCTACCAAGGGAGCTGGCAAAAAAAATCTTCACGCTACAATCTGTAAAGTAGGATAACTGTGCAGAAAATCACGGTTCAGCCCATCCCTGTTTTTATCTTAAACGAGTCGTGCTTTTACATCTACATGGAGCATAGTCAGAATACCGTTCTGGACATAAGCCCTTGTTTACTGCACACAATTTCGGGTGTCGTGTTTTATTTACAATATGATTCTTTCATGTGAGATCAGAATGCATTAGTTTTCATCATGCATTATGAGTAATGTCTGCGAATTTCACGTGGAAATACAGTTGAAACAAATTACTATCACATAGTCCACTGCCTTCTCTGTAAACACATATTAAGTAAACAAATTAATTACCTTCTCAAAATGTTGTCCAAATGTGGAGACAATTCTAAAGCATGTGATGCTGGCCAATAGAAGGCTCTTACAGCCATAAGAATAACATGTCATTTTTTTGTATCTATTCACTATCAAATAATTATCCAGAACACATCCTATAATTTCCTGTCTCATATCAACTTGTTGAGCATCCTATACACAGTTGTTTTGTACAATACATCAGCATTAAGTAATTCTTGTTTTTTCCACCCAACCTAAAGGCCACTATAGAACGTCCCGTGGAAGAGCTGGTCACCATCACAGCTACCACGCCATCCACACCACCGGGCACGTCGTTGGCACCTTCTAATCCGGCGCCAAACCCCAAATCACCCAGAAAAAAAAGAAGCACGATACACTCCTTGACTTTTTGAAAGCGGAGTCTGCCGGAGCGAGGAAAAGGCTCGAATAAACTGTGGCCAAAACTGAGCGGTTCCCGTCCTTTTTGGGAAGCTCGTGGACAAATTTCCAGAACAGTGACATCTCTGCAATGTTTCCCTTTGTTTTATAAAAGGATTTTTTTTTTTTTTTATTAAGAACTCAATGAAGTTCCAGTTTGTTTCCAGCTTTATGGAAGTATTGGTATATTTTTGTTAAAATTTGTGACACATTATTTATTTACTATTATGTATTTTGGCCCAATGTGAGTTTGTTTTTCTGAAAGTAAACTATTATTTAAGCTGGAGTGATTTGTAGTTGTTTTCTGTCCAACAGTCACATAGTTCACACACAGTATCTCACATCATTATGAAATAAACCACCAAGGTGTTACTCAAAATGAAGATGTTTATTGAATAGTAATGCAGAAAAGCACATAATGCAAATGTGGGTCTGACTTCCAGAGCCTAAAATATGGCTTTTGGGCAATTTATTCCATATTAACTGTGGACAATTATTTGTACGGTGGACCAGGGAACCCTGAAGACCCGTGACACCACACGGTAGGACAGAGCGTGGACCAGCCAGTACACGTAGATCAGGACCTCCAGCCATGGCCCTGTTCCCTCTTTAGCAGCTCCTGCAGGGCCCACATAACCTTGCTCAACCTTAAGTCCTGAATGAGTTCTGACTCCACATCCAACCATAAGCACAGGATGGGAACATTCCTGTCCAACCTGTCCACGCTTATGGGACAGCCACTCTGGAACACAATAGATAACAAACAATTTAGACATAAATGTGGGCATAGAAAAGAAAAAGACCGCTTTAACTGTGATGTAAGCATCATGAAAAAATGTTGAAATTACCTTTTTATATTCAATGACAACTCTTTTGAATTAAATTCCTTATGAACTAAGGTTTTTGGGTCGTACAGGGAAGTTTGGTGACGATATTATGTCAGCTAAAGGGTCAGGTGGACTGTTCTTGTGTTTGTTTACGTTTCGTCATGTCACAGATTCAAGACCCCTACTATATGTCATAAAATGGCATTAAGATACTAATAAGTAGATTGCCATTTATGTCCACACAAACATAGGGTATTATGTGAACGTGCATTGTATGTTAACTCTTACTGTATTTGACCGAACGGGTCAATTTTTTTTAATGAGTGTACGTACCTTGTAAAGATGAATCAGCACTACATAGCGCCGAAGCTGTCTTCAGTATAGCACATTTCTCCTCCGTTGATTGGAGACACGGAAAAGATGATTAGCTTTCAGGCAATCGGTAATAACACAGCAGTAGCGGGCATTTTTAACGTTGCGCGAACTCTCCAACTGACACACTACAGGTTGAGACTCGAGTTGTTTACATGTGACGTAGACCAATACGTCACTGAGGTCTACAGCCAATTAATATTACCGCCATCTCCTGGACAGGGGTGGAACCTTGCAAGTCTTGTCCAAACCATCTCCGCTTTGCACTTCACTAGCGGAGGGCACTCCTCTTCGAGGGACCTCACTGGAGGGTCCTCAGGGCCAAGTGAGAGAAATGGGATTGGGCCATTGTCTCTGGCCCCTTGCCTGCGAGAGGCAATGATGAGAGGTTTAGCAGACTAGTCTCGCTAAACCGGTGGCTGGCAAGTTTCTGTAGTAAGCAGGGATTTAGTTATGTGGATAACTGGCCTGCTTTCTGGGGCTGACTTGACCTGCCTGCACCACACCCCCTCATCTGTACTCTTCTATAGCATCATCTTCTGTGCTTCTTACCTCTGATTCTCCCTTTTTAGGTGAGGAGGGAGAAGAAATAACATTATTTTCTACCACTAGTCATCCTGCTACTACACCTGTCAACAATATTCCTGTGGTATGGAATTCGGGCCGCATCTGCCGTGATGCCAGGCACAGGACCCGGGACTGGCAGTATAATCCTGTGGAGGTTACCACTAAGGTTTCCATTAAGGTTCAAAACTCGGGAACGGGTTCAGCTCACTCCACAGTGCTGAAGTTTGGTCTTCTGAATATTAAATCACTAGCCTCCAAAGCTTTACTTGTCAATGACCTCATTAATGAACAAAATATTAACCTTATTGGCTTTTGTGAGACCTGGTTAAAACCAAATGAGTTTGTAGTGTTAAATGAGAATTGTCCCCCTAACTTTGTGAGTACGCACTTGGCACGACCATGCAAAAAAGGTGGAGGTGTTGTTCTTATATCGGAAGGTAAGTTGAAATTTACTCCTGTTACCCCTACTGTTTTTAAAACGTTTGAAGCACTTGTTATGAGGTCCTTAATGTCAACACCAATTTATGTAGTTGTTGTGTATTGCCCACCTGGACCATACTCAATTTTTTGGGATGAATTTTCGGAACTGTTAACAGACTTAGTAACTTATGCGGACAATGTTGTAATTATCGGTGATTTTAATGTTCACATAAACTCCCCATCAAATTCACTTGCAATTGCTTTTAAGTCCCTGATTGATACATTTGGTTTCAATCAAATAGTTGATGTGCCCACTCATAAAGATGGGAACACTCTAGATCTTGTTCTGACCCGTGGCGTAGTAGCCTCAAATGTTACAGTGTTACCGTATCCTAATGCCATCTCTGATCACTATTTTGTGTGAAGTGCTGTTTAATGTTTAATGTGATAAGGAAAATGTAGGCTTTAGCAGTCGCAATATCCGCCCTACAACGGCTTTAGCTTTAAAAGAACTATTACCTACGGTAACTGCAGCCCTCCCTTCGTACACTGAGTCTGTTGACTCACTTACAAACAACTTTAATATTGCTTTGGTTAATGTTTTTGATTCTGTGGCGCCCCTAAGGCATACATTTCGACCTAAGAAGCTTACACCTTGGTTTACTGAAGAAACCAGGTCACTCAAACAAGGTTGCAGAAAACTTGAACGAAAATGGTGCACTACAAAGCTATAAAGTAGCTCTTGCCTCAGCTAAAGCATCGTTTTTCTCTAAGATTATTGTTAAACATAAAAATAATCCGAAATTTTTGTTTGACACAATGGCGAAACTTACCAGACAACAACTTGACCCAAATAGTTCTACTTATTCTGCTAATGACATTATGGATTTTTTTAATAAATAGGTTCAACTAATCAGTAATGAAATTTTAAAAGAACGCTTTGTAACCTCCTCCTATTTCAAAAATGTGGAGGTGTTAAGTAAGGACCGTGTCGGCAGTTTCAATGATTTGTCCATTGATAGTCTCAAACAGATGGTCAGTAGGGCCAAACAAACTAATTGCCTGCTTGATCTGTTTCCAGCTTCACTGGTGAAGGATCTGTTTGGGATCTTAGGACAATCAGTTGTAAATATTATTAATATATCGCTATTCCCGGATATTGTTCCTGTAGCCTTCAAGTCTGCCGTTATTAAACCCACGCTTAAGCGACATAACCTTGACCCAGAAAGCCTAGGTAATTATTGGCCAGTGTCAAATCTGCCAATTTTTGCTAAATTACTTGAAAAGGTCGCTGCACAGCAGTTAAATGAGTTCATGTCAGAAAATAACCTCTTTGAAACTGTCCAGTCAGCATTTAGGGCAAATCCCTCTACTGAGACAACCCTGGCTAAAGTAACCAATGATCATCAATGTTACTGCTGCTGGATCTCAGTGCTGCTTTTGATACTGTCGACCACAACATATTAATTTTTCGTCTGGAATGCATTGGTATCTCAGGAACTGTACTCTCTTGGTTTAGGTCCTACCTGTCAGACAGGATGCAATGTGTTAACTATGGCAATCTGACCTCTAAACAATCTAATGTCCCCTGTGGTGTTACACAGGCTCTGTACTTGGCCCCCTTCTTTTTAGTATTTATATGAACCCACTTGGTGACATTATCCGCAAGTATAATATTAGTTTCCATTGCTATGCAGATGACACTCAACTGTATGTGCCACATACAACTGGACAGTTAAGGTGTAGAAATCTGGAGGCTTGCCTTACTGAGATTCAAAGATGGATGTCACTTAATTTTTTGCGCCTTAAGCCAGAAAAAACTTAAATGTTGATTATTGGTCCAGCTCATTGTCGTGAGTTGTTTTCAAACAAACCCTGAACCTAGACAAATGTAACATCACCCACAGTGAATCGGTCAAAAATCTAGGTGTTATATTTGATCCTAATCTGTCGTTTTAGTCACACGTGAAAAATATTACTAGAATAGCTTTCTACCACCTCTGTAATATTGCGAAGATTCGTTCGATGCTGTCCCAATCAGATGCAGAGATTTTAATTCATGCGTTTATTACTTCTCGGCTTTATTACTGTAATGTATTGCTTTCTGGTCTCCCGATGTCTAGCATCAAAAGTTTGCAGCTGGTTCAGAATGCAGCAGCTAGACTTTTGACTAAGACCAAAAAGTTTGAGCATATTACTCCTGTATTGGCCAACTTGCACTGGCTCCCAGTCCACTTAAGATGTGACTTTAAGGTTCTCTAATCAACATATAAATGTTTGCATGGACTTGCACCCTCTTATCTCTTTGATTTGATTTCCCCCTATGTTCCTGCATGGAGTCTGCGCTCGGAAAATGCCGGTCTACTTGTGACTCCGAGAGCCAAGAAGTCTGCAGGCTTGAGAGCGTTCTCCCTCCGGGCCCCGGAGCTATGGTATGCCCTGCCTCCGGAGATAAGATCTGCAACCTCAATGGAAGTTTTTAAATCAAGACTTAAGACACACTTCTATTCCAAAGCTTATGATTGATGCCCACCTCATATTCTGTATTGTCTTGTCTTTTTCCGACTGCCTGCCTGGTGGTGATACGAAGGAGAAGGACGATTTGAGATGTGTCGGCGGACCAGCGTTTTAACTGAAGCATGTGAACGCCTGCATGGACCAGCTGGAAGAGATGGGAAGCTGCGTCGTGGCCCTCATAGACTTTCTGGACTAGTTTACAGGCTGGGGGCGTCGCTGCTGTCATGCACTTTCCGGACAAATTTTCAACATGCTACCTAGTGTTCACTATGTTTGTGTACTGTAATGCTAAATGTAATTCACCCTGGTCATCCTGGAAGGGGGATACCACTTGTGAGGTCCTTTTTCAAGGTTGCTCTTTTTCCTATCGCTGAGATTTTGAGTTGTTCCTTGCCCACATGTTGGTTTAAGATCAGGTAATTGTGTCATTTTAATCCTGTGCAGTCCTTTGAGACATTTTTGTGATTAAGAGCTATATAAATAAATTTGACTTGACTTGACTGACTATGTGGTTTCTGTAGAAGGGAACAGGTCCGTAGTGACGGAGTTTGCGGTATTCACCTACAGGTGATTTGGAGTTCATGAACGAACCGGCTCAATTGTCTGATTTGTTCTCGAACGACATTTTTATTTAAAGGGATTTTGTGTTGTTAACTTTAAATTTGTGAGTCCAAAATAATTGACACTAATTTTTGTTGTATGTTTTTTCAGAGATTTTGAGTTGCTTGAAGTTAAAAAAGTTTCTTAGAATAAAAAAAGTTCAAAGTTCATACCTGTCCACCTCAACGGCTCCATGCCTTTACAAACTATCATATTTTCCCTTATAAAATACAAAATAATCTTACACCATATTTTTTTTGAAACGTGTTTATTTATGTAGTTTAACATGTTATATTGTACATGTGTTTCATTATATCAGATATATTGTTAATTCACATTTTTTTGTGAGATTTTGTGAGTTGCTCGACATGATTGAGGTTTATTAGAAAAAAAGTTCAAAAATTAAGTAGCTTGGACGTTCACTGTAGAAGGAAAAAATACATGCAAATATAATTAAGTAGAATAATACATTTTCTTATTCAAATTATTAAATCATTTTATGCATTAAATTACTGTTGGTAATATACTGATTCAAGGGATAACCACAAACCTGTCTTTTTTCATTTTCTAATTTTATACTTCCTTTTTTTCTTAACTTCTTTATACAACATAATAATTTTGTAATATAATGCATCAAAGCAAGTGAGCCATTTGAGAGCCAGCTCTCTTTAATGAGTTGAGCCGAAAAAGCCGGTTCTCTAGAAAGAGACGGACTTCCTTTCACTACATCAAACTGCTCGCTTTGTTCGCAACGAAAAAAACGATACCGAGATAGAAGCTACCCCCGCGAACTCGTTTGACTTGATTGATCTGCCGTTTCGTGATAGTCAGTGTATACCGGAGGGTACCCATAATTGACAAATTTGCGTTTTTCCGTACAGATTCTTTCGTATGTCGTACATGTATTAAAATGCTTAATAAACGTACTTTGTACGGCAAAAATGTACAGATTGACAGGTATGAAAGTTTAAATGAGTCACACAACACAGCGACATGTTGTTGTTGAGCGAAAAAAATAAATGCTACTATAATTTAGTAGAATAATGGATTTTTTTCTCATTTATTAATTCATTTTGTGCATAATCTTACCTATGATTAGTATACAAATCAGGGGGACCTACAAACGCATTATTTTCTTTTTCTTGCAGCTTTTTTCTTCTTTTTTCACATTTGTTTTTTAAATGTTTCTTCTTTGGTTTATTGTTTTATCCTTTCCCCCCTCTTTTTCAATGCATCACTAGTCTGAACCAATCCATCCGTCAACGACTATTTTATGGCTATATAACCTTTATTACAACTACAGCTGCTATACATAAAAACATCAACAAAAATCTTCTTAAACTACAAAAATATTTAGGAAAATAGACACACTTCACTCACCAAATATAGTTTATATTTGAATACTAAATCCATCCTCTTGTCTTTTCCCAAGAAAGTTTAGTTTACTCTATTGTCCAGATTATCAGTGCAGTTCGGTACCATCAAAAAGTTTTTTTCTATTGTCACGAAAAGTAATGCTGATAATCAAACTTGTCTTGTATTTCTGGCATACGTTTTTATTCTTTTAGGGCTGAAAAAGTCCGTTATACAGAAGCACCCGGCACGCTGAATATACTTTTTTTGCTTGTGCGATGGGTGAATTGTTTTGGTGGATTATCGCCTGTTGTGTTTGTGAAAGCAATAAAGTTCCTTTAGGCCTTCCATAATCAAATTTGAACCAATTTGAAATTTGGTTGGCCTAACCCACAGCGTTATCGTGTTGCAGGACGGCCTGCACATAAAAGATTGCAGGCCTATTGACAGATGTCTGAGTCTAGCAACAAGTAAACCTAAAACGTAATTATTTGAATGCTTGGATATGAAAGTACACGTCTGAAAGCAGCGCATTCAGGTGAGAAACAATGAAAGGAAGCTGGTAAACAATTTAGAATTGCCGTACTATAAATTGTCGCTTAATTTAGTCGAAGCAAAGAAAAACACTACCAGTCAAAAATTACCAATGATTGATGGGCAAAATATAAATAACATCACATGATTCAGATATTTTCAAGTACAGCAGAGAAGGGCTTTTAGGCCCTCAACCCCCACCACTATCTTTGCAATTTTCCAATAAATTTAGATACGAGTTTTATTCCTTGTGAGGCTTATATAAGGCTTTTAATTTTTGCAGCGTCAGACATATTATTTCATTATTTATTGTCCAATATGACTCTTTCAACATGTTGGTTTACCTACTGGAAAGTAAAAACAGTTTTCCAGTGTTCACATGGTGGCAACACAGTATGTGAAGTAAAGTGGATCAATACAGTTGTGCAAACAAGCAGGAACCTATTTTTGAAATTATAATTTGAAAGTAAAAATTAAACGTTTAGAAAGTACAGTGTTTTTATTTGTTGAACAAATACGTGAGCCTATACAAAGTCGGCTGTGTTTGCCATTTCCATTCATTGCGGTGTGAAAAGATGAGTGGGTTCTCAAACACAGTCAAATAAATGATGTGAATTGTATCTCAAGGAAGGAGGCAAGTTAGAGACAAAAGCAACATCAAGAAACATCACTACCTAAGGGCTGCAGACCGTTGACTGGCAACTGACTGCATGTCTCCCTTCCCCTTGAACTCAATCTCACCCACGGCAGTAATTTAGCTAGGATGCGTTTCAATCCGTCATCAACCCAATGACTCCAAACAGTGAGGAACATTAATAGATAAGCATGTTGGACACAATAATGAGGTGAAAATGTATTTGTGTGCATTGTTGTTATTGTTTAAATATTTTTTATAGTTGACTAATATTTTGGCTAAACTTATTTGGGTAGAACAATATGTAATTGACGTTTAGATTTAGATTTAATTTATTGGTCCCCTTAGGGAAATTAATTTCCACCGACTGTACTGAGGGGAGACCAACAGAAAATACATGAAGAGATGAGCAGGATGAGAAACATCTATGACAGTGGGACAATGAGGGCGGACTGATTGGATGGGTCGGAGGAGCCTGTTGTTTAGAAGGATAATGGCAGAGGGGATCAAGCTCTTGTTGTCCTGTGCCTGCGCCCTGAAGGTTGTAGGATGAAGTATAGGTATAAGAGGTGAGTGATATCCTGGACTATTGTGTTTGCCAGTCAGATGATGGACCTATCATTTAAGTCTTAGAAGTTGGGTTTGAGTAGGCTTGTGATTTTAGCTACGGTGTAAGTGATACGAATTAGTTTGGTCCGTTTCAAGACAGAGCATAATGAAAGAACCTGTGACTATGCTCATAAAAGACTACAAGTCAAAATATTTAGAGCACATAAGTCAGAGTCAAGGCCCATGGGCCGGATGTGGCCCAAGAGAAGATTTTCAATGGCCACTGAGATTATATCTATTCATTATTGTATCATCCATCCATCAATTATTTGCACCGCTTACCCTCAGTAGGGTCGCGAGGGTGCTGGAGCCCATCCCAGCCATCCTCAAGCAGTGAACAGGAGACACCCTGAACTGGTTGCCAGCCAGTCGCAGGGCACACAGGGACAGACAATTCGCTCGCTCATTCACACCTAGGGACAATTTGGACCGGCCAATCAACCTGGCATACATGTTTTTGGAATATGGGAGGAGACCGGAGTGCCCGGAAACCCACACAAACACTGGGAGAACTAGCAAGCTCTACACAGGAGGTTCGATCTCATGAGCTCAGAACTGTGCCGCACACGCGCTAACCACTGCGCCGCCGTGCTGCCCACATTATTGTATCATGTACCAGGTATCATTTATTAGGCTTAAAACACACTTCTATTCTATAGCATATTAATAACATATATTTTATGTTGACAATATCTGTGTATTATTTGTTATTGCAACATCCATTGCAGCCTGGTCATCCTGGAAGGGGGATTACCTCATGTGCGGTCCCTTCTCAAAGTTTCTTTATTTTCCTCATGTTGAGGTTTTTGAGTTTTTCCTTGCCCTCATGTAGGTTTTAGATCAGGGGATGGTGTCATAATAGTCTGTGGTTTGCAATAATATGTGGTCTGTGCAGCCCTTTGAAACTCTTTGTGATTGAGGGCTATATAAATAAACATGACCTGACTGTACCAGGAATCTTTTCTTTGTTGTTGTTGTTTTTTTCTGTACAGTTCTTCTTCTTGAAAAGTCTTGTTTTTAAGTTGTATGAATTTATCATGTGAATAAATAAATCACACTTTATATTACAATACCAGCACAGAAAATCCCCAGAACAATTAAGTGAAATTACAAACGCCACCCCAACAGAACACATGACTTTTTTCAGCACATTAATGTGCTTTGGTGCAGTGGTTGAGAATCATTAATGTCCACTAATGTGGCCCAGAACGCTTTTTTGTTGAATTGGAAAATGCAACCTATATTGTAGAGAGTAAGGCCAAAATAAAGAAAAATGGTTAAGCTTCTGAGTGCAAGCAAACGTTTTTAAAAATGCGAAATAAACTAGTTTCACTCCATTCTCAACTGTTGAGAATGACCATTGCATTTGACCATTAATATCAATTATTTGTAAATGGATTGTGAATTTATGTAACAGAGACACTTATGCTGTTGTGAGGAGAAAAACAAAGCATTGAAAAATGAAATAATAGGATAACAGATTAACCAAATATAGGAGGAATAGCTGGAAGTGAAGTAGGAAGAAAGGGGATACGATGTATACAAAGATATGGAACAGGGGGAAAGAACGCGGAGAAAATATGAGGGAGTGGGAAGCGGGATAAAAGGGAAAAAGGCTTCCCATGGGAAGGAAGACGGATGGCAAGAAGCCATAAAGGGAGAAGGAAGTGAAGAGAAATATGCAATTTAAAGACAAAAGTGAAATTATGCAAAGGAGAAGTGCCACAACATTGGGGACACCTTAATTTTGGATCTTTCTGATTCAGAAGATTTCCTTTTTCATTAACAGAGAATTTTGCCCATTATTTTTACTTTTGCTTTTTCTTGATTTGGCTTTTTTGTCGTCAAGAAAATAAAAATTAAAAAAAGTCAATTTTAAAGAAAAAATAAAATTGCAGTAGTCTGGAAAAATTGAATTGAATCGATGTTAATGTCTCCTGTGTGGAGTTTGCATGTTCTCCCCGTGTTTGCATGCGTTTCCTCCGGGCACTCTGGTTTCCTCCCTCATTCCAAACACATGCATGTTCGGTTAATTGGCCGGTCCAAATTGTCCCTAGGTGTGAATGAGCGAGCGAATTGTCTGTCCCTGTGTTCCCTGCGACTGGCTGGCAACCATTTCAGGGTGTACCCTGCCCACTGCCTGAGGATGGCTGGGATGGGCTCCAGCACCCTCGCGACCCTACTAATGATAAGCGGTGCAAATAATGGATGGATGGGTGATGTTAACGTTGTGAAAGACTGTATGCAACGATATTAGACATGGCGTTCGAAGGTAAATCATATAATAAAGACTTTGAAGTGAAAAAGGATAAAAGACTCTAAAATTAATTACACTATATTGCTTAGAAAACTGACCTAAGTTATAATGATAATGCAATAGAAAGAGACTAGTGCATATTAACAATAGTGCAATGAAAAGACGTGCAATTATATTTAGCAGAAAAAAGAAAAAAACTGTTAAAAACAAGAAAAAAGTCCAATTGAAAACATGGGAAACTGCAGTAAAATTGGCAAAATGAAACATTTATAGTACCTTTATGAAACACATATTTGCTAAAATGTCTCATATAACGAATATCATTAAAACAATGAATGCTATGTATTACTCTGCTGAGCTTCTGCAGATGTAGAGTGAGGCAAGTAAGTCTCTTGCCTCAAGGTAGAGGGCAAGAGCGAGACCAATGAATGATATTTCGCACACAACTCATCCCAAAACAATAGAATACGTTATAGTATTAGCGAGCTAACAACTAATCAAGCCATCCAGTAAATCTATTCTCTTTGCATGGACTTTTTTCACAATGGAGGATTACCTATCTATTGATGCTCTTGCGGATAGACTAATTTTATAAGTTAAAGTAAAATAACCAGACGTTTTTTCCGTGCTACAGCTTATACATGGCTTTCTGTGAATGTCAATCAAATACTGAATGAAAGTTAATTTATTTGTAAATTTAACTCACCAGACCGGATCCAAGTAAATACATAATAGTATTCATCGATACTGATCCGATACAATACTTGAAAATGTCCTGATAATTGAATAATTGAACCGTTCCCGATGCATTGTTTTAAACGCAGCGCACCTATTTTAGGCACCAAAAATGTTTAATTATATTATCATATTACAATTAAAACTTTAAGAGTACAAAAAAATAAGTGGAAATATTTTTTATTTCAACAAATATTTCAGAACAAAAGCCTTGAGTGAACTAAAAAAAACACCATTGTAACAAATTACAAACATAACGATGTCTACATTTCAACTATATCTTTAATTGCAAAATATTTCTAAAAATAATGTCAGAAAGTGCGAATAGTGTAAACAATACAATTTAAAAGCTTTAGAAGTATAAGAAATGTATAATTCTACTACCACGACTGTTTTCAAAACAAAAGTCAAGAGAGTTATTCCACAAAAAAACAGCAATGCTACGAACAAATTTTTTGGGCTCTATTGCCATGGTTACAACAGAATTATAGGTTTTTGTTCGGGAACAGTAAAATGTTTCATATTTTTGGTCACAGCTCGTTTCTCACTGTAGGGGTGAACTTTTATTGTCTTTATGTAAATTTGCCACACAAATGACACCTGTCATGGTCCTGTTCTGTTGTTACACTGCACTTCCCCTTTTCCTCTATCATAGTTTGCTTCTGATAAGGGTGCACACATTTGGCCCTCTCCTCTGCCTGGCAGGCAAGATGTAGTAGCAGGCCAGGTAGAGAAAGGTTTTGAAATGTGCCTTTCAGATACTCAAACAGGCATGGACTGAGAGACTGGCCAAGAGCACTGGGTGAGAGAGAGAAGGGCTGCGCTTACTACATATAGAAGCAGCGTTTTGAGGAAATTAGTGGAAGGTTGACGTATCAATCCCAGGACAATAGTATCTATCTGATGCAAGTACATACCTAGTATCGATAATATTGATATTTGGCTGCATCTTCCCACCCTTTGTGTCGACCAGACAATGGATGCAGTAGGAAAATTGCTGGGATTTCCTTAAAAGTTTCCTTATTTCATTATTTAATTTGATGCTACAAGACACTTTGCATCATCATCACCATCTGGTTCCGACAAAAGACAACCGCGAAGGATCCATGCAAAATGCATTCGCACCCGTACTGCAGCCGTGAGCCAGTTATTGATCCATGAATCCTGTCGGTATGTGCTGAGGATCACACTAACAAGATTATAATGCTGCAAACACGAAGTCGAGACTTAATAGGCCACTGAGCTGAGTGGCATCTTCGGCGGTGGCGCAAATGCAAATTGGTTGTCATCACAAAGTGGTTTCTTATAGTGTTTTTCAGAACGCCGTATCCAATATTCTCAATAATGTATTTTCTATATACCTTTTCATAGCCTACGTCAGGGCTGACATCACAGTCAAAGCTGGAGGCAAAACAATACTCCGTGCTAGTCAAAACACTGCTTTTGGTTCTGCTAATTGGGTGTTAAAAACTTGTCAAGTTGTGTGTTTGTATGGCAGAATCCATCCATCCATCCATCCATCCATCCAGGAGAACAAAATGTTGGTGATCGTAAATTAAAGTTTTACAGGATCCCTGCGAACACTCCCAATCAAAGAAAAAGAAGAGAGTTGTGGTTAAATAGATTAAGGCTCAAAGATTGGACCAAGGCAACCACTAAAAGAGTTCAGGTTTGCAGCCCACACTTCATATAAGGTAAGAAAAATTAAACATTTATGATTGTTGTTATCCAGTCGATATTATTTTTTATATCGGCAAATCATCTTGTTATTTTCTCAGCTTTGGCTAACTGTTACTGTGTAGCCTAAATACCATCAAGAGGTGTTTTTTCCTAAAAAAAAATATTTGAAAAAATTAAATGAATCTAAAAAATTACTTGGATTGTGTCCCCAATATTTGTTTGCAATGCGTGCTTGCCCGAACAGCCGCACGCAGTGCTTACGAAGCTATCATTGGCATTTAGGCAACACGCTGTTAGCTGAAGCTAAGACAATAACAAGATATTTTGCAGCTATAATAAGTAATATGGACTGGATCATAAATGTTTAAATTCTCTTACCTCATATGACGAGCATTCTTGAAGAGTGCCTCGGTCCAATCTTTTCGCATTAATGCCTTCAACAACAACTCATATATAATTGTTGATATATAGTCTTGCTCTAGCTTTTTGCTTCCAGACTAAGCCCTGCCCATTGGATACATCACTATGCTAACAAATGAATAAAAGGGTCAATTTGTGTAACCCCCATTTTTCAATACTGAGCGAGTACTTAGATTAGATCGATACTATTGTTTATGATAATGTTGTTAGAGGCCCGTATAATTCAAAATATATTATAACTTTCACATTTAATCCATTTGTGGTCACTGTTTATTTTCACTACTGACTATATCTTTAAAATATTGTGCAATGAAACGTACTCTATATTATTATAAAACAAACCTTTAAAATACCCCCATGTCATTTTTCTAAAAAAGGTGTTATGAACTATAAGGTGCATACAATTAAATCAAAAGATAAAAAAAACAATATCATAGGACATAAATATTGAAGAATCTTATTTCAAAACTAAAATGAATCGATTCATTCATAAATGGTTACTGTATCTGAAAACATCTCCTTGAAATTGTCCATTTGTATATATACAGTATTTACTGTATTTCCAGCTGTATAAAGGCGCAGTAAATTATAATGCCCACTTTTAGTCTCTGGTAAATTGAGGATTTTAGGTGTGCCTTGTAGTCCGGAAATTGTGGTATTTTAGTTGTCTTGTTGACATTGTTTCACAGTATTTGTATTTTTGTTGCAATGCTGCTTTTATGGTTTGACTATTTTTATTGTTCTGAAACAGTTTTAGAAGAAATGTTTAATTTGTTATCCTGTTTAAGTTTTATTCCTTATAATGTTGACACTGTTTGCACTGTGACTTCAATTTCAAAATATTTTGCGAAATGAAAGGTATTATGGTTGTCATGTTGACTTTGTTGTCTCTACATTTTTGTTACATTGCTGCTTTTATGCTTTGACTCTTGCTCTGAAACAGTTGTAATATAATTTTCTATGTTTCTTTTCTGCCCGCGACCCTACTGAGGTGCATCAATAGATGTTTCTTTACTACACTTTTAAAGTCTGCATTGTAGTTGTTTCGTAAAAATATAACATTTGGTGCCGTTTTTATCACAATTCTTTACGATCTCAAGGAACAGATATTCCTCAATGCTCATGAGATTTCTAAGCCAAAAGTCTCAGTATCTGTATTGCCCTTAATCACAGGGAGTCACAAAGGGCTGCACAGACAAAAGATTCTTGCAAACTACAGACTATTATCACACCATCCCCTGATCTAAAACCTACATGAGGGCAAGGAAAAAATTCAAAAACCTCAACATGGGGAAAATAAAGAAACCTTGAGAAGGGACTGGGACATGAGGTAATCCCCCTTCCAGGAAGACCAGGCTGCAACGGATATTGTCAACATGAAGTTTGGTTGTGTGTAAACTATAGAATATAATTGTGTTTTTAGCTTAGATTTAAACATTTCCAATGAGGTTGCAGATAGAATCTCAGGGGGAAGAGCATTCCACAGCACCGGGGCCCGAATGGAGAACGCTCTCAAACCTGTGGATCTCTTCTTGGCTCTTGGGATCACTAGTAGACCAGCATTTTCAGAGTGAAGGCTCCGGACCAGAACATAGGGAGAAATTAAATCTGAAAGACATGAGGGAGCAAGTCCATGCGTGATTTTGAATAATACCAACAGAACCTTACGATCACATCTTAAACTGACAGGAAGCATATGCAGGTTAGCTAAAATCGGGGTAATGTGATCAAACTTTCTTGTCTTAGTTAAAAGCCTCACTGCAGCATTTTGTACAAGCTACAGCCTCTTGATTTTGGACTTCGGGAGACCGGAGAGTAGTACATTACAGTAATCGAGACGGGAGGTGATAAATGCATGGATTATAATCTCCACATCGGACTGGGACAGCATCGGGCAAATTTTAGCAATATTGTGAAGAAGGAAAAGAGCTGTCCCTGTAATATTCTTATCGTGTGTTTTGAAGGACAGATTGGGGTCAAATGTGACACCTACATTTTTCAATGAGTCACTCTGGGTGATATTACATTTGTCAATATACAGAGCAGTTTAGGTATTGATTGATAATGCTTTGTATTAACTTGGATCGCTTCGATACTAAAAACCCCAGTATTACCCACCACTAACACCTGCTGCTGCAACATGGGAAACAGAATCACAACTAATCCTTATTTATAGCTGCAGGCTTTGCAAAAAAAAGAAAAAGAAAAGAAAGGCTCCGGACCTACGCTCTGCAAAAGCTTGTCTTTTTATTAAAATTGTCTCATCTGCCATCATGTTAATCCACTGTCATTTGTTACACATTCGTGTGAGCAGCTAAATACCTCAACATGTTTGTTACTGTGTGTGTGTGTGTGTGTGTGTGTGTGTGTGTGTGTGTGTGTGTGTGTGTGTGTGTGTGTGTGTGTGTGTGTGTGTGTGTGTGTGTGTGTGTGTGTGTGTGTGTGTGTGTGTGTGTGTGTGTGTGTGTGTGTGTGTGTGATTTCTTACTGTGATACACTGAGTCATGTGCCCATCAAACTATGCATCATACGGGATTAAATGTAGTTTTTTTACAAAAACATGTGTACAACTGGTGGGTGGGCGTCTTGGATTAATACAAAACGGGAAAAGAAGACGAGAGTTAAGAGGGATGATTCAGAATGGGCCGTCAGGTGAACAGAAACAACCACAGACTGTCAACAGATCATTTTTGAACTGAGAAACCCGATTTCTTTTTAATCGCTCAGTGTAGTAATGCTGCCATCCACTGGTGAGAAATAGCAAAGGACCACAGAGAAATCAGGGTTTGGAATTAAATGCATGGAATACGTCATAACGACAGCATTCATTATCAGATAATTAAAATAATCAAAAATTAACGTAAAGTTACATTGCTCAATATATACCGTCTTAAAACCATTTCATAAACTTAATTGTACTTTATTTATACAGCCTTTCCACAACGGTCCTCTCAGTGTACCAAAGCCCTTTACAGAAAGAGAATCAATGAGTAAAAAACAAAGAATAAAAACAATGACGGACAACTAAGACAATAAAACAAGATCAAACATGAAAACATATAATACAAGTTTCGTCATACTACCGTGTATTAAAAGCGATCCAGACGAATGTTTTTTTTTACCCTAGATTTAAAGACGCCCAGGTCTGAAATAAGACAAATCTAGTTTAATCAAGATTGACTTTTTGTTACTATTGAACATTTTTGGGGCACCCAGATAGATACCCAGTTAGGTCAATTATTGGAAGTAGGGTTAAATAGACTAAGTCAACCACAAATAAATATTTTATCTGAGAAAAAAATGCCACCATGAGCCAGCAATGGTTAGCTATTTTCAGATTGAGTCTGCGGACACCTTAGCTGTCCTTTGGGGTAACCCTGGAGCCCGTGAGCACTACGTTGGAGACCTTTGATATAGTGTGAACTGTGTCAGGGCCCCCCAACATTTTTTGAAATGACATACTCCTTAAGAACCATTTGGTTATCTCAGCCGGTACCACTTAAATCGTGGTATTAATTTACGACTTGTTACATGTAGAGGGAAAAAAATAACTCAATCAAAGATGAAGGTTTAAAAAAAAGTAAGGAAAAGTAAAGAAAAACAATAATAAAAACAATAACAAACTGAATTTGGACCACTGCTGAAATCAATTTAATATTTTTTGTTCGTTTGTTTGTTTCGCACAGAATAATCAGATTTGTTTGCTTAGAAATTGTTTTAGGTTGTTAAAAACATCCATTATCTGCACCACTTATCCTCAGCATGGTTGCGGGGGTGCTGAAGCCCAT
The DNA here is from genome assembly GCF_059441175.1 of Urocampus carinirostris. NCBI lineage: Eukaryota > Metazoa > Chordata > Actinopteri > Syngnathiformes > Syngnathidae > Urocampus > Urocampus carinirostris. Next base: position 44,674,916 of record NC_142352.1, read on the forward strand.
CCCAGCCGTCTCCGGGCAGTGGGCAGGGGACACAGAGACAGACAACTCAATCGCTCATTCACACCTAGGAACAATTTTGACCAGCCAATTAACCTGACATGCATGTTTTTAGGAATGTGGGCGGAAACCGGAGTGCCCGAAGGATACCCACGCAGGTACGGGGAGAAAATGCTAACTCCACACGGGGAGGCTGTGGTAGCTGGACTTGAACCCTGAACCTACGCACCGTGGGGCTGAGCGCTAACTATCCATCGGCCGTGCCGCCTTGTTAAGAACAAAGAACCAAATAAAAGTTGTTCAAAACAAGACTAAAATATCTTGTAATTATGTTTTGTCAACAAATATACCCCAGTTTTTCTTTATCTTCTGAAAGCCAATTATGTATTTATTTTGATTAACAAAGGGGATGATTTGGTCTACTTTTGATGTATATTGGGTTATTTTCGACCTACCAGTTTTTTAGGGTGCTACCCGGCGAATGTCATTCTTATGCACTGTCAACATGATTGTCACTATTGGCCAATCATATTGCTGTTCTTTGATATTTTCACACCCTTTAAAGCTGATCTGTTTTCTAAACTAGGAGATTTAATAAAAAGGAAGGGCTCGAGAGAGGACGCTTACAAGAGGTTTTTTATTGTTCCTTTCCTATTTTCCTTACAAGCTCAAATTTAACTCACGTCTTCTCTCATTTAACACACTTTTGTGGTCTGCCTGAATAAACTTAATTTAGTCATTCATCGTATCTACCAAACTAGAAACTTATCCCATTTTTTCCAAATACAGTGCAAACCTTTTCAGATGTTACTATTATGTATGCGTCTTTTGCAATTTTGTTCAAAAATCTCACATACCCTCTGGAATGTCCTCACGTGCCCCCTTTTGAAAACTACTACTACTACTATTTATCTCTTTTGGGTCATAACCAGGCTTAACCTTGAAGTATCAATAAAGTAGCCAACACTGGTATCGGATAAGCTCTTGCAGCTTGATAAGAGCCTAAATTTGGGACAATAAAGCCTTTAATTTCTTGCAATTTTGATGAAAATCATACATTACGATATTCCCTTGACCTCTAGGGTCGTAGGGGCCCCATTTCTTGTAGTGTGCCTTGGGCAAGTACAGCCTGGAGGCACACATGTCTTTAAGATGATATATTTTTGTGGGAAGGGCAGGTGGTTTATATATTAAAAATATTTATTATTAGTATTTACTTGAAATTCTAATACTGCTATTCATATCAATGTATACAAAAATTGTTTTGAATATCCATGTTAATTTTTATGTGGTAAATCTTAGGACAGTTAAAAACAATTAATGAATATTTCTTACACTAAATACAGTTGCGGGTGAGCTGGAGCTTTACAGCCGACTGGTCAGTCAAAAACCTTATAAAGCTAAAACACATCCAGTTGAGAAACTGCAGAAAAGGGAGGTTCAAGGTGTGTAAAACCGGATGGAGGTTTACCCGATTTTATTTTGTTTGGTTAACTCCCTATCGTGAATGTGGTATTCTGGCCTCTGTTCGGCTACCTCCCAGCAGAGAGAAGGACAACATTTTATAGCCAAGAAAGCCTGCATTGCACTGCAGAGGTATTTGTTTTCTCTTTGACCTCATTATGCAAAGACGGAAAGTACACAGCGCTAAACTGTATGACTTTTTAATGAGAAAAAAGATTGGTGGCATTAATATCGCTGTGTGAGAATCTTTTATTCCATGAGCTCTGCCCTTTTTCGTTTTTCTTCATTTATACTTCCATTTTTCAGCCAGCAATACTTTTGCCCATGAAAGACCTTCTTTTACCGAAATCATTAGCTAAACGAATAACCACACGACAATCATTTTTTTAAACATATTAAAAAATATTGATGCTTTGCAGAAAGGCAATCGGCACTTTTGTCATTATTAGTAAAATAATCATGTCGTGAAAACCACCAAACAGACTTCTGACAAATCACGTACGCATTCAATGCTGCTTATTATAATTACAGTGCCTAGCGAAGGCATACGCAGCTGTGGTAGGACAATATGTGCAAAAGACAACTATTAGTCATTTTCTGCATAAATCTGCCCTTAATGGAAGAGTGGGAAGAATAATGCCCTTTTCGGAAAGAAATACCCAAAAAAAAGGCTCAAGAAGACACATACATGGGAGACACAAACAACATGTGGAACAGATAAGACCAAAATTGAACTTTTGGGGCTGATTGCAAAGCGCTACGTATGGCATAGAGTAACACTGCCTGAGGTCAAGTCGAGTCAAGTCAAGTCAAGTCATATTTATTTGTATAGCCCTTAATCACAAAGAGTCTCAAAGGACTGCACAGACCACAGATTATTGCAAACCACAGACTATTATTACACCATCCCCTGTTCTAAAACCTACATGAGGGCAAGGAAGAACTCAAAAACCTCAACATGAGAAAAGCGAAAGAAACATTGAGAAGGGACCGCACATGAGGTAATCCCCCTTCTAGGATGACCGGGCTGCAATGGATGTTGCAAAAACAAATAATAAACAGATATTGGCAACATAAAATATAGGTTATTCATATTCTATTAAACAGAAGTACATCGAGAAGGGACCGCACATGAGGTAATCCCCCTTCTAGGATGACCAGGCTGCAATGAATGTTGCCATAACAAATAATAAACAGATATTGTCAACATTAAATAGAGGTTTTTCATATTGTGTGTTTTAAGCTTAGATTTAAACATTTCCACTGAGGTTGCAGATCGAATGTCAGGGTAGGATATCGGGATCATATTAATATTTCATTCCTGCAGTCCAAATTATTAAAAATGGATGATTTTCACTTCACAACTGCAATTTAAGGTCAACAAAAACATAGTGCCAGAAAACATCCAAAAATTATTCATTCGGAAAGAGGGAAATTCTAACTCAAGGGGCTGTAGTAAATTCAAAATCCCAAAGGTGTGAACTACCACGAAAAGTATGTGTGTGTCTGTGTGTGGAGTCAAACTTTGGAACAATTTACAAGACGAGATCAAACAATGTCCAACTATTCACGTGTTCAAATTCAAATACAAAAAAAAACATTGCAGGCGGAATACAGAGATGAAGAAAATGGGGTATGAGTGATACGCGAGATTGGAAATACTGCTTTTACAACTATGGTTAACTTTGTTGTTATTGTTGCTATTTTTATATCATAACTGTTATTTTTAATATTATTGCTATTGTTGTTATTGTTATTGGTGTCGCAGTGATGTTTGGTGACTAGTGGCATTATGACGTTGAGGAATGGGTACTATGATGATTAGTTGCAGTGTGTATTTTATGTAGCACTATTTAGTTACTCTATACAACACGCTACAGTGGGTATTAACACGTCACATTGGGTATTTGTATATTGTATTCCTTTTGCTTTATTATTGTATTGTTCTCAACAAAGGGATGCTGCTGGAAATACGAATTTCTCTGCGGGGATGAATAAAGTATCTATCTATCTATCTATCTATCTATCTATCTATCTATCTATCTATCTATCTATCTATCTATCTATCTATCTATCTATCTATCTATCTATCTATCTATCTATCTATCTATCTATCTATCGATCTATCTATCTATCTATCTATCTATCTATCTATCTATCTATCTATCTATCTATCTATCTATCTGTCTATCTATCTATCTATCTATCTATCTATCTATCTATCTATCTATCTATCTATCTATCTATCTATCTATCTATCTATCTTTTATGTGACTATTGTTCTTATTATAATTATTGATATCTGACCCATGTTGTTTGTGTGTCCTTGAGATTTTGTTGTATTTAGACACAAAAGAGGAGCTATCAATAGAATGTAATTAATAGGAAGGTGAAGGGGTAGGGAAAATAAGCGTCTGCTTCTCACTACCCCTTTTTGAACATGTTATGTTAACATAATTTTGTTATTGAGTCATTGTTTTTGTCCTGTTTTTATTGTATAATGTTCGAAGTAAAGTTTTCATTCATTCATTCATTCATTCATTCATTCAGGGGGAAGAGCTTGGGATCACTAGTTAACACTAAAACACCATCACTGCCGTAAAACATGGTGGTCGCAGCAAAGTTTTTTGTTTTTGTTTTTTTTGTTATTCTTTCTCTTATAAAATGCAGACAGATAATAAGAATGGAAAATATATTTGTAGTATTTTTGGGTTGTTTTTTTCTCTCTCTGGTAAATAACAAAGCAAATGTCAGTTTGAGAATATTGTTTTCAGCTTTAAACAAGAGTTCACATACCTGAGAGCAAAAATTGTAAATTATTGTTTTCATAGAATTATGTAAAAAAAAAAAAAAAACAGATAAGACTCATAAGTGTCGACTCGATGTGTTGCGTAGGTCAAGAGTGAAATTAAATTTGCACATCAGTAAAAGTTGGGTCATTTTGTCTTGTTTCGAAAAAACTATATGGGCCGAGACCACATTCGTAGATTTTGGATTATTTTGATATAGTGTTAGAATTATCTTTTATTTTTGTAAATTATTTTTTTTTTGTTTTGCTTAGAAAAACTATGAGGACTAAAATCACACTATTGGATCATTTGCTATACAAATGATCTTCTATTATTAAGGCATACACTTTAATTTCTCTTTTTTTTTGCATTTAATGGAGAAAATCCATGAAACAGCCGGGCTATACAGCACGCCTCAGTGGCTGAAACAGAAAAAAATGCACTCTGCTGGTCCCTACTCTCATTAATAGTCGACCAGAGATAATGGATTCTGGCCACAACCTTGCATTTCTTTTAATGCGGGCCAGAACGACACCTCACCAAAAAAGTGATTATCCCCCTTTCCGTTTGTAGGAATGTGGGATTAAGGATAATGAATTGCGGCCACATTAGTGTATTTCATGTTAGACTGAAATAGTGGCAAATATAAAAGCCACGCGGCCCAACAAAAGTGTGCTCTGCCGGTTCCCACTCAAAGCAATTTGCAATCGGGGATGAAAGATCACGGCTCCACAAGAGCAGTTCTCTTTTGGGTGGAAAAAATGGCAAAAAAAGAGCCACAAGTCCCACCTAAATTGCGTTCTGCTGACGTTGATTGTTTTTCCCCCGCCAAAAAAGGGTGCCAAGTGAGCAAACCATCGATTAAAACTCATAATATTACCAATAAGTTGATTTATTTAATTCTTTGTCTACATTTGATAGTTTGTTAGTTAGGAAGGTAGGTTATAAGCCTGTAGATAGAGAGCAATGCTATGTAAATGCTTTGATGTAAATATGAAATGTATGTAAATAAGTGCTAATGAATACAAATATAAATCAATACATCCATATGGACATAAAATATAAAAGTTATGCATTCATTTAAAGATGAATTCAGCGCAAGTATAAAGACATATAAAGCACAGAATATGATTGGCCTTTAACACTACTTTTCCCAAAATTGCATCACTCCAAAATAAAGAAGTGGGCAGCGTCCACAGGTTTGCATCAGCAGACAACAAAAATGCCTTCAGCAAACAATACATAGTTTATTGGACCAAATAACATAAGTCGCAGCAAAAACACCACACATAAGCAGCATGAGTGTCGTATTGCATTGTTGGCACTTGCAAATGTGATTTCTTCTTGTGGTTTTTCTTGGCATCCATCTCTTTGGTGCATTATCACCACATCTTTGTCACCGTTCCACTTCTCAAATCATGTGAAAAAGTCTAGTAATACTCCTGAAAAAATGTAGAAGAATCCGTTGAGGCCCAATGTCCAAGTCCAGAAATATTTTCAATGATTACTCCATTACTCCTTCTTCCACCAGGCATTTCTTTATTTCGTCCCTCTGAATGTTGTACTTCATGCAATCCATTGTTAAATGCTCCATTCCCTTTGACAGTCTTCACACAGATAGATAGATAGATAGATAGATAGATAGATACTTTATTCATCCCCGTAGGGAAATTCACACTTCAAGCGACATGTATTCCCATCACTTTAAATGTTTTGTTTAAGGCAAATTTCAACATATTACCTATTGTTTTCTTTTATTGATGTTCACTGTTTTGTGTACTGTTACCCAATGCTAAATGTATTGCACCCTGGTCATCCTGGAAGGGGGATTACCACTTGTGAGGCCCCTTCTAAAGGTTTCTTTTTTCCTCATGCTGAGGTTTTGAGTTTTTCCTTGCCCGCATGTATGTTTAAGATCAGGCGATGGTGTTTGTAATCCTGTGCAGTCATTTGAGACATCTTGTGATTAAGAGCTATACAAATAAAGGTGACTTGACTTGGCAGCATGTCCAATCCTTAAACGTGACAACACAGTCTCAATTCTTCTGCATTCAACATCAACCCTTGCCGTCCGAACATTGCATGTGTCACCCTCTGATCTCTCAATCCCAAATGCTCTGCCATTTCTTGACTCACTTGCTCATTCATACCTAGGGACAATTAAGACCGGCCAATTACACTGACAGGCATGTTTTTTTGGTGTGGGAGGAAACTGGAGTGCCCAGAGGAAACCCATGCAAGCATGCGTAGAACATGCAAACTCCACACAGGAAGGTTCGACCTCATGACCTCAGAACTGTGCCGCCCAAGCGCTAACCACTGCGTTGCTGAGCTGCCCGACCTGTCTTGCCTTCTTCAGTAACTTTGTGACCGTGTTAAGAACTTGATTTAGGATGTCCTGCCAACTTGGGGAAAGAAATTACATAATGCTTTCAAGGAGTGATGCTGAATCTGAGCATATCAATGTATTTTTAAGTGCCCCCATCTCCACCCACTTAAGTGCCACCAAGACTGCCACCAAGACTGCCACCAACTCTTAATTATGAACCTGGGGCGGTGGTGTGCAACTAAAATCTTAGCAATAAACATCTCCAAGATGATGGAACTTATCCTGGACTTCCGGAGAAACAGCGTTACCCCTTGCCCCCTGTACATCAAAGGCGAATGTGTGGAGCGAGTTCAGTCGTTCAAATTCCTGGGGGTCCATATCTCTGTGGACTTACCCTGAACGACCAACACCACAGCCTTGTTCAAGAAGGCCGGGTAGCGCCTACACTTCCTGAAAATGCTCAAAAAGGAACATATAGTCTGCCTCTATCTGTGGTATTCTGTTCCCTAACCCTCCTTCTCTCGCTTCTCTTGTTAATCTAGCTGCCTCCGCATATGAGATTTTCCTCATTAGTCTAATTTTGTGTATTTCATTTTCTTTTTTCATGACCTCACAACCCCTATAGGCCACAATGTGAGCCCCATCACAGTTACAACACTTTGGTTACACTCTAATTCCACACCTGCCATACTCATGATCCTTTTCGTCCCCTTTCCTTGGATTTCAACAGCACTGCCCCACAAGCCATTCATACTTTTTTTCCATTTCCCCTTCTAAATCTATGTCTTTGGAACTTTGCTCATCCAAGCTGAAGCAATCCACAAAACCCACCTCTTCCCTGGTCTTCCTTGTTTTGAATGTCCAGATGACGTTGCTGCCATATAATTATAGCAAAAGCCAAAAGCGACATCCCGCCGTAACACTTCCCGCTAGACGATCCAACCAAAACAATCCCTACCATGGAATCCTTTACCTAAGATGACTCCAGAAATAAACAAAGTATTTTGCCAAATACATTCTCCAGAGGGCTACCACGTGCTGAGACGAATTCCCACTTGACAGACCCCCAAACCCGGCGGCCAATGCCGCAAGGGATTCTGGTTCGTGTAGTCCGTGAATGTGAATGTGTTGCCATACTTTTGCGGTTTTATGCCTGCCCTAGATGTGCTGTCAGCGCTTGCCATCAATCACTAGTCACCTCGGTGAGTTAACCCTCCCATCTTATCAGCTGTTGTGCTTTACAACATTGGTTTCTGACCCCAACACCCCACCTCCAACCGTGCTTATGTGCTTTTATCTTACATTTATTAGAGCTGTTAGGGATTTGCGACATATTGGGAATCATATAAGGGGTGAGGAGGGATCGGGGTTGGAGAGTGATATCATGCTCGTCGTTGCGGTTTTCTGTTAGTGTAGCATGAAAATGGTGAAATTAAGGACTGTGTCAAATACAGTCCAAACACCTACCCAAACCCCAACAAATATGAAAAAAAGAATTGAATTGTTTTTATTGTCATTGACATGTATATTGTAAAACATTGTATGAAACAAGTTTAGGTAAAAAAGTACATCTATAAAATGCTTGTACCTGCACACGCCACACAAGCAGCTTTTGATATTTTCTAAATGTTTAATTGTATATTTTTTAACCCAAAGTAGCATATATTTTCTGTACTGTACTTATTTTTATAATGTAATTTTTTCGCGATGTCTGATTTACTCATAATAGCAACCAATTAAAATAAAAATTACTCCATTTTTATCTTATCTACAGTAAATGTGTTTTTAGGGCATGCTACCCATGAGAAAACAAAAACGTCCTCTTTGTTTATCTACAATCCCTTCGAGTCGGACAACATTCGATCACACGGGGGCTAGCGTGCAAGACTTAATTGACTAAATTGGAGTTGGCACAGGTCAAGAAAACCGGTACATTTTAATGAGCAGTGGTTTCAAGGTGAAACTGTATTTATGTAACCTGACTTAAGGGAGAGGTGAGTAGATTTTTAAGAAATAATACTCGGATAAGAGCGGGATCTTGAACTACTGGATATAACCAAAAACGTCCTTTGACAGAAGCACGAAGCCTGTCTGGAGGTGAATTATGCTCTCTATGGAGTAAATGTAACCATATTTTAGCGTACGTGTGTGTGTAAGATCTAATAGAGAACACACTTGCTCTCCTTAGAGATCATAAAGTCATACAGGATGAAAATGAAAAAAGAGAGAGGATATAAAAGCATCAAAAGGACATAGACGGGAGGGGTCGGAACACAAAAAGACAGAATTTGTGTCAAAGATGATCAGGGCTGTAGGGGGAAAGCAAGAGCAGAACCATCATCTTGAAACCAGGATATGAGCCAGAGAAATTATCTTTATATTTCAAGTTTTTATAGCCTGCAGTTATTGTTATTTGTTTGCTACGTTTGTGCTTGTCGCCCCTTGATCTAGCGGAACAGGCCTGACATGTTACGACACAACTTGTTTTAATATGAGAGAGAGAAAAATCTTTGACTACGATATTTGGTATAGTTTAGTGTTTCCCAACATTTTTTGAGCGAAATTACGATTTTTTTTTTCATGAAAAAAATCTTAAGGCACACAGTCTGTCAATAATATCAAAAAACAATTTATGGCACCTGTTTCATGATCATTTATAAGCTCAGTATATCATGTTTCCTAAATAGACAGTATGAAGTTTTTAATGATCACCTTGGTTCAGGAGGTAACACAGGTGTTTTACAATAATTTTGCTGTAATTTAGGTATTTACTACGTTTTAACCTGTTTTTCAAGTTTAACAATAGTCTCTTTCAAATATCAAACATAATACTTAAAACTAGCATCGATTATCTGCTAGTGGAACCACAAATGCTGTACCAGGTTCGGACTTTTTAGTTTAGTTTTTTTTTTTTTTTGTTTTTCCGAAAATAAGAAAAAAAAACTGTAATTGAATCATCAAAACCGTTTGAGGGGCAGCATTTCCTGTCATGGTCTCCTTGGCGACCGGTCTGCCCCGCCCCCTGGGCACCAGCTGAAGCAGTTCAACTAATCGCGTGTCTGCTATTTAAGGCTGGAGTGTGGGCTTTGCGGGTGCTGGCTCATTATATACACATTGTCCGTTCTGTTATGCCTTGTCCTGTTTTGTTGAGTTGGAAGAAGCCTGTGTTTGCACGTTTTGTTAAAACCTGTTTGTTCTGTCTTGTCCCTGAGTTATGGACAACTTTTATTTTGGTAAATAAAAGTTTTGGATCGTCACGCAATTGAGTTCTCCCTTCCTGCCTCCTGCCTCCGTTCTGGTCCGGTCACCCCTTCCATTCCGTGACAGAATGAGCCAGCCAACATTTGAACTCAGCGAACGATCCCTGCGCGATTTGGGGAGAGCTGGAGGACGCCGTTTGGCAAGCACCCATTGAGGTATCCTTCCCTCCCCGTTCGAACCACGGCCCCGCCCGTCGTGGCCTATGCTGTGCCTTGAATGGGGTCCCGGGAGGATTTGACGCCTGCCATTCCGACTCCCCGTCCTGCCAGTCCGACTCCCCGTCCTGCCAGTCCAACTCCGCCGCCTGCCAGTCCGACTCCGACTCCGCCGCCTGCCAGTCCGACTCCGCCGCCTGCCAGTCCGACTCCGCGGCCTGCCACTCCGACTCCGCGGCCTGCCACTCCGACTCCGCGGCCTGCCACTCCGACCCCGACTCCGCGGCCTGCCACTCCGACCCCGACTCTGCTGCCTGCCAGTCCGACCCCGACTCTGCTGCCTGCCAGTCCGACCCCGACTCTGCTGCCTGCCAGTCCGACTCCGACTCTGCTGCCTGCCAGTCCAACTCCGCTGCCTGCCAGTCCGACTCCGCCTGTCCTGTTTTCGCCTGTCCTGTTCGACTCTCCGGCCTGCCTGCCTGTTCGACTCTCCGGCCTGCCTGCCTGTTCGACTCTCCGGCCTGCCTGTAGTCTGCCTGTACTGATTTTGTCCAGTCTTGCCTGTTCTGATTCCGCCTGTCCTGTCTTGCCTGTTCTGATTCCGCCTGTCCTGTCTTGCCTGTTCATATTCCGCCTGTCCTGTCTTGCCTGTTCTGATTCCGCCTGTCCTGTCTTGCCTGTTCTGATTCCGCCTGTCCTGTCTTGCCTGTTCTGATTCCACCTGTCCTGTCTTGCCTGTTCTGATTCCGCCTGTCCTGTCTGAATCGCCGCTCCTGAATCTGCCTGTCCTGAGTCCGACTCTTCTGAATCTGCCTGTCCTGAGTCCGACTCTTCTGAATCTGCCTGTCCTGAGTCCGACTCTTCTGATTCTGCCTGTCCTGAGTCCGACTCCCCTGATTCTGCCTGTCCGACTCCCTTATTTACCTGTCCTGTTCTCGCCGGTTCTGCCTGTCTGTTTTCGCCTGTCCAGTTTGCCCGCCGGACCCCCCCTGCCGAGCGCCGATTCCGATCTGCCCGACGCAGATGGCGCCTGCCTCTCCCCGTTCCTGCGTGTTCGGAGGAGGGAGCGGGGTTGCCCCAATCGTGAGCGTCGAACCATTCCGGGGCGCGAGGTAGTAATTTTTTCTTTTTGGGACCTCGGGAGCTGTCCCTTAAAGGGGGGGCTCTGTCATGGTCGCCTTGGCGACCGGTCTGGCCCGCCCCCTGGGCACCAGCTGAAGCAGTTCGACTAATCGCGTGTCTGCTATTTAAGGCTGGATTGTGGGCTTTGCGGGTGCTGGCTCATTATATACACATTGTCCGTTCTGTTATGCTTTGTCCTGTTTTGTTGAGTTGGAAGAAGCCTGTGTTTGCATGTTTTGTTAAAACCTGTTTGTTCTGTCTTGTCCCTAAGTTATGGACAACTTTTATTTTGGTAAATAAAAGTTTTGGATCGTCACGCAATTGAGTTCTCCCTTCCTGCCTCCTGCCTCCGTTCTGGTCCGGTCACGCCTTCCATTCCGTGACATTTCCTTTTTTGGCAAGGTCATTGGCACATGAGAGCGGAAACCCCCAATGACCAAGACTGAGTCCAAACTGCTTAGTCAGCAAAACCAAAACATGCCAAGTCAAATTTTTGGCACTTCTCACATTTGGGGTAACCTACCTGACCACGTGGAAAATATGTTGTTGATATTTAATATTCTCGCCTGGAAGAGTGGAATGTCATTCTGGGAAAAAAATGCTGAGTCCACTTTTTGGGGTAATTTTTCACATCTAGGGTAACCTACCTGATTGCCTGTGAAAGATGGTGTTCATATCTAAATTACCCCCCCGCCCCTTTATCTACACAAACAGATTTAGACATACCTAGATCCCAAGTGAAAACATGATCATCCGGGCTTTGCTAGCGGTTGATAATCAGCAAGCAGTTTGTGCAAGATTTGTATTTATTTTGATTTATTTGATTATTTTCGAGTGGAATCTTAAGCATCTCCATCTGACAAAAAATGGTTTTAATATATTTCCCTGTACCTCATGTGCAGATAAAATAGAAATTTGCTGCCACCTACTGATACGGATAAAAGTTAGTTACTTGGTGATCAATGTAAGAAAGCAAAGATACTTAACAATGACATGCTTTTTTGTAAAGATAAAATTGGGAAATTGCCTGCGACACATTGGACAAGGCCTCACGGCACACTACTGTACCCTGGCACCCTGGTTGAAAAGCACTGGTACAATATAGTTTATCAAACGTTCGCCTGTCTGTTTCAAAGATTGAAAGATGAAAGTAAAGACTGAGAACAAGAGTGTAAGAAAGTAATTCCATAAAATGCCCATTTGAATTCAAAACGAAAGACAATAAAAAATGGCTTCTTTGTCCAGACCTCCAAATACCTGGGTGTGCAGCTGGACAACAAACTGGACTGGACTGCCAACACAGAAGCTCTATGTAGGAAAGGGCAAAGCCGACTTTACTTCCTCAGAAGGCTGGCCTCCTTCAACATCTGCAAAAAGCTCCTGAAAATATTCTATGAGACAGTAGTGGCAAGCGCCCTCTTCTATGCGGCAGCGTGTTGGGGAGGCAGCGTCAAGAAGAAGGATGCCTCTCGTCTCAATAAACTGGCTAGGAAAGCGAGCTCTGTTGTGGGCAAAGAGCTGGACAGCCTAACAACAGTAGCTGAGAGACGAGCACTGAAAAAGCTGAGGTCAATCATGGACAATCCATCGCATCCACTACACAGCATTATCTCCAGACAGAAGAGCAGTTTCAGCGACAGACTGCTGTCACTGTCTTGTACTACGGACAGACTGAAGAGATCTTTTCTTCCTCATGCCATGAGGCTCTTTAACTCCACCCGGCAGAGTAAAGGCCCACATTAAACCACACCACCTACATTGGATATTACCGAATCTTACTGCAATATGTATTCAGTGTAGCACTATTTAGTTACTCTATATAACACGCTACAGTGGGCATTTGCACGTCACACTGGGTATTTGTATATTGTATTCTTTTGGCTTTATTATTGTACTGTTCTCAGCTCAGGGATGCTGCTGGAAATGTGAATTTCCCTTCGGGGATGAATAAAGTATCTATCTATCTATCTATCTATCTATCTATCTATCTATCTATCTATCTATCTATCTATCTATCTATCTATCTATCTATCTATCTATCTATCTATCTTCATTCAAACTGTCAACTTCCTTTACTTACGGTGGCAATGAAATAAGTCCTTGACTTATCAACCTCTGAGGCGCCTGCTGATTTTAAATACTACATAAAGTCCCTAATTAGCCAAAGAGCTGAATTACTATCAGGTTCCGAGTTGCTTCTCCCTGTTGAATAATTCCTGCCCTGAGGGCTTGGTTTGCATTTGCCTTTAATGCAGTCAAGGTTCAATGTTTGATACCATTTTTTAAATATGAAATCAGTATGGGTAGTCAACACTTAAGTAGTCACTGATAATAAAAGTGTTGGTGCAACTAATTTTGATACCTCAACAAAATCAAACAACTTGTTCCTATTGTAGATGTTGCAGGTATTTTATTTTTTCCTCATTAATTAAAAAGAAAAACACTGAAAATTAGCAAAACTGTCTCATGTAGCGGATGGCAGAATCCTATGCTCATTTCACATAATTTTTTCTTGTTTTAGTAAAAAAAAAAAAAAGGTAAAAGAGTATCTGCCCTACCAAATTGTAAATACAGAAATTTTGCAAGGTATTTATTATTATTTATTACTTGATAAATAAGCAGAAAATAAAATGCATTTTTTGAAATATATTTTTCACCCAGGACAATTTCATTTCTTTTTTATGTTGATTTTACAACATACAGCAAAGAAGTGGGATCAAATTAAATATGTTTAAGTCCTCCCTTAAAAAGTGACCTTTAAAGAAACCCTGTGCAACAATTGACCACTAAAAGTTGCTTCATTGTGAATTGCGACCGAAAACGAGTGCTAAAAACCACAAAGAAGGATCCAAACTACGGAGACTCGAAGTGACCACAATAAACTATTTTATAATTGTTTTTTGTCCAGCCTGTTACAGGGTCGTTGTTTTTTGGGTAGCCTTAGCAGTAAGATGGTGGACAATCATGTCAGCTCCCTTTAGGTGAGGCATGTGTTATGTAAAATAAATACAAATTTCTAAACTGATGATTGTATTTTAAAAAGAAATGCACTTTTATTGGGTAGGTCATGTATTTTTTAATTTTTTTTTTTAATCAAGTCCTTTAATGTATGATTTTTTTTAACCACTGGGAGGTGCTAAATAATAAATACTGTCCCTTTAAATATTAAAAATACAACTATTTATTCATTCATTCATTCATTCATTCATTCATTATCTGCACCGCTTATCATCAGTAACGTATAATGAGGCGGATGGCAGAAACTTAAATCATTTTATAATTCACACTTTTTTATTGTGTTTTTAAGAGTTTTACATACAAACATAAAAAATAATTCCCACCCCAAACAAGCCCCAAGGCTGGGGAGATTGAACAGGTTAAATGGGACTGATGAGCAACGGGATAACTTTGGGATTTTTTTATCCACCCCGCAATCTGTAACAGCGCATAGTGCATAACTTCAATCATTCTAACAACAGTGTATTATTTGTCTTATTTTAACCAAAAATTGAAAAAGGTTCCTTATAAATATGGATTTTTTAAAGTTTATTTTGGATTTCACTAGATAAATAAGTTGCAAATATAATACTTGCAAAAATACACTTACCACAATTTACTTTACTTAATCAATGTTGTACTTTTAACACTAGCTACGCTCCTGGAAATGGAGTAACTTTTGTGCACATGCCACATGTTATGTATGTATTATATTGTATCATATCTCATTTTTCTTATGTTTGTGTGCAGTAGCTCAGGAGGATCCTCTGTGTTATGTGTCGAAGTGTCCTTGGGAAAGACGGTGAATCTAATGCCCCCGATAAGCGGGTAGTTGTCTGGCATGGCTGACGCTCCTATCCGTACGTGAGTGTGTGAATGGTTAAGTGTGAAGCACATTGTAAAGCTCTTTGGGAGGTCTTCATTGTCTTGAAAAGCGCTATATAAATGCAGACCATTTCCATATTTTGTTGTTTCCGTTGGAAAATTGTAAATGCTGTTTTTTGTGCATGCTGTGCCTAAATTAAGCCTTAATCAAAATCCATCAATCAAAAATACACAAAGCAAAACGGGATTTATTTCAAAACTTTTTCAGCCTGTCTTGAGAAAAACATTTTATTTCATGAGCTTAACTAAGCACACTTACAGACTCTACCTGATAATTCACTTATATGTTACCTGGGTATTTACTTTATTAATAATCTATAGGTAATTTAAGGGACAAGAGATTACTGCAGGTTACAGGAGATTATCAGTTGTTGGTAGCTTTGCTAATACCAGCCTTTTTCAAGTTATCTGTTCTTCCGATGGTAGCCGATTTCTAATGGCCATTTAATAATCAGGAAATTGGATTTAAATTGAATCAAATCACATCTATTTGTGAAGCACTTTTCAGGCTATAAATTACCACTCAAAGTGCTCTATATGTTTACAACACAATAAAACAATAAAATTCCCTCCTTTATCCTCACTCAACTACCTAGAACACCTAATACATAGACACACACAAAATGGTTAAAATGCATTAAAAACTAAATAAATAGCAATAGAAACAAAAAATTATTATGAATTATTGGTTACTTTGAATATTTGTAGTTTATAATTTTCCTTGTGCTTTGTAGCACTCGGCTTTGGTTGCACCATAAGATTGAGTAACAGCTTGAGGTAAAATAGTACACACTGTCCCTTTAGGTTAAGTCAAGTCACATTAAATTTTACTGCCCTCAATCACAAAATGTCTCAAAGGACTGCAGAGGTTACAATTAGACCAAACCCCGATCTGAAACCAACATGCTGGCAAGGAAAATTTTAAAAACCTCAACATGAGGAATGAAAGAAACCTTGAGAAGGAGCCTCACAAAGAAACGATATTTGGCTTGAAGTTCTATACAAATAAAGTTGAGGTAAGTTGGGTAACAGACTATTAACATTCAAGTCCCTCTCAGAACAGCCATTGGAAGTTTCACATATGAAGTGAATGCAGAATTGAGCCCTATATACAGTAAGCAAAAATGCCAAACTTTTGACGCGTTTTGATGCTTTATATTCTATTGCACACTGGTACTTTCTTATTATGCTCCTAGTAAGCAGGTAGGCACCTTGAATAGCTGACTTCACTATGGGTGTGTGAGAGTGTGTGAGTTTGTGTGAGAGGAAGGGTAAAGTGTAAAGTGCATTGTAAAGCGCTTTGGAGGTCTTCAGTGACTTTTTAGAACGCTATATAAATGCAATCCATTTACCGTTTTCACATGCAAAACACAATCTGTCTCCAATATGCTTAGATTAAAAAAAAAACAGCACGGGTTTGTTCTAAACTGGAAGTGGCAAACCATTACCAAAACCCCAAACACGTATTCTTGCTTTAACATAAAACCGCCATAGACTCGAGTCAAGATTTTTTTGCAGTTCAAATTTTAAAGATATTCTTTTTAAAATGGGCAGGCATTTTTAAGGAGGGGAAAGGGGGAAGCCTACCGCATAAAGCGGTAGTGTTGCTGAGTATATGTAAGCTCATTGTAAGATGTCAAGAATAACGTCCCTGATGAGGCTCTGTGTCACAGGCACAGTAATGGGATTAAGGGAGCTAAAGAACGAAGAAATCATTTAAATAGAGAATGTTTGAAGCAGAATAAACCCTCATTATTTTGCAATAATTACTGAGTCCTTTCCTGAGCTACGAACAGAAGCCTTAACCTTTCTCATTGGACCCCGGGAGAGAAAAAGTGTGACACGCCTGCACTTCTTCTGAGAGGCTTTGTTTTGTTAAATCATTTTTCTGTATAATAGGCGCAAGGATATAAAATGGTTGTTAATGAGCGTGCTACACACGCCGATCATCAATGCCGAAGTCCAGATAAACTTGAGAGTGGAATGACGCTTTACAGCGACCAGATGATGAAGGCGCTGTATCCCAGTCGGATCAGGATGCTTCTCCTGCTTCTGGAAACCATTGAAACAAGTACTGTTTCACCTGGGTGGCCAAACACCTACCCATAATGGGATGCCTTGAACGACGCCTTGAAATTGATTGTCTTTTCCGCACGCCTGGAGAGGGATGGGCGCCAGCACGCTGTATTTGCTCAAGACACACCACAAGGGATGGAGCCCTGACGACCCTGGCGGTTAAGGGATCCGTGAACCGTAAACACAAAGGTAGGATGAGTGAGCGTGTGGATAACCAGAAAATATATTTGATTTGAATTCAATTGCATTCTCATTGATATCAACATGAAACATTGTGGGCAACAAGATTAGAGTTTGCACTCAAGGGTAAATTTGCATTCAAGACTGTCAGGGTATATAGGAAAACATATTTACAAAATAGTGCTCAAAGACTAGTACATCGTAACAATAGTGCAATGAAAAGCCGTGCAATAACATTTTGGTACATGTATGCCACATACGGCCTGCGGGCTGGATCCGGCTCATTGGATGATAATTTAATCTGGCCCACCATAAATTTTTGAGAAAGTTTCTAGGTCAATTCTATCAAAATGTATGTTTTTTTAAATGAATGCGAACCAAATGTTTCCTCTGTCTGCTAGAGGGCAGTAAAGGATATATGCTCAGCTCTAGTAGGCCCAGTAAGTAATTTGATCTGATGTAGTCTCATTGTTTGGCTCATGCACTGCTAAATATTTTTCTATTGTTCATTTCAAACCAGAAGTACCGTTAAGGCAAACATTTTATTTTTTCACGGCTCTACCTTGAGTTTGTGTAGTAATGGGAGTTGGTTCAGGTGTAAAACTGCATTCACCCAACTGTTAAACTAAACCTGTTAATGCAGTCAATCCCAAACATTAAAATCCATCCATTTTCTGTACCGCTTATCCTCAATAGGGTCGCGGGGGTGCTGGAGCCCATCCCAGTCATCTCCGAGCAGTGGGCAGGGGACACCCTGAACTGGTTGCCAGCCAGTCGCAGGGCACACAGGGACAGACAATTCGCTCGCTCATTCACACCTAGGGACAATTTGGACTGGCCAATTTCACCTGACATGCATGTTTTTGGAATGTGAGAGGAAACCGGAGTGCCCGGAGGAAACCCACGCAAGCACTGGGAGAACCAGCAAACTCCGCACAGGAACGTTGGGTGCTGGATTTGAACCCATGACCTCAGAAATGTGCCGCACACGCGCTAACCACTGTGTCGCCGTGCTGCCCTAACATTAAAATAATTTTTACCTATTGTTTGAATTATGGGTCATCATTGATTATAAATGCAGTATGTAGGGTAGGCTACTAAAGTAGGCTGAATGAGAATACTGGAAAAACTACAGAAAGTAAAACATTTTAAGTTTACAGTCTTTTACTGATCTGTCCCGCCTGAGAACACAAAGTCTGGATCTGGCTCCAGTGCCAAACTGAGTTTGACGTCCCAGATTGAACAGCAATAAAAATCCCCGAATAAGTCTCAAGATATATATTTTTCGCAGTTTTGTACAATAATATATAGCAGCCACAAAAAAACCTGTTACAGTATATGTTCTCACAATTTGTGCGCTGGTTTAGGGTGGTGATGGCCTTGGTGAAGAAGCTGTCTCTGAATGCACTTGAGTGTGTATGTTAATGTCAATTATGAAGGATGACGGGAAGATGCAACTGAGAGAACATGTTAACAATGTAGGAAGGAAGCATCTTTACTAAAGACGCGGGTTTTAACTCATTCAGTGCCATAACGTATTCTGTAAATACATTTTCAGAAGAATTGTCTCTGAATGCTAACATGTAAAAAATATGTGTTTTATTTTCTTAGTTATTTTTAACTATTTTAAAGTCAGTTCTTTGTTGCGTATCAACTCTCTGGGAATGTTTTCAGTATGATAAATGACCACTAGATGGCAAGAGTGGCTTCGATCGGATTTTTGTCAACGCACTTTGTGCCGAGTTTTGCTTCCTGTTTTGCAGCCTGGAGGCTGCCCATAGGCAGACACTTGGCTGCAGAGAAAAGCGAAGATATCAGTACAGACTGTTAAAGTTTCAAAGCTTTATTCTTTCTAAAAAGTCCTTTCGCCATAGTGCCGTAAGAGAGAGATGATAGTTAGTGCACGTCTGTGATCGCCGAGATGAAACATCTTTGGCTGAGAAGCAAATTTCATGCATCAATTATGAGTAAGTTCAGTGTTTTTGCAAAAGAATTTTATCTTGCAAACAAAAGCCCTCGTGTTTATGGAAATAGTTATTTATATATTGGAGGTATCACAAATATATATGAAGAAAAAAAAGAACGAAAAAAAACTTTATTTTGTAATGCGTCATTTAAAAATAACGAGTATTTAAAAAAAACTTGTCCGATTGTTGTTTACTACACAATTGTGAAAGCTAGAAGCATACATTTTTTCTCATGAGAGATGAGGGTTCAAGCTTTTCTTCTCTTGTCCTATGCCTACCAGCTCAGTAGCCTAGATGGTAAGGCGCCCGCTTTGAGACTGGGAGGTCGGTGGTTCGCGCCCCGGCCGAGTCATTCCTAAGACTTAAAAAGTGGTCGGCGGCGCCCTCTGTTGGCTGCGGCTGCATCGGCTCGCTACAACGGGTCAGGTGCAATCGACATTTCGTTCTGTGTACATTGTTACACAGAATGACAATACAAGGAAATTATTATTATTATTATTATTATACAGCTACAGTGTTAACTTTTCTGCAGGCCTTTAAAAATTTGTCAGAATAGCAAATTTTCTCATTTGAGAGAAACATCTGGCACTGAATGAGTCAACATGGAGGATGAGATTCAAGGAGGTGCTCAGTGCAGGAGATGAGGATGTTGGGGTGAAGGAGAATCGGAGGCAATGGAAAAGGAGTGTCGGTGGAGCAGAAGAGGGCGGATTGTTTGAGGCGAAGAGCCGAGGGCAGCGCGGAGCATAAGAGCACACACAACGTGCTATTGACTGAAGGCTTTCCCTGTTAATTGCATATTCGCCATGATTGCTCTGTAAGTGCCGGGCTGAATGAGAATAAGTTTCTCTCGCACCTTTCTTTCAGAGGCTTTGAGACGGCAATGGAGTGAATGCGTCAGCGGCAAGCCTTTGAGTATAAAGGACCAAACCTGCCATATGTAGAATTATGTGCAGATGTATAAATAAAAAAACACCTACAATGCAGAACATTTACAAACATGGGCGTAATCAGCCCGTTTCAGGGGTGCTCAATCACCCCCAAATTCAACTCAAGCACCCCCAAAATGCATAGTACCTTTAAAACGTTCTTTTCCTTCATTGTGAATACTCTTTTTTCTTTATGTAAGGGCGTGATAGGCCTAAATATGATGAAAAATGCTAGATTAAAAACAAAAATAGCAAATGTAAAAACTAAAAAGTGTAAACTATGCAACACCGAAAATATTCCACTGTTTTGAGATGGTTCAGTCCATTTGATTCCAAGCAAACTGCCATATTACACCAGCCTTCACCCCTACCCCAATTATTTTGCCCGGCCCTGTCACTTGCGGCATAGCAGCAGAGTCTGTGGAGTGGTTATGTGGAACTATTTTACCACCTAATACCATGACTTTGTTTTAATCAACAGCTATTATTAATAGTTTTTCTACTAACCACAAAATGTGTGTAATGTTCACTTCTGAACAGTGTTGAATGATCCTAAATCACCTTAAGTAAAATAAAAATGAAAATTAACCAGCTAGACAGCTCTGAACTTAAAATCGCACCTACAAATATGCCGTATAAATGAATGAAAACATAAAGAAATCTTGTATGATTAAACGTATAAATACATGCAATGAATTCATATCTATGCATTTTTGTCATTTAATTTGTCATGTATTAGGTCATATATTTTGCCATGTATTTTGTTGTGTATTTGATCATTTATTTGTTTATGTATTTTGTTGCATATACACAAGAGAATGTTATTCAAAGAGGAGCGATCAAACTGGTCGAGGTTTTAAAAAATCACATGACAAAATACACAACAAAACAAAACACAAAATTCATAGCATAATAAATGACTGATTACAAAACAAAATACTCATCCAAATAACCAACAAAATTCACAATAATAATAACACTGAAAAATAATTACAAAATATACGATAAAATAAATAACAAAATACATAACAAATACCTAATCAAACGAATGCCAAAATCAAAAATAAATGAATACATTGTATTTATGTCATATATGTGTTTTGTGATTTAATTATCTGTTCATTTATTTATATGAGATATAATTGTTTATTCATACAGTCATTTCTACATATGGCAGGATTGGTCCTCCACATTTGAGAAGGCTTAATTTGTTTTATCATTTTGTTTTTGTTTTGTTTGGGTTTAATCTTACACAACCCTGGTAAATTTGAGCTCCATAGTGGTGTGCCTAAAGTTATTCATTGATGATAGCTAAACATTAACAAAAAATGTAGACATTCTGCATAGGGGTTAGAGAAAGAAGATATCCCTATTGACTATAGTTAAATGTTTAAAGGTGTGGTGCATCATTTGAGGTGTCTTTAAAAAAGTTAAGATTAGAATACTTTCTTTATTAAGTATATTAACAATGCCCAACTTGGAGCCTTTACGATTTTTTCCACCCTGCCTATCTACGTTTATCTTACTTTTTGCGGAACTCGCAACACAGGAGCGTGTTTTTTGTTACTGTGGCTTGAAAATAGTAGAAGAAAGAAAAGGCCTGTTTCAGATACAGTCGAAACGCCAAACCCAAACCCCCAAAAAGATAAACCAGGAGATGTCGACAGAGAGTAGCAAAATTCCAAGTTGCAAACACGTTTAATGATCATAGAAATAATTTAAAAAGAAACCAAAAAAAGGGTACATTTTGGGAAAGACCAAAGGGGCAGTAGAACCAGCACCACCGAATCTTTGCACAGCAATATATTCACAATCTAGTGGATTTCAACAGGCAGCTAGTGACCCAGATCACGTTCATAGCCTCATCCTTTGAAAAGTTCAGTCTGAGTTAAAAAAAAATGTTTGACCCTGCTGAGAAAGTTTAGGTAACTCAATCAAAGTGTATGTGACCCAGTAGTAACGGCTATTGGAAATTATTTGACCCTTATTAAAATGCGCTTCTGGCTTAAACGTATTCATGCGTGATGTTCCGTCTTTGCCCTTCTTTAGTTGAATCATCCTTCGCTACCTCTCTATCATGGCTGCAAGGAACACACGGCACGCAAACAATCTCAGTGCGAAAACACACAACGGTGCCCCTTTAATCTTGTGCATCCTGACAGGCCACACACACAGGTTGGAGATCAATTTCAATTCTCCAGTTAGGGAACGAGTCAGCAGACAGCCTTTCATCTCCTCCACCTCTCTGGCTTCCTCTTGCTCTCACTCTGCCCACTTCTCTATTGATCTCCATCACTCTCTCCACGTCTGGCTCTCTTCCACTCTCTCTTTTCAAACTCCCTTCTCGCATTACTTTCTCTCCATCCATCTCCATCTATCTCAGATCCTGCAGAGTATGTCATCTGTGCCCCCACCACATGGAGTTCATTTTGAATACGTGAAGGTATTGACCCCCGTCTCCTTTTCCTCAAAGCCCCACAGTAGCGATTTAAAAGGCTCGAAAAGTGAACGACGGGACCCGGCTACCCACGGATCAAGAGCCTTTTTTCTTTTGTGATTGGTCAATATGCATTTTTTCCATGAATTGAAGACTTTAAAGGAGCTGTACATAATTTGTAAGTTTTGTACTCTATGCAGCCATCGACTGTCA
The DNA here is from genome assembly GCF_059441175.1 of Urocampus carinirostris. Lineage (NCBI taxonomy): Eukaryota > Metazoa > Chordata > Actinopteri > Syngnathiformes > Syngnathidae > Urocampus > Urocampus carinirostris. The sequence goes on from NC_142352.1 coordinate 44,697,717, forward strand.
TCATTGCAGCCTCAATCAGCTCGTTCATAATCCACGTCCAAGTACGTGCATTTCTTAGACGTAGTCAAATAAGCTTTGAGCTCCCATTTTACTTTAAGCTATTTAGCATCATTTATCACCGTTCAGGAGTGTCACTTTCAATTTGTGAACATCACATTAGACTTTGTGGTTAGCAAAAACACTATAACTGCGCTATGCCTGGTTTTGACTCATTTATTTCTAACAGAGTAACCATTGTAAATCACACTGTCACTGTAATACACCGGAGCCTCCGCAAACTCCGCCGCTATGCCGCAAATGACACTAGCCGAGCGAAAGAGGCGCAGGGATGGGGTGACAGCAGTCCTAGGGATCAAATGGACTGAATCATATCAAGGCAGTGGAGTGTGTTCGATGCTGCGTTGTTTACTATTTTTGTCAATTAGTTTTATTATATTTAAAGCAGCAGCACGGCGGCGCAGTGGTTAGCACATCTGCGGCACAGTTCATGTCTTAGGAACCTCCTGCGTGGGTTCAAATCCAGCTGCAGACTTCCTGTGCGGAGTTTGTATGTTCTCCCCGTGCTTGCGTGGGTTTCCTCCGGGCACTCCGGTTTCCTCCCACATTCCAAAAAAAAAACCATGCATTTCAGGTGAATTGGCAGGTCCAAATTGGCCCTAGGTGTGAATGAGCGAGTGAGTTGTCTGTCCCCGTGTGCCTTGCGATTGGCTGGCAACCAGTTCAGGGTGTCCCCTGCCCACTGCCCGATGATTGCTGGAATAGGCTCCGGCACTCCAGCAGTTGAAATTGGTTTATATATATTTTTTTGTGGTTCTGAAAACGATAAATAATAACCTATATTTTATGTTGACAATATCTGTGTAGTATTTACCCTCATGTAGGTTTTAGATTAGGGGATGGTGTCTGTGGTTTGCAATAATCTGTGGTCTGTGCAGCACTTTGAGACTCTTAGTGATTAAGGGCTATACAAATAAACATGACTTGACATGACTTGAAAATATTTTAATTTATGTTTGCTGCTATTCAGGGATAATTTATTTCATCATTAGCTTTTTTTGCATAAAAATTTAATGTTTAATCTTGTATGTCATAGTCTTTTTTGTCTTGTCTTCTTTTTGGTATATACTTTATCAAGTCATTTTGTACATAATGTTACATAACAATTGTTTCTATGTGGATTGGAATAATAAAAACAATCTGTTTGGGAGGCAAATGTCTTTTTAATAGGCGGAAGCAGGGAAAAAAATGTTTCTCTAAATCACTAACACAGAGGTTGCGCATATTGTCAGTATTGAACAGACGTCATCTGCATGCAAGTCCATCTGTCTCTTTGATAATCCGTCCAGCTGTCCCACTACACGCGGGCCTTAAGTCTTATTCCTTTTGATTAAACTCGAATTTACTTATTTAACGACGTAATCCCAAAGTCTCTATTCGATTTAGAACTAATTTCAGGTGATAAGCTGTCATCGCTGTGATGTTTACGCACAGCAAAGCCTTTAGATTACCTATTAGTCAGAGTGCTGCTGCTTTCCCTCAGCTAGTAAAAGGAATAATATGACCTCCAATCCTTTCGTAGTTGTCTGCGCGAAACCTTTGGATGATAAACAATGTCAATTTTAAGGGACAGTGTATAGGAATTGTGATTTTTTTTCTATATGTCAACTCGTGCTGAATTTGGGAAGTGGCTCATGGGGACAACTTTTTCGCCAACCACCCACAAGCTGTGAAACTCGACCACCATGTCTCTTGCACCCGGATGCTAAGCACTGAAGCCCCCAAGGATGTGTGCTGAGCCCTCTACTGTTCACCTTGTATATCTTGGACTGTTCATGAAATCAAGTCAAGTCACACTTATTTGTATAGCCCTTAAACACAATATGTCTCAAGGGGCTGCACAGGATTACAATTACACCATCGCCTGATCTTAAACCAACATGAGGGTAAGGAAAATCTCAGCATGAGGAAAAATGAAACCTTGAGAAGGGGCCTCGCAAGTGGTAATCCCCTTTCCAGGATACCCAAGGTGCAATAGATTTAGCATTGGGTAACAGTACACAAAACATGGAGAACATCAATAATAGAAAACAATAGTTAATATGTTGAAATTTGTCCAGAAAGTGCATGACAGCAACGAGGCCTCAAGCCTGTGAAATAGTCCAATAAGTACATAGCAGCAAGGATGCAGCTTCCCATCTCTGCCGGCTGGTCGATGCAGGCGATGACATGCTTCAGGACTAGATGCTGGTCTGCTGACTCATCTCAAATCGTCATTTTCCCTCATATCACCACCATTCAGGCAGTCGGAAAAAGACAGTAAAATAAAAGTATGAGGATGGCATCAATCATTAGCAATTGAATAGAAGTGGGTCTTAGGTCTAAGAGGTGTAAATGTAGTCGAAGCTTGAGCTCTTGTTGGTGATAGGAATAAGTGGAGCGGTGTTGTGAAGGGGTAGTGGGATGTTTGGATGCGTTCTAAGGGATGGGCAGGGCTACTGTATGATGCGGCAGGGGTAAACCAGTGAAAGCTGTCGGGCCCTGCTGTTGAACATAAGAGTGTGTTGTGTCACCCTGACCCAAGTGACATGGCCGCTTTCTTGTGTCCCGTTTCATCTGGGGGGACGAAAGCATGACTAACTTGGGTGCCGAGGTGCTTAACTTGTTTGGGTGTTGCTGTCAAATGCCTACATTTGGGTTGGCCATGGTAAATTTTTTGTGTTTTTGCTACTTTTTCCTTTTTTCCTTTCTTTGTTTTTGTGTATGTGTTTGTCTGGCTGTCGGTCACCCCTCTCGAGGGATATGACCAGGGTAGAGAGATAGATAGATACGACCCGTTTTCAGTTGCACTACACAATACAGCAACATCTACTGGTCAAATATTACCCAGTGTCTCTTTAAGTGTTATTTTTATAATCTTCGTAATAAGGTAATAGTATTTTTTTATGTGCAAAAACAATCTGCTATATCAGATATTTTTTTTGAATTTGAGTGGTTTTATTAGATTTTGCTGGGATAAAAATATTAAAAAAGAAAAATATCCTTAATAAAAGCAACATTTTTTACCAGTCGACTTACAATTTATTTCAGTTTAAACTTTTTTTTTAATAAATTCAACACCCCTCTAAGGGGATCAAAATGTTACATTTTAAGTTTTTTTTGGTATTATACAAATTTTTGCATGGACTTGCCCATTTATATTTTTCTGATTTAATATCCCCCTATGTTTCTGTCCAGAGCCTTTGTTAGGAAAATGGTGGTCTACTAGAGATTCCAAACGCCAAGAAGAAATCCGCAGGTTCGATAACGATCCCCTTCTAGGCCCTTGTGGTGTGGAATGCTCAGTTCTCTAAGATTCGATCTGCAACTTAAGTGGAAGTGTATAAATCTGGATCTTGGACATTTATTTTCCATTCCTCTTGTCCTTGAGGAAGAAGGTTAGGCGTGGCTGTTGCACAGTGCATGCATTTTGAGCTATCGTACCAGCACTTGGACCTGATGTATGCCATCATTTAGAACTTCATGCATATGTGATGTCTGTGTATTGATTGTTGATGCCCTTGCAACATCCAATGCAGCCTGGTCATTCTGGAAGGGGGGGTTGCCTCATGTGCAGCCCCCTTCTCAAGATGTCTTACTATTCCTCATGCTGAGGTTCTTGAGGTTTTTCTAGCTTCACGTAGGTTTTAGATTAGGGGATCTTGTAATGTTGGACTGGCCCGCCCTATGGGACTTTTTGTGATTAAGGGCCAAACAAATAAACATGACTTGACATAATGGTAGTCTACTTTTACATAAGTTAATTATTTTTTTCGGATGCTCAGGGCAACTCTGCTTGTGACCCTTCATTTGGGAAAACAGGCTCTAAACCTCTAAAATCCTTATATCTTGTCTTCTTGGGAATCAGGCCAGCAGTTGTCAATAGCTGCCCTAACCACAGACAGGAAGACCTGCGGGAGAAAAAAATCCTTGTACAAAACCAAGGAAAGCCAGTCAGTGGGCTTGGCGGACACTGGTATTTTATTAGGGTATGGCAGGCGGGCAGCATGGAGAGGCAATGTGACTGTTTGCCTCGTATTCCTGTGCTTTTCTGAGCTAGGTTGTTAAACAAGCTAATTGGGTTAGCGGCTGATTAGCTTGTGGAGGAACACCTTGACCCAAACTTTGTTCACTAGAAATTAACATAAACAAGACGCAAGGAGGAAGTGTGACAAAGAAACTCAAAGACATGTATAAAACAGGCACAAACTTAGTTTTCTTACATTGCTACATTTTGTAACTGTATTCTGTAATAATAAGAGGGCTGCTGACTCATAACTCATACGAAATGATGGTGAGCAAACTATAGACATCTTGACAAAGATTTGCAGAAAGATCTGGCAGGACAGTGGCCATCTGCATGGACAAAATCAATTGTAATTATACCACCAAAGAAAGGAAACATTTAACGATGCCCCAACTACAGAACCATCAGTCTAACCAGCCATGCAAGCAAAGTTATGCGAAAGGTCCTACTGAGCAGACTGAAACCACAGGCTGAAAAAAATCCTAGCCCGAAAAACAGGCAGGTTTCAGGGAGGGAAGGGTCACCACATAACAATTTTTAATCAGCGCATTCAATGTGAGAAGTTTCAACAACACCAGCGAAACCACTGTAACCCTTTTTGATGATTTCAAGAAGTATGGCAGACCACTTTATGGGCCACAATGCGGAACTTCAACATGGTCAGGAAACTAGTTCAGACCATTGAACAACTGTATGCCAATGCCAACAGTGCGGTACTGATCAATGGTACCATTGGAGCGTGGTTTTGAACCACAGTTCGTGTGAGACAAGGCTTCATTCTCTCTCCCAACTTTATTCAACATCTTTCTGGAGAGAATCATGTCCGAAGCTCTGGAGCAATATGAAGGTAAAGTCGGAAATGTAGAACACAACATCACTGACCTCCATTTTGCTGATGATATTGCCGCATTGGCAGAAGAAGAACAAGAAACCAGAGATCTTGTCAAATGCCTGGACAAAGCATCAAGCCCGTAAAGGATGGAAATCAGCACAGAAAACAGTAGTAAACAACAATCCAAAAGGATCACCACAAACATAACCATATCCCACAGAGAGATATAAACTGTCATCTAATTTAAATAAATTGGAGCTGCCAAATCAAAAGAGGGGTCAGAAATCATGGTCAGGATAGCTTATACCACAGCCACACTTGTCAGACTCAAACCCATCTGCAGGGACAAGAACATAGTAGTTAAATTAAAGATCAGACTCATGCAAGCGATAGTTATTTCCATCTTCATCTACGCTTACGGGACTATCAAAGCAAAACTGGAAAAGAAAATCCAGGCCATGGAGATGCTATGCTACAGGAAACTTTCATGCATCAGCTACTTAGCCTATGTGACAAACGAAACAGTGCCCAACACCTTCAAAGGGTATTGGACCCTACTAGGAACTTTTGTCTACTGTGCGCAGACGGAAATTTCAGTGGCATGGTCACATCACAAGGTCATTCGGGCTGACGTCTCCAAGGCACAGTCCAAGGAGGCAGGAGGAGAGGAAGAAAAAGAAATGCCCCGACGAATGGACTGGTTCCAACTTTGCCATGATCCAAATATAGTCCAGGGACCGTCAGCAGTGGAGAAGGCTGTCCAGAGTTGTATCCCCATTGGTGCCTCGACGACCCATGCAGTTAAGGGATCTGTGAACCGTGAACCATGCATATAAGAAAGATACAATGTTTTCCACTTACAAATTAGATCAGTCTGCAAACCCTACTTACTAAATATTTTTGCCTATATATTATCCAAAAATTTGGTTTTACCTTATTTGTGTTTGTCTTCATTACATGTTTATCCTGGAGGGTTTAATCTTATATCATTGTAAACAATAAAGATAAAGACAATTCTAATTCAAATCCTTAAAAATAGCTATACATTAATCCATAGATTTGTAAGGGTTACTTTCCAAAAACGTCCCAAAATAGTCCAAACCAGCGAAGCAGAAATGTATCAGTAATATATAAAATATACCACTTTAACAAAATAACAACTATAAATCTACAAGTAAAAACACAGAACACAGAAATGCAGTTGAATGAATGGTCGTTATTGTTATTATACAGTTGTACAACAAGGACCCATAAACCTTTCAGTGTAAGAAAGTTATGTAGCGGGCAGCCAGCTCGCTGCACGCTAGCCCCAAAATAAGCAGCATGATACATTTTCATAGTTTTGTGCGATAATGTTTAGCAGCAAGAAAAAATATCAAATTCTCTTATGTGCGGAGAATAATCCCCAATAAACTAGTCGCTCAGCTGTATGTCTGTGTGTCTGCGCCGAGGTTCCCCTTTGTAAAACATAACACTTTTGTTCTATATGTGAATCCGCCCAAAATATCGAACTAACTTGGAAGTTAAAAAAGGGTGATTCTGTTAACTGCAAAAACATAACTATTCTCTGCATTAAGCAATTTAGAGTAATCTAAATGTCCCAAATCCAAAACTAATCAATTAAAATAAGATCTAAAAATAGGTTAATAACTGAGGAGGTGAGTTATTGAGTAATGAGTATGCATCACACAAAGTGATATTAAGTCTCTTGAGTGTATTTAAACAACAGTGGAAAAAGAATCAAATCATTTGAAGGTTCATAATAAGTAATGTGGTTCATTTACAACACTTTTAAATGATGGCATTCAGAAAAGTATTACTAACAGGTCCATTGTAACACTTTTCACAAGCAGTATCGTCATCTCACACTCTCAAAATAGTTTGTGGCTGCACCAAAGTCAAATTTGCAATCTTTGTAGGCTGTTAAAGATCAAGGCAGTTGATAAGTGTCACTGACGATTTTGAAACCAGCAGAAAATGTTCTTAATCTAATGGAAGACCGGCTCCAACCACAGCTGTGGCTTTATTCTGCAGATGCACCTCCTATCACACCTCAAAATGAGATCAGATACGACTCTTGTATACACTTTCAGGATTCATACACCTCGATTTTCAAGGTTGACCATAGAGTCTCTATGGTAAATGCATTAAATGAGACACTTCCTCCAGAATGAGTCATGCTTTCAAAGTAAAGCCGATCCCTGACACACGAGTGACTCGGTGGGTTTTCAGAGCTTCACTTATACTCTGAATCCAAGTTTAGAAGCATACCTGAGCTGCAAAAAAAGAACATGTGAAGCATGTAAGACCTGTATGATCCCTCGCAGTTCACTGCAATCTGAACCTTTGACAATGTATACTAAAAATAACAAAGACATTGACCTTTCATCCTAACACAGGACGCCTATCAATACAAAGTCGTTGCTGCAGTATTTCAGATAAAAATGGAACTTGCGTTTTGGGCAGAATACCTGATTTAGGGAGGGAGGTATTATTTTCTTTTTATTTATTTTTTTCATTTTATTTATCACTGTGTTGAACAAGGTTATCAACCCACAACTGACGTCACAGACGGTGAAAGGAAAATTGATGGCTGTTTCTTGTGCGTTACTGTGACGCAAAACACGATCTCAATGCAACAACACTACCCAATGGAAGGGCGGGTCAGAGTTCCTATGTTCAATTCCAATTCCAGCTAGAATTGTGCATTTATTTTTGGCATGTGACGATAAATATTAAAAATCTGACAATATGTCTTTGTATTGTCGTGTCAAGAAACTGTGAATCATGAACCTTTGAATACCACGGTGTAAGAGGTAATACAAAACTGGGGCTATTTTCCATGTGTGCACTTCTCACACCCTTTGTTGGCTGAATATTTTATTTTGGAGGGGTGGTTATGACCTGCAAACCAGTCATACCAGCAACACCTTTATTGAAATACAGATGAATTTTCCCCTGCTTTAGCTTAACACTATGTTTTGAACTTTATAGTCCATTCAATGACACTATTTTTTTTTATACTTATTTTCTAAAAAAAAAAAAAAAGAAATCTTTTTTTTAGTCAGCAACTTTTTTTTGCAAAACCTTAATAACATCAGTCCACAAAATTTGTATTTTGACAATTGTACATATTTGCATCCGTAATTTTTGGGGCGACGAGGGTTAGTTACCAATAAGTACTGCCTAGTAAATTTTATAGTTAAATAAACACTCAAAATAACGAGAGAAGGTTGGTTGGTTGGTTGGTTGGTTGGTTGGTTGGTTGGTTGGTTGGTTGGTTGGTTGGTTGGTTGGTTGGTTGGTTGGTTGGTTGGTTGGTTGGTTGGTTGGTTGGTTGGTTGGTTGATTGTTTGGTTGGTTGGTTGGTTGGTTGGTTGGATCCCTTAACCACACAGGGTCGTAGAGGCACCATTTCCCGAGGTGTGTCTTGGGCAAGTACAGCCTGGTGGCGCCCATTCCTCTACAGGAGCCATCTATGAATTCTGAGCTTGCAAGGAGAACAGAAAGCTTTGCAAAAGCCTTAAATTGTAAAACTCTAACCTTTTCTAAAGCCCTGCCCAAGCTCTCTTTTTATTAAAATATTTTAGGTTACAAAAAGCAATCAACCCTTAAGGGTAAGGAAATCAAGGAACAGCAATGTAATTGACAAACCGTGATGATGATGCAAACAGTGAACACGCTCTAAATAATAATACTCAAAACAAAAGTTAGCAGTGTGCAACAATGGTCAAAACAATTTAGCCCTCGCATCCTAAGCAATCTTTATTGCAGATGTAAGAGATATAAAATACAACTACATAAGTCATCCTACACAAGCAGAATGAAATAAATTCCTGAATAAACATTAAACCTTTTTTCTTATAATTGCCTTAGAAAACAAACTCAAGGACCATAGTTTTCTAAAGCCCCTGAGATTTTCTTTAATTATTCTTGTGACTTACACCAAGAATGAGTTCTCCTTGGATATTTTTTTCTTTTTGGTTCATAGATTTTGACAATTAGTTGTATTTCAATCCAATTATATTTTAAGATATTTTATTTATATAGCACTTTTCAAGTAACTGAAGACCTCCAAAAGCGCTTTACAATTTGCTCACTTACCCATTCACACACATTCACAGCATTGTCAGCCATGCAAGGAAGCTACCTGCTTATCGGGGGCATTAGGGATTCAGTGTCTTGCCCAAGGACACTTTGACATACAACACAGAGGAGCCAGGAATTAAACTTTCGACCTCTTTATTCCAAAAGGAGTGCTTTACTTCCTGAGCTACTGCCACCACTATTGTTTGACAGAACGACAGAAAACCACTATCATTTTTTTTCTTTCAGGTAAATTTAGCCCATCTTTGCTAAAATAGCAACTAAAAGCTACTGCTGGTCCCGTAATCATAGCGGCTTCTTTCAATTACCGGTAATGTTTGTGTTATGTCGATTCTTATATCAGGAAAATTTGTTGAAAATCCAAAGTTACTGACAGAGCAATAAGGAAATGTTGCTTTATCTAATTCTATTGGAATGCAATTAAAAGGTTTTTGGTCGGTTCAATTAAGTTCACGAGAGTTTATGTGCCATTTTAAAAGTGTTCAACATTCCATCCGTCCGGCCTTCGGCTTGGATCAAAACTTTTTATCCGGCCCTCCATCCATTTGACTTTGACACTCCTGCCTTAGAAGTTCCAAGCATAGTGCAAGCTTGACGATTACAACATCCTATATATGTCTGTAAGTCGTGCTGTGAATATGATATCAAGTAGACACTGGGAATTTTTACGTACCGCATTTCAAAATCTATTTCGAAGAACGTGCAAAAATTGCAGTTGTCAAAATGGTTTTAATCAATCGCACACAATCCATTAAAATTGATTTGACATTAATCATGGCCTTGATGATGTATGCTGTATGGTCGTAGCCCTCGTTTGAATATCAGTTCTTTCACTGAAGGATTATTAGCAACAGTTTTTCTCTTTCCTTTATCTTGACGATCTTATTGTGTCATAAATGACAACGGCTCAAAATTTCGCTTGCAAGTCTGTCACTTTACGTGCTGCAGCGCTAAAGATGGAGTCCATCACCAGGACAGGCGCGCTTTACCTCAGCGCCAGGTCGGACAAGCAAAAATCCTCAGAAACCTGGGCAGGATTGCAACAGCTTTATACAGCCGACCTGCAACCCACTCAATAGATCATCCTCTGACACCACGTAGAGCCCTTCTGGATGGAACATTATGACAGATTAGATCGTTTGCGAAAGCAACTGCCATATCTAGTGACTGCCAGTGGTCAAACCTGAAATATGGGATACAGGAAACTGCTAGAGTAATTAATGCTGAGCTCAAAAATCACCTACCGTATGTTTCCTTACTGGGGAGTTTTTTGTTTTTGATTCATTCCTACTATAGCAGAATTCTGGACTGAGATTTTTTATCTCGAACAGTTGAAAAGTTTCAGGTAAATATCTCGGACGATTGGCGTAAGGTAAGTGCTGCGCACAATTGTTTTACAGTCGCGCTGCTGCCGATCGCTGGTGAAGGGCAATCCCCTCCCACGGCTGCTAAGACGCTGTTCGGCTTCCGGCTGCTCACAAGTGAGTATGGGTTGTTGTAAAGGCTGCTCCCGCTTACGTAGGCAAGTAGCCCTTTTAGAGGGACGTGTCCGTAAGCTAGAGCAGTTTAAAAGGAAAATGTTAGGTGCCGCGTACACCACTGCTAGCGTGGGTTGTAGCGAACCTGCTAGTCCGGTTAGCACTAGCCCTAAACAGCATGCTAATCGCGGCGAGACAATTCAGACACATAACAAGTTCAGCTCCCTAGCTAATCCCACTCCACCCCGGTCTACTGGCTCCCGCACCCTAGTTATAGGTGACTCCATCACCCGTAACATAAAGCTTAGCACCTCAGCCACGGTTATGTGTATTTCTGGGGCCAGAGCACCGACATTGAGGCTAATTTAAGGGAGCTGACATGCAAATCTAGACAACAGGACAGGGCTCGCTACACCGATATAGTCATTCACGTCGGCTCTAATGATACTAAAATGAGGCAATCTGAGATTACAAAGAAAAATATTGCTAAGACCTGTAATCTCACCAGCAAGATGTGTCGGCATCGGGTAATTGTCTCTGGCCCCCTTGCCTGCGAGAGGCAATGATGAAAGGTTTAGCAGACTAGTCTCGCTAAACCGGTGGCTGGCAAGTTTTTGTAGTCAGCAGGGATTTAGGTTTGCGGATAACTGGCCTGCTTTCTGGGGCCGAACTAACCTGCTGAGGAAAGATGGCCTTCATCCTAACTGGGAAGGTGCTCTCACTCTTTCTAAAAATATAGATTACTATTTAAGCCTTCCATGACAGGGTACACTAGTGCAGGCCAGTTCACAGGTGATTAATGAACCTGTAACCACGGGTGTGGAGTCTGTAATGCTAGAACTAACTAGCGCTATGCTAGATTCATGCAATTCACATAGATTTTGTAGTTTAGAGCGTTCCATTGACTGCACCAACCACACACCTTGATCTGTACTCTTCTATAGCATCTTCTTCTGTGCTTCTTACCTCTGTTTCTCCCTTGTTAGGTGAGGATGGAGAAGAAATAACATTATTTTCTACCAATAGTCATCCTGCTACTCCACCTGTCAACAATATTCCTGTGGTATGGAATTCGGGCCGCATCTGCCATCATGCAAGGCACAAGACCGGCAGTATAATCCTGTGGAGGTTGCCACTAAGGTTGCCATCAAGGTTCAAAACTCTGGAAAGGTTTCAGCTCCGTCCACAGTGCTGAAGCTTGGCCTTCTGAATATTAGATCACTAGCCTCCAAAGCTTTACTTGTCAATTACCTCATTAATGAACAAAATATTAACCTTATTGGCCTTTGTGAGACCTTGTTAAAACCAAATGAGTTTTTAGTGTTAAATGAGGCTTCTCCCCCTAACTTTGTGAGTGGAGGCGTTGCTCTTATATCGGAAGGTAAGTTGAAATTTACTCCTGGTACCCCTACTGTTTTTAAAACGTTTGAAGCACTTGTTATGAGGTCCTTAATGTCAACACCAATTTATGTAGTTGTTGTGTATCGCCCACCTGGACCATACTCAAATTTTTCGGATGAATTTTCGGAACTGTTAACAGACTTAGTAACTTATGCGGACAATGTTGTAATTATTGGTGATTTTAATGTTCACATAAACTCCCCATCATATTGACTTGCAATTGCTTTTAAGTCACTGATTGATACATTTGGTTTCAATCAAATAGTTGATGTGGCCACTCATAAAGATGGGAACACTCTAGATCTTGTTCTGACCCCTGGCGTAGTAGCCTCAAATGTCACAGTGTTACCGTATCCTAATGCCATCTCTGATCACTATCTTGTTAAGTGTGAGGTGCTGTTTAATGTTTACTGTGATAAGGAAAATTTAGGCTTTAGCAGTCGCAATATCCACCCTACAACGGTATTAGCTTCAAATGAACTATTACCTACGGTAACTGCAGCCTTCCCTTCGTACACTGGGTCTGTTGACTCACTTACAAACAACTTCAATACTGCTTTGGTTAATGTTCTAAATTCTGTGGCGCCCCTAAGGCATTCATTTCGACCTAAGAAGCATACACCTTGGTTTACTGAAGAAACTGGGTCACTCAAACAAGGTTGCAGAAAACTTGAACGAAAATGGCGCACTACTAAGCTGGAGGTCTTCCGACTAGCCTGGTGTGACAGCTTGCTGAAATATAAAGTAGCTCTTGCCTCAGCTAAAGCATCGTTTTTCTCTAAAATTATTGTTAAATATAAGAATAATCCCAAATTTTTGTTTGACACAGTGGCGAAACTTACCAGACAACAACTTAACCCAAATAGTTGTTCTTATTCTGCTAACGACATCATGGAATTGTTTAATAAAAAGATTAAACTACTCAGGAATGAAATTTTAAAAGAACGCTCTGTAACCTCCTCCTATCTCAAAGATGTGGGGGTGTTAGGTAAGGACCGTGTCGGCGGTTGTTCAGAAACATTCTCCAGTTTCAATGATTTGTCCCTTGATAGTCTAACACAGATGGTCAGTAGGGCCGAACAAACTACTTGCCTGCTTGATCCGTTTCCAGCTTCACTGGTGAAGGATTTGTTTGGGATCTTAGGACCATCAGTTTTAAATATTATTAATATATCGCTATCCCCGGGTATTGTTCCTGTAGCCTTCAAGTCTGCCGTCATTAAACCCACGCTTAAGCGACCTAACCTTGACCCAGAAAGCCTAGATAATTAGAGACCAGTGTCAAATCTGCAAGCTGTCACACCAGGCTAGTCGGAAGTAACCAATGATCTCCTTTTAGCAATAGATTCCGGTGCCTCATCAATGTTACTGCTGCTGGATCTCAGTGCTGCTTTTGATACTGTCGACCACAACATATTACTGGTTTGTCTGGAATGCATTGGTATCTGAGGAACTGTACTCTCGTGGTTTAGGTCCTACCTGTCAGACAGGATGCAATGCGTTAACTATGGCAATCTGACCTCTAAACAATCTAATGTCCCCTGTGGTGTTCCACAAGGCTCTGTACTTGGCCCCTTTCTTTTTAGTATTTATATGATCCCGCTTGGTGACATTATCTGCAAGTATAATATTAGTTTCCATTGCTATGCAGATGACACTTAACTGTATGTGCCACTGGAGACAACTGGACATTTAAATTGTAGAAATCTGGAGGCTTGCCTTACTGAGTTTCAAAGATGGATGTCACTTATTTTTTTACGCATTAACCCAGAAAAAACTGAAATGTTGATATTTGGTCCAGCTCACTGTCGTGAGTTGTTTTCAAACACTTCCCTTAACCTGGACAAATGTAATATCACCCATAGTGACTCGGTCAAAAATCTAGGTGTGTTATATTTGATCCTAATCTGTCGTTTCAGTCACACGTGAAAAAAATTAAAAGAATAGCTTTCTACCACCTCCGTAATATTGCGAAGATTCGTTCGATGCTGTCCCAATCAGATGCAGAGGTTTTAATTCATGCGTATATTACTTCTCGGCTTTATTACTGTAATGTTTTGCTTTGTGGTCTCCCGATGTCTAGCATCAAAAGTTCGCAGCTGGTTCAGAATGCGGCAGCTAGACTTTTGACTAGGACCAAAAAGTTTGAGCATATTACTCCTGTATTTGCCAACTTGCACTGGCTCCCAGTCCACTTAAGATGTGACTTTAAGGTTCTCTTATTAACATATAAATGTTTGCATGGACTTGCTCCCTCTTATCTCTCTGATTTGATTTCCCCCTAAGTCCCTGCAAGGATTCTGCGCTCGGAAAATGCCGGTCTACTTTTGACTCCGAGAGTCAAGAAGTCTGCAGGCTCGAGAACGTTCTCCATCCGGGCCCCGGTGTTATGGAATGCCCTGCCTCCGGAGATAAGATCTGCAACCTCAATGGAAGTTTTTAAATCGAGGCTTAAGACACACTTCTATTCCAAAGTTTATGATTGATACCCACCAAATATTTTGTATTGTCCTGTCTTTTTCTGACCGCCTGCCTGTGACGATTTGGAGATGAGTCACGAACCAGCGTTTGACCTGAAGCATGTGAACGCCTGCATGGACCAGAGATGGGAAACTGCGTCGTGGCCGTCATAGACTTTCTGGACTAGTTTACAGGCTGGGGGCGTCGCTGCTGTCATACACTTTCCGGACAAATTTTCAGCATATTACCTAGTGTTTACTATGCTTGTGTATAGTAATGCTAATTGTGATTCAACCTGGTCATCCTGGAAGGGTAATTACCACTTGTGAGGTCCTTTCTCAAGGTTTCTTTTTTTCCCACGCTGAGGTTTTGAGTTGTTCCTTGCCTGCATGTTGGTTTAAGATCAGGTAATTGTGTAATTGTAATCCTGTGCAGTCATTTGAGACATTTTTGTGATTAAGGGCTATGTAAATAAATGTGACTTAACTTGACTTGACTTAAGCATTTAGGCAGAAGAATACCATTCAACCCATATATATATATATATATATATATATATATATATATATATATATATATATATATATATAATTTGTTATCTGACTCACGACCTACATTCATCCAACAAATATGCGCGCTCGTTTCTTGAGAGAAAAGGACGAGGAGCCGTCAATTACACACGGGGGCGGATGTTTATCATTCCTAACAGCATATCTAAGTTTAAACAGGAGACGGCCCCCATCTGAGTTGCTCGGGATCATTTATACATTTCAACAAACAAAGCAAAGATATCCTACTATTCTTTTATTGGCTATGTGCCATCTGCAGCTAACTTTAGCTTTCTCTTATTGGTCATCTTCTTCTCGCATGCTGGCGTGTCGGCTCCTCCCATGGGCGTGCCAAGGCAGTTGTTTTGTGCCCAACAATCTCTGGTCGTTCTGCGTCAGCACACCCTGGCCTCCTGATATCATAAGTGTCTTAGACAATACAAATTCCATTCATGCATTCCACACAGCCTGCCCTGACCTTTTATTGTACATTGAACTAAAGCACAGTCAGTGAATATCTTTTTTGCATTAAACTGAATACATGTAACTTGTAGTCAATAGTATAAAATAATTTATAGTTAAATGTATAAAATCCTTTAATATATAATATATATATATATATATATATATATATAGATATATAGATATATATGGGGTAAGATTTATTTCAGTACATTTACATATTAAAGCATAATGGTGAATAGTCTTGGCTTAAATGTACATCAATCGAACATAAACCTATTGGGGCATTGCAGATAGGTAGGAAAATACAAAAACAAAAACATACAGTATCTCATCAAAGTCGCTTAGTCGTGGCTGCCCAAATAAGCAGACATATGCATGTAAAACAGGCAGCAGAAAGCCAGCAGCGTGTCAGCTCTAATTCAACTTTCAGCCTGGGTGAACAAGAGAAGCATTTCCATCTGATTACGCTTTTTCATTGTATCCTTTTTTTCACCAAGTTCAATTGAATTTATTTATGTGGGTGCGCTTACTCTTCATTGCTACTATGACCTCATCTTTATTATTCTTTCATCGTTTTTAGACATTTCTAAGCAATTCTCATGGCTATTTGAACTCATTCGGCTCAAAGTAGTTTCGTGAAACATTTTGCTAATAATTAGGATCATGTTTTATTCAGGGAATGCTTTAATCTTGCATAGCATCTGACAGCATTGTGATTTATAAGTTAGGTACTGCTGTGTAATAGTCCGTAGTTGCAGCACCGTGCCCTATGGTAGTACCTCTTTGTTTTGTTGATGCTTCATCCGAAAGGTTTTTCTTAAGCAATTGACTGTTTTTAATCATGTGACAACATCCAGGCAACCCAAGTAGTGACAGCCAAACTCGTTGGTGTAAATTGATGCGTTCACCTCAATATATCTTGTGATTGACATTGGAAATATGGCAATTGGAGCTTTAGTTTGTCTGTCGTTCCAGACTAAGTTACGACAACATATATTCATTGTTTGACAAACATGACCCATACACGCTAGAAAAGCACGTGGTGTAGGTGTAAAAGTTAAAATAATGTTATCACTTTGACTCATTTCAGCTGATGAATGGTGCATTATGATGGGCAACACGTTTTAGCTGCCCTGGGCCATCCCTGGGGGTCGCGTTGCATTCATTCAGAGATCTCTGCCCTCCACTCATCGGAATAGGTTGCATTTTTTCCGGCCAGGCTTTCATGGACAATCAGGGCTTTCTTTTGAGCTAGTTTGGTCAGAAAAACTGCACAATATTTTTGCCTAGGGTCCATGGCGCATGTCACTATCACTGAGGAGTGTGTTGCAAGTGAGGTTCTTGCTCTTGCCTCCACTCACCATGTGACAGTATCATTGAATAAATGAATGAATTAATTGTCTTTATTGTTATTATACAATTTGTACAATAAAATTGGAGGGTTTCTCTTTTCAGTGCAAGAAGTGATTTAGTGTCAGCATTGGGTTGAGCCAGGTAATCCGTTTCATGGGAAATGGATCTGGTGTTGGTGAGATACAGGCTAAACTATGCTTGTACAGTAGTTGTGAGAGTTGTCATGTAGCCACAGCAGTAGCTTTTTTTTCCTCTCTTGACGCCGCCTACGTGTGGTCCTGGATCTGATAACAATCCACAGAGCACCCGGTGGTCTCGACAATTTGTCTGTGATGTTGTATCAATGCATGAATGGAGTCCCAAGACAAACTTTTTCGTGTACACACAAATATGATGCCAATCTTTGCTCTTTGTTTTTGATCCAATGACGTGTGTCCATTTTTGCCAGAGGTGGGGGACTACAGTAATCCCTCGGTTATCGCGGTTAATGGGGACCAAGACGAACGCAAAAACTGAAAATCCACGAAGTAGCGGCACCCCTTCAAAAATGCTTAAAAAAACGTATACAGGTGTACAGTATACCTCCCCTGTATACAGAACACCATATAGAATATGGGTAGAGAGAGAGAAAGTGAAATTCATGTTATAACAAAAAAGAAAAAAAACTGTAAAATATGTTGTATGTACACGGAATAGGACTGCGGTGAAACCACTACGAACCATTCAGTATGATTGTATTAACCGCTCTCAACCACATGCAGCAATCGCAGTTTATTTCGCTTGTTAACACTACCGGTTACATATTGAAAATAAAAACAGTGAAAATGTGATATTTGATGAGTGTTTGTGAAGCGTTTTGGGAAACAATAGTTAAAAAAATGGTCCGTGTTCATTTTAATGAAAGTGAAAGAGCTACCTTCTGACAATAATAACATACTTTAGCTAGCGGCATCGAACGGCTTTTACAACAAATACACGAAACCACACACAATTAGCCGTGTTTAGGTAGTACAAACAACCGCTCGCTTTTGGTATAATAAAGTCAAACTTGAGATGAAATGTGACAGAAGAGAATATACTTACGTCGCGTCGCCGAGTTCCTCCATGATAAACTGAGCGCCACATAAGAAGGGGGTGAGGTGGGAGGAGTTAAAGGAGGGGGGGTGAGCGAAGCGGTAACTCACCATGACTAAGCATTGTGTCAGGGCCTCCCCCTCAACTTCACAATAAGAGTGTCCATGCTGTGTCCTCAGTTAACATAAGCTCGCGCTCAATGGCGTCAAGTCAATAAATGCTTTTATTGAGAAGGTAAGGTATATTTTTAGACCCGCGAAGCTCTGAACCTGCAAAAGTGGAACCGCGAACTAGCGAGGTTCCACTGTAGCCAAATATTTTACTTAAGTACAATTACTCTTATTTCAGAATAGTATGACTCAACTAAAAGTAAAAAGTAGTCATCCAAATAATTACTTGAGTAAAGGTAGAAAAAAGTACTTGTTGAAAGAAACTACTCAAGTACTGATTAACTGTAGCAATGTGTTATTTATTGATCTTTTTAAACAACCATCTAATCAGATTATCAAATCATCAAAGTCCATCCAATCCGTCCAACAATAAATTACATTTTATTTAAAATAGATAAAAATAATCAAAGTAAATTCAAGTACATATCGGATTACAATCCTTCTGGTGGTAGAAGGAGAAAAATTAAAGTAGCACATTTACAGCCCCAGTACTTATTTTAACAGGCTCTGTAGTCAGAACACCAAGCTAGCCCAGGGGTCGGCAACCCAAAATGGTGAAAGAGCCATATTGGGACAAAAAAATGTCAAGAGCCACAAAAGATTAAAACCCTTATCTAAGCTTTATAATGAAGCAACATTTGCTGTATGTATCTATATTAACCTACTATCAAAATGATTAAGTTGGATGCTGCACATCTTGTGGAGAATGACATGACTACTCTGTTGTATGATACCACCTCAAGTTTAAATTACGGAATGTATAATTGTTTCAAAATGACAGAGATAATGTAATTCGTTACAACCCCTCCCTGATTCTTGCCCTCGGCTAAACCCTTCGGAGAACAAAGACAACGACGAAAATAAAACGTTAAGATTTTTCTGAGCATCAAAAAGAAATCCATCTAGAGAGTATCCCTAAAATAATTTCATAGAGATGTAACTACATTAAAATATGAGTGTGAGGTTGATTCAGGGGAAACAAAAAAGGGCCTGATTAGCATCACAGAAAACACAAAGCTCCACCATCAATGTAATTTTGACTTTTTTTTTAATGCAGTCAGATTTAAAGTTATCATTTCTTGCACGCCAGGGCTTAGCACCGTTCATACAAGAATGCTAGTTGATTGTAATCGGCCTGCCTCAGCGTTATCGATAACAAAAGTCTTGCATAACTCGAACCACCTATTGGAATATGTCCTGATTCAATCACAAAGCCACAAGACAAAAATATATTTTTGCCAAAAGCTAGAGGAGTGAAGTTGGCTAAAGCGAGAAGATAACAAACATCCCCATACTTTGTCCAATATTCAAATGTGATTGAGATACTTCTTCAACAACAAAAAAACATTTCAAACACATAAATTTGACAACAAACAAGCAGTCATCGTGGCCTAGTAAACTAAAACCTAATAACGAATGGTATTGTAACTATATTAAATGAAACCAAATTGAATCTTTCTTTGAAAACTGTGTTAGATCACGTTCCCTGGCATCAGTTTATCCCCTGCTATTTAGTTATGACAGGCAATGATATAAGCTGTAAGTTATGTATAGATGCCTTTTATTACAAAATGTAATCAAATGTGCCCTAGTCTAGTCGGTAAAAAATGTCAGACTGAAAGAATTCCTAATCACACCAGGCATGCAAATAATTTATCATCCGAGGTGAGATAAACAATATCTGCCCAAATTTGTGAATTAGCTCAGAGTAGTAATGAGCCTGTCAGTCAGGGTTCAACTGATAAACATGACGAAGCAATGTCGTCAAAATTATTTCCACTGTAAAAATTAATGAGGGTTAGACAAATATTACACACACAAATGCTAATACCAAATATTTAATGTATCAAACGTTAAAATATTGATACTGTACATGTTTAATGCAGCCCGACAACCACAATTTAAAATATTCACACCTGTTTATAGACTTTTTGCACGTGAGGTAATGTTGCATTTGAGGGAATTATTAACTCTGCCCGGTATCCTGCTCGTGTATCCAGTATCCAGTATTGATCCCGTCTGTCCCGTCCTGTCCAGTATCTTGCTCATGCATCCTGTAACCGGTATCGATCCTGTCAGTCCCGTCCTGACCGGTATATTGCTCGTGTATCCAGTATTCGGTATCGATCCCATCCTGTCTGCTATCTTGATCGTGCATCCTGTATCGATCCTGTCAGTCCGGTCCTGTCCGGTATCCTGCTCGTGTATCTAATATCCGGTATCGATCCCATCTGTCCCGTTCTGTCCGGTATCTTGCTCTTGCACCCTGTATCCGGTATCAATCCCGTCTGTCCGGTATCCTGCTTGTGTATTCAGTATCCGGTATCGATCCCGACTGTCCTGTCCAGTTTCGGTCTCGTCTGCCCCGTTTCCGTAAAATGAAGCTTGGTGTGAAAATGTTACGCTATTGGGTCCACTGTCTGTTTGGGTTTTCACATTAGGGGCCCGGGAAAGATAGCTAGGCGAAGCTCTCCGCCTGCTTTTAAAGCGACCTTTTGACATCAATGACCCGCAAAAGCATGTCGTTCAAACTTGTCGCTTTCCTTTTTAACAACAAAGTTGTCATATAAGAGCCAAAAGGGGCCCATTTCATCAAACACAACATAATAAAGTACTAAGAATTAAAGCATCTTGCAGATAGAACTCATGGCTATGAAGGCATAAATCATGAATCATCACTCAAAGACAAATCACCAATCTTTTACTTACATGCCATCACTTTGGCTGATCTTTATTTATAATATGGAAATCCATCTAAATATGTCATTTTTCTGATAAACAACAAGGACCTTGTGTTTCAGATGCACGTTTGTTGACTGGTGTGGATTTGTGAAGCAGTCCATCAGGGGGCATAGCGAGACGGAGTAGTTATGTCCATCAGGGAGCATTTGTACTCTAATAAACATTCTTTTTAGCATTTGAACATTCTGTCTGTCACGGCAACCTACTGAACAAGGAAAACCATTGACATCTTTAGCCCGACAACAGTGAAGAAAGGTGACAGGAACCTCCTGATGGGCAGACTTCAAACCCAACATGTGCTCGAGAGACAATGCAAGGGAAAGTTTGTCAAGTAAACTTAAAATATCTAACAGCAAAATCCTCAGATTGACTGTCAAACGCAACTGGTAACTGATAACTGCTAATCCCTGCTAACTCCTTGTTAACCCAGTGATAAATCTGTGTCAATTTCTGTCAACCCATAACCCCTTCATCACCAACTTGAAATTCAATAAAAACAAAGAAGACCAAAAGACTGAGTTGTTCTTTGCGTGACCAAAACTTTCGCATGTTGGACTACAAACTGAGGATAAAAGTAAACCAAACCAAACAACTAACATTGGTACTCAGATAATCCCAGATAAATGTGTGTGGGGGGTGTATAAGTGGGTTACACATAGTTTTTTTCTTTCATCTAGTTTTATATGTTTGTTCACTTGAAGTGTGTGGTCAAAAATAAGGGTTGATGACCTCAGGTCAGTTTTTATTTCGGTGTTACTTTAAAAAAGGAAATTGAGTCCAGTTACTAATTACCTGTTGAAAAATTGAATCAGTAACATAATCCAAATAACCAAGTAACTTGATTATTTTCAATGAGTTTTGGATTACTCCATTACCAAATATGCTAGTAAAAGACAAAAAATAATAATAAATGTAGTTTAAGAAAAATATTAACGTATCCTTGAAATAGAATTAGAGGAGACCAAGATCAAATAGTTGCTAGAAGTCCAACAAAAAAAAGTTCTCACGTTTTAACCACGTGGTATAATGTGTTGAGCAAAAATAAAAACGTTCTCTTTCACATGGCAATGAAATATTCTTTGTTTTAGTTCACTTTAAGAGCACATCAAAAACCCAATTCGATTTTAAACACACAAATTGTTCATTGTTTTACTTCCCAACACACTCCGGGACCTCATGTCATCTCTCTCTGTCTCTCTAATGTCAGTAACTGAAATTATGATAGACACAGTTTTCTATTACTGCATTATGTATATCCTGGTCCTAAATGTGTGCTGTGTGTGTGTGTGTGAAATGAATGAGGCTGCAGCAAGAGAGAGGCGCAACTACATATGATAAGTGTCAACAAAGCTTATGCGAATGAGGAAAAGAATAAAAAGTTAAAACTAGCACACACTGGACTATTTAATTGTCCCCCGTAACGTGCAACATAATGATGCTTTTGAATAAAATTAAGATCCTGCAAACTTATCCTTAGTTTTACAAAATATACCAGTAATTTCATCACATCTTTTTTTTCTGTAACTGTAACAGAATACGATTACATTTCTTTGCATCCTGATTACAAAACATTGTTACATGTATTCCGATACTTCCCAAGTATGCCCCATGTTAATTGTCAGTTAAAATAAGAAATAGAAAGGAAAAAACATTTAACATACTGTCCTCGGTCAAATTCTAGCTTGGCACTGAGTATTTCTGTCTTTTAAAGCAAAGCACAGCGACCTTGTTGCTGACCTTTTTTGTGGATTTAAAAGGCATCAGCTGCTTTGGGACAATGCCCTGGCTGACATTGTGGTGTGAACATCTTACAGGCACCGAAGCTCGACTGTCACATTCATCATGACTACAAGAAAAAAAAAGTGTGGTCACAGATACACACATAAAACTCCTGTGAGTGTGTTCATACATCTATCAATGACAAGCATTTTGACTGACTTTCAAATGTCCTTTCTGTGACACCTTAAGGCAAAAAACTTGTTTAATAGTTACAGCATGTCATTATCTTTTGTGAGTGTATGTGCGTTTTTGGAAGGATGGGTTGTGCTCCATGCCGACCATATGGTCAGTTGTTTATGCACATCCTAAAGAAGGTCCACAGCACGGCGAGGTAGTGGTTAGCGCGAGTGCGGCACAGTTCTGAGGTCATGAGATCGAACCACCTGTGTGGAGTTTGCTTGTTCTCCCTGTACTTGCGTGGGTTTTCTCCAGGCACTTCGGTTTCGTCCCACATTCCAAAAACATGCATGTTAGGTAAATTGGCCGGTTTGCATTGTCCTTAGGTGTGAATGAGCGAGGAAATTGTCTGTCCCTGTGTGCCCTGCGACTGGCTGGCAACCAGTTCAGGGTGTCCCCTGCCCACTGTCTGAAGATAGCTGGGATGGGCTCAAGCCCCCCCGTGATCCTACTGAGGATAAGCGGTGCAGATAATGGATGGATGGATACACACCTGACAGTAAGAGACGTTCTTTTAGTATATGACAAATGTGCAGGGTAGTATTAGTTTACTACTTGCAAGCACGGGGAGAACGTGCGAACTCCACAAAGGAAGGTTTTATCCCATGACCTCAGAACTGTGCCACGGATGCGGTATAACCACTCATCCACCGTGCTGCCCATATACATATATATGCATACCTGCCAACTTTTGAAAGTGAAAAAGCCTAGTCGCTAGGGTCCAGGTCCGTTCAGGACCGGAACGAAGCAAGGGGGGGGATAATCTGCGGTCCTTAAAATTCAGCTAAGAAGTAACAAATTTTACTTTTTTTTTTGACAACCATAACCTCATGTTTATTGTCAATTCACCTTAACTGTACTGATGGAAATAATCAAAAGAAGGTTCTTTAAAAGCTCAATAATGTATTTAATATAACAAAGTAATAGAAAACCCTCATGGTTTTCTTTTCAATATTTGATACAATAACAAGTTTAAAAAGAAAGAATATATAAAAAACAAGAGTAAAGAGTAAAAAACAAGAATATATATATATATATATATATATATATATATATATATATATATATATATATATATATATATATATATATATGTTTGATTTATTATATTTTGATTGAACTCCCTTCCTCTGGATTTTGAAATTCCTTTGTAAACACTGCACACAGAGGCTGCAAAAAAAATTAATTCGCATTTTATGGTAATGACAATAATGGCAATCTTGAATCTAGTAAACAGTGTTGCACGCGTTACTGAAAAAGATAATTCAGTTACAGTTACTAACTTCTTTATTTAAAAAGTAAGGCAGTTACCCTCAGATTACCGACACCAATAAGTACTGTGTTACTCTGAAACAGAAATAAGATCATAAGTCTGAACCCTGACCCGAAATTTGGGTTGGGGCTAAAAATGTCAATCATAACTTTTCTTTTTTAACTATCCACCCATGGTTGTTCTGAGCGCACTAACGATTGTGGGGATGCGGGCTGCACTGCACAAGAGGGGAACATAATCAATCAAGTCACGACTCCATAAATGTATTTATTTGTGGGTTTTTTTGTAGGTAAATATAAAGATGCCCACCCTCCTCAGGAAATTGCTGGTAGATTGAGGTTTAACTGTGATGTGTGATGCAGTAGTGTACAACAGCCAGAGGACCCTTTTTAATAATTAGCAGAAAAAAGCAGTAATGCACCACGTAGTAACGACTGTATAGTTACAAAATTTTACCAAATACACTTTACAATACTCGTTACAGAGAAGTTTCTTTTTAATGCATTATTCCCAACACTGCACAGGGATCACATAGACATACAACTATTCACACACATATTAATACCTAGAGACAATTTGGAGTCACCTATCAACCAGTCGTGCATGTTTTGGAATGCAGGAGGAAACCCCGCACAGGGAGGTCGTCGCTGGAATTGAACAAGAGACCTAAAACTGTTTGGAAGACGTGCTAAAGAGTCACCCGCCGTGCCCTCAATTCTGCTAGTTCTATACTATTACCTGTATTCCATCACACTTCAAAATCATGTTTGGTCATGAGTGTCAGCCAGAGCTCTGTAGTGACACCCAGTGGAAAAAAATCACCAATACAACCTGCCTAACAAGGTCTTCACTAACTAAACATTTATTTAGGCATTTTTATTTAAGACAAAGCCAGAAGATGTGCAGGCCCGAATGTAATGGTGTGCATACAATGTTAATGTGTTATGTTTTACACAACACCACTAGCACTACAAAGTTCATCAGGGCCATTACTTGACAACAGTGAAACCGTTACCATGGTGATCCTGGGTTATGCTGTTGTATTTGTTTTGTTGATACACTAGTATTAAAGGAACAGTGTGTATTATATAGCTTTATTTTATTTTATTTAAAAAACGATATTGATTTGAATGAAGAAAACTAAAGTAAGAAAACTAAAACGTACTTTAAACATGCTTTGTTAAGTACTCCGAGGTTGACAAATGTGTATTTAGTTCACATACAGTATATACCATAACTGTACAGTAGTCGAATTGTAAATAAACTACATTTGCACCACAACAACAAAAATATTTATTTCAGTTACTCAGCAGGCTTATGATAAATGTATTGACTCATACAAGAATAAAAAAGCTGTACCTGTAATTCTGCAGAATGACAGAAATTATCAACTGGAGATCATGTACTATAAAATAAGTGCAGGAATTAATGTCTAACAATTCAATTTTGGGGTCTACAATTAGACGTGAAATTATTATTTTTTAATTCTGATTATTTAACTGACAAATAATTTATTTGATCAAGATGGCGGCGCGTCGGGTAGACGCTGCGGCTCTGGCTCCAGTTCGTCTTTTGTTTTTCAGTGTCCCCTGATCCCTCTTATTTTCCCTTCGACTCCCTTCGCATTTACAATAATATCCACTACATCCCGAGGGATATACAGAGACCACCGGATCTCCATGGAAGATTTGCCGCCTGCCGACAATGACAACGACGGAGAAAAGGCTGAGCTAAGCTAAGAAGGCGACCACACAGACCAGCGCTCCCAAGCATGTTCAACCAACGCCAGATCCATCCGTCCACAATGAGCGAATTGAGCTGCGGATCGCCACCAACAACGTCCGGAATTGGAGGACTTTTTTTTGCCATCACGGAGTCTTGGCTTTCCCGACGCCGCATTACATCACCGGCTCGAACAAGACGAAGACTCCGGTAAAAACAGGGGTTGGAGACTACGCGCTACAATAATAGCGGAACCATTGACACACACTGCTCACTCGATATGGAGTTTCTAGCTATGTACCGGGAGAGTTAACTGTGGTCTTTGTGTTTGCTGTATACTTTCCACCGCTAACAGTTTCACCAGATGCTAACGTTAGCATAGCGCGAAATCTTCTGCCCGCTGCTAAACATCAGCTTGCACTACCCCAACGGAGCTTTATCGTCGACGGCGACTTTAATCGGGCATGTTTATTGACTGTACTCCCAAATCCTTTCAATTGTGGACTCCCAAATCTACTAAATTGTGGACTGAGCAATTCGGAAAAACGCTGGACTGTGTAATGTAAGATCAAACATTCGTTTGTGTCCGGCAACTCTGTTTGACCCTCACAGCCCCCCCCCCCCCCCCCCCCTCCCCCCCGAGGACAACAAAGTCAGTTAGTTCTTTGTTCCTTTGTGTCTTTGTTTCCTTATCCTCACTGTAAATGAACTGGAGTCGTCCAATTTCGTTGTCACAGCATATCCCATGTTGTAAAAATGACAATAAAGGCATATTCTATTCTATTCTGTTCTATTTATTTTACATGACATAAGCCTAGCCTAGAGAGAGCTGACATAACTGATGGCCATCTTGCTGTTAAAGCACTGCAAAAGGCTGAACAAAACATCCATCCATCCATTATCTGCACCGCTTATCCTCAACAGGGTCACAGAGGTGCTGGAGCCTATCCCAGCTAACTTTGGGCAGTGGGCAGGGGACACCCTGAACTGATTTCCAGTCAGTCACAGGGCAGCTTAACAAAACAATAATAAGAAAAAAAAATTGTTACTTTGAGTCTCCGTAGTTTGTATTCCTCTATGTGCTTTAAGTACTTGTTTCCAGTTGGCATCATAGGACAGCTACATACACCTCTCCCCCTAGGCTCAGTTATATCACCACACCTCAATACAATACACATCACCGACTAGCATGACTCTTTTAGGCCCTCCACCCTTGTATCTGGCTACGCTGACTGGTCTGTAGTGGCCGTAATGAAGAAAAAGTGGCGGTTAGACTAAAATCCGAGACCGTCAAAGTCAACAATGGTCCTCGAAAAATAATCTCACATTCAATATGTCAAAGTCGTAAGTCACCCTTTTCAGAATGGATGCTGCCGAATCTTCATGGTTCTCAAAAATCACCATCAGGGGCTCAAACACTAGGTGTATCTGACTCCTATCTTCCTTGGGGTTCGATACGACAGCTGTCTTACGTCAATGAACATATACGGTACCTGAGCCAAGTCACTAGGCATTGCATCAAACTCCTGCGACAACTGACCGGCATATCTTGGAGGTGGCGGCTATTCGATATCCGGACGATGTACACCATGACCATCAAAACGCTTGCTGAATATGCAGCACTGCATGGGTGCCCTGGGCTTCCTCCACCGTCATCCACAAAATAGAGAGGAATAGGAACGGACCGTAACGGGCCATCTGCGAATGACTGCCATTGCTGCCGTCTTCCACAAAGCCCAGATTGTACTGATATCCACCCGACTAAAGTTGGCCAGTCCAAGAAAGGCCAAGGAATGGTCCCATCCCTCCCCCAGCAACGAAAGGAGAGTGCTTTTCGAAACACACTGTCCAAAATGCCTTGGAGAACCTTCATCACCCCATTACTCTCCTATCTCAACTTTATAGCATAAGCCATAGAGACCGTAAAAAATCTTCTATTCCATGGTAACCTCATCCATTTTACCCCCCATCCAGAAATCTGCATCTTTTTCCCAACAACTAGCAGCAAAAATACAAATTATTGCCGTACCAGACCCAACAGGTTTGTATGTCTTTACTGAAGGCTCCAACCTCAACGGTATGCAAATCGGAGGGGCAGGAGTGTTTGTCTTCTGAGAAAGATCTCTGATCCATTCCTGGCACACAACCAAAGGAAGCAGCTCCTATCAAGCCGAGAAGGCTGCTCCAAAACGCAGCCATCAACTGGCTTTAACAAAATGACAGCTGGTCGCCAGCTTCCCTCATCACAGACTGAAAGTCTCTACTTCAATCCCTCAACAATCCAAATAACCTAGGCCCTTCCATCCTCGAAATACAATCCAAACTGGCGGCCTTTCCACACACCAAAAGGATCCAACTAATATGGGTCCGAGGCTACTGCAAGCTCCCAGGCAATGACCTTGCTGATGACGAGGCCAAACTCGGCTCCCTTCTTCTCCCACCTAAGGCCCTAGTTTGAAGCTCAGACTCTTCATTAACATGAACTGCCAACCCCTAGCATACAACCTACCCTCACCTCATTTCCCTTACTTTTTCCCACCCCAACCTGGAAGAAGAGACCCAATTATCAAATAAAAACCACAATGATCTTGTCTCATCTTACTGGACTTCAGGAGGAAAGGCAGGAACCCAGCACCACTCATTATAAAAGGAGACTGTGTAGAGAAAGTCCACTCTTTCAAATTCTTGGGTGTGCACATCTCCGATGACCTCTCCTGGTCTCCAAACACCCGAGCGGTGGTAGGGAAGGCCCAGCAGCGACTCCATTTCCTGAGAGTGCTCAGGAAAAAACATCTAAAACAGCAGCTGCTGGTGTCCTTTTACAAAGCCACAGTGGAGAGCATTCTAACATACTGCATTACGGTGTGGCATGCTGGGTGCGCGGCAGCAGACAGGAAAACACTTCTGAGGGTCATCAACACAGCCCAGAGAATCGTTGGTTGCTCTCTACCCAGTCTGGAGGACATTGCCTGCTCTCGCTACCTCAGCAGAGCAGAAAACATCATCAAGGACTTTTCTCACCCCGGCCACCACCTCTTTAACCAGCTGCCTTCCGGCAAGCGGTACAAGTCACACAAAACAAAAACAAACAGATTCAGAGACAGTTTCTTCCCCAGAGGCATTACAACCCTTAACACACATTGCACAAAAAAGTGAAACTCTTGCAAACACACTACCTCATACAGATGTAAAATTGTATTCATGCCTATGCTCACTTTGCACAATGTTGACTATTTTAGCACTAACGCATATTGCACTGATACAATCCCAAAACTGTATGTAACATCCTGCATGCCCACAATTCTTGTGTAAATATTGTGTAAATGATAACCTTTATCTTCTTTGTTCCTTTATATTGTGTAAATTATAACCTTATTTTCTTTGTTTCTTTATCTTCTTTGTTTTCTTTTATCCTCACTGTTAAATGTGAACTGAAGTGCCACGTCCAATTTCGTTGTCGCAATATGTTCAACCCATTTTGTAACAATGACAATAAAGGTATATTCTATTCTATTCTATTCTATTGCGCGGTCCGGCCACCATTCCTGGAAGTGCGAAGATTGGTGAAGAAGAATTGGCTGAGCACATCTGGCTTTGGTGCCCCACACTCCAGAATGCCCGTTACCAAGGCCAACTGGGATTCTCCTTTGGTGAACTAAGAAGCCTCCCACATGGGACTTTAGAGGTACTGAGGATTATCCTCAGGCGCCTCAAGTGATTCAACAAGAACCATCAGCTCCATCTGGTAGGCAAATTATACACACTGTCCTTTCAATATTTGCAGCATTTAATTATCTTTCACGATATGTGGACCAAATACTTTTGTTTTAAATAAAAACAAAACATGTTAATTATGGCAGTTACTACTATCATTGGCAACTCTTTAATAGAGGACTTTTTTTCCCCCCCAATATTGTTAGTACTGCTCAGACCATGTGCACGTGTCTTTTTAAGTATTGGTAATTGCTGACTAGGGCTGATCTAAAATCTAAAAATGAAATGGTAATGTTGTGACAAAATATAACTTTTGGGATTCTCATTGAAAATGTTTATTTTGAAAATAGGAGGTTTTGTTTTGCAATTCAGGAATATAAAGTCATGTTTTAGTTTATCCTATTAATAGATGAAAAATATAATTAATAGAATAATCAGTCTTTTAGTGCAGGCCTGCAATACAGAAACCTCATATCCGTCAAGTGTCAACATTAATTAAATTGTTTAACCTTCTAAATACAAATTCAAGTAGTTTGCATATAATTAACACAACTTTCCATTACATAGGAATATTCAAAGTGTTATGGTCAAGTCAAGTCAAGTCATTTTTATTTGTATAGCCCTAAATCACGAAGAGTCTCAAAGGGCTTCACAGATTATTACACTATCAGTATCTCAGTATCTCTCTCTCTTTCTCTCTCTTGCTCTCTCTCTTTCTCTCTCTTGCTCTCTCTCTCTCTCTCTCTCTCTCTCTCTCTCTCTTCTCGCTCTCTCGCTTTTGCTCTCTCTTGCTCTCTCTCCCTCTCTCCTCTTTCTTTCTTTCTCTCTCTCTCTCGCTTGCTCGCTCTCTCTCTCTACCTCTCTCTCTCTCTCGCTTGCTCCAGTGCTGAATGTCATCATTTTTTACATGGATGAGTAACCTTTGGTAAGGATACTTTGTATTAGTGCTGAGCACTATTCACAGGTTGATTACTCATACTGGTATCTATCGAGGGACAAAACGTATCAAATTGCCCTACATGTTGACGGATTCATGTAATATTCCATTTTAAACACAAAGAAGCAGAGCTCAGGAATAAAAGTAACACACGAAGGTCTGTTGAACAATTTTAGATGTGTTCACTTAATCAATTCCATACAGGTCAACATTTTATATTCAGGCAAATAAAAATTATTGCCCCAACAAACATTAAACACAACGTAACCAGTTTCTATAGCCATCAAACTACAGTTAGCTTAATTTTGATTTAATATTGCACGTGTCGTCACATTGCCTTCCCTGGCAGAATGAGAGCCATGATGGAGGGCAAGATTCACCCTAACAGAAAGCATCTGAATGAGCATTTGAGTTTAAACACATATCAATGACCACGACCGAAGAATGGTCGCTAGGGTCAAGAACACACTCACATTCTTGACTCTTTCTGGGAGAGTGATACAGAGGAAGGAATCCCCAGCTCACTCCCTGAACCCAACCGATGTGTCGCAACACCTGTCGTTGGGAGTCATTAGGTGACCAAACCCCCCAATTCCAAACACTACTGCCGAGCGCCAAGCTGGGAGGCAACAAGTACGAATGTTGTAAGTCTTAGGCACAGCGGCCGAGGCACAAACCAGCAACCTCCCAGTCATGCGGCCGGTGCCCTACCCCCAAGGCCACAGAGCAAAATGATCTGCCAAATTATCAACTGATAAAATGGGAGAAAGTAAATATTTTAAACATGCTCAAAAGGGATTTCTATTCAAGGTGGAAATGCCCCGTGTTTTACTGTCCGATTACATTCACCCAAAATTTAGATACAAAGTCGTTTTAGTAACGATTGCACAAGAGGACGTGTCACGCCTGAGGTGCATTTGTCAGTACAACGAAGCGCAGCAACACGTACCAGCTACGAATAACTGGTATGCGTCCAGACTTTTAGAAGCTTTTAGATCAGCACCGGTGTATGGGGATACTCCATTTACAATATAGTGGTACAGATTGTGTGGACTGAAGTCAGACAGACTGGACGATTTGGTCAGATGTGTGTATATGTCAGGAGTGTGATTTGGTAACTAGAATTACGAATGCTATCATCAGTTTCTCTAAAAAGTGCCCTTTTTGTTTTTCGACAAGCTCAGCCAGCTCATTCCCGTTTTCAAACACAAGCTGCTTTGCTACCAAAAAGATACTAAATCAGTGTCGTAAAAAATCCGTTTTTAAGGGTTATTGTTCTATCTTCTTTATTCGTGACTTAAAAGTGGAGAGAGGTGTGCAGTTTTGGAGGTCCGGAGGTAGATTGTTCCAAAGCTTTGGAGCAGCGCGACTGAAGGCTCTGGCTCCCATGGTGCTCAGGTGGGCAGGGGGCACTGACAGTCGGAGGGAGGACAAGGATCTGAGGGAGTGAGTGGGGACGTGCACCTGGAGAAGGTCGGACAGGTAAGGAGGAGCCAGGTGGTGAATGGCCATATATGTATATAGGATCAGTTTGTAGCTGATGCGATGCTGAACAGGAAGCCAGTGTAGCTGTTGGAGAACGGGGGTGATGTGCTGCTGGGAAGATGTTTTTGTGATGATGCGATCAGAGGCGTTTTGAACCAGCTGAATTTTATGGAGGGACTTTTGAGGAAGGCCGAAGAGGAGAGCATTGCAGTAGTCAAGGCGGGATGTGACAAGACTGTGGACGAGAATAGCAGTGGTGCGGGGGGTGAGGGAAGGGCGGAGTCTGGTAATATTGCGGAGGTGGAAATAAGCAGTGCGGGTGATGGTGTTGATATGTGAGTGGAAGGTAAGCATGCTATCCAGGATGACACCCAGACTCTTGACCTGGGGGAAGGGGGACACTAAGGAGCTGTCGATGTTGAGAGAGAAATTGTTTACTTTGGATAAAGTGGATTTGGTGCCAAGAAGGAGGAATTCTGTTTTATTGGCATTTAATTTAAGAAAGTTTGTTGTGAACCATGTTTTGAGTTCGGAAAGGCAAGAGGTGAGGGAGGGAGGTGGGAGTATGGAGTTTGGTTTGCAGGAGAGGTAGAGTTGGGTGTCATCAGCAAAGCAGTGAAAGTGGATATTAAATTTGCGGAGGATATGACCAAGAGGCAAGAGGTAGACGATGAAGAGAAGAGGACCTAAGACAGATCCCTGGGGTACGCCTGTGGTGACTAGGGAGGGCTTTGAGGTGAAGGATTTCAGCTGGACAAACTGAGTGTGGCCAGTGAGGTAGGAATGGAACCAACTGAAGGGAGTATGGGTGAGACCAATGGAGGAGAGTCTATTGAGGAGGATAGGGTGAGATATTGTGTCGAAGGCGGCGCTCAGGTCTAGGAGGATGAGGATGGAGACTAAACCGGAGCCAGAAGCTAAGAGGAGATCGTTTACAATATGGATTAGGGCAGTCTCTGTGCTGTGGCGGGGGCGGAAACCAGACTGAAAGGGCTCATAGAGAGAGTGGAGAGACAGGTGCGAGTGGAGTTGAGCAGCAACAGTTTTTTCAAGGATTTTCGAAATAAATGGAAGATTGGAGTTGGGGCGGAGGTTGTCAAAGTTGTTGGGGTCAGCACCATGTTTTTTCAGTGTAGAGGTAACAGCAGCGGTTTTGAAAAGTGATGGGACAATACCAGAAGAGAGTGAGGAGTGGATAATGGCAGATATGAGAGGGAGCAGGGAAGGGAGGCAGGATTTAACAAGGGATGAAGGGAGGGATCGAGCTGGCAAGTGGTGGTCTTGGATTTGAGTATGAGGTTGAATAATTCAGCAGTCGTGGGTGGAGCAAAACTGGAGAAGAAGTGACAAGAAGGAAATTCAGATGGGGAGGGAGCAGACAGGTTTTGATGGAGTTATTGATGAATCTTAAGGATTTTGTGATTGAAGTACTCCATTATGGAGTTGCAGGTTGCTGTGGAGTACAGGTGGAGGGGGAGAGAATTTGGTGGCTGGAGGATTTTGTCCATGACAGAGAAGAGAGTTCTTGAATTTCCTTCGTTGGAAAGGATGAGGCCGGAGTAGTAGCTGGATTTAGTTTGTGCAATTTGGTCCTTGTATTTAGCAGTATGGGTAATGTACATGTCCTTATGGATGGTGAGGCGGTTTTCTTATAGAGTCCCTCAAGTTGGCGGTTCTTTGATTTCATTGACCTAAGAGCGGGTGTAAACCAGGGGGCAGATGTGAAGAATGAGGCAGTCCTGGTCTTCAGGGGGGCAAGAGAATTTAGAATATTTGTGAGGCAGACATTGTAGTGAGCGGTGAGGTCATCCGGGCTTGAGAGAGCTTCTGGGGGCGGGGAACGGTCAATAATGGAGCAGAGGGTGTCAATGTTGATATTTTTGGTATTACGAAAAGAAATGAGACGGGAGGTTTTGACAGTAGAGAGACAGAGTACGGTGTTAAAAGTGAGGAGGACATGATCAGATTTAGGAAAAACATCAGCAGTGGGCTTGGAGGTAGAGAGGCCAGAGCAGCAGACCAAGTCCAATGTGTGGGTGGGGAAGTCAATAAGGCTGTGTATCCCGAGGCTCTCCAGGCAGGATGTGAAGTCTCTGGTGAGTGGCAGGTTGGGGTTGTCCATGTGAATATTGAAATCTCCCAATAAAATTCAATATGGCGAGAGAGTGGATAAATGTGTAACTAAGCTGGAGAATTCATTGATAAAATCACTATGTGGCTTCGGGGGGGCGATAAATTGTAGCAATGATGGTTGGCGAGGGTCCGGGAAGCTTAAACACCAGAGGCGTGTTCAGGAGAGTGAGTGATTGCTATCGCGAGCTATCGCTAGCTTCTGAACGGCCAGTGATTATTGAGCGCTCGCGTGCCCGAGTAATCACGGGAGAAAGACCGCTTACTTTGATTTCCAACATGGCGTCGACAGTGCAGAAGATGGAGGATCTCACCCTGACGAGTGCTGTTGGCGATGTAACCTTATTTTCTTTGTTTCTTTATCTTCTTTGTTTTCTTTTATCCTCACTGTTAAATGTGAACTGAAGTGCCACGTCCAATTTCGTTGTCGCAATATGTTCAACCCATTTTGTAACAATGACAATAAAGGTATATTCTATTCTATTCTATTCTATTGCGCGGTCCGGCCACCATTCCTGGAAGTGCGAAGATTGGTGAAGAAGAATTGGCTGAGCACATCTGGCTTTGGTGCCCCACACTCCAGAATGCCCGTTACCAAGGCCAACTGGGATTCTCCTTTGGTGAACTAAGAAGCCTCCCACATGGGACTTTAGAGGTACTGAGGATTATCCTCAGGCGCCTCAAGTGATTCAACAAGAACCATCAGCTCCATCTGGTAGGCAAATTATACACACTGTCCTTTCAATATTTGCAGCATTTAATTATCTTTCACGATATGTGGACCAAATACTTTTGTTTTAAATAAAAACAAAACATGTTAATTATGGCAGTTACTACTATCATTGGCAACTCTTTAATAGAGGACTTTTCCCCCCCCCCCCCAATATTGTTAGTACTGCTCAGACCATGTGCACGTGTCTTTTTAAGTATTGGTAATTGCTGACTAGGGCTGATCTAAAATCTAAAAATGAAATGGTAATGTTGTGACAAAATATAACTTTTGGGATTCTCATTGAAAATGTTTATTTTGAAAATAGGAGGTTTTGTTTTGCAATTCAGGAATATAAAGTCATGTTTTAGTTTATCCTATTAATAGATGAAAAATATAATCAATAGAATAATCAGTCTTTTAGTGCAGGCCTGCAATACAGAAACCTCATATCCGTCGAGTGTCAACATTAATTAAATTGTTTAACCTTCTAAATACAAATTCAAGTAGTTTGCATATAATTAACACAACTTTCCATTACATAGGACTATTCAAAGTGTTATGGTCAAGTCAAGTCAAGTCATTTTTATTTGTATAGCCCTAAATCACGAAGAGTCTCAAAGGGCTTCACAGATTATTACACTATCAGTATCTCAGTATCTCTCTCTCTTTCTCTCTCTCTTTCTCTCTCTTGCTCTCTCTCTCTCTCTCTTCTCGCTCTCTCGCTTTTGCTCTCTCTTGCTCTCTCTCCCTCTCTCCTCTTTCTTTCTTTCTCTCTCTCTCTCGCTTGCTCGCTCTCTCTCTCTACCTCTCTCTCTCTCTCGCTTGCTCCAGTGCTGAATGTCATCATGTAATATATCGTCTTACATTGCCTGGTAATGTTTGTGAACAATGCAAGACAGGTATGACCCTTCCACTGCGTTTAGGATAACCTTAACTGTGTCAATATGCGAACTGTCGCTCATTTCAGCCAACTCGCTCAAAGCAAGCTGTAGAACGAAATCCATTGTACTGTCGTCGGCCATTTTGGATCAGTAAGGCAATCACAGTGAGCGATTACAAAACGTTCAGCAGTGCGCGGCAAGCGATTATCAAGAGACTACATGTCTGATCACTCTCCTGAACACGCCTCAGGCATTCAAAAGAGCTCAATGCAGTGACGGAGACAGGCAAAACTTTCCACTTCTCGCGGTGGATCACCGCGAGACCTCCTCCACGGCCGTTGCCACGGGGACGGCAGATGTAAACAAAGCCGGGAGGAGTGGAGTCATTCAGAGCAGCGAAGTCGTTTGTTTGTTGCCTGGTTTCTGTTAAAATGAGGAAGTCAAGTTTGCGTTCGGCGAGGACATCTTTGATGAAGTGGCCCTTGTTCCTGAGTGAGCTGACGTTCAGCAATCCAAAGTTGACGGCGGAGGTGTCTTGTTTGACGGCGGCAGTGCTGTTAGCCGACCTAGCTAGGCGGGCTAATGCATGGCAGTTAGCGCTACGGCTCTTGCAAAAAACAAAACAAAAAATCATTTTGGCTCTTTGCGTTAAAAAGGTTCCCGAGCCCTGGTTTATCTATAATCTATCAAAATGTGATAATAATGTGGTCAACTGATGCGGAAAAAATGCATAATTACCAGAATTGGTTGGTTGGATCCTTTAACCACTGGTGCCCCAGTGTTGTGTCTTGGGCAAGTAGAGCCTGGTGGTGCCCATCACTCTCCAGGCTAATATATCAGAATACATATTTAATTTTATTCAGGATGGGGTGTTTTATTAACTTCAGCCACTGACAATATTTTGCTTCTGTGTGTAATGAACTATCACCTGAAAATTGTGCTTTTTTTTACAGAAAAACACTGCAAAAGTCCATGCTGGTGCTAAGAAAATGACCACACACGTAGTTTTCTAACATTTACAACGCCTACCAATTGTTAAAAATGACAGCTTTTTCAAATTTACACAACAAAAAGGATATTGACTTGAGAATAGTACAGTATGTAGTCTTTGGCTGCATCCTTTTGAAGCAAGAATAAGCATCAATAAATCGTTCCAAAGATCACAATGGATTTCCTTTGAGTGTGCGATAAAATCTAATTCTTTTTCACGTAAAAAGGTTGGCATGTATGACTTGCATAGTTACTCTCCAAAATATGGATAATTTTGTCATTTAGAATTTTTTATAAAAAGTTAAAAAAAACTATATTTAGATACTTATGAGAAACCTGAAACATTTTGCTATCTTATACCTTTACAAGCTCTTACTTTGTACTATCCTTTGATTCTTTGTCATGCTCTTTGATCAATTAAACAAAATAATTAGTTGACAAGCACAAATTCACATGCCAAACCAACTGTTGGTGAAAATATTGAGTCACCCCTGACAGGAAATTGCCACTTTTCATGCAAAAAAAAGAGGAAGCGAGGCCTTGCTGGTGCTGCACTTTGTTTTTGTTTTTCGTACAGACACCACAGTCAGCACCTCACATTCAAGCTCGCTCCCTCCTCTGGATGAAATGGCTCCTGAGGAATTTGGCAGCGGAATGGTAGCGGTCTGCGTGATTCTGGGCCTGTCTTTCCTGGTGGGGACACCCGGAAACCTCCTGGTGATCTGGACCATCCTGCGGCACGTCAAACACCGCTCGCACACGGTGGTGCTGATTCTCCACCTGGCTGCTGCCGACTTGCTGGTGCTCATCACCCTGCCCTTGTGGATCTACTCGTTGGTCCGTTCGTGGATCTTTGGCGAGCTCAGCTGTAAAGTCATGGGCTTCGTGATTAACGCTTGCATGTACGGGAGTGTTTTTCTCATCACTCTTATGAGTGTGGAGCGCTTTTTAGCTGTGCGCTATCCCTTCGCCTCAGCGGGATGGAAAAGGCGTAAGGCCCTTTGTAAAGCCTTGCTGTTCCTGTGGACCATGGCTTTTTTGTTCAGCGTGCCAGCTCTTCTTACGAGGGTGGTCGACGAGGAGTCAGGAGAGGAGCACTGTTTGTACAACCAATACAATTCGGCCACTCAGGAGATGATCTGTGTGCTGCTAGAGACTGTGGTGGGCTACATTCTGCCGTTCTCTATCCTGTTGGTGTGTTACGGCTGCCTGTTTAGCCGCATCACTCAAATGACCTTCAAGTCTAAGCGCAAGTCTACCGTTCTCATCGCCAGTGTGGTGGTGGTGTTTGCCATTTGCTGGACACCCTACCACATCGGGAACTTGCTCTCGCTGATCATCCTGGCAACAGAGAAATCCTACCCCATCGTTGGGGAAAATTTGGAGGACGTGCGCAACAACATGGCCTACATCAGCGGAGCCATGGTCTTCATCAGCAGCACCATCAACCCTGTTCTCTACATGTTTGCTGCCCGCTCTTTCCGCAGCTCTTTGCGGGACACGGGCATCTGCAAACTCTTCCAGCACATCTCCAGCACCTCTCCAGGTGAGGGCAACAGGGAGTTCTCCTTTGTGTCAAAGAGACAAAACAATCAGACCAGCAGTTCTCAGTGTGACTCTGAGGCAAAGGAGCAAATTGACAAATATACGAACAATCTTTCCTAGCAATGTGAACCAACTGTGTCTGTATCAGCATGTATATAAGGTTTATATCTGTTTTTGTTTTTGTTTTATTGTATTAGAAATTGAACTGTTAACATTTACTGTACATTTATTAGCATGGAAGTATAATAAAATACATAAAATTTAAAATATTGTGTTTCGCCCAACATATGTAGTTTCTCTAGAAAAAAAAGATCCATAACGTTTTGAATAATATTAATGATAACTTAATATTAGAAACAAAATAAACTTGTTTACATTCATGTCTGAGGCTAGCCATTGTGAATAAAGATGACAGCACAAACGCTCAGGCTTCAGCTAATGCCTCAAATACAGTTCACCAAAATTCTGAAGCAGTCATAATTTGTCATTAGCTTAAATTGCGGTGAGATGTCGTCATCACTATTTCCAAAACCAATGATTCCTGAGATGAATAAAAACAGCTTGGTGCTGTTGTTTTTGTTTTTTAAATTATATTATTCAAACACAAAAATTATTTTGTACTAGTTGAGGCCAACACAACATAGTATTTTAAGGAAGTCCATTGGATTGGCGTCTACTTTAAATACCATGGTGATTAATGTGGGCATTTCATAGCAAGCCCCAAAATCTCAAATGATTTTAAGAGCTACTTTATCTCCTTTAATCTTGGAGCAGACGAATGTCAGACTCGGGGATCTTTACTTCCTCTCTGTGGCAAGATTGCAAAATGACAAGTTGTTGGTTCCTTTTGTTGTAATACAAAATGCAGAAATGGTGTGCGTGAGAATGCGAATGTTGTGTTTTCAAAAATCTTTACAATGGTTTCTCAGCACTCATATGATTGTGTAACAGTTTTCAACCTGGCCAGTTAATTATAAACTGAGGAAGGCCCCCGACTCAACATATATCTTTGATACCTCGCTTGACCAGGAGATGTCAGTGTTAACATCACTTTTCATTTCGTGATTACATTGTGGAAGTCGTAATTTGTGTGCGTTAACGGGCTGTGAACACGTCATTTATTGGGTACACCGACTTCTGAGAGACCCAGTACGATAGCAGAAGCAAATAAATGACATTTTTAAAGATACATTTTGTCAACTCATTAAAAAAAAAAATAAAGAATACAAATATCGCTCTGTTTTGGGCGGTTTAGCTAGGCCTACTCTTCACAATTATTGTTAATAATCTGCCCCAGAAATCAGAATCAAATCATAGGAAAGCAATAAGATCACAGGATCATAAGAAATAATTACAATCAGATTCTTGGAAAATGGTGACTGAAGATTTTTAATGTCCTGCTGCCTATTTGTTACGCACTTAGGGTTTAACTTTTTAAGAACAGTATCAGGCGTTTATGGACCGTTTTTCATTTTAGGTGTTTTCGGGGGGACCAGGGTTTTGAATCTAAATTTGGCATTTTAACCTGATAACTCTTGTGAGTCAAGGGATCGAAAGTGCCTTCTTATGAAATGTTTCCAGAAAGGTCTACATTCTCTCATAGACCCAAATGAAGCTTAGAGGAAAGTCAAAGTGATATTAAGCACCATCTATGCAGAGAAACTGCAGAGGATTAAGGGTGTGTGCGCATCAATCTCAAAATAAAATAAATGTTTGCAGAGGCACCTGACAGAACAACATGATTTCAAGCATGCAGCATGCATATCAGGTTAAATGTCCGGTACAAATTTAATCTCATATTTCAATCAACACTCTGAACTGAGCTAAAATTTAATAAGGTGAATTCATCTTCTATCATGCCAACGGAAAATATTTATTTCATTGCATGTTATTACATGCTTGAAATACATCCATCCATCCCTTATCTGCACCGCTTATCTTCAGTAGAGTCGCGGGGGTGCTGGAGCCCATCCCAGCTATCTTTGGGCAGAGGGC
Source organism: Urocampus carinirostris (assembly GCF_059441175.1). NCBI lineage: Eukaryota > Metazoa > Chordata > Actinopteri > Syngnathiformes > Syngnathidae > Urocampus > Urocampus carinirostris. The sequence goes on from NC_142352.1 coordinate 44,737,750, forward strand.
AGGGGACGCCCTGAGCTGGTTGCCAGCCAGTCGCGGGGCACACAGAGACAGACAACTCACTCGCTCATTCAGACCTAGGAACAATGTGGACCGGCCAATTAACCTGACATGCATGTTTTTGGAATGTGGGAGGAAACCGGAGTGCCCGGAGGAAACCCACGCAAGCACGGGGAGAACATACAAACCCCGCACAGAAAGTCTGGTAGCTGGATTTGAACCCATGACCTCAGAACTGTGCCGTGCTGCCCTTGTAGACAACCATGAAATCCAAATTGGACGAAGTACAACAAAGTGAAACTGAATGAATGAAGTGCTTTGTAAAAGTGCTGACCTATATTTGTCTAACACATCACATTATATGTATTCAGAGAATTGTTGGGTACATCTACTATTACTCTTGAGTTCCTACAGTAGCAATTGGAATTCACATATTATGCTGAGACAATCTATAGGCCTCCCCCTTCGATCCTCATGTTTCATCTAGCCTGTGGGAAGAAACCAGAGTGCCCAGAGGAAACCACGCAAGCACGGGGAGAACGAGCAAACTACACACAGGAGGTTCGATCTCATGACATCAGAACTGTGCCACATACGCACTAACCATTGCGCCGATGTGCTGCCCTTCTTGAAGGACCCATTTTCCTCAAATTCATGTTCAACCTGTGCCGGCTTCATCATCCTTAAATAGGCGCCACTCGATTCGCACCTGTTTTGTTTTGTTTTTTTCTTCCCCAAAATTTAAGAACTCAGAGCAGAGATTAGTTGCCACACTGTTATTTTTTCGAACACACACCCACGAACCACCCGCCGAAATGCACAGCCTTCAGAGCATGCCCACCATGAATCAGAACACAATGCACGATGTAAATCCGCAAAGTAGCGAAACAGCGATAGGGCCTGAGACTGTAATCGATTTTTTTTAATTTAAGCTCAAAATAAGTACTTGGTTCCATAATGTTTTGCAATGTGTCTGAAAACACCAGAGCGGTGGCAGGGAAGGCCCAGCAGTGACTCCATTTCCTGAGAGTGCTCAGGAAAAATCATCTGAAACAGCAGCTGCTGGTGTACTTTTACAGAGCCACAGTGGAAAGCATTCTGACATACTGCATTACGGTGTGGCATGCTGGGTGCACGGCAGCAGACAGGAAAACACTTCTGAGGGTCATCAACACAGCCCAGAGAATCGTTGGTTGCTCTCTACCCAGTCTGGAGGACATTGCCTGCTCTCGCTACCTCAGCAGAGCAGAAAACATCATCAAGACTTTTCTCACCCCAGCCCCCACCTCTTTGACCTCCTGCCTTCTGGCAGACGCTACAGGTCACACAAAACAAAACAAACAGACTCAGAGATAGTTTCGTCCCCAGAGCCATCACCACCCTTAACACACACTGCACACAAAACTGAAACTCTTGCAAACACACTACCTCATACAGATGTAAAAGTCTATTCATGCCTATGCTCACTTTGCACAATGTTGCCTATTTTTGCACTACCTCATATTGCACTACTACGATCCCAAAACTGTATGTAATACCCTTCATGCCCACACTTTCTTGTGTAAATATTGTGTAAATTATAACCTTTATCTTCTTTCATCCTAACTGTGAAATGTGATACTGGAGTTCCACGTCCAATTTCGTTGTCACAATATGTTCATAATGCATTAAAGTTAGTATTTAGGGTCTGAGTCTTCAGCAGTTTCCCATGATGCATAACGTCACAAAGAGGAAAACATTCATCCCGCAAAATGAAACACACAACTAAAACATTAAGTCAACATGCAACTTAAAGAGAACAAATTCAAATGAACGCTTTTCATGGCACAAACAAGATTAATCCTTCAACCCCACGGTAAAAACAAAACAACACTACTGGTCCATGATATAAAGCAGGGATGGCGAAGAAGTCTGACACAAAGAGCCGAAATGTTTAACTATGAGAGTCAAAGAGCCACGCAACAAGGCTTTAGGGCTAGGACCTTAGCTTGGCCTTTTGGCTGAGAGTAAGTGTCCGGGCTCCTAGGCTTTGTAGCGTATTATGAACTGACCGATAACGGATAATGAATAATGAATAACGAAGATAGATAAATAACCCTTAAAAACCCCCACACCACTCACTGACCTGCCATGACAGACAGACACACACAAACACACACAATCAAAAACACATTATTTCCCATAACACACTCCTCTCCTTAAAATACAACAAGTATTGTTCTTGTGTTGATTTCAAGGAAAGTTTTTTGGGTTTTAACAAATTTATTGACGCTAATAACAGAAAACAATCATGACAATCTCAACAGCAATTAAGCACATTCACAATATTATATTTCAATATGACGTTTTTAACAGCAAACACAATGTGAGGTTTGAACAACCCTTCTCGAAAATCTTAATAGCAATCAAGCATATTCACAATTTCATTATATAACATCTTTGTTAGTGTCAATAGATCCGTCCAGGCCAAAGTCGATTGTCTTTGGTCTGAACAAATCCACCGACACCAACAGCAGCAAAACAAACACGACAATCTCAACAGCCATCAAGCATATTCACAATTTTGTTATATCTGACAATATGACGTGACGATATGACGTTTTAACATTTTTTCCTGACATTTTCAACATCAATTAAACAATTTCAGAGTTATTATCTTTTAACAGTAGTTAACCAACGTGTAAAGGGCAATACTGTTGTGCAAGGGCATAGCTCTGCCATCCCACCCTCCCAAGCAGCATCCTTCCAGTCCTCTGTGTGGGTCCTCTCCCTTCTTACTTCTACTTTCCACAACCCAGGCCGTTGCTGCCGGGACCCCCACAGTGTAGCTCCGGTTCCCCCCTCCGGGTGGGTGCAGACGATTCTTCTTTATGGCTGCGTCCTAGGCCCGCCGCTCGCAGATTGTATGGTATCTGCAGCCATTTGGAGCACAGCCACGGGGGGGATCTGCCTGCACCTCCATACCAGCAGGTTTCTGGAGGTCCAGATGGCGTCCTTGATGGCGGCGAGAGTGAGCCAGTCCCTGGCAAAGTCGTTCCGAGACCTCCTCGACCGACTCACCCCGTAAAGCACGTACTGTTCATCAGGGACCTCCCCTGCTGGCAAGTCCGGGAACTTTCCTCGTTGGTCGGCCATTGTCCACAAGTCCTCGGCAGTGTCCACTCTCAATACACACAAAAAAAAAAAAATAACATGAATCAAGGCAAAGAGCCACAGTATATAGAAAATATGATGAGTCAAAGAGCCGCGTTCTTATTGGCCAAGAGCCGTATGTGGCTCAAGAGCTACGTGTTCGCCAGCCCTAATATAAAGGAACAATGCCACCTGCTGGACGTCACTCCACATTACAGTATCTGTTGTTTAGTTTGCTCTCTTTTCTAACCAGGCAAAGTTACAACCGATTTGACAGCATCATACCTGTCAACCTCTACGTTTTTGCCGTACAAAGTATGTTTATTATGCATTTTAAGATGCGTGCAACGTACAAGAAAATCTGTACGGAAAAACGCAAATTTGTCAATTATGGCTACCATCCAGTATGCACCGACTATGACGAAACGGCAAATCAAGTCAAACGAGTTTGCCGCGGTAGCCTCTATCTCGGTATCGGTTTTTTTCGTTGCAAACGAGGCGAGCGGTTTGATGCTACTGTGTGCATGCATCTGCTGCCTCGGATTTCATGTGGTAGTTATTTTCAGATTGAGATATACTTTATTGTCATTCTAGTATACCTGTATACAGAACGAAATGTCGATACATCTGACTAATGATATACTAAATAATTATGGCTATGTATAGTATTATACAGTAGTGCAAAGAGTGCAAGAGTAGCAGCTAACCAGATGTGCAAAATGGGCAGTCAGGTAAACAAGTCACTGTACAGTAACAATAACACTGTAGTACGATAGTGCAGAGGAGAACAGACGTGCAAAGGAGTGGCTAGGTATAAAGAACTCCTAGTAGTGCAAAAAAACAAAACAAACAAACAGATGTACAGATTAGCAGCAGTGTAGACTTACTATGTGTGTGATTGACCATTTAACAGTCTGATGGCCAGGGGGACAAAACTATTGCAGAACCTGGTGGTCCTGCACTGCACACTGCAGTACCTCTTCCCAGAGGCTAGCAGAGTGAACAGTCCATGATGGGGGTGAGAGGGGTCCCTAATGATGTTCTTGGCTCGGGATAGGCAGCGCTTCTGGCCAATGTCCTGAATGGAGGGGAGAGAAGTCCCGGTGATTTTCCCTGCTGTCCTCTTCACCCTCCTCACACTACCCCAGTCCGAGGCACGGATACAGCTGGTCAGGATGCTCTCTATGGTGCCCCTGTAGAATGTGATGAGGGTGGGTGGGGGCAGGTGGGCCCTCCTCATCCTCTGCAGGAAGTACAGGCGCTGCTGTGCCCTCTTCACCAGTGATGCAGTGTTCACAGTCCAGGTGAGTTTGTTTGTGATGTGCACCCCTAGGAACTTGGTGCTGCTGACAACCTCCACAGTAGTAGTAGTAGTAGTAGTCACACACATGTAGTGAAAGTAAGTCCGTCTCTTTTTAGAGAACCAGCTTTTTCGGCTCAACTCATTAAAGAGAGCCGGCTCTCAAACGGCTCACTTGCTTTCATGCATTATATTACGAATCATTATTGTTGTATAAAGAAGTTAAGAAAAAAAAAAGAAAAAAAGGAAGTATAAAAAGAGAAAATGAAAAAAGACAGGTTTAATCAGTAGATTACCAACAATAATTTAATGCATAAAATGAGTTAATAATTTGAATAAGAAAATATATTATTCTATTTAATAATATTTGCACGTATTTTTTTCCTTCTACAGCGAACGTCCAAGCTACTTAATTTTTTAACTTTTTTTTATAATAAACTTTATTCATGTCGAGCAACTCAGTATCTCACAACAAAATGTTAATCAGCAATATACAGTGGGACCTCGCTACTTCGCGGTTCCACGTTCGCGGGTTCAGAGCTTCGGGGGTCTAAAAAAATCATCATAATAAAATAAAATAATTTTTTGAAAAAAAAAAAAACATTTATTTTTTCCAAGCATTTTTGAAGGGGCGTCGCTAATTCGCGGATTATCACTTTTCGCGGGTTGTTTTGGTCCCCATTAACCGCGATAACCGAGGGATTACTGTATATGATATGACGAAACACATGTACAATATAACATGTTAAACTACATAAATAAACACGTTTGAAAAAAAATATACGGTGTAAGATTATTTTGTATTTTGTAAGGGAAAATACAACATTTCCTGCATGGAGCTGTGAAGGTTGACAGGTATGCAGCACCTATTCATAACCCAATTGAAATGAAAAGAAGAAACACATCTTGGTCCCAACCCAAACTCCCTTTCTACCTCCCATATAATCATGAAACAAAATTAAAACAATAGTGATGAACAAGGACAAAACATGATGTATAATCCGTTCAGTATCTGCACCGCTTGTCCTCTGTAGGGTCGCGGGGGTGCTGGAGGCCATCCCAGCTGACTTTGGGCAGTGGGCACCCTGAACTGGTTGCCAGCCAGTCGCAGGGCACACAGAGACAGACAACTCACTCGCTCGGGAAGAACATGCAAACTGGCTGGATTTTGAATACAGGTTTATCTGTCCTAGATGCCACGTCAAACCTTGTTATAGTAGAATGAATAGTACACCGTATTGTAAAATCAATGACAAAAAAGACAATTCTATTTTAGTATGAGAACCACCAACCTTATGAAACATTTATTTTTTTTCCACGCGACCTCAAGGAGGTTATCAATGTAACTTCTTCATCAATTTGTTCTTGGACTGCTGAGAAACGCTGGTAGGCAGGTAAGCGCGCCTTGCATGGCTGCCTCTGGCCATCGATGTGTGAAAGTGTGTGTGTAAAAGGGTAAGTGAATGAATGAATGAATGGATGAATGAAAACTTTATTCGAACATCAAAATAAAAACAGAACAAAAACAATAACTCAACAACAAAATAATGTTACATAATGTGTTTGAAAAGGGGTACTAAGAAGCAAATGCTTATATTACCTACCACTTCATCTTCCCCACCAAATATACCAATGGTTTAACAACAATTGTAATTCTATTAATAATAACAGTTATGATATAAGAATAGCAACAATAACACAAAGTTAACTAGACGCACTATCCCAAATCTCCCGCAACACTCACACTCCACCCTCCTCATCTCTGTATTCTGCCAGGAATGTTCCTTTGTATCTAAACCTGAACAAGTGAATAGTTGGACACCGTTTGATCCGCCCTGCAAACCGTTCCAAAGCTTGACTCCACACACAGACACACACATACTTTTCCTGGTGGTCCTCACCTTTGGAATTTTTGAAATCACTACAGGCCCTTAAGTTATAATTTCGGAATGAATAATTTATGGATGTTTTCTGGCACTATGTTTTTGTTGACCTTAAATAGCAGTTGCGCAGTGAATTTTTTTACGAAATCATCTAATTTTAATAATTTGGACTGCAGGAGTAAAATATTAGTATGATCTCGATATCCTACCCTGTGTATGGTTCTAATTGCACGTTTTTGGAGGATAAAAAGGGGCTGTAGTGAACTTTTGTAATTATTGCCCCAGACTTCTGCAAAAATATGTTAAGTATGGCAGAACTAGAGAACAATATAATAAATACAATGCATCATAGTTTAAAATGAATTTGGCTTTATTAATTATTGAAATGCTTTTAGATACTTTAGTTTGTATTTGTCCGATGTGTGTTTTCCAGCTTAATTTATTGTCTATTATGGCCCCTAAAAACCTAATTTCTGATACAGCGTCAATTGCAGCACCATCCATTTTTACTTCTAAATCTTGATTTGCCTTGCGATTATCAAAGAATATTACTTTGGTTTTATTCAAATTTAAAGATAATTTATTTATATCCATCCATACTTTTAGGTTAATTAATTCACGGTTAATACAGGTTACCAAATCAATATAGTTTTAATTTGATTAGAACATGCTAGCGTTGTCTGCAAATATTACTATTTTAAATTGTTTTGAAACCTTAAAAATATCGTTAATATATATTAAATAACTTTGGACCCAGGGTAGAACCCTGTGGTACTCCACAACAGATGTCCAAGTGTTCAGATGACGGCTCTCCCATTTTTACATATTGCTTCCTCCACGTCAAATAACTTTGAATCCATTGCAAAGCCCCGCCCCTGGTGACATATCTTTCTAGTTTTTTTTAATAGTATATTATGCTAATGGTATCAAATGCTTTTTTTGAGTCAATTAATACCCCGACTGCGTATCTCTTTTTTTCTATGCTATGGGTGATTTCTTCTACTGCATCAATAATAGCCATTGTTGCTGATCTGTTTGCTCTAAAACCATATTGACTTTCATTAATTAATTTAATTTATCTACAAATTGTTCTAGTTCATTATTGCAAAGTTTCTGTAATATTTTAGAGAACTGAGGAAGCAGAGATACCGGTCAATAGTTTGTAAAAATGTGTTTGTTTCCATTTTTGTATATTGGTATCACATTTGCTATTTTCATTTGATTTGGAAATTTGCCTGTTAGAAATGATAGATTACATATGTAGGTCAATGGTTTCACAATGCTATTTATAATTTGCTCAACTAGTACCATATCAATGTCAAAACAATCCATTGACATTTTGTTTTTACAGTTGTTAACCAGGTCTAAGATCTCTGATTCCGTAACCCCAGATAAAAACATGGTCTTAAAGTTCATTTTTATCACTGACTCAAATTGCTTGCTACTGCACTCAGGGATATTTGCAGCTAGCTCTGGTCCAACATTTACAAAATAACGATTGAAATTCTCCACATTATTATTTTCACAGTTCTTATCAATAAAATAGTTTGGATATGCATTACTTAAATTCTTTCTTTTTATTATACTATTTAATACATCCCAAATACCTTTAATATTACTTTTGTTATTATGTAATAAATTGGTATAGTATAATTTCTTGCTCGCTCTTAATATTCCTGTCAATTTGTTTTTATAAGTTTTGTGAAGCACATTGTAAAGTGCTTTGGGAGGTCTTCAGTGACTTGGATAGCGCTATATAACTGCAGACCATTTACCATTTTTACTTACTTTCAGTCACCGTAGTTTGTGGCATTCTTTGGACTCACTTTTGGTTGCACTGTACATTGCAGCAGCATCTAATGGACAAATAAAACACTATTTTTATCAACGCTGTTTTTGTAGAAAACCCCTTTTGGTCCCTATTTAGAGTTTGAGACCCTTGATATAAAATAAATACAAATTCCTTGAAATATGCTTTTATTTTTATTTTGAATAAAAAATAACAGTTCATGTATCTTTGGCTAGGAGGTACTAAATGTTACTCATTGTCTCTTTAAGGTTGGTCAATTTGCACAAAGCAGACTTTTGTATGCTTCAGATAAATACCCTTTAAATATAATTCCAAACAAATCGTAAATGGTCTGCATTTATATAGCACTTTACAATGTGCTTCACACTTACCCATTCACACACTCTCACACACACACTCACACAACAATATTGGCCGTGCAGCCATGCAAGGCGCCAACCTGCTTTTTGGGGGCATTAGGGATTCAGTGTCTTGCCCAAGGACACTTCGACATATACCACGGAGGAGCCGGGAATCTAACCTGCGATCTCTTGATCCCAAGACGAGCATTCTACCTCATGAGCTTAAACTTAATTATTTTTATGGTTGTGCCCGTATTCTTCATTTTAACTGTTTTCAACATTCCATGCGAATGCCTCATGGAGAGCCTTGTTATGTTTACTTCCTGGGTAAACGACACTAACCAATTGGATAACATAATACGCCTGACTTTCCTGCCCTCACCTTTGTAAACCAGCCAATAAGAACACTCAAGCGAGACTGCTCAACGGAAGGGCTGAGACAAACACAGGTGACTCAGAAAAAAACTGGAGGAAAAAAAGAAGAAAAAAAAACCCTCCAAGACTTGTTATGGAGTTCGTGTGAACGAAACACGGATTTCCACCCTTCTTTACCAGTCAAACCAGTATCGCTGGATAGAACACACTCAAGTACAGCAACAGGTAGAGTGACTGGCCGCAAACTCCTTCCTGGCTCCCTCTGAAAATAATCTCCCCTCTCTCTATATATATATTTTTTTTCTCTCTCCCCCTTACTCAATTGAGTATCCAGAGTCTTTTGTTCGCTTCTCTTATCACTTGGAAAAAGGTGAACCCTTGTGTTGTTTTTAGTTGAATCTTTGCTTTAATTGTAGTTTTTACCCCTTGTGGTCCCTGATGGCTTCGCACAGTGATACTCTGGTGGTGTTCTTTGGGGCAACAGCTGGTGCAAATGGGGGTAAACTGGGTTCGGATGAGAGGGAAATAATTCTCTTGGTGTGGCAAATTGTGGACCTACGGGAGAAAAAGGTATGGACCGTTCGTTCCTTCGTCCGGTTTATCGTACTCGAGTGTGTGTGTCTGTGTTTTGTGTTTGCATTTATCGTTATTTCTGTTTTTTGTTTTATTGTGTGGTAACTGTCGTTGTTTGACATTAAATCAACACGGTGTGTGCTATTGCTAGCTCATTAGCTTACCTTCTGTGCAGGTGTGCAGTTGGAATGGACCCGTCACAAACCTGTCAACCTCCCCGGCTCCATGCCCTTCAAACTGTCGTGGTTTCCCTTACAAAATACGAAAAACCTTACACCATATTTTTTTTTCAAACGTTTTGTAGTTTAACATGTTATATTGTACATGTGTTTCGTTAAATAATTCTGTGCATATTCTTAATAATTTAAAAAAAAAAAAAAAGAACAATTGTTATCAGTGTAACTAAAATATCCATTAATAACACTTCGCATTTAAATTTATAAATAAAGATATCTTTTGGAGGGAAAAAAATAGTTGGCATTGAGATTGCGGTCCGATTCCCAACTCCTCCGTGTTATATGTCGAAGTGTCCTTTGGCAACACACTGAATCCCTAATGGCCCCAATAAGCAGGTCGGCGCCTTGCATGGCCGCTATTGGTGCGTGAGTGTGTGTGTGTGTGTGAATGGGTAAGTGAAGCATATTGTAAAGCGCTTTGGGAGGTCTTCATTGACTTGAAAAGCGCTGTATAAATGCAGACCATTTACCATTCAAACCAAACCACAATATCAAGCATTGATGCTTGTATTTTAGATTACAAACAGACTATTTAACAGGGACAGAAAATACAAACCTTTGCAGCCTTGTGACGGGGAAACGTTTTTCTTAAGCCAACTGTTGGAGGTATGTTGTGCTCTGCAATGAAATGGCAAAACATCACTTCTGCAGCTGTTGAGGAGTCTTCCGGTGTAGTGCCTAGTTTCGACTCCCCTGCAAAATCCTCCCCCCTTGCGTGAACGCGCATTCTGCTGATTAAAACAATAAAGGTATTGTCAGAAGCGCAGCAGAATGCGCATTCACGCGAAGGGGGGAAGATTTTGCAGGGGAGTCGAAACTAGGCATTACAGCGTCAAATGCGCACAGTAGCATGAAACGGAACGGAAAAAAACGATAGAGATGGAGGCTACCGCGGCGAACTCGTTTGACTTGATTGATTTGCCGTTTCATGATAGTCGGTGTATACCGGATGGTACCCATAATTGACAAATTTGCATTTTTCCATACAGATTTTCTTGTACGTCGTACACGTCTTAAAATGCATAATAAACCTACTTTGTACGACAAAAAATGTACAGGTTGACAGATATGCCCTCACACCAGTGCGTGTACCACCCCCTTAAATTATTTTGTTTTTGTTACCCCTCTTATTGGAAAACAAACGCACCTTTTTGGTTTGTCTTGTCAACCCAGTCTGTCAAACTCCTGTGTTCTTATTGTTGTTTTATTTCTCAATTCTGTGGTTCTCAACTTGGGGCTTGTGTACCCCTGGCAGGGTTTGTACATGTGCATGAAATCTTTGAAAATTTTTATGTTGGATTTCGGGGGGATGAATCAGGGGTCAGGAACCTATGGCTCTTTTCATGAGTACAACAGGCTTGGAGATGATAAAAACGGTAAAACGCAAATTCTTTACCATGTGGGAAGCACCTATAACACCAATTATGGATGGTGTTTGGTCCAGTACACATAAGGCACAGTTTGCAGTCAAGGTGTAGAACAAACAGACCATGTTATGGCTATCGCTAACTAATCCTGTTCATTGTTGAGACAACCCACAGAACAAACTGTAAACACCCCAAAACTCCAGCGAAGCACCCAGAGCAATCTGATTGGATGAGAAATTATTTGCTGTTTTTAACAGGTGCGATGCCTGGATAACAACAGTTATGGGTGGCCTTCGGTCTAGTATAAATAGGGCGGTCTTAAGTACAGTTTAGGTGTCTCGCCAACAGATCCTGTTTTTTACTGTCCCTAAAGAATCCTTTTCCCTGTTACTTCATGATTAAAACCCACAGAACAAACTATAAACACTTAAAAACTCCAGCGAAGCACCAAGAGCAATTTGATTGGTTGAGCAGTAATAATGGGTGGAGTCATATACACACTCCGCACCCACACTTCTTTTCCGCATTGCCCAGCGCCGTCTGCATCAAAGGCGAATCTGTTGGTATCTTGGTTTGTAATATTTTGTGACATTTTTACAAAATAACTTTATTCACACATTGTTTTGAACCCATTATTTAGGACAAAAATGACGGACAAGATAAGCCTTAACACGGAAGTGGTATATTGATGTGGGACACAGGCGCTCCCATTATTATTATTTCATAGATTTGATCAAATCATCTAACATCACACAGTGAAATCAGTAGTGCTGAAGAATTTTGTTTTGTCTGGAGAGCAGGTTTGGCAATTCTGTTAAATTTTGTCTTAGAATAAATGATGTGGCGCTCACTCTCTCTCGTTCTAAAACAAAAATCTAAATATTTTTGCTTTTCTGGCTCCTTGTGTCAAGAAGGCTCCGACCCCTGTGTCAAATGAAGAAAAAAAAAAGTCTGTTTAGAAAAAGTCGCCCACACTACTTTGGCTTTGCTTTGCCATTGTAGATTACAAGAAAAGTACGTCATGAATCAATCTGCAGCTTTACAGTTTGAAGTGTTTGGTGGGAGAAAGAATAACGGAAATTCGGTTTACTTTCAATGCATTTTTCTGTAAAATATATCTGCTGGTTGACTTAGGATTGGTCAGGTTTTCAGGTTCTTTTGTCCGGCCAACAGCACCCGGTGACGTCAGACAACTAGCTATGGATTGATTCACAAAGGATTTCTTTTAATGGCATTGGAGAAATTGGTACATTTGGCTTTGAAAGTCCTAAAAAAGTGCTTGAATTTGGCCAACAAAAAGGTGGACGAACCCTGCCTCGGGTGTTGATGACAGAACTCTATGCAGTACAAGAGATTTGATAAATAAATTTAGAAAAAACAACTTTTCTGGCATTTTTAATGGGACAGTGTGGTTTTTTTTTTGGCACCCATTAGTGCTTGTAAACTTCATTTATTAAAAAAAAACATAGTTTTAAAAAATCATGAACTTTTATATAAATGTGTTTGGGGAAACAAACTCGTCGGTGGAGAAGTTTGTATTTTATATAATATGAGCCTCACCTAGGGAGGGAGCATACATAATTGTCAGACATCTTGCTACCACGGATACCTGAAAAACTTCTCGAAAGGCTGGACAAAAATGAAATTGTGCTTAATGTTGTTTCTCCGTAGTTTGTTTCCTTGTGCTTTCCAGCACACGTTTTGTATACTTGCATTAAAAAAAACAAAAAAACAAACAGTAATCGCCTAGAAGATACTTCAGCGGTTTTGAATCACGAGCTGGATTACCGATTTGACGAATGCCGTTTCTCTGGCGGTGTGCATATTGGACTTTTGTAAAATTGCTTACATAATCCATATCCTTTCTCATTTAGATGTGGAAGAATAAATCTTATGATCATCTACATTAATACTTTAATTTACCTTAATTATGTCTTTTCCGTGACATTAATATCTCAAAGGATATACATTTTTGAAACACACTTGCACTTTCTTTAATTATATCATTTTCATTATCCCAACACTGGAAAAACATTTTTGGGTTTGTTAGGAGTATCTGTCTGAAAAGGAATGTCACAGGTTGAGAACCAAAGTTCAGTATAATTATCCGTTTCGTGTATGTGAGGGCACAGAACAGCTGGTTTCGCTTCTCTATTTTTACAGTGGCATAAAAAAAATTCTAAAGGTTTGTTCCATTCAGGTGGGCAAGCTTCACAGATGTCTTGTCAAGCCAGATACTTTGGAGCTAGAAGATGAGTGCAAAGAGGAGACGGGCCTTAGTTTGGAGGACTTTGCCAATGCCGAGCCCCTGGAAAAAGTTCTGCAAGAGGTGAGTGGAAGACCTTCAGCATTATGGTGCTTATTGCGTAGATCGCAGCGGTAGTATAGTTCGATCTCCGGAATGCGTAGTCTATGCTTTTTATTGGTTGAGACACTCTACCATCTAATGGTCAAATGCAGCATGTCCGCAATGACATTAATGTTGCTCACTTGGTGCAGTAACAAATAGGAGACTTCCAATTTTTGTAAAGGAATAGTATAATATTTAGCAATTATACTTATGCTTTTTCAGATAACGTTACATTTTTACTTGCCGAGTATGAGATGATTCATAAGTAAAATTAAACAATTTTTATATCCAACATAACATTTTTATATCGTAAAATAAATGACCTCACTGTTATGCTTTACAAATGTAAAAAACATTTTTTTTATTTCTGTATATGTTGGGATCTTTAATCTTGTCAATGCAGTCACTATTACGTGCAATAGCATCATCAGGAAAAACATGAGCAATAAATACAGACTGAAACTTATCACAATTTTTCTCTTGTACAGCTTTTATTTTGATTAATGTTATTTGATTTATTTAAGTGTTCAGTGAGCATTTAATTAGATGTTTTCTTTTGAAAGGCTAGACCAGGGTTCGGCAACCTATGACACTGCTGGCACGCGAGCGCATGACAAAATAATACGAATAAAAATGATTTTAAGCGCATTTTTACCTGAAATTTAGACATTTTCAGTTACGCGCCGTGTTAGGGCCCCTCCTTTTCTGTTTCGTGCGTGTCCGCGCCGCTCCTCGCAGAGGAAAATTCAGTGTTTCTACGCAGCCAACGAAACACACACACGCGCGCGATAAATGAACGAATCATGGCGGCTCCTCGAGCGAAAACATCTCGTTCTTTCCAGCCAGCGTGGACAGACGAATGAGGCTTTGTCCAAAAAATGACCATGCTGTTTTGTGCATTATGCCTCGAGAGCATTGTACCTTGCACAGCAAGTGTTAAAAGTCGTTATGACACGGAACATGAATTCAAGGATGAGTCTGACAAGGCGCAGACATTAAAACGCGCTGTGTCCAACAAACACAGACCCTGAAAACCTTTGTCACCGGTAAAAACACTAACACTAAAGCAAGCTAACACATTGCTTACTGCATAGCAAAGCACAGAAAACCATTTACTGATGGCGAATATTTTTAAGAAGCGTGTGTGTGCGCGTCTGCCCGCGCGTGCCTTTTGCTTTGCTGCTGTTATTTCAAGTATTGATATTTTCTACAACAAGATATTATTGATGAATGGTATGGTAGCTGCACTTGTTTTTTGATTGTAGTTCATTGTTAATGAAGAATGGTTAGTTCTGGTTAATTCTTGTGGCAAAAAGTTGAAGTACAGGCCGTTCCACTTGTTATTCACATTCATATTTTAGTTGATTGATGAACAAGAATAGTGGAAGATAAATTGGTCAGTTATACTAGTGTTTTTCATCCAGTGTGCTGTGAGACCTTGTCTAGTGTGCTGCTGGAATTTGCCAAATTTTCTTTTTAAAAAATCAGGCCATTATGCAGTTTTTTTGCAATCTTCAGATGAGGAATCGTAATAGTCATCCATATCGGTAGGTGGCAGTCGATTTTTATATACTTTTTATGTACTAATTATCTGCTCTTGAGGTAGCACTGTACATTTGATAAGTTAATTTGTTTAACAAAGCGGTTTAAGATTGCACTGTAAAAAATAAAAAACATAAAGCACACTGTTCTTTTATATTTGAAGTATTATTTTCTTCTTTTTATATACTAATTATCTGCTTATGAGGTAGTACAGTGAAATATTTGACATTACTTCATTTTCAAACATTTTCTACGGACGGTGTGCCTTGGAACTTTTTAAAAAAAAAAAGTGTACCTTTGTTCAAAAAGGGTTAAAAAACCACTGAGCTACACAATTAAAATGTATATCCATGTTGTATATTTGGACTGGTGTAAAATGACAGCTCTGTTGGATATTAAAAAAATGTGCGAGTCATTGATCTTGGTGTGGCACACTGATTAACAAGGACATTTGACAGTGGCACTCCACACCAAAAACGTTGCTGACCCCTGGGCTAGACTGACCTCAAAGCCCAAGTCATGTATTAAATTGATTAAATTTACAAATATTTATTAATGCATTTGAAAATTATTGGATGTTTTTCTTTTAAACTACATCGTTTTCCAAATAGCTGCTACAGACGCTGCCCTTCTTACGAACGAGATACTTTCCGGACGATCGTTCATAAGTTGAATTTGTTTGTTAGATGCCTCAGTGCTATTCTGTGAAGAACATAAGTATTTGAACACCTTGCTATTTATCCCCCTTAGAAATCATGGAGGGCTCTGAAATTTTCATTATAGGTGCATGTCCACTGTTAGAGAGAGAAACTAAAAAGAAAAATCCAGATTTCACAATGCATGATTTTTTAACACCTGAAACAATAAATGTAAATATTTGGTGTATAAGCTTTTGTTTGCTATTACAGAGATTTCCTGTAGTCTTTCACCAGGTTGCACACACTGGATCTTGGCCCACTCCTCACAGATCTTCTCTAGATCAGTCAGGTTTCTGGGCTATCACTGAGAAACACGAAGTTGGAGCTCCCTCCAAAGATGTTCGATTGGGTTTAAGTCTGAAGAATGGCTAGGCCGTGCTCGAACCTTGATATGCTTTTTAGGGAGCCACTCCTTGTTTTTCCTGGCTGTGTGGTTCAGGTCGTCTCTGTTTGAAGACCCAGCCAGGACACACCTTAAGTGCCCAAAGCCTGATGCTACCAACCCTATGCTTCAGAGTAGGAATGGTGTTCTTCGAATTGTACTCTTCATTCAGCTTACTCCAAGCACGCTTAGTGGAATTATGACCAAAACAAATTATATTTTGGTCTCATCTGACCACAAAACTTTCTCCCATGACTTCTCTGTATCATCCAAACGATCAAATGCTAACTTAAGACGGGCCTTGACATGTGCTGGTCTAATCAGGGAAACTTTCGTGCCATGCATCACTTCTTTTTCAATCAGTTTACTGCCTACAGTAACTTTGTAAACGGTGGTCCCAGCTCTTTTCAAGTCATTGACCAACTCTTGTCGTGTAATTCTGGGCTGATTCCTCACCTTCCTTAGAATCCTTGAGATCCTACGAGGTAATATCTTGCATGGGGCTCCACTCCAATTGAGATGGACTGTCATGTTTAGCTTCTTCCATTTTCTACTGATTGCTCCAACAGCGGGCCTTTTTTTTTTAACAAACTGCTTGGCGTAGCCCCTTCCAACCTTGTGGAGGTGTACAATTTTGTCTCTGGTGTCTTTGGACAGCTCTTTTGTCTATGCCATGTTACAATTTAGTCTTACTGATTGCATGGGGTGGACAGGTGTCTTTATGCAGCTAACGACCTCAAACTGGGGCATCTGATTTAGGATGACGCATGCAGTGCAGGTGGACTTCTAATAGGCGGACTAATAGGTCTTTCAGGGTCAGAATTGTAGATGATACATAGGTGTTCAAATACTTATTTACAGCTGTATCACACAAATACATTGTTAAAAAAAATTATCCATTGTGATTTGTGGATTTTTCTACAATTAAAATTTAATACCCCTCCATGATTTCTAAGTGGGAGAAATAGCAAAATAGCAGCGTGTTCAAGTACTTATTTACTTCACTATATTTCGTATTGGATTGTATGTTTAAGGCTTGTATAAGTAACCCGTATTGTTTTGTACAAAGAAAAATCAACATTTAATACAATAATATGGTCTATACATATAAATAAAGTTCCGTTTAACTTACTTTTGGAAGATGAGCTTCAAGAGTTTGGCAACTTTCTCCTCCATGCTAGAGTGGACAAAAAAAAAGTGTTTCAACCATTTTCTCAACCGCAACAAGCTTTCTTATTCCACTTTCATTTCAAAAGAAACGGCTCGCCTTGTCTTTACACTTTACACCAACCATATTGCATGGAGATATTAAACAATAAAAATGTCAAAGTTCTTAGCGCGCTGGAGATACAGTATAGTATGTTTACACACAAACTAGGTAGAGGAAGCTGGGTGAGCTCTCACAGCTTCACACGCTGGTAGCGGCAGAAAGAAGCACTACAGTACTGTCCTGTACTCGGATAAAGGTGCACAAAACAAAATCGAACTTACAGCAATGTCGGGATATTTTTCGACATCCCGAAAAAAATGTTCGGATCTACAGTTTTATCGTAACTCGAATGTTCGTAAGTAGGGGGGAGCGTTTGTATGCTGTAACAGTTTGAGCATACCTGTTTTAACATATTCACACTCTGGCAGTGAACCCTCTGGCAGTGTAACATTTCAGTGTTATGTGTTGCATTTTTGTACTTCTAATTGCAATAGAAAAAATGCGAAAATATTATTGAAATAGTAGTTTTAATTTAGTGAGACTCAAAAGTTAAAAGATTTAAACATACATTTTAAAATAATCTTTCCTCCTTGTGGTATAGAGTTTGAATATTATCCATGACAATGTGTGGAATTGGTTTAAATAATAATTGGGCTTCCTACTAAATAAAAACCCTTTGCACTCTGGACATTGCTGTAGTGTTCCATGCAACAGAAAAAATCAACAAAAATTCTTTCCCTAGTCGTTCTCAAAGTTTTTGTTTCACTTATTACCTATGGCAGCAAGATGGGGAACAATGATATCAGGCTCCTTAAAGGAGGCTCATATTATGGCAAATACATTTACATTTTTTCAACCTACAAGTATTCAAAAGATGCACATTTATAATATGTTTTTTTTTTTTTTTAAATCAATATTTTTTTTCACAAAATTAAGTTATTTTTTTCCTTTAGTAGGCAGTACATAATACAACCTGTCCCTTTAAGGAACCAGTATTGGTGACAGTGGCCCATACAGTATCTGTTGCCCTCCAGTTGCCATTTAATAATCTCAAAGTTCAAATTTGAGGGGTACTAAACTCATCAGTTTCACGCAAATTCAAGGAAAAAATATTAAGAGCAACCTTAAGTATATGTCTTAAAGATATCATACATTCTTTTTACGTGGGGAAGAAATATTGACTGGTGGTATCTGTATTTGTAATTGGTGTCTATGACTACCCAAGTATTTTAAATTGCAAAATGTGTTTAAATAGCCATGTTTTTTAGATTCTGATATTCGTTTTGATATTTTTGTTAAGGGATTTTTAAAATACTCAGATTCTCAATAGTAAACACATGCCAATTCGAATTTTCTTCCATGATAAACAATTCTCTTAAATTGAAAGTAAAACTTTTTACATGCATTATGTTGAAACTTATGACGCCTGAATAAGGTAAAAATGTACATTTTAGAAAAAAACATTTGAATTGGTCCATGTGTGTACGTGAGTTTCATTTAGAATTCATGATATTTTAAGATTTGAAGATACAATTTGATAAAGAATGGGATTTGTGTCCGTTTTTGGGCTTTTATATTGAGGAGGGGAGAAAAATATAAGAAAGCAGTAACGATATCCGTAATCATTTGTCTACTTTGTTCATTTATAATACTCCGTGAACTAGACCATTTTAATTGAATCTGATTCACTGATTAATCCATGAAATGTTTGGATTATTTCAGCGATTTTTTTTTTTATTATTATTTATTTTTGAATGAAAATATCACTAGTGCCAGTTGTATAATAGTTTTCTGCAAAAACTTCAATGAAAAAATAACAGTACAGTGGGACTTCGCGGTTCCACGTTCGCGGGTTCCTCCTGCGTGGGTTCAAATCCAGCTCCCGGCCTTACTGTGCGGAGTTTGTATGTTCTCTCCGTGCTTGCGTGGGTTTCCTCCGGGCACTCCGGTTTCCTCCCACATTCCAAAGACATGCATTTCAGGTGAATTGGCCGGTCCAAATTGTCCCTAGGTGTGACTGAGCGAGTGAGTTGTCTGTCCCTGTGTGCCCTGCGATTGGCTGGCAACCAGTTCAGGGTGTCCCCTGCCCACTGCCCGATGATTGCTGGGATGGGCTCCAGCACCCTCGCGACCCTATTTAGGATAAGCAGTGCAGCTGATGAGATGAGATGAATTAAAAAAAAAAAATATATATATATATATATATATATATATATATTCATTTTTTTTTTTAAAGCATTTTGAAGGGGCGGCGTTACTTCGTGGTTCCACATTCACGGGTTCAGAGCTTCACAGGTCTAAAAAAAAATAATAATAAAATAAAATAATTCCAAAAAAACTTTTTTTTTTTTTAAGCATTTTTGAAGGGGCGTCGCTACTTTGCGGATTTTCACTTTTCGCGGGTGGTTTTGGTCCCCATTAACCACGATAACCGAGGGATTACTGTACAATTTAGTGTGCCTTGAATGCTATCTTATCACCCTCATCCATCCCAATAGGCATGTTCTGAATATACTAATGTAATAGAGAATTGGTAATGTGTGACGTTTAAAAACGGCAAGTATGTCACCTTCACACATACATGTCATAATACCCCTAAAGCACGGTTTCTCAACTGGTCTGACTTCGGGACACACCATTCCACCCTAATGACATGCTGTGATCCAAATCAAGAAAAAAGCTCCACTTCTCAAAAGTATCCAATCAAGCTTATCCAGTGCAAATTCAAGCAGAGATAGTGGAACATATTCATCTTTCCCCCCCCAAAACAAAATGACAGGCAAAAGTAAAACTACTTCAAGTTTTTATTCTCATAAGCTTTGCTAGATCGTATATCCTCTAAAATTGCTTCAAAATGGCCACATACTAAAAGAATTTCAAAGGGTACATCCTTTTTTACCATTAACACTGATAGTTATTTAAGTATGTAAGCAACAAAGATGGATACTTACTGTTGAAAGATAAAAATATAACTTCTTTAAACCAGTTACTGTACCTTCCAGCAGCGCCTCAGTGTCAGACACTCATACACCATTTTCCTAATTCACAATCCTTCAATTCCTTCTCCGCCTAGATCGGTGTTGTCAGTGTTTTTTTGTTTTTTTTCACTTTTCTTCCCCTTAGCTTTCTTGGGACCCCTTATTATAGACAGAAAAGGGAAATAAAACTAACAAAATTTCATTAAAATGAGATGTGGTCCCTCGCAATTCACTGAAGAAGTAAGAAAAATTGAGCTGGGCATTCACATCTATTGTTAAAGCCAGTGTTTATTATTTGACCACTAGATGATTGCATGTTGTCTAATGCTGCTATGCTGTTCTCTTTGGCACTGGTTTGTGTCCGCAAGATGCCAAACAAACATGATGGCAACCTCTAAGTATGGATTCTACTATAACAAAGAAATACACATTTCTACCTGTAATGCTTTTATGAAAATTAACATTCGCATGAGTTTGTTTTTTAAATCAATGTTTTTTTTTGTTTACTGAATGAACGTTTTTTCTGTACGTTTTACATTGACATTGTGTTCTTGAGATCTTGTCGCCTACTTCACTTTGTCTAACAGACCTAGACTGTTGTATAAATCCCGATTTGCGTGCGTGCGTGTGTGTGTGTGTTTTCATATGTGGCTTATAGGCTCCGAAACAGCTGAATAGGTTTTTGTGAAAATTGACACAGTAGTAGTACTTTAGGACTCTGGGTTTCGTGTCAAAACACCAACAAAATCGTTAACATCTACTTTTGTGTACAAGCGGCTCTAGAGCTGTATGCGGTCATATTGCTCTTAGGCCCACCCCTTTCCGAAAACTGCCTGATCACACACCAGATAGGCTTAGATTTTTTTTTGCTGCCTTAACCCTTTAATGTTCCGGCGGGCTGCCGGCCTTTTGATAAACAAATGTGTGTCCGTACCATATTACTAGTCACTGAAATAAGTCATGCCACATATCATTGGAAAGCTTAAACTCTTTGGATTCAATATGCCCATTTCAGAATATAGTCATCACAAAAACATCACTTTCAGTCTGTAACAAGATACCCAAAAACTATAAATCTGTTAATTTTGAAAGGGGAGTTATGGAGCGGAACCAACTCATTACAACAAGGATCTTTAAACAAACACTTATGCGTGAGTTTTACCGGCTTTATAGTTTTTGAGTATCTTGTTTTAGACAGATGGTGACGTTTCTGTGGTGAATATACTGTATGTTGAAATATCTTTAACTCTACTTGTTTAAGCTTTCCAAAGATAAGTGACATGACACGTTTTAGTGACTGGTGACATCGTGAAGACACAACTTTGTTTTATCACCTCTCTGGCGGGCCGTGTGATCGTTATCAATGGAATCAAAATTACATAATTACATTTTGTATTTGCTCGGATTGTGTGATGATTAAATTGTTTTGATGTTCTGAAACATTTGTGAGTGATAAATATGCAAAAAAACACACATCAGGAAGGGGCAAATACTTTTGCAAGGCATTGCAAATGTGTAAATCCTCTTGATGACCTTGCTGGAGTGTGTCTATGTTCTCTGAACTTCTAGAAGTTCAGGAGCTCCTGTCGCCCGAAGTTTCTGGAGATTAACAGTAGTGGCAGGTCCAGTCTTGTCTTGGCGTCCTGCAGACATCTGGAAGGTGGGTTGTTTACCTGCAACTACACCTCCGTCTTGCTGGAGGACAGGCAGAAGAGGAAGGGAGCAGGGGGGTTTCAAGTCTAGTGTTAAGATACATTTTGCGTATGGTGTTTTTGTTCGGCCAATAGCGCTTATGTTGTTTTTTTCTTTTTTTTGTCACTAATTTTAGTGTTAAGTCTTGAAAGTTTTTCATTAAAATTCAGTCATTATCTTAATGCTCACCATACTTTGTATCCTTGCTCAGAGTGAAATTCATAATAGGTCGGCGGTTAACATTTCAAACAAGTTTGGTTACTTTAGTTAAGTTTGTGTGCTGACTCATCAAATATTAACCCAAGTAATCACTCGGGACTTTTCATTCCTTTGTGTCACCCATTAATCTACAGCTCATAGCTTGTTTTGACCCTTTTTCAGAAAGGAAAAGCAAGATTGAATATAATTGCTGTTAATACACTGATTGAATATATATATATATATATATATATATATATATATATATATATATATATATATACAGTATATATCTCATCTCATTTTTGCTGTGCCGCTTATCCTCAGTAGGGTCGCGGGGGTGCTGGAGCCTATCCCAGCAATCATCGGGCAGTGGGCAGGGGACACCCTGAACTGGTTGCCAGCCAATCGCAGGGCACACGGGGACAGACAACTCACTCGCTCAGTCACACCTAAGGACAATTTGGACCGGCCAATTCACCTGAAATGCATGTCTTTGGAATGTGGGAGGAAACCGGAGTGCCCGGAGGAAACCCACGCAAGCACGGGGAGAACATACAAACTCCGCACAGTAAGGCCGGGAGCTGGATTCGAACCCACGCAGGAGGTTCCCACGACCTCAGAACTGTGCCGCACACGCGCTAACCACTTCTTTTTTTTTTTTTTCATTCAACAAACAACTCTGTAAATACTCGACCAGGCATTTATTCGCTTCAACAGTTTTACAAATTTTTTTATAAGCAAATTAAGCAAAGTAATTTTTAGGTAAGAAGAACAAGCATTAGAAACAAAATGCAATTGTATAAATATTTTACACCCATAATTTTTCATGCATCGCAACTTCTTTTGTTAGAAAGTAAACAATGTTCACATAATTACAATTAATATATGATGCCTTCATTTTTTATTTTTTTATTCATTGTTCAAAACGTCTGACTGCATAAATGCACCTTACGACTTGCTCAACGCTATCTGTGTTTACGCTCCTATTTGTGGCGAGTTTTGATGCATTAGATTTGTGCAGAATGAATATTTGTCCAATTTACAAGCTAGTGTGCCTCTCAAATTTGCAACTGAGGACCGTAGCTTTCCCAAATTTTCAAAACTTGTTTTGCTATAGCAAGGTGTGTAATGTTGAAATATGTAATTTACGTGTGACGTCAAAGTTTTGATGATCTATTGTTGCTTTTGAGGACACACCTATAGTGACGTGGCGTATTTTTTTTTTTTTTTGTATGGGACATTTATAGCGTGTCAAAGTATGTACGTTGGGTCCTAAAAGAAAAGAGTGTGAATGAATACAATCAACTTATTTTGCATAGAGCTAAATGTTTCATTTACTTCAGATACATTCTAAAATATACATTTTTATAAGATAAACGTGTTGCAACATGACAAATATTGTATACCATAAATTCTGGATTCTAGCGCGCAGTACATTTCTAAAGGAAAAAGCATTTTGTACATACATAAGCTGCACCTGACTTTAAACCACACCTGACATGTGCCCACATTGAAACACAATATGTTTACAAAGAAAGACTGTACACAGAGTTTTAATGATACACGGTACTTAAGACCTTTGATGCTCCAAAGGCCCGCCGGCGGGCCGCTGGACTTTTGATCAATGTCTTTAAGGTTGTCACTAGTGACTGAAATATGCCATGCCACATATCGTTGGAAAGCTTAAACTCTTTGGATTCAAAATAAGATTTCAAAATATACTCATAAAAAAAAAACATCTCGATCATTCTGTAACGAGATATCCGAAAACTAAAAAGCCGGCGAGACTCACCAAAAGATCCCCTGGCTGTCTTCAACCTATTCAAATATCCTCAAAAATTGCTTTGTTACATCAAGGACAATCCATAGAATCCAACTGTGTAAAACATTTACTCCAAGTCACATGATAATGCTGCCAGATAAATAGAAATCACCTTTTCCATGATGAGTGTTTGTTCATGCTAGTTTTATTCATGCTCAAAGCGCGAAGTCCCAACAAGAGAAAAACACCCACCAGCATGTGTGTGAAATCACTGTTCATATTATGTATAATATATAAATATATATATATATATATATATATATATATATATACAAATGTGGTATTAATAATCTCTCATGGCTTTTGTTCAGGTGCATTTAGCACTTGACACACCCCTGACATTCTTATCAGAGTTTGCTGTAGCCCCCATTAGTTGCCGTCCTCTCACCTCTGCACGAGAGCACTCCACTGAGAAGAGACTTCTTACTGAGACAGGTTCAAAGGCAGTTTCCTCCCCAACATCCTTGGAAAAACTTTTTCGGTGCTTGAAGCATGTTGGTGTGAAATCTGCGTCTGTATTGTTTGAGCTAGCTCCCTGCCACTCGCATTCACGAACCTTGTTGGGACAGGTTGAGAAGCTGTATAATGTAGATCAAGTTGAAAATGTGAACAATGGTGAATTTTGAAAAGGGTGAAAAAAAAAGGGTGCGACCCCTCTTTTAAGAACGTTTGCCAGCTTACTTAATGATAATATTTTAGTCTCTACTATTGGTACAAAAACTCACATTGAATATTACGCAAAAATACCTGAACCATATACATGTTCATTTATATAAAGAAAATCATAGGTTGAGAAATGAATATAAGGTTTTTACATAGTGGAATCCCTACCTCCAAGTCACCACCATGTTCGTGCTCTGTGGCACTGGATTTCACGCTCATTAGACAATACAGTGCCGTCTAGAGGTCAAATATTACGCACAGGGGCTTAAATGATTCTTTAGCTTTAGTGAAAGTGTTTTTCTTTTTCCTCTCATTCATTTGCTAGCAGAGGTTTGACGTTGCCTTTCAGTGCTGAGAAACGGGTCCAAACATGAACCTGTAGCACACTCTGATTATCGGTCGTTTGTAGCCTGAGGCCATGTGAGACTTTTGCATGTCAGCCATTTTCACTGGCCCTGATTTATCTTGTCAACTTTGGCAGCTGTTGGTTACCAGGGGGTACAATATCCATTACAAACCTCAGGTTTTAAAAAAAAAAAAAAAATCATCATAGAGGGACAGTGTGTATTATTATTTAGCCCCTCCTAGTGGTAAAACTCAATTTGATAAAACAACAACAAAAAAATCAATAATGAGCAAAGACATAAACATTTTTCTCTCCCCCCTTTTTCTTATATCTTTTCTTTCCTTTTTTCTGATTTGCTTTTCTATTCTTTCTTAGCGAAGGCTAGAGCAAATAATGTGTTTTGGTCACCTTGTGGTTTATATTAAACACTTGTTTTACGGTTGCACAACACTATACCCCATTTCGTGGCAGTCTGACTTCATAGACCACGCAATCAATGAAGAAAAAAAAGGTCTGCTCTGTTGGCTTGTCATTATGGAGTTGTCATTTGAAGCGTCAAAGCCCTCAACTGGTTGCACCCAAAAGGACAGGACAGCGCTATCTTGAAAACCTTTTTGGCTTGGGTCACAAGAGTAAAAATAATAAAAAACATTATGCACTAAATTATTCACTAATTAGTAATTGTATATGTTTTGCAGGAAATCTCTGAAAAGCACATGAAATATAAATTAAAAGAATCACAAATCTACGAAAATTGTCACTTTCAAAATGATTCTAGCTTTTAACTCGCCGAACAGATTTAAAGTCAAACAACAACACAAAAAATCTGAAAATGCAAAACCATATAAAAATTTACCTTTTCAGTGCTATAAATAACTGATGAAATGAAAAAAAAAGCTACTTAAGAAACTTGGACACCGATCTTCTGAAAACACACAGTTTATAAATTGAAATAAGTAAAACAAAAAGCAAAACGTCAACACTCTGAAATTTAAAGATTGAATGCACTCCGCTTCGGAGTTATCAGTATCATGAAAATGAGTCAAAATTGGGCTTAGTTTTCTGCTTTTATTCACTGTTATTTTTTTTTTAAATTATTTTCCGCATTGAACTTAATTATTATCCAACACCTTTTGAGTCCTTTCCATGTGACGTAGACAAGCTGTGCGTGCATTGTTGAAGCAGAATGCCAGAACTCTTGTCACTTTATCGCAGCCTTTCGACACAATAAGATCAGAGATCATGGATGGAAACCGCTCAAAATAGCACAGCATATGTGCTAGCAGCAACATAGTGACTTTATTTAAGTTATTAAAGTCAACAACAAAAACATAAATTTGATTTGCGCTGGATTTCTTTCTTTGTACGTACTGGAAATATTGAAAAATTGGCCAGAGAAGTGCTTAAAGGGTGCTTGAATTTGGCCACAAAAAAGGTGTACGAACATTATCTGAATTTAGTATATTTTTTAAGCTAATCCTACTCCAAAAACTACAACTAAAGGTATATTTCAGAAATTAAATACTTTATTTGCTGTGATGAGTGTCAGGTTGACACAACACAATAATTGTCCGTGTCTGAGTTTAAATAAAACAAGCACATGTGCGGGATGGTGGTGTCAAGGATTGAGTGTTAGCGAAACCTGTCAGACGAGCCTTGTTTGCAAGCACAAATGCACGCAATCAAAGTCTCAAGCATGCACCACCTTCACTTGTCCGCCCTTCAGTTTTTAGTGCTTATTTCACACTTTCAGCTTTGTCTGTTGTTTGCACAGCACTTGACTTGTACCCAAAACTGAAAATAAATGTAGACAATCAGTTGTATGTTTTGTACTTGAACTGTTACTCTGCAAATGGCAACGCCTGACGATAATTTAATACAGGAGTGGGCAACTATTTGGAGTTGGCGGGCCGCATAGGGTTAAAAAAATGTGAGCAATCGGACGAGCTTGGAGACTGATCCAATTGTATGACTATACATGCATGTTATATTTATTTATATTTGTTTTTAAAAAACATAAGTTACATCAAATTGGTTTTGAAACAATCACAATTCAATCAAAATTATTTATATAAGTCTGTTTTAAGCACTAAATTTGATATTTAGTTTTTTATTATCAGTGTAGTTTTAATTTTTGTTCCTATATTTGAAGTATTTCTGTAGTATTTTTGTAGCTTATCCGCAATATTTGAGGATTTCCATTGTAGTATATCCATTATACCGTGATATGTATGTAGTATATTTAGTATTTTTGTAGCACTGTCATTGCAATTTTTTAGTATTACTGTAGTTGTATTTTCTTAATAGTTATGTCCTAATATTTCTGTAGTAGTATTTATTTGTATTTTTTTTAGTAGTATGTATATGTTACAGTATTACTGTAGTGGTATTTTCATAGTACTATTTGTAGTATTTTCATACTAGTATTTTTATTTTTATAATATTATTGTAGATGATGTGTTTTTTTTAGTATTTCTTTAGTATTTCCATAGTAGTATTGTTGTATTTTTAAAATAATATTGTAGTTTGTTTTTCTAGTATTTCTGTTGTATTTCTGTTTAGTTTTTTGCATTATTTTTTCTATAAAATTTATGTACCTGTTTGTAAGCACAACATCTGATAATTGATATTGTTTTGTGGAATTTTTTAGTATTTTATAGTAGACACACAAAGGTAAATGGGGGGAAAAGTTGGCACCTAAAAAATCTTGCTTCTTTTGTTGGTAGTACTTTATTGTCTCATCTCATCTCATTAGCTCCACTGCTTATCCTCAGTAGGGTCGTGGGGCTGCTGGAGCCCATCCCAGCAAACATTGGGCAGTGGGCAGGGGACACAGGGACAGACAACTCGTTCGCTCATTCACACCTAGAGACAATTTGGACCAGCCAATCCACCTGAAATGCATGTCTTTGGAATGTGGGAGGAAACCGGAATGGCCGGAGGAAACCCACGCAAGCACGGGGAGAACATACAAACTCCGCACAGGAAGTCTGGTAGCTGGATTTGAACCCACGCAGGAGGTTACCATGACCTTAGAACTGTGCCGCACACGCGCTAACCACTGTTCCGCTGTGCTGCCCGTACTTGATTGTATATTTTGTTATTGTATTTGTCCATTTTTGTTTGGCGAGACAGATTTAAAAGCCTGTGGGCTGTAGTTAGACTGCCTCTGATTTTATACATTTCATTAGACATTTATCTCTGTTTTGGTTTTGCAGTTTCAACAGTCAGTGACATCTGAATTAAAGTGTCTGGACAGGAGCTCTTTCACGCTTTGTGTCAACAGTCCCCAGGTCATTCGGCAGGCTCTTCATCCCGAGGCTTCAAAAAAGGTAATAGGAGTGTCCAGCAATGCTCAAAACTAAACAAAATAAAAACTCATCAGCTATTTAATTGTGTGCGGTTTGTGGCTCCTGAAACAAAAGCCATGTGAAGTTCAATCTGTTTATTTTTCCTGATAAAATACACAAAGTAAATGTACAATGAATTAAGTGTAACCCGTTAGTGGATCCGTCCAATTTTTGCCCAAGTTGGTGTTATTTATTTATTTATTTTATTTTATTTTATATATTTTTTTTTTTGTGTGCAATATTAGTTTAATACAAAAATGTTTTGTCACAGTGTACGCTTCCCAAAATACGGCCCACAAAACCATGTATCTCAAAAGAGCCTTTTTGCATTTTGTTATGTATATTACTGACTTACTTTCGTGTATTTTGCAACACAGAATCTCGTCCTTCCTGACTGTTTCTTTTCATTTGTGGACTTGAGAAAAGAGTTTGAGAAATGCTGTCCCAGCGCTGGTCCTTCCAACAAGCTGGATCTTGCCTCCATGTTAGAACGTATGTTTTAAAAAATGATAATCATAATAATAATTCCTGCTACAATGAACCTTGAGTTAATGTGTTTCTTTTCTTAACAAAAAATGGCATCTCTTTCACTTTGTGCACAGATGTTGGAATAACTGCCGTATCAGAACAGCTGGTAGGAGTGAGGGAAGTGAGGAACATGGTGCAGCTGATCCTCCACATCCTGGATGAGCCTTACAGTAAGCTACCATTACCCTTGTTGTTGTTAAAACAACAATTTAGTTTGGACTACGTTCTTCTGGTGGTCCACAAGCACCCATAGGATATACAGTGGTACCTCTACTTACGAATAAGTTGGTTCCAGCAGTGACGTTGTACAATGAAACCGCAGTAAATCGAGACTCTGTTTCCCATTAAGATTAATTGAAACGGGACTAATCCGTTTAAAGGAGATGCCAACCAATCCCCCATTTAATCAACTGCAACTGCCCTGTAGGTACACTTTTGTTCAGTCAATGTTCATAAATATACCATATAGTATGAATAAAATGGAAAAATTATGCTAAAGATTGCAAAAGATGACGTTACAGTACAAAGCTTTTTTTTAGCCAAGAAAATTTCAAAATAAAAATAAACAACAACCGAATGAAAGTTATATAATGTAAAGTAAAATGTCTTGGCACGCTTTTCCACTCACTGTGCCCGTCCGTCCCTGGATGCAAAAAAATTGTTGTTTCTGTCCAGACCTCAGAATGTTTTATAAACACTTTTAACGAACATCCCCATTGACTGTCCGCTTTTGGCTTTATCGGGATGTCTTTTTGGGATAAAAGCCTGCTGTTGTATTCTAGCAGGCAAACACTTCCTTAAATTCTACCGTCAACATCATTGTTTTTTGGTTTGAACAATTTTATTGATACTTTTAACAGCTATTAAACACATTCACAATTTCATTATATCATATTCTAACAATATGAGGTTCGAACAATTTTTATCGACACTTTTAAAAGCAATTAAACACATTCACAATTTCACCATATCATATTCTAACAAGGTTTCTGGAGGTAAAGTGAAAGTGTGACATTCTGCCTTTGCTCTTTATCTCCCCATAGCTTTCAGTTCTTGTTTGATCTCTAATTTCATCATTCAATTCCATCCCCTTTTGTGTTAGGGTAAAATAGCGTTAGAGTCTTCATTGTAGTCCCAACATGTATTTCATCTCTTTAAGTTTTTTATTTTTTCCTGCATTTTTAAAGAAAATCTGCGTTTGTTTCTTTATCTCCTACTATTGTGCTCGTGAATCATTGTGTCCCAAGCAAGCTCTTTTTCTTGTATTTGGAATCATAAAAAGCTTTTCAATGTCTTCATAAATTGCAGTCCTGCGGCTTGATTAAACAGTGATACTGTCGCTATAGACTAAACCATCTGGCATTCTATTGCAGGGGGGTTTGCAAGGGTCACCTATTTGAGTAGTAGCGTTACTGACTTCGGATACTGGAAAACTGATCGTATAACAAAGAAGATTTGAGTCTTAGCTGTAAATGGTAATTTGCTTAGACTGCCTGAGTGTTCAAATTCATCACCTAAGGCCCTCTGGGTGACTTGCTTGTTTTGGGAGAACTCACCCAACCTGAATGTCAACTGGAAGAATGTGTGCTTGATATCCGAGTAGTCAATTTTAGCTTGGTGTCATCTTTTATCCATATTTTACTTTTTTTCCATTTAGATCACAGTTTATCATGCATGGAGACGGTGAGGTACAAGTTTGATTCGGGCACATGGTAAGTAGAAACTGTGGAAGTCTTTTCCGGTCACCTTAAAGGGACAGTGTGTACTATTTAGCGCCTCCTGGTGTTTAAAACAATTAATTTGAAAATGCGAAAACCATATTCATTTAGATAATGAGCAAGAATGTATGGACTATCATGTAAACATGCTTTTTTTTTATAATTGTGCTCGAGAAATTGACATTTACTTAACATAAGATGATCCTCACCGAGAGGGAGCTGACATGACTGGCATCCATATTGCGGCCAAGGCTACCTTCATAGTTTTTTCTATGCGCATCATTTAAATTATTTCTTTCTTCACCCAAAAAAAACCCCTGGAAGTTAAGAACAGTGTGAAAAAAAATGTTGCTCTGTAAGATTTTTTTTTCTCATTTGAAGTGTTTTTGTTGTTTTTCAATGGTGCTTATTTTTTCTTTCTTTTTATTTTTTATTTTTTCTTCTTTTTCCCTTTTTCTGTCTTCCCCTATGTTTTACTTTTTTGTTTTACTTTTTATTCTTTTTCTCCTCTTAAAAAAAAAAAAAAGATTTTCTCTTTCCCTTTTCCCTGAGAGATGGGCGCCACCAGGCTGCACTTGCCCAAGACACCACAGGAAATGGTGCCCCCACGACCCTAGTGTTTAAGGGATACACCCATCACCCCCCCGTTTTTCACTTTGAGTTTCTGTAGTTTGTATTCTTCATTCTGCTTTTTAAGGACTCATTTTTGGCTGCACACCACCATACACAGTGGTCAAATATTACACACTGTACCTTTAAACCAGGCTGTACAGCATGCAATGTTCAGTTTTCAGTAAACGTAGTGCATGTGTCTTTAATGTTGTGTCATAAAGACATCTAAACTGGCTTTATGTAAGTTATTTTGAATCAAAATGTACTGGTGCCAGTTATGTGTCCACTCCTTATTGTCTCGTCAGCACGACACAACTGACAATACAGTTTGTGTTTGTACAATATAAATTTTCCAGTCCCTAAGACATTAAAGACAAGTAGGAGTCTGGGTCTAATCAAGTATTTGATCATTTGGAATAGTTGTAAGGAAACTAAACTGCAATGCTGTGGGTAGCCCTGCCAAGTAAAACTTAGTTGCAGTGATTTACCATTGATGTGTTCTCTTATAGCAGCAAGTTAGAGCCAGTGGACAACGAGACAATAATCCGGGCGCGAGGTCTTCCATGGCAGTCTTCAGACCAAGATATTGCTCGCTTCTTTAAAGGCCTTAATATTGCCAAGTAAGTTTTAGAATGGGTTCGCTCCTCAGTCTGCTTGCTTCTCTTGAAATAAAGATTTTAAAACTGGGGTATTTGTTTCAGAGGAGGCGTGGCCCTATGCCTCAACGCTCAGGGCAGGAGGAACGGCGAGGCCTTGGTCCGCTTCATCAACTCGGAACACAGAGACCTGGCACTGGAACGCCATAAGCACCACATGGGCAGTCGCTACATTGAGGTCAGCTTACGCATATACAGTGAGAGTAAAAAGTATTTGATCCTTGCTGATTTTGTTGGTTTGCCCGCAATGATAATGAAGACGCGCTAATTCTATTTTTAGATTCATTATATCAAGGAGGGATAAAATATCAAAAAGAAAATCCAGAAAATAGCTTTAAAAAATATATTTTTTGAATTTATTATATCATTGAGGGGAATAAGTATTTGAACCGGGCAGCCAAAAGGTGGCAAAGCTCTGTTTGCAAGCACAGTGGTCAGAAGTTTGTGGTAGGTAACCTCTAGGTCAGGACACATGCCATGGGTATTTTGGCCCACTCTTCTTTGCAGATCCTATCTAAATCATCCAGGTTGGTGGGCTCTTTCTTGCCTATTAAAATGACTCCTTTGGATGCAGCGCATCCTGTGGAGAATGATGCACAATGTCACTTCTTTTTTGTAGGATACAGCCTGCAGTTTAACTTCACTACAACATTAATGAATTGCAGTTTATTTCATTGCTTTGACAAAGTTAAAGAAATGCAAGGAGGAAATCAAATTGTCAAAAGGAAATCAAAAAGTGCATAACGGGCCCCCATTCTGGACAACCAAAAAAAGTGCAAGAAAACGCAGCAAGCATTTATAAAAATAAATGTCAGCCTTTTAAAAAGGTAAAGTACTTAAAATCACATTAATACGGTTTAAGTTTGATTTTTTGTGCAGTTATTTTTATCTTGTTACTTAAGGGTTCCATCTCCAATCACACACCTACTGGTTTGTTTAAAAAACAGCCACCTGCTTGGCTTTGTGGCACTGCCCCATTAAAAGGGCCTGGGCACAACACAGCTCAACGCTAACACAGTCAACACAGGAGAGAGGAAAACAAGCGAAGGAGAGATGTGTCTGAATTTGCATTGCAGCAAAGTTCTTCAGTTAGGAATTCAAGCCCTAGATCCGCGACTTCATATCACAGTATACAAGTTTGCTGCATTCAAGGCAACAAACTTTATCACGTGTTTTACAACCCGATACCAGTGAAAGGGGGCAGCCGTCAAACCTGTCACTTCCCACCCGGAAACTCATACCAGCTAATTTTCTCTTTCGTCTCACAATAACACCCCTAATTTAAATGTAATATTCATTTTACTCATTTTTACAGCATTTAAAAAGGTTGGAAAACAAATTTGTTTCCCCCAGCTTTGTCAATATGTAAACATTTTTGAAAAAGAGCCAGGCAGCTATTTGTCAAAGTTTAGGAGCCACATGCGGTTGCTGGCCCCACGCCATGTGTAGCTTTTGCAAATATTTTATTTTTTGAGTGTCTTTTGCACATCTGACAAAACGATTGTTACTAACAGATACTTTTAACTATTAATATACCAGTATATATATATATATATATATATATATATATATATATATATATATATATATATATATATATATAAATTTTTTTTTTTTTTTTTTTTTTTTAATCCCTTCCTAGGTTTTGTTTAAAAAGAAGGACAAAAGTTTGATATGAATAAAGTCTTAGAGATATGCTACAACATGAAATCTTAATTTTTTTCAGTCGTCCTGAGTGATTTCTATTTAAATTGATTTTTAAAAAATAAACCGACTCCAACAAACATGTACAGTGGTACCTCTTCATTTGAGCACCTCTAAACATGGGAATACATTATTTTTATTTGGAAGAAAAGCCTTGCTCCGCATACAACGGGGAACCAAGGTCTCGAGCATTCCCAGAGGCTACCCCTAGACTGCAGACATTGAATTCATTATTGGCATTAAAATTTCTTAAATCCAATTTTCAAAAGTGAACACAATATTTTGATTTGTTTGAACTAAAACAATTTAGTAAAACGTCACTTGTAAGCATCATGATAAAAAAAAAATCCTTCATGAATGTAGCAGAAGAGTCGGATGGAATTGGCAGTTATCTGCCTATCTGACTGAGGATCCATGATGTAATGCAAACATCCTATATTTTATTGTTATCCATGTCTAAAACTTTGAAGAGTGCTTTGTTTTCAACTGGATTAAAACATGATTTAAAAAATAATTTACATAATCAATTCTCTAATGTTGCCTCTAATTCATGTTTTTGGTTTTATTTCATTTTTCGTAGACCTAAATTTGATTTCAGAAGTCTTAAAAAGTCTTAAATTATTTTGTATTATATTATTTTAGCTTTAGGAACCCTGGGGTTAGTAAGATAAAAACAGAAAAGCACGGGTACAATAAATATATTAAAGCTCTTTGAACTTTGACTTGATAGAGAAACTATTTAACTTTAAACTTTTTAAGGACACCTCAAACTACGCTCTCTACCTTAGATATTCAAAGCGTGAGTAAAAGTTTCTTCAATTTGTAAAATTTTCTTGTAAATCATATGATTCTATTACTCTTTGTAAAATCCTTCAAAAGTACTAAATTTCATATATTTACCACCTTTCAAAATGTCTACTTTTATAATGGATAATTGTTTGATGTACTGACTAGCCCCAATAATCATTCTTACATTTCATGAGTTTTTGGCTAAATCTACGTGTATTTGTTGTTTTTTTTCAGGTCTACAAGGCCACAGGAGAAGAATTCCTCAAGATTGCTGGAGGTCAGATAGTTTTTTTTTCTCCCCTCCAGACTTTGTTCGTTGGTAAACTATTTCTGTTTTGGTACTCTGGTCTCCACTTTTTTCCGCCATTAAGAAATAAGGCCCTCCCACACACATCTCTAAAAGAGCAACTCTTTTAATGGCTGAGGAGGAAGTTTTCTTTGGCTCTCCTGTTACCTGTGTGCATTTCTCATCCCAGTGATCTGCAGCAGCTTATCTCGGACCCATAAAAGATGCTTTGTGAGGGGCGAACCTCCACCCCCCCAACACACACTATCCCCCTTCCTCACCACTTCGTCCTTGTAGTCCACACCTCACAGACAGACTAGCAGGACATAAATTGTGCCATTGCCTGCTATGCTCAGCCTTAAACTCTACATGTCTTTTAGAGGGAGGGGCTTGCGCGTGCTGCCAAGTGCAGTGCTGTGATCTGAGGACCACAGGTGCATCGTGTTGCTGTAAAACAGCAGCGATAGCTCACCTAGAAATCTGCAGTGGACTTTAATCAGATGGCGCTTAGTTCTATAAAATTTGCCTTTTAGTAAATAATACAGTCCAATGAAGGAATTATTAAGTCTTGCATTCAAATCTCGTCACAAAAAGCTTTTACAAACAACAGGCTCATAAAGAATCTTGGAATCTTTGAAAATGCTTCAAATTTATGTTTCCTTTTCGGGAATTGAAAAGTGCTTGAATTTTGGGTGAAGTGCTTGTAAATGCTTGAAATTGTTGCCATTTGTCTCAACACTTCTGTTTGAATGACGCCTGCACTGCTCTCTGATGGCTTGTATTTGCCATTGCATGTTTCCTTTCCTCATGAATAAGCAGGGGCAGCTGGCATTAGTTTGTATGGTTGTATAGGTCGCACACAAGATGACTGGTGCATGCCGCGCCTAAACATTGCTCCATGAAATGTGGATTAGTGTAAGGATTGTGTATCAATAATGAATATGTATTATGGGCTATACAAAAAATGAAGGTAGCCTTTCCCAGTGTAATGAGAAGAACTTCCTGCAACTGAAAATGTAAGCTCATTTTTACTCAATAGATATGTCTCAAAAATAAATATATTTGCGATTTACTCAAGATCCCAAAAGCATATTTCTTGATAAATTTGCACGTAGGATTCAATATTGCATATTTAAATCACAGATATAGTTGTGGCTCTGCAAAGTACGTGATGCACACCTAATTTTTTTTAAGGTACTGAATAAATTGGGAATTGGCTTTAAAACCCCTAAAGTGCTTGAATTTGGGCACAAAAAAGGTGTAAAAACCCTGAAATAATTGCCACGTGTGTAAATATTGGCTAAATGATGGGATGCAATTCACTAGTATGACTTATGATTTGACATAACTAGTTTGTGGTTATCCAGAATTTATCTAATATCTTTTTTTATTTTAATGCACTAAACAATTGAGGTAACTTAAGTAAAACTTTTGAATTATAAAGCGGATGAGTGAGCAAATTGTATCTTCCTACAGGTAATATTAGGTAGCATTAACTTTGCCGTGTGTTGTCGGACCATTGTTTCATGAAATCATCAAAATATATGTATATACATAATTTGCAGATTGAAATTGCGACAAAAATCCATGCGCAACTTACCAAAAAAACAGTGGTTTTGTAAATGATCAAAAAAAGTTACAGAATTTGAAAAATTGGAAGACATTAGAGTTAAAATATAAAGTGCCTTTTGCAATTGAAAGAAAAAGTTTCTCTGAGTGATTCTGATTTATCATTTTGAAAAAAATAGTATACGTTTCAAATTAGCAAAAATAATTACTTTAACGGATGGATAAATGCCTAATAGACAAAACAACTACTTACGCATCACCCTGTTTTAGTATTGTGATGGGTTTGGGGAAAATAATGATTTTAAAATGTCATTAATATCACAGTTTCACAGATCCCTTAACCACCTCGGTCATCGGGGCCCCGCTTGCTGTATTGTCTTGGGCATATACTGCCTGGCAACACCTATCCATTTCCAAGCTTTAATATATGTAATTAAAAAAAAAATAAACATCAAAATGATGCCCCAAAAAAAAATAGAGGTTTCTCCATAACTGTTTGCAAAGAGAATTTTGTAAGCCCAAATACATTTTAACAGTTGTCTTTTTACAATTGTTTTATAATCTTATCTTCTCTGTTCCTTTATCTTCTTGGCTCATACCTCACTGTTAATGTGTAAAACTGGAGTGTCATGCCCAATTTCGTTGTCACAATATGTTAACCCATTTTGTAACAATGACAATAAAGGTATATTCTATTTAGTTTTCTTTTTTTTTTTTGCGATTTATCAGAACAATTGTCTGGTAAGAGAGAATTTGAAAACAATTTGTGAGAAAAGTCTTAGTCCAAATACATCAATACAATGTGATTGACATTCAAAACATTAAAATATTAGCATCCTTATTTGCAATTGGTGACTCTTCATTCTTCGTCTGACACCAGGAACATCCAACGAGGTGACTCAGTTCCTTTCCAAGGAGAACCAGGTGATCGTCCGTATGAGGGGCCTCCCCTTCACTGCCACAGTGCAGGAAGTTCTGGACTTCCTCGGCCCCGAGAGCCCAGTCACAGACGACTCTGAGGGACTGCTCTTTGTGAAATATCCGGACGGTAGACCCACTGGGGATGCTTTTGCACTTTTCTCCTGTGATGAGTACGCCCAGAACGCCATGAAAAAGCACAGACAGATACTGGGCAAGCGCTATATTGAGCTCTTCCGTAGCACTGCGGCCGAAGTGCAGCAGGTCAGTTGAGATGCACTAAACATCAACACCAATGGTAGATGCCACCTAGATCACAGAACACATTAAGTCTAGGACATTAACCATGTAAGAAAGGACCCACTTGCATTATGCTAGGTAGTAAACGCGTTGCGTAAATACCACTTAGAAGTAATTAAAAGCTGTACAGAATTTGGAACTGTTTTACTCTGCTGGCCTCTGTCAGCTCATTAATGATGCACGTGCAAGTATGGGCATTTTAAGACGCACCTGAATAATTTATTCTCATCTTTCTTAGGATTTGGGTTGTTGTTTGGACCAGAAGTAGGCCCCTTGTTACTTTCACCATTTTCATGTTACACTAAAATATAGAAGAGGAAAAAAACCCGCCGGGACAAGCGTGACGTTAGTCACCAGCTCTCCCCCTCCCTCCTATTTCTGTTGCCTAATGCGTCCTGCCTTGACCAGTTTTGCTAAAAGTAAGATATAAGCACAGTGAGGAAAAAACATATGGGCTCTTTAAACTAATTTGAGCATTGTTAACACATACCTAATAGAGAAAATATTTAACTTTCAACTTTAAATGTGGTGTCCATAAATATTCTATTTGTTGACGCCATCTTCTGGCTGGAACCATCATTGCACTCAGAAGATGTCAAGCTGCTTCTGTGGCACGTCCATGTACGCTTAATGCTCAATTCCAATTTTTGGGTGGAATACAATGTTATTTGAGATTGTTCACATTTCCAACTAAATGCTACTTTTGTGCGACTTGATCTTTCTGTGTGAATGCTAGGTTCTGACTCGCTACCTGTCCACTCCTCTGATATCATCGCTTCCCGCCTCCCCAATGGTCCCCATCCTGGCCACGCCGCCCTTCCTGCCAACAGCCACTAGCACCCGTGATTGTGTCCGTCTCCGCGGCCTTCCTTACACGGCGGGCATCGAAGACATCTTGGAGTTCATGGGCGAGCACACGGCAGACATTAAGCCCCACGGAGTCCATATGGTCCTCAACCAGCAGGTGAGACAGCCGCCAGATCTCGCCACCAGATGCCCCATTAAGGTAACAAGCAAAACAGCTGACAAGATTGGATCGGCTGCTTGGAGTTGTTGGTGGTCAGAAGCTACAATACACAATTTGGCGCCAGAGGGCATTATAGACCACACAAAAGCAAATGTTTATCAATTTTCTTGGGGATTATTTTGTGGTGCCTTGACATTTAACCTGGCTAAAAACACTTGTTAAGGCCTTAACAACAACGGTACATTTGAATGAAAATTGGCTTAGCTGTTTCGAAGCCTATAAGACAAACACACACACACACTCAACCCATGATTAATAAAGTCATTGTAATCCCAAATTCGTAAACACAGAAAATGTTAGTAAATAGTACATGGTTTCGGCATAAAATCAATAGCAATAATTTCATTGACGTATTCCAATCATTTTCAGCGATAATGTTCTTGTTATCCTGAACTGTAACGTTGTCTGAGGAACACCCAGCACCCTAGAAAGCAAGTCTCCAGATTGTTTTACATGATCATTAGTCAAAGAGGTTACGAGTGTTTTGAAAGAAGTTTTGCAAGTTATACTAGGTGTTGTTGCAGGTAATGGTACATCAGAGTAAGCAACCATAAAAGGGCTAACTGGCAAAAAATAACACACAGACAGCTGCCAATTGGCGGCTAACATGGAATGATCAACAAAAGATGGCCGCAGCCTTGGCAGAAAACTGTGTGGCTGGCTAACCAAAAAGGCAAATGCGATAAACATGAAGCCAGATGGGAATTAACCAAATGACACGGCAAAACCGGCACTAACGGCAGGTTAGCCCGCCCAACAACACAGTGGGCAGCCAACGAGAGCCCACCAGGGGCAAACCAAAAAGGAAAGCCTTTGGCAGCCCCCATGCTAACGGTGAGCTAGCCAGTCAAAATGAAACCAATAGCGTTTTTTGCAAAAAACGCTAACAAAATGCCACAATCGCCCAACTTCAAGCAAAAATGCACGATATGCAATCGCTGTTCACTCTAATCAGTGCCTGTTTTGGAGCTGGCCTCACACTATGTTAATGGGATTCGCCATTTTGAAAGTGTTACGTGTCTTCAATGATGTAACGTTTTTACCGCAAAAGAGCCAGATGGGTCCACTTTGAGAAAACATTTCTCGAGTCCACCTGCACATGGACTATCTTGAAAATATTTGCTTAATAGTGGGGAGAAACACAATACATGTTCTGCGCCTAATTGAAAAAAAAAATACTTTTTTTTGGGACTACCTCTCAACTTAGAAACAAATCCTTAGGCTCTGTTTTCTGTTTAGGGCCGCCCCTCAGGTGACGCTTTCATCCAGATGAAGTCCCCTGACAAGGCTTTTATGGTGTCCCAGAAGTGTCACAAGAAAACCATGAAGGACCGCTATGTGGAAGTGTTCCAGTGCTCTACTGAGGAGATGAGCATCGTACTGATGGGAGGAACTTTAAACCGTAGTGGCCTTTCGCCTCCGCCTTGCAAACTTCCCTGTAAGTCCATGAAGACCTCATTAACCTCATTCAAACATTGTTCTTTAATTGCTTTATGAATACAGCACTATGTTGTCAATATTTTCTTCTTGGGGCGGCAGTAGCTCAGGAGGTAGAGCGATCGTTTTAGGATTAAGGGATCCCAGTTCGAATCCCGGCCTGTCCGTGTTACATGTCGAAGTGTCCATGGGTAAGACACTGAACCCCCAATACCCCCAATAAGCAGGTTAGCGCCTTACATGGCTGCACAGATCATGGCCGCTATTGGGAAATGTGAAGCACATTGTAAAGCGCTTTGGGAAGTCATTGACTTGAAAAGCGCTATATAAATGCAGATCATTTCATTTCAGATCATTTCTCCCTTTTATCCTAATAGGTCATGGATCTTTTTTTCTTTAAAGGTGGGATGCATCGTTTGAGGCGTCCATAAAAAAAAAAAATAATATTTCCTTTAAGTACGTGTTAACAATGCCCAACTGTGTTCAAAAAGCTGTTATTTATTTTATCACCACCTACTGCTTTTATCTTTTATCAGAGGTGTTCTGGCCACTCACGCATTAGGTTGGAGAACGGGGGTGTGGGGTGGGGGCTGATTTAACGCTTGTGCTCAATGTTTTCTTTTATATTAGAATTAAAATGGTCGTATCAAGAAGAGGATTGTTTCAAATACAGCCCAAATGCAAAGAAGTCAAAACACCCAAAAATATTTAAAAAAAAGTTTATTGGAGCACATCTGAGATAGTCACATACTTGCGAGCACAACACCAACACTTTGATAAAACGCTGCAATAAAAGGATTTCAGCCAGAATACTTCAGGTAGAACGTTTTCAAATTGCGGCGCCACCTTTTAAACTCTTAAATACGTGTTTACCCTGGAATGCTATGTGGGGCTGCGTTCCAAAATGGGTCTCGATAGTCAAAGCTTATTAAGTTAACCCATTTATTACTGTATTATACATTGAAACCAAATAACTTATTATGGCAGGCCAAGCATTTGTTTAACAAATAAAAATACTGTATGACCTTTTTTTTTTTCAAATAAATTCTACTGTCGAATAATGATTGAAAAGATAATCGTCCTACTATATTGCTCTGTTGATTGGTTATGTAAACAATGAGTGCCTACTTGTGCAGATAAAGCAGCTTCCTAAGAGAATTACATTTAGGAAAAGGGGCAGAAAGACTGGTTAGCCTATCACAGGGGTCAGGAACCTATGGCATTTCATGAGTACGTATGGCTCGGAGATAAAAATCGACCATAATCCGTTCCAGAACCCTGTTCGAGAACCGAATTGTTCAATCACCGAAATCATTTTTCCGATTAAAAACAATGTACCGTATTTTCTGCACTATAGGGCGCACCGGGTTATAGGGCGCACCCTCAAAAAATGGTTTTTGGTCCTATCTTCCATAGATAAGGCGCACCGGATTATAAGGCGCTACAATGGGAACGTCGACAAAACAGTCAGATGATTCAGTCAAACTGATTACCCCCTTAACATTCCCAAAGCTTGCAAAGAAGAAAATACGTGTCGTAGACACGTGCGGATGCGTGTCCGTACAATGTCACTCAAATGCATCATTTCAGATATAATTCGGAAGGTTAAAGTCTTGGGATTCAAGAAATGCCAACCATTGCTTCGTTTCTATTTTCTTTTTCGCTCTCAACTTTACTGTGCATATGACAATAAACACTTGGAATTGAGTTTAATTCACTCAACTCATCACAGCAACATCAAGATCGTTCTAAAACAAGATACCGGGAAAATATAAAGCCGCACCTAAGTTCTCACGTTCAATAATGATACGCAATCATGGTCTTCTTACAACCGTGAGTGTAGTAAATCCAGGAGAGTAAAATGTTTACAAATACAGACTAATGAAACATGTTTCTTTATGGCGTAGTTTAGCAAGCTTGCTATTCAGACATCTTTTTCGGCCAATTGCAGGGTTTGTTTTGGTCGTCTAGCCTATTCGAGGCTCCGAATAACTTCAGCCAATAGCGATCGATTTAAGGGATGATTGACACATCTTTTTCGGCCAATTGCAGGGTTTGTTTTGGCCCTCTAGCCAATCCGAGGCTCCGAATAACTTTAGCCAATAGCGATCCATTCAAATGATGATTGACACATTGGTTAGCCAATGAAACGCCGGTATACAAATTCCAGCATACACCGCGGACTACTCCACGTTCGGGGGAAAATCGAGTCGGCGGCTGTTGCGTAAGTTGCGAGACCTTGCGATTTAATATTGAGCCATTTATAAGGCGCACTGTATTATAAGGCGCATGGTCAGCTTTTGAAAAAAATTAAGACTTTTAGGTGCGCCTTATAGTGCGGAAATTACGGTAAATCGTTTTAATCTGTTCCAACACACTGAATGTTTACCATGAATGTTTAACGTAAACATGAAGCTAATCGTACTTTCGCGTTATCGTAATAATCCGTATGAAAGATTACGCTAACATAAACGTGTAAAAAAAAAAAAAAAATCAGGACGTTTACAAGTCATTTAGCACCACAAGTGGCTAGCGCTTCATTGGAAAGGGGTCTCCGTTCCAACACCCTGAATTTTGGGCTCAGTTCCAACACCCTGAATGTTTACCTGAATGTTCAATGTAATCATAGAGCTAACCCAGGCTAATCGTACGTTCGCGTTATCGTAATCTTCCGTACGAAAGATTACGCTAACACGAACGTGTTAAAAAAAAAAAAAAGATAAAGAAAAGAATTATGAATAGGATTTCTTACCTT
This sequence comes from Urocampus carinirostris, assembly GCF_059441175.1. NCBI lineage: Eukaryota > Metazoa > Chordata > Actinopteri > Syngnathiformes > Syngnathidae > Urocampus > Urocampus carinirostris. The sequence continues at coordinate 44,780,297 of NC_142352.1, forward strand.
TGTGGTGGTCAGCAGAAGGCGCATGCTGTATTCCCTAGCAAGATCGAAAACTCGCACACCTCTTTCATATTTAGCTATTATGTCTTTCTTAAAGGCAATAGTTGTACGAACAACTTTTCTTTTTTCACCTGTCCTGCTTGCATCGACCTTCTTCAGAGGCATAGTTGGGGGCTAAAACACTCCGTTCACAGATATTAAAAGCGAAAGCAAAAAGAGGCAAGTGCGCATGTGATAACAGTTGGTCACGAGGAGTGGGGGCGATCTACACGATCTACACCCGTACGCCACTCAGCATCGCATCCTAGCGTACGCACTCACGCATTACCGGCGTTTGAACTCCGATTTTTTGACCGAACAGCGAAGCAAGAATTTCTCTAAATTTTTGGTCGAACATCGATTTGTTCGAACTGAGAGGCGTTCGAAAACCGAGGTTCCACTGTACAGTGTTCCAATTCTGATAAGCGCAGAGATGAGACTAGTGCGTGCATAGCTGACATAATGGTTATATAACAGAATAATTGGTCTGGTCCAATAAATAAAGAGCACAGTCCCAATTACAGTTACCACTCAGTGTGTTACACTAACAGTCCCTGTTTTGGGTATACGTCGCTAAGGAATCCCTTTTATGGAAGCTTATTAATACCTGTATGTATGTTCACTTTTAAGGCCCGCAGAACAAACTGTTAGCACCAAAAACACAGCCAAGTGCACAGAACAATTTGATTGGATGAGCTATGCACACGGCATGGTCTGCACCAAATACGCCAGTATCCTCGTTTGCAACATTTTGGGACATGTTTACAAAAGAACTCTGCTTTTTATTAGTTTTGAAACCATTATTTAAGAAAAACGTTAAGGTCAAAATCAGCCTCAACAATCTTAAGCATCTGCCGGAGGGAGACAAGTTTTAATTGGTATATTTTTTAATATGGGACGCAGGCTGTGGCATTATTCTTATTTCGTAAATGTCATCAAATTATCAAACGTCAAACAATTTGATTGGATGAGCTATGCACACGGCATGGTCTGCACCAAATACGCCAGTATCCTCGTTTGCAACATTTTGGGACATGTTTACAAAAGAACTCTGCTTTTTATTAGTTTTGAAACCATTATTTAAGAAAAACGTTAAGGTCAAAATCAGCCTCAACAATCTTAAGCATCTGCCGGAGGGAGACAAGTTTTAATTGGTATATTTTTTAATATGGGACGCAGGCTGTGGCATTATTCTTATTTCGTAAATGTCATCAAATTATCAAACGTCAAACAATTTGATTGGATGAGCTATGCACACGGCATGGTCTGCACCAAATACGCCAGTATCCTCGTTTGCAACATTTTGGGACATGTTTACAAAAGAACTCTGCTTTTTATTAGTTTTGAAACCATTATTTAAGAAAAACGTTAAGGTCAAAATCAGCCTCAACAATCTTAAGCATCTGCCGGAGGGAGACAAGTTTTAATTGGTATATTTTTTAATATGGGACGCAGGCTGTGGCATTATTCTTATTTCGTAAATGTCATCAAATTATCAAACGTCACACAATGTAATAAATTGTCCTGAAGGATTAGCTTTTTTCTGGAGAGCGGGTTTGGCGGATTTGTTGAATGTTGTCTTAAAAGATGGTGTGGATCTTTCAAGAAAAATAATCAAACTATTTAGCTGTTATGGCTCTTTGGGTCAAAAAGGTTCCCGGCAGCTGGCCTTTTACAATGCAGAACACAATGCACGAACGGAAATCCGTAATGTAGCCAAACCATAATGGATTACTGTAATTTGAATAAAGGTTGTCGCTCTCTGCGGAAAGTGGGGAAAACCGCTCTTTGCTCTTTGCTCTCTTTCCTTTCTATCAGTAGAGATTAGATTGGGGGCAGATTTTTTTTTTCTGTATCTCACTGAAAGTGTTCCTTGCGTTCTTTGCCTGCACAGCTACAGTTTGAAGTCATAGAAGCTGTTTATATGTAAACAGGTATGTCCGCTCTGCCATTAAGTTTTGTGACAATGATGGCATGAAGGGCTAAGTGAAAGTAAGTCATCATTTGTTATGTCTCATTCTAAACTATAATTCCAGCGTTGGGAACTTTACTTAAAGTAATTAGTTACTCTTACTAGTTACTTCATTTAAAAAGTAAATCCATTACCCCTAGGATTACTGACATCCAAATGTAGCATGTTACTCTGGAGGCACCTATCTAGTTACAAATAATCATATACTCGCATTGAAGCGGACCATTTAAAACTGCTTAATCCCTTGGCATTCTTTTATAAGTCAACTCAAATCGCAATCCAAGACGTACCCAAAGTAAGTTGAATGTTGTTCTTAAACAATGAAGAGAATATGGACAGTTTTGGTCTATTTTTAAAGGTAACACAAGTTTTGTCCCAAACTGAAAGCAAAATCACTGCAAGCTCTACAATGAGTAATCTGACTTGGTCAAATTTGATCACAGTCTGAAAAACTACATTGTATTTTACACATTTTTCTAAGGATAAGTTTAGGCGTTTCCAAAAGTGGCCATTTGGAGACGACCAGTTTACAACACTAAAACCTTTGCAAATTTGTATCTTACTTTGGCCAAATTTCTAGACATTTTGAAAGAGTTGTATGTTTGCCTTCTCTTTCCAGAAGTCAATCAATTATTGTGGATATTTGTGAGCAATAATGGTTCGTAAAAATGAATCAAAACTGGCACGTTTATTTTAGGGTGTAATTTGAATACACAGTGAATTTCTGTGCATTGTTCTGTGCAGAATTTCATTGGTTATTCATTTGGAACGGTTACTACTGGCTAAAGATATTCAGAGCTAAAGCAGACGTTCTCTTTTTTTTTTTTTTAATACAGGCCATTAGATAGATAGATGGATAGATAGATACTTTATTCATTAGATACAGTGCATCCGGAAAGTATTCACAGCGCTTCGCTTTTTCCACATTTTGTTATGTTACAGCCTCATTCCAAATTGTATTAATTTAATCTCTTATCTCAAAATTCTGCACAAAATACTCCATTATGACAATGTGAAAACGTTTTTTTTTTTACTTTTTTGAATTTATTAAAAATAGAAAACTAAGAAATAACATTTACATAAGTATTCACAGCCTTTGCTTAATACTTTGTTGATCCACCTTTGGCAGCAAATACAGCCTCAAGTCTTTTTGAATATGATCCCACAAGTTTAGCACACCTATCTTTAGGCAGTTTTGTCCATTCTTCTTTGCAATAAGTCTCAAGCTCAATCAGATTGGATGGGAGACGTTTGTGCACAGCCATTTTCAGATCTCTCCAGAGATGTTCGATTGAATTCAAGTCTGGACTCTGGCTGGGCCACTCCAGGACATTCACGGAGTGGTTCTTAAGCCAATCTTTTGAGATCTTGGCTGTGTGCTTTGGGTCGTTGTCCTGCTGAAAAATGAACCTTCGCCCCAGCCTGAGGTCAAGAGCGCTCTGGAGCAGGTTTTCATCCAGGATGTCTCTATATATTGCTGCATTCATTTTTCCTTCTATCCTGACTAGTCTGCCAGTTCCTGCTGCTGAAAAACATCCCCACAGCATGATGCTGCCACCACCATGCTTCACTGAAGGGATGGTATTGGCCTGGTGATGAGCGGTGCCTGGTTTCCTCCAAACATGGCGCCTGGCATTCACACCAAAGAGTTCAATCTTTGTGTCATCAGACCAGAGAATTTTGTTTCTCATGGTCTGAGAGTCATTCAGGTGCTTTTTGTCAAATTCCAGACGGGCTTCCATGTTCCTTTTACAAAGGAGTGGCTTTCGTCTGGCCACTCTACCATACAGGCCTGATTGGTGGATTGTTGCAGAGATGGTTGTCCTTCTAGAAGGCTCTCCTCTTTCCACAGAGGAACGCTGGAGCTCTGACAGAGTGACCATCGGGTTCTTGGTCACCTTCCTGACTAAGGCCCTTCTTCCCCGATCGCTCAGTTTAGAAGGCCGGCCAGCTCTAGGAAGAGTCCTGGTGGTTCCAAATGTCTTCCATTTACGAATAATGGAGGCCACTGTACTCATTGGGACCTTCAAAGCAGCAGAATTCTTTCTGTATCCTTCCCCAGATTTGTGCCTCTAGACAATCCTGTCTCGCAGGTCTACAGACGGTTCTTTTGACTTCGTGCTTGGTGTTTGTGCTCTGACATGCACACTCAACTGTGGGACCTTATATAAACAGGTGTGTGCCTTTCCAAATCATGTCCAATCAACTGAATTTACTGCAGGTGGACTCCAAATAAGCTGTAGAAAGATCTCAAGGATGATCAGTGGAAAAAAGATGCACCTGAGCTCAATTTTCAGCTTCATGGCAAAGGCTGTTAATACTTATGTAAATGTGATTTCTTAGTTTTCTATTTTTAATTAATTTTAAAAAAAGTAGAAAAAAAACTTTTTCACATTGTCATAATAGAGTATTTTGTATAGAATTTTGAGATAAGAGATTAGATTAATTCAATTTGGAATGAGGCTGTAACATAACAAAATGTGGAAAAAGTGAAGCGCTGTGAATACTTTCCGGATGCACTGTAGATAGATATAGATAGATAGATAGTTACTTCATTCATCCCCGCAGGGTAATTCTCATTTCCAGCAGCATCCCTGCGCTGAGAACAATACAATAATAAAGCAAAAAGAATACAATATACAAATACCCAATGTGACGAGCTAATACCCACTGTAGCGTGTTATATAGAGTATGTAGATAGTGCTACACAGAATACATATTGCAATAAAATTCGGTATTATGAAATGTAGGGGTGTGGTTTAATGTGGGCCTTTACTCTGCCGGGTGGAGTTAAAGAGCCTCATGGCATGAGGAAGAAAATATCTCTTCAGTCTGTCCGTGGTACAAGACAGTGACAGCAGTCTGTCGCAGAAGCTGCTCTTCTGTCTAGATCTAATGCTGTGTAGTGGATGTGATGAATTGTCCATGATTGACCGCAGCTTTTTCAGTGCCCGTCTCTCAGCTACTGTTGTCAGGCTGTCCAGCTCTGTGCCCACAACAGCTCGCTTTCCTCGCCAGTTTTTTGAAACGAGAGGCATCCTACTTCATGACGCTGCCCCCGCCATCACGCTGCCGCTTAGAAGAGGGCGCTTGCCACAACTGTCTCATAGAATATTTTCAGGAGCTTTTTGCCGATGTTGAAGGAGGCCAGCCTTCTGAAGAAGTAAAGTCGGCTTTGACCTTTCCTACAATGAGCTTCTGTGTTGGCAGTCCAGTTTGTTGTCCAGCTGCACACCCAGGTATTTGGAGGTCTGGACAAATTCTACACATTCTCCTTTGATGGTTACGGGAACCGGGTGAGTTCTAGTTCTCGTGAAGTCCACCACCATCTCCCTGGTCTTGGTGGTGTTCAGGTGCAGGTGGTTTGCGTCGCTCCATTGGACAAAGTCCTGAATCAATTTCTTGTACTACTCCTCCTCCTGCCATTATATCCTAATGCTGGCTGTGGACCCTGAAAAAAAGCTTGCTATTGGCAGAGAGTGGTGTAAAAGAAAAGGTCAGAGGCTAAGGGCTATTTTAAATATGAATTTAGGAATAAAACTTGTAAACAGAAATTATGTGGTGAAACATACGGATTGCAACAGGGAATGTCCAATGATGCAGAAATACTTTTAGGCTGTCTTTTTATATCTGTCTGCATCTTCGTGTGTTTCTGACTAAATATTTTACATGGTTGGATTCACTGGATGGTCTTGGCCGTAACGAGACCATGTTTGCGGGGAATCCTGTCATCAGTTGTCTACCAGCGGATTCATTAGTGAGCTACCCCAGCTTTATAGTTTACTTGTATCTTGTTTAAGACTTGCCGTGATGTTTCTGTGTTATATAGCTTTTGGGTATCTTGTTTCAGATTGATCCTGATGATTCTGTGATGAGTAGTATTTGAAATGATCTTCAATCCCAAGAGTTTAAGGTTTCCAATGATATGTGTCATGACGTATTTGAGGTACTTGTGTTATCGTACGGACACGGGGCCGTCTTAATGTTAAGGGTTTTTAAATAGAGCGACATAAAGACAAAGAAGAAAACCTATCCTGTGGAAGCGGTGAAGCCTTTTTATTCATTGTGCAATCTTGAAAATTTGAAAACCAACACTTGGCCATGACACTCCATACCCATTTTGTCTATGGGTTTCAAACCACTCAGATTTTCTCTGTCTTGGCTAAGACATTTTCTTTTTACAGACATGGTACATTGCAAAAATAATTTTACAAAAAAAGACCAAAATTCAGAAAACGTTTACCGTGTATTCTGTGCTTACGTTTGCACCATTGTTTATGTTAAAGCCACGCCCCCTCCCAATGAACGGCCTACCATTTGCTCGTGGTGGCACACAACAAAACTTGTACATTTAAGGTGACCCCCTGATTTCAGTATTTTATTTTGTTGTTGTAAAAACAGCTGAGATACGAGTGTTTATGGTAGGGAGAATATCAGTAAGAAAAAATGATTGTAGTCCGCGCTGTAAACTGCCACTGTAACTGTTGAGTTGCACTCTAAGACCATATAAACATGCCAACTTTATTTTAATGACGTAATTAGTGGTGTGATTCTCACAGACTGAGGATTCATTGAACCGTCTTGAGCAAGAGTCAAACGGGCAAACAATTAGATGGCATTGAAATTCGTTATTCGTTTTTATTAAGTCCAGGGATCGTACAGGTGCTTGAGATCCTCGAAGTTGCTTGAATTTTAATGTTGTGTTTTCAAGGTTTGAAAATGGCTTAATTTGTGGGTGAAGTTTTGTTAATTCTTGAAATTTTTGCCATAATCCCTAGGTTTAGGAGCTAGCATTTGTGCTTCAAAGAGTTTACATTTTTTTTTAAATTGTTCCAAAATGGTTCTGGATCTAAAGTTACTAAGATTTAGGCTCCTTATTAGGGTACAAAACTGAATTTAGGGTCCTGAAAAAGGGTTTGGGCCAGGGTTTGCAGCTCGATTTAAGTGTAGGGCTGGTGTCAGTGGATAGGGATGGGAGCCACCAGGACACACCACCGGAAATGGTGCCCCCATGACCCACACTAGGTTTTGAGTTCCATGTTTGGCTACAATTTGACTGATGCTTAGATGTTGAGCTAGGGTTTGGGCTGCAAGTTGGTTGTTTCAAACTGATTTTAGGGTACCAAAATAAAGTTGGGGCTTGAGTTGGTGTTTGAAACTAAGGTTTAAGCTCTCGTTCTTTTGATTGGCGCTGGATTTCTGCTTTTGATTGTACTGATGGGGAAACAAGGAAAATTGGCTTTGAAAGTGCTTAAACTGCTGGAATTTGGCTGTGAAAAAGGTGTACAGACCCTGTAAGTAGTGGAGTGACGCATGTTGTAACGATGTTTGCGAAATTTCTTTTTAATAACACGTTGCAGTACCAAGTAATTGACCTACGAACTAGCCCTGCCCCCTTTACTTATTGGACAAACATTCAATGTTCTGTAAAGAGCGCTATGACAAATATCGCAATAGAAGACATTCGGCAGGAGGTGATTGATGCTTTTTGGGTTCAGAAAAATCATAAATCATCCCACCACCCAAAAGGGCCTGAAATATGAATTGACAAGTTATATCAATGGTTTTGTTGTTAATAAGGTCGATGAAAAGCTTCAGCTAGCCTAAGTCTAAACTGCATATTTTCCCAGGACACATCTTTTTACCATCTGTAGGCTACCAGGAGTGCCACTCCGTTCGTTTGGTGCTACAATATTTACGTTAAATCTTTTAGCATAATATTGCCAACATTTGTTATCTTAATTATTTACAGGTAAATTAAAGACGTTTTGGTTTTTTTATTTTTTCCCTTTTATTTTCTTTGTTATTGTATGTGTGTGTCTTGCTGTCGGTCACCCCTCTTGAGGGATATGACCAAGGTAGATAGATGGATAGATAGATAGATAGAAATTAAAGAAGCTAAGCTCCTTAAGTAGACATTGCTATGACTACATCCCTTTGTACAACGCAGCCAAGAGCTAACGTTAGCTAGCGTCAACCTAACAATAGAGATGTTAACCTTAAAAATCACTTGATTTTTCTCCAGCAAAGTGACAATTTGTTGCCTGAAATACTATGTTGAATTACCTTAGAACAGACGTAGACATCTTTGTTTACGTTATTCACGTTGAGTGAGCTGCGATCCATCGCATAACCTTATTAAACTTGTCTCGATTTAGATGTGGCTTGGGAAAGAGTAAAAAAAAAATACACTTTATTGCCCAGACTCTCGTATCACATCTAACAATTGATTGTCCCTATGGTTTTTAGGTTTATCCCCCCCTGCAGCCTATGCGTTTCCCACCCCCCCTGCCATCTTATCAGAGGCAGCCCTATACCAGACCCCCCTGCTGGCCGCACCCAGGCCTCATCAGGTAGCCCACAGCCCTGCCTTGGCCTACTACCCCCCTCAACCTCATCTCTACATGAACTACACAGCTTACTATCCCAGGTATGCAAGTAATTTGACATTTTACTCTCTCCCTTATGACGACAGCAGTAGCTCAGGCGCTAAGCAGGTAGGCGCCCTGTATGACTGACTCCGCCATCTGTGTGCGTGCCTGCGTGTGTGTGTGTCTGTGTGATATTTTAACTTGCTTTGGAGGTCTTCAGTGAATCAATGCTTTAGAAATGCAGTCCATTTAACTAACTTGACCGAAAATGTTTTTTATTTGTCTATATCAAACTGGGCAAAAGCATTGCAAATTGTAATTATTTCTCACAAATACACATTTAGGTATCATCAATGCCAGACCGTGCAGTTTACACTTACATGTTCACTGCAATCTGAATTAGTGATGTTATGTATGTCAACGTACTGGGTAATTTAGATACTTTTTTCGAACTGACTTCTGAGTTGTTGACTTAAAATATGTTGAGCCTACAATTCTCCTAGTACTGAAATCAATCTTTTGTTTCACTTACTTTGTACCACTAGCAGGCTGTCTGATATTGAGAAGCAAATACGTGTCTGTACGATGTCACCAGTCACTGAAATACGTCATGCCACATATCATTGGAAAGCTTTAAACACTTGGGATTCAGGATATGACCATTTCACAATGTACTCATCACAAAAACATCAAGATCAGTCTAAAACAAAATACCCGTAAACTGTTTAAAAGGGTAGCTCACAAAGACGTAAAGAGTCTTGTGAATCCAACCGTGTAAAATATTTACTCCAAAACCCTCCGTGGTGCCAACAAATTGTTTAATTATCTGCTAAAAGGCATCACTGCATCGTTGGACGAGGAGAGAGACCAGCCTGTTTGTTTCCTGAGGAAGATTATTTGCCCGGGCTTCTTCACCAGGCGGCAAGTGTTAGTAGACTAGGAGAGGTCTGAAGTGATGCGAGGGTCCAGGAACTTGATTTGTTCCACACTCTCCACCACTTTTGCGTAGTTGTAGTTCCTCGATAGTGCGGGAAGCATATGTTCAATTTTTGTTTTGTTTTGTTTTTTGAATCTTTTTTTTTCCGCGAATGAGTTAACCAGCAATAACCAAAGCGCAAAATAGCGTGGTCTATGAATTAAGTTTTTTTTAAAAAGTGTGCAATTTAAGAAATTCGTCCTATTAGAACTTTATGCCCATCACAAGCATTTGAAATGGTTACCGATGCTTTTGGTCCCTCCGCAGCCCCCCAGTTTCCCCCTCCACAGTCAGCTACTTCACAGCCCCCCCACCAGTGGCAGTGGCAGCTCAGCCACATCATGCAGCTGCTGCAGCCGTTTCGTCCCCGGTGCTTCCCCAACACGGAGCTCTGGTGCGGATGCAGGGCCTTCCCTACAACACCGGCGTTAAGGACATTCTCAGTTTCTTCCAGGGATACCAGGTCAGTACATTTCTCTTAATTCTTGAATTATTTTGAAACAAGACACTTGAGGACCCACCATCCCACCTTAATGACGAGCTGTGACCAATATCAAGAAAAAAAATGCACGTCTGAAATTTTTGGAATTAAAATATTGTGCTATTAAAGCGGATATAAAGTGATCCCTCGGTTCTCACCGTTAACGGGGACCAGAACCACCTGCTAAAAGTGGAAATCCGCAAAGTGGAAAGGATCACGTCGTAATAAAAGCCCCCAAGGTCAAATTTACCTCAAGATGACATCCTTACCAAGCAAGCGTATACAATTGTAACAAAATAACAACGTCAGATCTCAAGATAAAAACACACAATGTAGAATTGCAGTTAAATAATTGGTTTTATTGTCCTTATACAAAAGTAAAACCAAATAGGAGGGCTTTTCCTTTCAAATAGAGCGCCCTCCCTAATCAGTCCCTGATGTCTGCAGAACACAATACGTTTATCAGTTACAAAAAGGCATAATAAATTTAATTAGAAATCCATGAAGGAGTGAACCAGCGATAACTGAAGCATGAAGTAGAGAGGGTTTTTTGTATTACAATATACAGTAATCAGTGATTTCTCAGTCACTAGGGACCTGAAGCCTCAGCAAAAAGTCAAAATCTGCAAAGTGGGAAGGGTCACACCTTCATAAAAGCCCCCAAGGGGGAAACTTACCTCAAGGTGACATATTTACCGTCTGAGAATATACCTCATCTCATCTCACTAGCTGCACCGCTTATCCTCAGTAGGGTCGCGGGGGTGCTGGAGCCCATCCCAGCAATCATCGGGCAGTGGGCTGGGGACACGCTGAACTGGTTGCCAGCCAATCGCAGGGCACACAGGTACAGACAACTCGCTTGCTCATTCACACCTAGGGACAATTTGGACTGGCCAATCCACCTGAAATGCATGTCTTTGGAATGTGAGAGGAAACCGGAGTGCCCGGAGGAAACCCACGCAAGCACGTGGAGAACATACAAACTCCGCACGGTAGCTGGATTTGAACCCACACAGGAGGTTCCCAAGACCTTAGAACTGTGCCGCACACGTGCTGCCCTGAGAGTATACCACTGTAACAAAATAACAACTTCAGATCTACAGATAAAAACACACAACACAGAATTCCATTTGAATAATTGGTTTTATTGTCACTATACAAAAGTGCAACACGATTGGAGGGCTTCTCCCTTCAGAGTAAAAAAAGCGATTTAAAGAGAGGCTTCACGCTACCATCAGGTAACCTTGACTTCAGCCAGGTCTTCGCGATGGATAAAGTAAAACTGTCTCCAACAACAAGTTGTAGCTCCAGGTCATCAGTTTCATGGGAAATGGATCTGACGTTAATTAGATACAGGCTTGTGAAAGTTGTTCGCTTAGCCGTAGCAGTAGGCCGAACTTTATCTCCCAATGGCGGCTCAGTCACTTCCCAGACCCGATAACAATCCAGGGGGCACCTGCAGATGATCACAAGCTTTTATGACTTCCCTCAGTCACAGCCCGCATTAAGTAGAGTCAAGTCAGATTTATTTGTATAGCCCTTAATCACAAGATGTCTCAAAGTACTGCACAGGATTACAATAACACCATTGCTTGATCTTAAACTAACATGCGGACAAGCACTGAAAACCTCAGCATGAGGAAAAAAGAAACCTTGAGAAGGGGCCTCACAAGTTGTAATCCCCCTTCCATGATGACCAGCGTGCAATAGATTTTGCATTGGCTAATGGTACACAAAACATAGTAAACGTCTATAAAAGAAAACAATAGGTAGTATGTTGACATTTGTCCAGAAAGTGCATGACCGAAACGACGCCTCAAGCCTGTAAAATAGTCCAAAAAGTCCATAACAGCAAGGACGCAGCTTCCCATTCAGATTCAGATTCAGATCTACTTTATTGTCATTCTAGTACACGTGTATACAGAACGAAATGTCGATACATCTGACCCGCACAGTTTCCTTGAATGTACAGATATAAGTAAAAGTTGTATTGTATTATGGCTACGTATAGTATTTTACCATAGTGCCGATAGTGCAAGAGGAGTAGCTAACCAGATGTGCAAAATGGGCAGTCAGGTTAACAAGTCAGGTAAACAGTAACATTAACACTGTAACAATAACGCTGTAAGTACAATAGTGCAGAGAGCAAATGTGCAAGGAGTGGCAAGCTATAAAGAACTGCCAGTAGTGCAAAAAGTCAGATTAGCAGCCGTTTAGATTTAGGTTAACTATATGTTAGATTGACCATTTAACAGTCTAATGGCCAGGGGGACTAGACTACTGCGGAACCTGGTGGTCCTGCACCGCACACTGCAGTACCTCTTCCCAGAGGCTAGCAGAGTGAACAGTCCATGATGGGGGTGAGAGGGGTCCCCGATAATGTTCTTAGAATGGGATAGGCAGCGCTTCTGGCCAATGTCCTGAATGGAGGGAAGTGTAGTCCCGATTATTTTCTCTGCTGTCCTCGTTACCCTCCTCACACTACCCCAGTCGGTAGCGCTGCAGCCTCCACACCACACAGAGATACAGCTGGTCAGGATACTCTCTATGGTGCCCCTGTAGAATGCGATGAGGGAAGGTCGGGGCAGGTGGGCTCTCCTCCTCCTCTATGCAGGCGTTGGCATGCTTCAGGTCCAGACGCTGGTTCACTGACTCATTTCAAATTGTCCTTTTCCCTCATATAACCACCATCCAGGCAGTTAAAAAAAAGACAGGAAAAGAAAAATATTAAGTGGGAATCAATCATAAGCTATTGAATAGAAGTGGGTCATAAGTCTAGATTTAAAAACTTCCACTGATGTTGCAGATCTCATCTCCGGAGGCATTAGCCTTTATGGGCCTGTTGGTTAAATTGGAGATGACCTCCTGTTTTTTCGAATATCTTTAGCGAGTAGTAACCAAATCGAATGATAACTGACACATTGGTTAGCCAATAAAATCCCCAACATATATTTATATGCCAATTTCCCGGGATGAATTCAAATCAGAACCCTTAAAAAAATGTGTGCAACGCCGTTCGTAATTTATTTTACGCACCATTATTATGCGCAAGTGGGCACAATCATTGATTGACTACAAGTCAAACATTAAAAAAAAAAACATTTGATTGCAAAAAATAATCATAATTCAGGCGAGATAATAAACTATTTCTGTGTGTTCCAACTCATGTTACTCAATGTTTAGCACTTGCAGTGATTATTTCAGTTTGGGACAGAACTTCAGTCAATATTCTCCAAACAGTTCAACAACAGCATTCAATTTACTTCGGGCACGTCTTCAATTGGGATTTTAAGCAAATTTTACAGAAACTTTGAGGGGTTATAAAAAATCGATGTATTCTTGTAGATCATTAACCAAAACGTTCAATATGAAAATTAAATAATTACTTTTGAAATTGTAATTGGTTAATTTGCATATTGCATTTTAAAATGAAAGTGTATTTAACACTTTATCTTTTTCATAGATCATTATTAGTAACTGAAAAAAGCCAGTCCGTGGACCGCAAAAGGGCCACATATGCAGTAGTTTGGACTAATCTGTGGCATTTTTTTTCTGTTAGCTAGAAGCTATTTTTTTGTATGCATTTACATTCATTCATTCCAGCCGCCTTTCCTTTAAAGTAAGGTTTCTCAACTGAAGTGGGTCACGGACCCATTTTTAGAGGACCGCTATTGTGAAGAAGAAGAAAAAAACTGTCGGTTACACTCCTGGACACTAGATGGAGATGATGCCCTGCTCGATCAATCATTTCCTCTGTGAGGGACAACATCTCCCTTTTATTGCAATTTTGTTGATTTTATTACCTTTTTCTGCCCGTAGAAAGTTAGTGATAACGGGAAGGGAAAGTGGATAATGGCGACAAAGATGGAGTCAAAGAAGGAAACGATTGCAAATTTGTACTGGAGGTCCCTGTGCTACATGAAGTTTATTTTGGTTATTTTGGTGATTTTGTTTTTGGGGGAAAATGTGGCTATTTTATTCTCTCAGTAATTTAATTTGATACATTTGAGAAGTGGAATTGTTTTTCCTAATTTGGGTCACACTTTGCAATTAGGGCGGGATGGCTGGTCCTCAAGTCAGACCACTGCACTCAAGGGCCACAGAGTTCATTTACATTATTCATCTTTTTATGCTTTGAGAATCCAAGGCCAACCTTTGCTCTCATAACAAGTGACGGTATTGCTTTATATGTATCTTTTGCTTGATTTTAGTGTTTTGCAGCGTAAAGCACGTTTTATTATAAACTGTATCAGGCTGACTTGGTGGGTTTTATAACGCTGTTGTGTAGTACGCCCCCGAGGAGTACGGCAACGTGGTTCAGATGAGCGAACAGGCCCGGAGTCTGATTCAGCCTAAAGAATGGCTCTGTCTGTAGGGGCCCCATCCCAAAGGTAAGCGGCCTCCGAGGGCAAGGGCTGAAGTCCTGTCGCCTGCATGCACGCCAAATAAATCCTTGCTTCCCTCTTGGAGGAATTCTTTGCTGAAAAGGGGTTGGTTTTGATAACAGGTGGCGCCCCTTGCTGGCTTTTTAATGAATGGATCTGACTGGGAAGGTTTCCAGGAAGACAAAGTGTCATTTAGAAATGTGTACTAAAAATGTATTTGGCTGAAATATCAGTCATACTTAATTAGGCTTGTGTTTGTCAAAAAAAAAAAAAAAAAAAAAAAATATATATATATATATATATATAAAATAAAGCTACGATATTATTTGAATTAAAAAATAATAAAAATCTTCAAAATGTGAAATTTTTCTGGAAAAAAATTGCTTACCTTAAATTATTTGTCAATGCCACTTCTCAAAATACAGTCTCAGGCTTGATAAAGTACTAATCACACCAATTTTCATGTGAAGCAAAACACTGCTGTAATATTACGTATTTTATCCAAATTTAGACAATTCAACTGAAAATGTCTGCATCCTTATTAGTGATTCCATACACTATATAAACACAAAAAAAATGCCGCCATTTGCATGTTTTGTGATGAGAGTAACTCCTGAAATCAAAGTCTAAGCTCCTGTGAAAATCTTCTACTCTTAAAGGGACAGTGTGTAATATTGTCTGTTAGTGGTCCAAAAAACTTTCACTTGGAATAAAAAACATTGTTTTAAATACTGGGAAAAAATACCTGAACTATCGTGCCAATGTTAAATTTGATAAAAATAAAAAAATCATGGGTCCCGGAATGTGTATTGTCAAGAGGTTTGGCATCCAAAGTCAAACAAGTCAAACTTGGACACAAGACATCCCAGAGTTTGTTGAAAATGTATAAAATGAACTCTTGGTGTGTTTGTAACATCGATTTCTTAAGGTCTTCTAAACGGAGTATATCTTGTCTGCCATGTGAAAGTAAGAGATTTTTGCCCAATAAACAATACTGCATGGTTAAGCACTTTTTGTAGAAGTACAATAATTACCTTTGTTTCCTTCGATCTTTTTCTTTTCAATGTTACATTTTTCATTTCTTAAAGTGCCAGTCTTTAATATTTGACCAATAAATGGCACTCTTGTCTAATGTGAACAAAAAACAGTGCCACAGCAAGACGTCAGAGGAGCATGGCGGCGACCTAAGTAGGTATTCCACTATGTTTAGGAAATACACATTTCTCGACCAATGATTTTATATATTTTTTAATTTACATTTGAGACTCTTTGTGATTATGGGCTTTACAAATAAACATTACTTGACTACATTGGTATGGTAGTTCAAGTATTTTTGTCAGGTATCAAATCAATGTTTTTGTACCACTAGGAAGCACTAAATACTGCACACTGTCCCTTTAAACAAAGTTCAGTCATATTTTTCTAATATGTTTATTTTGTCCTTATTTGGAGTAATCAAAAACTAATTGATAGAAATCAAGGAACAATACTGCAATAATATGGTATTTGGAATATGTTACTAATTACATATTTTAACAGATAACTAGTAACTGAATCCAATTACTGGTACATTTTTTAAAGAAACCCTCCAAACGCTGCGTGTCAGTCATGACATAGCACAGGCTAATTTAGCTTGTATTAATTTGTGGCCGAACACATCCTCTCCAGCTTATTCTTTTCTCCTTTATCGAATGCTAGCTAGCTAACCAAACTAATGAAAATAACCTGCTGCCTCCCTCTTGCTTGCAGTGTGATCTCTCCTTCCGTCTCGCTGGCCCCCCCTTGTGTTTTGCATGCTCTGGGTTAGAGGTCTGCAACCTATGGCTTGCCAGCCAGATATGCCCTTTGAATGAGAACATATGGCTCTTGAATAAATTTAGTGTTCCAATCATAATGAGGGCTGAGATTAGTGCGTGCATATTGGACGTAACACTCGCAGTCTGATTAGTTCAGTCTGCTATGTAAAGGGCACAGCTTACAGCCAAGGTGTCACACCAATAGACCAAGTTTTGCCTGTATGTTGTTAAATTATCTTCTATATGAAAGCTCACAAATCAGTGTACGCTCACTGTTGAGACACTCTATGATGATAACCCACAGAACAAACTGTAAACGCCCAAAATGCTAGCCAAGCACACAGAGCAATTTGATTGGGTGAGTAGAGCTATGCACTCAGTGCCGTCTGCACCGAAGGTAAACGGCCATTATCCTCCAGTATTTCGTGACATGTTACAAAAGAACTCTGCTTTCACCTTTTTTTAAAACTGTTTTTATGAAGGTCAAAATGAACCTCAACAATCTTAAGTAACTGCGGGAGGGAGACAAGTTTTAAGTGGTATATTTTTTGATAAGGGACTCTGGCTCTAGCATTATTCTTATTTCTTAAATTTTATCAAATCATCTAACCCAGGGGTCTCAAAGCTTTTCTGAGCAAATCACTTTTTTTTTTTACTAATCTTGGTAGTTAACTAAAAGGTAAACAGGTAAAAAACTAAAAGGGAGCTAGATAGCTAGCTAAAAACGTAAAAAGCCAACTAAATAGCCAGATACAAAGCAAGTAAAAACGGCTCGCCCAAATGTATCTTCATAACTTGCAAAAAAATTTAAATGTTGGCTGGATAGCTTGTTAAATAAAATAAAAGGTAGGAAGATAGCTAGCTACAAATGTGTACATTTGTTTGCTTAATTGCTGTATAAAACCCATGAATTGGAATTTAGTTTGTTGCATTTCCTGTAATATGATGAATCAATAAAAAGATTAAGAAATATGTTTAATAAACAAAAAAAAATTAATTGCTGAAAAACAATTATCAATACTTGATTAGATTTTTTTTGTCTATTAAACCATGAAGTGGTTTGTTGATTTGTTAGAATTTCTAAAATAACTTATGTTAGTACTACTTTATTAATATTATTACTGGGTTAATTATTGGAAGTCTGACAGATCAATTAAATAGAAAATCACACCATCGAGCCATTTCAGAACAAGTCTACGAGCACCTCAACTGTCCTTTGGGGGCACCACGTTTGAGACAACTGATCCAACATCACCCGGTGAAATATAATGCTCTGAGAAATTCTCTCCTGTCTGGAGAGCGGGTTTGGCGGTTTTGCTGTATTTTGTCTTAAGAAAAATCCAAATACATTGCCATTCTGGTTCTTTGGGTGGAAAAGGGTCCCGTCCCCGGCTTCAGGACATGTGCCACGGCATTCGGGTGCGAATGCAGCGTTTGATTTCCCTCCTGTTCTTCTGTTTTGCGCGCAGCTTCAGCCGGACGCCGTCCTCGTCCTGTACAACTTGAGCGGGCAGTGCAGCGGCGAAGCTTTCGTGACTTTCCCCAGCGAGGAGGCGGCGTGTCGGGCCGTGGCCGAGCGCTCCGGCCACGCCTTCTACGGGCAGAGGGTCCACTTGGCCTTTTGCAACTGAAGCGCAACCCCCGTTCCACCCAACCCCGGCGGCCCCCCAAAAAAACGTACAAAAAGCATTTAGTCCGCACTTGAACTTTAAATCTTTTTTTTTTGTTTTTTTGCCCTGGTCGACAATTTTTGCCAGTTTGAGCAAAAGCAGCCAAATAGCGTAAAATAGGAAAAGAGAGAAAAATGAGCCGCGGTTTTATATATGTACGCCTGGTGTCGCCAAAACCAGGCGCTACTTGTAAAGCAACTAAAGCTGTATCTCTTTCGGTCTCTCTTTTTTTTCCATTTCAGTCTATTCTTTTCTCTTTCTCCTTTTTTTCTTTATTCCTTACCCTCTCTTTTCTCTTTCCATTTCGGTCACACTTTCACTCTCTCCCTTTTTTTTCACACTCACTATTTTTCTCTCTTTGACTCTCCCTTTGACTTCTATTTTTTCTTTGTTTCTTTCTCTTCCCCTCTTTTTTCGATATTATGATCTCTCTTATCTCGTACCTTGTCTACCTCTCTCTCCCTCTGTCTTTCTCTCTCTGTCTCTCACTCTGTCTCTCTCCATCTTACTGTCTCTTATTGTCTCCCTTGTTCTCTTTATCTTTCTCTTTCCTTCTGTTTCTCTTTGTCTTTCTTTCTTTTAAATCTACTAGGGTGGCCCCTGTGGTATTCATTTTCTAGCACGTGGCGTTCAGCTAAAACGAGTTTGACACCCCTGCCCTAAACGAGAAACTTTGTTTTGTGTGACAAAACTATTGACAATTTCAGTTTTCCCTTTCCACCAAAACGTGCCTTGAATATCCAGACTGCAAATCTGGCACTTTTGTCAGGCCTCCAATCCCCGGAGTTATAACTACTATAGAATTTTTCCATCCTCCACTTTTTTTTTGTCTCTGCTATACATAGATATATATATACACATATTATCTAATTGTGAATAAGAATGTGAACAATAAAGTGGTATTGATGATTAAGTCTGTCTGTGTGCGCTCCCTTTACTATGTGTAATACATTTTCTGTTGTGCGAAAGCCCCAACGGGTGTTCTAGAGCAGTGGTTCTCTGACACTCATAGGCAATGTCTCCTAATGTCATTAGAACCAGGTTTGGAAGAGCTGTTGTCAAACCAGAGACTGGACTTGTAAAAACGGGTTTAGTAAGAAAACACAGAGTTCAGTGTTTCATTAAGTGTTAGCGTAACAGAAATAGAAAACCGGTCATTTTGTTTTGAGTTATAGTCATGCAGTGAAATGTTTATTTAAACCTGCTTTCATTTTGAAGAAAGGGAAATGTGGTGGAATGTGTCGATATGTAACGTTTTATTGTGAAAAAGACCACCGGAAGTAAAAGTGATGTTATTGTGTGCAACCTGTGTTGGGAATCGCGCTGAGGCGAATTAAAAGCGCACGGAGTTGCTCCTCTTTGTGTCGCTTAACCCCAAAACACATATTTGATCACTCTTGTTTTTGATAGATAGATGGATACTTTATTCATCCCCGTAGGGAAATTCACACTTCCAGCAGTATCCTTGTGTTGATTATTAACAGATGAACAGGATGCCCTCTGGGTGCTATGTTGTAGTTTAGCAAGAGTGGAGTGGATGACGTCACACGCTAGGCCAAAAGTTTGACGTCCCTGCAGCAGATGGAAATCTTTGTGCCCAGGGTTACACCACCCCGTGTTCACGTAAATCGCGAGTCCACCTTCTCTCCGCTTCCCGCAGGCTTTTGTGTCTCTGTCTGCCCTAACGGCGCTGAAGCTGGGTAGCTCCACGTTAGCGTCCGAGATGCTAGACGTTAGCCACGTTTCCGTAAAACACAGCAAACTGCACTCCCTGTACGCTTTGATGGTTTTCACCAGCACAACCAGTTCGTCGGACTTATTTGGTAGAGAGTTCACATTTACCATGATTACTGATGGTACGAAGGCTTATAACGCCGCTAGCTGCTTAGCCTTCACTTTAGCTCCGGCTCTGCAGCCCCGATAGGGCTCCCTCATCACGCCGGGACGAGAATTCTTCAGGGCAAGGAGTTGATTCCTCGAATAAACGCATTTTTGTGCGTTAAAACCCATAACGATAGGATAGAAAGTAATCCAAAGCGTAGTTGTCAAACGGGACGAAAAACACTGAAGATAGAAGCAGACAATTAAAACAAATAAATTACAGGAGCAAAAATGTTACATTGTTTAATTATTAAGTTATTACATTGAAATAATTTGCGAATTATGCGACAGTCAAACTTTTTACCAATATTATACTTGCTCTCAAATAGTGCGATTAAACACATCTGTTTCGTACAACCAACTACACAAAATCCACAAAATATTACGATTATGTTACAAAAGATACTTTTGGGGAGAGGAAATATGTCGGGGATTTGGTCAAATAGGATAATGCCGCTGTCTTTTTGAGAGAAAAAGAGACTGCAGGCACTGAACCATGACAGAAATAGGGTAAAAATGGCCTAAATCAAACCAAACAAAAACATCACGACAGCTGGAAATTTAATTCCTCAGAAAATCACCTATCCGGTGAGCTATTTTCAGAACCAGTCCACTACTGGTTTCAAGACTATTTGTAGAGCAATTTTCAATAAATTGCCATCCAAACTGCTGTCTAAAAACATTCAGTGGTCAATAAATAAAAATCAAGTGAGCTGTCGAGAAAAGTGCAATTGTGAAGTACATTGGACATAAGGAGGGCAAGTGGAAGAAAGGAAGAACGCTGTGGCGCTTCCCCTATTAAAGAGTTGTCACGGTCAACGGAGGCGGGTTCTGTGACCGGTTTGGGTTCCTGTCAATACTTTTCAAAATCAAGTTATTTAATTGGTTGATTAATTGTTAAAAGGCTCATTTTGTTTCGACACGCAGTAAAATAAATCCCTGGCATGAAACATGACACAGATGAAAGTCAAAAATCTTTTGATGACAAATAATAATAATAATAATAATAATTTCCTTGTATTGTCATTCTGTGTAACAATGTACACAGAACGAAATGTCGATTGCACCTGACCCGTTGTAGCGAGCCGATGCAGCCGCAGCCAACAGAGGGCGCCGCCGACCACTTTTTAAGTCTTAGGAATGACTCGGCCGGGGCGCGAACCCGAACCTCCCAGTCTCAAAGCGGGCGCCTTACCATCTAGGCTACTGAGCTGGATGAGTACTTAATTGTTTCAAATCTTTATTAAACTACTTGACTGTTTTTTTGGGGGGTTTGGTTTGGTTTGAACAATTTTATTGACACTGTTAACAGCAAATAATCAATGTGAGGTTTGAACAATTTTTCTCGACAATCTTAACAGCAATTGAGCATATTCACAATTTCGTCATATCTGACAATATGACGTTTTAACACTGTCTGGTCATTTCCTGTAGGTGGAGTTTTGAGTGGAGGCTGCTAACCTTGTGGCCAGGTTGTACTGTAAATCAGGGGTCAGCAACCTTTTCGGTGAGGAGTGCCACTTTTAAATTTCCTTGTAAATCAGTGTGCCACACCAAGATTCATGACTCGCACAACATTTCTTTATATACAACTGAGCTGTCATTTACACTAGTCTGAATATACAACATGGATAGACATTGAAATCGTATAACTGACCTATTTATCTAGCACTATTCTTATTCATCAAGAAACTAATATATGAAGGTGAGCAACGTGTGGAAAGGCCTGTAGACATCTATGACTTTAACTTTTGACCACAAGAATCAACCATTCTTCATCAACAATGAACTATAATCAAAAAACAGGTGATATGGACAGCTACCATACTATTCACCAAAAAGGCTTCTTTAATATATTCGCATTAAGTAAAAGATTTTCCGTGCTTTGCCATGCAGTGAGCAATGGCGTTTTTAGCAGTGACAATGGTTTTCAGGGTCTGTGTTTGTTTGCCGTACCTGGACACAGCGCGTTTTAATGTCTCCGCCTTGTCAGACTCGTCCTTGAATTCATGTTCATGATTCGTTATGTATTTGTTTAACACTTGATGTGCAAGGTACATCGCTCTCGAGGCATAATGCACAAACAGCACGATCATTTTTTTTTCTTTGCACAAAGTCTTTTGCCCACGCTGGCTGAAAAGAACGACATTTTTTTTGCTGGAGGAGTCGACACGATTAATTCATTTATCGTCCACCTGTGTTTTGTTGCCTGGGTTAAAACACGGATCTCTCCTCAGCGCACCGCAGACACACACTCACAAATGGAGCAGAGGAGGAGGGGCGCGACCGTAAAGCCTCTAAACAACACGGCACGCAACTGAAAATGTCTAAATTTCAGGTAAATGCGCTTGAAAAAAAAAAAAATGCGGTGCGCTTGTGTGCTACTGCTGGCGTGTCATAGGTTGCTGACCCCTGCTCTAAATAGTGAAGGAAAAAACAACAGGGCACTCTTTTTTTTTTTTTTTTAAATCTATTTTATTGATCGCAAACCTACAGCATGATGCAAGTTATTCCTTTTGAATAATTTCCAATAAGCACTGCAGTCTTAAAAATTACAAAAAAAGAAATAAAGAAACCAAACCTTTAACATACAAAATATACAACAGTTGACAATACGAGGCTTGGTAAACATCGGCTAAACATGCATTTCCCTTTTTTCATTTTCTGTACAAAACTGTATCCAGTAGAATAACGCAAGAAGGGCAAAGAAAAACAAAAAATAAACAACCTCAACGTTATATCAAGCGTGTCGTCTTTTTAAATCACAATACATATCCACAAGCCATTTTTTGTTAGCTTTTCATGTCGTAGGAATGACATCAATTTGAAAAATAAGTATCAAAAATAGAGTGGAGTACAATCTTTTATTTTTTTGTGGATAAATGGGAACACAACACACCCTATTGTTCGCTCTTTGGTTGCGGCCGACACTTTTGTGATTTGTTTTGAAGCCTTGAAAAACAAACAACAAAACGCTTTGTCCCGCCCCCTAGGGGGAAAAAATAGAACAGCACACACACGACTATAGAGTTAAGGCATCGTCAGGAAATTTGTATTCTGCTGCTGTGAAGTTAATGTAACTCCTTTGCCACATTCATTTTACCTTGCATAGCCTTACACACAAGGTTGCTTTGAAATACATTGTCTAGCGAAAGTATTGCCCCCTCAAGAACTATGTGTCATATTACCATATTTTAGGCTTCAAACTTGTAGCCAAATAAACTGAAAATATGTCCAAATAATCAACAACATGTGAGACACAATCATGAACTGAATCCAAATAATTCCTAAATTGTAGATGTCGCAAAAGTATTGGACCCCTGTTCAATCAGTTCAGCTAACTGACTCCAGAAGTTCCCTGATGGTTTCTGAATGATCCAATGTCGACCTAAGTGACTAACAATGACAGAGTGTACTTGTGTGTTGTTAACTCTCAATAATTTGTGTATTTAATAGCTTGGACAAGTCTGGGTCACCAGTGACTTCCACGAAAGGAAGATTGGTGATGCTGGGAAGACAGATGACCCTCAGGAAAGACTGGCACAGGTGTGAGGCTAGCAACCCCCACCCACAGCACTCGGAAGAGAGCACCTATTATTTCTGTGGAACAGAACAATGAGCAATAACCCCAGAGTCTCCCGAGATGGGTTTGGGGGGACAAGAGAAGCAGCAGGACGGCTTCAACAGTAATGGTAATGGTAGGAACACAGACGACGAGATGGCTCACGCTGACCACACTAACTGGGGGTGCTTGAGAAGTAAAGTGTCACTGTGGGAAAATTTGCAAAAATGCAAGGGGCCTTCAGACACATCAACTCAGGACCATTTGTGTGAAAGGGTCAAACAGATGCAGCGCATAGTGGAGAATCCATTCAGGAAGCACCCCAGAGTACAGAAGACCTCTCTGCCTCTGTCGCACCCCTCCACCGCAAAGTCCCTTCTCACACTTCCCTGGTGGGGGAAGCCTCTGGAATAAGAGGGCGAAGTTTAGCTGGGAACCAACTGGAGGGCGTTGTGGAAGAAGTAGCACTCATTTGTGTATGGAATAGTTCACATTAAATACACCTGCTCTGTGATGGGCTCAGAGGTACTGATTGGCTAAGTGAAGCAGCCTGAAGCAATTCCATTTTGGGTGACGTGACATCCATTGCTTCAATATGTTTCATTCGTTTCTTACTGACATCTGCTGGAGTAAAGGAATACTGCAGCTGTGTTATTGTGACTTAGAAATGACGTCCTGATGAATCAATATTAAATCTTGGGATTCTTTGTTTTTTCTCAATAAATAAAGACATCAATGCATGCGTACAATTTTTAAGGGATACCCAAATTCTTAAATATACTAAATGTGTTTCATGAAATTTTGTCACGACGGTGGCGCAGAAACTTCCAACGGATTGTAATGAAAATATTTTCTCAGGAGGTAAAGCGCTCGTCTTGGGATCAAGAGATCGGTGGTTCGATTCCTGGCTCCTCCGTGTTCTTGGGCAAGATACTGAATCCCTTATGCCCCCGATAGCAGGTAGTTGCTTTGCATGGCTGACGCTGCTTTCGGTTAGCGTGTAAAAGTGTGAAGCACATTGTAAAGTGCTTTGGGAGATCTTCATTGACTTGAAAAGCACTATATAAATGCAGACCACTTACGTGTCTGCTGGGACTGTTGTTCGAGCTTTTGCATAAGCCTGCAATATTTCTGAGGGGCCGCAGAGCAGGAAAGGTGACCCTAAAAGTGACTCTGAAAGTGAAGAACCTCTTTATGGAGATTTAGCAAAGCTGTTTTGGTCTGAAACAAAGGACGCGGATTTTAATGGTTTTCTTTGACATGTATTACCGGTAGAATGTAAGCAGCAAGCTCTGTTTTGCACTAACTCTTTTAAAAAAAAAAATCCTATTTTAGCCGTGTGTTCTACTTTCTATTCAATACTTAAATAAGCCGCAACAAAACAGTTTTGCTTTCGTTGCATTTTTAAATATGCACGCTTGTATGCTTGGTGCACCCTATTGTCGAAAAGTGGGAAGATGGGTGCAGCCAAAAAATGGGCGATTCTGGCTGAAAATCTTTTGGAATCTACAAGAGACCCGAGAATGGGGAGCAGGTTCACCTTAAAACAGGACAATGACCATTAACATAAAGCAAATTTTACAATGTAGTGGTATAAAACTAAAAATATTAAGTGTTAGAACGGCCAAATGAATTCTATAGATAGATCTGAAAAATTATCATCAAACATTAAGTCATAAATGGTCTGCAATCTGTTTTACACCTACCCATTGACACACACACTGATAGTGGCAATAGCCATGCAGTGCATTGAAAGTTCCGTGTCTTGTCCAAAGATACATTAACGTTTAATATAGAGGAGCCAGGAATTGAACCTGCACCCTCTTAGTCCTAAGACAAGCGCTTAACCTTCTGAGCTACGTCCACCCCAAAATTTGAGCCAGTTTGTCAGGAAGAATGGACAAGTATTTCTCTCAAAACGTAGAGCCATAACCAAAAATACTTGTGGCTGTGATTGCAGCAAAATAAGATAGTATTTACTTAACGGGGGCCAATATTTTTGCAATGCCTACTTTTCTTTTTTTCTTCATTTTTAGCACAATATCAAATAATAAATACATACATTTTTTCATGATTGTGTCACACATGTTGTTTCTTAGAAAATGTTTTGAGTTTTGTCTCAGTTTAAAGCCTGAAATGTGGCAAAATGTTAAAAAGTACTTGGGGGGGCGACACTTTTGCAAGGCATTGTAAAGATGATTTTCCGTCTGGTTGAAACGCTAAAACGCTGCAGAATTGGCAAACCTCGGGCTCAGTTCGGGGTTTTCCAAATTCTTCCGAGGGCTTTTAAAAAATTTCACGGGTGGAAAAAAAAAATAAAATAAATTTAGATCTTCTTTGGGTGGGCCTTATTTGGCCCTCACGCCACAGTTTCCCCACACAGGCTATAGGTGAATGCATAGATTGCTTTTCGTCATCATAAGGCTGACAGGCTGCTGGTGGTGGTAATGGGCAGGAGCGGGGGCTGTTGTACATCTAATTGAAGGGTTATTGCTGCTGTTTGGGTTTTTTTTGCATATCTAGAAGTTGTAGTACAATATTTGGACTATGCTTGTATTACAATTTTTTTGAACAACTTTTACTTGTTCGTATCAAGGCACAGATGGGATTTTTTTTTTAGATTTCAGGAATAGAAAGTCTGAAATTTTCAGTTTATTATGTTCAAACGGGACTTGTTTTTGCCATTACAATTCTTTTAAAGCAGGAGTCTCAAAATCAGGGACCGGGGGACAATTGCGGCTCCTGTGCCTGCGCCTTAACATGAAAGTCAAGGGGACAGCGTGTATTATTGTTTCCACTAGATGTCGCTGTATTCTGTTCTGCCACCGGAAATTAGTGCTAAAAGCACAACGGAAGAAGATAAATATGGAGACTCAAAGTGACCAAAATGCACCTTAATACTTTTGAAAGGAAAATAAAAAAGAAATTAATCAATGAAAGAAAAAAAGAGTAAAAATAAAATAAAAAATAAGACAAATTAAAACTCAAGAAAAGGGGAAAAACAATTAAAAAATGTAAAGAAAAAAAGAGAAAGTTACATTAGTTTTTGTCCTTTTTCTTTTTCATTCATTTCTTTTGTCTTTCCTTTTCTTCAGTTTCCTTTTTTGCTGTCTTTTCCCCAACTTTTCTTTTTATTCTTGTAATCCTTTTCTGCCCCTTTTTCGTATGTTTTCTTCCTTAGTTTTGTTTTATTCCTTTCTAGAAGGTAATCTTTTTCCGCCTCTTTTTGTATTTCTTTAAGAAAGGCTGGGTACAAATTGGAAAAAGGATGAATTTTGCTCACTTTCAGTCTCCTTGAATTTCTTCCTTGAACTACACATTACAGCGACATCTAGTGGACAAATAGATAACTCTGTCCCTTTAAGAACAGCATACTATTTTTATCAGCTGTTTTTGTGGAAAACCCCAATTGGTCCAACCTCACTCAGACCTTAGTTGCAGCGGCCCCCGACTCAATTGTGTTTGAGACCCCTGCTTTAATGGGACAGTGTGTATTAATTGCGTGGGAGTGGGCAAACTAGGGCCTGCGTGCTACATGTGGCCCCTCTAGCTTTTTGATCCAGCCCACCACATGTAAAAATACATCATTAATATGTGTAAAGTGATTGATAAAAGTACTACTACCAAGAAAAATGAGTTTATTTTGTGCCACTCTTGTCTCCAGTCTCCCCAATATTTAGATAGCAGGCGACATTTTCTTAACTTTTTAATCAGGCAGCGGAATAAGTATGTTATAATTTTTATCAAGTTTAATGGAAGAGGCTAACTGTATTACATTTTGAGTTAATATCAACACATTAAGTGCAAATAATGATTTTGCTTTTGTTTCAAGTGGTTCGAAACCAATTTGATGAAATGTTTAAATTATAGATTTAAAAGAAAATCAGCGATGATATGAGAAAACATGGATATCTTTTTGTTTCTCATGTTTCTTATTCAGGGTTCGTACACTATTTTAATGGCCAAATTCAAGCACTTTTCAAACACTTTCAAGGCCATTTTTTCTTCAAAGGAAGAGATTCAGCACCAATCAAAAGCAAGGTTTCTGTATCGTTGACGGTGATGACTGTATATATATATATATATATATATATATATATATATATATATATATATATATATATATATATGTACATGAACTCACATGAACTTGCATTTTTTTTTAAATACTCGTAGGTGGAGAAATTTGCATTTAATTTACATAACATGAGCCTCACATAAATATAGAGCTGACATGATTGTCAGCCATCTTTCGTTTATGGGTACCTCCAAAGATAAAAAACATTGCAAAAAAACTGCAGTTTGGTCACTTTGAATCCCCGTAGTTTGTGTTGTTTTGTTTTGCTTTGTAACACTTGTTCTCAGTTGCACTATACAAAACAGCAACATCTCGTGGGCAAATATTACACACTGTCCCTTTAAACAAATGCAGTAAAGCCAGCTGGACTGTTTTTTACTTTTTTTAAGTATCTCCTAAGTTGTTTTGTGCTTAGGCCAAAGCTGTGTTCAATATATATATATATATATATATATATATATATATATACACATATATATATATATATATATATATATATATATATATATAAACATAACTATTTTAAAATGAGGGGCAGAGCTTTTTTAACTTCTAACAGAAAATTCAGATTTTTGGCTATCTCATAGAAAAGGGATCTCCAACTCATTTTAATTCGAGGCCACATGGTAGAAAAAACATTCTCACAGGGGCCAGACTAATACATTAAAGAGATAAATCGATAGATACAGAGGGGGAGAGAGAGGGAGATAGAGAGAGAGAAAAAAGAAAGTAAGAAAAAGATATAGAGAAATAGTGAGTAATTGAAAGAGTGAAAAGAGCGTGAAGAGATGGAAAAAAAGAAAGACACGGTGAGAAAGAGAAAAATAAAAAGGAGAGAAATAAAAAGAGACAGAGGGAAAGAGAACATAGAGAGAGGGAGAAATAGAAATAAAGAGAAAGGAAACGCTGAAAAAGAGAGGAGCAAAAGAGTTGAAGAAAATAGAGATAAAAAGGGAGAAAGAGAAAAAAGAGGGAAATAAAGATATAGTTGCTTTGGGAGTGGCGCCTGGCCTTGGCGACTTCAAGAGGACATATTTAAAAGTGCAGCTCTTTTTTTCTCTTGTGCTTCTTTGAGCGTTGTCTCGTGGGCCAGATTAAAACCCTGGGTGGGCCCAATCTAACCCACGGCTGCCTGTTTGACACCCCTGATGTAGAGTCCTGAAGATTTAAAATAAAGGGGGCGGTAGTGACGTCCAAAGATGCACAGTTGATTGACATTTGTGGAATGTTGAGCCCCTCCTCATCTGGGATTGTAAATGCTTTGATCGTTTCAAAAGGGGCCGTTTGAAGAAAAGAATCGGAAAAATCGGCCCAGTTGATGTGTGTACAGCCTAATGAGCGGTCCTGGCTGACTGTTGCATCATGGTAGTTGAAGTCCCAAGCAGTTTTGTGTTTTTCCGTCTCGTCGGACAGCTACGATGGTGCGCCGTGGGCCGAACGAGCGTGGCCGCGGCTGCTCGGGGACTGCGACATGTCTCGCCCGATGATCTCGTTCACTGCGGAGAGAAGAGGAAAAAAGAAATGTAACCCTTCACAGAGTCCTTTTTCATGGCCAAATTCAAGCATAACATTTTTTTTGTTGGCAATGTTGACTAAAATAAAGTCCCCATCTTACTGCTAGCACATACATTGTATTATTTTGAGCTGTTCCTATCTCTGATCTACAATCTTTTTGTGTCAGTGGGCTGCTATA
Organism: Urocampus carinirostris; assembly: GCF_059441175.1. Lineage (NCBI taxonomy): Eukaryota > Metazoa > Chordata > Actinopteri > Syngnathiformes > Syngnathidae > Urocampus > Urocampus carinirostris. Next base: position 44,809,198 of record NC_142352.1, read on the forward strand.
AACTGACATGAATTCTGCCATTCTGCTTTATGCACGTGCACTTCAATAGGTCCACAAACACGGAAAGGGTTCTATAGGTGTTGGGTAATAATTGAGGTTATTACGGAAAACAAAAGAAAGAAAGTACTGTTTGTATAAAATGCAGAAAAGTCTAATTTGGACTCATTTTAATGATATTGATTGCCCCGAAGCAGAGTGCATTCAATCTTTAAATTGACTGCTGAGCTTTGTTTTGCCTGTTTTTCAGAAAATCCGTGTCTAAATTGGTTAAAATAGAGTTGTAAATAGTGACTGTTTTTGCATTTTATCATTTATTCATAGCACTGAGTTAATATTTGTGATCTAGAATTTATTGTTTTGCATTTTTAGGGATTATGTCTTGTTATTTGACTTTGAATCCGCTCAGTGTATAAAGCTAAAATGGATTCGTATTTTGCATTATTTTGGTAGATCTGTGAATATCTTAATTTAAATTTCATGTATTTTTCAGGCATCCCCTGCCAAACACATGATCTTACTAAGTACCAAAACATTAGGTGCATTATGTTTAAGTACTATTGATAACACATAATTTTAGAAAAAAACAACAAATTTAAGTCATTTGGGAGCCAAAAGACTGGCTCTTCTCAGTGAGCCGAGCCCAAAGAACAGCTTCTAGAAAAAGAGACTAGTCTGATAAACCTGTCCTCTTGGATGCAACAGCAGTAACGCCTCACATGAAATCTCAATAATGAAGATTAGAGCAACCGTTGCCGTCATTTTTACACACTTTTCAATATTTTTCTTCATTTAAAAGCATGGTCTATCGAGTCAGACCGCCAGAAAACACGGTAATGGTGATTAGCCCTAAATTCAAACATTTTCCTGAAAAACAATAAAATTCAAGCATTTACAAGGATTTCAACCCTGGATTTATTGCCTTCAGGGTTTTGCTGATTGATTGTTTTTCCTCCAACACAGTGTTGCACAACACACAGCTATGATGTTGTTTTGTGAACTATGCTGCTCTTCTCTACTACAAAAGCCTGCGTGTCACATTTTGCACGCGACATGCCGGCAACGAGGCAGGCCGGACTGGTTTTGCGCCGGAGGATATTTCTTCTTTTTGACCTTTTTGACGTTGGCGCCAACTACTGAGAAAAGCAGCAAAACAAGAAAAGCGCAAAATTCTTCCAAGAAAAAGTCTTTCCTCAAAGGTGAGCATCGTACTAGTGGAGTCATTGGTGATGTGGAATCCCTAAAAGTCAACATTGGTTTTAATTGACGCTTAAAATCCCTGAAAACCCCGAGTTCAGAATCAAAACTTAAACCAGGGGTCGGCAACCCAAAATGCTGAAATCAAAGGGGATAAAAAATACATTAAAATATAAATAAATCAAAAGAATGTAGGGCTGCAAAAATTAAAAGCATTATACACTGTAAGTCTTATAATGGAACACATGCTGAATAGTAAGCAGGGTTTGTGCACCTTTTTCATCGCCTAATTCAAGCACTTTTCAAGCACTTTCAATGCAAAGTTTTTTTTTGTCGACTTTGATGACTAAAAAAAGGCACTATGTTGCTTCTTGCAGATATTTTGTGTTATTTTGAGCTGTTCCTATGTATTATTTACAATCTTTTTGTGTTAATTGGGTGCTATAAACTGATATGAATTCTGCCTCGACAACACTTGCGCAGCTCGGCTACGTCTCACTTGTTTACAAATAAAAAGAAGAAACATTTTTTGATTAATTCTAATAAAATTGAATGCTCCGAAGCAGAGAGCAATTAATCTTTCAATCTTAGAGAGTGCTGATCTTTTGCTTTTGTTTTACTTATTTTAATTTAAGATCCTAAAGAAAAACGTCCAGCCATCAGTCCATGCCCTCGAACTTGAGCGCTGTTGGATAATGCAGCACGACATTGACACAAAAAACACCAGTAAGTCTTCTAAATGACTCAAAAACAAAACAAAATAAAGGTTCTTCACTGACCAGGTCAAAGTGCCGTTTTAAATCGACTTGAGATGCTGTGGTGTGACCTTAAACAGGCAGTTCAAGCTCTATAAACGTTCCAATATGGCAGGTTTGAAGCAATTTTCCAAAGAAGAGTCAAAATTCCTCTACGGCGTTGTGACAGACTCATTACCAATTATCGTAAACGTTTGATTTCTGTTATTGCTGCCAAGTTTGGCCCAACTTGCTATTAGGTTTAGGGGGATATTACTTTTTTTACATAGGGCCAGATAGGTTTTGATTTTTTGGTGTCCTAATAAATGGAATCTGCATATTTCAAAAGTGCATTTTATTTTTCCTTGGGTTGTCTCTGTGTGATATCAAAATTGGTTCGATGATCTCTAAGATTATTGTTAAACATAAGAATAATCCGAAATTTTTGTTTGACACAGTTGCGAAACTTACCAGACAACAACTTAACCCAAATAGCTGTACTTATTCTGCTAACGACATTATGGAATTTTTTAATAAAAAGATTCACCTAATCAGTAACCTCCTCCTATCTCAAAGATGTGGAGGTGTTAGGTAAGGACCGTGCCGGCGGTTGTTCAGAAACATTCTCCAGTTTCAGAGGCGACAGTAGCTCAGGAGGTAAAGCGCTCGTCTTGGGATCAAGAAATCGTAGTTCGAATCCCGGCTCCTCCGTGTTACATGTCGAAGTGTCCTTGGGTAAGACACTGAACCCCTAATACTCCCAATAAGCAGGTTAGCGCCTTACATGGCTGCACGGCCGCTATTGGGAAATGTGAAGCACACTGTAAAGCGCTTTGGGAAGTCTTGACTTAAAAAGCGCTATATAAATGCAGATCATTTCATTTTCATTTCATTTCAATGATTTGTCCCTTGATAGTCCAACACAGATGGTCAGTAGGGCCAAACAAACTATTTGCCTGCTTGATCCGTTTCCAGCTTCACTGGTGGAGGATCTGTTTGGGATCTTAGGACCATCAGTTTTAAATATTATTAATATATCGCTATCTTCGGGTATTGTTCCTGTAGCCTTCAAGTCTGCCGTCATTAAACCCACGCTTTAGCAACCTAACCTTGACCCAGAAAGCCTAAGTAATTATAGGCCAGTGTCAAATCTGCCATTTTTTGCAATATTACTTGAAAAGGTCGTTGCACAGCAGTTAAATGACTTCATGTCAGAAAATAACCTCTTTGAAACTGTCCAGTCAGCATTTAGGGCAAATCACTCTACTGAGACAGCCCTGGCTAAAGTAACCAATAATCTCCTTTTAGCAATAGATTCCGGTGCCTCATCAATGTTACTGCTGCTGGATCTCAGTGCTGCATTTGAAACTGTCGACCACAACATATTACTGGTTCGTCTGGAATGCATTGGTTTCTCAGGAACTGTACTCTCGTGGTTTAGGTCCTACCTGTCAGACAGGATGCAATGTGTTAACTATGGGAATCTGACCTCTAAACAATCTAATGTCCCCTGTAGTGTTCCACAGGCTCTGTACTTGGCCCCCTTCTTTTTAGTATTTATATGAACCCGCTTGGTGACATTATCCGCAAGTATAATATTAGTTTCCATTGCTATGCAGATGACACTCAACTTTATGTGCCACTGGAGACAACTGGACAGTTAAGGTGTAGAAATCTGGAGGCTTGCCTTACTGAGATTCAAAGATGGATGTCACTTAATTTTTTACGCCTTAACCCAGAAAAAACTGAAATGTTTTTTATTGGTCCAGCTCACTGTCGTGAGTTGTTTTCAAACACTACTCTGAACCTAGACAAATGTAATAGCACCCATAGAGACTCAGTCAAAAATCTAGGTGTTACATTTGATCCTAATCTGTCGTTTCAGTCACACGTGAAAAATATTACTAGAATAGCTTTCTACCACCTCCGTAATATTGCGAAGATTTGTTCGATGCTGTCCCAATCAGATGCAGAGGTTTTCATTCATGCCTTTATTACTTCTCGGCTTGATTACTGTAAAGTATTGCTTTCTGGTCTCCCGATGTCTAGCATTAAAAGTTTGCAGCTGATTCAGAATGCAGCAGCTAGACTTTTGACTAAGACCAAAAAGTTTGAGCATATTACTCCTGTATTGGCCAACTTGCACAGGCTCCCAGTCCACTTAAGATGTGACTTTAAGGTTCTCTAATTAACATATAAATGTTTGCATGGACTTGCACCCTCTTATCTCTCTGATTTGATTTCCCCCTATGTTCCTGCACGGAGTCTGCGCTCGGAAAATGCCGGTCTACTTGTGACTCCGAGAGCCAGGAAGTCTGCAGGCTCGAGAGCGTTCTCCATCCAGGCCCCGGTGTTATGGAATGCCCTGCCTCCGGAGATAAGATCTGCAACCTCAATGGAAGTTTTTAAATCAAGGCTTAAGACACACTTCTATTCCAAAGCTTATGATTGATGCCCACCTCATATTTTGTATTGTCCTGTCTTTTTCCGACTGCCTGCCTGGTGGTGATACAAAGGAGAAGGACGATTTGGAGATGAGTCAGCGGACCAGCGTTTGACCTGAAGCATGTGAACGCCTGCATGGACCAACTGGCAGAGATGGGAAACTGCGTCGTGGCCGTCATAGACTTTCTGGACTAGTTTACAGGCTGGGGGCGTCGCTGCTGTCATGCACTTTCCGGACAAATTTTCAACATGTTACCTAGTGTTTACTATGCTTGTGTATAGTAATGCTAATTTTGATTCACCCTGGTCATCCTTGAAGGGGGATTACCACTTGTGAGGTCCTTTCTCAAGGGTTCTCTTTTTCCTCACGCTGAGGTTTTGAGTTGTTCCTTGCCCGCATGTTGGTTTAAGATCAGGTAATTGTGTAATTGTAATCCTGTGCAGTCATTTGAGACATTTTTGTGATTAAGGGCTATATAAATAAATGTGACTTGACTTGACTTTAAACCTTTGTGAGTGATAAATATGTAAAAAAAACGCTGAAATAAGGAAAGGGGCAAATACTTTTTCATGGCACTGTAGCTTCAACCAAAACCCTAATAGGTCAAAATTGACTTCAATTGGTGGGTGATGGGGCAGCACGGCAGTGCAGTGGTTGGAGCGTGTGCGCCACAGTTCTCCCTGTGCTTGCGTGGGTTTCCTACGGGCACTCTGGTTTCCTCCCACCTTCCAAAAACATGCATGTCAGGTTAATTGGCCGGTCCAAATTGTTCCTAGCTGTGAATGAGCGAGTGAGTTGTCTGTCTCTGTGTGCCCTGCGACTGGGTGGCAACCAGTTCAGAGTGTCCCCTGCCCGCTGCCCAAAGATAGCTGGGATGAGCTCCAGCACCCCCGCGACCCGACTGAGGATAAGCGGTTCAGATAATGGATGCATGGATGGATGGTGGGTGATGTCCACAGCAAAAAATGTCAAACGTAGTCTGCTCTGACCTACACCTCTCTGATCAGTGTACAGTAAAAATAACCTGGAGACTTTTGACATTGCTGGAAGACTCAAATTGGAGGCCAAAAAGCCATAAAAAGAACAAAGATTTTATTGGAGGCTAAAATGTACTTTACTGCTCTTTCACATTTACACTTATTATAAAGGCTTTCCTCCTTCAGTCTGATGGAGACCCTCTACATATGAATTACAGGAGATGACTATTGCATATTGTCATATGAATACACAACAAGAGTTAAGATGTTGTTTGAGACAGAGAAAAGTTCGTTCGGGAAGACTTTTACCAATGAACATTCGTTATTTCAATATTTTAAAATTTAAAACTCTCATGTTCTTATTTGTGGTTTGAAATGGACAATCCCATTTTCACTTGCGCTCTTGATACATTTAGAATAAAACCTACACTTAAGATAAAAAAATGGATAACAATGTACACACAATTGGATAAGTATGAAAAAAACGCTATCTTCACTGCTCAACAGGTTGTTGTGTCTATATCATGCTACTTCAACATGTTTTCACAAAAATGATAAGGCATTTCAACAACAAAAAATGTATTTTCCCCAAAAAATTTATCAGAGAAGCAACCAAGAAGCCCATGATCAGAGACGTACCCAAAAGACTTGCTGTGATCACAGCAAAAGGAGGTTGTACAAAGTATCAACTCAAAGAGGGCTAATAATTTTGCAACCATCACTGTTTAGTTTTTTTCCGTCCAAATAGCACAACAAAAAATGTTTCTTTTCATGATTGTGTCCTAGAAAATATTTTGAGTGTTATATTTTTTAGGTATGAAACACGGAATTTGGCAATATGTCAAAAGGTTCTTCTGGGCCAAACCTTTTGCAAGGCACTTTACTTTCTAGAAAATGCACGAGCTGGACTGAAAGTAACTACTCGCTGCCAATGCCGAGCTACCATGGAGCACTCGCTGAAACCTTCAGAGTGGCATAACGGTTTTAGAAAAGCCTCAGTGGAAAAGTTTCTTACGAGAAGCTTGAATTGCTCACATAAAAGGGGGAAAAATGACTAGGAGTATACCTGAGTAGTGATGTCATTTTGCAAACGGCAATATTTTTATTACTTGCCATTATTATTACTTTATCAAAAAGTTTTTATTGTTATAACTTCTTAATAGGTTATACTTTATGCGGCTGGGCAATAAGGCCTGAAAATAAAATCTTGATTCAGTTGCAATCACGATTCTAGAAAAAAAGTAAGCCAGTTTATCCCTTATATTTTTTTAATCATTACTAAAAAAAGGGGTAACTGATTTTAGACAACTTTCAACATAAAGTTAACAAATTGCTCTTGCCAAAAAAAATTGCAATTTAAAAAAAAAAAAAGTTTGTGGCTTAAATGCCACATATTGACTACGATTACCACTAAGCACATCTTAAAATATTTTTTTTTTACAAAAATAAATTAATACATTTAATTTTATTTATGGCTTAGTCTTTACAAGTTATTAAATCCCCGGTTGGTGCACCTCTTTCATGGACATTTGAAGCACATTTTAACACTCTAAAAGCCAATTTTCCAATATCTCCAGTACCCTGCATCTTAGTCTGATGCAACTGTACGGGGGCAATGACACTTCACATTACAACGCCGCACAAACCAATATATCCTTCCGTTGGTCACGAGGGAAGAAGTGCAATGTCAAAGCAAAGCCACCAGAGTAGGCGTTTCAGTGTTACTTTTGAGCAGACTATTTATTTTTAAAGAATTTCAAGCAATTACAAGCACTTCAACCTAAATAAAAGCACTTTTCAAACCTTTAAACGCAACAATTAAAGTCAAGCATTTTCAAGGATTTCAAGCACTCGTACCACTCTAGTCACAAGCAATTATTCTGGTAAAAACATTTATAATTAATATAGTAAATCTACGGGTTATGGCGCAGTTTACGATATTTTGACATTAAGATGTTCAATACTATGTTTTTTTTCTACCCCTTTTACTGCATTATCCACATGCCCCCACCCTCCCTCATCACATTCTACAGGGGCACCATGGAGAGTATCCTGACCAGCTGTATCTCTGTGTGGTGTGGAGGCTGCAGCGCTTCCGACTGGGGTAGTGTGAGGAGGGTGACGAGGACAGCAGAGAAAATCATCGGGACTTCTCTCCCCTCCATTCAGAATATTGGCCAGAAGCGCTGCCTATCCCAAGCTAAGAACATTATCAGGGACCCCTCTCACCCCCATCATGGACTGTTCACTCTGCTAGCCTCTGGGAAGAGGTACTGCAGTGTGCGGTTCAGGACCACCAGGTTCCACAATAGTCTTGTCCCCCTGGCCATTAGACTGTTAAATGGTCAATCAAACACATAGTAAATCTAAACTGCTGCTAATCTGTACATCTGTTGGTTTTGTTTGACTTTTTGCACTACTGGCAGTTCTTTATAGCTAGCCACTCCTTGCACATCTGTTTCTCTGCACTATTGTAGTTACAGTGTTATTGTTACAGTGTTATTGTTACTGTTTACCTGACTTGTTTACCTGACTGCCCATTTTGCACATCTGGTTAGCTGCTCCTCTTACACTATTTGCACTACTGTAAAATACTATACACAGGGATCAGAATGGAGATTTTCATTTTCAGCTGAAATAGCCAGCGTCCAGGAATAAACCAGGGCAATAAAGGAAAGAGTGAGACAGTCGGATTTTGAATTTGTTTGCTACGCAAGAGAAAAAGTGAAATAGTCGGAATGCCTTTGGGGTTCAAAAACAGCGGAAATCCGCGGATCCGCGGAAAATTCTGATCCCTGTGTACATAGCCATAATTATTTAGGATATTATTAGTACTCAATACTCCAACTCAATACAACATTTTATTTATATCTGTACATTCAAGGAAACTGTGCGGGTCAGATATATCGACATTTCGTTCTGTATACACGTGTACTAGAATGACAATAAAGTAGATCTGAATCTGAATCTGAATTCAGTGCCCCAAGACTTACAAAATTCAAACCCAACGATGTGTAGGAGACTACACTGCCACAAATACATTTCCTCTAACCTTTTCCAACCACTGACTCTGCAAACACAAAGAAAGACTCCAATCACGAGACTAGGATAGAATGTGGTTCTTTCCCTCCCTCCTGATCGGCTGACAATCAGTCAAGTTAAACCTTTAAGTGTCTGTAGTACAACATACTTAAATAACAGCTTGCGGCAGTGTAGCAGCTTGTGTCAAAGTGTTATTTTACCGACATACGCATTTTACAACCAAAACAAAAAGTCATCAAATGTTCCCACGTTCATGTCATGGCATTCATTTTACGATCACACGCATAGTATACATTGTATACATTTTTCCAACTTTTAAAGAAGCAGTTTAATCAAATTTACGGGCAAAGCTGTGGACGAGCCACAACATTTCCAATAATTGGTTTAACTTTTAAAAAACAACACAAGACTGGTTTGAATTTCCAATCTGCGTGATGATCTGAATTTTTTCCATACTCCCGTCTAGAGGGGGAAAGAAAGACTGGCACCGTTTTTTCCAACTTCTGCTAGAAATTTGCCTCTGCGAGACCTTCATGGTATGGAAAGAAGACACATGACATTAGTTTTCACTTGGTTTCAAGGGGAACAAAGAAGCAAATGTTTGTCATTGACTTTAATTAGATGGAAACGTATTATTTTTCCCCTGGACTCCAAGGCTATTTTGATGCCAGCCAATCAGGAGGTATGCAGAAAAATGTATGACAAATCAAAGGTTGAATACAAGCACATACTCAGAGATGCAGAAAGAATAGAAAATACTGTTTAGAATACTAAAAAGATGCTAAGGGGGATTGCACATGGAAAAAATTGAAATTGGCTTTAGAAAGAGGCACATTTTTTTCCCATTATATCTCTCTATATCTGCATCGCTTATCCTCAGTAGGGTCGCGGGGGCGCAGGAGCCCATCCCAGCTATCCTTGGGCAGTGGGCAGGGGACACCCTGAACTGGTTGCCAGTCAGTAGCAGGGTACACAGAGAAAGACAACTCACTCGCTCATTCCCACCTAGGGACAATTCGGACCGGCCAATTAACCTGACATGCATGTTTTTTTGGAATGTGGGAGGAAACCGGAGTGCCCAGAGGAAACCCAGGCAAGCACGGGGAAAACATACAAACTCCACACAGGAAGGTTCGAATTCATGACCTCAGAACAGTGCCGCACACGCGCTAACCACTGCGCCGCCGTGCTGCCCTTTTCTATTATATGTATAATATATTTATTTACAGTTCACTTTACTTCCTAAGTGTTGAAATAGGTTAATAGTATCTGGTTAAGAGGATCCCACATGGTATTTTTAATTGATGCAAAAAAAGAACCTCATCATCACCCATGTGATGAGTATCTCCAAACCCGACAGGTTCCACCTGTGTTCTGGGACAGATGTTGTGGTGATGGTCATCCATATAGGCTATTGCGGGAGGCTGGCAGAAACCTGATCTGGATAGGGGCCTTCTGCATTCCACCTCTGCAGTGTTGACCACCATAAACAATAATAAAAATAATAGTAACGATTATGATAATAATAAAGAACGAAATTATTTGCCAGTGGAAGAAGAAAATGTTTCTTTTTTAACATTTTTCTCGTTGCTGTCAAAATAGTTCTTTGACGTTTATAGCCGTCACTAGCATCGAATAAGTTAAGACTCACATCCATTTGGATACAGCTGTCCAACGGAAGACACACTTGCACAACCCTACACAATGGCAATACAAACACATGACTAAATGGATGATAGCATAAACACACAGCTCATGCCTGACAAAGGAGCGCCACGTTTCGGAAAGTAGCAAACCTCGCTCTGCTTTGGCCCAGAATGCTCCAGATTGAGTGTCTTGGCTAGGCGACCCTACTGTGCGATTGGATGCTAAAGTTGCCCGCCCATCTGTCCGTCAGTCTGTCCCCTCACCTCCTGTGCGTTTGCGGATTCGTGCTACACACACGCTACAATGCATCAATTTGTGTTGGGCTTGGTTTTGATCTTCAGTATATTTGATTGAACTGAAACCGACAACTGCTTCTGGTAGCGTTGTTGTGATAAATATATAAGATGGATGCTGGACTTCCGCAAATTCACACATGAAAAAGAGTAGATAGGTACAGATAGCCACAAAAACGGTGTGAAAAAGAGTAGATAGGTACAGATAGCCACAAAAACGCTAAAATATCTCTATGCCCATCTCACTTACTCTCAACCACAGACATACACAACACACAAAAACGAGACTGTGCGTCACAGGGGCCATCTGCTAGCCAACGAGGGCAGTTTTTCAACACACACTCCATGTTTGTTCTCAGGTCGCTGTGGCTCTCCTATGATATTATAACTATCTTTCACAGCTGAGAAGTTTATCCATTATCGTCCACATCAATGTGGATGAATAATGCTTGTAATTAAAAAAAGGGAAAAATAAGAGAAAGATTGGCTCCTTACGTAAAAGAAGAACATGAAAGGATGACTGCACTGATGAGTTACCCTTATTTATACTTCACAGTTAAGGCTAACTTAATTCATATGCTGGCACTTTTTCTCTTTAGTCAAGTGACTTTTCCTCTGCATGTTTTGTCTGGCAGTGCCTCTTGATATTATATTATTTGAAAAATCAGTCTACTGGCAAATGGGGCGGGTGCAGTTGTTTCCGATTTCTGTGAAAAAAATACTCCAACTTCCACCTTTCCTGGAAGTGGTGGCCCTCATAGTCAACCTTACTTTTTTAATTTACAAGTGCCATGTCAGAATTGGTGTGGGCAAAGGAAGCTCTTTCACCTGGTGCCTCTGGTAGGTGCTAAAGGTTCCCTAAAACAAGGATTAAGACTCAGGGGCAGTTTCTTTCCCAGGGCCATCACTACCCTTAACAAGCACGGAAAACTGTGAAAAATATAGATCTTGCATTGAAAAATGGGTACTCATATCTTATTCATAGACTTGTTAGGGAATTTTTGTTTCTGCAAAATGTTATTGCATATACCTTATAATTGTTTTTCTCGCAATTTATATGTTCTTGATTATTCTAAATTGTGTACACGGTAAAACATATTTTGTACAGGAAAAAAAATATGTATTTTTTCAAAGAAATAAAATCAACTTTTTTGTTGGACTGATTTTGGGTCTAATCGCGATCATCTGGGTCACTGAGCAGCAGAAGACAATGTCATCCTAGATTGCTTAAATTGTCGCGGGATTCCACATTGACGGTCTTGTTTTAAGTAAATAGGTGCTGCGTTGTGTTTGTAAGGTTTATTATTGCTTAATAAGGGGAATTGAGATCATTAATACGGGGAGCAATTAGCTTTGGTTGACAGATATGATTGCACTACTTTTTATTGCACAATTTTTACGACAAACTCTTTTTAATTGCACTATTACAACAAATTAGGTATGTCTCATGTAAATATGTTTTGCTTAATTATGCTGACATTCTTTTATCTTATGTTTCCCTTCTAAGTCTTTTATTACATGTTTACCCTGATGGTGCATGTCTAAATTTGACTGCAAACATTTTTTTACTATGTTTTCATCAATGACAATAAAGACAATTCAATTAAATTATGTTGCACGGATCTCCAGTGTTAAAAACAAGCCAGCAGCAGGCCAACAGGAGCAAAAACATTAAGGGATTTTGGGAAGACAATAGGTGCTTTCTAATGCAGTTGGACATTTCAAACCTAGAATTTTTGCAGAGGTTGAATGTTATTTTAAATACTATACGTAGATCCCTCGGTTTCCACGGTTAATGGAAACCAGAACCACCCGCGAAAAATGAAAGTAGTGTCTCCTACCGTCTGAGTTATACGACTGTAACAAAATAACAACTATAGATCAACAAATAATAACACACACTTATTTGCAGTTAAATGAAATGTTTTGTTGTCATTACATAAAATTAAAAATAAATTGGAGGCCATTTCTCAAAAGCACACGCAGCTTCAGGTATGAAGAAAGAGCCCCCAATTACTTCAACACGCACACCCCGTCCGCCCCTGTGTGGTCCGGGCTTTGTCACCCCTCGTCCCGCACACAGAAATCGGAACATTTTAACTCTTGCCACACTGGCATGGACGTTGAAGCCCCTTCGCCTGTGTGGGCACGGAACCGAGCGGCTGGCAACTAGCATCAGGTTTAGCTTAGCCGTAGCTGTAGGCTGAACCTGCAGCCAGGCTATTGCTTGACCTGCGAAATATTTTCTAATCCAAAATATTGTTTGTTTTTTTTAATTGCATGGATTGCCGATTTACGGTCACAGCATCCTAATAGGATTTAAATACGGACTTTGACTTGGTCACTCCAGAAACGTTTTGTTTTGTTTTTGAGCCATTTAGAAGTGGACTTGATGGTGTGTTTAGGATTATTGTGCCGCTGCATGGTCCAGGAGCACTTTATCTGGAGTGCACAGACTGATGGCCGGACATTCTACTTTTGGATCTTCAGGTAAACACCAGAATTCATTATTCTGTCAACCACAGCAAGTTGTCCTAGTCCTGAAGCAGCAAAACAGCCCCAGACCATCGCAAGCTAACACCATGCTGTAATGTTGGACTGTACACCTTTCAAAAAAATTCATTTTTTGACTGATCAATCCACTGATTCACTGTTTTTCCTAAGGTCTTAAGGATAATCAAAGAGCTTTTTGGCAAGTTTGAGATGACTCTTTGTGTTATTTTGTGACAGCAGTGGTTTTCGGCTAGGAATTATCCCATAGATGCTATTTTTGACCAGTGTCCTTTCTTATGGTGGAGTCATGAACACTGACCTTAACTGAGGCCAGTGAGAACTGCAGTTCCCGGGATGTTATTTGGGGTTATTCTGTAACCTCCTGGATGAGCGGCCATCACAATTTTGGAGTAATCTTAGTTGGTCGACCACATCTGGGGAAGGTTTGCCATGGTTTCCTATTTTCTCCATTTCTGGATGATGGCTCGGCCAGTGGTTCGCGGGAGCTCTGGAGCCTTTGAAATGGCTTTGGGACCTTTTCCAGCCTGATAGGTTTCAATACCTTTTTTTCTAATTTCTTCTGGAATTGCTATGGATCATGGCATGTCAATTGTGTTCCTGAGCTTTTGTAGCCTACTTCTCTTTGTTGAACAGATTCAATTTAAGTGATCTTGACTCATCACAGGTGGTGGCAATCAATTGCGGGTGTGGCCCGTGGAATTGAACTTAGGTTTCCCAAAACTGTGGTTAGTCACAGTTACTTTGTGTGCTATTACTTCATTTTTTTGCCTTAATAAAAATAATCCATATTTTAAAACTGTTTTGTATTTCCTTGGGTTGTCTCTGTTAAATTAAAATTGGTTTGAAGATATGAAACCGTTGTGAGTGATAGATATGCAAAAAACACTAACATCAGGAAGGGGACAAATGTTTTTTTACAACAAAGTATGTCGCCATGTAAATGTTGTGAATCATCAGCAGAAAGCCTTAAAATAAATATAAATCATACTAATGGATACACTTACTATTGCTGTGTCTGTCAGTGGCACAGAGTGAATATGGTCTACTTAGTGAGTAGGCGGTGACCTCTTAAAAAAACAGAGCGGGGCCAGCCTCGATGTTGCTACTTCAAAACATGGCCTACAGAGCCGGGCTGGCACACAAAGTTATTTTTAGCCAAAGGCTCAAAGGGGGAGCTCACATTCCCGGTTAAACTGTGTCACACTCAAACTTTTTCAAAAAAAGATCAATGTACTTCATTTTGGCTGGAAGAGTATGACAAGAAACAAACAAGTTGTACTGTGCATGTTTGATTATTTTTCTCGACGGTGGTGTAGGTGTATGCCCTTGCATAAATATAACCCACCGATGAACCTCACTGGATTTTCACACATGACTTATTGACAAGTGGCCAGTGTTAATTAGGCTGACCTGTGCTAGCACACAATGTAACACCTCCCAACATCGCCTCACCAGGCTATTTATTAACCCCTCTACCCCGCAGGGACCTGATTTGAATATGGCAAACTAGTCAAGTGGCAGATAAGAGGTCGTTTGGAGACGTGTACTACAGATTAAAAAAAAAAAACCCAAACAGGAGAAAAAAGCCCTCGGCTTCATGCTTTGACCTGATTTTCATGCTAATTGTTAAGTCAACATGTTATTGCGATCATCCTAATTAGACTTGTGAAAACAAACGGCTTGATATAATAACCACAGCAACATACACAGTGTGTGAATATCTAAGAATCCACAATTACAATAATGAAAACACGTAATGGAACTAAAATGTGAATTATGGGAATTTCCCTGCAGGGATGAATAAAGTATCTATCTATCTATCTATCTATCTATCTAAAAGAATGAAAACGTTTTCACTATTTAACACTTACTTTGTTACCCAGCCACTATTTTAAACAGGGTTCATATATATTTTTAATGGACAAATTCAAGCACATTTTAAGGACTTTCAAAGCCCAAATTTCCCATTGCTATAGTACCATTCCCCCTCGGATGGGTCTGGCCTTGATGCGGCGAGGGGGCTTGCGTGTTCCAGTGACCCTGGAGAGCGATACCGTCGGGAGCTTGCTCCTGGTAGGGTCACCCATGGCGGGCCGGTCTCCGGGGTAGGTTCCAGACAAACAAAGACCCCAGCGTGTCGGTACGCTGTGAGGTGGCAGCCCCACCAACCGACTATCCTGCGGAGGGCTAACAACTCACCCAGGAGAAACACACTTTGTTACGAAACTGACCAGAGAAAGAAGCCGGAC
Source organism: Urocampus carinirostris (assembly GCF_059441175.1). Taxonomy (NCBI): domain Eukaryota; kingdom Metazoa; phylum Chordata; class Actinopteri; order Syngnathiformes; family Syngnathidae; genus Urocampus; species Urocampus carinirostris. The sequence continues at coordinate 44,824,294 of NC_142352.1, forward strand.
TGACCAACACGGTAACGGACCCCAGCCTGCCCCCGACCAACGAGTACGGATCGATCTTCGTCATAAGACCCGTGTCGCCACCTGGAATGTCCAGACACTCCTTTGCCCCGGAGCTGCCACCCTGCTGTCCCGAGAGCTCTGTCGCTATAACATCACCATGGCAGGGCTCTGTGAAGTACGATGGCAAGGCAATGGTGAAACAACAGCTGGCAACCATTGCTACATCTGGAGTGGCCCCGAGAGTCGGACCGGCCTTTACGGTGTGGCTCTTGCCATTCCAAAAGCCCTCCGGAGGTCCCTCATCAGCTGGACACCAATAAGCGACAGACTACTGTCTGCTCGATTCCTCCACCATCACGGCAAGATGACAGTGATCGTCGCCTACGCCCCCACCGATGTCGCTGATGAGGATGCGAAGGACGCGTTCTTTGACCAACTCCACCAGGCTGTCAACCAAGCCCCACCACACGACGTCACCATCATCCTCACTGATGCCAACGCCACTCTATCCAGCAATGATCGGTCCCCCGGCTCACCTGTCGGCACCACCTTCGTTGACAGCACAACAAACGACAATGGCAACCGCCTCCTCCTCCTCTGCCACCAAAACAACCTTTGTGTTGCTGACACCTGGTTTCCCCGGAAATGCATCCATCACTGGACGTGGTACAGCCCAGATGGCAGAACCAGGAAGGCATTGGACCACATCCTGATATCACGACGCTGGAAGTCGTTTGTAACCAACTGCCGGGTGTTCAGAGGAGCACAGCTTGGCAACACAGACCATCGTCTGCTGGTGGCCCAGCTCAAGCTAAAGCTCCGAGCCAACCAGCACAAGACTCTGCCTCGCCCCGACTCCTCCCGACTCAGCGACCCCAACATCGCCAGAGACTTCAGTTGCTCCATCCGCCGCTCTCTTGATACCCTGGCTCCTGACAAGCTGACAGACTGGGCGGCCTTCAAGGAAAGTGTCCTCCAGTCTGCTCACAATGTCCTCGGACGCCCGCGATCCTCCCCGAGAAAGCCCTGGATATCAGAGAGGACACTAAACATCATAGACCAGCGGCGTGAGGCCCGACTCCGAGGCGACCTCACAGAGTATCGGAGACTGAATCGCCTGCGCAATGTGGCCATTGCTGAAGATAGGGAGAGGTTTTGGCAGGCAGAAGCCCAACAGCTTGAGTCCGCGGCCAACAACAACAACATGAGCCGCGTATTCAGTCTACTACGCCAAGCCCGTAGCGGCCCACACATAAAGACAGCCCTGGTAAAGGACTCAGACGGCAACCTCATCATGACAGAAGCCAACTGCCTCGAGCGCTGGAAAGAGCACTTTAGCCTCCTCTTGCAGCACAGCACCATCCCGGCTGATCCCACCCTCCTAGGGGCTGCGAGCACAGCACCTCCTAACGACACCTGCTGCACAGACCCTGTAACACCTGAGGAAGTGAGAGCTGCTCTGAAGAAGCTGAACACCAAGAAAGCCCCCGGCATCTGTGCCATTACCGGCGAGATGCTCAAGGCCGGCGGTGATGGCATGGTGGAGTGGCTAACCCGCCTATTCAACCAGGTGTGGGAATCGGAGCAGCTGCCCACCGACTGGACCAGAGGAGTCATCTTGCCCTTCTGGAAATGCAAGGGCGACAGGCTTGTCTGTGGAAACCACAGAGGCATAACCTTACTCTGGCAAGGGCAAGGTCTTTACCAGGATCTTGCTCAGCCGTGCCCTTCCAGCAATCAGAAGCTGCCGCCGTCCCCAGCAGGCTGGCTTTATGCCCAACCGCTCCACAACGGACCACATCTCTGCCGTCCGTTTGCTGATAGAAAAGACCCGTGAATTCCGTAAAGATCGCCATCTGTATATCGGATTCATTGATCTGAAGGCCGCCTTTGACACCGTCTGCCACTCTTCACTGTGGAACATCCTCCAAGCTCTCAGAGCACCACCCAAGATCATAGCCCTGTTCAAGCTGCTCTACAGCAACACAGAGAGCTGTGTCCGTATCAACGGCATTGACTCCGACTGGTTTGCTATCTCCAGCGGCGTTCGCCAAGGCTGTGTGGCTGCTCCCGACCTTTTTAATTGCATCATCGACCATCTGATGTTCAGGGTTAGTGAGCGCATCCCCGGAGTGTCTTTCGGCAACTACCACCTGACTGACCTGGAGTATGCTGACGACACCATCATTCTCAGCACTTCCTACAGCCAGCTGAGAGACGCTCTGGGCATTTACAGCGAAGAGGCAGCGCGGCTTGGCCTGCAAGTGAGTTGGACGAAAACCAAGTTCATGTATGTCGGTGATGGACCAGATCCACCTCCCATCCAAATTGGTGGCGACATCGTAGAGCCTGTCAAGAGCTTTGTATATCTGGGGTCCATGGTGACAGACAATGGGGACCTAAAACCAGAGATTCTCCGCAGAAGAGCCCTGGCAGCATCTGCTCTGCAGTCTCTCTGGAAACCACTCTGGCGGCACCAGACCATCGCACGCAAGACGAAGCTCCGCATTTACAACCTCGCCGTACTCCCTATCCTGCTTTATGGCTCAGAAACATGGCCCCTGAACGACACCCTGGCCACAAGAATCGATGGTTTTGATAGCAGGGCTCTCAGAACCATCGAGAACATCAGGTGGCCCCAGCGAGTCTCCAATAAAGAGCTCAGAGCCCGCACGTGCCAGCCCCAAGCATCTTCCTTGGTCGCACAACGCCGCACCCGCTGGTTTGGCCATGTCCTTCGTCTACCACCAGACCATCCGACACGAGCCATTCTCCAGTTTGACCCAAAGGCCGCAGGCTGGAGACGACCACGAGGGAAACCCCGCATTCGATGGCTCGACGTCGTTGCGGGCGACCTCCAACAACACGGAGTTGCCGTAGAGGATGCAGAACAGCTGGCACAAGACCGCCAGCATTGGAAAAACCTGGTTCATCTGGTCGGCTGAACGCACAGGGACGGGACCCCCCGACCTTCGCTGGAGCAATAAGTAAGTATAGTACCATTAAAACAATTAAAAACAGTGTAAATTACCATGGTATCTTGCAGAACCAAAAATGTATCTTTGATTTAAATATCCAATTTTTAATTGTACGTGTGCATTTATCAAGACATATGATTTTTAGACCTTCAGTAAATCGTGAATATAGTATATTTGTTTTTAAGAAAAATCTCTTACAATATACAGGACTGTCTCGGAAAATTAGAATATTGTGATAAAGTTCTTTATTTTCTGTAATGCAATTAAAAAAACAAAAATGTCATACATTCTGGATTCATTACAACTGAACTATTTCAAGCCTTTTATTATTTTAATATTGCTGAATTTGGCTTACAGCTTAAGAAAACTCAAAAATCCTATCTCAAAATATTAGAATATCATGAAAAAGTATACAAGTAGGCTATTCAACTAATCACCTGAATCATCTAATTAACTCGAAACACCTTGCGAGGGTTTCCTGAGCCTTAAAAACACTCAGCTTGGTTCAGTAATCTAAATCACAAGTATGGGGAAGACTGCTGATCTGACTGCTGTCCAGAGGACCATCATTGATACCCTCCATCAGGAGGGTAAGACACAAAAAGACATTTCTCAAAGAGCAGGCTGTTCACAGAGTGCAGTTTCAAAGCATATCCACAAAAAGTCTGTTGGAAGGGAAAAATGTGGCCGGAAACGCTGCACAACCAAGAGAGATGACCGCAGCCTTAACAAAATTGTGAAGAAGAGCCGCTTCCAGAATTTGGGGGAGCTTCAAAGACAGTGGGCTGAAGCTGGAGTCCAGGTATCAAAAGCCACAGTTCACAGACGTGTCCGGGAAATGGGCTACAATAGCCGTATTCCCATGGTCAAGCCACTTCTGAACTCAAGACAACGGAAGAAGCGTCTGACTTGGGCTATGGAAAAGAAGCACTGGACAGTTGCAGAGTGGTCCAAAGTCCTCTTTTCAGACGAAAGCAAGTTTTGCATTTCATTTGGAAGTCAAGGCGCCAGAGTCTGGAGAAAGGCTGGAGAGGAGCAAAATCCAAGTTGCTTGAAATCCAGTGTGAAGTTCCCACAGTCAGCAATGGTTTGGGGAGCCATGTCAGCTGCTGGTGTTGGTCCACTGTGTTTCATCAAGTCCAGAGTAAATGCAACTGTGTACCAAGAGATTTTAGAGCACTACATGCTTCCATCTGCTGAAAAGCTCTATGGAGATGAGGATTTCATTTTCCTGCATGATCTGGCACCTGCCCACAGTGCCAAAACCACCAGTAACTGGTGGACTGACCATGGCATCACTGTCCTTGATTGGCCTGCTAATTCCCCTGACCTGAACCCCATCAAGAATTTGTGGGGTATAGTTAAGAAGAAGATGAAAGACACCAGACCTACAAATGCAAATGAGCTGAAGGCCGCTATCGAAGCATCCTGGGCATCAATAACACCTCAGCAATGCCACAGGCTGATTGCCTCCATGCCACGCCGGATTGATGCAGTAATCCGTGCAAAAGGATTCCCAACCAAGTACTGAGTGCATCAATGGACATTTTCAAATGTTTGATTTAGTTTTGCTGTTATAAAATTATTTTTTTACTTGGTCTGAGGAAGTATTCTAATATTTTGAGAAAGGATTTTTGAGTTTTTTTCAGCTGTAAGCCAAAATCAGCAATATTCAAATAATAAAAGGCTTGAAATAGTTCAGTTGATGTGTAATGAATCCAGAATGTATGACATTTTTGTTTTTTTAATTGCATTACAGAAAATAAAGAACTTTATCACAATATTCTAATTTTCTGAGACAGTCCTGTAAGTGTTAGGTAAAAATAACAGTAATATGTAGCTTACATTTTCAGTTGCAGGAAGCTCTTCTTGTTACAGCTTACCACTGGAAACGCTGCCTTATTTTTTTGCATGGCCCACAATAAATGGCCATCATTGATATATGATCCGTGAAGTAATTCACATTAAATAAGTTCCCTGTTTAGGTGCGGCATGCACCTGTCCTGTTTGTGTGCAACCCGTAGGGTGCGATGATACATCTTCGAACGATGTCATAAAAATTAATGTGCGCTGAGGCTAATCACGAGAAAAGAACAAATGCAAAGGCAAGGCAAAGCAAAGCCATTAGGGGCGGCAGTAGCTCAGGAGGTAGAGCGATCGTTTTAGGATTAAGGGATCCCAGTTAGAATCCCGGCTTGTCCGTGTTACATGCCGAAGTCTCCTTGGGTAAGACACTGAACCCCCGATACCCCCAATGAGCAGGTTAGCGCATTACATGGCTGCACAGATCACGGCCGCTATTGGGAAATGTGAAGCACAATGTAAAGCGCTTTGGGAAGTCATTGACTTGAAAAGCGCTATATAAATGCAGATCATTTCATTTCATTTTTAGAATGCAGTGTTGGTGTTAAGTTTAAGCAGATGTGTTGAGAAACATGGCAACAATTTCAAGCATTTACAAGCACCTCACCCAAAATTCATGCACTTTTCATTCCTTGAAAAAAACAACATTGAAGTTCAAGCAAGGATTTTAAGCACTCTGCGGAATCCTGTTCAAATGACAAGTGGATGTTATCAAGATTCTCCATCAGGGTCACCAACCTTTTTTCGGCTGATTATTGCTTCATTGTTACCGATTACTGCAAAGGGCTACCAGTCTTATATGCAATTCTCAAATAACTTGTTATGTTACTTCTATGTTGTTAATATATTATCAAGAGGATGTAATTATTGGGAGTAGGGTTGAAAAAGGCTAAGTCAAAGACCAAAATATCTGCCTTGTATAAAAGGGTACCGAGTGATTTTATGTCTAAATTATAGGACATTTTTTTAAAGAATTGATCATGTCAAGTCATGTCACATTTTTTTGCGAAGCCCTTTATCACAAAATGTCTCAAAGGATTGCACAGGCCACAGTTACAATGTATTTAAAGAGTATCATGTACTAAAAGAAACTGATCATGTTCAGCACTAGCCTGCGAGCTACCCAGATGTTCATAGGGAGGTATGTGGGGACACGTTGGTGACCCCTGATATTATGGGCTGCACTTTACCATTCATGACAGTATTCCAAGTATAATCTTTTTTTTTTATTCATAATTTTCCATTTTTATCCAAATTTAGGCTCACTTTAATAGTCTTAATGTGTTTGCGTTAAAGATAAGCTTACAAACCAACCATAACCCTTTAGCCTGGTGGAGGTAATTAGCTTCTAAATGGCTGTCATAGATCTAATAGAACTGGAGCCTTTAATCTGATGCTTTGGTTATTGGCCCTGTGTGTCTTTGGGACGAAACGCAAAGTCCTGTCTCAGTCATTGGTGACACTGACACATGAAACACGATCATTATCGCTGTAATGAAACACCGATGATTTAGCTCAAAGAATATAAACTGAAGCTGACTAGTATTGTTTTACATCATGTGGTATGGATTTGCCGCGAATGTCACAAGATGTAATTTAATCCAAAAGGGGTATCTTGTTTTAGATGTGGAGGCTTTTATGAACTGCCTTGACTGTCTGTCAGAGATTCACCCTAACTTCATGTGTTTACTCAAATTTTATCAGGAAAGGGATTCATGATGTCAAGGTATCACTGTTTTTTTTTTTTTTGTCTTATGTAAGGGCCCGGTCACACAGCCGTTTGAGTCTGTATCGTGGGTAAAATTTTGCGAATTTTTTTTTTGCCCGTGGTTGCCCGCGATGGAAAATGCGCAAAATTGGCCAACCCGCTGTTCATCGGTGGTATGCCCGCAAAACAGACGCCGGCGACTGTTCCGCTTCCTCGTCGCGTCATTTCCGCGTGTGGACCACAGGTATAAAAGCTGCCGAGCCGGTGTTGTGCCGAGAAATGGATCCCTGCCGAGATTTGCATCCCCTGGCTACTATAACCACTTTGACCTGGTTTTATCTCACTTTTATATCACTTTTCAGGAATGTAATAGCGGACATATAAACAAAACCACTTTGTCTTGCATTTGTTGGGAATGTAATACAACTTAATCCGTTCCGTCTTTGTGTTTGTTGTGATTGTAATCGAACGGTAATGCACACCGTATATAAATCACTTTTGAGCAGGTAACAAGTTTATTTTGCCCTTTTCTATTCAAATCGCTCGTATTGAAACTGTTATGCACTCTACCATAAATCTCATTTCAGCATAATAAGCTTTATGGTAGAGTGCATAACAGATCTCAAAATTCATTTATATACGGTGTGGATTACCGTTCGATTACATTCACAACAAATACAAAGACAGAATGGTTTAAATTGTATACATTCCCAACAAATGCAAGTCGAAGTGGTTTTGGTTATATCTTCGCCATCACATTCTCGAAAAATGATGTAAAAGTGAGATAAAACGAAGTAAAAGTGGTTATAGTAGCGAGGGGATGCAAATCTCGGCATGGATGCATTTCTCGGCACAACACCGGGCTCTAGAAATCATAACCGCTCAAGACACAGTCCCGTGAAGATCAAGATTTCAAGCTATGGCACCGAAGAAGCCAATATGTTATTATTGTAATAGTTTTTCATTTTTATTTTATTATCTTGTTATGAAATAAAAAGAAATGTCAAGAAATAAAAATGGATTAAGACGAGGTCACTACGGTGACGGGGATCCATGTTCACCCCTTGACGTCTCGAGCACAACTGACGTGTGCTCGGCAAATCGCGCTGTATATACGCAGAGAAAGGCGTTTGACCGTCACACGCGTTACACACGCTAATTCACGTGATAACACCGCGATACAGGCGCAGAACAAACGTGCTATGACCGTGCTCCACCCTCGATTACCTGCTAAAATTTCGCGTCCTGCCCGCGTGTAACCACGCCCTGGCCGCGGCCGTAGCACGTCGTTCCCTGTCTATACCGCGTCATTACCTCGTGTGTACCACGTGTGCTGCCCGCGGTTACACGTGGTCTAAAGTTTTGAGCAGCACAAAACTTTTTCGCGCGGCCGACCGCGTGTGAATTTCCGACTGCGTGTAAAGCACTGCTGTATCTCGTCTGTATGGCGATCTCAAAGCGTCCAACAGCGTCTGCTTCACAGGCAGAAATTTCTGGCCGTGATTCAGCCTCGATACAGACGCAAACGGCTGTGTGACCGGGCCCTACGATATAATAATAATAATAATAATAATAATTTCCTTGTATTGTCATTCTGTGTAACAATGTACACAGAACGAAATGTCGATTGCATCTGACCCGATGCAGCCGCAGCCAAGAGAGGGCGCCGCCGACCACTTTTTAAGTCTTAGGAATGACTCGGCCGGGGCGCGAACCCGAACCTCCCAGTCTCAAAGCGTAGATGGTAAGGCGCCCGCTTTGAGACTGGGAGGTTCGGGTTCGCGCCCCGGCCGAGTCATTCCTAAGACTTAAAAAGTGGTCGGCGGCGCCCTCTCTTGGCTATTACTGTGATCACAGATTTAAGGATGATAGTATTTTCATGTGTGTATATATTTGTTATTTTCCTAGTCAGTAGTCGTATATTCTTTACTTCTAATTATTTAAAGGAAGATGAATAAAATCAAATGATTATTAAATTATTACAAGTAGTATATCTTACTCTTATTTGACAAATAGCCGTGTGCTGTTTAAGGGTGTTTGGGTGAAAAATAAAAAAAGAGAAAAACAATGAGACTAAACAAAAAGAAGTGCAGATTTTTTCACAGATTTTTTTGTTGTTATATTTCGTCAAAACCGCACAAGAGCACAGAAAGTGCAGGACAGTTAATTTGAAGCAATTGGCTTCAAAGAGTTCGTTGACCCCCTCGTGACTTGACTGTGCAAAGGAGGAAAAACTTTCAAACTGTTTTTAATTTGACCTGTATGAAAAATACCCTAATGCTCATTAATTCCAGGTGACAAATAGTATCAGTGATCATTGATCCCTTAATTCTTAAAAAAAAACACAGTAAATTGGAAAATGTTTTTCGCAACATGCCTAGGTGGAGGCTATGGCACTGAGGTCACGAAGCAATGAAAATAAGTTTGACTTTCCAATTTTTTGTAGTTCACTATCTTGTGCTTGTTTGCCATTTAATCCACAAAAAATGCAATTACACACTGAAATATGAAGAATCTTACCATCATCCAGCGTGATGTCTTGCAGGCCTAATGACCGGAAAGTGGGCTCCCTCTCCTCCGGCTCTTCTTTGATGTTCAGCCTCTCGACCTGCGATGTGAAGGGTCCCTGGGGGCTCAGTGGGTGTACCATAGACCCGGCAGCAGTTGGGGATAAACCAGTCATGACCGGGCTAGCCGCTTGAGGAGAAGGCTGTCCTGAATGTGGATGCTGTAAGGGGCCCAGGGGGCTGTTACCTGGTGAGGAGGAAGTGGGAGAATGGTAGGGCAGCGAGTGGAGTTGAGGGGAAGAAGGCCCAGAGTGAGGTGACGGGATCAAATGCGCAAGAGGGGCAGAAGACGGTGTGGGGCAGGAAGCAGAGCGTTGACCCACAGGGTGGTAGCCCATGGCCCGCTGTAGCTGGGGAGTGTGAGGCCCCACAAGTGGGTGGCTACTTGGTGAGGGGGCCTGGGCGGGATTTGGGGAACAGTGGTAGCCACTGAGCGTGTGAAGGTGAGGGGACGAGGGGGCAAGAAGGGGTTGGTGGCCCTGCGGAGAGCCCACCATGGGGCCTGACGACACAGGTGTGGACGGTGATGAGCAGGGAGAAGAGGAATACACCATTCCCATACCCAGCGGGTGTGATGCAGCGCTGGGACTCTGCTGGAATGGCACCCTGTCATAGCTCTGTGGAGAAAGGCTGGACTGGCCGTTGTAGGACAGGCTGTGAGGGTGACTCTGGTTGTGAGTCATGGGCTGATACGAAGACCGTGAAGGCGAAGAGGTGGCAGGGAGTGGGACAGGTGAGGAGCTGGCATGGTATGTCATGTGGCAGTTGGCAGGAGTGTGGTGCAAACTGTGTCCCTGTAGTTGGGAAAGATGCTGGAAGGACGGAGAACCCATGGGGCGGCAGGGATCTTGCATGGTTAGCAGGGCAGGTCCTAATCCTGAGGGCATACTGTGCGGGGAAGTGGACAGAAGGTTATCCGATGGGTGGCCCTGATCAGGGGAAGGCAGCTGCGGGTGCACCAGACTGGCAGCGTGTGTCAAGGGCAGGGACATAGCAGGTACAACGACATGGTCCAACTCATCCCGGTGCTCCTGTTTCACTAGCACTATGGGAAAAAAGTGAGAAGAAGATTAATTTGGGGCATGGAAATACACTTTTAATATGCATGTCTTCAAAATATTGTTCCAACAGTTGGACCAATACAGTAAAAGTAAGTCGTAAAATATAGAAAAAATAAATAAAGCCTGAGCAGATCCCCAAAACATCCTCATATTTTACACTGACAGGAGAAATTCGGACATCTGCCAAAATGCACCTAATTGAGATTTTCCTTTTCATTAAATTTTTCATCAAAATAATAGGGCTGCCAGTTTGTCTGGGCAGCATCACGTGAAATGCGTGACAAGATGACTGAATGCCCCCAAGAACAGATCAGAGCAACAGAACAAACGAGCTCATTGATCTCACGCCCTCAACTCACCCCATTACCCCTCTGCAATTGGAGGGATGAAGGGGTAAAACTTACAGTCCTAAAAAACACAAAATATGAAATGATAGGAGGGTTAAACTAAATTATTTTCGGCTAACAGAACATGAACACATTTCTAGCAAACCAATGCGATCAAATCCAGGCTACAGATTTGGTCTTTCTTTTTTGCATGTCCTTTCTTTGATAACATGGGTTTATCGGGCAACTCTTGTCCATAGGTACAAATGAACATTTGAAAACTGAGTATGTGATTGGCTGAGCGTGCCCTGCATCTTTCCTTTTTAGAAATAGTTGCATACATGAATACTGTCTATAAACTATGTAATGCTTATGTTGCATTTATGTGCTGTTAATTATTTATTCATTATTTAAATGGTATAAACATAAAGTTAAAGCAACAAGTTGAATCCACGCAAACGAGTTCCTTTTCCACACTTTCTTGTTTACCATACACTTCCAATAAAATTGTGTATTCAAAATGACATTTCGCTGATTCGTCAAATAAAAACGAAGGCTGTAGATAAGCAAAATTAAAACGAAATCAAATCTTACATTTCAGAAAAATGATGGACATATTTCCAGGGAGGTGCTTTTCACGTGCCCAAAGCAATACAAGCAAAACATTGAGAACTACATTGTACAATAGATAAAAAAAAAATCCAGGACCAATATACTTAAAATATGTTTGCCACATTTTATGAAATTGGTCAGTTTTGTGATGTAGAATGTTGGCGAAAAATACAAAGGAACCAACTTCATTTTTACATTACAACAGTAGCAGAATAAACCAATGTTACAGTATGGTCTTTCTGAGAGCAAAAGTAAGAATAGTGAACAATTTTTAATTGGTAGCTTGAAATACATTTTTGCTTGGGGGACCATATATAAGAGGTCCATTTCTAAATAAAATAATTATTTATTCTATTTTTGACTGTGTTCATTGAGAAATAAATATACGCTTCTTAGCGAAATTAATACAATTGTTACATTGTTTTATTAGTATTGTCTTTATTTTCAGTGTGACTGTAAAATGCAATAAGTCAGTATTAACAGGACAAGATGAATGGCATTGATTCGATTTACATGTCTAATTACTCTAACTCCTGTGCAGTCTGTTACTGGGATTATTACCACCCAGCTCGCAAAAAGATAAGAAACATCACTTATTAGAAGACCACCACCTCCTACGTATACAAGTAACACACACACGTACAAAAAAAACAGGTGGTGTCTGCAGTGCCTCTGATGGTTTCAGAAAACCTGCTTTTACGAAGAAACTGAGTAGAGTTTACTCTGCTCTTCTGTCATTGGCCACCCAGACCTGTCAAGAGAGAACAGGAACAGGAAGCGCCTGAGTGGGTGTGCTCACAAGTAGAGTCAGCAGGTGGCTAGATGAGCGATGTTACGTAAAGTCTCACACAAGCACACAATGTCTCCACCCCTCTACGCCGAGCAGAAAAAAACTAAACACATAATGAGGCAGGGGACTTGGCGAAGGTTTTAAAATCGAGCAGGTGTTTGTGTCATTGTGGTACTCCACTGCGTCACAGTCAGGTTGACACTGACGAAATGGCTTAATGAAACAAAAGCTCTGACCTTAAATATACGCTTTAGTTATTTGTGTGGGAGGGAACAGGAAATGGACAACAGGTTTAAACCTGATGCCTGGTATTACTTGAAAACTAACCAGAAAATAGGAAAAGCAACAATAAAAAATACTAAATGACTAATATAAGAGTGGTGATAACAACGATAGAAAATTATTGTTAACCTCACCTGAAAGGTAAGTGAAGCGTTGGGATTGGCTCCTTTTCCTTTTTCCATTGCAAACATAAAACTGCACTTGTGTAGCTGAGCTCACAGTTTTACTGTGGTAAGGAGGGACTTCAACAATGATACAGGACTGAGTGAAAAGCAAAAAGGTACATATCATTTAAGTGAACTGGACAAAAAATGAGCTTCTGCATTGGATCATCAACACTTACCGTATTTTCCGCACTATAAGGCGCACCGGGTTATAGGGCGCACCATGAAAAAATAGTTTTTGGTCCTATTTTTGACATACATAAGACGCACCGGATTATAAGGCGCTACAATGGGAACGTGGACAAAACAGTCAGATAGTTCAGTCCAACTTATTACCCCCTTAACATTCCCAAAGCTTGCAAAGACGCAAATACGTGTCGAGAACACGTGCGGATGCGGTGTCCGTAAGATGTCACTCAAATGCATCGTTCCATCATTCGGAAGGTTAAAGTCTTGGGATTCAAGAAATGATAACCATTCCTTAGTATCTATTTTCTTTTTCGCTCGCAACTTTACTGTGCATATGACAATAGACACTTGGAATTGAGTTTAATTTAAAAATAGACACTCCATTCCATCCATTATCTGCACCGCTTATCACAGAAACATCGAGTTCAGTCTGAAACAAGATACAGGGACAATATAAAACCCGGAATAGCTCACCTAAGTCGTTGTGTTCATAATAATGTGCAGGCAATGTCCTCTTATATCCGTGAGGGTAGTAAATCCAGGAGAATACAATATTTACAAATACAGAATAGAAAAAATTGCTTTCTCTATGCCGTCAGCCACGTGCTATACACATTCATCTTTTTCGGCAAATTGCAGGCTTTGTTTTGCCGTTCAAGCCAATGCCAGCCTGTAAATGATAAAAAGGATCCGCCCCTTGACCTCCGAATAAGTTTAGCCAATAGTGATCGATTCAACTGATGATTGACACATCTTTTTCGGCCAATTGCAGGCTTTGTTTGCCGTTTAAGCCAAAGGCAGCCTGTGAATGATAAAAAGGATCCGCCTCTTGACCTCCGAATAACTTTAGCCAATAGTGATCGATTCAAATGATGATTGACACATTGGTTAGCCAATGAAACGCCGGTAAATAAATCCCAGCATCCACCGCGTACTACTTGGCGTTCGGGGGAAAATCTAGTCGGCGGCTGCAAGTTAGTTGGAAAACTTTGCAACTTTAAAATTGATCCATAAATAAGGAGCACTGTATTATAAGGCGCATGGTCAGCTTTTGAAAAAAATAAAGGCTTTTAGGTGCGCCTTATAGTGCGGAAAATACGGTACATGTCACATAGGCATAGCTAGAAAAACATTTGGAATTTCACCAACAGCTACAGCCTTACACCTAAAAAGTGAACTCGGGTGAAACATAAAAGTGCCAGTTGATTTTAGGTTTGTTCTTAAAATAACTCCATAAATAAACAATTTAGTCAAACCCTGTGTGAGAGAGTATTAACAGATGACAACCATGTTGATGACTGAGCATAGATTTTGCATCTGTTTAGCTGTGGTTACCATTCTTACTTTCCCAATTTTCAAGCAATTTATCTGACTTTCAGCAGGCTTTGTGTGAACATAAGACTTGATTTGGCTTTGTTTAGACTGGTGTCACATGCATGCAGTCCATCTGTTCTAGTGCTGAGTGAGGCTGTGTGACTTTGTGCTACATTAACCCGTTGCATAAACCACGAGCTGGAGACTGACTTGCTAGTAATGCTTGTAGAGATGTATGCTTTGAAAATAAACAATTGATATCACGTTGATCTTAATATAATTCTAAACAGTGTAATATGGAGTGAAGAAAATTATATCTGTGAATTTTTTTACCTCCTCACAAGAGTGTCTTTTTTGTGTGAGAGTTTGTATTAATTGCAAAGGTTTTATAATACTGATAGTTCCGACCAAAAATTAAAATAAAAGTGCATTAAAAGGTTCTACTACAAATACAAGTGAAGTCACTGAAACACTACTCACGCCTTGGGTTTTCTCCCGGATGATTTTGGCTTCTACTTCCCACTGTGGTCGCCCATCTATAAGAAATTAGGGACGAAAGGTGAAAAAGAACTTTTTACCATTTGTACAATTAAAATGGGAAAAGTAACTACGGTATTTGTTGTTGGAGAGCAAAGTGTGCTTTTTCAGTTCAAGAATCCACATGGAAACAAATCTTTGTAGCAGTGAATTAATCACTATCAAATGTCAGAATAATCCTCCGATCTGGCTTGCCTGGCTCACATTATAAAGAGCACAGTGGAATCACTGTATTTATTCAAACTGCTTAAAAACAGCCTTTGCCGTTTTTCTACAATGGATATAATTATTTGGCCAGACATCATAGGGAACACTGGCAAGCCTCTGTGGTTGATAAACACAGCAGCCATTGACTAAAAGTTTAATTTGACTTTCCCTCTATGTTAGCATATAATATCGCTCCAAGCTGCGTTAATTGTAGTCTATGTTTTAAAGACATTAGCACGGCGCCATCCAAAACGTCTTCCACATAAGACTGAAAAGATCTTTCATAATTCCTGCCATCATTGAATCTGTGTTCTGCAAAGAGGGTGTGTCCTATTGTTTATCTTGAGTGCACTCTAATCTCGGGCTTTCCACTATTTGAGCGTAAGATTGTTACCTTTCATAACAATAAAGAAACCCAACAAGTGTTCATTGCGGTAATGCAGTGGTAGTTGAATGGAGAAAAACAGAAATGTCCTTCAGCGTCTTTTCATTTGACACCAGTGTATCATTGCAAAATGCCTTGTTGACTCAACAGGCTGGAGCAAGGGCCCCACATGCTCCGTCAGACAACGAGCACCAACAAGAATCTCATTCCACACTAAAACAATGACTTGCGTTGGCGGCACCATTCGTGCCACATGATTGTAATGACTCGCTGGGCCTTATCTGTAAACAAAAAATAAAATTGACATGCTCCACTTAATTCAATCTTAGCTTCTATGGTTGATGAAGTGTGATTATTTTACTATTCTGTTATTCTATTCTAAATAAATAAAAATGTGTATATGCACTAGACCAGGAGCCGGGAACCTTTTTGACCTAAAGGGCCATAATCGCAAAATATAGTGTTTTTTGTTTGCGAGAGAGCCATACCATATATTAAGATGAATTCCAGCAAAACTGCCAAGCGCATTTTATTTTACTGAGGGAAGTTTGACGATTTAATAAAATGTATAAAATAAGAATAATACCAGAGCAAGTGTCCCATATCAACAATCAACCCACTTTAAACTTGCCTCCCTCCCGCAATTACTGAAGATCGTTGAGGCTCATTTTGACCTTTAGTGGTTTTCCATAAATGATAGTTTAAAAGATATGTACCAAAATACTGCAAACAAGTACTAATACTGATGTATTTACTACCTTTGGTGCAGAAGTGCGCTGTGTGCATAGCTATGCCCACCAAATCTGGCTGTTTACAGTTTTTGGGTGTTTTTTTATCACAGTGTTCAAACAATGAACCTAAATTATTTAATGAGCTTCCATATAAAGGATTAATTAGCAGCATACAGCCAACATGCTGTGTGTAGGTGTGATACTTTGACTGTAAACTGTAGTGGGGCGTAAGCTCTTAATATACTGGAATGAACCATTCCCACTTTTAGTGCAACGTCAGCTATGCGCGCCAAAGACTCAGCCCCACCCTTTCCAAAATAGAACGCTGTAGATGAGATATTGATGGGTACAATTTTATCTCCGAAGAATATGTACTCATGAATAGAGCCATAAGTGCCCGGCCCATTTACTATACAATTGTATGTACTGTAAATCACCGCTGTACAAATAACAAAGAGTATTGATGGTTTACAGTAGTTGAGCTGCTCGGGCAATCAAACTTTTCTTGTTAGTAGAAAAAGTGACAGGAGCTATACAAAAGATGTCTTTAGTTCTACAAAGGTCTTGACCAATGACTACTCAAAGTTATTGATTGAAATTGATATAGGGTCCACAAGTTTAGGACTCAACCCTCATGTTGTGTTAGGAATTGGCACCATTAACTGTTGTTAGCAGGTCAGTTTAGACCCGGGGTCTAACTTAGTCCTGACCACCAATATAGTTGATACTACAACCCAACAAACAAATGAATCTATTATTATACATTGCCATTGTAATTTGATTGTATACCCCTGAGACACATCAGTCATTACATTTTATGACTAGAAACAGAACACTGGAGACCTTAACACAACACAAGGGTTATGTCGTGGTTTTAAATTTCAAAGACTCAGCACATTTCAAGTTACTTTGTATTGGCCTGAGCTCCAGAGAGTATTACTGACCTGATCTAAACAAATCAAAGTATTTGTCTTGTTATGAAAACAAAAATATAGACAACAACAATAAACATGAAGAATAAGTATGAAGCATCACGTCTTTGGAGTCTAAGGATTGCTGTGAAACTGATGTCTTTTAATCACACATTGACTGGTTGTTTTTCAGTTGGAGGACATACCACTCACTGGTTTCCATTTATTCTTATTCCTTCCATTGCTACAATTATTTCAATCAGAGCCTTTCTGCAATAATCCGGGTAGATTGGTCAAGATGAGGAGGTTCATTTGAATAATCTATCATCATCATCATATTTAGCTTCCGACAATGTTTGTTTTGTCTTTTGCATTGTTCTGTCATCCACATTATTTATCCACTGTGCAGCCCATGTTTATCTCATTTTTGGGAGTTCCCTTTGCCACTTTTTGGGGGAGATTTTACCACTCGACCATACCGCATATGGATGTAATGCATCACCGCATACCCTCCTCATCTGTGCCTCATTTCTCTCAAGGATCTTTGCAAGGGCTTGACTTGTACGACTTGACTTTTTGCCATGTAAGAACTTGTCTTTTTAAGAGCAAACAATAGCAGATGGGACAGGCAGTGACTGGCTCAGTAAAGAATGTCACAAAAGAAGACATTTTCAAAATGTGTACTGCATTAGCAAGAAAAAAGTAAATTTAAAAATGTACTTTTCAAATTATATTTTATTATTTATCTATTAGTTTAATGTATTAGTCAGATTTTACTTCACAAACTTTCATTACTTTACGATTTACCCTTTTTTATTTGCATGAAAAGACAACAACACTATCTTACCAGGTCCTTTTTCCAAGAAAATGACTTTGGACTCTGGAAAAAAGTTGCTCCCAGTGATGGCCATCTCTTCGCCACCACCTACCAAACAGCTGGCCATACTGGTTTTGTCAACCTGAGGTAGCTCTTGAGCTGAACGCTGGGCTGGAGGAGATCCAACAGATGTTAAATACAAAAGGGAGTAATCAATTACCAAGTCATTTTTACATCACTAGTCATGTCACAAGTGTGACATTTACTAAATGTTACAGTAACCTGTAGAATCACGTACTGTAATAATACCCATTTTACCGAACCGAAAACAAGGGAGAATGTCCTTCTCCCTATAGTGTTGGTTGTATTAATACAAACCATGCAAACATGGCATGGTTGGTTGGGGTGAACGGTGATACGGATGAAATAACGTGGATCATATAGCGAACTACCAAAAACGTGCTGCCTTGTGTCGATTGGGCTTTTGCTTGTTTACAATGACAGAAACATTGTTTATTGAGTGTGGGTTAGCAACTCACAGCATTCAACAGGAATGGAGGCAGCTTGCAGCGACAGCACTTTCCCATTGGGCTGAGGGATGTGAACTCGGAACACCACCCGTACTCGTGTGTTCTTCCTTCCTATGTCTGTCTCCCCTTTTCGCAATTCGATGTCTGAGTTCCGAAGTTTGAGGATACCTGCACAGTCAATACTGTGGGAAGATTGAGAGAATAAGGTTGAAAATTAAATCCAGAAAAAAAACAAAGAAGTTCAGCAGGGTTTTTGGAAGAATAATATAAACTCTAAATTTAAATATCGATGGGAAAGTCGAGACCCCATCCTTTCCTGTTAATTCCAATGTAAATAAACGGAACAGAGCCTTATTCAAATATTGCCAGCTTTAACAGTCGCATAAAGTTAATTTATTTACTCTTTTGGTGTTTCACTACTTTCTGTTGGTTTAAACTAAAAATACCTAAAAATCCACAATGGAAGAGGCCATAAACCCCATAAACAAAGTTGGACTTCCCTCACACTGGGAAGCTTGTAAATGAAAAATGCAACCTGAACATACTTGTGACTTTTACCTGGCAGACATGTTATTTTCAGGAAGGAGAGGAATTTCCAGAACTTTGGTGCTGGTGATCACTATCTCTTGGCTGGCCGTGGCCACCGTTTTACCAGTGATGCGGTGCACTTGGTAAAAAGCGTGTGGCCTCAAGTAACGGTCATCTGCAGTTCCAATGAACATCTGTAGGTTGACAGGCTTTTCACTGTAGCCAACAAGCTGAAAAATGACAGTAAATGGTATCATGCAAATGCAAGTCCAGCTGAAAAGTGGACACAATAAAACATTTACTTGTCTGACTTTAATTTGCAAGACCTTCAAATATCAGCTCAAGGTTGTTAGAGTTCTGGCAAATTCACTGGATCTCCATCTGGTATATTGATACAGTAGCCGATGATTTCTTAGACAGACTATAAAAAATCCCTATTTCATACCTGGCACAGGATAAAGTAATGCCCCAAAGCCAGTCATTTCACAGATGTTCATCTTGGGCAATTATGTTTAAACAAGACTACATAATTGAAACATGAAATAAATGATTTAAATCAATGTTTCTGTCTTCCATATTAACAAGACAATTTCTGTACCTTGTGTCTAATACACAAAGCCCAAACAATCTGAAACATGTCCACCAAGTAATTTGCTTAGAAATAAATCCCATTACTGAGTAACTAACAAGCTCAGCTGATAAAATGATAACCTCTTAGAATGGACTGATACTAAAATATTCCACTTGCAAAATACAATAGCTGCAATGAATGATTTAGGGTGAAGCAGCAAATAGAGTTGTTTTCAAATGGTATCATGATTGCATCTTTGAATACTGGTAGAGAGTACATTATTTACATTTTTTCAGAACATTTAACCTTGTTTGTGAAATTTGATGAGGCAACAAAGATACTAATAATGTTTTAGCCTTATATAGCAACAGGGACCTTTGCAGTGGGAGTTAAATCGTAAAAATCTTGTAAACAGAGAACATATTTTGTTTAAATTAACTAAGGCACATTTTGCAAGAAGGAGAATACCCAACATTTTAGGCGTTTATCATGTATCTCAAGGCAAAAAAAACTAACTGTGTATATTATTTGCAAGAAAATGTTCTCACAATTGTTATTTTTCTGACAGCAGTGCAACAGTTTAAACAATAATTTTGTAAAATTTGTTGAAAAAAGTATGATCAATAACCAAAAATGCAATTATTATACTGTTTACTTCAGAGGTTCCACCACAATATAAATTAAACCGAAATCAAAAATGTTGAAAATAATTTTTTTTAAAATGGGAAGATTGATAAAATCAAACATTTTTGTCCTTGATAGGGAAGAGCTAAACTTGAAACACTTAGATCAGCATAAGATTTGTATAATTTGTATGATTGTTCAGGTGTTGAATTTAGTGTAATATGTGTAAAAGTACTTGAATATCCAAGATATAGAATGATAACATTTTTTCCCAAATAATTGTGTATAGAAAGCCCAATAATGGTAAGTATAGCAAGCCGAGAAAGTATCCAGAATGGTTGTTGTCATCATTTTCAAGAACAATGTGAAACGCCTTGAACAAAAGACAAACAGCTGTTTTCTTCATTTGTCCCAAGAGTTGGCACTCTGGTTTCCGCTTAAAAAGACAGGTGAAATATTTGACGATGGAAAGTGTTGCATGCCTGATAGAAGATGAGGGAAATGAGAGCAAGACCTTATTCTGAGACCTAGAAGCCATACAATCACACTACTGTTGAGATGTTGTGCTTGGCAGGCTCGGTGACGGCAGGATGGCACCTCTGCTCACATTTGTGCACGCTGTACTGCCCTTATAGCCCTCCCCTTCAAAAAACATCCCAAGTTTAGTTTGAGGGCAGCTCTGTAGGGTTCGAAGAAAACAAGGTCTTTCAGTGCTGTTGTACCTAGGGAATTGCCAAACCTCAACTGAGCTGCAGCTGGTTACCAAACCCATCTTCATCTAAGTTCTGCATCACACTATTGTGTCAACACTCTGTACACTCTGTCCTACTGTGGTAACTCAGGAGGGAGCAAGTGAGATTGGTTACATGCTGTTCTAAAACTAACCTGAGCTTGTGTGAATAGCCATAATTGCTCCCTGAACTACATCGACCTATGTAAATACAACACCCTTAATCAAACCCTTATCACAGCCGGAATAGAAGTTAGAGTTATACTTAATGTTCTAACATCTTCCTCATGGGCAATTTAAAGCACTTTTAAGGACTTTCAAAGACAATTTTCCAATTTCCCCAGTACTATGAAAATTAAAAATTCCCTTGTGAATCATGTATTTTGCAGAGCCACAAATATATCTGCGTTTTACATGAGCAATTCTTTATTTTGATTTTTAGATATTGAATAGTAAATCGCAAATTAGTTTTTTGAGCCAAATTTCTCCTCATAAAGGTATTGGGTAAAATTGACAGTAATGTTTATCTTACATTTTCAGTTCAAGGAAGTTCTTCCCATTAAAATTTACCACTGGAAAACATTACCATAATTTTTTGCATGGTTCATTATTAATGTCCATAATTCATGGGTATTTTTTGCACTAATACACATTTCTTAGCGCCCTGTATATAGGCACGATCAAAGCAATTACCAAAATTCCTGCACCAACAGATGTCAGAGTTTTTAGACAATATTTGGGCATGGTGAACTTCTTAAGATAATTCCAGCCACTAATTGCAGAGCTCTCACAGCCCTTGATAACCCAAAACCTAGTTCCAACTAAAACCAAAATCACAACCATAACCCTGGCTCCAACCTTAACTCAAGAGTTTGTATACAATTTTTAAAGACCTAGTATAGGGACAAACTCTAACCCTAACCTGAAGCCGTAATAAGTCAAAATTCTCTTGAAAGGGTGAGAAATGGCCACAGCAAAAAAAGGCATGTGTAGTCTGCTATGCCTCTTTAATCAGTGTACTGCAAATATATCATAGTGGCATTTTACATTGCTGGCAAACTTTGTCTCAAATAGAGGCCAAAAAGCCACAATCACGAGGCAGGAAGAAATTCAACAGGTCATTTATGCAGCCAACTTGTCATGACCCATGAGTATAAATGACACATTTTTTTATATTCAGAAAGCCACATGGTCACAGTTGTTTTGTCCAGATGGTCAGCGCTCGCTCACAAATTCAGAGCAAACCATTTATCTGCAACAGCAACAGCAGCAGCACGAGCGTCACAGACTATACAGAATGAGTTGAGTTGTGTGTGGATACAGAAGACCCCACCATCATTATGTGATCAGGACATATAATTAAACAAAAAACACAGGTCCAGTTGTTCTTTCCATTATTTTCCCATCATTACTTTGATATCAAATCTGCTATGGTTTGCAATAATCTGTGGTCTGTGCAGCCCTTTGAGACTCTTTGTGATTAAGGGCTATACAAATAAACATGACTTGACTTGAGTATCAAATTTGGCCAGGCAGTAAATGACATCAAACAAGGAGAGGACATTTTTAGAAACGTAGCATGGACTATTTAAGGACAAACAGAAATATTCATGTCTGAAATGGAAAAATGTACCCTAGTTTGGACATGGTTATGTTAATGAGAGACTTTGGGCATGTTATATGCAAATCACACTCCAGTTTCAATACAGTGTGAAATAACAAAAGACAAACGCCAGTGTAAAAGTGCTTCTAAGGGTGGTTGTTTTTTATTTTTTAGAGAAAAAGAGGGCTGTTTTTTTATGATACATCTTGGGGGAAAAAAAAAAAACATGCACTCGACTCGTCTACTATTACGGAGTCACCAAACAAATCTGCGCTGAGTGTGAAATACCACAGAAGGGTGGTCTTTGCACTTTTAACTCATCTTCTGTGGCTGTCCAGAGTAAACTGTATGGACTCTTCTCAACAAGAAACTGAATCCTGAATAAAAAGATCTATTAGATAGTAAATGCTGTGGACCAATCGTAACCGTTGCTGTTGCCTTTGACTGGACTGGATTTGGGCTTGGGATGAACTTGCTACCCGAAAATACAACAGCTGGATACAGTTACATATCCTGCTCTCACTAAATAAAGTCCCCATTTATTTTTGGCCTTCATCTGTTCCACTGGTCAGTAATAATGGCAACAGGCTCAGGAGCAAAAACATCATCTGGGGCTGCATGTAAACATGAAATTGTACACGCAGCAAAGACGTGTTCAAGGTAATACCTGGCCTAGCCACAAATTGGGTTTCTATTTACGTATACATGTGTTGGTCAAAGTCAAACACTCTTGAAGGTCATAGAATTAGCATTTAAAACCAGATTCATGTGATGTTACAAAAGCTCAACTCAGTAAACATGAACATGTTTTTCTCTCATTTAAAAGTGGTTAAAAATGTATCTTAATGCAAACATGAACACGTCAAGGTACAAGCTGTGTGTTTGCCACCACATCACCACAATCACCAATTCGAATGAGTCTTCTTAACCAACTGTCATTCGCAACGACCATGACTTATGAATACCAATAATAGAATTATTCATTTATATGGTTTTGTGTGTGCTCCCGGGGAGTGTCAATGTTGATTACTCATCTTACTTCCTTTTTTTCAATTGTACTTTTGATATGTGTTATGCTAGAAGTAGTATTTTTTAGCACAAACTTATTAATTTCAGATAGGTTGTTTGGTTTCATCCATCTGCTGTTGGAGGTTGTAGATTCCCGTCTCTTCATATTTTGTGAGTACGGCATGGCCAGAAAGATGGCACATTCTCGCGTGAAGTTTGTTCTTTTATAAATACCAAACGTTGATTACAAATGGCCTTGTTTTGTGCATGTGTATATTTGTATAAATGAGGCACCAGAGACCTGGTAATTAAATGATGAATTATTAAATAGACATAAAAACATTCGATTTTGGCATTTTAACCTTTTTTTTTTTAGATATGAACACAAATATTTAACTTTCCAACTTTGTGTCACTTTTCTGCTAATCCTGTCCACAAAAAAAGAATTGAAATATTTAAAATTTCGAATATGTTTAGAAAGAAGGAAATGTCACTCTTCAACGATGTGTTTGTTATCTTACAACCATAGCTAAATATGAACCAACTTAAGGCAGGCAACTCATGCTTCTACACTGTATTTATCACTTTAAAGTCAAATGCAGAATAAAAGTTCTGAAAGGAATACCTAAAATATTGGATTCTGAATCTGTGGATTTGATCATTCCCAAGTGAAAACCTGAACAAGATTTGGTTCAAGTTCGTAAAGGTGTTGATTCTTTGGTATAGCAGAAAGGGAAGCTGATTTGCATTAGGGCTTTAACATTGCCCTTAAAACAACTGGTGTAAATTGGGAGAAGTATATGTTGAGCTTGCCAATCTGGCCAACTGTATGCAAGTAAAATCAGATTTTTTTATTCTGTGCTCTGCATGAAATTGTACTATTTTTGTCTTGTTTCCACATAGTCGCAGTAACATAAAAAGTTCTTAACCTACAGCTTGCTACTTAACTTTTCCAAAGTCTGTCAAACATGAAACAGCCATATATCCATTGGGCCATACATTTTGTTATCTGTTTTTTTTCTTAGTATCATTTTCTGTTTTAATATTATTTTTAGGTGTGAATCAAATTTTGAAAACTAATAATGTTAATTTAATATTAACTGGTTGTATAGATGTCAACATTCTGCTATCCAGATTTTATTTCCTGATTCTCGTCACAACTCTGTGTCACAGTCTACCCCAGCTTAGGCCGTAATGAGATACTTTCTTACATCAAGCGCCTGACTTTGCGAAGTTGTTTCCCTGTGTTGCTGCAGGGTTGTCATGGTGAGACTTTTTGTGTATGCAATCGAGTATGCGCGTGTACATACGTATGTGAGCGAGTGAGGGGCTTTAGACGCACATAAGCTGCCGCTCTTGAATTTTTGCTAGACAGGGTAAAGGAGTTGTGCTACAGCAAATTAACTTTGGTGTTAATGATGGTCTTTCAGTTGTAATAGTACAGCTTGTATATGTGTATGGATATATTTTAATAATCATCAAACAAGTGCTGAAATTGTCTTTTTTTATTACGACTGTGATTTGGTCTGCTGAATCTTTGTGTACATAATGTAGCAAGTATCTTTTTTAAACTACTACAGCCCTGTTGAAGAAAGAGTTACGCAAACCTTTTTGGTCATGCTAAAGATTAGCGTTGATCTCGGCAATTTGCTGTTTGCCCAGCACAACATGGAGGGTAGATGGAGCCAGGGGTCCAGTTGAATGTTTGTTTAAAAAAAGTCAATACATGTGCGTGCACAAGCATTTACTGTATACTGGATCATATCAGTATATGGCCTTGAAGGACGGGTCCGGGCTCACTCCTTCCTGTTTCCCATCGTATCCTCTCCCGACCTCTCCACGAAACTCATACTCCTTGTGACTTGCCTCCTCATTGCGCGCTAAGCCCGACTACGTCCAATGGTTTCCTCTACGAAATTGTTGTCTACAGGCCAATTTAAGCAGCCAGTTTATTTGGGGAGCCAGCACGTAGAAATGAGCCAGCTCCTAAACTAAGTTTGGGGGGGTTGGTTAGTCCCTGTTAGTCAAAACAATACATGAAATCCACTAGAATAGCTGAAGGAGCTTAAGTCAAATTGAACACATTTATTTTATTGTCGGTTGCCCCTTTGAGAATCAGAAATCAGAAGTCCGAAAGTATTCAGTGCAGAAATGGACTTCAATTGGATTAAAATTGAAATCTTGGTGTGTTTGTTTTTTTTCTCATTCCTTCCCAAAAAACAATTATGACCAACAAGGAATATGATGGCACACATTCTGGTCGTGGCAGCTCAGTACACAAGGTCCATTATAATAGCAATATAAAATAATAAATATCAAGTACATGCTCTCCCTTTTTAAAAGTTTGTCCTTGCTTCTTCTTCTTCACTTTGTTTTCCATAACGAATTAGTAGTTTGTTTTAACTTTAGCTTTAGTAATTTCAAGTCACGTTTATTTGTAGAGCCCTTAATCACAAAGTCTCATACGTCTGCATGTATTTATTTAGTGATTTGCAAAAAACAAGCAAAAGTTCTTTTAATCGCCATAAAAAATAAGCTAAGCAGCAAGCTCAAAATCATCCAACTTCTAGGACGAACAATGTTTGACCCTGGAAGTTCAATACTTTCTGATTTTTGTGACATTGGATGTTTGGGTTGGGAGGAGAACATTTTTATTGAACACTTACTACTTTTATACAGTACTTTGAGTTACATTTTATTGTACGCTCTTGGAGCAATAAAAATACATTTAAATGTGTTCAATGTGACTGTCCAACCTGTTGCATTGTACTTCAGTTTATACAGTAATTGCAGGTCATTTCGTCATATTCACCAACCTAACTGTTATGTCTGTTTGCCTCCATCCAAGGCCCAGCAGGTAATACGAATATGCTCCTTGTATTTGTGTGGGCGCAGCAGCACTCAATTAAACTGGTTAAATACACACAAGGATACCTCAGCCAGCCAGAGAGGCTTTGGACTTAAATGTCTCCTAGCAACAGGTGTACCGATTGTGATCTGTGGCTAGCCCCTGAGGAATGGCTAACACAGCCACAGTAAGTTAGGCACAGACTTGGCCATCTTCTTCAGTGCATTATTTAATGGAAATTATCTCAATCTAAACAACAGTAGATCTGTACTCTATTAAATATTGGAAATCTTAGTCCAATGAGTACAGGGCAATGTACATGTTAAGATTAGTTGACAACATCAGAAATCAATTAGGAACCAGAAACTTAAATCCAAACACATCCATGTTAATTTTGTCACTGTTTTCATGCAATGTTAATGCAGCTAGAAATCAAAGTTTCAACCTGGAAATTGTCTTACAAATTATGTTAGATAGATATTCGTCTTGAGAATGTAACCGTCACATTTGTTATTGTTGTCCTGACCACTAACACTGTGCTGGACACTAACAACATCTTGCAAGAAATGTCCACTTCTAAGCAAGATCGCAAGCATTAACACTGACCATAGATGACGGAAAAATCCAGGATATTAGTTCATTTGTGCATGAGTTAGAACATCTTTCTATCCGTCCATTCGTTCATCCATGCATTCATTTGATTTTTGTACCACTTGTGTATTTTAGGATTGTAGGTAACTGGAACATAGCCAACTTTATTTAAAGTAGAAGAGACTGACTGACTTGTCACATGGGCCTCAGCTATGAGTAAGCCATTAATTCCTGTTACAATAGATGCCACGTGTTGCTGTGGCCTTTGGTTGATAGTTCTGACTTGGTACTGGGCGCTATATTTGACCTTGATTTAAATCGAACTCTAAGAATTCCAATTTAAAGGTTGCATACATAAATATATACAAATATTTAATCTTGTTTTCATCTAGCCCTTTCAGTCCAAAATGGTAAAGTAAATTTGCAATGTGTCCCAGTAACAACTGATATTTCAGTGATAAACAGCCATCACTCTGCAATCTCTGTTCTCACTCATTGTTTTCTGTTGATACAGCAACTCAGGGGTTCACAGCACAGTCACATAAGGAAGTCGGGGCAATGCCCATATGGCATCAGCGGCGTCATTAGGTGACATCACACCACCAGGGTCAAGCTCCACAGAGAATACAGTGCAGGCTTTACAGCGATGAGAGAAGGGAATCTGCAACAGGAGACTGTTGGTAGTGCCGTTTCTCTAATGCTAAGCTTTCATATGTGTATGGAAGAGATGTGCCATCCTCTTTGCAACTCTTAAAATATTATGTGTAACATTAACCATGCCATAAAATTATGATAATTGTGTGCCTGGATGACAATGATCAGATTTTGCTGGCACTTGTGGTATTGTGCCTGAGGGGAATAGCAGTACCCACACCTTCATCGTACCTTGGGAACATGATATGTACAAGCTTGTTTACACTCGCATGTGGTCTGACCTACTGTGGAGTTGGTCAAGTGACGTGAATTTAACCCTATATTACCTTTGCACATTGCTAATTGATCAGTCTTCAAACTCTGTTAGTGTGCAAAAACATGTCCATGCAAGTGTATTGTTTTTGTGCATAAGTGATTTTTGAATAACAATAATGATGTAATTTTGTTGAATTTGGATAAAAGTGAACTACACCACATGAAAGGTTTTGTCAGCAATATGAGTTCTGCAGGGCAGGTTTGATAATTAAATCTTTTGCAATACTGTTTTAGGCAGCTGTTTAATTACAAGTTTTGTTTTATGACAATTTCAATGACTATTTTAAGACGGCATGATTCAAACAGATAAACTAAACCAATTTATTAAAAAAAGAAACACTCAGTCATATTAAATAAGAGCATGTTAGGTAACTCTGATACCTAAAACAAATATTAGATTTGATATTTTACTTTACTTTGTTTTATTTTGATTGACTGCATTTAATGCGAAGTATTTAATAAAGCACACATTATTTTGATCAAAGTACTGATATGGTATATGCTCTGAACTATAACCAACATTTGTGGTCAAAACCTCTTACACTAACATCATTCATTGTGTCCCCATGAATATTGAGGACAAATACTTCTGGTTTGAGACAAGGTGAAAACATTTGTTGGACTGGAAAGGTATGGGTGCCACCAGGCAGTGCTTGCCCAAGACACACCACAGAAAATGCACCCAACCACGGTGCATCTGGATGAACATCTGGCCCACACATGGTTAAGTCCACATTTTTTTAAAACTGCATCTTCATGTGTACAATTTGTCGTGTTCCTCGGATGAGTCTTTCTGCCAGGTTTTTTTTTTTGCTTGGAGCAACATGACTGACCTCCCTGAAATGTGACACAGTTACTCTTGCTTTTTCAAGTTTGGTCTGTGGTGCTGCGCTGGATGCTCGGACAATTCTCCGAGCATCATTCACCGTGATCTCCAACAAACCGCGTGTATAAGTTAACTCCGCCATGACGTTATTTCACGCTTTGTTCGTGCTGTTTACGAGAGACCGGAAATGACTAACCGCCCTTACTCGAACGCGGAAGTAAGTTGTGCATAGAGCCCATTACGGGGCTAAACAGACAGCTAGCAAAAAGCAAAATCTATCGATGCAGATGCTTCACTGCAATTTTCTTTCTTTATTTGTCGGCATTATCGCGGTCATTATTCGTCACCATTGGCTCAAGTCATTCGGAGGTAAAGAAAACGGGTCCGTTTTAGCATTTATAGGTTCGCATAGGCTAAAGTGAGCAAAACAAAGCCTGCAATTGGCCAAAAAAGATTATGTGGATCACAAGTTAGGTTGTTCTACGGCCTGGAGAAAACATTTTTTACTAGTCTGGATTTGTAAACAGGAATTATGGGGTTAAAGAGACAGCTAGCAACAAGCAACATCCATCGATGCAGATGCTTCTTGGCGGATTCTTCCTTTTATTTGTCGGCATTATTGCGTGTTTTGGAGTATGTAAATATTTTACACGGTTGGATTTATGACACTCACGGATGTAAGAGGACCATGGTTGTGTATTGTTATTGAACGTGATGGCTGCAGGACGACTTTGGTGAGCAACCGCGGCTTTATATTTTCCCAGTATCTTGTTTCAGACTGATCTTGATGTTTCTGTGATGAGTCTATTTTCAAATTCAATTCAAAGTGTTTATTGTCATATGCACACTAAAGAACCATGTTTCCCTGCACAATTATTTTTTTTTACTTTTCTGTCCACACAGTTGCGAGCGAAAAATAAAATAGAAACTAATAAATGGTTGGCATTTCTTGAATCCCAAAATTGTAACCTTTCTAATGATATGCGGAATGACCATTTGATGAATTGGTGACATTGTACAGACACCGTGTCCGTACGTGTCTGAGACACTGTTTGCTTCTTTGCGAGCCGTCGGAATGTTAAGGGGTAATAAGTTTGACTGAACTATCTGACTATTTTGTGGGAACCACTGTATTGCCTTATAGTCCGGTGGACCCTATGTATAAAAAATATAGGACAAAACTATTTTTGGGGGGGTGTGCCTTATAGTCGTGAAAATACAGTACTTTAGTATAGTTCAAATTACTGCCGAAAGTAACCTAATCAATATCTTTTCTTTTTTTTTTACCTTTAGCCTTAGTACCTTGGATCTGCATTGAGGCTGGTAAAAGGCCAATGAAAACAATGGTGACAATACTCCCCTCATCCCTAACTATATGAAAAAATATACGGAAGTTATTATGGTGGATTACAATGTGGGGGAAAATGCAAACTTTCAGGGGTAATAAACAACATTAAATAAACTAACTAAAAGAGATTGCTAATAACAACTAATACATATTACCAGTATGTAACACTTTGGGATGTGAGAACAGCAATAACAAAAAAAAAACACTGAGAAATCAGGCCAAGTGAACATTGCAGCTTGGTTGACAAACTTTGACCGCTAAATTATGCATCGTCACATATGGGAGAATAGAATCTTGGTCACGCTGAGGTTGAAATGGTTAATAATCAGCCTGAAGGTAGCCTGCCTAACTAAATGTGTGAGAACAGACAGAGGCTGTTTCTAAAGCGACAGCGACATACATTAAGACTTGTCTTCCGGGCTCTTTTCAGCGTATTTCATGGTAACAGGTGTACGGCTTTTCCCCTTCAAAGTTTGTGACTTCTGGTTCAAACCCAAGTACAAGTGTTTTATCTTGGATTGGATCAACATAACTACCACATTACTGAGGTTGTTAAAAACCCTTTAACCAGCAAAAGGTGACACAAAAGAAATGCCAAAGGCAGAGCCCACTATGATGTGTTCTAGCCTCAGAAGTGCTCTGATTTTAAATAAAATGTCAGCAGAGCCACGGTCAAGCAGGCACACATTCAAAAGTTTTAACCACAACCAATATCTTTTTTAATATAGCATGCCCTTTTCACTGTTACAAAAGTAAATAACTGTCAACAGTAAAAAGTTAATTCAACGAATAGTCACAACTACTGAAAATCAATTTATTTAAATTTAGTTAAGAAAAACAATAAAAGAGAATATATGTTGGTGTTAAGCAGCTATACCAACTGTAACAGTCAATTGGTCTGCAAAAAATGACTGAGGGATCACCAGGATGTTGGCAACTATAAAAATAGTTTCAAGACATTATCAGTTATGGGCATCTGCACCTCCAGTATGAAAATGATTCCATTGTAAGAGGCGGCTTTCTATGCGGGTAGTGAAAGCATACAGAGTTTCAAATGCGAAAGGAAATCCCCAAAGGTTGCGAAACAATCTTACACTAAGGAAAGTGCTGTTGAATTTACCGACTGCCTTTGACTGGGTCAATACCTCTAATTTTGTGTACAATTTAAGCACCTAAATGTGCAAGAGTCAGGGTGGGAGTTGAAATGCTTTACATTGGTTTAAGGGTTCAAACTGTTCGTATTACACACCAAAATGGGATACCTTGACAACGGGATGTCCGCTTGATGAGGCTTTAACCGCTCCTCTGCTGCCCTCCGTCTCATAGTGCGCTCTGTGATGCGCTTTCGGTTGCACCTCAATCTTCAGTTCGTATTGGCCGTATTGACTTGGTAGCGGCCAGTCCAAAGGAGGAAGTGAAGAGGTCCTGAGGAGACAAGACCATGCACGCAATCAGTTGAAAATAAGTTCAAACAACAAATCATCAAACAACATTTTTTTTTTGCCTCTGGTTTTGTAAGTTAGCTAACAACTGTGTTATGAATGACATAGGGCACTACATACGAATGAATGGTAAATGTAAATGCACTTTATTTATGCAGACCTTTGCAACAATACTTTTAGTGTACCAAAGTGCTGTACAGTAATAAAAGAGAAGCAATAAGTAGAAACCAAACAAAATAAAAACAATGAAAGACAATAAAATCAATGAATAACAACAGCATTAAAACAAAATAAAACAAAATAAGTACCATCAATAAGTACCATCGTACTATTGAGTATCAAAAGCCATGCTAAAAAAGTGGTGCTTTAGCCTGGATTTAAATAGTTCAGAAAAAAAGATGCATTGTGACTAGGAGCTGTTTCCAAAAATTGGAGGAGGCAACAGAAAAGACTCTCGGTCACGCCAGCATTTATGTTTTGACCTGGTCACTTCCAGCACAATGTACAAATTTGATTGAGGGTAAACTGTCTCATTATGAAGGTTGTAATCAATATGTTCTGAGTTTTTAATATGGTCGGCATTTATTTAGCGCTTTACAGGTAACTGAGGATTTCCCGAAGAGCTTTACCATGTGCTTCACACTTACCCTTTTACACACACATCTGATAGCAGCAACAGCCATGTAAGGTGCCTACCTGCTTATCGGAGGAATTAGGGGTTCAAAGATTTAAAAAATAGCTGAAAAATTAAAACAAATAAAAAATGAAAAGAGAAATTTGCATTTTTTTCCGTTTTTGTTCTTTTTTTAATCCTTTCTTTTCTTTAGTCCCTTCTTTCTTTTCCTTTCTTTTCTTTTTATTTCCGTTTTCCTTTTTTGCATTTTTTTCTTATTTCTTCACTAGTTTTTTTAGTTTTTTTTTTTAAATAAAAAATATTTTCCTTCTTTTTGTCTTTCTTTGAGAGAGGCTGGGTACAAATTGGAAGAAAAAGGCTGCTTATTGCTCACTTTCAGTGGCTGTAGTTTGTAGTCTTCCTTGGATTAATTTTTGGCTGCACTACACATTACAGCAACATTTAGGGGACAAATATAAACACTGTCCCTTAAGAACAGTGGAATGTTTTTTTAGCGCTGTTTTTTTGTGTAAAATCCCTTTTGGCCCAACCTCACCCGGATCCTAGCTTCAGCGGGCTCAACTCAATGAGTTTGAGACCCTCGCTTAACTTTATCTAAATAGGCACCACATTCGTCATTTCTTAAAATGTTTAGAAACTATTTACAATGCAGTGTTGAACAATACTGCTTGGAAACTATCGCCTAAACATTTTTGACGATTGTTTTTTTAAGAAGTGTGCAAACCTGCATTAACGGTCTGCTGAAAATCTGACCAAAGTGGTCACACTTGTTTGCAATTGGGGACCATTTATTTATGATTATTTTATAAAGTGTAACACTTCGAACATAACCTTGATCAAAAGTTTTTTGACAAGAATGAATTGAATTAATTGCATTAGAGTAAGATTTAAATATGAAGTTAGTTAAGATTTCTTAAATGTTAATTGTGTGTAAACCTCACTTGTCAGTTACAAGTTGCTTTCTTGTAGATTAAGCAAAAAGGATCATAATAGTGTGTCCACAGATTTCGCTGGAGTTTTGTGATATTCAACCTCCAAGAAGCGACCCAAGTTTTTTTATAACAATGTTTAGTGGCAATCGTAGATAAGTCTCTTGGAATGAATTAATTTTTTATTGACAATTTTTCCATCACACTCACCGTCAATTATTATTGTACTATGTATTATGCCTTTTTAATACATTTATGATGAGCTAAAGGCATTTAAATAAACACAAAGCTGAAGTTACTGTATGTGTCTATCTATCTACGCTGGTCATATCCCTCGAGAGGGAAGACCGAAAACAAGACAAACACACAAAAACAAAGAAAAGAAAAAAGGAAAAAGTAGCGAAAAACACAAGAAATTTGACCATGGCCAACCCAAATGCCCAAACATCCAAACTAGTTAAGCATCTCGGCACCCAAGTTGGTCATGCTTTCGTCCCTCGAAATGAAACGGGACACAAGAAAGCAGCCATGTCATCCGGTCAGGGTGACACAACACACTCTTCTGTTCAAAAGCAGGGCCCGACAGCTTACACTGGTTTACCCCTAACGCATCATACAGGTATCCTGCCCATCCCTTAGAATGCGTCTAAACTACCCACTATCCTTTCGCAACACCTCTTTACTAATTCCTATCACCAACAAGAGCTCTAGCTTCCACTACAATTAGACGTCTTTCCTCCAGTGCACTGATAACACCATCAGTCCACATCAATCGTGCCCTTCCTCTAAGTCTCCTTCCATTTATTTCTGCTCTGTAGATGCTCTTCAACATTCGCTCCTCATCCATCCTCTCCATGTGTCCAAACTAACTGAGAACTCTCATATCCACATGCTTGCTCAGTTCCACAACTACTGCAGTTCTGTTGCTCACAATTTCATTTCTCAATCCATCCAATCTTCACTCCTAACGTACTCCTCAAACACTTCATCTCAAAAATATTTAATTTCCTTCTCAATTCTCCGTTCAGACTCCAAGTCTCATCACCATACAACACAGTTGGCACAATCATTCGTACACAGTCGTCTCTTAACATCAATACTCATACTCTTGTTATTCATCACTCTCCTCAGAGCACCCAAAACCTTGCTTCCTTGATTCACTTTGTGCAATACCTCACACTCCATTCCACCAACTTCAGCCACATCACAACCTAAGTACCTAAAGCTTTCAACTTCTTTCAACGCCATGCCCACTCCATCACGTGAACACTTCATTACTCTTGCCAACATTCACACATAACTTACGCCTGTCACACATTCTTCCAAACTCCATTACCAACCTTCTCAATAACTGTATATACCTGATAAAAAAAGGGAAGGCCCTGGTATCGAGAATGCTGATTTGGTATTCCGGGTGGTGGATGGGTCAAATAAACACCACAGTTTGCCCAGGAGAATAATGACATGATCTCATTGCCCATAAGAGGTTTTTTTCGATCTTTACCCATTTTAATATTCCCAACAAGTCACTACGTATGGCACTGTTGTAATGACAGTATATGTTTTCCTGACAGGACCATTACATAACCACCTGATCAAGTGTGACTTGTAAGGAAAGCCTCCAGGGTATTAGAAGTAAAGAAGGCTAGATGGAACATGAGCATCGAAGGGGGAGGCCTATAGATTGTCTCAGCATAATATGTGAATTCCAATTGCTACTGTATGAACTCAAGAGTAATAGTAGATGTACCCAACAATTCTCTGAATACATATAATGTGATGTGTTAGACAAATATAGGTCAGCACTTTTACAAAGCACTTCATTCATTTAGTTTTACTTTGTTTTATTTCGTCCAATTTGGATTTCATGGTTGTCTACAAGGGCAGCACGGCATAGTTCTGAGGTCATGGGTTCAAATCCAGCTACCGGACTTTCTGTGCGGAGTTTGTATGTTCTACCCGTGCTTGCGTGGGTTTCCTCCGGACACTCCGGTTTCCTCCCACATTCCCAAAACATGCATTTCAGGTGAATTGGCCGGTCCAGATTGTCCCTAGCTGTGAATGAGCGAGTGAGTTGTCTGTCCCTGTGTGCCCTGCGACAGCCTGGCAACCAGTTCAGGGTGTCCCCTGCACACTGCCCAGAAATAGCTGAGATGGGCTCCAGCACTCCCGCGACCCTACTGAGGATAAGCGGTACAGATAAAGGATGGATGGATGGATGGATGAAGATGTCTACAAATCATTTCCAATTCAGAAGCCAAATCCTTGAAAGGAGGAAAATCGTAAAGAAGCTCCAATTTCTAGGTTCGTGTAGCGGTCTTTGTAAGATCACAAAAGTTAAGGGAAAATGTATCTAACAAAAGTTAAGGGAGAATGTATCTGTGGTGATTAGCATCTTGCCAAGCAGGGTGATATGGGATATGGGTTTCAAAGCTGCTAAGTGATTAATTGAATGATCAAAAATAATGACTGTGTGTAGTTCATTGTTGATTTTGTTCTTTTTTAAGGGGAAAAAAGCATATCACAGCTGCTTTCGTACAGCTTTGATGCAAGAATGCTGGGTTAATGGTTGACTTTGTACTTTCTATTAAAGGGGTCATGGAGTTGGCGGCAATTTTGTGTTGTTCCGTCTTCACGACTACCAGATCAATTTAGATTACTGCTCTACTAAAATACTGGACTGAGATTTTTCATCTTTAACAGTTTGAAGAGTTTCTGGTAAGTATCTCCGACAACTGACGTAAAGTAAGTGCCCGGCACAATTGTTTATCGTTGCAATGCTGCTGGACGTGAAAAAAGACACCCCTCCGCTCACCCCCTTCTACTAAGATACTGCTTGGCTTCCGACTGCTCACAAATAAGTATGGGTTGTTGTAAAGGTTGTTCCTGCTACCGTAGGCAGGTCACCACTGCTTGCGTGGGTTGTAGGAAACCTGCTAGTTTGGTTAGCATTATCCCTAAACGGCCTTCTATTCTGTGCTTTTAAGCTCTGATTCTCCTTTGGTAGGTTATGAGGAAGACGAAATAACACTATTTTCTGCTGTTATTTGTCCCGTTACCCCAACAGTCAAAGATACTCCTGTGGTGTGGAATCCGGCTACCATTCAAGGGACAAGATCCTGGACAGGGAACGAAATCTTGTGGAGGTTACCACTCAAAATTCGGTAAAGGGTTCAGCTCGGCCCACAGAGCTGAAGCTTGGTCTTCTGAATATTGGAACACTTGCTTCCAAAGCTTTACTTGTCAATGACATTATTAGTGATCAAAATCTTAATCTAAATGGCCTTTGTGAGACCTGGTTGAAACCGAATAAGTTTGTAAAGCTAAATGAGGCCTTCCTCCTAACTTTGTGAGTTAGCATTTGGCAGGGCCTTGCAAAATGGTGGCAGTATTGCTCTTACAGAAAGTGTACTGAAACTCCCTCCTGGTACCTCTACTGTGTTTAAAACGTCTAAAGCACTCGTTATGAGGCCTTCTATGTTACCACCAATTCATATATACGTTCTCCCCCCTGGACCATATTCCATTTTTTGGGATGAATTTTCGGAACTGTTAACTGACTTAGTAACTTATGCAGACAAAGTGATAATTATAGGTGATTTTAATGTCCGCATGAACTCTCCATCTAACCCACTTGCAGTTGCTTTTCAGTCGCTGATGGATACATTTTGTTTGAATCAAATAGTTGATGTGCCCACTCATCAAGATGGGAATACTCTAGACCTCGTTCTGACTCGAGACATGGTAGCCTCAAACGTTTTGGTATTATCGTATACTAATGCAATGGCTGATTGTTATCTTGTTAAATGTGAGTTGGTGTTTAAAGTGTATTGTAATGAAGAAACTTTAGGTTTTAGAGGCTGCAATATCCCACCCTGCAACGGTATCAGCTCTAATAGAACTATTAGCAAGGGAAACGGCGTCCTTTACTTCATATATTGGGCCAGTTGACTCACAAATTACTTTAATACTGCTTTGGTTATCGTCCTTGAGTCTGTGCCCCCCCCTACAGCATACATTTTGACCCAAAAAGATACGCCTTGGTTTACTGAAGAAACCAGGTCACTCAAACAAGGTTGCAGGAAACATGAATGAAAATTTCGCTCTATAAAGCTTGAGGTTTTCTGACAAGCCTGGCGTGACAGCTTGCTGAATTATAAAGTAGCTCTTGCCTAAGCTAAAGTATTGTTTTTTTTTTAAGATTATTGCTGTGCCGAAACTTTGTTTGACCCAATGGCGACACTTACTGGACAGCAACTCAACCATAATAGTTGTATCATGGCTTTATTGTAATTTTTAATTTAAAAAAAACTAAAAACTTATCCAGGAAGAATTTTTAAAAGAACATACTGCAACTTCGTTTTACCTTGGTGAATAATTTGTTTTTATCTTAGGACCTTCAGTTTTAAACATTTTTAATACATCACTCTCCTCGGGTATTGTTCCGGAAGCCTTTGCGTCCCCTGTCATTAAGCCCACGTTTGAGTGACCTAACATTGACCCAGAAAACCTTTGTAGTCATCGACCAGTGTCAAATCTACAGTTTTTTTGCTAAATTACTTGAAAAGGTTTTCCCACGACTTTGTGTCTGAAAATAATCTATTTGAATCTGTCCAGTCAGCATTCAGAGCAAATCCCTCTACTGACACAGCCCTGGTGAAAGTAACCAAATGATCTTCTCTTAGCAACAAGATCCGGCACTTCGTCAATGCTGCTGCTGCTGCTGGATCTCAGTGCTGCCTTTGATACTGTGGACCACAACATATTACTTGATTGTCTGGAAAAATGGATTGATATCTCAGGAACCGTACTCTTGTGGTTTAGGTCCTATCTTTCAGACGCGATGTTTGAACTACGGCAATCTGAACATACTGACATCACCTGTGGCATTCCACAGGACTCTGTACTTAGCCCCCCTCTTTTTAGTATTTATTTGCTTCCGCTTGGTAATATTATCCGGAAGTATAATATTGGTTTCCATTGCTATGCAGATGACAATTAACTATCTGCCACTGGAGACATGCTCCGTTCAGTTGTAGGAAATTGAAAGCCTGCCTCACAGATACAAAGATGGATGTCACTCCATTTTTTTTGCGCCTTAACCCAGAAAAAAACAAGATGTGATTGTCGGTCAAGCTCATTGCAGTGATTCTTCCTCAAACGCTGCTCAGAACCTTTACAAATGTAATATCATCCAAAGTGAATCGGTCCAAAATCTAAGCGTTATATGTGATCCTAATTTGTCGTTTCATTTACAGTTATAGTTTTAGTTCAATTGCTTCGTATTATTGCAAAGATTTGCCCGATGCTGTTGCAATCAGATGCTGAGATTATAACCCATGCATTTATTACTTCTCGGCTTAATTACTGTTATGTATTGCTCTCTGGTGTCCTGATGTCTAGCATCAAAACTTTGCAGGTGGTTCAGAATGCGGCAGCGAGACTTTTGACTGAGACAAGAATGTTTGACCATTTGACTCCTATAGATAGATAGATAGATAGATAGATAGATACTTTATTCATCCCCGAAGGGAAATTCACATTTCCAGCAGCATCCCTGAGCTGAGAACAATACAATAATAAAGCAAAAAGAATACAATACAATATACAAACACCCAGTGTGACGTGCAAATGCCCACTGTAGCGTGTTATATAGAATATCTAAATAGTGCTATAGTAGCTAACTTGCACTGGCTCCCGGTCTGCTTATGATGTGACTTTAAGCTTCTCTTACTATCATATAAATGTTTGCATGGACGTGCCCTCTTCATCTCTCTGATTTGATTTCCCCCTGTGTTCCTGCACGGAGCTTCCACTTTGAAAATGCTGGTCTAAATGTGACTCTAAGAGCCAAGATGAAATCTAGAGTGTTGTCTATGTGGGCCCCAGTGCTGTAGAATGCTCTGCCTCCGGATATAAGATCTGCAACCTCAGTGGAGGTTTATAAATCTAGACTTAAAACACATTTCTATTCTATAGCTTTTGATTGGTTCCGACCTCATAATTTTCTTTTGTTGTCCTTTCCGACTGCCTGACTGGTGGTGAAATGAGGGCGAAAGACATATCAAGATGAGCCAGTAAATCAGCACCTGGACTTGGACCAGCCGGCTGAGATGGGAAGCTGCTTTTTTGCTGTCATGGACTTTTTGGACAATTTTTCATATTACTTATGTTTCTTTTATCAATGTTTAATATGCTTTGAGTATGTTCATCCAATGCAACATCTATGGTAGCCTGGTCATACAGGAAAGGGGATTACCACTTCTGTGGCCCATGCTTAAGGTTGATTTTTTTCTCATGTTGAAGTTCTTCATCAGGGAATGGTGTAATTGTGTCGTGTGCAGTTTTTTGAGACATTTTGTGATTAGGGGCTACACAAATAAATGGGACTTGACTTTTCTGTGTTAAGGTACATAAAAAGCTCAGTTTGTCAACTGCTGTACACTCAGTCCTGGGGTTAAGAAAATCAAATTAACGCATTTATTAATTGACGCAGTTCTTGTCTTGAAGAGGTACTAGCAGTAGAAAGTGCATGTGGGATGTCTGTGCACATGTTTACATCAGTCTGTGTACACTAGTGTGTGGGTGGTTGGTGTTGACCTTGTTACCATATGCACTCTCATGCTGATTTACAACACTATAAGGGCCAGCGCATGCCTCGAAGGCCTTCATATGGCAAATAGACAGCAGACTTTTAGCCAAAAATACAAGATGAACTTAAAAACTTAGTTTAGAAATCTTTAATGCGGCCGTACACCTCTCTTCAAAGACATTGTAGTCCAACTATTTATAATTTATACTGGCTATGGACAGCTCAAAGTTCCTTTATTGAACATTGGAGCACAATGTTCCAGCCAGAGATAATCTAGTGTTCTAATGTTCTTTTTGATCTGATGCACTGTTGTTTGTCTTTAAGATCAAAAACGTTTAATCTTTATGGCAGCTCACCCACAGCGCACAAAATTCATTTATCAGTCCTTTTATGGCCTTGACCAATTAATTGCCTTTTAAATCCCGTCAAGTAGTGATAGCATTCATAATCATAAAAGAGATAACTGTTGGTTGTTTAGTGTCTGATATTCTTGTAGGAAAATTCCCAATATTTGTTCTAATAAAACTATTTCACTCCTTTGCACCTTGAGATGAATATTGAAGGGAACTATTATAATCAAAACTTTTCCATTTTCTAATAATATTCTAATAAAAATTATTGGACTTATCCTAGTTTTAATTTTATTTTATTTTGTTGTCATGTTCATGGTTCCATTTATCACTAGGGTTATGGGGGCACCAATTCTTGTGGGACATACCTTATAGGACTTGGATGCAAAAATGATCGGACATGTACAAATGTGCATGGAATGAGTTACCTGAATATAGGTGTGTGTCCAGGCTTGGGTTTATTCCATGAAAAATGAGAGGGCACCGAGAGGAACTGTTCCCCTGGCCCATCTTTCTTGAGGCTAAGTAGAGCTTCTTCTGAAGGAGAGTCTAGATTGGGAGAGATCCTTCCTTTGTCATCTATTCCCAAATCTCCTTTTGCTGGGGGGTGAATGGCTGTTCTGTCTTGTGAGGTCTTTCTCGTCTTGGAAGGGATGTCTGCCTCGGATTGGCAGCATTGGAAGGGTGACATTCCTATGGAGGGACTGCCAGCCCAAGTGTCCTCTGTCACACTGCCCCTGGGTGACGGTCCCGGCGTAGGTGAGGGCGAGTGATGCGGCGACACTGAGCCGGAATAGCAGATGTCGGCACTGGAGTGGCGTCTTTTGCCACAGGGTGAGGTGGGACGCGAAGAGGGTCGAGAAGGTGGCCGTGGGCTTAGCCAGTTCTCATCAGTGACACTGGTGCGTGGCGAGTGGCAAGGGGATTGTCGAGGTGATAGCGTGACAGAGTGGGAGTGTTGCACGAAGGAAGGGTGAGGGTGCATCCACTGCGACTGTTCTTCCAAGCAGACTCCTGCTTGAGGAGAAGCACAGCCCGGGGATGTGAGCGGTGAGCCCAGGGTAAAGCGCGCGGCTGCTTCATTGAGTTCAGCGTCAACATCGTCATAGACATGGGAAAACGATTCGCAGGAGGAGGCGTCAGAAAACCAGCTCCTAGATGAGAGGCTGCTGCCTGGACTCGGGCTGAGAGATGAGTCCCGGTACGAGTGGTCAAGAGGCAAATAGAGGTGGTCTCTGGACAGAGGCCTCTCACTGTGATAGTCCCTATCAGGGCCATTTGATCTCAGATCTTGTTCATTGGCCTCCATCTCCTGCTGGCAACTTGGGGAAATGGACGTGATCTGAATACTGGGGCACTCGAAGGCTTTTGGTGCCTCCACTGGGGCAGAAGGGAGCATAGGAGAGGTGCCATACTTTGACTCTTGTGCCTCGTAAGTAAGGTGCAAGGGTCCTTGTTTTTGTGACTGAAGGCGAGGCGAAGTGCTTATGATTGGGGAGTGGGGCTGTGTGCCATGACGTGGGACATTGATTGACTGGTGATTTGTGACCACGGATGGGGGCTGGCCCACGTTTAGAATGTAGAACGATGTGTTGTCATCTGGCTCCAGATCTGAATGAAGGAACAAAATGAAATATTAGACAAAAATATTTAGTTATACTTAATCAAATTTGATTTTTGTATCCTAGTTTTAAAAGTGGTTCTCCCCATTAGGGTGACGGAGCATACGCTTCTCATACGGTCTGGGTTCTGTTCACCAATCACCATCACACAACAGCTGTGATGGCATGGCGGTTAAGGCGTTGGAATCGAAATCCATTGGGATTCTCCCGTGCAGGTATAAATCCTGCTCACAGCGAATCAGTCTCTTACTTTCACAAAATCAGTGACTTGTCTTTGATTTCCTCCAGTTCAAAAGTATAGGTCACGGACTATAAAAGTTTTAAAATTATAAAAGGATTATGAATCTTGATGACCTAATAAAAGCTAATGTTTAAAAAAATTACATTAAAAAAACATGTAGTTATTATACTTTTTATGTAAATGATTTTAAAACAATTTGATGATGAAACCTAATATTTCTTACATAAAGATGAGTAAAGTATACTATAGCCTTAAAATTACATATAATATAAATGTTCCCCTAATTCTTCCTTTACTTTTTTGACTAAATTCAAGGAATGACACGGAAGTCCAAATAAATAGTGGAGTACTTTCATGTATTGTCATGTAGTTTGTCATAAAAGGATTGTTTCACGAGGGATAACTGATCAACAACTCTACTCAGGAAACAAATTCACACAATGGTGCGTGCTGTCAGCTGTCATCATACTGCACTAGATAGCTATTTATACCCAAAGTCATTCAACACAGGCAGCATGTACACAACCACTCATAAATACACACA
Source organism: Urocampus carinirostris (assembly GCF_059441175.1). NCBI lineage: Eukaryota > Metazoa > Chordata > Actinopteri > Syngnathiformes > Syngnathidae > Urocampus > Urocampus carinirostris. The sequence goes on from NC_142352.1 coordinate 44,866,266, forward strand.
AGTGGAGGCACACACACGCACTAAGACAAATGAACAGACCAGAGCACATTGTTCGCATTGGCTTTAGTGGGTTAGTGGTTATTGATAAACTTCCACTGGATGCACACTGTAGCGCCTATTGTAAAGGCTGCCCACAGCCCAGCTGTAAAATGGCTCGCTTGTCAAATGGTAACCCACCTTTGTGCATCTGAGTGACAAAAAAGCCGAGTTGGGAAGTAAAACAAATATTTGTACACAGTAGGGGGTTGACCCTCTCATCAAGGTATTGTATTATGGAAGTTTAAATGGCTTCGAGCAGCTAGCTGAAATGATTAAGACCCAAATATTTTTCTGTGTGTGTTAGCATGTGACTCTTGTTTCACAGAGAACAACAATGGCCAGAATACATTTGATTTTGTGTGAAGTTAATAGTTCCTCACCCCGAAGAAAAAAAAAGTACAAATAATAAGTTCTTGCCAAGGTGAAAATCCCAAAAGCCTACTTTCAATTAGAAATAAAACTACAATTTTGACTGGTTTGGTTTATAGATTGCTGTATCAACGGTTTTATTCTAATATTACACCACAACGTCTGAATCTGCCTTGCGACTGAATGGCAACAAGTTAAAGGTGTCCCCTGCCCACGGCCCAAAGATAGCTGGGATGGGTACAGGTACCCCTATGACTCTACTGAGGCTAAGCAGCGCAGAAAATGGATGGACAAAATTTAATGTCTTAATCTAAAATATGTGAAAAAAGACAAGTTCTGTGAATTTTGCCAGTTTAGTTCTTACATAATAATACTTAAAGCATATACCACTTACAAATATTTAATTAAAGCAATATTTCAAGACAAGCCAAAACAAATTGTAATACGTTTTATTTTTTTTCCTCATGACAAAGTTTGGAAATAAAGTTTATGTTGATAATTGTAAATTATTTTCTTCTGTTACACTGCTAACAAAGCATATGAAGGTGGCATTAGTTAATACACAGCTTTGAGAGTGAGATGCTGGATAATGGCACATGGACTATACAAACGGGTGTGTATAATACCCTGATTTCCCCCAAAATAAATATTCATACATGCCAACCATTAGACGTTAAAAAGGAAAAGATAGTATCTCATCTCATTAGCCGTACCGCTTATCCTCATTAGGGTCGCGGGGGGGCTGGAGCCCATCCCAGCCATCTCCGGGCAGTGGGCAGGGGACACCCTGAACTGGTTGCCAGCCAATCACAGGGCACACAGGGACAGACAACTCATTCGCTCATTCACACCTAGGGACAATTTGGACCGGCCAATCCACCTGAAATGCATGTTTTTGGAATGTGGGAGGAAACCGGAGTGCCCGGAGGAAACCCACGCAAGCACGGGGAGAACATACAAACTCCGCACAGGAAGTCTGGAGCTGGATTTGAACCCACGACAGGTTCCCATGACATGAACTGTGCCGCACAAGCGCTAACCACTGCGCCGCCGTGCTGCCCGCAAAAGATAGTATTGCGCAGTTTAATTTTATTTTATTTTGTTGCCATGTTCATGGTTCCATTTATCACTAGAATTATAGGGGGCACCACTTCCTGTGGGACGTACCTTATAGGACTTGGATGCAAAAATGATCGGACATGTACAAATGTGCAAGGAATGAGTTACCTGAATATAGGTGTGTGTCCAGGCTTGGGTCTATTCCATGAAAAATGAGAGGGCACCGAGAGGAACTGTTCCCCTGGCCCATCTTTCTGAAACACAGTCCATCTCCAGAATATCAAAAAACGTGCTTGTTTAACTCAAATTTAAAAATCTTTAACATCTAATATGATCATTGGAGCATTTTTTAAATGCACAGATTTAGTCTCGCTTCAAGCTAAAGCAGACATAGACTAAAATACTACTATAAGTCAAAATCTTTTGCTGTGGTTTAAATTTGGGGAAAAAATTAAATGGCTGTTTTTTTTCTGTTGAAAAAATCAGTAGGTATTTTTAAGGGAAGAAAAGTGGTCGTCTAACGCATAAAACGGCAGTGTTGGCCAGTATGAATATTGTGTTTCACATTAAAAAAAGAAAAAAATGAAATGTAAGGTTTTGCACTGATTTTGTGGTTAACTTTCAACCACAATCTGTCTACTCAGGTATTGAGACAAAATGATAGAAAAGAGAAAGGGACTAAAGCCCCTTCAAAACCACAGCAACAGAATGATATGTAACAATCTTCATATTTAGATCTGCTTAGATTTACACTGGGCCAGGCTGCCTGTCACAAGTCCAAGCAGTGGATTCTCTGAAAAATGCAGCTGACTAACAGACAACGCACAGGCACCATGTACATGTGTGTCCAAACACACGCCTAAACACACGCTGAGGAACGCAAACAATGCTGGAAAAGAAGGGCCAAAAATGTCATAATGGCAACATGTTATAGGAAGGATTACGTGATGTAAACATTGAGATGCCAACATACAGACAACCTACAGAATAAGGTTATCTAAGTATCTATTCAAGAGCGCAACAGTCAAAAGTCAGTACAGTAAACTTATATATTTGTATAGTATAAAAAACAAGTCAATGAAGACCTCCCAAAGCCTTTTACAATGTGCTTCACACTTTTCCCTTTTACACACTTACTGATAGGACCGTCAGCCCTGCAAGGCAACTACCTGCTATCGGGGGCATTAGGGATTCAGTGTCTTGTCCATGGACACTTCGACATATAACACGGAGCCAGGAATCGAACCTGCGACCTCTTGATCCCAAGACGAGCGCTTTACCTCCAGAGCCAAAATCATACACTGATGTACCGTATTTTCACAACTATAAGGCGCACCTAAAAGCCTTTATTTTTTTTTTAAAAGCTGACCTTGTGCCTTATAATACAGTGCGCCTTATAAATGGATCATTATTGAGTCACAAGGTCACGCGACTAAGGCAAGCATCCGCCGACTAGATTTGCCCCGGTAGGCGAAGTAGTCCGCGGTGTATGCTGGAATATATATAGCGGTGTTTCATTTCTTAACCTATGTGTCAATCATCATTTGAAATGGTCGCTATTGGATAAAGTTATTCGGAGGTCAAGAAGGCGGGTCCTTTTAAGCATTTACAGGCTCGCATACGTTAAAGCGGGGCAAAACAAAGCCAGCAATTCGTTGGATTTACTACACTCACGGATGTAAGAGGACCATGGTTGCGCATTGTTATTGAACGTTATGGCTCCAAGACGACTTTAGTGAGCTACCCCGGCTTTATATTTTCCCGGTATCTTGTTTTAGACTTATCTTGATGTTTCTGTGATGGGTATATTTTTAAATTAAATTCAATTCAAAGTGCTTATTGTCATATGCACAGTAAAGAACCATGTTACCCTGCACAATGAAATTCTTACTTTGCTGTCCACAGTTGCCAGCAAAAAAGAAAATAGAATCTAAGAAATGGTTGGCATTTCTTGAATCCCAAGAGTTTAATATTCCTTATGATATGTGGAATGACACATTTTAGTGATTAGTGACATCGTACAGACACCGTGTACGTACGTGTCTTAGACACGTATTTGCTTCTTTGCGAGCCGTCGGAATGTTAAGGGGTAATAAGTTTGACTGAACTATTTGACTATTTTGTGGGAACCACTGTATTGCCTTATAGTCCGGTGCACCTTATGTATGGAAAATATAGGACAAAAAAATATTTTTGAGGGGTGCGCCATGTAGTCGAAAAAAGCGTCAATTGAAATCGTACTCTTTATGAAATGCCATGAAGCTAATGCTCTTTTTTTATGACCTATTTCACTTGAGAATTTTGTGCAGATTTGTAATGTCCCCTTTGTCCATCAGCTTTTCTATTTAAGACACGTTTTTCTTCCGTGAAGGAGCTGTGTTAGAAAGTTGAGAGTCATTCAGGGGACACCATGCTACCTAGTCCCAGATATTATTAGCCTGTGTCCTTAAATCTTCAGTGGGAAGAGAAGTGGGTGATGGGGAAACCCCTTCTAAAAACCTTTTTGCCTTAGGAGAGTAGGTCTCAAAGTAGATATTGGTAAAAGGTACCCGTTTTTATATTAATGGATTTAGCTGTAAATCCCCAATGCAGTTCTTGAAAAGCCAGTGCGTCACACACTCCTCAAGTGTCCATATATCGCAGCCAATCCGTTTAAAGAAAGAGCTCTAAGAGGCTTTGCAGTACCTCAGTTATTAATAGCTCACACACACTATTTCATTGAAGCTCTATGTTTGTTGAAATACCACAAAATGACTATAACGATATAGAAACCTTGCTGGTGACGCTTACATTCACTTGGGTTCATTGTTACAAAGTTCACCACACCACACTGCTTAGGGATACAGTGCAGGGACTGTTTCTCCACCCTCCTCCTCCTTCCCATCCTCACAAGTGTGTCAGCGTCCTGTGACCGGTAGTGACATACAAGCCGACATTCTGAGATCGTCCAGCTAACAACTGAGAAGTAAGCTTCTCCCTGAGCAGATTCGGGTTAATGCTGTTGGCGGCACTTTCACTACATCTCTGCTAAAATGACAATCATCCCCAATGCACATGTGCATATGTTTTTGTTTTCATGGATAAACAGATTCTAATATGCCGGATGTGAATGTATGTTCATGCAGCGAGAAATGTCAGTTTTGGACTATGCTTTTGCCGCAAAACCTTGTGCCAAGGAAGCTGAAAGGTAACCCAACCCCAGATTCCCTTCATGGTGGGCACGCAACATGATTAGGAGCAGATCTGCTTACACACAGGGTACAAAAGCTTTTGTATTCTGACCAGTGGCCCTGTCTCATGTTTCAGCCTACGTCAGGAACTGCTGAGCAACAGCTCACAGAAAAATTATGCCACCAACCACGACTCTAAGGGATAAACAATCACAATATAATCGTCATTAAATTATGTCCCTACTACCCTCTTCCACCACACCTTTAGTGTAGTATGATTCTGCTGGATGGCTAAATGTGGCTTAATCCACTTTCCCCAAAAGCATAATCTCTGCATTATTTTTTTCCAAGGCTGACCAAACTGAAACCCATTGGGAAAAATATTATTAGGTTCCATGAAATTTTGACCTTTCTAAACAGAGAGACCCTTCAAAGTAAGCTTTGTGCTGGGTAGCATATTATTTTAATTATGCTAAGCAGTGTAAGTATTTAAATACCTGGAACACACTTTAAACATTTAAAATCTAAAATTATAAATCCACTTGAATTGTTCAATGGAGCACAAAATTTAATCATGGCAATTAATTCAAACTAATACTTTTATTAGGTTTGTCCTATTAATTAACTAATTAGTTGGCAACTCCGTAGTCTTTTAAAGCTTTGTTTATTTAGATCTTGTGGGCTGGCAGGCGACCTACTTTTCTAAAATGGGAGCTAGTGACGCACGGACATACGTATTACAAAGGTTTGCCATCACCTGTGGCTTAAAACCTTCCTGACTGGGTTTGTGCCAAGTCTACTGGGGTTTCCTGAATCTCCTACAGAGTCTGTTTGCAAAATAAAAATATGGCAGGTTAATTGTCTGGGGTATTAACAGCATAAATTTTTATTTTATTGTCCCTCTTTATGTGACTCGTCCTGTATACGCATTTTATGTAATGGTTATCTGAGGGTTATTTCATAAAGCTGACCTGTGATGTCAGAAAGAATTCAATGGCCAATAGGGGCTCAACTTAAACCCACGTTTAAATACGCTGGCAACTAAATTAGGCTTCTAATTAACAATCTCATGCTGAGATAACATTATGGGATAAAGACACAGTGCCTGATAACCACCGGAACTAAACACCCTTTGACACAGAATAGAATGAATGTGCTATTTCCACAAAGGCTAAAAAAAAACTGTCTTTCAGACTTGTTGTTAATTGAATATAAACGTTTAGGGCTGTTGAGATTATGACATATACGTGTAATCGCAAATATAAAAAATATTTGCGAACATTCTTCACGTCCGCGATCACGTCTTTTATTTTCTCCACCGCCCTCTGTGACCACCCTTGACTGATATGTCGAGGAAATTACATCAACGTGCAGCAAAGAAAACGCAGAAGCAGACAACACTGGCACTCTGTTTATGGTCATCATTGGCAGGTCAATGTTTAGTGTCAAACATGTACGACTTCAGTATTTTGGACAGATTTGGGGTTTACCCCAAGCGACAGCGAAAAGCCCCAAAATACAGAAGAAGCGGTCTGCAAACTTTGTCAAAAGAAGGTGCCAGTAGAACTAACACAACCAATCTCAAGCAGCATTTGGAGTATGGGCACCCGGTACAATTCTCCACGCTTGTAGGCAAAGGAAGATTGCAGCTTGTCAATTGGATATACGTGAGGTTAATATACAAGTCCCAACATACAAAGACCATGTAAAATGGCACGCGCAAACAGATAGGCTTACAAGGTACATTGCTACTGAAATGTTGGCGTTTAATACGGTTGACAAACCAACGTTCAGAGACATGCTGTACGACCTACTAAGCAAAACAATTCATATTCACGTTGATGTAATTGTAGCAGAGCTAAAGCTGTGCAGTATATATTTTTTTACAGTTTTTAAGAGAAACTCTATGATTACATACCTCCTTTTACTGTTTGACAGTCTTGAGAACTTGAAAAAGAGTTTTCTGCAATGGTTAGCTGCATTCACTGTAAATGTATTGACATCTTAAAACTTGAAGCAGGCAAAGAGAAATCCATCTGCTCTGCCGCTGTGTTCACTTTAGGAGTGTGTGTTAAAATTTGAGTATTTTCTCTCATCTGTGCACCTCATTTTTGCACTTGGTTGAATTTTGCACTTTTTCACTGAAAAGTGGTGTCAAAGACATTACGACCAGTTGCGTCACCTGTGCATTGTTCTTCAAAATGTTTAAAAGGAAAAGGAACAGAATGTTAAGTTAATAATGTTTTCTTAATCTGATTTCTTGACCATAAAATTGCTTTTCATTGTTAAAGTATACAGTATACGTAATATTAAACACATGTTATTATAGTTTTATATAATGCAGGGGGGGAAATACAATATATTCATCAATCAGGATCATTTGTGTGACACTTAATCATCCCCAGAAATTCCTAATAATGACACCCCTACAATCGTGTAATGTGCCACAACTAAAACACCCAGTGACTTGACTTCGAAACAAACAAGTATGTCAGATTCACCTGTTATGTTGGCATACAAGATGAACAGCATGCATGGCTCCATATAGGAAAACCACTGATGTTAGACGGGTAAATTCAAAGGATGGATGTTGGGAAGCTGAAGGCTGTTTATGGCAAACAGAAAAGTATAAGAAGCACTATGTATGTACAGTTGGAACTCTATTCATAGTTGGTGCGATATGCCCTTTTTGTCCAGCTGTCAAAAGTCCAACATGGTCCACATTCCGGTGATGACCCATCCATATTGTAGGCCACAGTTAGAATTTGGTATACATGTATCATCCTATGATGATTGGTGCACATCTGAATGGTGGCAAATTAAATGTAGTACAATTAAGGGGACATCAGAATTTTCATTTAAGGGTTAAAAACTGCTGCATTGTAAAGATGAGAATACAGACTGGTACAGGTATTCTGGTCATTTTAAGGTGTTTCTTAAAATAATTCACTTTCAAACTATTGTAATCCCTGTGCCCCACAGTACAAAGGGAGAAGCGGGGAGGGGAAAAAAACAAATGAAAGAAGATACAAGAGTTAAACAGCTTTCTCTCTGGTGTAATACAGCCTCTGATATGTTGATACAGCACAGCCAGCAGTAGCTTCAGTTACACTAAATTTAAACTAGACAGATGCCTCACATAGTTTGTCATGCCTCACCCGCGGGGAAACAAACGTCTCATTCAACACATGGGGTGATGGGACCCCTTTGGTTCAGTCAGGTTAGGGGCACCCACGTAGTGGTCTGCCTCCACATGTTGACCTCTATGACATTCTGAATTTTGATCTCTTCGCCTTTTACAATTTAATGGAAAATAAAAAGGTAAGACAGTCATGCATCTCTCAAAATGCATATCACTCTCCTCCAAACAAAAGTATAAAAGCAGTATGAAACAATTATTTCATATGTGTAGAGTAATTCAGGTCATGGTCGTAAATGAAAAATGAACAGCTTGGCTTTTGAGTTCTTCATTTTTAAATTACAAGTGAAGTGAGTACAAACAAATTAATTACTATGTAAATTTTTACAAAAATACTAGCTGGAAAATTTTGTCAAGATTTGTGGAATGGCGACTGTTTTAAGATAGTGATTTTTCATTTATTGAGGGAGCAAGAAAAGTTATGGAAGGATTCTAAGTGTAAAGAGAAAGGTGGGTACATTTCCAAAGGAAGTCTTGCACAATTGAAAGGTCAAATTGTCTTTGATCCCACTATGATACATCTTAATAGGATACTTTTCAGTAGACTGCTGGTAATTAAATAAAAAAAAAGATTGTAATTTAATTCATGGTTCATCCATCGCATGAATGTTTGACAAAAAATGTCAAAAATGAGCTCCAGTACTGGTTTGTGTTTCCCTGCTTTTTAGAAAGAGAAAACGCTGTTTTTAACCGTCCACATGAGCTCGTACTTGTCCGGCTTGAGTTACTGCTACTACCCCCAATTGTTCTGACATACACACACGGACCTGGCTGTAGTGTTGCGAGCGGCAACATACTCACCTGGACAAGAGGCACACAGCATTCTTCTACACTTCTCCTCGAATAGTTCATAAGGTGTTCAACCAATATAAAAAAAAAAAATAACAATCCACAGACGTGCTAGGTCGAGTCAGATTAACATGCACTGACTATGATCGAGTCACCAGAAACTGCAGTCTGCCCTGTGTCGCTCTCTTTTGGGAGCTCAAAATAGTTGTCCATGAGAGCGATGTAATTTCAGTCATTCAGTCTTTCTCCTGACAGAGGAGGTCTATGAGGAAATCATTTTTGACCAAAAGACAATAAAAAAACATTCTAACTGTTAACATTTCACCTTTTTTCACACAGTACTTGATCATTGGGAACCTTATCAAACCCCCATTAACAGGGTTACACAATCTGTACCAGGTTGACTTGCTTGTTATGTGTATGGCTTCTGACAGGAACTGTTGCAATTTACAGTGCTCGATTCACACAACAGGCTGTTGCCTGGTGTTGCTTCACGGGAAGGAACATCCTATTTTTTTGTTACAATTGTTTCAGCTAAGATAAGCATTCCCTGTAAAGCACATCAATCAGATTTAAATCATCTATATCTAGAAACATAGTATCACTGCATACAATGAATCCATTACCAATAACCCTTCTATTCCACTGCCTCAAAGCAGACTTAATTCTACATTAAACATAGCTACAGGCATATCTATTTGGCCCTCACCCTTTCCCTTAGGGCCCGGTCACACAGACGTTTGCGTCTGTATCACGGGTAAAATTTTGCGATTTTTTTTTTTGCCCGCAATGGAAAATGCGCAAAATTGGCCAACCCGCTGTTCATCGGTGGTATGCCCGCAAAACAGACGCCGGCGACTGTTCCGCTTCCTCATCGCGTCATTTCCGCGTGTGGACCACGGGTATAAAAGCTGCCGAGCCGGGCTGTAGAAATCATAACCGCTCAAGACACAGTCCCGTGAAGATCAAGATTTCAAGCTATGGCACCGAAGAAGCCAATATGTTATTATTGTAATAGTTTTTCATTTTTATTTTATTATCTTGTTATGAAATAAAAAGAAATGTCAAGAAATAAAAATGGATTAAGACGAGGTCACTACGGTGACGGGGATCCATGTTCACCCCTTGACGTCTCGAGCACAACTGACGTGTGCTCGGCAAATCGCGCTGTATATACGCAGAGAAAGGCGTTTGACCGTCACACGCGTTACACACGCTAATTCACGTGATAACACCGCGATACAGGCGCAGAACAAACGTGCTATGACCGTGCTCCACCCTCGATTACCTGCTAAAATTTCGCGTCCTGCCCGCGTGTAACCACGCCCTGGCCGCGGCCGTAGCACGTCGTTCCCTGTCTGTACCGCGTCATTACCTCGTGTGTACCACGTGTGCTGCCCGCGGTTACACGTGGTCTAAAGTTTTGAGCAGCACAAAACTTTTTCGCGCGGCCGACCGCGTGTGAATTTCCGACTGCGTGTAAAGCACTGCTGTATCTCGTCTGTATGGCGATCTCAAAGCGTCCAACAGCGTCTGCTTCACAGGCAGAAATTTCTGGCCGTGACCGGGCCCTTAGAGACACAGGTTGGATATTTGGTATTCAAATGTAAGTACGTACAGTTTTCGAACAATTGCAAATGATAAAAACAAAGAATCGGACATCCAATAATGTTTTATTCAGATTCAGATTCAGATCTACTTTATTGTCATTCTAGTACACGTGTATACAGAACGAAATGTCGATACATCTGACCCGCACAGTTTCCTTGAATGTACAGATATAAATAAAATGTTGTATTGAGTTGGAGTATTGAGTACTAATAATATACTAAATAATTATGGCTATGTATAGTATTTTACAGTAGTGCAAATAGTGCAAGAGGAGCAGCTAACCAGATGTGCAAAATGGGCAGTCAGGTAAACAGTAACAATAACACTGTAACAATACACTGTAAGTACAATAGTGCAGAGAAACGGATGTGCAAGGAGAGGCTAGCTATAAAGAACTGCCAGTAGTGCAAAAAGTCAAACAAAACCAACAGATGTACAGATTAGCAGCAGCTTAGAATTACTATGTGTTTGATTGACCATTTAACAGTCTAATGGCCAGGGGGACAAGACTATTGTGGAACCTGGTGGTTCTGCACCGCCCACTGCAGTACCTCTTCCCAGAGGCTAGCAGAGTGAACAGTCCATGATGGGGCGGAGAGGGGTCCCTGATAATGTTCTTAGCTTAGGATAGGCAGCGCTTCTGGCCAATGTCCTGAATGGAGGGGAGAGAAGTCCCGATGATTTTCTCTGCTGTCCTCGTCACCCTCCTCATACTACCCCAGTCGGAAGCGCTGCAGCCTCCACACCACACAGAGATACAGCTGGTCATGATACTCTCTATGGTGCCCCTGTAGAATGTGATGAGGGAGGGTGGGGGCAGGTGGGCTCTCCTCATCCTCCGCAGGAAGTACAGGCGCTGCTGTGCCCTCTTCACCAGTGATGCAGTGTTCACGGACCAGGTGAGTTTGTTTGTGATGTGCACCCCTAGGAACTTGATGCTGCTGACAACCTCCACAGCCTTGTTGTTGATGAGAAGTGGGGCATGGTTGGGCTGGTTTTTCCTGAAGTCGATAATTATCTCTTTAGTTTTGTCAACATTCAGGACCAGGCTGTTGTCCCTGCACCAGCCCACCAACTGCTCCACCTCCTCTCTGTAGGCCAGGTCATTGTCATCCCTGATGAGGCCCACCACTGTTGTGTCGTCCGCAAACTTCACGATGTGGTTTGTGGCTGACCTAGGGACGCAGTCGTGTGTCATCAGGGTGAAGAGCAAGGGGCTCAGGACACAGCCTTGGGGGGAGCCCGTGCTGAGGGTGATGACATCGGAGATGTTCTGACCAATCCGCACTGACTGGGGTCTGTCAGTGAGAAAGTCCAGCAGCCAGTTCCGCAGGGGGGTGTTGAAACCCAGGAGTCTCAGTTTGTCTACCAGGTGTTGTGGGATGATGGTGTTGAATGCTGAACTGAAGTCCAGGAACAGCATCCGCACATGGGTGTTCTTCTCCTCTAGGTGTGTCAGGCTCAGGTGAAGCGCAGAGGAGATGGCATCCCCGGTGGAGCGGTTTGTCCGGTAGGCAAACTGAAAGGGGTCGAGTGAGGAGGGGAGACTGGAGGTGATGTGCTCTTTAACCAGTCTCTCAAAGCACTTCATTATGATGGGAGTCAGTGCAACGGGCCGGTAATCGTTGAATAATAAGATCTGGGGGTTCTTTGGCACTGGGATGATGGTGGCAATCTTGAAGCATGATGGTACCGTGGCTTGGTCTAGCGAGGTGTTGAAAATGTCTGTTAGTACACAAGCCAGCTGATCGGCGCACTCCCTAAGGACCCGCCCTGGAATGTTGTCCGGGCCTGGAGCCTTCCGTGTGTTGACCCTTCTCAGGGTCTTCCTGACGTCAGTTGAGTCCAGGAGGAGTGCTCTTTCATCCTGATGTGGAACCGCTTTCGCTGCAGGGGTGCCATTTTGTGCCTCGATCCGCCCAAAGAAGTTGTTGAGGTCCTTCAGAAAGTCCATGCTAGTGTCCTGCACTGGGGCGGTGGTTGGCTTGTATCTGGTGATGGCCTGAATGCCTTTCCACATATCCCTGGTGTTGGTTGTGCTGAGGAAACGGTCCTGGATTTTTTGACTGTGCGATCGCTTTGCTAGTCTGATAGCACGGTTCAGGTTAGCCCTCGCTGATCTCAGCGCCTCGTCGTCACCAGATTTAAAGGCAAGGTTCCGTACCTTTAGCAGTTTGCGTATCTCAGCAGTCATCCAGGGCTTCTGATTGGCACAGGTGCAGATGGTTTTGGTATTGCTGACGTCTTCTGCGCATTTACTGATGTAGGCTGACACAGACATGGCGTACTCATCTATATTTATTTTGTTGTTGTAAGTGGCAGCCGATTTAAACATGTCCAAATCTGTGCATTCAAAGCAGTCCTGTAGTGCCTCCATTGCCCCCTCAGTCCACACCCTCACCTACTTCACTGTAGGTTTTTCTCTGGTCAGCAGGGGCTTGTATGCAGGAATTAGCATAACAGAAAGGTGATCTGATGAGCCAAGGTGGGGGCGAGGGGCTGCTCTGTATGCTCCTCTGATATTTGTGTAGGCCAAGTCTAATGTGTTCCTACCTCTTGTAGCAAAGTCGACATGCTGGTGGAAATGCGGGAGAACTGTTTTCATGTTGGCCTGGTTAAAGTCCCCCGCCGCAATAAAAATGCACTCGGTGTAAGCATGCTGCAGTTCACTCACAGTTCGGTAGAGAACGTCCATTGCCTCCTTAGTATTAGCGCTGGGGGGCACGTACACGGCAGTAATGATGGTAACACTAAACTCCCTCGGTAGGTAGAAGAGTCTGCAGATCACCGTCAAAAGTTCAATGTCTCATGAGCAGTGATTCGAGATTATCTTAGCATTTCTACACCAGTTGTTGTTGGTATAAATGCATAGTCCGCCATCCCTGCTCTTACCGGTGAGCTCGCCGCTTTATGTTTGTTGGACCACATCAACTTCCAGTAAAAGCAAGTCGAAGACCACCATTGATAAGGTAAAACATGTACTTACATATAGTTTTCACCTGGTGATAGTCCCAGTATAAATCTGCCTATGTTTTTTCAAATTGAAGAAACATCAGATTTCTTACCATTCTTAAAAGGTCAATGTTAAGGCAAAGGGTAAAACTATATTTACAAGACTTCATAGAAAATTCAATACAGTACAGAACAAGAAGTAAAATATTTTGTTAATAATTGTGTTATATTCTTAATTTTATATTATTGTTATTTATTTTATTATTTTATTTGCTCTGTGGAGCATAAGCTAATTTGTTTGTGGTCTGTGCCACTTTTTTCTGGCTGCAATATGTTATTCTGAAATAATGGGAAAAATTACTAATTAGTAAGTGGGATTACTGTCTTTTAAAAACACTGAAAAAGTCACCCCCTTAAAGCACAAACAAATTTGAAAATTTAAGTCTGTATTAACAATTTATTAGATTTTGATTCTAATTATTAAGTCTTATTTACCCACCAAGATCAGCAAAAACAAAAAAAACTATCAAGATTAAATTTATATTTTGCTTTAGTGATCCTAAGATAAAAGTATATATTTAAATTTATATTTACTTTATTGAAAAATTCTAATGACATTGCTCGCTTATTATATTTTCATTCTTTCTACAATCAACCATTATATAATTAAATCTGCAATACAATAATTCCTAGTTTTCTTTTTTCTTTTTCAACTTTTTCCCTTTCTTTTCATGAAAATGTTTCTGTTTGTACCTTCAGCAAAGTACTAATTAAACTGGTTCAAGAGTGGCCCTACTCAGAACACTGCCATGCAATTACTAGGAAAATCCCAACCAGTAGTATCTGGCAGAGCCTCTAAATAATAGTGAAACTTGTTTTAATTATGCCCTTTATGTCGTTTCCAGACCATAAGAGACAAAATTTAGAAATAAGTATAAGCGAAAGGTCCTTAGTTCAAGACCGGTTGGGAATATATATTGGCCTGGAGAGGGATGGGCGCCACCAAGCTGCACTTCCCCAAGACACACCACAGGAAATGGTGCCCTTACGACCCTAGTGGTTAAGGAATCTAAACAAACTAACAAACCAAACTAACAAGAAAAGAAACGAGGAAGAGATTTGTATGCACAAAAGAATTACTGATGCTTCTGCCATTGTATTGAAAATGCACACCGCTGTGATTTAAATTAATATTAATGTTTCATGTATTTACCTATGCAAGTTAAAAAAAAAACTTATAAGCTGAAAGTTAAGGATAAGTAACTGCTTGGCAAATAAAGGAAAAACGTTTTGAACTTCATTCCAGCCAGCGGCAAAGGATTAACTCTGCATGTTTTTCTGCCATTTTATGAATGTGACATGAGTTCTAAAACAAGAAGCTAGGGGGACAACAATAATCTGTACCGGTATAAGAGATTTACCAAAATGTTTCCAAGTACTGTACATGTGTATTTGCCAAGTGTTTGTGTTTCATGATATACAGTGGCTTGCAAAACTATTTGGCCCCCTTGAACTTTGTGACCTTTTGCCACATTTCAGACTTCAACCATAAAGATATAAAACTGTAATTTATTTATTTATTCAACAATAAGCGGGACACAATCTTGAAGTGGAACACAGTTTATTGGATATTCTGAACTCTTTTAACAAATAAAAAAACGAAAAAGTGAGTGTACAAAATTATTAAGCCCCATTGAGGACCTCAGAACTGTGCCGCAGACGCGCTAACCACTGTTTCACCGTGCTGCCCGACTTCAATAGTCATATTGGATAATTAAGCAGAAAAACCACATGGCATTTTTATAATTGCAACATATTTTTTTAATGTTTTTTTGGTTCTTACTTCCTGTAATTTTTCAATTATGTTGATTTGGTAGCATGGTGCACATATCTTTGAAGTATAATGTTACTGAAACAGTACTTCTGAGACCATCTGATTTAACAAGATATGGGGAGTAATGATGAATGCTCCATTAGATTTTCACACCATCACCAACTGGTCAGGTGGTTTTCTTAATTTTCAAATTTTCACAATTTTGTTAAGATTTTCACAGATTAATAATGAATGATGAATTATTCACTTCACTTGTTTCAGCCTTAATACGGCTATTGTTAGTCAAACATTTCCAGAGGCTAACACATTACTTTATGACAATTTGCACTCTGGAACTAAGTAACACGAATATACCATACAGAAATAACTGCATCACACAACAGTGATATTTTTTCCAGGTAGTACAAGTAATGAAAGACACAGGATGTTTTACTAGTAGTGGTTTGTTACACAACTAGTCTAATAAAAATATTTTTATGTCTTGCTTCTGGCAGTGCAACATCATAACCGCTGTATTTTTACAAGACTAACATTCCAAATTGTGAAATAGCAACAGCTCAAATATGTATTCCAAAAGGAAACAGAACAAAACAATGATGTGTAGGGACCTGTTCAAAACAAAGTACAAATTCACCAGCTTGCTACAAAAAAATATGCAGAGCAAGCTGTGGCATGCATGATGCTTTAAGAGAAAGGGGAAAGGGGGAAAAAAAAAAAGAGTGTTAGAGTGACTTGTTTCTGTGATCCTGCTTTTGCTTCGCGCTTACTCATTTAGACAGTAACTCCCACCCTAGAAACTACCACCAACTTTGGGTCAAGACCGGCCATCCAAATACAGTTAAACATACTTTTTTCTTTTACTATGAACCTTTAATTTGAAGTGGTTTATTTTCCCCTTTGAGCATTCAGAAATTCTGAACAGTGAAAAACAAAACCAGTCTTTACATTTTCTCCATTAATATATTCCCTCGTATGAGAAACAGACAGTGGGTGCATTCATTGGTTATGTTGGTTTTAAGTCAATTACATAACCGACCAGCGTCCAAACCCAGCATGGTGTAACACAGTAAAGATAAAAATCTCTCAAGCCAATGTTACTCATTCACACTTTTTCTGATAAAAGATCAGTCTGAGAAAATACAGGGGTTAACTCAAATGTGCCTAATATACATCAATCACAACAACAAATACAGATGAAATACAAACTAACTCTGTTTTCAATAGTTGTGGGAAATGATTTAATAATACTCACATATTTTAATTTGATGGATGCAAGAGTGTGTGCTAGGGATAGATGTGAATGGCAAAGGATAGTTAAGAATAACTGATATTGACGCATACGATGCAGAAGGGGTGAAACAGTGTATACTGTCGGGCCTCTGCAGATGAAGGGTTGCATGGCACAGCGAATGTAAGTGTGTTCTTGGATCTAGCCACCTCTCACTAGGGGGATATGGATTTTGTGTATTGATTGATTGATTGATTGATTGATTGCAAGCTTGCATCATTTGGGGGTGTTCAACATTTATTGAGGAAAATGATTTAAATCTACTCACATCAGCCTTGACACATCTTTATACTTTATTTTGGTCAGCAATATTAACCATTCAATATATGAATTGGAAAATAAACTGATTTTATGACCTTTTTTAAATTTTAATGTATTTATTCAATTAGATGGCACTAAGAGTTGATAAAAAAGCAGCATGCATTGATTCCTTCATTGTGCCACCCAAGCCGCTCGCTCAAGTATTCTAGATTGTGTCAAACTTGGCGTTTTTTCATCTTGACAGAGAACAGTGACAGTTTTGACATTTAGTTTAAACATACCGCAGTATACAAAAACATTCAAGACTGGTGTAACAAAATATATGTCACATAAAATTATTCAAAGTGCCGTAAATTCCGGACTATAAGCCGCTACTTTTTTCCCAAATGTTCAGCCCTGCGGATTATCCGGTGAAGCGGCCAATTTATGTAATTTTTCTAACGGCCGCTCATGACGAGAAAGACTTCAATTCCTTAAATTAGGCAAAACTGTCTATAAGACAAAGGTTCTTTCAGATGGCGAGGAGACGCCTCTTATAGAGACAGTTATAGAGAGGAAGATGAGGACGGTAAACCGTGAATTTAACAATTCCGGTATGCTTCTTTGTCAGATACGTTTGATACGTTGCGTGCGTGTTCATAGTAGCGTGTTGGTACCTTTCAAAGGCACGGTTTGGGATGAAAGTTATATTATTATTATTAAAGCTTTGAAAACTCTCTCGGTGTACCGTCTTTCTTTGTAAATATGTGTAACCATGTATAATATGTGTTTGCAACTGTATATTTTTGTAATGTATTTATTTGTATTTATTTGAGACACTTATGCTGATTTTCACGAGCGAATAAGAAAGAAGGGGCGGAGCAAACGCGGGCTGATGGGAACTGGGGACGGGTAAAGGTGAGTGTTTGTGAACGCAGGAGACAATAGTGAATATATATTTTCCCACCCTTACCTTTGGAAAGATACACTTTTTTTTCCTTGGATTACTTTCAACGGGTACCCTGACTCTGCAGGTCTGCATCAAATGATAAGTAGCTTGCTCTGTTCACTCCACATATCGGCCCGGTATTGCAGTACCACCGGGAATGATGCAATAGCACTGATAGTTTCTTGGTCCTTTGGCCAGGATCCTTGACTCAGTTCCTTGACTGAGAGCAAGTGTCTCTGCCAATTGCTTTGAAATGTATCATGATTTGACTAATTATAGATAGTGGACAATTGAAAAAGAATATATATCAATAAACTTATACAAAATCCCCCCCATCAACAGAATAGTTCATTCAAAAAACATCCATTATAAAACATCCATTATTTAATGTGGGCGTATGCGGCTAATATATCGGTGCGGCTTGTGTATGAACTAATTCAGTTTTCCTCCCGAAATGCGGAATTTATGGTACATCCATTTCCTTCTCTCATCATTTTACTCAGGCGTCTAAAGGAAAAAGGTGGGGTAGACACTGAAACGGTCACCAGCCATTCACAGAACACAAAGAGCTGTACATCTATTCACAATCATATTTATGCATCCATTTATCTATATTATACTCCACTTTTCCTCACTAGGCTTGAGGGGGTGCTTGAGCCCATCCCAGCCATCTTCGGGCAGTACACCCTGAACTGGTTGATTCCTCGAATAAACGCATTTTTGTGCGTTAAAACCCATAACGATAGGATAGAAAGTAATCCAAAGTGTATTTGTCAAACGGGTCGAAAAACACCGAAGATAGAAGCAGACAATTAAAACAATAAGTCACAACACAGTAACACAGAGCTGCTGGAAAGGCTGCCGCTTGCGGCGGCACCTATGATGTTATATATGTATATTTAATTGTATTATTGAAAAATGAGTTGGTTTTTTTTGTTAATTCAAAATGTGGATATCTCTGGACTACCTTAATAAACATTTACAAATTAGCAAACCATTTTGCATTTGATTAACCATTTTAGATGTGAATTATTTTGGAAAAAAAATCGAATTCTTAATGTAAAGTGGGTCAGTCGATCGGTCAGATCTCTTAACCACTTTTCTGTTGTGTGTTTTGGGCAAGTTCAGCCTGGTAGTGCCCATCCCTGTCTCGGAATTGTCAAGGGCTACCAGTTTGATGTGCATTTCTTAAATACCACACTATTACTATGTTGTTAGAATGTTACTACTATGTTATTACCAGGTTGTAATTATTAAAGGTTAAAATAGGCTATCAACCACTAAACATTGTCCGTCCATCCATTATCTTCCGCTTATCCGGGGTCGGGTCGCGGGGGCAGCAGCCTTAAAATGGAAGCCCGGACGTCCCTATCCCCAGCCACCTGCTCATCTGACGGGATCCTGAGGCGTTCCCAAGCCAGCCGAGAGACATGGTCTCTCCAGCTTGTCCTGGGTCGCCCTCTGGGCCTCCTGCCGGACAAGCCCGGAACACCTCCCGAAGGAGGAGTCCAGGAGTCCACTTGGCTCCTCTCAATGCGCAGGCGCAGTGGCTCTACACAGAGTCCCTCCCGGAATGACTGAGATTCTCACCTTATCTCTAAGGGAAAACCCAGACGCTGCACCGACCTGTCTGTCGATCTCCCGTTCCATCCTACCCTCACTTGTGAACAAGACCCCAAAATACTTGAACTCCACTTGGGGCACGATCTCATCCCCAACCCGGAGGGAGCATGCCATCCTTTTCCAACTGAGTACCATGGTCTCGTACTTGGAGGTGCTGATCCTCATCCTGGCCGCTTCACATTCGGCTGCGAATCGCTCCAACGAGAGCTGAAGATCACGGCCTGAGGAAGCCAACATCACCGCGTTATCTGCAAAAAGCAGTGACGCAATGCTGAGGCCCCCAAACCAGACTCCATCCCCGCCAAGGCTGCGCCTAGAAATTCTGTCCATAAAAGTTATGAACAGAATATGTGACAAAGGGCAGCCCTGGCGGAGTCCAACCCTCACCGGGAAAGAAACCGACTTACTGCCGGCAATGCGGACCAGACACTGGCACCGGGCATACAGGGACCGCACAGCCCGGATAAGACTGTGGGGTACCCCATACTCCCGAGGCACCCCCCACAGGGTCTCCCGAGGAACACGGTCGAATGCCTTCTCCAAGTCCACACAACACATGTAGACCGGACAGGCAAACTCCCATGCACCCTCAAGGACCCTGCAGTGTGTGTAGAGCTGGTCCAGTGTTCCACGGCCAGGACGAAAACCACACTGTTCCTCGAGAATCCGAGATTCGACCTCCTGGCGGACCCTCCTCTCCAGTACCCCTGAATAGACCTTACCAGGGAGGCTGAGAAGTGGACATTGTGCCTTTTAAAAATCAAATGTTCTAGAAAATCACAATGAGTAGTCCACGAGTCTACTGATGTGGTCTAAGGGGACTACCTGGTGCTCGCGGTCACCACCCTGGAGATCCCTCATTATGCAACCAAAAACGAAATCTACGATTAATCAAAGTGACCAAAAAACACTATTTTTCTTTGGAATTTTATGCCCAGCTTTTTGAGTGGTTTATGGTTTTTGAGTACCCAGCAGCAAGATGGCAGACAAATATGTCAGCTCCCCCTGGTTAGGGCTCGTGTTGTGTAAAATAATGCAAATTTCTTTACCAACGAGTATTTAAAAAAATATATGCTTATATGATAATTCATGTATTTTTGATTATATTTTTGAATCAATATTGTTTATTTTTATTAAATAAATATTGTTTTAACACTAGGAGGCCCTAAACAATACCATAGCTGTCAACTTATGCTTTACCCTGGATTTTATACGTTTTTTTTAATATTTCAAATTGTGCACGCTAACAACAATTTTTGCATGTGAATGTTTCTTTTTTTAAAATAGATTTCGTTATTCTTGAACTTGTTTGGGATATTAAACAATTTTAAAACATGAGTGTGCTTTTGTCCTAAACATTAACATTTCTCATTAAATTATTATGGAACTGTAAAAAATTTAATTCTGGTCTGCATTATAATTGCTTGTTATTCCCCTTGTATACCTTATTGCCCCTCAGCCCATCTTTAAATCGATGTTTCATATATTTCACATAACATACCGCATTTTCTGGACAAATAGTCGCTGGTGTTTTTTTTCCAGTTTTGCTGCGAAGGCGACTTATACTCTGGTAAGACTTTAATGTAAAATTATTAACACATTTGCATATCACAAGTTTCAATTATTTTATTACAGGTACTGCATATAATTTCAAATGTTATTTTCACACTAAACCCCAATAGGGCGCACTAGGCCTCTGTTGAACCTTTCAAACTTGACAGTGACGTAAACGCAGAAGAAGAAGGCGGCCAATCGTCTACCTCTAGGACCTACCGGGAGTTGTTAACCGGTAAACGTGACACCAAGGGTTGAATATTTGATTGGGTTTAGTGATTTGGAGTGGAGCTGATAGTTTGGTAAATCAAGTCAAGTTATGTTGATTTGTAATCACAAGAAGTTTCACAGGGCTGTACAGACCACAGACTCTTATTACACCACCCCCTGATCCAAAACCCACATGATGGCAAGCATGTTCTTTATGCTAGCGTTATCTGAATAACTCTTAATATGTTTTGAGTGTGTTTAACGATTGCTCGTACGTGTAACGTTAGTATTTATTTCTAGTTTAAATTGCTTTTTAAAAAAGCGTCAATGGCGTGTTGGATTTTATTAAATGTATTTCCACCATAAAATTGCGACTTATACTCAAGTTGCGACTTATATAAGTTTTTTAATTATGCATTTTTTTGGGCTCGTGCGACTTATATTCCGGAGAAACGTACAGTCCAAAAATACGGCAGTCTGTCTTGTTTGAGTAAATAGGTGCTGCGTTGTGTTTGTAATGTTTATTATCACCTAATAAGAGGGGTTGCAATCGTTAATTAGGAGAGCAATTGGCTCAGGTTGACAGACATTTAATACACTCTGTCCCTTTAAGTAGTGAACTACAGAGGACTATATCTAGACCAGGGGTCTCAAACGTGTTGCCCATAGGCACCAGGGTGCGTCCCAAGGACAGTTGAGGTACCCGGAAAACCTCTTCTGAAAATAGCTCACCATAGCTGGGTCATTGTCATTTTCTAGTAAAATGATTTTTTTTTTATTGATTGACTGAGTCTGTTAAAACCTATTATAATTATTAACCTGGTAATAAAATGGTAAAAACCTAGTAATACCATAATAAGTTGTTATTTTAGAAATTCAAATAAATACATTTCAGTTAATGGACAAATAAATGTATTCAAGTATTGATAACTATTTTTGGCAATTAATTAGGAGAATAAATTGGATTTTTTTTGTGTATTACATTTATGTATTCTTTTTTTATTTGATTTCCAGTAAATGCAACAAACTAAATTCAAATTTAGGTTTTTTTTCAGTGTTTTTTAAGCCAGCTATCTGGCTAGCTTTTCAGCTTTGTGGGTAGCTATCTCTCTACCTTTCTAGCTATTTTTAGTTGTTTTTGCATGCTCTCAAGGTAACATTTTACCTTTTTGCTAGTTATCAAGCAAAATTTTGGTTTCCTTTCGAGCTGGCTATCTAGCTTTGTATCTGGCTATTTAGGTGCCTTTTTACTCTTTTAGTTAGTTATCTATCTCCCTTTCAATTATTTTTTAACCTGTCAACCTATCTAGCCAACTATCGAGCTATCTTTTTAGGTATTTAACAAGGCATCTAGCTAAGTTTCTTTTCCGAAATTATTGTATCAAACTGGTTTCCTTGTGCGATAATCAAGAACAAAAAGTAGCTCTCTGTTTGAAAAAGGTTGAAGACAACTCCGAGTAAACCCGTTTTCGCATAATATTAGTATTTTTTTTTTTAAGTTAACAACAAAGCAAAAAATATCGCTTTAGCCTTTTGGAGGTTATGTCATTTTTTTACCAGTTGGCTTGTCAAGCTATTGACAGCTGCAGCTATTCTCTGACAGGCGGCCATAGAGAAGTGATATGTAAACATTTGACTTTATCAACTTCGGCCCCTTAACGAGGTGAGGTTTTCGATGTTAAACGGTAAAGTAGGGAGCGGAAAAGATAGGTTTTTGGGGGGAAACTACCCAAAAATAAATAAAGGCCAATAGTTTGACACGTATGTAAGAGAAACATGGCACCAGGCAAGCACACTGACCTGCTGGGCCCAACTGCGGTTGCTGCTGCCCGTCCTCCCCGAAGATGAGTCGGAAGTCCAGCTCCTCATTGCCAGGGCAGTTTGCCGTCGTCATCGGGGTTGACAGCTCCGCTCAACTTGACTCGAAATCCCCCCCTCCACCACGCCGCCGCTCGACCGTCGAAGCAGGTTTACGCTTTACCAAAACGTCGCAACATTTACCGAATGGCGCAACGCCGAAGCCCAACTTCAACTTTGCTTCATTTAGCGCTCGAATCGCGTAGTCCGGACGCTGTCCTTCCTCGTTTCTCCCGGTCCAAATAGTCTCGTAATTTGGCAAAAAAAAAAGGGGGGAATTGAACTATAGAGAAAGTCGACGCGTATGACGCTCTTTTGAAAATTTTTGGGGGGGGACCAGAAAAAGAATCCTGTTTGTGATTAAATAGTATCCGTAATGTCAACGAATGGTCGAGTTAAATCCAACCGGGTTACGACGCCCCTTCCCCGGCCTGACTTGTGTGTCTCTCTCGGCCCGTGGAGCTCGGATCCCAACTTTTACTAACCCCCGCGTGACAAGGCACTTCCAGCTGTGATGTCAGCAGACACAACACACGCGCGCGTGTTCGCGTACGCCCGCGCGCACACACGCGCTTGTTGCTCGGGGCGACTGCTCGTGGAGCTGACTCGTAAGAGAATTAAATCATACCCGCTCTCACATTAACGTCTTACATTCGCATATGCACAACTATAATCTCATACAGACACAATCATACTCATGTGCAAACACGTATATCCTTACTCACACACACTACTATTTTTTCTCACACATACTGCTATACCCTCATTCACACACTACTATGCTTTCACGCACGTATTACTATACTCTCAAAGACATACTACGACACTCCCACCACTACAACACTCGCACACACAGTATTATACTCTCACACACACTACTATACCCTATCATTCATATCACTACCATACCTTTCAACCTCAACGGCTCCATGCCCTTACATAATTTTGTATTTTCCCTTACAAAATACAAAATAATCTTACACCGTGTTTTTTTTCAAACGTGTTTACTCATGTAGTTTAACATGTTGTACATGTGTTTCATTATATCATATACATTGTTGATTAACATTTTGTTGTGAGATACAGAGTTGCTCGACATGAATGAGTTTTTTTTTAAAAAGGTTCAAAAATTAAGTAGATTGGACGTTCACCGTGGAAGGAAAAAATACATGCAAATATAATTAAGTAGAATAATACATTTTCTTATTCAAATTATTAATTCATTTTATGCATTAAATTATTGTTGGTAATATACTGATTAAAGAGATAAACCACAAACCTGTCATACATGTGAGTAAATTACGAGAATATGATTATGTCTATAAAAAATTGGCAACAATGCGTGTTGGAATTAACTCATTCAATGCCACATGTTACTCCCAAATGGGAAGAGCTGGGGCCAGCCAATTTTGCTATTTGGACTGAAGGTTTAGTTTTGTAGCTACATAGGCATATGATATATTAAAAGAAAACTTTTTTTTTTTAGCTGTTTAGAAATAAAACAGTTAACCATTGTTTCTTGAAAATACTTGTTTCCAAGAAAACGGCTTTTTGTGAAAGAATGCATTTTAAGAAGAACTTTCACTTTGGTGTTTTTTAATACATATAGTTTTGCGGCAGTAGCTCAGGAGGTAGAGCGCTCGTCTTGGGATCAAGGGATCCCAGTTCAAATCCCGGCTCGTCCGTGTTACATGTCGAAGTGTCCTTGGGTAAGACACTGAACCCCTAATACCCCCAATAAGCAGGTTAGCGCCTTACATGGCTGCAAGGCCGCTATTGGGAAATGTGGAGCACATTGTAAAGCGCTTTGGGAAGTCATTGACTTGAAAAGCGCTATATAAATGCAGATCATTTCATTTCATTTTTCATTTTCTCCTTATACACTTCCTTTTTTTCTTAACTTCTTTGTACAACATAATAATTCGTAATATAATGCATCAAAGCAGGTGAGCCGTTTGAGAGCGGTCTTTAATGAGTTGAGCCAAAAAAGCCGGTTCTCTAAAAAGAGACAGACTTCCTTTCAATACATAACTACGACTACTATAGACTCTTACACACAGGATTATACTCTCTTACACGGACTACAATTCTTTCTTTCACACCGTTAAAATTACTATTAACATAGGTGTTTTTTTACACTTGGTGTAATAATCACCTCATCTCAGCGTTGTTTTATTTTGGGTACTCTTGGTAACCAAGGCGATGCACAGTGATTAGTGTGTACGAGTTCAATGTCAAACTAGAGTTTCTCCCATTATAGTAGTCTGTGTGAGAGTATAGTAATATATGTGAGACTGTATGAAAATACAGTATGTCTTTGACAACATATTAGTGTGTGTATGAGAGTATAGTTAAATGTGAGAGAGTATAGTAGTGTGTGAATGAGAGTATAGTTGTGTGAAAGAGTGCATTGCTATGTGT
The DNA here is from genome assembly GCF_059441175.1 of Urocampus carinirostris. NCBI lineage: Eukaryota > Metazoa > Chordata > Actinopteri > Syngnathiformes > Syngnathidae > Urocampus > Urocampus carinirostris. The sequence continues at coordinate 44,891,430 of NC_142352.1, forward strand.
ATGACAGTATAGTAGTATGAATGAGAGAGTATAGTAGTGTTTGTGCATGGGTATGTGTGTGTCTGTGTGAGAGTATAGTTGTGCATGTGTGAGAGTATGATGTTATATGTGGGAGAAAGTATGATTTACTCCTCAAATGGGCTCTCATACCTCTTAATAATAGATGATAGATGTGTTTTTTCAATTGAAATTTTGGACTACATTGATCATTATGTAACAAAATGAAACAATAAACTGAATATTTGCACAAAACTTCTGTACAATCAAATAGTATAATGGATAGACATGTAGCCTGAGGGCAAAGATTTTGCGTGTGTAGCCTTATTCAGTTTTTTTTTTTCTTGCAAGAAAGACGTATTTAAAATCAAAACAGGAAAACAGAACCTTATCCCACAAAGGACAAATAAAACTTAAATTAGTATCTCTAGTGACTCTTATATAATACTCAAATAAACCCTGAATATATTATTTGTCTTCAGAATACAGTTTTTACCTTAAATACGTATTGTATATGATTTTTTAAATTGATCTAAATGAAGGACAATTTTACATTCAATTTTCCAGCTAACCCATGATGTCATCAAAGTAATACTCTATGTGAAATATGGAGAAAATGTCACACTCTTCAAAAGACCATCTCCTCTTGTCACGATCTAGTGCCGTAACTTCCTCCAGAGGATGCCAACCGAATTTGGAACTGGACACACCTTAGTTCAATCACACTTCTGCCAACCCTTTATATTTACTTCTTGCATTTTCCACTTCCAGGTTTTGTTTTTGTTTTCTTGTTTGGGTATTTTGTTAATTGTTCTGTGCCCACTTGTTTATTTGGTACTTTGGTCCTAGTTTTGTTAATAAATACTGTCCTTGCTTTGAGCACCCCTGCCTTCAGTTACTGGTTCCCCCACATGTGTCCATCACCTTCAAAACGTGACAATTTGACCCGACCACCAGAGGACCCAGCAGGAATCGTCCATATCCTCTGTCCCTTTATTTTAACAGCAAAGGAATTTCTGTCACACCTATTTCCAATTCCCTTGGCTGTCTCTGCTTCCTGTCCCAACAGCCACGAGAAGGTCTCTCAGTTGCTTTTGTTCCCTGTCCCAGCAGCGAGAAGGTTGCTGTCCTGGCGGCGAGGTGAAGGTCACCCAGACTCTTCTGGTCCCTGCTTCAGCTGAGAAGGACAAAGACCCCCGACCATCCGAGTCCCGGTGGCAAGAAAGACCCTATCCCTGTAGTACGGAGTGGTGTCCTCGGGTGCTTCTGGCCTTGTCTTGGCGGGTTCGGACGAGGGCTTTCAGTTGTCCCTTGTTTGATGCAAGCTCAGTCTTTTTTGGTTTCTTTGGTAAGCCTGCCAGTGGGGGTGAGGTAATGTCATTCTCTGGTAGGCTACCTTCCCCCTAAGGGTGCCAACCGGGTTTGAAACTGGACACACCTGAGTTTGATCATGACACACCTGTGCCTAATTCTATTATATCATGTTTGTTTTTGGTTTGTGAATTCTTTGTTATTTTCCGCCTTGCATTTTTCCAGTTTCAGGTTTGGTTTTTGTTTCTGTTTTGTTGTTCGGGCATTTTGTTAGTTAGTTTGTGCACACCTGTTTGGTATTTTGGTCCTAGTTTTGTCAATAATTACGGTCCTTATTTTGAGCACCGCTGCCTTCAGTTTCTGCTTCCCCCACATGGGTCCATTGCCTTCAAAACGTGACACATTTGGAGAAATATGTATAAGTAAAAAGTTGTTTTGATATTATCTTTGGTCATCATTTGATTCCTAGACTTTCCTGTGACCGGTATGTGCTGTGAAGATAAAGTAGGCCTAATATAAATCTTTTAATACCAGCTTTCTCCATTCCTTTTAACCCTTCTGCTTGCATCAAAACTATCATCTCCTTGGGCTCAGGTTAAACTCACTGGATAAACAGTTAACACACACACACACACACACACACACACACATCTAAAGCACTCTAAAACCCTAATTGGAATTGTATTAATGCATTAAATGTCGCTCTATTATGCATCAATTTGGGTAATGCTTTTGTTTTATCAAAATATTTCAGTTATCTCAAAACTTTAAAGTGGTTTCCTTTTGAGTAATAAACATAAAGTGGTTGGTAACCTAGTTGTTTTATTTTTAAATGATATTTTATAGGGGAGATAAGGATGAGTAAAGTTTTGATTTATTCTTTACAATTGGGAGTACAGAAAGCACGTCACAATTAAATTAGCTTTTTTTAGTTGATCTCTACTTTCCATAGATTTTTTATTTCTATATTCTATAAAGATCACGCAAATCAGAAAATCAATTTCTCCTGAGATGATGCATGAAGCGAGGACATAAGTAGGCCAATCTAGGTAAAGTCACAGAGGAGCAAATTAATTATTTATTTATTTTCGTTTCAATCGTCTGAGTCACAATTACATCAAATCAGTCGGTTTGCTTCTCCCCTGTCTCAGCGTATTTCTCTCCAAACCAGGAAGTAGATAACAAACTGATAAATATCTGCAGACTCTTTTATTTTATTAGCTTTTATCAACAGGTGTGCGTTCTACTGGGAGTCATATAGTCAGTAAAAAAGCCGAACCGTGGAAACTTTGGCACATGACTGTAATATTTCACTTGTTGCCCTTTTTTAGTTTAAAAAAAAATATCTGTGAACACTACATCACTTCCAATCCCTCTCTCTCTCTCTCTCTCTCTCTCTCTCTCTCTCTCTCTCTCTCTCTCTCTCTCTCTCTCTCTCTCTCTCTCTCTCTCTCTCTCTCTCTCTCTCTCTCTCTCTCTCTCTCTCTCTCTCTCTCTCTCTCTCTCGAGAAAAAGTGCCTGCGTAGTACACAGTACCGGCCTATTTGTTACTCTGATGCCAGATACATGATGACGTTCTTGCACGGAAGACATCCGAAAGCATCAATATCTGATTTCCTTTGGTCTTTTATTTCCATGTGAAAACATTAGCTTAACCCTAGTTAACCAACAGTACGGGCATGTTCCTTAAATCTTTACAAACTACCGGGAAAAATGAAAATTGAATTTCACTTTTTCAAAAAACATGTTTTTGTTTGAACTGGACACAAACATTCTTTTAAATAACATATATGAAGAAGTGTCACTGATGTATATTTCATCCCAGAATCAGTTTTGGCAATACAGGTGTTGATGTTGTTCAGTTCAGTGTACAGGGAGTGCAGAATTATTAGGCAAGTTGTATTTTTGAGGATTAATTTTATTATTGAACAACAACCATGTTCTTAATGAACCCAAAAGTCTCATTAATATCAAAGCTGAATATTTTGGAAGTTGGAGTGGGGCTTTTTTAGTTTTAGCTATTTTAGGAGGATATCTGTGTGTGCAGGTGACTATTACTGTGCATAATTATTAGGCAACTTAACAAAAAACAAATGTATACCCATTTCAATTATTTATTTTCATCAGGGAAACCAATATAACAGCTCAACATTCACAAATATACATTTCTGACATTCAAAAACAAAACAAAAACAAATCAGTGACCAATATAGCCACCTTTCTTTGCAAGGACACTCAAAAGCCTGCCATCCATGGATTCTGTCAGTGCTTTGATCTGTTCACGATCAACATTGCGTGCAGCAGCAACCACAGCCTCCCAGACACTGTTCAGAGAGGTGTACTGTTTTCCCTCCTTGTAAATCTCACATTTGATGAGGGACCACAGGTTCTCTATGGGGTTCAGATCAGGTGAACAAGGAGGCCATGTCATTAGTTTTTCTTCTTTTAGACCCTTTCTTGCCAGCCACGCTGTGGAGTACTTGGATGCGTGTGATGGAGCGTTGTCCTGCATGAAAATCATGTTTTTCTTGAAGGATGCGGACTTCTTCCTGCACCACTGCTTGAAGAAGGTGTCTTTCAGAAACTGGCAGTAGGACTGGGAGTTGAGCTTGAGTCCATCCTCAACCCGAAAAGGCCCCACAAGCTCATCTTTGATGATACCAGCCCATACCAGTACCCCACCTCCACCTTGCTGGCGTCTGAGGCGGACTGGAGCTCTCTGCCCTTCACCGATCCAGCCACGGGCCCATCCATCTGGCCCATCAAGACTCACTCTCATTTCATCAGTCCATAAAACCTTAGAAAAATCCGTCTTGAGATTTTTCTTGGCCCAGTCTTGACGTTTCAGCTTGTGTGTCTTGTTCAGTGGTGGTCGTTTTTCAGCCTTTCTTACCTTGGCCATGTCTCTGAGTATTGCACACCTTGTGCTTTTGGGCACTCCAGTGATGTTGCAGCTCTGAAATATGGCAAAACTGGTGGCAAGTGGCATCTTGGCAGCTGTACGCTTGACTTTTCTCAGTTCACGGGCAGTTATTTTGCGCCTTGGTTTTTCTACACGCTTCTTGCGACCCTGTTGACTATTTTGAATGTAACGCTTGATTGTTCGATGATCACGCTTCAGAAGCTTGGCAATTTTAAGAGTGCTGCATCCCTCTGCAAGATATCTCACTATTTTTGACTTTTCAGAGCCTGTCAAGTCCCTCTTCTGACCCATTTTGCCAAAGGAAAGGAAGTTGCCCAATAATTATGCACACCTGATATAGGGTGTTGATGTCATTAGACCACACCCCTTCTCATTACAGAGATGCACATCACCTGATATGCTTGATTGGTAGTAGGCTTTCGAGCCTATACAGCTTGGAGTAAGACAACATGCATAAAGAGGATGATGTGGTCAAAATACTCATTTGCCTAATAATTCTGCACTCCCTGTATATAGGGCACTTTTTAAACCACAGTTTACCGTCCAGGTGTCACATCAACTTACCCCATTTTGGCAGTAGTTTGCTAAGAAATCCTTTAAATTGAAGCTCATTGAAGTATGTAAGTTCACTGTTGAAATAATTTATAATAAAACCCCACTAACCAAACTTAAAAAAAAAAAAAAACACCAGTAAAACATTCAAAGCAGTTTGATTGGGTGAGCGTTAGAGGGTGGCGGATCTCTGCACACAACGGAAGGAACTCCCTCTTCTCTCTCGCTCAGTGCAGTCTGCGCCGAAGGTAAATACGACGATATCCTTCTCTTTTGCAGTATTCTGTAACATTTTTACGTAAGACGTTTGCTTGCACCTGGTTTTGAAACCATTATTTAGGAAATATATGATGGTCAAAATAAGCTTCAACACTCTTAAATAACTGATTGAGGGAGACAAATTTTAAGGGGCATAATACAAATATGGGACACAGGCTCTGGCATTATCATTATTTTATAGATTTAGTCAAATCATCAAATAATACTAAAATAAATGTGCTGAAGAATTAGCTTTTGTCTGGAGTGCGGGTTTGGTGGTTTTGTTGAATTTTGTCAACAAAAGGTGAGGCTCTCTGTTTTCTTCTTAACATTTGTCTTTCATGGCTCTTTGGGTCAAAAAGGTTTAGAATATCCTATATCTCAATGCTTTGCCAGAACCATTGATGCAATTTCTCCACAATTGCTGTAGAAACAGGATTTGGCAAATAATATGTGACATAAAAGTCAATATTATTACAAGTACATTTTTATTGTTGTCTTTTTCTCTTTCTTTTTTCTTGCCAGATTTGTGTATTTTCCAGCTAAGATAACAAAAATAACAAGACGTTTTTATTTTAAAATGTACTGTTTACATCTGTATTTTTTCCTCGGCGAACTCAGATATTTACTTTTTCATTTAAAGGCGATAGGGCGATAAGATAAATATACATCTTTTTGTTGCTTGGGGATCGTCACATTTGTGTTGTGTTTTTCTTCACTAACTTAGAGAATTACTGAAAGCTAGAGAGTTAAGAGTTACGTTGAAAAAAATAAAAAATAAATATATATATATATATATATATATATATACTGGACTGTCTCAGAAAATTAGAATATTGTGATAAAGTTCTTTATTTTCTGTAATGCAATTAAAAAAACAAAAATGTCATACATTCTGGATTCATTACACATCAACTGAACTATTTCAAGCCTTTTATTATTTTAATATTGCTGAATTTGGCTTACAGCTTAAGAAAACTCAAAAATCCTATCTCAAAATATTAGAATATCATGAAAAAGTATACAAGTAGGCTATTCAACTAATCACCTGAATCATCTAATTTACTCGAAACACCTTGCGAGGGTTTCCTGAGCCTTAAAAACACTCAGCTTGGTTCAGTAAACTAAATCACAAGTATGGGGAATACTGCTGATCTGTCTGCTGTCCAGAGGACCATCATTGATACCCTCCACCAGGAGGGTAAGACACAAAAAGAAATTTCTCAAAGAGCAGGCTGTTCACAGAGTGCAGTTTCAAAGCATATCCACAAAATGTCTGTTGGAAGGGAAAAATGTGGCCGGAAACGCTGCACAACCAAGAGAGATGACCGCAGCCTTAACAAAATTGTGAAGAAGAGCCGCTTCCAGAATTTGGGGGAGCTTCAAAGACAGTGGGCTGAAGCTGGAGTCCAGGTATCAAAAGCCACAGTTCACAGACGTGTCCGGGAAATGGGCTACAATAGCCGTATTCCCATGGTCAAGCCACTTCTGAACTCAAGACAACGGAAGAAGCGTCTGACTTGGGCTATGGAGAAGAAGCACTTGAAAGTTGCAGAGTGGTCCAAAGTCCTCTTTTCAGACGAAAGCAAGTTTTGCATTTCATTTGGAAGTCAAGGCGCCAGAGTCTGGAGAAAGGCTGGAAAGGAGCAAAATCCAAGTTGCTTGAAATCCAGTGTGAAGTTCCCACAGTCAGCAATGGTTTGGGGAGCCATGTCAGCTGCTGGTGTTGGTCCACTGTGTTTCATCAAGTCCAGAGTAAATGCAACTGTACCAAGATATTTTAGAGCACTACATGCTTCCATCTGCTGAAAAGCTCTGTGGAGATGAGTATTTCATTTTCCAGCATGATCTGGCACCTGCCCACAGTGCCAAAACCACCAGTAACTGGTGCACTGACCATGGCATCACTGTCCTTGATTGGCCTGCTAATTCCCCTGACCTGAACCCCATCGAGAATTTGTGGGGTATAGTTAAGAAGAAGATGAAAGACACCAGACCTACAAATGCAAATGAGCTGAAGGCCGCTATCGAAGCATCCTGGGCATCAATAACACCTCAGCAATGCCACAGGCTGATTGCCTCCATGCCACGCCGGATTGATGCAGTAATCCGTGCAAAAGGATTCCCAACCAAGTACTGAGTGCATCAATGGACATTTTCAAATGTTTGATTTAGTTTTGCTGTTATAAAATTATTTTTTTACTTGGTCTGAGGAAGTATTCTAATATTTTGAGATAGGATTTTTGAGTTTTTTTCAGCTGTAAGCCAAAATCAGCAATATTCAAATAATAAAAGGCTTGAAATAGTTCAGTTGATGTGTAATGAATCCAGAATGTATGACATTTTTGTTTTTTTAATTGCATTACAGAAAATGAAGAACTTTATCACAATATTCTAATTTTCTGAGACAGTCCAGTATATATATATATATATATATATATATATATATATATATATATATATATATATATATAAAGGGAAAGTATGTAATATTTGGTACCTTGGTGGTACAAAAAACATTCATTCAGTGAAATAAAATACATTAATCTGAATACTAACAAAATACATAAACTATCATACCAATGTTAATTTTCATTAAAAAAAATCACAGGTCGAGAAATTTGTATTTCTTTTACATAGTGGAATCCCTACCTAGAAGTTGCTGCCATGTTTCTCTGGCATCTTGCTGCTACGCTGTGCTCTGTGGGACTGGTTTTCGTTTGCATTAGACAATACAGTGCCATATAGTGGTTTAATAAGACACACAGGGACTTTAACAGTAGATGGTGATAATTCCCTTCAAATGCAAGTTGACACCCGCCATTTCGCACATCAGAAAAAGACATGTTAAACATGGCCAAACACAGATACAGCGTAGAATATATGAGATATCGATTTTATTGTCTTGATGTTGAAGCCACTGAAGTAAAGTATTCGTTCATTAAAAATGCAGCTGATTAAGCATTAATGTTAGGGTCTGACCTCCTACCAGTAGAGGGCCCCAACCGGGATTTGAATTGGGCACATCCAGAACCCAGTCTAAAATGACAAATTTGAACATCTCACGTTGCCCGGTCATTGAGTCATTTCATTCCATCACCACGCCATGGTTTATTGTTTCTGGTATTTCTTCGTTACTTTGCTCATTGCAGTTTCCATTTCCACTTTTGGTTGTTTCTTGTTTTGACTTTTTCAGGTTTGTTTTTGTTTCTGGTTTCTTGTTTGGACTTTTTGTTAGATGCTTTGTGCTCACTTTTTTCTTTGCTACTTTGGTCTTAGTTTTGTAAATAAATATGACCTTGTTTTAACACCTGTTTTTAGTTTGGCATATTTATTCAACAACAACACGCAAATGTGAACACGTATCTCATTAAACCTAGCACGGCGGCCATCTGCAATAACACAGAACAATGCAGTGCATGCATGATGGTGTCACACAATTGAGAACGTCCTTCTGTAATATCACGAGTAAAAGCGCTAATAAATTCACAATACTTAACATCTCATTTGGAAAAAATAGTGTATGATTTTTCTCAGTGCTTTCTGAATTTTTATACACCAATCGTTCCAAAACGTATGGATAGAGGGATAGAGAGAGAGGTAGATATAGATAGATGGAAAGAGGCGAGGGAGTGAGAGAGGTGGAGTCAGGGATTTGATAGTCACTTGATAATGTTTCACTGTTGACTTTTGTTATGAACAAAATATTTAAAGTGCAGTTGCACATATCTAAATGACCAGATGTCTCAGACTGTGAGAGTTTGATTTATTTATTTAACACTACAGTGTTAGACATTATTTATATTGTTGAACTATTTACCTTTGTAAAGACTAGTTTAGAACCACTGGCTTGAAGGACTTGAACTTTCCCCTCTTCATGCATGCTCTTTCAAATTTTAATTATACTGTACCTGCACTTGTTATCTTCTCAGATGACCTTTAAAGAGAGACGATAACAGAGGGAATTTGTGTGGACAGCTGCTAATGTGGTTACTTTTTCTAGAAGAAGATGAAAAACAAGCGAATAGAAACGTTTCCACATCTCACACTTGCTTTGAGGCGGCTCTCTCAGTTCAAGAATTCACACAGACACACACACATGCTGCAGAAAAGCAAACGTAAGCACCTACGCAACAGGTGTTTGCCAAATGTCAACAAATATCAAGTTACCTGCAGCCCTGTGTTAGAATGTTGGCAGATAAGGACTCACTAAGGCAATAAAGCAGGAAAAATATGATAGGTAGATATCTATATGACCAGGCTTGGGGAGTAACGGAAAACATGTAACGATTTCACGTCATCAGGATACAAAAAAAAAATTAATTGTATTCCGTTACGTACGGTTACAGTTACAGAGAAAAGACGTAATCAAATTACAGGTATATTTTTTGGGAATAACGATCACTTTGCCAGATAACAATTTTACCTAAAAGCATAATGCACAATACTGTGGACAATATTGAAGTCTGATGTGTCACTCCCGGGCCGCGCAGCGGAGCGAGTTCGGTGGACGCGGCGTCACACGGTGCGACGCAAGAAAAGGCGGCGGGCGTGATCAGGCTACCCCCGTAACTGGAGGGAGCACGCTCGTCCGACGACCCCAGTAGCGACGACAGGCGGCCGTCCACGCGTGGCGGGCGAAAGGCGGCGGACGTGCGCCGGACCCCCATAACTGTGTTGGTGTCGTGTGTATCGCGCCCGAAAGTACCCGCGCCGCGGGTTAGGGGCTCGCTCGCGGGAGCGACCGAACGGCACCCGCGGTGCGGCGCAAATAAAAACCCTGTCATGAATTTGTCTTCGATCGTCCCAGGCGGACGTAAAATCGCCCAGCTGTACGACTCTTAGCGGTGGATCACTCGGCTCGTGCGTCGATGAAGAACGCAGCTAGCTGTGAGAACTAATGTGATTTGCAGCTGTAATTGGCTGGCAACCAGTTCAGGGTGTCCCCTGCCCACTGCCCGGAGATGGCTGGGATGGGCTCCAGCCCCCCCCCCCCGCGACCCTAATAAGGATAAGCGGTGCAGGTGATGAGATGAGGTTTTTTAATTTCTTTTTTTTTTTTTTTTGAAGGGGCGTCGCTACTTCGCAGATTTTCACTTTTAGCGGGTGGTTTTGGTCCCCATAACCGGGTCTAAAAGTAATTTTATTTATTTATTTATTTATTTTTCTTTTCTTTTTCAAGGGTCGTCGCTACTTCGCGGATTTTCACTTATCGCGGGTGGTTTTGGTCCCCATTAACCGCGATAACCGAAGTCCCACTCTAGTATGGGCCAAGTGAAAGAGAATGTTTTATTTTTTCTCAATACATTATACTATGTTGTTAAATATATTCAAACTTTATTTTTGGACTACAGGCAACTTCCTGATCTTGGTTTCCTCTATTTATTTTTTAAGTTTATATTGTTCATTTATCTTAAACAACCTATTGTAATTGTATCAATGTTTTGTTTATTTTGTCTTTTATTAGCATATTTTATATTGGAGTAATCTATAAGTAATTGAAAGTAATCAAGTTACATTACTTTATTATTAGGGTATTGGGATAACATTAATGATTACATTTTTCAATAGGCAACTACCAGTGTTGGGAATAACACCGTTATGTAGCAGGTTTTGTTTTTCAATAAAGGAGTAATCTAACAAATTATTTTTCCACCGTTACAAATGAAATGAAATCAAATTTATTTGTGAACACAAAATTGCAAGACAATATAATCCCCATATTTCGGGATTATCTTTATTTGTAGATTTATAAACATTTTGATTGTATTTCCTCTGTTTTTCAGTGTTCATGTGTTTATATAAAAATACCTAGTTTATTCATTTGTTTCTTCTTTTAGCTCTTTTTCCTCCTTGTGTTATTCTATTTTTTTGTTTCTTGTTTTCCCTCCACTTTTTTCCATTGTCATATTTTTTGCACTTCAACTGTAGGATAAATCTGTTGCTAGTGATGTGCAATAAATATTACAAGATTCTATAACACAACTACCTCTCTGTTCTTCTCTAGTCAAAGGACTCAAATTCAGCTCAGAAAATTTAAAACTCTTTGACGTACAACAACTTTTTTTAAAAGTATCGGAAATAGTTACTTTTGAGTTTGTCCTTGCACTAATATAGGTTTCAGATCAGAGTATGTTGCAATGGTGGTCCATGCAGCTTTTTGAGACTTTTTGTGATTTAGGAATAGAATACATATGCACCAGCTTGGTGGCCTTGGGGGTAATGCGCCTGCCCCAAGGGAGGTCGCTGGTTTGAGCTTCGGTGCCCATTCCCTCCCTGCTTGGCGCTTGGCATTAGTGGTTGAAATTGGGGCTGGTGGTCACCTAATGACTCTCAACGACACGTGTTGCGGCACATCAGTTGAGAGGGGGATGAGGCTGGGAATTCCTTCCTCTGTATCAATCTTCTAGATAGAGTCAAGAATGCAAGAAAATTAGTGTGTTCTTGACCCTAGCCACCTCCCACTAGGACAGGGGTGTCAAACTCATTTTAACTCGGGGCCACACGATGGAACAAACGTTCTGTCGGGGGCCGGACTAGTAGATTGAAGAGAAAGAAAAAGTGATAAAGACATAAGAGAAAGAGGGAGGGAAAATGAGAGAGGGCGGGACAAAGAAAGAAAAAGAGAGAGAGGGAGAGAGCGTGAGAAAAAAAAGATAAAAAGTTGTGAGAGAGGAGGGAAAGAAATGGAGAAGAAGAAAGAAATCCAAAGAGAAATAGAAAAACCGAAGGAGAGAAAAGAGAAAAAAGAAAAAAGAAAGCGCGAAGGGTATGAAGAGAGAAAGAGAAAAGGAAAAAAGGAAGTTAGAGCAAAATACGGCATAAAAAGACAAAATGAAAAAAGAAACAAAAATTACATAAACAAATAAAATGGAAAAAGAGAGGAAAGAAAGGAAAAACATAATAAAGGAATAACAAATAAGTAAAAGCTGGGGGGCAGAAAAAGCAAGAAATACATAGAAAAGGAAAAGGGAAGAAAAATAATGAAATAGTCAGGAAAAATAAAACAACAGAAGAGAAAAATCAAATATGAAAATAGAGAACTAAATAAGAAAAAAACTAGGAAAAAGGAAAAACCACAAAAATGGAGAACAAAAGTAAAAAAGGGAAGAAACAAAAAATCAAAAGAATAAAGAGGAGAAAAAAAGGAATGGGGAAATAAATATCTGAGAAATATGTTGTTACTTTAGGACCTGCCGTTCGAGTGGGTCAACCCCCAGGCAGCAGGACCGCCCTTTGTTAAAGTGTTTGTTCTTTATGAAAAAGAGAAAAAGAATCCGTTTTTTGGAATGTTTGAATTTATTCCCTGTAATAACAGCACGTGTTAACCCGAAGAATCTCCACAAAATCGGTTGTAAAATGAGCAAATTGTGATTTATTTTCAATGTTACAGTACATACATTGCCTTGACGGGAACGTTGACCCGGCTGATGTGGCCGCCGCGTAGGCACGCTAGTTAGTATTTTGTACACATCCGCGTGTTGTTGAGGTTGTTCCTACTCGCGACTGCTTTCCCTGGCACAAAGCGGAACTGCAAGTATGGTGTCAATCCTATGATAGCACCACTTTATAATCATTAAAAGCGACATGACGTATAATAATGGAAATGCTAGAAAGTGATGTGTGAAGTGGTAAGTGTTGGATCATATTATGGTGCTATTGCAAATCTATTCTGAACACGGACTAAGCCGAATAATTATTGGTTTATGCTTCCTCTTAGTGGTCACATATTGAAACCGCTTTAAATGCTGAAATAATAGATCCTCATGCGAACAAAAACGCACTGTATTTCGTCATTTAAGGAAAAATTTCAAGGTCGAATACCTGTAGCCACACCATTAAATTGCAACTGACAAGATGGTACTGATGATAATCAATGACTAAAAGATTGTACATCCAGCATACCCGCTGGTGTTTAATGAACTCTACAAGAAACTGCAGCAAATGGACTACAGTAAATTATACAACTGAAAAAATGTTGAGCACATTCACAAGAGAACCCCCCCCTTTTGGATCCCCTTCTCTAGAGATTAGTGACCCGTTATTATTTCAGGGTAAATACTCAGTGGCTCAGCACCAGCATTGGATTATCCCCCTAAGAATCCCGGGACAGGCACACAATGACTAACCAACCCTAAGGATTTAATGAGTCCTGGACAAAAAAAGGTAATAAAAGTCGACTTTAGAATTTTCGAATAAGAATACTGCTGGGTCAGTGCTTTTCTGACTGAGGTTGACGGAGAACTATTAACCAGGGACAATTTTAGGTACTTGGGTTGTGATGTGGCTGCAGTTCGTGGAATGGAGTGCGACCTATTTCACTGAGTGAATCAAGGAAGCAAGGTTTTGGGTGCTCTGAGGAGAATGATGAGCAAAGGATGTTAAGAGAGGACCGTATAAGAGTGTGATTGTGCTGACTGTGTTGTATGGTGCAAAGACTTGGAGCCTGAATGCAGATTTCAGAAGGAAATTAAATGTTTTGGAGATGAAGTATTTGAGGAGTATGTTAGTAGTCACAAGATTGTATGGATTGAGAAATGAAATTGTGAGAGACAGAACTGGAGTGGTTGTGGAATGGGGCAAGTGTGTGGATTAGAGAGTACTTAGTCGGTTTGGACACATGGAGAGGATGGATGAGGAGCGAATGTTGAAGAGGATCTACAGGACAGAAGTAAATGGAAGGAGACCAAGAGGAAGGCCGCGATTGACGTGTGTGATGGTGTTATGAGTGCACTGGAGGTCTAAATGTAGTGGAAGCTAGAGCTCTTGTTGGTGATAGGAATGAGTGGAGAGGTGTTGTAAATGGTTAATGGGATGTTTGGACGCGTTCTAATGGATGGGCAGGGCACCTGTATGATGCGGCAGGGGTAGACCAGTGAAAGCTGTCGGGCCCTACTGTTGAACAGAAAAGTGTGTTGTGTCACCCTGACCCGAGTGACATGGCCACTTTCTTGTGTCCCGTTTCATCTGGAGGGACGAAAGCATGACCAATTTGGGTGCCGAGGTGCTTAACTTTTTTGGGTATTTGGGTTGGCCATGGTCAATTTTTTTTGTGTTTTTTGCTACTTTTTCCCTTTTTTCTTTTCTTGGTTTTTGTGCATGTGTTTGTCTTGCTGTTGGTCACCCCCTCGAGGGATATGACCAGAGTAGGTAGGTAGGTAGTTAGGTAGGTAGTTAGGTAGGTAGGTAGGTAGGTAGGTAGGTAGGTAGGTAGGTAGGTAGGTAGGTAGATTTTTCTTTTATTCTTACCTTGTTTATTTTATTTACCTACTTGTTCTCTGTATTTTTACAGAACATTATGCCCTCTCGGAAATTGCTGACTTTGTTTTGTTCTATACAATTTCATGCAAATTGTGTTTTTGTGTATTTGCAATGTTCAATTAAAAACGGTTTTTAAAAAAAAAAAAAAAAAGCAGTAAGACCTGCGTCATCATACTGCGTCTGCCTCTTTGTCATCAACAATCGCCTAGATACACACAACACTCGCGTTTTGATTTTTTGTAACGCATTGAGGTGTACGTTACCTAGTTTGCGCGTGTGTTATAATGTATTGATCCCACAGAAGATTATTCGTCTTGTTTCACGAGATAATTTCATTTTTTTTGTTTCAATCAACCCTCCGTAGTCGAAAAATAGTAGCCGCTACCGGGCTCACATTGGAGTTACCAGAATGTGGTCTTTGAAGGTCGGTTACTCGGCGAGAATTTTCCGGACAAAAATAAGCAAGTGTGCTCAATTTTCGCTTCGTGCTGTCACTGTGGAAGAAATCCCCGTCATCCGCGTTCCTTGCTCCTTCCAGACTCGCATTGAGAATGTGAAGCAAATCCGCGTTAGAAACAACATAAACACTCGTAAAGCTGGTAAGCTTCTCATACAGAGCAAGAACGCCACTTTGAACCAGTCTGCTGCATTCACGCTCGGAAAATTTGACGAGACTACACTCTGTTCCAAAGGATGGAAACACAAAAAGTCATTTGGGGATTATTTCACCGTCAATAACATCAGATCTGTTGCACCTTTTCTGTCCGGAAGCGAACAGGAAGATGATATTAAAAAGCCAGCAAAGACCTTCCATAAACTGCACATCTCCAAGGAGCTGGTGGAAACTTTGGAAGGCTTAAATATCACACACCCCACCACTGTGCAGCTGCAGACCATCCCCAAGGTGATGAGGGGTCACAACATCCTCTGTGCAGCTGAGACGGGAAGTGGGAAGACGTTAAGTTATCTGCTACCAATTGTACACAAATTGCAACTGGATGATGACTTTTACGAAGGGGGTTCTCCTAAAATCCGTGCTGCGGTTGTGGTGCCCTCCAGGGAGTTGGCTGAGCAGGTGGCGTCTGTATCACGTAACCTGTGTGCTCCACTCAACATTGTGACAAGTGTCATTGGAGGTGGGAGAGGTGTAGGTCACATCAAGGGTGTGTTAAAGCAGTGCACACCTGACATTTTAGTAGCCACCCCGGGGGCTTTAGTTAAAGCCCTGCGAAAAGGCTTTTTGGACTTGAGCCGTTTGAATTTCCTGGTTGTGGACGAAGCAGACACAATGTTTGACCCGAGCTTTGTTGAAATGCTGGAGGATATTTTGCGCCACACCGATATTGCCAGCCTCCCAGCCGAAACGCAAGACCCCGGCAGAAAGGCCCAGCTTCTGGTGGTGGGCGCCACCTTCCCCGGCGGGGTGGGTGACGTCCTAAGCCGGGTGACAGATTTGGGCAGGATGGTGATCATCAAAAGCAAGATGTTGCACTTCCTCATGCAGCATGTGAAGCAAACCTTCCTCAAGGTGCGCGGGAAAGATAAAATCCTGGAGCTCAACTATTACCTGAAACAACTCCGGCAAGAGAGAGGACCAGGAGGGGAAGCTGTTCTTGTGTTCTGCAACAAGGCATCCACTGTCAACTGGCTTGGGTATGCATGAAAAAAATACTCTAGTGTTATGGCAACAGCTGGAAAATGGCTTGATTGTTTTTAAGAGAATTTATGTACCCAAAATTATCGATACTACTGACTGAGGCCTGCTTCGAAAAATAATCTTACAAGTAAAGTGTTCCATGTACGCCGGGAAACACTTCCATATTCGCCAGCTCCCCTTTTTGTCAGTCTTTAAATATTATATATGTACGGTATATTACATATTATGTATGCTCCTGTAATATCTACTCCAAGGGTCTCCAACATGGTGCCCCCTAAAGACAACTGAGCTGCCCACAAACCTGTTCTGAAAATAGTTCACTAGTGCTGGGTCATTGTGATTTTCGAATAAAATGTTTTTTTAGGGGTTGAATGAGTCCATTTAACTCTACTTCAAATAATTAACCTTGTAATACCATACTAATAACATGATAAGTTGCAGTTCTAGAAATGCATACCAAACCGGATGCTCTATATGCTTATTAGTAACACAAAGTAGCTCTCAGTTTGAAAAAGGTTGGAGACCCGTGCTCTAATCCAGTGTTTTTCAACCACTAGTGTGCCGTGATACCTTGTCAAGTGTGCTGCTGGAATTTGCCCAATTTTTTCTTCTAAAAAAAATCAGGCCATTATTCAGTATTTTTGTTATTTTCAGCCGAGGAACTGGAATAGTCATCCATATCAATATGTGGCAGTAGATTTCCATATACTCATTATCTGCTCATCATGCAAAATACATTTAATAACTTAATTTGTTTAACAAAGCGGTTTAAGATTGTATTGTAAGAATAAAAACATAAAGCACAACATTCTTTTTTTAATTTAAGTATTATTTTCTTCTTTTTAGATATTAAGTATCTGCTTATGAGGTAGTACAGTGAATTATTTGACATAACTTCATTTTCAAACATTTTCGACGGACGGTGTTCCTCGAAACTTTTTTATAAATAAAAGTGTACCTTGGTACAAAAAGGTTTAAAAAACACTGCTCTAATATTTCCACATTAAGCTTTTCATGATGCGAAAATAAAGTGCTATTACAAGTTGGTCGCCGGATCTAGAGGAAATTCAATGCACTCTTTTATTTGTAATGTGCACAATCGTGCGACACAACGGATCAATGAAATTAAATTCTTTCCAATTTTCCAAAAGCAATTTTTATCGATTCAGCGTCACAGCTCTGGATCATTGTTTTGTATATCTAGTGACAAATCCTTTTTCCTCCTTATCAGGTACTTGCTGGAAGAGATGGGGGTATCCCATGTCCGCCTCCAAGGTGAGATGCCGGCTGCTATTCGCACAGGCATCTTCCACAACTTCCAGCAAGGCACGACCAACGTTCTCCTTTGCACCGATATAGCTTCGCGGGGCCTGGACACCTCTCGGGTGCGCCTTGTTTTCAACTACGACTTCCCGGAATCGCCCACCGACTACATTCACAGGGCGGGCCGGGTGGGGAGGGCCGGCAGCTGTGAAGGCGGCGAAGTGGTCAGCTTGGTCACACATCCGTGGGAAGTGGAGCTCGTGCAGAAGATAGAGCTCGCGGCTCGCAGGAGGACAACTTTGCCTGGTTTAGAGTCTGAGATACAGGAACCCAAACCTGTAAATTTGGAGACCGAAGAGATGAGGTGATGAACACTACAGTATGACATTTGTCTACTTACCCATTATCAACATATAATTTACGATTGTTAAAATAATAATAATAAAACGGCTTGAGTTTTTCTCTTGTACTGCAGAGTTTTTCTACCAGTGTAGTGTGTCGGTAGACCTCTTCCAGTGTTTCGCAGGAAATTTCAGTTTTATATCTGCAAAAAAAGATGCCATTGTTCAGTGTCTTTTCTTACTTCCAGTTATTAGCTGATTAAATGTAACTTTGATCCATATCTGTATGTGGGAAGAGATTTTTTTAATGCACATACATAGCTGTTAACCTCAGACAATTGCTACCCTTATTAATGATTACAATTTCCCTCATTGAGCGATAATAATTCTTTCAGGCACAAAACGATTCCTATTGCGTTGTAGTGCAACTTCCTCTGTGGGGGCAAACACCATCAGATCGTCGAGGTAACATAATAGGCTCATGAAATTCTGATCACCGAATATCGACATCCTCATCCTCATAAATGTTGCTGAGCTGTTGCAAAGTCCCTGAGGGAGCCTGTTGTACTCGTGAAGCCCGAAGGGTGATGAGAATGCTGTGTACTTTTTGTCATCAGGGTGCAAGGGGACATTGTAGTAGCCTGACGTCAGGTCCATTGTGGAGAAAAAGGCATTCCCCCCAAGTGCGGCCAAAGCATCAGCTTGATGCGGTAGTGGGTAGGCATCCTTTATGGTTCTCGCATTAAGCCTTCTGAAATCAGTACATACCCTTAGTTCTCCATTCCGCTTCCATATGAGAACAAGCGCAGATGCATAGTCGCTAGTCGACTTCTGAATAATTCCTTTCTCTTCCATCTCGTTCAGAGTCGTCCTCAGTTTTTCATACTGACTTGGTGGTATACGTCTGTAGGGTAGACGGAACGGCTTATCATCAACAAGGTGGATACGATGTACAAACTCTTTGGCCTCTCCACAGTCCATCTTATGGCGAGAAAAGATTGACTCGAATTGTTCGATGATATGAAGGAGCTTGTCTTTACACTGCAGCGATACCTCGCATGACTTCAGGTCAATGTCTTGCAGTCCCAGAGCTGCCAATGTACGCATCATGTCCTCTTCTGACCTGGGTCGGACCTCTTTGCTCTGTACACTCTGCTCGTTGCACTTGACCTCCTCTGCACTGGGCAGGTCTTCCGTTGCGATACAAGGAGACACATCTGCAATTTTCCTGTTTCTTCTCAGCACCACAACTCTGTCCGTGGGATTAAAGACTTCAACAGGCACCCACCCATCCCCCCAGAGTGGAGTAACAACTCGTCCGATAAGGACTTGTCTGGGCCCAGCCTTAGATTGGGTTGGCTCAACGACCACTGTGCTGCCCGCTGACGTCCCGGCCAACTCAGGTAACTTGCCCCAAATATCGTACTCGGTCCGTGGATTCAGCGTCACGCAACTCTTGATTTTTACTGTCCCTACCTTGTCTGGAATGCAATCACCTCTCCATCTCTCTGTGTTAGAAAGCATTGACAGGAATTGACTGTGGTTATCGGACAGACCGTTGTCAGGAGTGGAAACTAATCTCCAATAGCCATCAGGACTTTTCAATTGAGTCAAAATATATTTGATGGGATTGCTGCCAAGGATCATCTGTTCTGTCTGGCCTGGCACAACCATTACTGGTATTATCATTTGGCACCCGTAAACTGTGACGTGAATGTCGTACATGTCTCTGGGAGAAACTTGGTGTCCACCGCAGCCTACAATGACATAATTATCGGCCGTGTAACTCATCATATCAGGGAATTGCTGCAGGAGGGACTTAGCAGTGTCCTCACTTACTGTACAAGCCATCGACCCGCTGTCTAACAGCGCTCTGAAAGTGGGGCCTTCTTGCACAAGTACAGGTGTGTAAAACAGTTCGTCAGTCTCCGCTATTCTCTGAAACCCCTGAAAGATCAGCTTCTTCGATGGAGGTATTGTGTTGCTATACAACTCATAAATTGATTTATTATCTTGCATGTCAGGCATCACATTAGTGGTGGGAGGTATACTCAGTTGATCTGCACTGTTCTCCCCTAAACGCAGATCAGTTAGTTTCCCTGAGGCAGTGGGACAACTTTCGTCACTGGACAATCACGTCGAGAATGCCCTGGGGCATGGCAGTGAAAGCAAAGGTTTTTGTCTCGGCAATGAGAGAGAGCACTATGTTCGACTTCTTTGCAAATGATACATGGCTTGGCAGTGAAACCATTCATTCTGTCTCCAGGTCGCCTGGTTGGAGCTCGCCTTCTCTCTTGAAACTGGTTTGAGGTAACACGTATCAGAACTTTCTCCAACATACTAATAACGTCCGTTAGAGGGACATACTGTGTGCTCGAAGTCTGAGGTGGCTCGTGCATAAGGGTTGGACCATGGTTCACCTCAGCTTTGTGTACGGCAATTTCCGCTCTGTTCGCAGGTTGTTGTAGGGAAGCTGCTTTGTAGCTCTTCTCAGCGTGGTATTCATTCAGCACCTCTAGTACTTCACATGCTGACCACTTATCGATGGTTTTAGATCTGTAAGTGAGTGCCAGTTCTTTGCAAGGGCAGTTCCTAATAAACATGCGAGTAACCTCTATTTCAGGGTTGTCAAATGTTTTGCCCTGCTCACTCAAGCAGTCAGAGGCAAGGTCAGCTGCTCTGTTTAGTCTCAGCCAGTAGTCATAGGGGTCTTCCTGGTCTTTGGGCAAAGTTGAATAGAAGTCAGCTAAAGGGACAGCAGAGTACTTGGTCCAGCTAAAGTGTTTCCTGAGAAGACTATAAATCATGTCAGGGCGGGTATAGACGTCTATATTACTGTTTCTAATGCCAAACTTAACTACATCTTTGGCTTTTCCTCTCAAATGCGTAATGATTTCCTCGGCCTGCTCTTCAAGCCTCACATTACTCTTCTTAATAAATGTCTTCATTAGATCTTCCCACTCATGTAATTTTATTGAGTCTGAGCCATCCCCAATAAATGATGGTGGTTCTTTAACCTTTCTCTGTGTAACCACCTGAACCTGTGTTACATCTGACACATAACTTGGCTTACTCAATGTGTTTGCTACATCTTCTGTGGCAGCAGCGCTAGGAGCTACTGTATTGTGTGCCTGTATACGTGAGAAAATGCTATCAGCCAATGTATGTCCTATCTCCTGAATAATATTTGTCATCTGATCAGCTACACCCTCAGAAATGTCACTCGTGCTCTGATTAAACATGTTTCAAAGATGTAAATGAGTCAAAATCACAAAATAAATCAGGAGCCTGCGTAACACGTCACTGTATAGCAATTTTAAATACTGTGAGCTGATGGCTTCATGAAACGATGTGGCAGGTAGGACAGTCCTCGGTTCGGAGAGTTTTATAGGAGTCACGGGTCACGGCACCAATGTAACCGCGGTGTACGTGTCCCACCAAAGATCCACATTCACGCTGGACTGGATGATGAGGTTTTTATTATTACAGTTTCTGCAAATGGATGAGTCACAACATTAGCTTTTTCTGCTGGGTCTGATCTCTTTGATCTCTACAAGGGGAATTAATATTTAGTAAAACAGAAACAAAACGAAAATAAACCTAAACAGCTTGACAATATCAATCACATTACTATGCATGGTGAGAGATTTGTCAGCTGGGGTTATAATGTTTAAAATTAACTTTTTTTGTGGAGCACCAAAGAGATCAGACCCAGCAGAAAAAGCTAATGTTGTGACTCATCCATTTGCAGAAACTGTAATAATAAAAACCTCATCATCCAGTCCAGCGTGAATGTGGATCTTTGGTGGGACACGTACACCGCGGTTACATTGGTGCCGTGACCCGTGACTCCTATCAAACTCTCTTCAGTAGGGCCGCGGGGGTGCATGGAGCCCATCCCAGCTATCTTCAGGGGCCACCCTGAACTTGTTGCCAGCCAGTCGCTGGGCACACAGAGACGGACAACTCAACATTCACACCTAGGAACAATTTGGACTGTGGGAGGAAACCGGAATGCCCGGAGAAAACCCACGCGCGCATGGGGAGAACATGCAAACTCCACACGAGAAGGTTTGATCCCATGAACTCAGAACTGTGTCGCACACGCGCTAACCACTGCACTACCGTGCTGTCCTTTTAGACCAGGGGTGGCGAACACGTGGCTCTAGAGCCGAATGCAGCTTTTGGCCAATAAGAATGCGGCTCTTTGCCTCATCATAATTTCTATATACTGTCGCTCTTTACCTTGCTTCATGTTTAGTTTTTTTTTGTGTGTGAATTGAGGGTGGACACTTTCCTTGAAATCAACACGAGAACAATGTATTGTAAGGAGAGGAGTGTGATACGGGAAATAATATTTTTTTAATTGTGTGTGTCTGTCATGGCAGGTCAGTGTGTGGTGTGGCTCTTTGACTCTTACAGTTAAAAATTTCGGCTCTTTGTGTCAAACTTGTTCGCCACCCCTGTATTGGACCAGTTATTTCGAACAAAACCAAAGTAACTTGTTTAAACGAGTTTATTTCATTTCAGTCAAATCAGGTTTATTTACCAAAATAAACACACAGAAAAATATTTTAGCATCTTTGCTAGTTCTTTCCCCACATATACTAAAACTTTCTGTATTAGGCCGGATTGGGCAAGGTGAGATTGGTTTAAAAAAACATTTTTAAAAAAATTATTTTTAAAGTGTTATATGGTATACACCATTTGATATGAGAAAACAGAAGTTGATAAGTATATAATTATCTGCTCATAAAGTAGCACAGTATATTTAATAATTATTAATGATTCTTAGATGAAGCTGTTAAATTGCACTATTTTTTCTTTACTGAAAAAAGTTAAAAGGTGATAAAAGAAAAAATCCACTTGCAGATCATTTTTGCTTATTATTCATCAAGTATTATATTTTTTTCTCTAGAAAAATGTGGTAAAGCTTGAAAGCAGGTTCTATCTATCTAACTACTCTGGTCATATCCCTCGAGAGGGGTGACCGACAGCGAGACAAACACATACAATAAAAGAAAAGAAAAAAGGGAAAAAGTAGCAAAAAACACACAAAAAATTGACCATGGCCAACCCAAATACCCAAAAAAGTTAAGCACCTCGGCACCCAAGTCGGTCATGCTTTTGTCCCTCCAGATGAAACGAGACACAAGAAAGTGGCCATGTCACTCGGGTCAGGGTGACACAACACACTTTTCTGTTCAACAGTAGGGCCCGACAGCTTTCACTGGTTTACCCCTGCTGCATCACACAGGTGCCCTGCCCATCCCTTAGAATTCATCAAAACATCCCACTATCCTTTTACAACACCTCTCCACTCATTCCTATCACCAACAAGAGCTCTAGCTTCCACTATGTTTAGACCCCTTTCCTGCAGAGCACTCGTAACACCATCCACATCAATCGCGGCCTTCCTCTTGGTCTCATTCCTTTTACTTCTGCTCTGTAGATCCTCTTCAACATTCACTCCTCATCCATCCTCTCTATGTGGCCAAACCAACCGAGTACTCTTATCCACAGGCTTGTTCAGTTACAATTTTACTCTAGTTCTGTCTCTCACAATTTCATTTCTCAATATATCCAATCTTGTCACTCCTAACATACTCCTCAAACACTTCATCTCAAAAACATTTAATTTCCTTCTCAAATCTGCGTTCAGGCTCCAAAGCAGGTTAAAGATGTAAAATATACCATAATTGTTGACCAAAATTACACACTCTTCTCTTCAACAGCATGGCCCGACAGGTTCCACTGATTTACCCCTGCCGCATCATACAGGTGGACCTGCTCATCCCTTCGAACACGTCTAAACATCCCACTATCCTTTTAAAACACCTCTCCACTCATTCCTATCACCAACAAATTAATAAGGTAAAAATGTGCGAAAGGTTAAAACCGTTAAAAACAATATATTAATGATACATATGTATAGATATGTGTGGCAGCTGTAGGCTACAATTGGGAGTATAATAATTTAATCATTAAAAAACATGAAACATTGTTTTTTTTATTTTTTGACTGACGGTGTGCTTTGAGATTTCTTAAAGCCCCAGTGTGTAATATTTGACCACTAGATAGTACTGTATTGTGAAGTGCAGGGGTCTCAAACCTTTTTTTTAAAGCTGAGAGCTACTATGGTTACTAAATAGCGCAAAGGGCACCATCTTAGTATGGATTTCTAAAATAATAAGTATTATGTTATTACTATGCTATTACCAGGTTAATCATTTGAAGTAGGTTCAAATAGACTCATACAACCACAAAAAATAATTTTACGAGAAAATCACATTGACCCAGAACTGGTAAGCTATTTTCAAAACAGGTCCGCAGGCACCCTCAGCTCTCCATGTGGGGCACCCTGGTCCAACGGGAAAGAAAACCAGTGCCAAGAACACAACATAGCAGCAAGTTTCAAGAAAAACATGGCGGCGACCTGAGGTAGGGATTCCACTATGTAAAAGAAATACCAATTTCCCGCCCTGGGATTTTTTTTTTATCCTAGTTCATGTATTTTGGCTCGTATTCAAATTAATGTTTTTTTAACTCAATGTAGGTTTTTCTATCCCACTCAGAAGCACAAAATGTGACATACTGTCCCTTTATTTGAAAAAAAAGTGCCATAGCCAGAAAAAAAGATTGAGAAACACTGTTATATGTACTGTATATTTTAGCCCAGCGTGATCAACCACTAGATGGCATCATTTGCCTAATTTCAGATTGCTTAGTACCCCCAAATGAGGTTCTCTAAATCATTGCTTCACAACTTCTTTCATTGCCAAGGCACACTTTTTTCATTCACAAATGTCGAGGCACATCATCCATCGAAAATGTTTAAAAGTTAATTAAAATAATGTTCTTTTTTTTAAAAAAAACTCGAATGGTCCTGTTGCTGAATTGATCAAGTTTTTAAAATATACATTTTGTGGTCACTGTGGCTCAGGAGTTCATACAAGTTATTCATTTGGGTTTATTTTTTGCTGTAATATTGGATTGGACCATATTTTTTGACCCGCTTTTGAAGTTTTATTACGTTTTACCTTTTAGAACCCACAAAATACTTCAAATGACCATAAATGATCTACAAATGAACATTTTCTTTACTACATTCTAACTTTAATAAAGTAAAAAAGATAATTGAAATCTGCAAAATATGTGCAAAACTTTATTTTATGTAGTGGATATATTTTATTTTTTTGCAGTCCAATCTTAAACAGCTTCATCAAACGAAATTCATTATTAAATATGATGTACTATCCAAGCAGACAATTTATTAAATGAATAAATAAAAAGTAGTCTTTTGCCACTTACTGATATGTATGAATGTTACGGTTACTCAGGTGATTATTGGATAAAACAAAGGTGACCAATGGCACGCTTTAGCAAAGATAAAATTGGCCAATTTCCTGCGGCACACTAGACAAGATATCACGGCACACTGTCACGAGGTGTTGGACAGACCCAAATGCAGGACAAAAGGGAACGGATTGCAGGGATGTGATCACATACCTGCCAACCTCCACGGCTCCATGCCCGTAAAAACTCGTATTTTCCCATACAAAATAATCGTACACCATTTTTTTTGTTCTGAATGATGCATGATGGGAAATCCCCTGGCGGCAGACGCATGCGATCTACAAATTTGCGTTTTTCCGTACAGATTTCCTTGTACATTGTATTCGTCTTAAAATGCATAAAAAACGTACTTTCTACGGCAAATCTGTGCAGGTTGAGAGGTATGTGATCAAACCCCACTCAGGGGATGTTTATTTAACATCAACCAAAAACTTAACTGGCGAGAAGGGTATAACGGACCGGAATTGCTGAGGAGGAGATCTTGAGAGGGAGGCTTGCAAGGGAAACTAAAGAGAAGGGCTTGGGTAGAGGAAAATCTCAAAGGGGAGATTTGGAAGTAACTTTAAGAAAGATGGGATGAAGAGGGAACTGAAGAAGGTGGTTGGAGTGGCAGGTCTTGGAGTGGGTGAGCTTGGAATAAGGAGGGAATTGAAGAAGGTGGTTGTGGGAGGAGAAGTTTTTCGTTTTGGCGGGTGCAAGTCTTCAGGAATCAAAACAACCAGGAACATGAGGTGAGAGCCCAGGGTATTAATACTGTAGTAGACTTGGCTAATTGGAAGCACTTGGGGAGAGGGAAAGTGAGATGACTGGAAAATGGGGTAATACTGCCATCTTTTGTAAAAAGTAGGACTGCAGGCACCACACTATGACACACACTGGTTTAACAGGGTTGTTATTTCGTGTTACGTTTACTCTGGTTGGCTTCTGTGCTTTTGCTACAGAATCACTCTTTATTGCTCCAATTATAGTTGTCCTCAATTTCAATAAAAGCAGGCCCCAACTTAACACTTTGGCTAGAGGTGGTGCATGACCATTGTAAGCTTGAAAGACACCACTAACCCCCATCTCTCTGTCAGCCTCAAAGTGAAACTTTTTCTCATTACTCATGCTACATGGGATGTTGCCTCACAGATTATGGATTATGAGCATCTGTCAAGAATAATTCTAAATACAAAACCGTTTTGCAAGATGTTGCGCTCCCACAGTTGAGATTTCTATTTAGGGGTAGACTGGGAGGAAATGTGGAGATTATGGTAGCAGACTGATGTGTCAACATGGTGCTTCCACCAGAATGTATGGAATTTTCCTTGGATTCTAAGGGCAACGTTATCACGACAACCCTGTATGTAACATCCCACATGCCGACATTTCTTGTGTAAATACCATGTAAATTATAACTATAGCCTTATCCCCCTTGTCTTATAACATTATCTTCTCTGTTCCTTTATCTTCTTGCTCATACCTCACTATGAATGTGTAAAACTGGAGTGTCATGCCCAATTTCGTTGTCACAATATGTTAGCCCATTTGTAACAATGACAATAAAGGTATCTTCTATTCTATTCTATTCTATTCTAACTGTTATGCCTTATATTAGGGTGGTCCTTCTTTTCAAACTTTGGATTTGTCGTCAGAGAAGCCCGGAATACAGTGTAAAACCCTGAGAAAACGCTTCCCATCGATATGACATATTTAAAAGGTGCTCCAGTCATTTTGCTACGTTAGTTTAATTAGATGTTTCTTATTTACAGGGGGAATTTCTTGAACAAATATTTCAACTGACAATGACCTGAATATGCCTCCAGTACATACATGATAAAACACATCTTGTGTAGTTTCAGACATATTTAGGAGATGCCCCAAGGATAATTTGGCCCGGTAAAAAAAGCAATCAGAGCTGTGCTTTTAAAAAAACATGCGTGTCACATTTGGAGGGTAAACTGTATATAGGTATAACATTTTAGTTATCGCTCTTTTTGTTCCTACCTAGTTTCCGATGTTCTTTGGGTTAAGGCCAAGTATTAAAGTGAAAAAGCGTCAAAGGTATGGCTCATTGTCCTTCGAGTAGATCTTGGCCCTTTCCCATAACAAGAACACCTCCTCACCACTAGGCCCACTGCATCCTTGACCATCTTCTTTTCTCCATTGTGGAAGTGAATGTAAGATAAAAGCAAATAGGCGCAGTGGAAAACACACACACACACACACACACACACACACACACACACACACACACACACATACATACACACATATATATATATATATATATATATATATTGGAATGTAGTTGGACATTGTTATAACACATAAGACTTAGAATTGGAATTGTCTTTATTGTCATTGATATAAACGTGAAAAATTGTGGGCAATGAGATTAGACATGGCACTCCAGGGTAAAACATGTAATGGACTTTGAAGAGAAAAGAAATAAGGGACTACCAGGGTAAATTGGACAAACAAATAACAAGATAGTGCTTAGAAAAACGGACCCAAGTTATAATAATAAGAATGCAATGAGGAATAGTGCATTGTAACAATAGTGCAATAACACAATTAAACACATACTTAAAGTTGGGATGCAGCATTTGAAAACTTAAGGCTGCAACCATGACTTTAAGTCAGGTGATGGCAGCAGAGAAACATGGTTTTCGTTTATTTCTTATAAACTCGTCTTTTTTCATCTTTTACGGGGTTGGTTTCGCCTCCAACAGGCCTGATAAGAGTAAGATAAAAGCAGATAGGTGCAATGGGAAATGGAGCATAGGAGCTTTTTGAAATCAGTTGGGAATTGTTAACACATACTGAATAGAAAAAACATTTCACTTTCAATTTTATAATAATAATAATAATAATAATGATATTTATCAATACTAGAATAGATTGCTTTTGTCCATGAAACCATTTAACTGGAATTTATTTATTTTAATTTTAAAATAACCACTTGTCATGCTTTACTTCGTTATCACTATGTCACTACCAGTTTACATGCTTAAATATACTCGGAAAAAAATCATTTGACTAGAAAATCACAATGACCAAGCACTGGTCAGCTATTTTCAAAACAGGTCTGCGGGCCCCTTAACTGTCCTTAAGGGGCACCTTTGTGCCCGCGGGCACCACTTTTGAAGTCTATGTTGATAATAGGTGGGAGACGCTGGATCAACTACAAAGCGTGGTCCATTTAAAGTGACGTATTTCCTTTATGCACCCCCCACTGGAGGATCAGCCCCCCTCCTCTTTTACGCGCACGTACTCACGCGCATTACACACTCGCCGCCACTATCCCTCCCTCACCCACGCAACACGCACGTTATCCGGCCACTCGGTAATCTGCCGTCACGCTGCGCGGGATACTATTTTGCCGCTGAATCAGCGGAAGGATCCGCCCCCCCCCCTCGTGCGTCCTGCGATGCGCCAGTGGAGCGTTTAAAGGTAAGGCAGTTTCTTTTCGATGTCTCGCAACATTGTAATCCGATTACCGCGGCGCACATCTCTTCTGCGGCACACACCGAAAAAGCCGCCTGACCTTCTCTCGCTATCCAGCCTCATTAAATGGAGAAGAAGCACCGTCGCGTGTGCTGGCGTGCTTGGCTCCTACGCGTGCGTGGACCGGTGAAGTTGTGCTCCCGATCACGCCGAAATGCATGGTTCAATTCACGCGCAACTTGTGGAGTCTCGATCCCTTCGAGCTGGTTGCCTTCTTACCTTCAGCGGCTCCTACTGCTGCAGCATGCCCGCCCAGGAGGCGTCGCCGGGGGCTTTTATTTTCAGCAGGGGTCTCTAACTCAATTGAGTTGGGGGCTGTTAAAGCTCTGTTCCGGGTGTGGTTGGATCAAATGGGGGTTTCCATAAAAACAGCGGTGATATTAAAAAAAAAAACTCAATTGTGCTTAAAAGACTAGTGTTTTTACGTGTCCACTAGATGTCGCTGTAACTACGGAGACTGAAAGTGACCAAAAAGTTCCCCTTTCCTTCCAATTTTACTCAGAGAAATAAGAAGATAAAAATATTTTTTCCTCAAAAAGGAATTTAAAATAAGGAAGAAGAAAGAAGAGAGAAAAATGAAATCAATTGAAGAGAAAAAAGTCAAAAAAAAACAAAACAATGCATTTTTTCGTTTTTTTTCCTTTAACTTTTGTCCAAAAATCATTTTTGTTTCCTTTTTTTGAGTTTTACTTTTTGTCCTATTTCTTCTTTTCATTTTTTAAATTTTCTTTCTTCTTTTCTTTTTTGTTTTCTTAT
This sequence comes from Urocampus carinirostris, assembly GCF_059441175.1. NCBI lineage: Eukaryota > Metazoa > Chordata > Actinopteri > Syngnathiformes > Syngnathidae > Urocampus > Urocampus carinirostris. The sequence goes on from NC_142352.1 coordinate 44,920,594, forward strand.
TTCTCTTCTTTTTAAAGTAGTAATATAATGCATTTTGGTCCCTTTGAGTCTCCGTATTTTGTTTACTTTGATTGAGCTTTTAGCACTCGTTTTCGGTGGCACGGCAGAATACAGCGACATCTAGTGGCCAAATATTACATACTGCCTCAAACTGTCCTCCCCGGGCTCTGAATTTGAGACCCCTGGTTTGGAGAGCTTTCCCCCAGGTGGGGAGAAATTCGATACCACGGGTCCCCACTTAGTTAGGTTAGTACAGGTGCCTGAAATCTTTGAAAATGCTTGAATTTAAATGTTGTGTTTTCAAAGATTGACAAATGCTTGAATATTTAGCGATGGCTTGTAAATGCTTGAAATTGTTGCCATGTTTCTGAACAAGTCTTAAAATGACGCAGACAGTGCTATTTGATTACTTTCCTTACCGTTGCATTTCTTCCCTCGTGATTAACGTCAGCTGGCATTAGTTTTTATGTCATGTGAAGCGACATACCACCTACTGGTCGCGCCCAAGAGGACAGGTGCATCCTTCACCTATGCAGGGCATAATGACGTCTATTACGGCAAGGATTAGGCATCAATCACGGGCGTAAACATCATGCCAAATTCAACCAAAACACCCTCCAAAATTATAGGATTTTTAAAATTCTCTTTTACCTAAAGGTGAGGTATGGGATTTGCAATCATGACTTTGAGCTAGGAGATGGCTGCAGACTAACACATTATTTGCATGCAGGTACCTTCAATTTCTTAGGCGTGCCAAAATAAACTCTTCTTTTTCATTTTTTTGAGGGTTTGTTCAGCCCTGAACAGGCCTCATGAAAGTCAGATGAAAACGGATAGGTGCAATGGAAAATAAACTATAAGGGTTCTTTAAACTTAGTTGGGCATTTTTAACACATGCTAAATAGAGAAAATATTTAACTTTAAATTTTTAAGGACACTTCAAACAAAGCAACCCACCATTAATAAAAGGCAGGATAGGCTTGAATATAAAGGAAACCGCTAGCTAAAATATATATCAAAAAGTAAAACAAAACAAAAACCTGAAAAACACAGTGGTGGAAATACTCCACTTCTATGAAATGGTTCAGTCAATTTGATTCCTAGTACCGCTGCACTTTCGCTCAGCTAATGTCACTTGCGGTATGGTGGAGTAGTCCCTTAGAGTATTACGAAAGCCCGAGGGTGCCATGATTCCATTAAAAAAGGAACATTTAATAAATAAAAATGGCTGTAAAACAAGCATTCAATTGATAAAAAATGGCCTTTGAAATAAAAAGCCTTTAAGTCAAGTCATCTTTATTTGTATAGCCCTTAATCACAAAGAGTCTCAAAGGGCTGCTCAGACCGCAGATTATTGCAAACCACAGATTATTATGACGCCATCCCCTGATCTAAAACCTAGATGAGGGCAAATAACACACAGATATTCTCAACGTAAAATATAGGTTATTCATATGCTATAGAATAGAAGTGTCTTTTAAGCTTAGATTTAAACATTTCCACTGAGGTTGCAGATCGAATCTCAGGGGGAAGAGCATTCCACAGCACCGGGGCCTGGATGGAGAACACTCTCGAACCTGTGGATCTCTTCTGGGCTCTTGGGATCACTAGTAGACCAGGCTTACATTTTAATTAAAATTATATCATAATGGGAATTCATATTTAATATCACTTTAAATGAAATTTAAAAAAATGTTTTTAACCTGCCAGACACTCTGGGTGTTTAGCAACCCCAAAGCTCTGAACCTAAAACCGCCTCTAGCATCAATTATTGACATTTATTTTGGGCCCTGAATGAAATAGAGGCAGCATTTTCTAGTGGCAAATTGTAACGGAAAGAACGTCCTTCAATTAAAAATGTGAGGTCAACATTACAATCATTTTTATCCAACACCTAAATGGGGAGAGAATTGTTTCAAAAAACAACATATTTGCGATTTACTCCTCATAATTGCACAGGCAAGATCAAAAATTGCATATGTAAATCTCAGCTATTTTTGTGGCTCTGCAAAACACAATATTCACATCCAGTTTCTTCTTTTAATGATATTGGAAAATTGGCTTGGAAATCCTTAAAAAGTGCTTGAATTTGGCTATGAAAAAGGTCCACCAACCCTGTAATCTGCGGTTACAGAATGGATTGTCGGCAACATTGCTTTATGACTCCACCCTTGGGTTGGGAATGCAATGCGGAGATAATGGCTCGCTTCATTATGTTGGTATCATAGGGGGTGTGTTTCTTGTACAGTCATTGATTCAACCTGCAGCCTCCCCATTGCGCCTCTGATTTCATGGCTACATAGTCTGCCACACCTCTTCCCGGAGAGCAGGCCGCTGGTACTCTTGCTTTTTTTGCAGTAGTGTTCATTCAGCACGTTGCTAAATACGCTTGTCGTAAAAAGTAAGCTAAGTATTGAAGCGGGTCAACGTGAATTTTAACTCACTATTAACCAGTGACGTGCATTGGGGCACTAATAAATGAAGCTAGATCTTGTTCATTATTCGATCAGCGGCGCAAGAAAGCCATTAATTAACCCTTTACACGTGACGTCACTTTGCCTTCCTTGGCAGAATGAGAGCCATGACGGACGGCAGAAGCACCCTAGAGGTCAGTATTTGAATGAGCATTGGAGTTATAATGAAATGAAATGATTGCATATATTTATATAGCGCTTTTCAAGTCAATGAAGACCTCCCAACGTGCTTTACAATGTGCTTCACATTTCCCAATAGCGGCCGTGCAGCCATGTAAGGCGCAAACCTGGTTATTGGGGGCATTAGGGGTTCAGTGTCTTACCCAAGGACACTTCGACATATAACACAAAGGAGCCGGGATTCGAACAGTGATCTTTTGATCCCAAGACGAGTGCTCTACCTCCTGAGCTAACAAAAAGAATGTAACCACCAATTTTTACCATGGTTGATTTATTGATGTGCGTTGGGCTGTTTTTACAAGGTACATTTGATGTATTTCTGATGTTAAGTAGGTATGAGTCACGTCAAAGATATAACATAATATAATATAACAAGTTAGCTAGTACTAACTAGCTACCTTAGTGGTTTACCGTTGCCATTTCCTACTACACAAACAAGCTGCTTTTATCGTGACTAACCAGCGATTCAAAACAGTAATCTTCCAAATAGCACATGTATTGAAAACTGTTGTGTGCTCTACCGTAAGGCTTATTACACAGACATGAACTGCCAAATGGATAAAATAGGAGGCAAATTATCAGAAGATAAGACATCTTTTTGTCAAAGTAAATATTTTCAACATGCTTAAAGTGATTTCTATACCAGGTGCAAATGTCATATACTTTACTGTTGTATTGCATTCCCCCCAAAATTTAGACACAATGTTGTTGAAGTAATGTTTGCGCAATGGGGACGTTTCACGCCTGGGTGCATTCGTCAGCAAAATTCAGCTTAAAAACACGTATCAGCTACGAAGAACTGCTAAGCATTCAGACCTTTATAAGCTTTTAGATCAGCACCGATGTTTAGGAATCCTCTATTTGCAATATAGTGGTACAGATGGTGTGGACTGAAATCAGGGAGACTGGACGATTTGTTTAGATGTGTGAATGTATGCGGATGAAGACTGTATAGGTTGCTAGTTAGCATTGCTAATGCTATCCTCAGTTACTCTAAATATTGCCCTCTGTGCTTTACGGCAAAGTGGGCGACCTCATCCGACAGCTGCAAAATATTAGCTTGACTAGTCATTGCCAATGATGTTAAATAGAATAGCTGTTTTTGTAGTTGTTGTCTATTGTTTACTAGCCTCGTCCACTGTTTACCACGGTTTACTACCATCAGTTATGGTGTCATGACGTGGTTAGGTCACGTGTGTGCAAAGGGTCAATAAACTGTAGCATAGAGAAAAATGTTTCATTGTCATACCATAACTCATAAATAGATTCAATGAGCTGCTCCCTTAGAATAAAAGCATCAATCGAAAAATTATCCTCCATATAGGCTGCATAATTTTTCAAAATCAAAAATCTAATTGCGATTTTTCAAACCAGTTTATTGATTTTGATGCGATTTTCGATGATTAAAGAAAAGTGCATTTTGTCTGCTAGTTTTCATACTTAACCCCTCCTCCTGTTGTCCTCTCTTCAAAATGACCCGCCGCTGGGTTGTTAAAAACCCATAAAAATCACTTTAAATTATGTTTTATTGACCGTTAAATGTTATGACTTTTTTTTTGATTGGTCCGGACAGTAGAAAACTGAAATGTGTTTTTTATGCACATTTCCAAGGTGTATACATAAATTAAAAAAATGTCTATGAAATAAAGACAACAGAAGGGTTACTCATACTGACATGCTTTAACCTTTAGAAAACAGCGCCCTCTTCTGGGGGACTTTGTCATGGTTGCTTTCTTCTCATACGATGCTCACATGTGGATGTGCGACATAGTGTGCTGCTTGCAAACATCGCCTTTTTTGGTCATTGCCTCAGATTGGCTGGCACCATTAAAACCTAAATTGCGACAATTCTGGTTGGCCCAACACTCCACTACTCATAAACTTGGAACTATGAATTCTAGGAAGAAAAATAAAACGCTGTGTCTTGCGATTACACAATCTCACTACGTCGCATCACGATATGGATTAGATTACGGTTAATCGTGCAGCTCTATCCTCCATCATGAAAATACGCCCATGCAACAAAAAAATAATGAAGATAATTGACGGCTTAACATGTTGCTAACTTATTAATAATATCTTTAATTCTATTGTTTGGGGCTGGGGTGTATGGCAAATCTGAATCCTTAGTCTCGTCTCACTATTGCCCTCTGCCATAAGGCAAGAGCATGCCTCATTCTACATCAGCTGACGCTCAGCACAGTAATATATTACTTACTGCAACTTTTGAATAAAAGTGCAATAGATAGATTATCCTCCATTGTGAAAAAAAGTCTCTGCAACGCGAAAAAAAAACCTAATGGATGGCTTGATTTGCTGTTAGCTTGCTAACATTATCTGTAATTCTATTGTTTGGGCCTGAGGTGTGCGCCCGATCAAAGTCCTTGCTTTTCCTATTGCCCTCTGCCTTGACAAAAGAGAATTGCGCGCCTCACTCTGCTCAGCACGGTTAGACCAATTGTATAAGTAATATTCAAAATACGATCTGAAAATGTACTGATTTTGAAAGTGAATATACAAAAATTAAAAGTCAAGTGAGAAGGAACTTTAACACAGAATGAATATAACCATTTAATCTATTTTTATAATTCCATGATAGCAGGTGAGGCACAGTTTCTTGTGCCTCCATGACTGCACGTCTCTGCTTTCACCTCTGAGACGGATTGTTTTCATTTGCGAAATTTGCAAAACACTTAATAGTTACTAAGTGGCCATAAGATACTGCTCATTTTGAATAAAAAGTATCGATAGGCAATTAAAAGAAAATAAATTTGCTGTTAGCTTTATCAAATATTCACTATTTCTATTGTTTGGGGCCGAGATGAGCGCAGAATCAGATTCTTCTGCTTCACCATTGCCCACTGCCTTGAGGCACAAGAATTGCGTTTCTCACTCTACAGACAGTAATAGTTACATACCAATTTATTAATAATATTCATAAAATAATGTGAAAATTCAGCAAATTTCAACATGAAAATGCCAAAATTGTGAACTTAAATGAGAAAAAAACTTTAACATTGAAAAATATAACCATTTACAGTTTTAATTTTATATTTACATGATTGGATTCAGGGATAAGAACCAAGACCATATGACATACAGGTGTCAGAAGCGACAAAGGGGTCTTAGTCTCCCTCCATTTTTTCCCAACAACACGTTCTGTGTATTGTCTTGAATCTAAACGTGTCATTTCAATGATTGCTATGTCGTTTTCTGCTGAGTAAAAAATACATAACAAGTGTGCAGATCTCAGCCGATTGTGGCTCACTTGGTGTTTTTCAAACTGAGCTGTAATTGGTTGTTTACCGGAGCAACTGTGACGTCATTTGCTGTCTAAGACAAGTGGCAAAAAACAAAACAAAAACAGAAACGCCAAATGGTGGCTCCAAATTGGTCTAGTCTGCTCTTTTACCCGTGTTTCACAAGCACAATCAACATTTTGCGTTTCAAGAAGGATGGCTGGGGTACATATGCCATTTTATTTAGCAAGTATTTGGTTTTACTTCCCTTTAAAGTCTCCACCATTGAATTAAATCGTTTGCTTACCCCAAATAGGGGCGACGCGGTGGTTAGCGCGTGTGCGGCACAGTTCTGAGGTCATGGGTTCAAATCCAGCTTCCAACCATCCTGTTCTCCCCGTGCTTGCGTGGGTTTTCTTCGGGCACTCCGGTTTCCTCCCACATTCCAAAAACATGCATGTCAGGTTGATTGGCCGGTCCAAATTGTCCCTAGGTGTGAATGAGTGAGTGGATTGTCTGTCCCTGTGTGCCCTGCGACTGGCTGGCAACCAGTTCAGGGTGTCCCCTGCCCACTGCCCGGAGATGGCTGGGATGGGCTCCAGAACTCTGCTTGCACCTTGTTTTGAAACCATCCATCCATTATACGCTCCACTTATTTCGGGGTTGCTGGAGCCCATCCCAGCTATCTCCGGGCATTGGGCAGGGGACGCCCTCATCTAGTTGCCAGCCAGTCGCAGGGCATACAGAGACAGACAACTCACTTGCTTTTTCACACCTAGGGACAATTTGGACTGGCCAGATCATGCAAACTCCACACAGAAGGGTTTGATCCCATGACCTCAGAACTGTGCCACACACGCGTCAACAACTGCGCTGCCATGCTGCCCTTGTTTTGAAACCATTATTTATTACAAAAATGAAAGAGTTAAGGTGAAAATGGGCCTTTGTACAGTAATTGTGGGAGAGAGATAAGTTTAAAGTGGTACATTTGATGATATGGGACACAGGCATTATTTTTATTACATAAATGTTGTCAAATTATCTGACATCACACAGTGAAATAAAATGCCCTGAAAAATTAACCTTTTGTCTGGAGAGCGGGTTTGGCGGTTTTGCTGAAATTTGTGTTAATTTTTGCTATTCTGACTCTAAGGGTCAAAAAGGTTTCCGCCCCCTGATGTAAGACATGATAATTAATTGACATATTTGATAGATGAAAGGTCCAAAGTTATATAGCAGACAGGTCCCCTACAAGCCTTTAGCTTCAACCTCTCAACACCTTTTTCTTTGTATATACAGATTTTTGTTTGTTCTAGAAACTTATCCTTGAGTAACAAAAGGTGCCGGTAATTTCTGAAGGAACAGTTTGTGACTGTAGATTTGTTGCTAAATCAAAAAATTCAAAGAACTTATGTACTGAATTTTTAGCATTTTTTAACAAACTGTTGGCCTATTACCACATGTGCACCAGTCATATTTACTTACTATCAATATTAAGACACACTATTAACGTTTTTGAGTTGTAATTGTTATTGGAACCTTTCACAGTCATCCAGCTTATGCTGTGATTGAATGAACTTTTTCTTTTTTTCTTGCACACATTTTAAACATTGGATCTTGTAAAAACGTGGTTAAGCCTGATGGGTAAGCATTTAAAGAATTGCAGTAGCAAAGGACTTACTACTACAGGGAGTGCAGAATTATTAGGCAAATGAGTATTTTGACCACATCATCCTCTTTATGCATGTTGTCTTACTCCAAGCTGTATAGGCTCGAAAGCCTACTACCAATTAAGCATATCAGGTGATGTGCATCTCTGTAATGAGAAGGGGTGTGGTCTAATGACATCAACACCCTATATCAGGTGTGCATAATTATTAGGCAACTTCCTTTCCTTTGGCAAAATGGGTCAGAAGAGGGACTTGAGAGGCTCTGAAAAGTCAAAAATAGTGAGATATCTTGCAGAGGGATGCAGCACTCTTAAAATTGCCAAGCTTCTGAAGCGTGATCATCGAACAATCAAGCGTTACATTCAAAATAGTCAACAGGGTCGCAAGAAGCGTGTAGAAAAACCAAGGCGCAAAATAACTGCCCGTGAACTGAGAAAAGTCAAGCGTACAGCTGCCAAGATGCCACTTGCCACCAGTTTTGCCATATTTCAGAGCTGCAACATCACTGGAGTGCCCAAAAGCACAAGGTGTGCAATACTCAGAGACATGGCCAAGGTAAGAAAGGCTGAAAAACGACCAACACTGAACAAGACACACAAGCTGAAACGTCAAGACTGGGCCAAGAAAAATCTCAAGACGGATTTTTCTAAGGTTTTATGGACTGATGAAATGAGAGTGAGTCTTGATGGGCCAGATGGACGGGCCCGTGGCTGAATCGGTAAAGGGCAGAGAGCTCCAGTCCGCCTCAGACGCCACAAGGTGGAGGTGGGGTACTGGTATGGGCTGGTATCATCAAAGATGAGCTTGTGGGGCCTTTTCGGGTTGAGGATGGACTCAAGCTCAACTCCCAGTCCTACTGCCAGTTTCTGGAAGACAACTTCTTCAAGCAGTGGTACAGGAAGAAGTCCGCATCCTTCAAGAAAAACATGATTTTCATGCAGGACAACGCTCCATCACACGCATCCAAGTACTCCACAGCGTGGCTGGCAAGAAAGGGTCTAAAAGAAGAAAAACTAATGACATGGCCTCCTTGTTCACCTGATCTGAACCCCATAGAGAACCTGTGGTCCCTCATCAAATGTGAGATTTACAAGGAGGGAAAACAGTACACCTGTCTGAACAGTGTCTGGGAGGCTGTGGTTGCTGCTGCACGCAATGTTGATCGTGAACAGATCAAAGCACTGACAGAATCCATGGATGGCAGGCTTTTGAGTGTCCTTGCAAAGAAAGGTGGCTATATTGGTCACTGATTTGTTTTTGTTATGTTTTTGAATGTCAGAAATGTATATTTGTGAATGTTGAGCTGGTATATTGGTTTCCCTGATGAAAATAAATAATTGAAATGGGTATAGATTTGTTTTTTTTTAAGTTGCCTAATAATTATGCACAGTAATAGTCACCTGCACACACAGATATCCTCCTAAAATAGCTAAAACTAAAAAAGCCCCACTCCAACTTCCAAAGTATTCAGCTTTGATATTAATGAGACTTTTGGGTTCATTAAGAACATGGTTGTTGTTCACTAATAAAATTAATCCTCAAAAATACAACTTGCCTAATAATTCTGCACTCCCTGTATTTTCATAGCGTCCTTTACTAGGTTTTGTATTTTTCTGTAACGTTTCATTAGCCTTCTGGGACTGTTGTTTGAACAAACAAATTATTGCAAAATAGCTTTTCATCTTTTTAGATTTTTTCACTTTTATTTCCCTATAAATTGTGCAGCATATGTCCTTTAGAACAGTGTTTTTCAACCAGTGCGCCAGGGCTCACTTAGTCGCATATGGCACAGGAAATTGCCCAATTTTATCTTTACAAAAAACACGACAATTTTTTAAATTTTATTTCTTTCAGTGATTCTCTGAGTAATCGTAACATTTATACATATCATTAGGAGGCAGCAGATTACTTTTAGCGTTTTATATACCAATCATCTGCTAGTGAGATAGTACAGAGAACTGTATTACACACCTTTTTTTGTTTGATGAAGCTGTTTAAGATTGCACTACAAAACGATACAATAAATGAATTAAAACAGAAATGTTGCACATTTCAATAATAGTTCTTATTTTACTAAAAGAAAAACACAACAAAAGTTAGAACGTTGTAAAATATTTTTGGGTTCCACTTGCACATAATCTTTCCTCATTTTATGTATTAGAAAACACTATCGGATGAAAATATGAATGAATTGAACTTTTATTTCGAACATGACAAAGCAAAAACAAAACAACAAATCGGAAAAAAACACGAACAATGTACATGTTCGAAAGGGAGTATAAAGAAGCAAATGCTTATTAAATCCTACCTCTTTGACTTGATTAATAGTTAGCTCTTCTTTGTATTTACAAACAAATAACACCTCTCGACACATTGGCTCTGTGGATACACAGTCTTTTCATTATCATCAGTATCACCACTTCCATCACTGTTTTTATCCTACCACATTAATCTAGTTTTACCCCTCTATTAAATCTATAATGCTAGTAATCACCTAATAGCAACTCTTGTTTCTCTTCATTTCGAATATCATTCAGTCACCAATAATGACAATAATAACAATTGACGACAGTTATAATTATTATTATTATTATTACCATTATAATATAATAATAATAACAATGTTGATTTGCTTACATCTACCTTTTGCTGTATCATTAACTCCACATACAGACACACACATACTTGTCCTGGTAGTTCTCACCGGTTTGATTTTAAAGATACTACATCCCCTCAAGTTGTAACTTCCTCCTTTTCGTAAATATAGGAACATTTAAAAATAAAACATATTAAAATGTACTAAAATCCCAAACTAACGCACAATTATTAACCGGATTGAATATCCCTGCGTAACCTCCGTGCCATGGTGATCAAAAATACTTGAAACTGACAATGAATTTATCTAAAAATATTTTCGATAGACTTTTTGCCTTGATATGTTTTCAATGGAGAGTGTGCCTTGGAAAACACATTTTTCGATATTTGTCAACATAGGCTCTATGGGGAGCGGAGATTTCAGCCACTCTGCCCCCCAGCTCTGGAACTCAGTACCAACTGACCTCCGAAATTCCATTAACTTGTCCATCTTCAAATCTGGACTCAAAACCCATCTCTTCTGTCTTGCCAAGCCCTTAATAAACTGCCTCAACGACCCACCCCCCCTTAAATGTACTGTTTTTGTTTTTGTATTTAGTGCTTGTTTGTTTCATTCTAGTTTTATTGTAGTTAGATATTCTGTGTACATGGGTGTCATGAAAGGCACTTTGAAATAAAATGTATTAATTGTTGTTAAAAACCTCCTTGCTGCTCCTTTTAGGCATTTGTTTTGGTATTCAGCTCTCCATCTTTTAACTTCCAGTGGCGGAATTGTATCCGACATCCTTGCCGGAGCCAATAAAGAGCTTTTTCATTACCTTAGCACTGATCCGTGGTGGCTATCGCGGTCGTGAATGGTAATGTTATTTGCCACTTAAACTTAATGTTCCGAAAGTGGCCGAGTGAAAGACTTTTCTGCCGCACAGTCACTGTTCACATGTTTAGTGCTGAAGTCACGAGGTCGGCGTGAGTTTCGTCTGATGAAAGTCAAGTCGATAGTTTATTGACGATCCTCAGGCGGGTGACTAACCTCTGATGAGCATGTGTTGAACGGGTGTGGCTTGGAACTCCTCTTTAGCCATGCATGGCTAATTTATTGATTTCTGGCTCTGCCTTAGAAAAGGCAGGGGCATAAGAAAGTAATTTATCTATTGACCCTTTGAACACAGGTGCCCTAATCACATGACGGCACTATAAGGAACGAAAATCCACGAAAAACCTCGCAAAAGACTGGGCAAAATAATTCAAGGAAAATGGTGCAGTTGGGTTACTTAAAGCCCCCGTAGTTTGTATTCAAGGGTTTATGAAATCCTTGAAAATACTTGAATTTTAACATTATGGTTTTAAGGATTGGATAGTGCTTGAATTTTGAGTGAAGTGTTTGTAAATGCTTGAAATGTTTCTCAACAAGTCTGCTTAAAAATGATGCTCTCTAGTGGCTTGGCTTTTTTATTGAATTTCTTCTTTCCTCGTGGTTAAATGCAGCTGGCATTAGTATGTACGGCATTGTCATATGAAGCGTCATCAAGCCCTTCAGGTCACAGCTAAGAGGACTGGTGCATGCTATACCTGAACATGCATTAGTGCAAGTATTACGTATCAATTATGGACATTTATTATCAGCCATGCAATAAAAGTAATACAGGTGTGTGTGCGTGTCTCTGTGTTGCTGTTTGTGGTCTCAAAGCGGGTGTAGCATGCGTTGGGGTGCAGAGCTTATTGTGCGGATGGTGGTCTTGTAGTCTGTGATGTGCTGCAAGCCTTTCCACATCCGACCAGAGTCAGTTGTGGAGTAGAAGCCACCAAGTTTCTCTCTGTACTGTCTCTTTGCCGCTGTAATGGTTTTCCTTAGTTTGGACTTAGCAGCTTTGTACTCAGCCTCATTGCCTGAGTATATTATTTAATGCTTCATGGTGTAAAAAAGTCATTAGAAAAATAATAAGCATTTGAATGTTAGGGCATTTTTAAATACTTGCGGGTCTTTAAATGTTCACTTTTTTACATTAATTGAGCCTCCCCTGGCGGGAACTAATTTAATTGTGGACCATTTTAATGCTTTGGGTACCTTATAAAACCTTGCGAAAGAAAATGAGAAAAAAATGGTGCAGTTTGGTGCATTTGTATTCTCCTTTTGTCTTGTTAGCACTCGATTTCAGTCACAGTCTACAATACAGCGATATCTACTGGTCAAACAATACACTCTTGAAGTATGGATTTGATGGGAAAATGGTAATAGTTGGAATCTGAAATGAGGAAAGGGTAAGCTATCTTTTTATTATTACCTTTCAAAGCACAATATTGGCAAAAGTGAATTGAAATAGTCACTTAGAATAGATGTAATTTTTAGTCCAAGTGTGTGTTTTCATATGTTTTCTCCCCGTCCCTCTACTTGCGTGGTGAAATCTTGGTCAATAGTGTGGCTAACTGAGGAATTTGGGGCCTAGTTCAAGTCATCAGGCAGAATTTCACACTTCAATGCAACCAAGTCGCTCCATGTGTAACCTTAAACATGACAGTCGAATCCCGGGGTTTTCTATAATGGTCCGGTTGAGAAAAAAATGGAACCTCATGCTGTCATGTGAGGCCATCACTCAATTTGATGCCACTTTGACGTTTTGTTTTCCTCCAAGTCAACATCACACATAATAAAACGACTCAGCATGCAAGGAAACAAAGTACAGTTTAATTAGACATTATACTCATGGACGAATGGAATGTTTTTCTGCTGCATTCTACAGGTCCCAAGATATTTGCGGGGCTGTAGTGGTTGTCACGGTGACTGGAAGCTTCCTGGTAACACATGAGGATGTAATGCAAAATTGTAATTTGAAGACAGCCCATTTGTTTCTCACCCATTTATTACACTATAGTGTTTTCCATAGAATTTTGTGAGACCCTGGTGGGTGGACAGGTGAGTGTCCGGGAAAATGCTCTCAGAGAGAAAATTTTGTACATTTTGAATTCAAACATATTGATTTGGTGCATTTTGGAGCAAAATCAAGAAGCTAAATCAATAATAAATGTGTGCCCTTGTGGACTGTAGAAAAATAAAAACACTAGTTATAAAAAGCAATGACACAGAAAACAAGTCACGTCCACAAAGCATTTTAAACGAGACAGGCGTTTGAAGCAAAAAATAGGTGCCCTATTTACTCACAGCAAGACAGACTATGCATTATAAAAATAATTTGTGTAAAGAATACGCTTGAAAAAGAAATGCTTGATCGAGGATAACATTTCCTAGTGTAACGCGGCACTATTATCAATCTCTTAAAACTTTTTGTTTTACTTAGAAATATAAAGGTATACTCTACAGAATCCCTGAAAAACCAACTGTAGGCCACAATAAAATAAAACTTAAAAATATTAACTCTTGTTCTATAAAAAAACAATTAAATAAAATAACCCTAAAAGAAAAGCACGCAAAAATATCAATTAAAATGTTTTAGAACAAAAAGAAAAATATCATTAGTCTCCACTAAATCTTGGCATTTAGGAACACCAAGTGCCTTAGCTTTAAGGGACTGATTTGGGTTATTCTGTCAGTGATAGACAATGGACTCTGCTTTGGAGCCATTAGTATAATTAAAATGAGTCCAAATTGGGATTATTTTTATGCTTTGACTTCTTTTAAAAAATGTTTTTTTTCTTTTTGTCCTTTGCTTTGCAATCTTATTTTTTGACCTGTTGCTCTGCTCACTTGTGCTGTGCCCCTAGCCCCCCCCCTTCGCTCAACAAATTAGTGCATTGACAGTGACAAAAAAAACTCTATATTAATCAATCAACTTATTAATCAAAAGCAACTGAGGGAACAAATAAAGGTGCAAGTTTGCACATCATGGCATTTTATATAGCTTTGTTATTTTGATGAACTTCGCATTTATATACATAAGTATATATATATATATATATATATATATGAAAATATTTTAATTTTGAATAATTGACGTTTATAAGACTCTGGCGGGCCCAATTAAACCCAGGTGTCCCACCAGAGACTTTCAATAGTATAGGAAACAACGCACTTAGTTAAAAAAGTCAATAAAATAACTTCTTAACTGTTTGCTTGAAGTTAACGCCCTACTGGTGTAATGGTGGTGCAATTAAATGAATGAAACGTATAATTTGTTATATTAATGAGTTGTCTTTTGGCTTTCTAAAACCATTTGTCACATGAACTCTTCCAGCTGTCTGTGTGTATTTATAAAGCTTAAACTCAACCAAAAATAGAATCGTCCTTATTTGACTCTTATAAATGGCATAAATGTCCATGTTTGTTTTATTCATATAAATTTTGAAGCATTATTCTCACCTTGCAGTCTTTCTTAACCCCCAACATTCCTGCTAATGTTGCCTGAAGTCCCAATCCATGGACTTTTCCTCTCATAGCCACACTATATATTTTAAGACAAAATTATACAGAACCCAACCCTTCAAAATAAAAGATAATTATTCAGCTCATTTTATTGTAAACTGTGATGTTTAATGATTTGATCAAATGTATGAAATGATAATAATGCCAGAGCCTATGGGCCATATACATATAAACAAACCACTTGAAATTTGTCTCTTTCCCGCAGTTAATCAAGACTGTTGTGGCTTCTTTTGACTGCAATTTTTGTCCTAAATAACGGTTTCAAAACAACATGCAAGCAAATTCCTTCTGTTAAAATGTCACAAAACACTGCAAACAAAGATATGTGTTTACCTTCAGTGCAGATGGCACTCAGCCAGGAGGATGAGTGCGCGCACCCTCTGTATAGCTAGGCCCATTTCTACTGCTCACCCAATCAATTTGCTCTTGGTGCTTTGCTAGAACTTTTGGGTCAAGAGTTTGCTTTGATTTAAAGTTTGCTCTGTGGGTTTTCATCATAAAGTGTCAATAAACTTAGATTATTAATGAGCTTCAATACAAGGGACTTTTTAGCGATGACACCTTGACCGTAAACTAGTTATAGTTATAGTTGTGTCCAATTTATACTGGACCGAACACTTATATAAGTATCGTTTCGGCTTCGCATTGGGGACAATCAGCTCTGCAAGTGACAATATTGAATGGTTGCACAAGTTCTATTTTATCTCCGAGCCATTTGAAATCATTAAAAAAGACATTAATGGCCTAAAGTTGCCGACCCTTGCCTAGAGCATGGGCATCCAAACAATCGCTTGTTACGAAAACAAATTAGGAGAATCTTAGTAATCATGTTCAGAAGAGTTTTTTTAAAAGGTTTGCAGTGCTTGGCGATCAGTGTCGCGACCTCGTAACTCTCCTTTGTCGCATTTTTTGACTGGCAGGGTCTTGTGAAAAAGCGCTACTATGTCATTAAAAAGGCTTCTAGTTGCTTCACCTTTCCACAGCATTCGTTTCCAGTTAGCTTTTTGTTATTTGGGGCGCCAGTAGCTCAGGAGGTAGAGCGATCGTCTTAGGATTAAGGGATCCCAGTTCGAATCCCGGCTTGTCCGTGTTACATGTCGAAGTGTCCTTGGGTAAGACATTGAACCCCCAATTACCCCCAATAAGCTGGTTAGCGCCTTACATGGCTGAACAGATCACGGCCGCTATTGGGAAATGTGAAGCACACTGTAAAGCGCTTTGGGAAGTCATTGACTTGAAAAGCGCTACATAAATGCAGATCATTTCATTTCAGATCATTTCATTTAGCGTGTTTCATATGGCACATTCTTTGAAAACAGCGAGTCTAGGCAAATTAGAGAGATATTGTTTTGGATTTCGTTGAAAAAATACACCACTTTCTACTTGTCCTGGAAGTGACAGCCCACAGTCACAGTCAACTGTCCTTTTTTTATTTACAGTCACCATGTCCAAAATGGGTTGGGCTAAAATTCTCACAGAAAGCTAAAGGCGCTGGGCAAAGGGCTGCCGCCATCATCGTTTTTTTGTTTTGTTTATGTTTTTTTGTTTGTTTTTCTTGTTGGAACAAATGTATTTCATACTGCGGTCAACATTACCAGTGGGCCACATATTATTCATTATATGACGGAAGCCGTGGGGCAGTATAATTTGATCAAGGGCCGTAACTGGCCCCTGGGCATGCCTGATCTATTTACTGTACGACAAGCCCATTGAGACTATATTCACCCATAAAAAGGCACCGCTTTATGAGCTGTCCCTTTTTTATTTTAGCGATGAACACGGCCGTGCCTGCTCCCACGACAGCTGTTGGCTCGTTGCTCGCCAATCGTGAACAAATGCTGTTCTTAAGAATCAACTCGTTAGTCGACAAATTGCTGCATTTCTGTCAGTCATCAGAGTATTTTAGCAGTCGTGACATTGTGGTGTGTGAAACTAATCCGCTGCTGGGATTTCCCTGCAGAGACACTTGCAGCTTTCTTTGGGAACATTGCTGGGACTTCTGGAATTGCACCCCGCCCCCTCAACCGATCTCGTTGGCCTCCCATCGCCTTTAGGGCATCTATTCTTGGTTTTCCCATCAGTGTTGGATTCTTGGAGTGGATGTTTGGCGGTAAACTGCATCTGTGGCAGACACCTATCTGAATGAGGCCACCCCTCTGGAGGCCATGGTCAAATGTGTCCCCAGGATCAAGTCAAGATAAATATTTTGATGTCATTTTACACCAAGGGCCAGGAAACTATAGCTCTTTTCATGAGTACATATGGTTAGGAGATAAAATTCTACGATTGCTTATTTGTCTGGATAATTCTAAATTCATCCGGATTTTGGTACATGTTAAGCAGAAACAAAACCCTGTTGTGAGTGCAGTCCTGTATATACAGTATAGGGCACAATCTAAACTAATGTTTACAGCCAGGGTGTCACCTTTTAGCTCATTTTAGGATTTTTTTTTTTCAAAAGATATACCGTATTTTCCGCACTATAGGGCGCACTGGGTTATAGGGCGCACCCCCAAAAAATAGTTTTTGGTCCTATATCTTCGATACATAAGGCGCACCGGATTATAAGGCGCTACAATGGGAACGTCGACAAAACAGTCAGATAGTTCAGTCAAACTTATTACCCCCTTAACATTCCCAAAGCTTGCAAAGAAGCAAATATGTGTCTCAGACATATACGGAAACAGTGTCTGTACGATGTCACTCAAATGCATCGTTCCAAACATCATTCGGAAGGTTAGTCTTGGGATTCAAGAAATGCCCACCATTGCTTAGTGTCTATTTTCTTTTTCGCTCGCAAC
This sequence comes from Urocampus carinirostris, assembly GCF_059441175.1. Lineage (NCBI taxonomy): Eukaryota > Metazoa > Chordata > Actinopteri > Syngnathiformes > Syngnathidae > Urocampus > Urocampus carinirostris. The sequence continues at coordinate 44,937,928 of NC_142352.1, forward strand.
TTTACTGTGCATATGACAATAAACACTTGGAATTGAGTTTAATTTAAAAAAAGACCCATCAAAGAAATATCCAAAATGGCGGCGCCCCCTATGGCTGCGGCTGGATCTGCTCCCGACAGTTTCTCACATTCTAGTCAAAAACCCCAATCTTCGACTCAGTTTATGAGGGCGAACAAAGACAACTCTAACTGTAGATTAATATACGATCGCAGTTTTTTGCTGGGTATGCGAACATCCAGAAATCCAGCGCAAATTTCGACGATCACTCTGGAGTGTTTACTTAGCCTCGGAGTGCTACGTCAACAGAACACAGCGGCCTACAAAGCAGCGAGTAAAAGTGGCAAGCGGAAGCGCTGTGACCGGGGAAGGAAACGAGGTTGTCGGGCCGGGCTAACGGCTCGGATGAAGGCTAAACCCTTCAAAACGCCTCTACCATCCATTTTCCTATCCAACGTCCGCTCCCTGGACAACAAACTGGACCATTTACAATTGGAATTCTCATCGAACCGCGAGTTGACGAACTGTTGTGCTTTAATTCTGACGGAGACATGGCTAAACTCATCTATCCCGAATGACGCTGTTAGCATTGTGGGGCTAACTGCTTTCCGCGCCGATAGAAGCGGCGAGCTCACCGGCAAAAGAAAGGGAGGCGGTCTATGCATTTATACAAACAACAACTGGTGTAGAAATGCGAAGATAATCTCGAATCACTGCTCACGAGACATTGAACTTTTGACGGTGATCTGCAGACCCTTCTACCTACCGAGGGAGTTTAGCGCGACCATCATTACTGCCGTGTACGTGCCCCCCAGCGCTAATACGAAGGAGGCAATGGACGTTCTCTACCGAACTGTGAGTGAACTGCAGCATGCTTACACCGAGTGCATTTTTATTGCGGCGGGGGACTTTAACCAGGCCAATATGAAAACAGTTCTCCCGCATTTCCATCAGCATGTAAATTTTGCTACAAGAGGTAGGAACACATTAGACCTGGCCTACACAAACATCAAAGGTGCATATAAAGCAGCCCCCCGCCCCCACCTTGGCTCATCAGATCACCTTTCTGTTATGCTAATTCCAGCATACAAGCCCCTGCTGACCAGAGAAAAACCTACAGTGAAGCAGGTGAGGGTGTGGTCTGAGGGGGCAATGGAGGCACTACAGGACTGCTTTGATTGCACTGATTGGGACATGTTTAAATCGGCTGCCACTTACAACAACAAAATAAATATAGATGAGTACGCCATTTCTGTGTCAGCCTATATCAGTAAATGTGCAGAAGACGTCAGCAATACCAAAACTATATGCACCCGTGCCAATCAGAAGCCCTGGATGACTGCTGAGATACGCAAACAACTAAAAGTACGGAACCTTGTCTTTAAATCTGGGGACATGGAGGCGCTGAGATCAGCGAGGGCTAACCTGAACCGTGCTATCAGACTAGCAAAGCGAACGTACAGTCAAAAAATCCAGGAACGTTTCCTCAACAAAACCAACACCAGGGATATGTGGAAAGGCATTCAGGCCATTACCAAATACAAGCCAACCACCGCCCCAGTGCAGGACACTAGCATGGACTTTCTAAATGACCTCAACAAATTCTTTGGAAGGTTCGAGGCACAAAACGGCACCACTGCAGCGAAAGCGGTTCCAAATCAGGACGAAAGAGCACTCCACCTGGACTCATCTGACGTGAGGAAGACCCTGAGAAGGGTCAACACAAGGAAGGCTCCAGGCCCGGACAACATTCCGGGGCGGGTACTTAGGGAGTGCGCCGATCAGCTGGCTTGTGTACTAACAGACATTTTCAACACCTCGCTAGACCAAGCCAAAGTACCATCATGCTTCAAATTTGCCAACATCATCCCAGTGCCAAAGAAACCCCAGATCTTATCATTCAACGATTACCGGCCCGTTGCACTGACTCCTATCATAATGAAGTGCTTTGAGAGACTGGTTAAAGAGTACATCACCTCCAGTCTCCCCTCCTCATTCGACCCCTTTCAGTTTGCCTACAGGACAAACCGCTCCACCAGGGATGCCATCTCCTCTGCGCTTCACCTGAGCCTGACACATCTAGAGGAGAAGAACACCCATGTGCGGATGCTGTTCCTGGACTTCAGTTCAGCATTCAACACCATCATCCCACAACATCTGGTAGACAAAATGAGACTCCTGGGTTTCAACACCCCCCTGCGGAACTGGCTGCTGGACTTCCTCTGTGACAGACCCCAATCAGTGCGGATAGGTCAGAACAGTTCAGATGTCATCTACCTCAGCACGGGCTCCCCCCAAGGCTGCGTCCTAAGCCCCTTGCTGTTCACCTTGATGACACACGACTGCGTCCCTAGGTCCGCCACAAACCACATCGTGAAGTATGCTGACGACACAACAGTGGTGGGCCTCATCAGGGATGACAATGACCTAGCCTACAGAGAGGAGGTGGAGCAGTTGGTGGGCTGGTGCAGGGACAACAGCCTGGTCCTGAATGTTGACAAAACTAAAGAGATCATTGTCGACTTTAGGAAAAACCAGCCCAACCATGCCCCACTTTGCATCAACAACAAGGCTGTGGAGGTTGTCAGCAGTATCAAGTTCCTGGGGGTGCACATTACAAACAAACTCACCTGGTCCGTGAACACTGCATCACTGGTTAAGAGGGCACAGCAGCGCCTGTACTTCCTGCGGAGGATGAGGAGAGCCCACCTGCCCCCACCCTCCCTCATCACATTCTACAGGGGCACCATAGAGAGTATCCTGACCAGCTGTATCTCTGTGTGGTGTGGAGGCTGCAGCGCTACCGACTGGGGTAGTGTGAGGAGGGTAACGAGGACAGCAGAGAAAATAATCGGGACTACACTTCCCTCAATTCAGGACATTGGCCAGAAGCGCTGCCTATCCCATGCTAAGAACATTACCGGGGACCCCTCTCACCCCCATCATGGACTGTTCACTCTGCTAGCCTCTGGGAAGAGGTTCTGCAGTGTGCGGTGCAGGACCACCAGGCTCCGCAATAGTCTAGTCCCCCTGGCCATTAGACTGTTAAATGGTCAATCTAACATATAGTTAACTTAAATCTAAACGGCTGCTAATCTGACTTTTTGCACTACTGGCAGTTTTTTTATAGCTTGCCACTCATTGCACATTGCTCTCTGCACTATGGTAATTACAGCGTTATTGTTACAGTGTTAATGTTACTGTGTACCTGACTTGTTAACCTGACTGCCCATTTTGCACATCTGGTTAGCTACTCTTCTTGCACTATCGGCACTATGGTAAAATACTATACGTAGCCAATTACAATACAACTTTATTTATATCTGTACATTCAAGGAAACTGTGGGGGTCAGATGCATCGACATTTCGTTCTGTATACACGTGTACTAGAATGACAATAAAGTAGATCTGAATCTGAATCTGAATCTGATCACTCTGAAACAAGATACTGGGAAAATATATAGCCGGAGTAGCTCACCGAAGTCGTTGCGTTCAATAATAATGTGCAACCATGGTCCTCTTATATCCGTGAGTGTAGTAAATCCAGGAGAGTAAAATATTTACAAATACAGAATAGTAAAACATGTTTTCTCTATGCCGTAGACAACCAAACTTGCTATTCAGATTCATCTTTTTCGGCCAATTGCAGGCTTTGTTTTGCCCCTTTACCCTATGCGAGCCTGTAAATGATAAAAAGGATCCGCCTCCTTTACCTCCGAATAACTTTAGCCAATAGTGATTGATTCAAATGATGATTGACACATTGGCTGGGAAATGAAACGCCGGCATATGTATCCCAGCATACACCGCGGACGACTTCGCCTTCGGGGGAAAATCTAGTCGGTGGCTGCTTGCCTTAGTTGCAAGACTTTACGACTTAATATTGATCCATATATAAGGCGCACTGTATTATAAGGCGCATGGTCAGTTTTTGAAAAAAATAAAGGCTTTTAGGTGCGCCTTATAGTGCGGCAAATACGGTAATTGGAAAAGGTAATGCTTGAAATGAGGACAACTAATAAAAATTCAAGACAAAATTGCCCATTACAGCTCCCTCTATACATATAGCAAATTTCTCAACCTATTATTTAAAAAAAGAGGCATGTTTATTTGATAGTTCATGTATTTTTGCTTATTATTCAAATCAATACTGCTTTTTTTAATGATGTATTTTGTTGGAGGCACTGAACATTAAACACTGTCCCTTAAGGAATCATTTCTCTTTGAATGCAGTCTTAAAACCCTAGTGATTTTAGTGAGAAATTCCACAAAAAAAGCAAAAAGCATAAGGCAAAAGAAAAGACTTAATTATTTGCTAATGAAAGTTCATTTTAAGTTCTGGTCTCTTGTGAATGTTTCATCATTGACATGCTGTCACTCCACACTCATTATACACTTATATTTTTGTGTGATGGAATACCCAAAAGATAAACAAATACACATTCGGAATACATTTTGTTGGACTCGAATGCATCAAAGTTATATATTGTGACGCAAAGTCTCATCTCTCAGCCTGGAGATCTTCTCTGCAATGCAAATTCAGCCGCACCCTTCCAACCCTTGTTCTCTCCTCTCCCATGTCACCTGTGTTAGAGCAGAGCTGTGCAGGCCTACCCCTCCCATTTAAAGGGCCAGCGTCACAAGCCCGGCAGGTGTCTTTTTTTTTTTCTTAACGAACAGGAGAGTGTGTGATGGACCATGGACCCCAAACGTAAAAAGAGAAAAATAATTGCACAGAAATCAAAATTAAATACATGCTGCGTTTTATTGCACTCTTTGTTGCAGAAAAGGAGCACATTATGCACGTTCCGTTTTTTTTTTTCTTTTTCGAATCGTCCCCCCAAATAATGACAGCAGAAACTGGAATCCTTTATTGAATTACTTTCATTTGATCAAAGCGATGAAACATACTGCAATTTGTTGATATTGTAAAAAAGTTGAAGTTGAGGCGGAATCTTACAACAGAGTAGTCACATGGTGCACCATTCTCCACAGGATGCACTGCATCCAACATTGTCATTTTAATAGTAGGCTAATATTGCTAATATTTATACAGTAAATACAGCATGTGTTACATTGATTATAAGGCTTTCAATATTTTGCGGATCAAGTGAAATGTGTTTTTTTTGTCCTATTTACTGCAGCTCTTTCAAAATTTTGGCTTGCCGACCCCTGACTTTGTCAAACTAAACTTTGATTATGTTTGGTCCGTATGTTCTTTTAAACCGTCCCAAACATACCCCCTGATCAGTAGCACACTCTTTTGGGGGTATTTTGGGGCCCAACATCCATTTACTACTTGACGGACTAGTGTGGAATGTGTGGAATGTCTTATCATAAGCCCCATTTGTGCTGTGCTGTCAGTCGAATTGGGCTCTTTTTTCTTGTATTTTAAGGCAGTCGTAAATTGAGCTTCAAAAACTGTTTTAATATTTTAGTAATCTGTTGATTATTTGATAAATGAATTGACTAATATGTTTGAGTAAAAGTAATGGACGAGCCAGTACCCGCACCAGTCCCAATTTGTGGGACTGGCTAAAGTGACCGATGCCAATTTTGTCTGTCAGTATTTACATTCAGAAACTACAATTAGAATTGTCTTGAATTTTATTGATAACATGAAGTACACATTGTTTATAACAAGAGGTGGCACTCCATAGAGACTTAAAAAAAATAAAAAGTAATTTACAAGGTGGTGCTTGAAGACCGGCCCAAGTTGTAAGTGCATCAGAACAATAGTACCATGACTTTACATTAGAAAAATATTATAGGTAATTGCCATTCATTTCATGCATTTTTCAGGCATATATTACAGTGACAAATGAGACTGAGTCACCTCAGTAAGATTCAAGTAATGTTCAAGCCAATATGCTTTTGATGACATGCATTGGACATTTTATACACATAATTTGGCTACAAAAGAAAGCTTGAGCGTTATATCAGACTGTGCCTGACAAACGTATTAGAAACGAAAAACATGCAGTCCCTAAGAACAAACCTCAGTTGTTAAAACGGTTTAATTTGAAACTGTTGAGAATTGTTAAGTATTTTTGGTTCAGACTTTGCGGTTAATCACTGAATGTCCTTCACAAAATGCACATAATATTTAAAGCATATATTATGTGCATTTACTGTTCTACTGCTGCTTATGAGCCTGCTCATGGATGAAAAAATATTTACTTGATTTATAACTGAGTATTTTTCTGTCCCTAAAAATTGGACAGAGGTTTATTCATGGATTTATGTCTCTGCTGAACAAGCACTGTGCCTCATTGGTTTTAAATTTTAGGTTTTAGCATTTTCATTTAATTTTGTACAAATACGGAGTATGTTCAGTAAAATACTTACTTTTCATTTATCTTATGCCTCATAATTTGATTAATTTCATGCTAAATGTAAGAATCATTCGATTATTCTACTAATCATTTAAATAGTCGGTGATTAGTGGTCTATTACAATAGTATTTGGTTGGAGCCCTAGTTTTGTGTGTCCTTTCCGATAGAGGTCGACCGATTACCGGGTTGGCCGATTATCCGCACTGAGATTTGGGAATTTGACGGATATCTGTATCTGCATTTTCATTTATTTGACTGGATGATTATTAAGTGTCATATGCAGCCAAGATTCTCTCTCCATTGCTCCTACACCTCCCCTCCTGTCCTCCTCCCCCCTCGCTACCGACCCCGTACCTTCTGATTGGATATTCGACCAAGAGCAGAGCACCTTAAGAAGAAACAATAACGTTAGAGGAGCAGCTCAGCTAACCGGTCCTGGCATACCTGTGTCAAAACGTGTTGATGCCATTAAGATATAGTGAAAAGAGGAGTTAAAGAGACTGGTATATTAATTCAGCAATCACGCGTGAGTGTTTGAGTTTGAGAAAGAGCATTGAAAGCAAGCTAAAGTGGGAGTGATTAGCTCTTACCATAACATTAGTTTGTCAATCTGGGTCTAAAACAGGGATTTCCACACTTAATTCGCCAGCGGCATTGAAATTTCAATGCATATTTTGTTTAAAGTTACTTTGAGTCATGTTGGTTATATTGACATTTTTCATCATTTCTTGTAAACAAATCAGGACACTACTTAAGATTTTGCGGCCCTTTTATACAAGTTGCTGCCTAATTCAATTTTATTTCCTGCACTGTTATTTTTGGTTTAAGTGAAAGATTTGTCTTGAAATTCTAATTTGCTTACTGTAAAATGTATCAATGATCTATTACAATTTTATTTTAATTCATAACAAATATTCTTTGTTTTATAACATTTTTGAACTTTTACAGCAAATTTAATGTATGCTCCAAATATCGGGTATCGGCCTCCTCTTGATCCCAATAATCGGCATTGGTATCGGCCCTGAAAAACCCACATACTGTAAGTCAATCCCTACTTTCCAACTTATTTACTTCCTACCTATTGGGACCAGAAATAGCTCCTTTTTATTGACCATTAATGAGTGGCTTCTACACAGTCATTCTGTCTTTCTACTTGGCTGCAATCTGCCCCTCTCGCCGACTTGGTTCTGGGCCAGGACCAATCCGTCTTTAACGGGCTCTCAAAGACTTGTGATGCTATCTGTTGAACCGAGCTATATAAGGGAAACAATCCTGTGTTTATTAGTTTAGGGCAAGTTCATGGGAACGCTGCCAGGCCTGAGAGTAGAAAGTGATGTCAGCAAGGAGAAGAAGCAGCAGCATTCAGAGTGTCTAGCTGTATGCATTCCTTCCCTGGAAATTTCGTTGAGCTTCTGAGAAAGCTTTGTTGATTATCAAAGGGTTGACAATGGTTTTTGTTTGTCAGCATGCAAAAGGAGCTCATGTTTACTAATGTTGCGTACTATGTGGTCATGTTCGGCTGATGACTTCAATTTGGGTGGTCCCAATGCGATTTCAGAGTTGGAGCTGGAGAAGGGGGCTTCTCTCCAGCTGTCTTGATGCACACATTTTTGTGGTCCCTAAAAATTCAGTTTAAAACAAGAACATGATAAATCTAGGGGTGGGCAATACTGGGGTTTTTGGTATCAATCTGATCCAAGTAAAATACATGGTAGTATTGAGCAATACCAAAAGTGCAATATCAAAAAGTGAATTCACAAAATAGAAATATGGAAATTAGGATGCACGGGATGGCGGCTGTCCAATAAATTTAAATAAATAAATAAACAAACTAAGATCTTCTTGCAATTAACTTTGGCGCTTCATCACTGTTGCTGCTGCTGAATATCAGTGCTGCCTTTGACACTGTGAACCTGGATATCTTACTTGATCAGCTGGAAAAATGAATTGGTCTCTCGGGAACTATCCTCATGGTTCAGATCCTACCTCTTAAATAGGACTCATTGTGTTAGATACGGTGAAATTACCTCTGAGCTCTTTGGTGTTAACTCTGGTGTTCTGCGGGGCTCAGTACTTGGTCAACTTCTTTTCAGCATTTATATGCTTCATCTATGTTTATATGCCTCTTTAGGTGATATTATTTGCTTATGATATCAGTCTCCACTGCTATGCAGATGAAACTCAACTGCATCTTCCAATGGAGGAATTGGCCCCACCAAATTTTGGAAATTTGGAGGCCATTTTTGGGTGGCATTTCCCTTCTCGGCAGAACCACTGACCTCTATAATGGACTGCGTGTGTCAGGCATATCAAAAGTGCTGAGTCAACTTTTGTTTTCTTCTTTTGTTTTAATTTTTTCACGTGTAGGTCAACCCTTCTAACTGTCCGCAAGGCATTGCTTTGAAATTTAATATTGTGTTAGCCTGGAGGAGGGGAATGTCTTTCCGGAAAAACCGCAGTATCAGCAAAACTAAAAGTGCTGAGTATGTTTTTTGCGGCATCATTTCTAGAGTGACCTACCTGATTGCTTGTATAAGATTTAGATCGTGGCCAAACTTGTATCCCTGGGAGAGTAGAATGTATTTCTGAAAAAAGCAAAACAAGTAAAAGACAAGTATTACTGGGCCATCCTTTTTGAAGTTTTCAAAACTAAGGTAACCTACCTAAGGGCCTGTAAAATATTGTGATGATATTCAATCTTGTTCTACCTGGGAGAGTGGAATGTCTTTCTAGGAAGAAATGCTGAGTCGACAAAAGGAAAAGTGCTGAGTCAGCTAGATAAATGCAGACATTTTTTTTTTTTTACATTTCAGCTGTCAGTTTCCATTGTGATGTACATAGTGAGGAAATGGAAGACCAACAGGCACAGTTCTCGTTAAGGCCCGGACTGGCAGGCCAAAAAAATTTTTAGATAAGCAGAGGCGAAGGATGGTGAGAACAGTCAAACTCAACCCACAGACCAGCTCCAAAGACCTACAACATGTTCTTGCTGCCTTGGTGTCACTGCGCACCATTCAACTATTCAGCGCACTTTGCACATGGAGATGCTGTATGGGAGAGTAATGCAGCAGAAGCCTTTTCTGCGCACATGCCACAAACTCGCTTGAGGTATGCTAAAGCACATTTGGACAAGCTAGCTTCATTTTGGAATAAGGTGCTATGGACTACTGAAACTAAAATTGAGTTATTTGGGCGTAATAAGGGGTGGTATGCATGGCGGAAGAAGAACACAGCATCCCAAGGCAGTCCCATGATGCGGAGGTTCAGGGTTCAAGTCCAGCTACCTTTTTTTCTCTTTCTTCTTCAGCTCCATTTGGTGTTTATTCCAATGGTAGGAGTTTTTGTGAAAGGTTTGTTATACGGTTGTCATTTGTCAGGGCTCATAAGTAAATACTGGAGGTTGTTCTGATTCACGCACCTACTATGTTCCTATTTTCACTGTGTGTACCACGATGAATTATGTTATCCCTGCACAAATGCATGAACTGCTGGCATTTTGCAAACTTGCCTTGCTCAGTGTTTATCCTGGGCCAAATGTGATTGGATTTGCTCGGAGTCAGGGTTCGAATTTTTATATTGTGTTTAAGGTCAGGAAAATACTTGAATTTTGGGTGAAGTGGTTTAAACTGCTGAAATTGTTGCCATTTCCAAGTTTCTTGGCAGTCTGACTCTACAGACCGCACGATCAATAAAGAAAAAAAAAACCTGTGTGAAAATGACAACATGCCTACTCTGGTAGATTGTCATTTTGTGTCACCGCTCTATTTAGAAAACCAAATGGCTCTTCAGATTTTGGGGGTTTTAAGGATATATTATCAATGATAATAAAACATTATGCACCAAATTATTTAGTAAATAGTAATATCATATGCTATGCAGGGGATCCCTAAAAAACTCATGAAATATAGATTTAAATATTCGCAGATAAAAAAAAAATTGTAAAATACAAAACCATTTTAGCTTTTACACACTGAACATATTTTATGGTCAAACAACAACACAAAATCCCTGAAAATGCAAAACAATAAAATATAAATTAAAAATATTAACTTTTCAGTCCCGAAAAACTTCCTGTGTGGAGTTTGCATGTTCTTCCCGTGCTTGCGTGGGTTTTCGCCGGGCACTCCAGTTTTCCTCCCACATTCCAAAAACATGCGTATCAGGGTAAATTGTCCCTAGGTGTGATTAAGCGAGTGAGTTGTCCGTCTCTGTTTGCCTTGAGACTGGCTGGAAACCAGTTGAGGGTGTCCCCTGCCCACTGCCCGAAAATAGCTGGGATGGGATTCCAGCATTCCCGTGACCCCACTGAGGATAAGCGGTGCAGATAATGGATGGATGAACTTTCCAGTCCTTCGAATAAATGATAAAATGCAAAAAAAAAATCACTATTGTCAGTTTTATTTTCAGCAAGAAAAGAAAGTAAGACAAAAAGCAAAAGATCAGCAGCTTCTAAGATTAAAATATTGGATGCACTTCTCTTCAGAGCAATCTACAGGTATATCATTAAAATCAGTCAAGGGTTGGCTCATTTTTCTGCTTTTAATACCTACAGCACATTCTTTCTTTTATATTCCGTATTAAACTCCATTATTACCTAACACTGTAAACAATTGTTGTGTAGCCAAGCTGCGCATGCATTAATGAAGAACGGCAAAATTAATGTCAGTTAATAGCAGCCCATGAACACAAAAATATTTTGGATCATAGATAGGAACAGAGCAAAATAGCACAAACTATGTGCTAGCTGCAAGAAAGCGACTTTATTTTAGTCATCGAAGACAACAAAAAAACCTTTCTTTTGATCTGGATTTCTTCCTTCGAAGGTACTGGAAAAAATAGCCTTGAAAAAGTTGTAGGAACCCTGTATTTTGATGCCGGATTAATTTGGTATGGAAAATATTTGCACACATTTTTTTTCCGTGTGATGATCGACTTAAATGGCAGTTTATACAGTAAGCGGCAGATGGCGAGTGGGATTTTGGTTGTTTGTCCCTTCATGACAACTTGTTCTCTCATACAAGCTGCTGCACTTGAGCACAGTCAAGTGGACAGTGAGGATAATTGTGTTTTTTTTTGAAGATGAGAATCCGATTTAAGATTAGGAAATTGAAATAATGAATATATATTTTTTGAAATGTGCTTTTTTATCGTCTCTGCCAACTGTGAGATGAAAAATACGGCACAGTTCTGAGGTAATGGGTTCAAATCCAGCTACCAGCCTTCCTGTGTGGAGTTTGCATGTTCTCCCCGTGCTTGCGTGTGTCTTCTCCGGGCACTCCGGTTTCCTGCCACATTACCAAAAACCTGCATGTCAGGTTAATTGGCCGGTCCAAATTGTCCCTAGATGTGAATGAGCGAGTGTTGTCTGTCCCTGTGTGCCCTGCGACTGGCTGGCAACCAGTTCAGGGTGTCCCCTGCCCACTGCCCGAAGATAGCTGGGACCCCCGCTACCCTACTGATGATAAGCGGTAATGGATGGATGGATGGAGACAGAGGTCTCGACCTTGCGCCCCGCAGGCCATTTGCGGCAAGTAAGTGTATGTCGGTCTGCTCCAGAATATGATTTGCTAGCAATAAAGATTTGATGAATAGTTTTGTGCAAAAAACGTAAAAAGTATTTTTAATTTCAAATCTTCTGTTAAAATATTTTTTTCGAACTACACAAAAAGTAGAAAAAAAATCACATAAAATAAGTTAAATGATTGCACGAATGGGGGAGTGTTTTGTTTTACTAAAACAATTTTTATAAAGGCTGTGCAGCGGCTTATCAGTAAGTATCAAGCCGCTGGGAATGATTTCAGTATTACCATTTGATTTCAGGAGTTTCTTTGATCATATCTTTGTCCACACATCGATGACGCCCCCACTTAGTACTGCTTCCTGTATCCAACGATTGAGAGTGTGTAGACGGCCCCTGAGTAGGTGTAGTCAAGCAGTGTGGTGATAAAAGTGAATATATGGATATAGAAACACAGATGCTTTTTCTTCCAGAAAAAGATGACAAAGTATCTTTGTCATCAGTGGGGCAGAGAGGGATGACAGTTTGTGCACAACCACAGGAACGCGATCCCCAGGGTGCCTGAAATCGCGTGACCACGTCATCGGAAACATCTGGTGGTGAAAAGTTCATGCAAAGTTCATTCGTCGTTCATGCATACGTTCAGTGTTCTTGCAATTAAATGTAATTTTGCAAGCAAAGTGCCCTTGTGTTTATGGAAAGAATTATTTCGTAGCACCTCAACTCAAGCGCCCCCCAGTAAATTGAGTTGGAGACCCTAGCTGTAGTGACTACGTGCAATAATGTTCTTCTCTCCTCTTTGGTACTTTTACTCACAAGGTGCTGACCAAGCAGGATATCACTCAAGCCTGTTCTCTCTGTGTCTTTCGCATCCTCTTTCACTTATCACCAGCAGTTCTTTTTCTGCCATTCAGCCTCCACCCCCACCCCCACTCGCAAACAGATTCCAATCTGCTCCTTGTGACACTTTGTCAGTGACCCATTTCAACAACTTTGAGCCCTTAAAAAAAGTGGGACTTAAACGATCATCCTGCACCCGGAATGTCAGACATACGGGTCACATCCGACCGTTAGATGATTTAATCCGGCCTACCATATATTTATGAGTATGTCATAAGAAGAAGCAAGTTTCTCTGTCATGTTTATAAAAAGTTACGATTTTATTAAAGGAATGCAAAGAAAATGCAATCTCCATCTGCTAGAGGGCAGTGTTAAGTTTGTATAGTGTGGTGAGTTGGTTCTGGTGTGAAAGCCCATTCAGGCGACTGTTAAAAAAACAGTTAACACATTTAAAGCCAACATGAAACCTTTTCTCCCCATCGGCGGCCTTGGGGGTAGGGCGCCCGCTCGGGGACTGGGAGGTCGCTGGTTCAATCTTGGCTGAGTCATACCTAAGACTTACAACATTGGTACTCATTGCCTCCCTGCTTGGCGCTCGGCATTAGGGGTTGGAATTGGGGGGTTTGGTCACCTAATGACCAAGGGTGAGGGGGCTGGGAACCCCCTCCTCTGTATCAATCTCCCAGAAAGAGTCATGAATGCGTTCTTGACTCTAGCCACCTCCCACTAGGGCAGGGATGTCAAACTAATTTTAACTCTGGGGCCACACGATAGAACAAACATTCTGTCGGGGGCCGGACTAGTAGATTAAAGAGAAAGAAAAAGAGAGATAAAGAAATAAGAGAAAGAGGGGGGGAGGAGAGAGGGCGGGACAGTGAAAGAAAAAGAGAGAAGGAGAGAGCGTGAGAAACAAAAGAGAAAAAGTTGTGAGAAAGGGGGGAAACAGAGAGAGGAAGAAAGAAATCCAAAGAGAAATAGAAAGACAAAAGGAGAGAAAAGAGAAAAGAAAGCGCGAAGGGTAGGAAGAGAGAAAGAGAAAAGAGAGAAAATGAAAAAAAAAGGAAGTTAGAGCAAAATAAGTTAAAAAGACACAGAGAGAGAAAGAGACAAAGAGCAACAAAGAAAGAGAAAAAGACAGACACAGAGAGTGAAAGAGAGAGTGGGAGAAAAGGGTTGGAAAAGAAAAAAATTGTGATCAAACTTTCTCACCATGACCTCATCTAAATACTGTACCATCCACGACAAAGTTCATCTTGAAATCTAACCGAAATGTCATGTTCAAATTAAAACTGGAGACTTGTAGTTTGACTAAATTTGGTGTAAAACTAAATTATTCTTTTCTGCAGGTTTTCATTCAAACATAGAACACAATTTCTGTTTTGTTGAAAGATGTCACTTTGTCTTTGAACTCCTTTGCTGGACAGTTTCTAAGTCTTCCCTCAGATCAGAGCACTTTAGAGTTGGGTTCAAGGCTACTATAATATATGGTGCAGCCTCCCATTACCATTTTTTGAGTAAAATGGGTCACTCACTTTTTCTCTGAAGGGGTAAATGTTTCAGGATAATTGTGGTTTGTCAAGATCTAAGTTATAATGCCCATGTCCAATAGTTAAAACATGGCAACTGTGTCTGTATTTTAATCTACCAATTGAAAGTCTTTAAAGGGACATCGTGTATTATTTAGATCCACCTAATGGTGATAAAACTTTTTTTTTTTCCAAATACTGATAGGTCAATAAATTTGCATTATTTTACATAACATGAAGTACACCTTGAAGCAGCTGACACAATTGTCTGCCATCTTGCTGTTTTGGGTACCCCCAGAAAAACAAAACCTTGTGAACGGCTAAGCAAGAAAAACGATTTAAAAAGTAATGTTGTTCAGCCACTTTGAGTCTCCGTAGTTTGTAACCCTCCTTGTGCTTTGTAGCATTCTCTTTCGGTTGCACTACAAAACGCAGCAACATCTAGGGGTCAAATATTACACAGTGTCCCTTTCAAAGTTTACAATTAGACCAAGTAAAAGTAAAAAAAATGATGCATAAAATGATTTGCACACTGCAAATTCTTTGTACAATTGTTGCATTAAAACTCAAGAAATTGTGAAATCGAGAGCACAAAATTAGAGTTTCGTTTGAATTACTCAAAGATTGTGCTTAGTTTTAATTTACAAACCTTTGAATCGAGGCCTTTGAGCAAGTTATTGGAACAATTGATATCTTTTTAGCACACGTTCAGTTAAAAGTTTTGTTCAACTAAAATCTGTTATTCTTGCTTAAACGTTTTGCACACGATTTATTTTTTAATCAATAAAACAAATTGCTTTTAAAAATGTGTGTGATTTACTGGTTTGAAATGTATTTATCATTTTTATCTCCCGGTCTGATAAGAATCAAGATTTTTTTTCCCGGTCATATTATATTTCATGCCAGGCTATTCGGTTGCCAGTTGCTGCCGCACCTATAGAAGATGATATGCCCTTTGAGGCCACAGTCCTGACATCTCTGTTCTATACTACGCTGGCTCATATTCTGTGTTGTCTAACTTGTTTCTTTGAATTCAAAACATCTCTCATTTGCTATTCAATTCCTTTAAACCCCCAATGTTCCTGTAAAATTCGCCTAGAATCCCAATCCAAAGAGTATCTTGAATGCTGTTCTTGAACCGTTTGGAGAATATGGATGTTTTTTTGTTTTGTTTTTTGAAAGGTAAGACTCTGACGCGTTACACCAAACTAAAATACTCCAAGTAATAGTAATATTGTAATCTGCAATGAAATACACATAACTAAAATGTTTTTATTCTCGCCTGATTTTTTATTTTTATTTTTGCAATCAAATGCCTGCGGATGAGTGTAGGCTGGGCATCTTAGCCGGAAGAGACAACAGCTTGAAGCCTTATCTGGTACCTTGTCAAATTTGATCATAATCTGAAAAACTAAATATTGTGTTCTACACATTTTTGTATTGGTAGGTCTATGCGTTTCCAAAAGTGGCCATTTGGAGATGACATGTTAAAAGCACAAAATGTTTTGCATATATACTTTACTTTGACAATTTTTTTAAACATTTTGAAAGAGTTGTAAATATTTTACTTCTCTTTCCAGAAGTCAATCAATAATTGTACACACTTGCTTGTAATAATGGTGCATAAAAATGAATCCCGAGTGGCGTTGAGCACTTTGATTTTGGGGTGTAATTTGAACACACATTGAATATCTGCGCATTGTTCAGTGTCCTTGGGCAAGACAATGAATCCCTAATGCCCCCAATAAGCAGGTAGGCGCCTTGCATGGCTGACTCCTTATTGGTGTGTGAGTGTGTGTGAATGGGTAAGTGTGAAGCACATTGTAAAGCGCTTGGGAGGTCTTCATTGAGCGCTATATAAATGCAGACCATTTACCATTTACTACTGGCTTACTATATTTGTCACTAAATGAGGCGATCTCTCTTTTATCAAACAAGGCCTTACAGGCCAAGGTTGGCTGTGGACTGTGGGGAAAAAAGCCTGCCATTGGCCAAAAGGGGTGTCAATCAAAAGATCAGAGGCTAGCAGCTATGTTGAAAATAATTTTACAAGTCTGTTTATTTGTAAACAAAAATGATGTGGCAAAATGAACAGACGACAAAAAGGAAAATATAAATGTACTTCTGGCATATTTTTTGTATCTGTCTGCATTATCGTGTGTATCGGAGTAAATGTTTTACACAGTAGGATTAACTGGACGGTCCTGGATGTAAGGAATCCATGTTTACAAAGAATGATCTCATGAGCTGACTACAAGGGGACTTCTAGGTGAGCTATCACAGCTTAATGGTTTTCGGGTATCTTGTTTCAGACTTTTTTGAGGCCGTCAGAACGTTAAGGGGTTAAGAAGGATCTCGAATTTTTGAAGCCATTACATGTTCTGTGACTGGCTGTTGTAAGTGCAGGGTTGGTATAGTTGCTTGAAATCCTTGAAAATGCTCAAATTAATGTTGTGTTTTCAAGGATTGAAAAGTGCTTGAATTTGCCATTGCATTTCTTCTTCGTTTATGATTAACAGCAGCTGGTATTAGTTTGTTGGGCATTGTCCTATGAAGCATCATTGCCCCTTACGTCCCTGCACCCAAGAAAGCAGGTCATGCAACACCTAAATAAGACACTATGAAATGTACAGTATGTTAGTCAAGGGTTACGTATCATTTAGAGTATGGTCATCTATTATGGGCCATGCCAAAAAATTAAGGCAAAGTTTTCCAGTGGTAATCTATAATGGCAAGAAGTTCTTGCAACTGAAAATGGAAGCTGTCATTGTCATTTTTGAAAAATTGTTAAGAATGCAGAAAGAAACAAAAAAAACATTTGTTTGAAATTCAAACAAAACTTTGAATAGCTTTCTGAGACATTTTACAGTGAATAAATTAGAATTTAATCACAACTAATATGACTATTCTTTCACTTAAACAAAAAAATAGTGCAGGAAATAAAATTAGGCTTAGCAGCAACCCGTATATTTAAAGTTTTTTGCAATAAATGAAAAAATAAAAATGTAAATAAAACCAATATGACTTAAACTAACTTAAAGCAAAAAGTGTATGGACATTTCAGCGGAACATAGTTGGCAAATTGAAAAGTGTCGGCACTCCTAGTTTAGAGCCGGATTGACAAACTAATGATAACTGATAATCACTCAGCCTTCCACTTCAACATGCTTTTTATGCTCTCTCACTCACAAACACACGCACTTTATTGTCAAACTAATATGATGATCAGAGCTAATATATCATTTCCTCAGGGCAGCGGAGCGAGTGAGAGAATAACAAAGCTTCAGAGCAAAGCTCTCGCCTGCTCCCCTTACCCGGTTTTAAATGTTGGTCGAATTAATAAAAAAAGCTGATATGATAACCTTCAAATTCACAAATATCGGTGCCAATATTGGGCCCGCCGAATATCCGATGACCTCTAATTCACACCAGAGTTCTTCTTTTGAAGGTACTGAAAAATGGGAATATTGACTGTGAAAGTCCTGAAAAAGGGCTTGAATTTAGCAATGAAAAAGGTGTATGGTCACTGTAACCTGTGACATATCAAACAAAGACTGGTGTTTGACCCCTTAACATTAAAAGATTGTTGATGAACAAAATTGTGCCTTAACAATGTCATCAGTCACTGAAATACGTCATGCCAAATATCATCGGAAAGCCTACATTCTTGGAATTCCAAATATGATGATCATACTGATCACAGAAAAATCACTTTCAGTCTGAAACAAGATAAATGAAAACTATAAAGCGGGCACAGCTCACCAATAATGTGCAATGATAATAAGCTGATGACATAATTTTCTGCAAACAGGGTCTCGTTACATTCAGGAGAGTTCAGCGAATCCAACAGTATAAAACATTTACTACAAAATAAACGATAATGCCGACAGATAGAAAGAACTCTGCCTGAAACATTTTTACATTGTTCGACGTTCCATGTTTCAATCCGTTTGCTTTGCTCCGTAACTCCTCTTTAAAATTAAACAGACTCGTCAGATGATTTCCAGTATGGCATTTAGCCTCTGACCTTTTGATTGACATCACTCTTGGCCAATTACAAGCTTTTTTTCATGAGACAACCTATGATGACCTGTATTGGAAAAAACACAACAAAATGACCTACATCAGATTGAAAAATCTGTAGCTTATAGTATTCAAATGTTGACTGACACATTGTTCATCCAATTAAATTCTCAACGTAATTTTATGCAATTTTACATGGTGTATTCTAATCAGAGATTAAAATTAACCTGTGTAAATGCAACCAAGGATCCATATTTATGCACGATTATCACCCGCAAGTGAGCACAATCATGAATTGACTTCTGGAAAGAAAACTGAAGCATTTACAACTCTTTCACAATGTCTAAACAAATGGCCAAAGTAAAATACACAGTTGAGTGTTTATTGCTGTAAACTTGTTGTCTCCAAATGGTAAAACATTTACAACTCGTTCACAATGTCTAAATTTGCCAAAGTAAAATACACGGTTGCAAAGATTTTATTGCTGTCAACTTGTCGTCTCAAAATGGCCACTTTTGGTAGCGCCTTAACCTAACCCTTGGAAAAATGTGTACAATTCAATGTTTAGTTTTTCAGAATTTGATGACATTTTACAAGGTACTAGGTCTGGCTTCAAGCTATTGTCAGTCCTGTTTTTCAGCTAAGATGCTACACTCATCTGCAGACATATGATTGTAAATAAAAAAGAAAGTTCACGTGAGAATAAAAACCTTCTATTTTTGTGTGCTCCAACTTAGATCACTCAAAGTTAGTAGCACTTGCAGTTATTATGTATTTATTTATTTATTTAGGACAAAATATCAGAGTGTTGCCTTTCAAAAGAGACCAAAACCATAAATATTCTCTAAATGGCCCAAGAACAGCATTTGAATTACTTTGTGTACGTCTTGGATTGGGATTTTAGGTGAATTTTACAGGAATGTTAAAGGGTTAATGTTTGCTTGTTAAAATGATAACTGCTCAAAAAAATGGAGTGGACAAACAAGTGCCCATTTCAAAGATGTGTTTTCCAGCATGTGTGAGATCGGATTAGTCTGAGATGAATTGTTGTCGACTGCTGTGGGCTTCATTGCTGCCTGAGGGTTAGGTAACCTTAATGTTGTCTTGGCCATTTTAAGAGCCACAACCTGAACAAAAAGTTAAGAGTGGGTTTTCAGCCCCTTTTTTCAATCATCATTCATAGACTTGTTTTGATCAGTGAAGAATGGGCCACTTGTATCATTTGCCCCAGTGGCACTTGGGAAATCCAAAATAGTTTGATCCTCTCAAAGTTCTTCATTTGAAGTGGCAGCTTGAGTTAAACACTCAAACTGGTAGTTGAAGATGATGAAAGTGGGTGTTGCCTATGACCTGTCCCTTTTGTAGCAAATGCGATTTTGAATCCACTATAGCAGGGGTCTTCAACGTTGTGCCCGCGGGTGCTTTCTAAGAACCCCGGACCTGTTCTGAAAATAACTCACCAGTTCTGGGTCATTGTGATTTTCTGGTAAAAGGATTCTGTTTTGGTTGATTGAGTCTATTCAACCCTATTTTTAAATAATTAACCCGGTAATAACATAGTAATAACATGATTACATGCTATTTTAGAAATAAAATTAAATAGATTGCAATTCATGGGCTTCATGGAATAAAAAAGTCTATTCAAGGATTGATAATTATTTTTAGGCAACTAATGAGGAGAATATAATGTGAATCTACTCATGTATTCAACAAATGTATTTATCTGTTTACAATAATTTATTTTAAGGGCCATGGTAAAATGTTTTATGTTTTTTGCTACTTTTTCCCTTTTTTATTTTCTTTGTTTTTGTGTATGTTTATCTTGCTGTCGGTTTTGATATTGAAAGTTTGGGTTCTTCTAGAAATTCTAGAAAAAAGGGCCAAAAGTAATGATTTCTGACTGTTTCGTGGAAAAAAAAATTCCAAGCGGCCTGTATGAGACAAAACAGGGTTAATCATGCGTTATTGGCTTTGTGTGATTCATACTCTGGCGACAAAAACCTTTTCTTAACCGCTGTTAATGTAAAATGATACGAGTGTTTATCGTAATTGAAATGTGTCCCAATGCATAACTGCTCACCGAATTGGAATTTTGTCATAGCTGTTGGCCGACTGTCCACTAACTCGCAGCTGTCTAGCGGATTAGAGGACTCTGGTTTCTCTGTTGCTGAGATGGGAAAGAAGATTAGGTGGGAAATTCACGAGAGATGGTCTGCTAGGCTCTAATCTCACACCCTGGTCGGGTGAAACGATCTCTGTGTATCAGTGTTGGGAATAATGCTGAAATAAATAACACCTTTACGTAACGAAGTTTATTTCCTTAGTAATGTGGTTATCTAAACTATTTTTTTTCACTGTTAAAACGCCGATATCGTTACTGACAATCAAAAGTGGTGCAAACCTGTTCCGCTCTCCTCCGAGTTGTCACGTCTTGTCGGATCATGTCGCCATTTAAAATATCCACTACCATATAGTTCAATAGCCAATAGGATTGTAACATTTACCAACGCCCCGCAAGAAAATGCAATTAAGGTCTGAGGCGTGTTCAGGAGAGTGAGTGATTGCTATCGCGAGCTATCGCTAGCTTCTGAACGGCCAGTGATTATTGAGCGCTCGCGTGCCCGAGTAATCACGGGAGAAAGACCGCTTACTTTGATTTCCAACATGGCGTCGACAGTGCAGAAGATGGAGGATCTCACCCTGACGAGTGCTGTTGGCGATGTAATATATCGTCTTACATTGCCTGGTAATGTTTGTGAACAATGCAAGACAGGTATGACCCTTCCACTGCGTTTAGGATAACCTTAACTGTGTCAATATGCGAACTGTCGCTCATATCAGCCAACTCGCTCAAAGCAAGCTGTAGAACGAAATCCATTGTACTGTCGTCGGCCATTTTGGATCAGTAAGGCAATCACAGTGAGCGATTACAAAACGTTCAGCAGTGCGCTTCAAGCGATTATCAAGAGACTACATGTCTGATCACTCTCCTGAACACGCCTCAGATTTGAGAAAAATGCGATCACCCCAACTCGTGTCGTTCGTGAACGAAAGGTCCCTATTAACCGGCTCTTGGAAATGGGAGCCGCCTACCCGCCAATCGAGAGCCAGTTACTTTTGAGACGCTATTTTTCTCTTGAGATTGCTAAAAATGCATTTTTGGGGGGATTCTGTGCTGTTGACATTGAATATGTTGTGTATTGAAAAAGTTAAAATTGTTATCTATTATATATTTTTCTTTGTAGATTTATTTATAGTGATTTAAATTTATATTACCTGTGTTTTTAAGTGTTAATGTTTAAATGTTAATTTTGCTTTTTTTCTCCCTTATTAAGTCATAAGACATAATAAATGGAAATATAAGGATCAAACAACCAATACAACCTGAAGAACCAGCTCTTTTTAGTGAGCCAAGCTGAAAAGAGTCAAAATTCAAATTCAACAACGGACCAGCCAAGTTAGATTTATTTTTTAAAACTCACTTTATATTGTTTGCTGTTGATTGTTATTTTATGGTATCGTTTATATTTGTTGCACATCAAGTGTAGGATAAATCTGTTGCTGGTGAGGTGCACTAAATATTACAAGGTTCTATAATACAACTACCTGTCTGTTTTTCTTCATCTGACTCGAATATTGCTCAGAAAATGTCAAATTCTTTGACGTACAACTTCTTTTTAAAGTAACGGAAATAGTTACTTTGCCTGGTAACTGGTTACTTTTGCTATAGAGTAATTCAGTTCCTAAGTAAGTTACTTTTTGAAGTAGTGAGTAACTGTAACTAATTACTGTTTTAAAGTAGCGTGCCCAACACTGCTCTGTATACTCTGCTTCATTTGAATGGATGAAAGTGCTTGGTTGTGTGTGCGGAAGTGAGCGTGAGCTTCGGCCAGAACAAGGAAAGATCTGTGGCCTTTTTCCATCAGGTCCTGAAAATGGGTTGCTTGAACATAGAACAAAATATCATGAACATTAAAAACCAGTTCTTTGACCCATTAGCATAGGATAAAAGTATTATATCAGGAGTTTCAAGCTCTCGGAAGAAAACACACCTAATTACTTCAGAAAATAAAATAAAGGATAAAATGCAAAAAATAATTGAGAAAAGAAGTAAAAAAAGAAATGAAAAAGGGACAAAAAAGAAGACAAAAAAGACAAAAAAACATTCAAAAAAGGAAAAAAAAGAAAAAAACAAAACAAGTTTAAAAATGAAAAGAAAAAAGAGAGAATTGTTTTCACTTTTGTCTTTTTTGTCTTTACTTCTTCTCTTTTTTCCTTCTTTTTTCCATTTTCATTTTTTTGCCTTTCTTTTCCCCTACCTTTTTTTATATCTGTTTTCTTTCCATTGCCTCTTTTTCGTCTGTCTTCTTCCTTATTTTTTATTCATTTAAAAAAAATCTTTATTCCATCTTTTTGTCCTTGTTTTTGAAACAATGGATAAAAATTGGAATGTAAAGGGTGCCTTTTGTCTAGTTTCAGTCTCCTTGGTTTGTAGTCTTCCCTGATTGCACTACACATTACAGCGACATGTAGTGGAGGAATATAAAACATTGTCCTTTTAAGAACAGCGGAATGCTTTTATCAGCGCTGTCTTTGTGGAAAACATTATATGAACCAACCTAGTTTCAGTGGCCCCCACCCAACTCACTTGGGTTTAAAACCTCTGTATTATATCGACTAAAGGCATACGTGTGCAATATATTACCTCTTGATGGCACTGGTGATGACAGACAAACATCGCGGCAACTTAAGTAGGTATTCCACTGTGTAGAAGAAATGGAAATTTCTCGACCCACGATTTATTTAATACAATAACATTAGGAATGATAGTTCTTTTTTATTTGCTTAGTATTCAAACGAATGTTTTTTTTTTAACTGAATTATTTTTTTGTACCACTAGGAGGCAATACATTTTTACACACTGTACAACACCTTTAAGAAGCGGCAAGTATAAACCAAAATGCACATTCCATTTTTCGTTTTTTTTGATTTTCCTTTATTTTGTTAGATGACAGTATTTGCTAGTCCTATTTATTTATATAGCACTTTATAGACACCGAAATTCAATTCAAAATACTGTATAAAAACATTCTATGTACAATAAGATAAAACTAGTATATTCGGACCCATCAGCAGAAACAACTGACATTTTAAGCAAACTTCTTTTTTCATAATATGAAACGCAATAAATTGCAAGATTTCTTTCAATCGGGATTTCTTGCAAATTATATTATGTTAAAGACAGTTTTACATTCAGACTTTCTCAATCTAACATGTACCCCATCCCTAATAAAGAATAAAATGCATATTTTGGGTGCGGCGAGGTTTCTGTCTGTTGTGACACGGTTAGATTTGCAAAAAAAAAAAAGAAAAAAAAGTCATAGTTTACGCTACTCATTTTTAAATGAAAGCAATATATGATCGGTAGTCCCCCTATATGAAAAAAAAGAGAAAAAATATAGGTGGCTTGACTTGCTGTTAGCTTACTCATACTATCTCTAATTCTATTGCTTGTTGCTGAGGTGCGCGCTGAATCAGAATCTTTGATCTCTCTATCGCCCTGTGCCATGAGGCAGGAGAATTTCTTGCCTCACACTGCATCTGCAGACGCTCCATCCATTATCCATTCATTATCTGCACCGCTTATCCTCAGTAGGGTGGCGGGGGTGCTGGAGCCCATTTCACCTGTCTTCGGGCAGTGGGCAGGGGACACCCTGAACTGGTTGCCAGCCAGTCGCAGGGCACACAGGGACAGACAATTCGCTCGCTCATTCACATCTAGGGACAATTTGGACCGGCCAATTAACCTGACATGCATGTTTTTGGAATGTGGGAGAAAACCGGAGTGCCCGGAGGAAATCCACGCAAGCACAGGGAGAACATGCAAACTCCACACAGGGGCTTTGATCTCACGACCTCAGAACTGTGCCGCACACTCAGTAACCACTGCGTAATATATATATTAGATTATAGTATACAAAATAAAATATAATTTTTTCATATTACCTCGAATGCACATCAGTGCACTACACTGCATTTTCAAAACCTCATTGAGAATGATACATTGGCTATAGTTTTGTTTCCTGCTCCAAATATTTGAAGTAAAAACCAATAACTGTTATATCATGTCTCTTGTTTCTTGTCTTTTTTCCTATTCACTCCTTAGATCTTTTACTTGTTCAACGTGTTGGTGGCAACAAGCATCAACATGTAAATATTTTTACACAGATGGGAGCGAGGCTAGTTATTAAAAGAAAATAACGTGATGGTGCGCTTTTAAAAATATTTCCCTTGCAGCATATGCTTTGATTAGTTGTCTTGCTCTTGGCCCGTGGAAACAAATATGTCTGCAGACTTAATCCATCCTATTCCTCATTTTTTCATCCATAAAAGCCTTTTATTATGTTTTCCACGCAGTCATTTTCACGTTTATGTCTGTGATTTATCATTTTATTTAATTTTGTGGCACGAAAAGGTCGCCAATTTTAATACAGAATACTCTCGCAGGCTGAGTCCTTTCAAATACAATCAGGCTTTTACAATAGTTCAGAATTTGAGGCTAGAACAGGGGACGGCAGCCCAAAATGTTGAAAGAGCCATATTGGATGAAAAAAAATGTGTCTGGAGCCATAAACAAAAATTAAAAGCATTAAATAAGAAATACATGCTGCATATATCTATATTAGTTATACTAGCGCAATATCAAAATGATTAAGTTGAATGCAGCGTATCCTGTGGAGAATGATGCACCACGGAACTATCATAATAATAATAATTATACATTGTACTTGTATGTGAGGCAGATGGTCAAGAAAAGGCAAGTTTGAAGAGGTGAGTTTTGAGTCAGGTGGACAGGGTCGCAGAACTTCGGAGGTCAGGTGACAATGAGGTCCAGAACTGGGGGTCAGAGGGGCTGAAAGCTCTGAAGGTTGATGAGGCACATCAACTTTTTTTATTTTATTTAAAAAAGGCAGGAGTTGAGGTTGGTGGTGGGAGTATCAAGTTGGGTTTGCAGGAAAGATAAAGCTGGGTGTCATTTGCAAAGCAGTGGAAGAAATATTGAATTTCCTCAGAATATTTTGGGGTATCAAATTATAAGACGCACTTACAAATTACTGGACAGTTCGGGGTTTTTTACGTGTGCCTTATAGAAGCTATGGTAGTTTACGTCTGGCGGCATTAGCTCAGGAGGTAGAGTTCTCGTCTTTGGATCAAGAGGTCGCAGGTTCAATTCCCAGCTCCTCCGTGTTATGTCGAAGTGTCCTTGGGACAGGCACCGAATTCCTAATGCCCCCGGTAGCAGGCTGACGCTGCTATCGGTTAGTTAATATGTAAAAGGGAATAGTGTGAAGCACATTGTAAAGTGCTTTGGGAAGTCTTTATTGACTAGAAAAGTGCTATATAAATGCAGACCATTTGTTTTTAGGCTTCACCCAAAAGTCTTAATAACAAATGCATACAATTCTCTCAGTTTGCCGTGACTGGGTCCATTCATAGGAATAGACCAAACTGGAATTCTAAGTCTATAATTGAATTAGTAGAAACCACAACAGTCACACACTTACTATAAAAGTGCAGCACTAATCAGTGCCACTATTTACTGTCCCAACAGAGCGTCAGATGGTTGGTTGCCTTGTATAGAAGCGACCCGAGTGGGACTCCACTACAGGAGTGTCTGTTGGCGTCGCTGCCTATTTCAGTGAGACCATTCTGCCTGTGTTGGGTATTTGATTTCCACAGATTGTCTGTCACCACAGTAGATTAAACGGTGAGCCTGGACACAAGACTCCAGACCCTTGACCTCCGTAGCTAAGGCCATGATATTGTGGCGGTGCATGTGGATGAGTGTGTATCACTGTGTGTAGCTTTTCACGCATTACAACAGCTGTACTCCAGATGTCTGTAGTCCCCCAAAACGGGCATGGGGAACCAATAAAGGAGATTTGTGGCCCTGAAAAAAAGCAGAGGCTTTTTTGGCTTTTGTCCAAAAAAACTGAGTATGGGTGAGAGTTGGGGGGGCTTTGCAATTGAATGATACTGTGCAGTGTTATCAGAACACAGTGTTTCCCAGAGAATTTTGTCAGACCCTGGTGCGTGGACAGTCTAGCGGAATCCAGGGGCATGCACGCATATTAACCAATCAACATGCAAGCAAGCACACCATGGCATATGCAATCTTTTATTTTTTTCAAGTTTTTACATTATTAAAATGCAAAGCAGTGGAAGAAATATTGAAATATTTAAGCTTTCACTGCAAATGAATATCTGCTCCAAATATCGGTTATCGACTTCCTCTCATTACTATTGGCATTGGCCCTGAAAACCAATATAGGTCTATCTGTGATGCTCCAAGGGCTGAAACGGCTAGTTGAATAGCTGACTAGTCATTGACTATTGAAATGATTAGTTGAACAATCGAATAATTGTTATGTTTTTTCTAACATTTAGCGTTCATTTAGTTATGTAGCAAATAATACTAAAGAAAAGAAGAATGGGTACGTTAAAACATACATGTTTTATGGAACATACACTGGATTCTTACAAAGATTCAGGATTTGTACAGGTGCTTGAAATCCATGAAAAATGCTTGAATTTGTGTTTTCATTGCCAGGAAAATGCTTGACTTTTGGGTGAAGTGCTTGAAAATGTTGAAATTGTTGCAAAAGCCACGTTTCTCGGCAGTCTGACTCTAGCCCACGCAGTAAATATAGGAAAATAAATTGTGGGAAAATGACGTCGACACACCTGCTCTGGTGGCTTGTCTTTATGAGGGTGTCGTGTGTAGCGCCACGGCCTCCTACTGGTCGCACCCAAGAGGACAGGACTGCTTTATTTAGAAAGCTGGGTCTTTTGGCTCGGCTTTCTGAGAAGAGCTTGAGCTTTTGGCTACCAAACGGCTCCTCAGATTTTTTTTAATGATATAACATTCATGCACCAATTATTTAGTCATTAGTCATCTCTTATGTTTTGCAGAAATCACTTAAAAATGTATGAAATACAAATTGAAATATTAAAAGCTCTACAAAAATATTGTAAAATGCAAAACAATTTTAGCTTTTTACTAACTGAACAGATTTAAAGTCGAACAACAACAAAACATCCCCTGACAATGCAAAAACGTCAATAAAGATTAAATGGCAACTCTTCAGTGCTATAAATAAATGTTGAAATGCAAAAAGAATCTTTACACTTCTATTTTAACCAATTTAGACGCAGTTCTTCTAAAAAGTACGCAAAACTATAAATTAAAATTAGTAAAACAAAAAGCAAACGATCAGCATTTTCTAACATTGAAAGATTTAATTCATTCTGCTTTGGTGAAATCAATATCATTACAATGAATACAAATTTGGCAATTTTCTTCTCCTTTTATACATAGAGTAACTTTATTTTTTCGTCTTCCGTATTGAACACCATTATTACCCAAAACATATGGAGTCCCTACTGTGTTTGCAAACAAATCTGACGAAGCCAAGCTACGTGTGCATTGTTGAAGCAGAATGGCAGAATTCATGTCAGCAGCTCATTTACACAACATATTGTAGATCATAGATAGAAACGGCTCAAAATAGCACAAAATGTGTGCTCGCAGCAAAATAGTGACTTTATTTTAGTCATCAAAGTCAACAAAAAAAAAACTGTCTTTTGGTTGGTGCTGGATTTCTTCCTTTAAAGCGACAAAGAATTGGCCTTGAAAGTGCCTGAAAAGTGTTTGAATTTGGCCAAGAAAACATGATCAAACCCCGGATTTAATAAAAGTGCACTATTCAAAACCAATGAGGCACTGTGCTCGGTCACTACAGACATAAATCTATAGCTATTCCTGTAAACCGAGAAGAGGCACATGAGCATCAGTTTCAGTTTAACAGTAAATAAAATAAATCTGATGTCCAGTTTGTGAAGTACATTCAGTAGTCAACCCCAAAGTCTGTAACAAAAATACTTAAAGATTCAGCACAGTCTGGCATATCACTTGAGTTTTTTTATAATGAAAAGTACATGTATAAAATGTACAACGAATGCCATGAAAACAGAGTGGGTTGAACAATACAGAGGCGAGTCGGACGGCGTTTCGTCTAACAGCCCAAAGTGCTCTTTAAATATTCATGTGTCACTGACCTACCGCTATGATACGCAAGGTCTGCTTTGCAAATTTTGCAAGTACACTTTTTATTGGGCGTTTCTAGGCTAAAATGCTACGCGTCGCTGATGTTGACGTCACCGTTTTTGTATGTCAATGTTACCGATGGAGACAGAGACACTAATGCGCATGAGCGACTCTCGGCAGACATTATTATCATGTAGAGTTCCCTTACTGTTGGAATAACGTGACTAGCGACAAAAACTTACAATAAAATTTATTGAGGTAGAGCACTTGTCTTGGGACCAAGAGGTCGCAAGTTTGATCCACGGCTTCGGCGAGGTAAATGTCAAAGTGTCCTTGGGCAATACAATGAACCCCTAATACCTCCAAAAAGCTGGCAGGAACCTAGCATGGCTGACTCCCTATCGTTATGTGAGAGTGTGTGTTAATAGGTATGTGTGAAGTACATTGTAAAGATCTGTGGGACATCTTCAGTGATTTGTGAAGCTCCCTATAAATGCAGTCCATTTGCCATTTACCTTTGTCCACTATTTCTGTAATCTATTTTTTGTCGACAACGTCAACTAATCGTTGGGGCCCCAGATGCTTTATGTTATAGTCATAATGGGAATTAGTCCCACTGTTCTGGTTCTAGTACCTGGGCAAACTCTACAGACACAACCAAAACATCAAAAAGTCATTTTCTTCACTGTAAAATCTGATTTTGAGACTGACGGTGATTAACTGGCTTAATATTTAACCTAAATGTTGTTTTATTGGTGCAAGGGTGCTGAGCTCTACCTTGAGCCAGACAGTCTCCCTCGCTCACACCGCGGTGGGAGGTATTTTTCTAAAAATGTCTTTGAGCAAAAGGGGTCACTGTGTTGTCTGAGCTCTTGCAAAGATGGTCTGGACAATGAATTCCTAAATGGCATTTTTGTCTTTCTGGCATTAACCCCTGCACCCCACCTATTGACCCTTTGCATACACGTGACCTAACAACATGATGACACCATGACGGACGACAGTAAACCGTAGTAAACAGTTGACAGTTGATGACCCTCGCTTAATACATTTTGCCGGCAGGCTCTTAGAACGTTAAGGGGTTAATGTGATTTGGAAGCTCGGTCAGACCAGAATGTGCATCATGACAATAAAACAGATCCCCCTGCACGCTTAGGAAAACAAAGGAGAGGTGCTTTGCATCATTGATCACACAGGCTGGTTTCATTTTTCCCTCATGGAGTCACTTTGAGTCACTCTTCTCACATGCCCTCCATCAGTCTTAAGCATAAGCAGTGCTGTTGTCACTCGCTACAGCTCCATGTCATTAACTTTCTGCCTGCAGCAGCTTTCCTTAGTCTGCATAGGTGAAGATGCCAATTATCCTTGTCCTCATCCTGCTGCTCCACATGATTAAACCTTACAAAAATGCCCATATGGTGAATAAGCTGTCAAAGTATGACATCATTTACCTTAAACACCAGTTTTTAAATTTGACAGGAAGTTTTTTATTTATTTACTTATTGTAGCAACCGCTAATAAAGTCCATATAAAAAGGGCACATTTCAGAGTGATTATAGCAAACATAGGCAACAAAAAGTATGTAATGTACAGAGTTCATATGGGTGCTTGAAATCCTTAAAACTGCTTGAATTTTAACGTTGTTTTTTCAAGGGTTGAAAAGTGCTTACATTTTGGGTGACGTGCTTGTAAATTCTTAGTTGTTGCCAGGATTCTTAAGTAGGCTTAAAAATGAAACTAACACTGCCCCCTGATGGCTTCGCTTTGCCATTGCATTTTGTCTTCACTCGTGACTAACTGCGGCTGGGATAGTTGGTATGTCATTGTTCTATGAAACGTCATCTCCCCTATGGCTTGTGCTCAAGTGGACAGGTGCATGCTACTGTCATGAAACAGAACGGGACTGTCTTGAAACTGGTCGGGAAGCAGGAAGTTGGAACTTATTTGCGCAGACGATCTTACACTTTAGTTGAGAAAGAAAAGTTGTCCAACACACAAACGGACCAAAAACAAAACAAAGCAGGCTCAAATGCAGGCAAAACTACAGACTAGGCATTTAACGGGATTAAACGGAACTTGGAGGAATCTCTCAGAATGTTACACCGAAGTGCAACAAAGACCAACCAGCAAAACAAGAATAAACAGGTATCAACAAGTTTTCAACAAGGCTAAACAATGATCTGGCAAAGGGCAGTTCCAAAAGGCACGTTTAAGTACCCATTGGAGTAATCAGGAAAATGCAGGTCAGCCGGTGTCAAGGGGTGGGGCCAGCTGGGCGCCATGACAACCGTGCAGGACATGACAGAACTCCCCCTTCAAGGGACAGCTCCTGAGGTACCAAAAAGAAACAAATACTAGACCCCCAAGAATGGGTCGACGCTCCCAAAGAGGGTCATCCCACTCCCTCCCCCGAAAACGCAGGAACGGGGAGAGGCAGGGGCTGCAGGCGGACGATTAGGAGCGGCGAGCAGATGAGTCAGACTCAGACGGGTTGGGTGTTGCAGGAGAGTCGAACGGGCGAGTCGAAGAGTCGGAAAGGCAGGCAGACGAATCGGGGCTGCGAGCAAACAAGTCGGACCGGTGGGTAGAAGAATCAGACAGGCAGACGGTTGAATCAGGCAAGCAGGCAGGAACCTCAGACAGATTGGCCGTTGCAGGAGAGTCGAACGGGTGAGTCGAAGAGTCGGAAAGGCAGGCAGACGAATTGGAGTGGCGAGCAGAAGAATCAGACGTGCAGACGGGTGAATCAGGCAGGCAGACAGGTCGGCAAGCAGGCATGGCAGGTGGACATCGGGACAGGCGGACGGACGGATCTCGAGACTGGTGGGAAGGCAGGCGGACTTCGAGACAGGCGGAAGGACAGTCCTCGAGACCGGTGGGAAGGCAGGCGGACAGACGGACGTAAGACAGGCGAAAGGACGTACCTCGAGACCGGTGGGAAGGCAAGCGTCGAGACAGGCGGAAGGACGGACCTCGAGACCGGGGGAAGGCAGGCAGACGGACGGACGTCGAGACAGGCTGACGTCGAGGTCGACGGGAACCTCGGATAGCTCGGCGCCAAGTCTCCCCGGAGACCCCATTCGTGGTACAGCAATAGCCACGACGGGCAGGACAGGTGAAATCGCGGGCAGAGAAGGAGCAGCGGGAGGCGGGGCCGTTGCCGATAGGAGCTCATTCAGCTGACGCGACATGAACTCAGTCCGCTGAGCTAATTGCTCCATCTGGCGTTGTATGCTCTGTTGAGCTTGCTCGACCTGCAGCTGAAGGGCGGCGACCTCACTGGGCGATCGCCAAACGGCGTCCTCCAGCTTTCCCCAAATTGTGTTGGGATCGTTCGCTGAGTTCACATCTTTAGGCCAGATCATTCTGTCACGAAACGGAACGTGACTGTCTTGAAGCGGGTCGGGAAGCAGGAAGTTGGAACTCATTTGCGTAGACGATCTGTCACTTTAATTGAGACAGAAAAGTTGTCCAACACACAAACGGACCAAAAACAAAACAAAGCAGGCTCAAATGCAGGCAAAACTACAGACTAGGCAATTAAAGGGGTTAAACAGAATTTGCAGGAATCTCTCAGAATATTACCCTGAAGTGCAACAAAGACCAACAAGCAAAACAAGAATAAACAGTTATCAACAAGTTTTCAACAAGGGTAAACAATGATCTGGCAAAGGGCAGTTCCAAAAGGCACGTTTAAGTACCCATTGGAGTAATCAAGAAAATGCAGGTCAGCCGGTGTCAAGGGGCAGGGCCAGCTGGGCGCCATGACAACCGTGCAGGACATGACAGCTACACCTAAACAAGGGACTATGATATGTGTATTAGTGCAAAGGTTACGCATTAATTGTGGACATTTGTTTTGGGCCATGCAAATATTTATGGGAGCATTTCTCATTTGGAAGTTGCAGCAAGAATTTCCTACAATTTCAAATTCAAGGTACATAATACTGTCATTTTTACTCAACATCTACTGTATATAGGGAGAGATCTGTCCCAAAAACAAATATACTCAGATACCTCGGTTTTCGCGGCAGAACCACCTGATTTCCAGTAGGATCAGACGACGTGCAAAGGTGATGATGTCTTGTTGGCTTGACAGAAAATAATTGAGAAGCACTGGTTTAGTCCAATTATCCTTGTGAACATTTTTAGTTTGACACAAAACAACTTGACAAACCTACATTATGTATGCACAAATATTTTACATTTATTTTGTTCTGGGCCCACAAAATCCATAAAAGGCAGAGGACAATGCTTTCTATTGCCAACAACCTGGACTTTTCGACCCACTAAACTTGCTCTGGAGTCACATGCAGGTCTAATGTTCTTTGCCATCAAATGTCTTTATTAAAGAGTTAGCATCCAAATCTTAAGTTTGACAACTCATCTATGTATAGGTCGCTGTCTCAAAGTCCAATGTTTGTCTTTTCAGCCGTGAAGATCTGCGCAAGAGCACATAAGGTGGCCTTTCTTTCAGCCACAAGGTAAGATTTTCATTGCTTCAGATTGTGTGAAATTAAGCACATTATCGATTTGCCTTGAAAAGGGTTTAGTTAGCTATTGTCTGGGGGTTACCAAAGTAACATGCAGCTAACTGATTCTTTATTCCACTGAAACTAGTGATTCAATTATTCTCTCGTTTTGTAAATGGGTTTAAATTGTATGACTGTCGTGTTTTTGTATGAAAATTCATAAAATAATTCTGAAAGTCCCGGGACCTGACTGATAAGCGGTGCAGATAATGAATGAATGAATGAATGAATGAATTCTTAAAGTATGCAACATTTTCGGATGGAGCACAAATCATTTCATGTATTGCACTTTTTACTTTATGTAAATTAATATAAAATCTCTGATAAAACCTTAAAACATGAAAAATTAAAGGTTGACTAACTGAGAGAATTTTGGAGCAAAAACAATGCCAGGCGTCTCATCTTTTCAAGATGGTGAATTTCTCATTTTGTGTTCAAGTGGTAATGAATGAGTAGGGGCATGTCTCATCATATACATCTTTTCAATCCACTGTGTTTTTATTGTTTTAACCTTTTAAAGCACTGCAAGGGAGTATTTTTCCCATCTGTGGCGCTGGGATTAACTAATGGCATGTCATTGATGCCAATTTTCTAAAATATCTACCAAATGTAATAATTTCCTTTTTGGTTCAAAATGTTTTAACTGTTAATGGCATATCTGTTCTTGTTTAAATCCGCTTCAACAAAAAAAATCAAATTATGTTTGTGGTTGAGAAAGTGGACATAGGTCCTGCTTGATTACATCTCAAGATAATGAAGGCGGATAAGAAAACACAGTAGTACTCACAGATAGTTTATGATTAGTGAAGATAATAACCAAGGACTACAAACAAAAACCTAAGACAAGTAATAATGCTATGATGAAGTGCTATGTGTTTTCATCCTAATTTTTGTCTTCCTAATATCTTTGAGTGGAGGTGGGCAAACTACGGCCCGCGGACCACATGCAGTCTGGCAGCCTTTTTAATCTGGCTCTGAACAGAACTGGTCAAAGTGTCATGACCATATTAAATTACTACAAATATATATACACATATTTTTTTTATTTTTATTTTTTCCTGTGCAAACTTTGTCCACAGTATCCCTTTGGGTGTCTCCAGCAAAAATACTACTATAGAAATACAACAAAAATGCAGTACTTCGAAATGACTACAAAACTATATATCAAATTTAGTACTGTACTTAAAAACAGGGACCCCGTATATTATTTTACTTTCATCCTGAAAAGAAAAAATGCTACGAAAATACTATGACAGTAATAATTTAATACAAAGATACTACTACTCATACATAAATATCATAGATGCTACAGTAATGCCACAAAATCACTGAAGAAATATGACAAAATCACTACTATGGAAATACTACAAAAAATCTACAGAAATATTACTATTACTGTTTGTTTGGAAATTCTTAAGAAAATACTGGAATTCCTCAGAAATAGCTACAAATATACTCGTACAGAAGTATTAGGACAGAAATACTGCAAAAATACAATGACAGTAATATAAATACAAAACACTATGGAAATACTACAAAACACATTACATTAATACTCCAAAAATACTACAGAACTACCAAAAAATCCGAATGCAGAGATACTTCAAAAATACTATGACATTAAAACTACAGTCATAATACAGAACTAAATATCAAATGAAGTGCTTAAAACAGGGCCATAATACTGTACAAAATATTTTGCATTACTTGTGATGGTTTTTCTTTGTCTCTCTGCCTCTCTATCTCTCTTAAAATGCTACACTAGACTTTTAAAGATGTACTGATTCTGTGGTTAATGGCCTAATTTCTAACCCGTCAAAACGACTGATGGCCTTAAAATGTTATTATCAACTCCACCAATGATGGAAAATTGTGGGTCAATGAAACCTCTGCAGACAGATAGTTAATATAAAATATATACATGTTTACATAGTCTTGTTTTTGATAAAATGTGAATTATGTGGTGAAACAGACAAATTGCAACAAGGAACATCCAACGGTGCAGAAATGCTTTGAGGCAAACTTTTTATACCTGTTAGTATTAGATTGTGTTTTGGAGTAACTATTTTACACATTTGGATTCAGTGGATGACCATGGATGTAAGGAGTCCATATTTACAGACAATCATCACATGAGCTGACTGAGTGTTGAACTATACGGGTTTTATAGTTTTCGGGTATCTTGTTTCAGACTGATTGTGATGTTTCTATGATGAGTACATTTTGAAATGGGCATCATATCTTGAATTCCAAGAGTTAAAGCTTTCCAATAATTGTTGTATGACATATTTTAGTGACTGGTGACATCTAGAAATCACTACTTTGTTTATCAACAGTCTGTCAGCCCACCGTTAGGGGGTTAATAGGTCGGGCTTGAGCTAGGCCAGGATTTAATGCACACGGGGCTGGGTAAGGTCAGGCAGAATTTTTTTTTGGTCCAATCTTACCTTTCATATGTGTCTGAAGCCATTCTGACATCAAATCAGAAAATATTTTGCAGAAAGTTGGTGTGTAACAGTGCGGTTTCATAAGCTGACTCTGCAAGGTGCATTTCACAGGCCAATTAAACGGCGACATCTGGTCTTCAATGGCATACGGGCCTGGGGTTCCAACTCCACTTTGCAGCGTTTTTAATGAGCTGCCATAACACACGTTAGTTTCCTGTCTGATTCACTGCATGGACACTCCTCATTAAATGAGTCTTAAGAAGATTGTCACTTGACATTGTTTTTAGTTGAATTTTGTTGTGAACAAAACACTGGAAGTGCAGTTGCCTATTTCTATTTGACCAGTGTTTCAGGTAGAGTTGGATCTATTTATTTTAAACTGCAGTATTAAACACACTTTATACTTTTGAACTGTTTACTCATTTAAAGGAGCATATTTCTACTTGAGCAGTTGTGTTACCAGCGATTGTGTTTTATTCTATGTTATATTGTTTTATACTTGACTTTTATTGTGAAGAAAAAAAAATTGAAGCGCAGTAGCATATGTCTACTTGACCAGTTCGTCTGAGGTTTGAGAGTTAGATTTGAATTATTAAACTCACTTAACATTGTTTACTGCTGATTATTATTTTATTATATTTTTTACATGTGTTGCACTTCAAGTGTAGGATAAACCAGTTGCTAGTGAGATGCAATAAATATGACAAGGATCTATAAAACAACTACCTGTCTGTTCTTCTCTATTCAATTGACTCAAATACTGCCCACAAGAAATTCAATTAATTGACATACAACATATTCTTTTTAAAGTAACAGATATAGTTACTTTCGCTGGTAACTAGTTATTTTTATGATATAGTTATGTAGTTACTAACTCAGTTACTTTTTGGAATAAGTAGTGAGTAACTGCAACTAATTCCTTAGCAATGTGCCCAACAGTGGTCCTAAGTACTCAGGAGTAGTTCCACGTAGCATGTGAGAGGACAATAGGATTTGTTGTTCTGTGATCGAATTTTTCAGTAGTCTGACATTCATAATTCTCACAATAGCCTCTTCTTATTTATTCTACATTAGATATTACAGATTACAGTGCAGATGTACAATAATCCCTCTGTATAACTGTTCCCATTTCGCAGTTTCAATACATCATGCAATCCATAGCGTTCTGCTGCAGATAACACAAATGCGCAGAGCTTTTTGTTTGTGTGAATGTGCACGTGTGTGTGTGTTGGGTAGGCGTGACTAGGTATGTGCGTGACTGTAATAGGCTGGTCTATTCTGTCAGTCAAACAGAAGTGCCGGCGCACAAATCAATGTTACCTTGAAAATAATTTCATCAATTAAATCAGACTCTGAGGAACGTTGGAAGAGCGCAAAGAAATGCTGATCACCACCGGGTGCTTCGTGGATTGTTATCAGATCTGGAATGAGACTGAGGCGGTGTCAGGAGAGAAAGCACTGGTGAGGCTACAGGTCTGGCCTACTGCTACGGCGAGGCTATGTAAAAACCTTCATAAGCCACCTCTGCAGAGCCTGTATTTCGCCACTGCTATGAAAGGGATTATCTGGAGCTAAAATCCATGGGAACAATATAGTACAACCCGGAGATCTGGTTTAACCTAGGATCCCCGAAGTTGGGACTCTGGTGAGCATAAGCTGGGCAGAAAGGAATGGATGTTCCACCAGTGGATTATGATTTTGTTTTTTTTTGGGCTGTGTTGATTGTAGTAGTGTGGATTTGGTTTACAGCCGAGGTGTTCATTACGTATAATAGATCGGTGGTTCTCTGAGGTAATGCTGGTACATTGTGGGAAAGTATTTAGTGCATTGTATTTGTTGAGACAGGCATTCTATCGGTCAAATTCAGCATTTGTGCATTCACATATTAGACAACTTTGATTTTGTAGATGTTAGGTACATTTTATTACAATTATTTGTTTCAAAATATTATTTTTTTGCTTATAATGTAATACATATTTAATGATAAAGAGTCCAAATGAAATGTAATATTTGCATTTACATTTATATAACGTTAAAATGTCTGATGTTTATTGATATGGCTTACAAAAAATACTGTTAATTACTATTTAATTATATTTTGGAATTTTGATTATTAACCAAATGTAAAAATGTCTCTAGTTTGAATACAAAGTATTTAATGTTTAAACTGCACAACAGCAGTACAGTTATACTTATTTCTTGCAAGAGCATAATTTGATTTTCATTTTTGATTAAATGTATTTGATTTATTTATTCTGGCAATATTATGATATTTCAAATCCACTAATTAGGGCGTTTTAAATGCTATTCTGCTATTGAATTTCTGTTTTTTGGGATGGGTGGATCATTTTGACTTGGTCATTTTGTAAGTAGTAAGTAGTAATGTGAGTACCCCTTGTTACAGTATTAGTACTGTTAAGTTCACTAGATTCTTTATCTTAAATACATTTTAAAAAGTCATGCCATCGCTAACTTTTTTCAGAATCAAAGTTTTAGTTCTTAAATCAGGCAACAATCTCTTGCGGTAAGGCTACTTTCCACAAATGAAGACCTTTCTCTGGATCCTCACTGACAAGCCAACACTGAAGCTGTAAAAAGTCTTGCTCACTGGGATCAATTACGAGTTCTGCAGGAATCAAAGACGACGGATGAGTGAACGGATCACGTAACCGTCTGACTGTTGCAACTATCCTTGGCTGTGATGCGACTAGACCAACATGAGGCTGCCGTTTCGTGAATCACCTGCTCCTTTGGGTAATGTTTTGTGGATGAGACTTGGCCCGCTCGGATGCCTTTTATTCAGTACAAATAGTCCCCCAAAATGTAGTTACAAAAAATAGATAAAAACATCTTTCCTAGTTTAAGGTTTTTGTTATTTTGGTAGATGAATCTGACAATTTCAAAAACATGTTTTTATGTTGATATTCATTTGAGTAAAATAAAAATAGAATAAAAACATTGTTGTACCTCTTTATCTTAGCCTATAATATATAATATAAGGATGCCCAACCCGCGGCTCGCGAGCTGCATGCGGCTCTTGAACTAGTTTCATGCGGCTCTTTAGGAGCTGTTATAAACTGGTTTAATGCGGCTCTTTTGAAGCTGTAACATGACATGCATCAAAAAATGTTTAGCCGGCGCTGTAATTTGCCTTCCCTACAGCTAGAAAGAACACCGACAATGTAAGTCTGTCTGAGTGACGTGAGACGAGCAACGAGAAAATTTTTGTTTAACAAAATGTATTGTAGTCAAATTACGTGAAATTACCTCTTGAAATGGCAGGTAAAAATGCACAGCCAAATGAAAATATGAAGAATAGAATGGGGACTGTTTATATTTTGTATTGAACGTAATGGCAAGTCTATCTGCCTTATACAGGGATCAGAATTTTCCGCGGATCCGCGAATTTCCGCTGTTTTTGAACCCCAAAGGCATTCCGACTTTTTCACTTTTTCTCTTGCGTAGCAAACAAATTCAAAATCCGACTGTCTCACTCTTTCCTTTATTGCTCTGGCGCACCCTGGCGGCCGTTAGAAAAATTGGCCGCATTGTCGCACAAGCTGCCGCCCTGGTTTATTCCTGGACGCTGGCTATTTCAGCTGAAAATGAAAATCTCCATTCTGATCCCTGCTTATACGATACGTAACGTGGCATTAGCACATTTCAAAGCTTCAAATCTTCAGCGTCAATTCAGCTCACTCCACCCTAACATCGAACAGGAATTTCCAAGAGGGACTGAACTTAGTAAGAAAAAGTTGTTGACTACAAAAACAAGTCAGAAAAACAATTGCATTTCTTTGAAAAAATTATGAAACACTCGGAGACCGTAACGCTTGCATCGTATCAGTTAGCTTGGAACATAGCACGGGCTAAAAAGCTATACAACGAGGGGTAATTCATTAAAAATGCCTCATTGACGCCTTTGAAATCTTGTCTCTTGTAGACAACAAACTAAAACAGAGCAAATCAGATGTTCAACTGTCTCGCCACAGCATGGAACGAAGAATATCCAATATTAATGCAGCTGTTGAACAGTTGCACACTCACCTGCAAACTTAAACTAACTGCAAGAGCTACAGATGGAGCGCCAGCCATAATTGAACGGGCTTGTGGGGCTGTAAAAAGCTGATCAAACATTTCCAGACTTTTGGGATTTCCTCTGCATCATAATAATAATAATAATAATTTCCTTGTATTGTCATTCTGTGTAACAATGTACACAGAACGAAATGTCGATTGCACCTGACCCGTTGTAGCGAGCCGATGCAGCCGCAGCCAACAGAGGGCGCCGCCGACCACTTTTTAAGTCCACAGGGAGCAACTCGTGTCTAAATCACTAAAATTTGACAACGTCATGAAACCTGTGATGGAAATCGTCAACTTCATCTGCACACATACGCTTAACCACAGGCAATTCAGGAATCTCATCGCTAAGCTGGACCAAGGGCTTCTAGGTGACCTGCCGCTGCACTGCACTGTGAGGTGGCTGTCAAAAAGCCAGGTACACTCTCTCTCTTCTTTGAGCTTTTTGATGCAGTGAAACTGTTCGTGGAAAAGAAGGACAAGGACTATCCCAAGCTCTCAGACCTCAAGTCGATTATGGATCTGGAACAACACTGTGCTCACAATGTTAACTGTTGAAAATTATTGATATTATCATGTTGGTGTGGTTATTTTTATCAGATCTAGCCGAGTAGAGATTTCTGTATGTGTGTGTACATGATTAAAAGATTATGTTTATGTGTATAATGTGGCTTTTTAGTAACAAAGGAAAAAAAACAATCGACTCACCCCCGTCGACAACTATTATGTGGCTCTTTGTAGTAACACAGACGAAAAATTGGCTCTCAGTGGCTGAATGGTTGGCCACCCCTGGCCTATATGATCAAGCTAAATTTGTGTTTGAAAGACGGGCTTTAACTGGTAACTAAAGTCGACAAACCACAAGTAGACACACAATGTCTGCATTACTAAAAGCCAGTGCTCCTCAGTTATTTTCCGTCATGCCCCCTTCGGAGGAATAAATCCCCAAGATCGATCTTTTTTTTTAAGTGATAACTTAAATTTGGTGGGGACAAAATAAAGATTGCTCGATATTGATCGTAACACGTCACCTCCATCCATGCAAAATCTAAGCCCTTCAGAACATTTTCGCAAAAGAAAAATGCAAGTGTCTTATCATTGTGGTTGGGTTCTCTATTATTAGTTATCGGTAGAGGCTAGACGTGGCCTTCCGTTACAGTAGGGGTCTGGACATTTTTTGGCCATAAAAACAAAAATATTTTGATTTTCTTTGGGGGGGAGAAACCCACACCATATATTTTAAGACAAAATTCAACAAAACTGCCAAACTCGCTCTCCAAACAAGAGCTAATTCTTCAGCACCTTATATTTTACTGTGTGACGTTTTATTGGATGAAAACTATGAATATAGAGTATGCTAATGCCAGAGCCTGTGCCCCATATTAATATAAATATACCACTTAAAATGTGTCTCCCTCTCACAGTTACTCAAAATTGTTGAGACTCATTTTGACAATTATATTTCCCCCCCGTTAGACCACTCACCTTATGAAATTGCTCCGGGTGCTTTGTTCGAGTTTTGGGGTGTTTACACTATGTTCTTTGGGTTTTCATTATGAAGTGTCTCAACAGTGAACATAGAT
This sequence comes from Urocampus carinirostris, assembly GCF_059441175.1. Taxonomy (NCBI): domain Eukaryota; kingdom Metazoa; phylum Chordata; class Actinopteri; order Syngnathiformes; family Syngnathidae; genus Urocampus; species Urocampus carinirostris. Next base: position 44,978,920 of record NC_142352.1, read on the forward strand.
TGGTTAATACGCTTCCATATTAAGGATTTGTTAGCGATAGACAGCCCAAACGGGGTCTGTTGGTGTAACATCTTGACCGTAAACTGTCGTTATGACTGAGCCCTATCTATACTGGACTGAACTCCATGTATTGCCCCAGCTTCGCACCTGCCAAAAACGGCTTTCTATGTAACAATACAGTAAATCATTGCACAAGTTCTATTTTATCTCTGTGCCACATGTATTGATAAAAATAGCCATAGTTGGCTTGCTCGCAATATGTTCCCAACCCCTTCATTACAGTATGGCTCTCTTTTTGAGTAACTTTCCAACTTGATATGATCTGTTTTAGCCTCATTTTTTTATTGGGGGTTCTAACTTTTGGTACACAATTGTATGGCGTTCGTTTTATTTACATACTGTAGGAAGATTTCCTAGTCAGGTCCTTTGGTCAACAATTAGTTCCCATTGACCTACATATGTTATGTGAGAACTCCCCATATGCAAACCTATAAAACTCAGTTATTAAAATTTGGTTTATTTACCCGACCTACTCTGACCAGAACAGAACAGGGGCCGTATCCTTTTTCTAATGTTGACCGGCCATGCTGGTATATTGGTCTTATTTTTCCATTTTAACAGAAAAAAAAGTTATTTCACATTTCATTTTCACGTTTGTTATATTCAGCCAGCGATTTAAGTATACTGTGTATTGTATATGTCTTGAGAAATTTGTTTTTGGCGCACTGTCTGTCGAAAATATTTTTTAAAAATTCCTGGCTCCAGTTTCATTTTTTAAAGCTTAAATGATCATGTTGCCTCAATTGGAAATGTCAGATATGCTATTGTTTTAATATTGCTGTTTGTGGTGAAAACTCAAGTAAATCATCACAAATTATATGAATATAACAACAAAGAATACTAGTACAGTGGTCTGTAACTTTTTCTATACCACGGACCGGTTTAAAGACTGTATTCTTGAGGCCCGGACCAATATTAACATTAGTAATAATGTAGTTTAACAACAACAACAACAATAATAATAATAATAATAATAATGATAAGCCAAAAGGATAGACTACACTTTGCATTTAAACATCAAACTGATGTCCGCATGTCGTCCAGAGGGTCCTGATTCGATTTCCTTTCGTTCTCAGTAAATGGATAATGGGGGGGAAACGATGAAAGACACGTTGATGGCGGTGAATGTTAAACCCACATTAGTTTAGAGGGAGTGTTTAACAACTGTTTGCCTTCTGTATGAAACCCCACACCACCACCTGCCTCTTTTTCATTCGCCTGTGCACAAGGGAAAAAGAACAACAACAAAAAACGGCGAGCAAACCATTACTGAGTAACAGGAGCCGAATGTCAATGCTTGAATGTTAAAAGACGATAATAACAATGCCGAAAAATGGAAAAGGAGCTCTTTGAAATTGCTATTCTTGCATAATGAACTTGAAATGAACCTGATGTGTGTGAGCAGAAGTGTCCTGTTTACATTGTGTTTGCACAAACACACTCAAGGACATCTGCAGGATTCTCATCAAGTTTGATAAATGCATTTCCAGAACACATACCCCAAATGTGAAATAGAAGGGCTGCAACTGACCATTTTTTTAATAGTCGACTATTCACTGACTATTATATCATTTTTCCTTAAATTTAGTTAAGTAGATTTAAATATGTGGGAAAACACTAAAAGACTGCAACTTTTTTGTGAGCCGAGCCGATTTAGCGGCTTCTCTAAAACGAGCAGAATTTTCCACCAGTACTCACTCGGTCAGCGATCCAATCTGCTTGACGAGCTCAGCCCAAAACGAGGCTTCATTTTTTCCAGTTGCGTGACCTTACGTCACCAACACAGGCTTCGACACGGGGCTTCATTTTCACACCCACTCCTACTCCACACATTCTTCGAAGCCTTGCGTCGTTTTGCCCATCGCTAGGCGTAGGATTTTGGCAGAAATGACAATTATATGATTTTTGTGGTGTTTCATTTTGGTTTGATCTGCAATTTATAACCTAGAAGAATGTAAGGGTTTCGGGGAAGACCTTTAGCACAGGTTGGATTTTTAAATCTTGCAGGCTTTGTTTAGCCTTCTCCTTTTCTCGCAACCTCAACATTCATTGATGTCTTCTCTCCTTATTTGAGCGTTCATGAATTTAGAAAGTTTCACAACACCAAAGTGCTTGGGTCGTTTTATATGCTTTGAACAATCCTTAATATTAGTCAACCCAAATTTGCAGGTGTTATTTTATTCTATTAATCACATTTATGACTTGTTTTGGGGTCATACTAAAAGAAATTATTTTGCCACTGGATGCGTTCGGTCACACTCTTGGCATTTGAAGAATTAAGATCCTCATTTTTGCACTTTTTATACTGTGTGGACCAATTAAGTGTAAAAAATCCTGAATTAATGTTTTCTGTAGTGATATATAGAATTGATGTTCAGTTTTAAAATACATAAATTGAAATGGAAACATTTTATTTTCATCTGATTAACCCCAAAAAAGAGATTAGTCAATTATTACTAATATTATTTTTCTTTGCGGCCTTATTGTGAAATCGGACATATGGATGGTACATTGTGTGTATATGACTGGACAGACACTGTGTGTACATTTTGTGGACAAAATATCCGTAGGACTTTTGTGTTTTTACTCTGTACTACTGATTCTTCAAAATTGGCCTCCTGCTTGTCAACATATTTCCTTGACACCAAAGGCTATGTATGATTTGTAAATATTTTTATACCAATATGCAGAAATATACTGTACTTCTATAGCCGTGGGCAAAAACGTAAGGCTCGCAAGCCAGGTGAGAATATTTTCACGAGTACATCTGACTTGGAGACAAAACAATGACAGTGCTATTCTTCTCTGTATTGTTGTAATTTTGGTATATGGAAAGTAAAAAAACGCTCGGTTTGGTCTAGAATATTAAGGGCTGTGTCCCAAATAGAGTTTACTGTCACAGTATTACACCAACATATCATGTTTTGGCTGTACATCTCCATCCAATCCTGTATATGTAAGCTCTATAAACAATGTATGTTCACTGTTGAGACACCACTATGATGAAAACCCACAGAACAAACTGTAAACCCTTGCGGTAGGTATTGGTGTGCAAATTGCTTCACACATAGCATATTTTTCAAGTGTGTTTTGCCCAAGTTAGGAAAAAAATCATGAATTATCAACGACCTGCTTGTGGACTTTTAAGACGAATGTCTAAATGATAAATTTTGCATCTCTTATACATAATGGAGGACGAATAATGACAACTTAATTCCCAAGCTCACAACTGTGACCACGTCACATAGCTGAAAGTAAATGCGTCCTCGTCCTTCTTGTTTGCAGTATTTTGTGAAACTTTTACAAAAGAACTGTGATTCTGTTTTGAAACCATTATTTATGACAAAAATGACGGTCAAAATGAGCCTCAATGATCTGAAGTAACTGCAGGAGAGAGGCACATTTTAAGTGTCATATATCTATTACACAGGCTAAGGCCTTATCATTTTCTGGTCTCATCAGATCATTAAACGTCAGAAACTGAAATAAAATGTGCTGAATATTTAAATTTGGCTTGAGAGTGGGTTTGGCGGTTTTGTTGAATATTTTCTTAAAGACTATGGCGTGGCTCTCCAAAAATAAAATAAACACATGTATAATTGTTTTCATGGCACTTTGAGTCAAAAAGTTTCACGACCCCTGTTCGATAGTGCTCAAAAGCAGCCACGTTAGTCACATTTTGAATATATTGACTTCCTTTGCTTATTGCCAGCTTTGTTTTTAAAACTAGCCACGATGAAACAATTTGCTGTAATTTTCTTGTCTGGTTTAAAACTTGAATTGTGGTTACACGTCATGATGAAGATGATTAAGCGATAATTTCTTATCTGTGTTTTCTGGCTCAGTGTGTGTGATTTGAAGCCAGCGACAATATGCTGCACATCTGCTCTCTGGAAACTCGCAGTTGTTACACGGGAACAGATTTCTTGGCCGACCCGAGTAGGCTAAAGGACTAATTATCGCTGTTCTCCAGCCCGGCTCATTTCCACAAACTAGGTTAGCTACATGCCCACTGCCAAATATGAAGTTGATGCTCTCTGGGACTAGTGTAGATGGGCCTGCTGACTTGTGGGCTGTGCTATTATTGGATTAGAGGCCATGTTACGGGAATAAGGTCTGGATGTGCTCTGTGTCAGTTGATCTATTGAACAATGGTCGCATGCATCTGCTTTTTGTCTCATTTTACATGTCAGGACTTAGGTTGGGATCCTCTCCCTTTGTAAGTCCATGTATTAAGATAACTGCATTAGTGTATACTTAGGGCTGCTACTAATGACTATTTCAAGAGTCGACCAGTCACCGGCTACTGAAACGATAAGTCGAACAATCGGATAATTATTATTTTTTTCTTAAATCAAGCATGAAGTTTATTTAATTATGTGGTGAATGATGATAAACTACTATAATGAAAAATATTTATTTTATTGAATATACTCCGGATTCGTACAAATATCTAAAACCAATTAGGCACTGTGCTCCATCAGTAGAGACATAAATCCATTAATAAACCTCTGTACATTTACAGGGACAATTAACTAGATAATTAAATCAAATTAAAATTGCTCTGCCCGTAAACCAAGGAAAGGCACATTAGCAGCAGTAGAATAGTAAATAAAACAAACATAATGTGCATTTTGTGAAGTACACTCAGGTGGTTAGCCGTAAAGTTTGTAACAACAGTACTGTATTTTACAGTGGTTAGCACGTGTGAGGCACAGTTCTGAGGTGATCAGATCGAAACCTCCTGTGTGGAGTTCGTGTGTTCTCCCCGTGTTTGCTTGGGTTTCCTCCGAGCACTCCGGTTTCCTCCCACATTTCAAAAGGCATGCAGGTCAGGTTAATTGGCTGGTCCAAATTGTCCCCAGGTCTGAATGAGTGAGTGAATTGTCTGTCTTTGTGTGCCAGTTCATGGTGTCCCCTGCTCACTGCCCTTAGATAGCTGGTATGGGCTCCAGCACCTCCAACACCCTACTGAGGATAAGTGGTGCAGATAATGGATGGATGGATATTCTTACAGTGCCACACATCCATCCAGGTTAAAATTAAATTGTTTTAGAAGGCCTTTCCTGACTTTTTTTTCTAATTCCTACCATTGATAAGGTGTACACATGTGTGGAGCCACAAAATTGGAGTTGTTATTACTTACTTCATGATTTATCTTGGTCTTTTCTTATCACAAAACATGATTTTTAATAAAGGGTATGCAAACGTCATGTCTGCTAAGGCACATTCAGATTTACAACCTACATCTCTTTCATCATTTGATCGGGAGAGCAAGAAATTAATATTAAATGTAGCATTAGGGTTGTTAACTGAATGTAGGGTTCCAAAATTCATTCAGAGCTAGGGTTATGTTTTGAAATAGTGTTAGGTCTTGTGTTAGGTACAGGTTCAGAGTTAGGAGCTATATTTTGAGCTCCATATTTCAGTTTTAAACTGAATGTAGGGTTCCAAAATTTGTTTGGAGCTAGGGTTACGTTTTGAAACAGGGTTAGGGCTAGGGTTACAACTACAGTTAGGTGTAGGGTTAGGCGCAAAGGTTTGCGCTGCAAGTTAGGGTTTAAAGCCGATTTAAAGTTGGGGATAGCGTTAGGGTTTGAAAATAAAGTTTCTGTTTTCTGACTGGTACTGGATTCCTTCTTTTAATTGGTCTGAAAAGCATTTGTCTGTGAAACTCCTTAAAAAAGTGATTGAAAGTGCTTTTATTTGCCCATTTAAAAAATGTGCGATCCCTTAATATATCTTAATTATATATTTTTATGTTGACAGCTGCACCTGCCTCACCTGACTGAACGTCACTTGCCTTTCATATATTTCTTGGCATTTTTTTTTCTTTCCAATAGAAAATAAACCCAATATTTTGTGTTCAAATAGAGTATATATAAATGAATGTTCCTATTCACAACAATTCAAAACCTTTCAGAAAGTGATAAATAATAAGGCAAAATATCAGTATTTCTATTACTGCAGCCTAACTTTGATGTACAAAATCATTGTCGTGTTACGAATGCCTCCCTAGAGTGCGGCAGAAAAACATCTTCTCCCTCGGGTGTGAAATCATCTCACATAGGAAGCAGATTCTCTAAATGTGAGTCAGGGTCAGGAACCAAACGGGCCAGAAGAGAGGCCTGCTTGTGCCCATTTAATCTCACTGACCTTTCACCTCTAACCCTCATACACAGAAGAGGCCTGTGCCTTTTCAATGAATGTCTGTGTTAGAATGTTTCAAAATGGATTCTAATATATGAGAAAATGGAAAGAATTATTTCTTTTTACTGGATGTGTTCATACAGGGTTTGCACGGGTGCTTGAATTCCTTGAAAATTATTTAATTTTATTGTTGTGTTTTCAAGGTTTGACCAGTGCTGTAATTTTGGGTAAAGTGTTTGTTAGTGCTTGAACTGGTTGCCATGTTTCATGACAGTCTGACTTAATATACCATGCACTAAATAAAAAAAAGTATAACAAATCTGCTTAGACCTGACACGAACACGCTACTCTGGTGGCTTTACTTTTCCTTTGCATTTCTTCTTTTGGCGTGATTAACGGCAGGTGACATTAGTTTATGTGTCTTTAAAAGCGTCATCGCCCTACGTGTTGCACCCAAGAGCACAGGTGCATCAGGCCAAGATGCCAGGAGGCTCTACATTTTTCTTTAATAAACGCCGGTTAGAAAACAGAAAATACAAACAATGGCTAAAACATGGAACAAATCCAAGCACAGCATGCTAAAAGTTAAAAAAGGCGATCCAATTCTTCACAAAGGGCGTCGGCTCTCTGTAGTCATATGAAAGGTAAATCAAGGAGGAGTTTGCTAACCGTTTGCTACATGCTACACCTTAACAGGGTACTATGAAATGTGTATTGGTGCTAGAAAAACATATCAATGATGGACATTCATTAGGGGCCATGTAAAAATTGAGGTAACGTTTTTAGTGATAAATTATAATGGAAAGAACTTACCCAATGGGGATACATTTTTTCTCAAAAATATTTACACACCTTTTTACACACTTACTGTTCAGATGCACAAATATTTAGATTCAAAATTAATATGTCTTGATAAATACACAAGATTCAAAATCGCATATATGAATTGAGGATATATTTGTTGACATAACAAAACGAAGATTGCGAACTTATTTAAAGACTTGAAAAACGTGTGTAAATAGCAAATATATTTGCAGGTAAGCAAAATGAATGCTTCGTACCGGGTTTTTGTTTTAATGATGATTTTAATGAAGAAATTGGAAAATTGGCTTTGAAAGTCATTGAAGTGATTAAATTTGTCCATAAAAAGAGTGTACAAACCCTGTTCATATTTCACAAAACACTTCCAATATTTCTCCCCAACCATGAATATTCAACAGGTTAATAAATACAGTAAACATTGTCAGATTTGACATGCTATTCTCCAATACAGATATTGCCGTTTCCCCTGCTAAGATGGTGGTGTTGTCACTGAAAATCTGTGTCCGCCACTGCAACGTGGTGAAGACCATGCAGTTCGAGCCGTCCACAGCGGTTTACGATGCCTGCAGGATCATACGCGAGAGAGTTCCAGAGGCGCAGACCGGACACGGTGAGAATGCCGCCACTGTACTGTCACGCAACACAAAACTAGAAACATATAGTGGTAAACTCCTCCTGACTAGATATCTATTGAGTGAACAGGGAGATAATAATTGACGTTTTTGTTGATTCAGTGGGAGCATCCGTGGTATTAAAAGGTAGAATTGCTGATTATTTGACCGTAAATTGGAGGTAAGATTGGGCCTGAAAAATCCAGGCCGACGCGACCCGGCCCACACGTGTTGAAACCCGACCCAACCAGCTAGCCGATTAATAAACTTGATAAACATGATTTAAGGAACCCGGCCCGAGTTCAATGCCCTGCGTATTTCGAAGTGTGTGTTTCAGCTGAAGTACACAGCTTTGCGCTTACTTCGGGCCGAGTCCATCAAAAAATATTTGCCCTTTAAAATGCAGCGCCTGGATGAACACTTGAAACTGAGCGAAATGGGACCGAAAAGAAAAATCGATAGTTTGATAAGCATGTTCTTTATAATACAGTTATCTGAATATTATAACTTTGGCGCCGAAGCGCGCATTTCAGCGCTGAATTGCAGCTTGTGTTACTCAAGTAAAAGTACTGTTACTTCAGAAAAATACTACTCAAGTAGAAGTAAAGATCAGTTACATACCTGTCAACCTCCACGGCTCCATGTCGCTACAAACTGTCGTGTTTTCCCTTGTCTCATTCTGCTGCGCTTCTGACAATAGCGAACGTCTTAAAATGCATAATAAACGTACTTTGTACGGCAAAAACATACAGGTTGACAGGTATGCAGGTACCTGAATAATTACATGACTAAAAGTAACTGCATACTGTGCAGATCCTCCACGAAAAGAAAAAAAGGAATAAAAATGGCCCGACTTGAGGATATATTATGTACATCCCACCACTGACTGTTGCTTTTTTAAAGAAAAATGGTTTCTTGAACATAACTCAAAACAAGGGGAATCTTGCTAATGCTCAAGAAGTTCTAGTGGGTTCTAATGACCTCGTATGCGATTGTTATGCTTGTGAGTGTTGCCGTTTATGTGAAAAGTCTCATCATCGCTAAAAACAAGCCGGTCGCCAAATCTGTCATCTTCCATTTTCTGTTGCATTGCAATGCTAAAGTCTCAACGAACCAGTTTATCAGTGTCCTTTAACTGTTGCACTGACTGTAGCTTGTTAGGCTTCCTGTGCAGTTGTCTTCTTAAGACAAAGGTGTAGGACACCCAACTTCCCTACTAGCTCTTCAGATCGATTTACGGGGGCTCTGCTGGAAAGCAGTTTGAATTTGTTCAATCAATCTAAAGTTGAGGGGTGTTCCGTTCTTTTTTGCTGGGCACAAGGACCCATCCTTTATCAATTTACCATGCCATCTCAATATGGAATTCTGGTGGTTCATTTCTGATATTTTTGCAAAATGTGTGTTGAACAACAGTCCCTGATTCAGTTTTTGCAAATTCAAACACACAAAACTTATTTTCTGGTTGAGTGAACGATAATAATGGTCTGAAAAGACTTACCAAAAAAATATTATAATTAGCTTTAATTACTATTTTTCTGTTTAAACTGGCACAAATGTTATTGTACAACCAATCATAGTTAACGAGATATGTTGACTTAAAATGTGCCAAAGACTTCTGGATCAGCCTTTTTATTTGATTTAATCCAAGCTTGTTTATAGGTACCGCTTTAGAGTAACTTTAATGACATGAGAAAGCATTCAAATCCTCATGTTTGTGCTTTAGCTTCAGATTACGGACTGTTCCTGTCTGATGAAGATCCCAGAAAAGGCATCTGGCTAGAGTCTGGCAGAACACTGGACTACTACATGCTCCGAAATGGGGTAAATATGTCTGAATGAAAGGGTTAATTGACTTTTGTGATGTAATCCACATACCCTAGCATTTAATACATATTCTTTTTTACCTTGATACATAGGGTTCTTTAAATATTTGGGGAAAAAAAGAAACAATTTTGGTCTTTCATCATTCGGTAAAGATGGAAATTTCTATCACAAAATCATGTCATGATTAATTTTAATACTCAGGAAACAGTTAATTATCCCTACTGTAAAGTGTACAAAGTTAAATGGACATTATTTAGCACATCCTACTGATAAATATACTCATTAAAAACAATATTCATTTGAATAATATGCAAAAAAAACATGATTTATTGTATAAACTTTTTTTAGAACTAGTTGGTCAAGAAATGTCTTTATTTTACATAATACAGGTATGACGCGCGCAGCACGGCGGCGCAGTGGTTAGCGCTTGTGCGGCACAGTTCATGTCATGGGAACCTGTCGTGGGTTCAAATCCAGCTCCCGTCTTCCTGTGCGGAGTTTGTATGTTCTCCCCGTGCTTGCGTGGGTTTCCTCCGGGCACTCCGGTTTCCTCCCACGTTCCAAAAACATGCATTTCAGGTGAATTGGCCGGTTCAAATTGTCCCTAGGTGTGAATGAGCGAGTGAGTTGTCTGTCCCCGTGTGCCCTGCGATTGGCTGGCAACCAGTTCAGGGTGTCCCCTGCCCACTGCCCGGAGATGGCTGGGATGGGCTCCAGCCCCCTCGCGACCCTAATGAGGATAAGCGGTACGGCTAATGAGATGAGATGAGGTATGACGCTCACCTAGAGGGAGCTGTCATGCAGTATTTCCCATATCATATAAAGTCTTTGGCGGGCTGCCAGGGTCTAATTAATCCCGCCAGAGTCTCATAAATTTGTATTATAAAAAAATTGTAGTTGTGTTTTAAAATATTTATAAGTGAGAAGTTAAGTCATATAAATGATCGAACACTTTTGGCTAATCTCCCTTTGTGATTTGGTTTGTTTGCTCTCCAATACAATACCTTAAAATAGTACAGCATTGTCTCTAAAAAAATTGCTCTAAAATCCAATTTATAGACGCGTTTGACTTTAAAATGTACAAAAAAATCTCCTCAGGGGCCATGCCATGGACCCCACTAGACTGTCCACCTACCAGGGTCTCACTAAATTAGATTGGAAACAAATGACATGATTGTCTGTCATCTTGCTGCTGAGGGAACCCCCCCCAAAACAAAAACCTTTTGAAAGGCTGGGCAAAAAAATGGGAAGAGATCACTGTATAGCGGTAAGCTAACAAAAAGCCAAAAATTCAATTGATCTTTCTATTGTTATTTAAAAAAGTACGTTTTTATGCCCGCCAACTTCAGTGCTCCTAAAGCTTTCTCCTTTTCATTTGCACCAAAGGTAGAATGCATGACTGTGACCAATTGTGCTGCACCCAATCTCCCCTCCTTGTAATTGGCCCTAAAGGGATTGGCAGACTGTGATAGGCAGCCGCTAAATTTGCTTTTTGTGCTTCCCATTCGTTCGTCTCAGCCCCGCTAAAACCTGAACCCATTTGATCATTTTCCTCCACGGCTACATTGGGTTTTGCTTTATGCTTCATCGTTCATTCAATTCACTTCCTCCCTTTCTCTTCTTCCTATCTTGGTTCGCTCTTCTCTAACATTGCAGGACATTCTTGAATACAAGAAGAAGCAGAGGCCTCAGAAAATCAAAATGCTGGACGGGGCAGTCAAAACCATCATGGTGGATGATTCCAAAACAGTCGGGGAGCTTCTTGTGACCATATGCAGTAGAATAGGTATGAATAAAAGCATTATACCATGCCTAGAGAAAAGTATTGAATAAAGGCCCGTTTGCAAGAAGCCACATGGGAGACACAAATAACATGTGGAACAAGGTGCTCTGGTCAGCTAACATCCAAGTTGAACCTTTTTGGGCTGAATGCAAAGCGTTACGTTTGGCGTAAAAGTATTACTGCACATTACCCTGAAAACACCATCTCCACTGGCAAACATGGTGATGGGAGAATCATGCTCTGGGGTTGCTTTTCTTCAGCAAGGACTGTGAACATGATGGATGGAGCTGACTAGAGGGCAATTCTGTCAGAAAACATGTTGGAATCTGCTAGAGACCTGAGAACGGGGCGCATAAAGCATAAACTACAATGAGATGGTTTAAAATTAACAATGGCCAGGTAAAAATTCTTTGGAGCAGGGCTCAAAAACATTTGCGACCTATAGAGCCATAATAGCAAAATATTGAGATTTTTTTTCCTTTTTTTTGAGAGAGAGAGCCACACCATATATTTCAAGACCAATTTCAGCAAAACCGCCAAACGCGCTCTTCAGACAAAATGTAATCTTTCAGAGCATTTTATCTTACTGTGTGACGTTAGATGATTTGATAAAATTTATGAAATAAGAATAATGCCAGAGCCTGCATCCCTTATAAACATACTGTATACCACTTTAAACTTGTCCACCTCCTGGAATTACTTAGTATAATTGCGGCTCATTTTGACCTACATTGTTTTCCATACATGATGGTTCAAAAAGAAAGTGCAAGCAAATTTATTTTGTAAAAATGTCACAAAATACTGCATAGGAGGATTCTGATGTGTTTACCTTAGTTTAGACCGCGCTGGGCTGAGAGAAGTATGCTGTGTGCGTAGCTCTGCCCACCCCTACCGTTCACCCAATCAAATTCTTCTTTGTGCTTGGCTTGAGTTTCTGTGTGTTTGGGGTTTGTTCTGTGGGTTTTTAATCATAAATTGTCTCAACAGTGAACATGCATTGTTTCATGAGCTTCGATAAAAAAGATCTGCACTTCAAAGCCAAAATGGGGTCTGTTGGTGTGACACCTTGATTGTAAACCGTAGTTTCGCAAGGCACCGTACAGATTCAAATGTTGAATCTTAGAACTCTGAGGCAACTGTGCTAATACATCCCTCCTATGCAGTCTGGGGATACAAATAATAAATGTAATTTTTATCAGTATTTCCGCAGAGGGTGTCTGCGTGACTGGCCGAAAGCTATAATAACATTCAGCTGCTCCTATAATAAGAGAATAATAAACTGCAGTCCACATGTGAGCTAGAGCAATGGCTGCCTTTTGTTTACCGGCAGGCATCACCAACTATGAGGAGTATTCGCTGATTCAGGAGACGGCGGAAGAAAAAAGAGAAGACGGCATGGGAACACTGAAGAAGGACCGAACGCTACTAAGGGACGAAAGGAAGATGGAGAAGCTCAAAGCCAAACTCCACACTGATGATGACTGTGAGTTTCGTTACAAGAGGTTTTGCTAATACTCCATCCATTCATCCATTATCTGCACCGCTTATCCTCAGTAGGGTCACGGGGGTGCTGGAGCCCATCCCAGCCATCTCCGAGCAGTGGGCAGGGGACACTCTGAATTGGTTGCCAGCCAGTCGCAGGGCACACAGAGACAGACAACTCACTCACTTATTCACACCTAGGGACAATTTGAACCGGTCAATTAACCTGACATGCATGTTTTTGTAATGTGGGATGAAACTGGAGTGTATGAAGGAAATCCTCACACGTACGGGGAGAACATGCAAACTCCATTAAGGAAGGTTCGATCTCATGACTTCAAGACTGTGCTGCAAACGCACCCAATGTTTGATCACACGATTTTAGTCACCTGGGGCCGCCCACATACTCTCAATCTCTGGATAGAGGAAGCAAAGTAACATGAGGAAATGGGGGCTTCCAATGTATCGACAAAGATCTGATCAATGCTATTCCTGTCATTTAGTGGTGATTGATAATACTGAACCATTCCCAGAGGCTATACTTACTGATCAGCAGCGCCAAAGCCTTTATGATACAGTATATAAATATATATTATTTTAAATAAAACCCCCAAAATTATATTTTTATGTTTTGGCACTCAGGGACCATGATTCTGAAAAGGCCTTTATACGTTATAACAGTGAATGTGTTAACATACTACAGCTAATAAAGCTAAAACAACAATATTTTTAAACCATTAAATGTACCATCAAGCAGTGCTTCAAAGGCAGACACTGGTACACCATTTTCGTATTTGGCCATCATCTTTTGCTTGCGTATTGTTGTCACTTTTTTCCACCTTTCCTTCCCCTTACCATTCACTTTCTTGGGACCAACTATTATAGACAGAAAAAGTAAATAAAACCTACACACTCAATAATATGAGATGTGGTCTCTTTCAAACAAATTTGGGATGGCACTGATTGACTGTACAGAAAGAATATAATTTAGAATAGAATTTACTTTTATTGTCATTCTTTGAAACCATGCACACAGAACAAAATGTCGATACACCTGACCCGTACAGTTAAACTGTAGCTAATGCAGCCACAGCCAAACAGGGCGCCGCCATTGTAGACCCAACTGCTGTGTTGGGAGTCATTAGGTGACCAAACCCCCCCAATTCCAACCCTTACTGCCGAGCAGGGAGGCAATGAGTACCAATGATGTAAGTCTTAGGTATGACTCGGCCGAGGCTTGAACCAGCGAGCTCCCAGTCTCGGAGCGGGCGCCCTGCCATCTAGGCTACCGAGCTGGAATAAGCTGGAAGAAGGGATTGAACAGGGAATTATCCCAATCTACGGTTAAGGAGGGTAATTGACCCTCAATTGTTTATCCTTCTTGGAACCCTGTTTTACACCAAATGAATATTGACTCCAAATATCAGTTATCGGCCTCCTTTAAATACTAATGATCGATATCGGCCCTGAAAAAACACTATCGGTCCTTCCTTAGTGAGCGTCATGTTAAATTTCAATTGTTTTGCCAGTGAACTGGCTGGACCACAGCAGGACATTCAGAGAGCAAGGTGTAGAAGAGAGTGAGACACTTCTACTTCGGCGCAAGTTCTTCTACTCGGACCAAAATGTCGACTCCAGAGACCCGGTACAGCTCAACCTTCTTTATGTGCAGGTAGGAACTTTCGTGTTTGCCCACATTTTAATGAACTGAATAAACTGTACATTAAGGCTGCAACAACAAATCCATAAAATCAATTAAAATTGATCATTAAAAGCGCTGGCAAGGAATTTCATCATCGATTTGTTGTGTCGTGTGCCACTCAGCACCCGTGTTGGGCACATTACTGTAAAAAAGCAATTTGGTATCGTTACTAACTACTTTTTCCAAATTGTAACTGAGTTAGGAACTGACTTACTCTATAGTAACTAGTTACCCAGGACAGTAACTATTTCTGTTAGTTTAAAAGAAGTTGTTGTATGTCAAGGAATGTTCCGAGCGGTATTTGAGTCAGTTGACCAGAAAAGAACAGATAGGTAGTTGTGTTATAGAACCTTGAAATGTTTATTTCACCTCACCATCAACATGAATATCCTACACTTGAAATGCACTAAAAATAAACACAAAATAAAATAATAAAATAACAGCAGTAAACAATATAAAGTGAGTTTGATGAATTAAATCTAATTCTCACAACCTGGGGTAACTGGTCAAGTAGACGTAGCCTACTGTAAAACATTATAAAGTGATAAATCCAATACCTCTCTCCATGAGATGTGCCTAATAAGAAACACTGCATCTTCCACAATTCCACATTTCTACTGAGCATGCGCCGTGTGTATCCTATTGTTGACAGTTGTATGTTATGGTTTCCTTGTGAGTGGCACTAAACTAAACACTCATTCACGGCTACACGCCTCGTCTTAATGTATTCATAGTAACGCACCGCTTTTGACCGTCAGTAACGGTAACGTTGTTGTAATGGCGTGCAAAATTAATAGTGACATTACCCCGTTAATGTAAAAATAACACTAATACATTATGGCGTCATTTATGATGGTGTTCTTCCCGACACTGCTCAGCACATGAATTCAATGCAAATGAGAGTATGTTGAATTCCATTGTCATGTTGCAGAGGACATGGTTGGAGTACCACTTGAATAGATTTTCATTCTGTTATCTCAATTATTTGCTTTAAAATATTTATTAATGCTTAAGTAGATTTTGTTTTCTAAAATAAAATGTTTTTTTAACCAGAAAATCACAATGACCCAGAAATGGTGAGCTGTTTTCACAACAGGTTCGCGGGCACTTTAACTGTCCTTATAAGTCGCCTTGGTGCCCACGGGCTTCATGTTGGAGACCCCTGGCATTGTGGTACAGTGATTCCTCTACTTACGATCGACGCATCTTACGAAGTTTTCGGTATCCGAAGTTCGCAGCCGACCAAAATCTATCCCAAGTCAGTGACTCTACCAATATAGGTTTGCGCAGGTACTCACCAAAAGTAAACTGCTTAAGACCCTTAACCTCCCTACATTGAATTACCGAATGGTTTAGTCCGTTATCTCATTGGTTGCAGATACCAGGGCTCTTTTCACCATGGGGCATTGTTTACAATACCTTTACAACAGGGGTCTCCAAGGTGGTGTCCACCGGCACCAGAGTGCCCCCTAAGGACAGTTGAGGCGGGCCTGTTCTCAAAATAACTCACCAGCTCTGGGTCATTGTGATTTTCTGGTTAAAAAAAACACAATAATTATTGAGTCTAATGAACATGATTAGAAAATCAAATAAACTAATTCAAATTTATGGGCTTAATGGACAAAAACAAATTCTATTCAAGTATCGTTAATTATTTTTAAGCAATTAATAAAGAGAATAGAACGAGAATCTAGGCATGTATTAAACACATTTATTTATTCACCTTTGTATTGATTTATTTGACAGGAAATACAACAAACTAATTTCCATTTTGGGGGTTTTATAAAGTGATCGAACAAAAAGTGTGCAGTTTCCTATTTGAGCTAGCTATCTGGCTACCTTTTTAGCTTCATAGCTAGCTATCTTCCTACCTTTTAAGCCATTCAGCTAGCTTTTTACATTTTTATGCTTGCTATCTAGCTAACGTTTTATCTTTTTGCTAGTTGTCAAGCTATATTGTGGCATCATTTTTAGCTAGCTATCTAGCTTTTTGTAGAGCTTTCTATCTGACTATTTCTATCTGACTATTTAGTTGTCTTTTTACTTTCGTAGATAGCTGTCTTAGCTCCCTTTTAGATTTGTACTTCTCTAGCTAACTATCAAGCTACTGTTTAGCTACATAGAAAGCCATCTAGCTAAGTTGCAATATTCAAAAATTATATCAAACTGGGTTGCTTTTGAAATAATTAGTAACAAAAAGAATATCTTAGCCTGAAAAAGGTTGAAGACCCCAGCTTTATAATATACAATGATATTTAATTTCCAGCCGTGGGTCCTGGAAAAAAAAGAGAAAAAGAGAGCCAGGGCTTCCCTCACGATTGAAACGAATCAAAATATCATTATCATTATCATAATCAGTTAAATATGAAAGTGGGAATAGAGTTTCGGATTTGGCATTCCAGTGAAGACAATAATACAGAGGAGCAGTTATCAAATGCAGAAATTAAGGAGGCATTTACTTGCTGGGAAAAACTGCTGGCTTTTATACGAAAAATATATCCTAATACAGTGAGAAGTGGACAGGTAATGGGAATGTTTGATTCTAACTGTCTGAAACATTTTAAAAGCATTCTGAAATCCAGACATAAACAACAATAGCTGGATCGCCATTCTATGTGTACAGCGACCGCACTGGCACAGTGAGTGAAAAACCGTGTCAAGACTTTTAACTGACTTTTTACATTTTATCATTTTTATCCAGTTGTTGTTTGTACTATTCAGTATATTAATATGTTGCTTTTTTAGCCTTATTTCTTTTTTCATGTATACTATATGGTATATGTATAAACATTGACTGAAAATTTGTGTACCTCCAGGGCAGTTACAGTTTATGCAATCGAAGTTTGGTTGCATTTGATGACTTTGGAACAGATTAATGTAGTTTTACTTAATTTCAATGGGAAACCGTGTTTCGGTTTACAACCATTTAATTATACATAGTCACTGCTGGAACCCATTAATTTTGTAAGTAGAGATACCACCGTATCGAGATAGCAGAAGTGCATCTTTAAATAGAATGTGGAACAAGGTGGCCTGAACTGTAGCCCGGGGCTGAGGTCATAGAGTACCTCACACTTTGTCCGCTGGATCTTGTAAGAAGCTGAGAACAGCTAGTAATGCGGGGCCCAGGGTCTGTTTCCGCTTAGAAGTCTCTGCAGAATCACCGCAAACGATTACGTGTGGCTTTTTTGAGTTTTAAGAAGTGGGTGAGGTCATATTTAGGAGACCCTGAGAAGTTTTCTTCACTTTTTGTTTGTGGTCATTTATCTTAAAGAGGGTGGTAGCTGGTTTCAATGATGAGAATTAATTGGAATCATGTGCCATCTTTCAAACAGGGGCTAATAGAAAGTTCTAAAACGAAACTAGGACATTAAAACTTGCATAAAGGGACACTAGGGTATAATTTAGCGCCTCCTAGCTGTAAAAATACATAATTATTTAAAACAAAACAAGATTGATATGAATAAGAAGCACAAATACACAAACTTTCAAAAAAGTGCATTTTAAATATTCGTAGATCAAGAAATTTGTATTTATTCTACATAACACATGGTTTATACAGGTGCTTAAAATCCTTGAAAATGCTGGAATTTTAATGTTGTGTTTTCAAGGATTGAAAAATGCTTGAATTTTGGGTGAAGTGCTCATAAATACTTGGAATTGTTGTCATGTCTCTCAACAAGTCTGCTTAAAAATGACACTGACACGGCTCTTGGTGGTTTTGCATTTCTTCTTCCGTCGTGATTTACTGCAGCTGGCATTAGTTTGTACAGTATTGCCCTAAGAAGTGTCACCGCCCCCTACAGTTCAGGTGCATGCTACCCCTAAACAGGGCACTATGAAATGTGTATAAGAATAAGCATTATGTATCTATTTTAAAAAAATATGGTAGCGTTTCCCACACACATAAGGAGAGATTTGTCGAAAAATTATGACATCATATATATGTGTATGTGTAAATACATATATATATATATATATATATATATATATATATATATATATATATATATATATACATATACATATACATATACATATACATATACCCAATGATGTACACATGATGAATACATATTAGAACCACGCTAATATGTTTTTTTTTCTTTCTTAGGCCCGAGATGACATCCTGAATGGTTCACACCCCGTGTCCTTTGACAAGGCCGGCGAGTTTGGCGGGATACAAGCACAAATCCAGTTTGGACCTTTCATGGAGCACAAGCACAAACCTGGATTTTTAGAGTACGTAACTCATATATGTTGAAATCATTTAACAATAAAAATGATTTGAGGCCTATTTGAAAAAAATTGAGAATTTTTTGTTGTGGGACATTGGGGTCTTAAGACTTTTCAATTGAGTTTATTAATGACTGACATGATTCTAGTGCACATTTATAACGCTCATTTTTTTCTACCTAAAAAGGAACTCAAGGTTTGGATTATACATGAGGAAAATCACCGTATTGGTGCAATGACTAAACAGTGGAAGATTATAGCTGACCTCAATAACTAAACATTTGATGCAACAGAAATAAAACTGAGGTTGCGGAGGTGGGAGCGCAGAATCTTGACCGCAGGACCACCATTGTCCACATGATTTAACAAAAGGCATTAGGTTTTATCTCACTATACAGTACCAGAGACACTACATTATAAATTGTATGTTAGTATTGTGTTCATATTTTACGTTACCAATAAATGATTTCAGTCATGGCCAGTCATTTGCCCCTCACAATGCTAAGAATAGAATAGAAGAATAGATGGGAGCTCATTGTCATTGGAATATGTCAAATGCACAACAAAATTATAATTCGTGTCTGGTACCATATGATAATGAAATTAAATCTACTTCCCTTTTATATCATGTATACTACTGGTGGTTTGGTGGATAGGATTCAAGTCTCTCACCACTGTGACCCGGGTTTGATTTCTGTTGTATCGAACCAAAGTTTAAGCTGAGAAAAAGTGAAACAAAATTTTAAACCAAATCTTGATCAAAAACTACTCATGCACATTTTACACAAATAAATATGGCTTATTTAACTTGGACGTTATGCACATCAACCTGGCCTCCACCTATTTCACATGTTGCCCTCTGTTAGGTGCTGCAGGTCCCTTAAAACCAGACTGTTTCCTCCCCTTGCCCATCACCACCCTAAAAAGTCAAACCTATAGACTGCATACGTGTCAAAAGCTATTCCTATCTTAATTATCAATATATTTGGGAATTCTGTTGCTGCGCTAATTTTCATTGCATTATTGTTACAATTTACTTACCACTCCAAGCATTACCTGGTAAATATTTGTGCCAATTGATCCCGACATTCTTTTTATCTTCTTTCTTTATATTACATGATTATCCTGGATTGTCACGTCTAAACTTGTTGCAAACAATGTTTACGTCATTGTTATCAATGACAATGAAGACAATTCTGATTCAAATTCTTCTAATTGTGAATTATCCACTGGGTCAACATGACTTTAGTTTTCATGTACAGAGGTCCTCGACATGTGTATTTACTTGATCTTTAACCTCACCAGAAACCTGTTAAAAGGAACCACACGGTCATCATTTTGACCGAACGATTGTGTTCGATTTTTTAATGCTTAACACTCACCGGGAAATTGTTTTCTTGTCTTTTGAAATCTTTGTAGCTTAAAGGAGTTTCTTCCCAAAGAGTACATAAAGCAACGAGGATCTGAAAAGAAAATATTCCAGGTGAGGTCCACATGATCACCACTTTGGTCAACTAATACAGTGTTTTTCAACCTTTTCTTTAGCCAAGGCACTTTTTTTTTTCATTTAAAAATCTCGACGCACACCCTCTGTCAAAAATGTATAAGAAACAATTTGCAGAACTACTCTAAGGTTTTTTTACATCTTAAGTTGACGACGGGATGGATACCAGACACTGGAGACTAGAGTCTGATAACAAACAGGACGAGATAGACAGGAACGATACCAGATTCTTTTTCTTATTATCTGTGGTCACCGTGGCTCTGGAGGTAACTCAATGTATTTATTTTGGTTAATATTTCTGCTTGTGTTTATGATTTTCAATCTGTTGTTGTAGTTTTTTACACTTCTATCTCATTTTGTAGAAAAATAAATAGTTAAGATAAGCCAAAATTATCTCCCGGTGATTTTTTTTTTTTCGACATTGTATCTTGTTATTCAATAAAATAAGAAAATAAGGATAAAAATCAGTAAATGATGTGCAAGATTTTTCTTTATTTGCTGTACATTATTATTTTTTGCAGGGCAGTCTTAAACAGCTTTATCAAACAAAATAAGAGTATTAAATATGCTGTGCTGCCTGAATACATGTAAAAAAATTTGGTAAGGATAATTGTTACAATCATTTGGCTGCTCACTGTAAGAAAGCAAATAAAATAAATAATTGCATGCTGTTTAAAAAACACTGCGCTAATCTACCTTGATGTCCAATCAGGAACACAAAAACTGTGGCGAAATGACAGAAATCGAAGCTAAAGTGAAATACGTCAAGCTGGCGAGGTCTCTCCGGACGTACGGCGTCTCCTTCTTCTTGGTCAAGGTGAGATCACATCTATTTTATTTAAGAGATCAAAATGCCATACTTCTTGTCTTCCTTTTAATTGTATTGTATTTAATTGGAAAAAAACAGGCAAATAATGCAATTATAAAGTGGGAGCCTTTTATTCCTCGAGTTTCATCTTTTCGTTGAGCTTTAGGAGTTGAACGGATAAAAAGGGAGAGAAGGAAATTACCCAGCAGGCGCCTGAGGCCCACTTTTACAGCCTTTCATGTCACTTAAAGTATATCCCCTTTGGCCGTTTTCCTCACGTACGCTGTGAAAACCACTAAAACAAAAGAAACCACAGGCACACTACAAGTCCAATATACAGTAAAAAGATATAGTTTTGATCCCACAATGAAAGGTTTGTGCACGTCTCACAAAGCTGCATTCTAAATTGTTTGACATATGTAACACATGTTCAAAAACTGCAAAAATGGAGTTGTGGAAATTGTTGTCTAAACATTTTTTATTTGTAAAGAAAAACTACCTCATGGTTTTCAAATTCAAATGGATGGAGGGTTAGATAAAAAAATCACTACAAGCTGCATGCCGGAGTTCAGAAATCCCTTTCTCCACATCGAGGTAATGGCTAGTGCATCTGATAGCGATTTGTGCATTTAAAAATGGTGAATACCTACTATTTTCATTTTTAATTTGTCTTATTCGACCATTTCACCACTTCAAAACACTGTTTTCTGATGTAGCTTTTGAGCCTGATCTGTTTTTCTCTGGTAACTTTCTAGCTTTGTGTTTTTTGACCAAGCAATCACGCAGTGTATGTATGCATGCCAACCCATGTATTCTATCATCAGTAGAACTTGCAATAATTCAGAGTTCTGTTTTGCTGGTTTTACTTAATAAGAAAGAAAATAAAACTGCTGCTGTTAGGTAGCCCATGGAAGAACATTTCGCCTGGGTAGGACGTGTCAGCAGAACACTGGATTGATCGAATGTCTTGAACCTACTTGAGACTTTTATGGTTAAGTAGAGAATGTCACAAAGTGTACGCCGGCAGAGCAGCGACATTTAAAAATAGTTCGGTGTCCCATATCAATATAAATATTAAAATTTGTTTCCCCCAATCACTTGTTTTTGTCCTAAATAATGGGTTAAAAAAACAAGGTGCGAGCAAAGTAGTTTTGTAAAAATGTCACAGAATACTGCAAACGTGGATACCAACATATTTGCCTTCAATTCAGATGGCACTGGGCGAAAAGGTGTGCATGCGCCCTGTGTATAGCTCCGTCCATTCCTACCGCTCACCCAATCAAATTGCTCTAGGTGTTTTGCTGAGATTTCGGCATTTTAAAATTGGTTTTGTGGATTTTCTTTATAAAGTGTCTCAACAATGAGCATATATTTTTTAATGAGATTGCATATAAATTCAACCATTTACAGCCAAAACGGGGTTTGTTGGTGTAACACCTTTACTGTAAACCGTAAGTAAAATTGTGTCCTATTTATACAGGACCGAATCCTGTATGGCAGTCCATATGGTCTTAACTTTGCACGTGTGAAAATCAATTGTACATCTAACATTACATTAAATAATTGTGCAAATTCTATTTTATATGAAAAGAGCCATACATGGCTTGCGGGCCATAGGTTTCCAACGCTAACTCTAAATTTTTGGTCGGTCGGGGCGGGTTTCAAAGCGGGTCTGAAGAGGGGAGAAGTAACATTCAGTAAAAACAATCCCACACTATTTTTAAATGTGTAATACAATAATAGAGCAAGATCATCTCAGGGCCATACAAAAAAACCCTCTCACGGGCCCGATTTGGCCCATGGGCAATGATACCTCTAAGCCTTTACGAGTCCGAGCAATCACACTAAGTCTGTGAACATCGCTTGGAGCAAGAGTGAACAACATCAGTCCTGCACGATACAGAACTGCATTTAATCACACATTTTACAAAGTACAAAGTTGGCAAAAAGATTATAATTTGCAAATTATTAGAATGTTTTTTACTCTTTTTTTTCTTGCCTTTTTACTTATTTTCTTATTTTCTTCCCTAGTTTTCTTTTTTTCTGTGATTTGTTACTTCCTTTTCTCTTTCTTTTCCAAGCTTTTTACTTATTCTTTTCTGCTTTTTTTCTTCTTTTTTCCTCTTTTTGTTTACTCGCTTTTTTCTGTTTTTTCTTTTTCTTATAGCTTTTTTTGCTGTAATTTTTCCCCTTTTAAGTAATTTTGTGCATAATGCTACATTTTAGTTGTTCATCTCTGCATCAAAGTAACACAATTAATCTGAAGAGCTGTTTGGGTGCTGTAAGAGCGAGCCTTTTTAGTAAGCGAAGCCAAAAGTGTTGCTTCTTTTGAAAGAAAAAAAAAAAAGGAAACTTGTGCGGCATTGACATAGTCACGTAGGTAAGAAAGGTGACATAGGTACATAGTCTAACTGCAGGCATTAGTTAAAATAAACCACACTTCTGTCTAGATTTTAATGTCTTAATAATAAAAAAATAATATAATAATAATACTAATAATAATAGTTTTTGAAAAAGCAATACTTTCTGAAACATCCCTCCACTGCCGCTGTCTCTCTGTTGCAAAAACCGGAGCTCACATGCACGCTTGCTTTTATTCACTCAATCTCATGCTGACATTGACTTGAAAAATACTGCGCTTAAAACACCAAAGAGTGAACTTTTTTTTTGCCTGCATGCACTGTCATTCTGGCCAAATTTAGTAGGAGAATAATTTTGTAATTTCGAGCCCTGATTTTCATGCACAGGAAGGATAACTTTTCTTGTGCGCTGAGATGGACCGGGCAGTTCGCAATTGCACACGTATGCAGTTTTGAGGGAACATTGCCCGTGGGCCTTGATTTTTAGATAGATGACCTTGCTGAATCAAAGCCCATAGACCTGAAAGTCATTCATACATGCACAGGATTTCTATATTGATTTAGAAATCTCAAAGTATAGCTGGCCTCCAAACCTTGTGTCCGTTTTCACCTGGAATTGGCTCGACCTTTGTCATTTGGGGTCCGACTTGAGTGTAATCCGACAGAGCAGCGACATTTAAAAATAGCCCCGTCTTCAGTCACCCCAACCTTGACACCCCCCTGGAGACCCCACGCAACTGACATTCCCCCAATAACTTTGACTCAAGTGGAACCCCGTGACCCGACGTCACGGCCTGTTGCACTCTGTTCATCTGCTAACCTTCTGCACTAAAGTTCCTGATTTTATTTTCTGCTTGTTTTCAGTCATTCAGCAATCTTTATAATGACCCAAAATTTTCTTATACAGTAATGCTTCGAATTTTGTTTTTTTTAACCTTACATGTGCCAGGGCACATTTCTTTCTTTGAATAAATTCCGCGGACCACCACCAGCTGAAAATTTGGAAATATAGCTTACATTAACATTATAGGTGTTTTTTTAACATTGAAGATTGACGTTATTTTATGACATCTTGAATAGGCATTTAGCTACCTGCTGATGTTGCCGCTTATGGTATGGAAGCATACCACGTAATTACTCTGCCACACGCTAGACCGCACACTGTTTGAATCTTTTTATACCTGTATAGCAAATTGATGCGATTTGCGATTTTAAAAGAAAAGTGCATTTCTGTGCTATTTTTCTTCTTGGTGAGAACTTAATCAGAGTGACATGCAAACTCAAAGAAACGGACCTGGGGTGGGACTGAAATTTAGAGACATTTCTGCGGCACAGTTGTGTTGAATGAGTTATTTTTGGTATGCACTTCTCTAGCTACTCATGCACAAAAGTAACATACAGTCTGATGTTCTGGATTCATTGTGCAAAAAGGACAAAGGATTATCCATTTTTTTATGCTTTTATTTTTTATTTAATAATCTCTATTTCTATAGTATTACAGTTAATAAATATTGTCCTCCACTGTGGTATTTTATTATGTACATTTTCTTGCACCAACAGAATGGCAGTTTTTAATTCTGTTGTGCAATTCGACATGTCAAGATGACAACAGAGGTGTTAAGACTGTTAAGGGGACTGGACCAAAAGAAGCTCAGGCTTTTTCCCATCAAAACTTTTTCCTTTCTGTTTTTTTCAACAGTTTTATAAAGTCGTTGTTTGAATTAGATTTAACCCTGTTTTGGGATGAACAGAGGGAAACATATCATTTTAATAAATGAATATATTTTTTAGCTTTTCAGTAGATTCAGTTAGGCTCACTATACTGCATGCGTCATTTTGAAAAATTTTAACAATTTGTCAGTTTGGCCCTCAGCTTGTAGCTTTTTTTGTTTGTTTTGCACTTCCATTCAGTTTACAGTTCACCTGTGGTGTTATTCATAGAAAAGCTTCCAGTTTTAAAAAATCAATTTGTTTTTGTATGATAAATCTTTTTATACAAGAGATAGATCTGATGTGGTTCACATTGTTACACAGTTATCCCTTTTCTTTCGCGGGGGTTGTGTTAAAAAAAAAGTCCCGCAATAATCAAAACCCACAAAGTAGAATCATGTTTTAATTTATTTCATTGAAATCAGAAACATATATGTACGACTGTAAAAAAATAACAGCTAAAGATCAACACATACAACACAGGACTGCAGTTAAGTGAATGATCTTTATTGTCGAAATACAACAGTACAACAAAACTTGAGGGTTTCTCCTTTCAGTGTAAGAATGTGATGCAGGTAAGCTGCATGCTAGCATCGGGGTTCCTTGGAAGACCCAAGTCATGTTTATTTGTATAGCCCTTAATCACATAGAGCAGCATCACAATTGATTTCTCTCCTGACCACCGACAATCTCTTCCTGACCCGATACCTCCATGGACTCACAGTTTTATCAAATCCAACAAGAGAACAGTGTTGACACCTCTCCACTCAAAAAGATAAGAGTGCTCACTATGGACTGTCGAATTCAGCGGTCAAGAACATATCGATCACGTGCCATATATGGTTCTTTTCATGAGTACATATGGCTCGTAGATAAAATTATTCTCATGCCATTCTCATCTGTAGCATTCCATCTGTCAAGTGCTCAGTTCAATGTTTGCATAGCTGACGTAGCGTTAATAGGATGGATGGTTCAGTCCAGTATGTAAAAAGTATACTCCCCTAACGGTTTACAGTCAAGGTATCACACAAACAGACCCCGTTTTGGCTGTGCGTCACTAAGGAATCACTTATATAGAAGATCTTTAAACAATTTAGGTTCAGTGTCACTTAATGATCAAAACCCACGGAAAAACTGTAAACAGCTATAAAGGCCAGCCAAACACACAAAACAATTAAATTGGATGAGTGGTAAGGGTGGGCTCACGGCACACTTCTGTCTGCCCAGCGTTGTCTGCACCGAAGGTAAATACGTCAGTATCCTCAATGGCAGTGTTTTTTTTATCTTGCCCCTTGCTTTCACCTTGTTTTGAAACCATTATCAAAATGAGCTTCATATCTTAAGTATGTTTAAAGTGGTATATTTGTTGCTATGGAACACAGGCTTTGGTATTTGTCTTATTTCATACATTTGATCAAATTATTTAAAGTCACACATTGAAATAAAATGCGCTAAATATTTAAATTGTGTCTGGTGAATGGGTTTTGCTGTTCTGTCTTTAAATGTATGGTATGCCTCTTAATAAATAAATAAACAAAAATATTTTGCTGTTTTGGCTCTTTGGGTTAAAAAGGTTCCCGACCCTTGGTCTAAATTTGTCGTTGCTGATTTGGTGAAAAATCAAAGACACCTTTCAGTACGACGCTGTGCAGCTCTGTATACCTGCAAACTACACCAGCAGCAAATCGGTTTTACAAATTACATTATCTCCATGTCAATTTAAACTATTATATACTTTTGTCCATTTATGGGTGTTTTTATAAAAGTAGTGCTCATGTTAGTACCAGTATATGACGTGTGCTCATGGGAATTTATGACAAACAGGAGAAGATGAAGAGCAAGAACAAGCTAGTGCCACGCCTCCTGGGCATCACTAAAGAGTCTGTCATGAGAGTGGATGAGAAGACCAAAGATGTGGTGCAAGAGTGGCCGCTCACCACGGTCAAGAGGTGGGCCGCCTCACCCAAAAGTTTCACCCTGGTAAGATAAACTTCATGACTTAGCAGGAGTACAAGGATTGCAGGGTTCAGTGTGTTATTTTATTTCAATTGTATTCTAAAATATCAAGTCAACCCTTTACAACCGGCTACCGGCCTAATATGATGAAAAGAACGTCACTCACATTAGTTTGCGCGCTTCTAGTTTGAATGTTAATAAAGGGTTTATACGGGTGCTTGAAATCCTTCAAAATGCTTGAATGATAATCTTTTGTTTTTAATGTCAGAATAATGCTTGTATTTTCAGTGGAGTGCTTGAAATGCTTGAAATTGTTGGCATTGTCATGTTTTGTGGCATTCTGACCCGATAGAGAAAAAAAAGGATGTGTAAAAGTCACGTTGGCGGTGGCTGCAGTCTTCATTATTTAGTTGTCATATGAAGAGTTACTGGCCCCTACTGTCCATCCAAGAGGACAGGTTTATCAGACTAGTCATTGGAATTTCAATTATTTTTCTGGAAGAGGCTTCAGAACGGCTCCTCAGATTTTTTGTTCTGTTTTTGTATTTTAATGATATATTATCAAATATAATAAAATCTTATGCACAAAAATATATAGTAATTATTCATCTTATATGTTTTGCAGGGGATTCCTAAAAAACACATGAAATATCAATTAAAATAGTCACAGATCTACAAAAAATTGGAAAATACAAAACTATATTAGCTTTCTACACACTGAATAGATATAAAGTTGAACGACAACACAAAATCCCTGAAAATGCAAAACAATAAAACATATATTAACAATATTAACTCATCAGTGGTATGATTAAATGACAAAATGCACATTTTTTTATTTTATTTTAACAAATTTAGATGCAGACTTTCTGAAAAACACGCAAAAAAAATACAAATTAAAATAAGTAAAACATTAGGCAAAAGATTAGCACTCTCAAATATTAAAAGATCGAATTCATTCTGCTTCGGAGCAATCAGTATCATTAAAATGAGTCCAAATTAGGCTAATTTTTCACCTTTTACACATAAGGTACTTTCTTTATTTTTTTTCTGTTCGTATTGAACTCATTTATTACCCAACACCTATGAAGAGCCCTTTCCATGTTTGTAAACAAGTGTGCCGTAGCCAAGCTGCGCGTCCATTGTTGAAGCAGAATGACACAAGTCATGTCAGTTCATAGAAGCTCAGTGACACAGAAAGATCATAGATCATAGCTAGGAAGATCTCAAAATAGCACAAAGTTTATGCTAGCAGCAAGATAGCAACTTTATTTTCACCATCAAAGCCAAATACAACAAAAAAAACTTCTATTAATTGGCGCTGGATTTCTTCCATCAAAGGTACTGGAAAGTTAAAAAAAATGGCCTTGAAAGTGCTTAAAAAGGGCTTGAATTTGGCCATAAAAAAGGTGTTCCCCGAATTCAGCTTCCCGGGAACTGAGTCAAGCCAAGCGTTTACCTCCTTTCCTAAATTCCTTCATGCGCTCATTTGACCGAACGCTTCCCCTTGCTTATCGATATTCCACTTTCCATACGCTTCAGCGAGTCCATGAGCAACACACGTTTAATCGAGCCGGTCTCCTTTTTCGTGTTGTTTATTCAGACACGTTTTTGCAAGGATTTCCTCTAAACTATTAATTAGCTTTGTTCTCAGTGTTCTGTTTTTTTCTGTTGAGTAGCAAAGCTTAAAGAGTTCATGTCGCTGTTTCCTTTTTTTTTGTGAAGGACTTTGGCGAGTACCAGGAGAGCTACTACTCCGTGCAGACCACCGAGGGCGAGCAGATCTCTCAGCTCATTGCAGGTTACATCGATATCATCCTGAAAAAAGTGAGTTTATCCCCAGATCATTAAGATAAGAAGACACACGTCTAAATGTGTACACCCAATACTTTTGAACTTTGTTGAACTCAAACCCATATTTAAATAGTTTAATTAACAGTTTTTAAAGGGACAGTGTGTGTTATACCAGTGCCTATTAGTGGTAGAATAAAACTTAATTCATTAAAAAACAATATTGGTTTGAATAATTAGCAAAAAAACATTAACATGAAGTTGCAGGCATTCTTTTGAAATACTTGAAGGTCAAGAAATGCGTATTTCTTTTACATAACATGAAACTTATCTATAAGGAGCTGACATGATAGTCCACCATCTTGGTACTAAGAGTACGCAAAAACAATCCCCCCCCCCAAAAAAAAACATTGTGCAAGGCTGGGCCCAAAATTTAGAAAAAAATCTGTTTTTTCACTTTGAGTCTCTGAAGTTTTTAATCTTCTTGTGCTTTGTAGCGCTCGTTTTCAGTTGCACTACTCAATACAGTGGCAGCTTTTCAAATTTTACACAACGCCCATTTAAGTTGTACCAACTAAAGGCCTTGTTTCCTTTTTAGTATTGTATTGTATTATTTTTTTGAGTATCTTTTTTGGTTTTATCCCCCTTGTACAGAAACAAAGCAAGGATCGTTTTGGATTGGAGGGTGACGAGGAAGCAACCATGCTTGAAGAATCTGTATCACCTAAAAAGTATGTGCATATGAAGTGGCGAAATATTTTACTTCTTATAAAAAAAGATTTCTATATTCAGGGTTCGTACGCGCGCTTAAAATCCTTGGAAATGTTTGAATCTTAAGTCCGCTTAAAAATAAAGCCAACACTGCTCTTTAGTTGCTTCGCGTTGCCATTGCATTTCTTCTACCCTTGTGATTAACTGCAGCTGGTATTATTTTGTCAGGTATTGCCCCCTACAGGCGCGTCCAGGAGGACAGGTGCATCCTACACCTAAACAGGACCTTATGAAATGTGTTTTATTCATATAAGTGATATAACATATAAAATTCATAATGATAACATTTTAATGAAATTGTTTTAATTTTAAAACACTGTTTTTATACATTGAGTGTTTGTTTAAGGCTGTTTTTATTGAATGAATGTTTGTTTTAAAGGATATAGGGCGCTACAATGGGAACGTCGACAAAACAGTCAGATATTTCAGTCAAACTTATTACCCCCTTAACATTCCGAAAGCTTGCAAAGAAGCAAATACGTGTCGTAGACACGTGCGGATGCGGTGTCCGTACGATGTCACTCAAATGCATCGTTCCAAATATAATTCGGAAGGTTAAAGTCTTGGGATTCAAGAAATGCCAACCATTCCTTAGTTTCTATTTTCTTTTTCGCTCGCAACTTTACTGTGCATATGACAATAAACACTTGGAATTGAGTTTAATTTAAAAATAGACACTCCATTCCAGCCATTATCTGCACCGCTTATCACAGAAACATCGAGTTCAGTCTGAAACAAGATACAGGGAAAATATATAGCCGGAGTAGCTCACCGAAGTCGTTGTGTTCAATAATAATGTGCAAACATGGTCCTCTTATATCCGTGAGTGTACTAAATCCAGGAGAATAAAATATTTACAAATACAGAATAGTAAAAAATGCTTTCTCTATGCCGTCAACCCAACGTGCTATTCACATTCATCTTTTACGGCCAATTGCAGGCTTTGTTTTGCAGCTTTAGCCGATGCCAGCCTGTAAATGATAAAAAGGATCCGCCCCTTCACCTCCGAATAACTTTAGCCAATAGTGATCGATTTAACTGATGATTGACACATCCTTTTCGGCCAATTGCAGGCTTTGTTTTGCCGCTTAAGCCTATGCCAGCCTGTAAATGATAAAAAGGATCTGCCCTTTACCTCCGAATAACTTTAGCCAATAGTGATCGATTCAAATGATGATTGACACATTGGTTAGCCAATGAAACGCCGGTAAATAAATCCCAGCATACACCGCGGACTACTTGGCGTTAGGGGGAAAATCTAGTCGGCGGCCGCAAATTAGTTGCAAGATTTTGCGACTTAATATTTATCCATAAATAAGGCGCACTATATTATAAGGCACATGGTCAGCTTTTGAAAAAAATAAAGGCTTTTAGGTGCGCCTTATAGTGCGGAAAATACAGTACTCTAAAGCAATACACCGCAGCCTCTATGGACTCCGCTGCCATGCCGAAAGTAAAACTAGCTGAGCGAAAGAGGAGCATGAATGGGGCAGGGATCAGTGCTAGGAATTAAATGGACTTAAACACGTCAAGGCAGTGGAGTATTATCAACGCTGTGTTGTTTACATTTTAGTTTTATTTTACTTCTTTTAGCTATTATATCTAGGTCTATCGTGTCCTTTAGTAAGAGAGAGTTTACAAAATGCTATAGTTTTAGGGGGTACTTGTGTTGAATTTAAGGGTGCTTGAGCACCCCAAAAAACGGGCTGGTTACACCCATTATTATTGTGCAAGGATTAGATATCAATTAGTACATGTATCACCATTATATTATGCAAATTCATTACCATCTAGATCTATATTTATAAACAAAATGATGAGGTGAATCAATATGTTGGTGATCATGGTGAAAACTAAACAAGAACTAAATCACTTGAGATTGTTATATGTAAATACACAGTGTATCTAGCTGTAAGAAAACACTTATTTAAGAAGTCGAAGGTCTAGGACTAAATATGCATATGTTTCTTCCTATCCATTTTTGGACATGTTACGTTAACATTGTTTTTGTTTTTTAACTTGTTTTCGTTTTGGGCCATGCAAGGAATCAAGTCAGCGTTTTCCAATTGTATATTGTAACAGGAAGAACTTCCTCCCGTCTTGTTGAATACACACGCAAGATTAAAGATAGCACATGTATTTGTGGCTCTGTAAAATACATGATTCACACCGGATTGTTTCTTTCCATGGTATTAGAGAACTTGGACAATTGGATTAGAAAGATTTTAAAGGTGCCTGAATCTGGCCATGAAAAAGGTGTACGAACCCTGTATAATAATCCAATGCATGTTGAAAACAAAACCGTTTTGCTCCTTTTACAAGTCCTGATTAATAGCGGAGATGTCGGGGATCTTTAATAATAAGTCTTACCCCATACAATTGAAGCTCAGCTCCACTCCATTACGCTGTGCAGCTTTATCAGCTTTGCGATGATGGTGTTATCGTAATAACGCAACGTTATTGCATATTCGTCTTGCAAAAACAACATATCTTACTGGGTGCTTTTTTCAAATTTCCTCCTCCAAACCAAACTGGAGCACAGTTCACGCATCTATCTTCCCTGTCTTCATTTCACCACACTTACGCTTCCGTCTCTGCGACTTTATCCTGAGAGATAATCTCTGGAGGAAATTTTGCAGCGCTGGAAAAGCGAAGGCTCGATCCAAACATTTCCTGATTAAAAATCCGGACTCATTTTACCGACCCAAGCTCATCCTCTCATCAAAAGCCATCTGATTTTTTCGTTTTGATGCATATCGCCAACTAATGCTGGTCGATGGCCCTTTCAGGTCCACCATCCTCCAACAGCAGTTCAACCGTGTGGGCCGGGCCGAGCACGGCTCTGTGGCGCTGCCCGGTGTGATCCGATCCGGCTCCATCGGCACCGAATCGCTCAGCGTGGGCTCCATGCCGTCTCCTCAGCAGCAGATCACCGTTGGCCAGATGCACCGAGGACACATGCCGCCACTGGTAAGATCATGAAGGGCAGTCAGACTATTGCTAAACAAATTTGTGTCTGTACCATGTCACCAGACACTGAAATTTGCCATGCCACATAACATTAGTAAGATTAACCTATTGGGATTCAAGATATGGTGAAATTATTCAAAATGTACTCATCATGGTTACTTCATTCTGAAACAAGATACTTGAAAACTATAAAGCAAGGATAGCTCACCAAAAAGTCCCCTGGTAATTAGCTGATTATAGGATACCCCGAAAACATGGATGGTTACAGTACATCCAACCGTGTAAAATATTTACTCCAAAACACACAATAATGCCAACTGATAATAAAAATAGAAAAATCCGCCTGAGAGTATTTCTGTAATGTCGGATGTTGCACTCATTATTCATTTTTATGCACCATTACTACGCATAAGTGTGCACAATCATTGATTGATTGATTTAAGTCAAATATTTACAACTCTTTAAAAATGTCTAAAAAGCAAACTACACACTTGTGGCAGTATTATAGCTGTAAACTGGTCGTCTCCAAATGACCACTTTTGGAAACGTCTAAACCTACCCATATAAAATGTGTAAAATACGTTGTTTAATTTTTTTAGATTGTCATCAAATTTGACAAGGTGCCAGTTAAGGCTTCAAATTCAATTCAATTCATGATCCCAAAGGTGAAAACCACCAGGAAAAGTATGTGGAGTCAAGCTCTGTGTTGATAATTTCAACATTGTCAGTGTTGTGCCGAAAATTGACGCACATTTTTTCGCCAAATGTATAATGCATTTCAACAAAAAAACTGTATTTTGCCAAAAAACTGATCAAAATTAAAAAACACTTTCATTGTGCTAATGTAAGCACGGCGACGCAGTGGTTAGCGCGTGTGCGGCACAGTTCTAAGGTCTTGGGAACCTCCTGTGTGGGTTCAAATCCAGCTACCGGACTTACTGTGCGGAGTTTGTATGTTCTCCCCGTGCTTGCGTGGGTTTCCTCCGGGGACCTTTGGTTTCCTCCCACATTTCAAAGTCATGCATTTAAGGCGGATTGGCCGGTCCAAATTGTCCCTAGGTGTGAATGAGCAAGCGAATCGTCTGTCCCTGTGTGCCCTGCGATTGGCTGGCAACCAGTTCAGGGTGTCCCCTGCCCACTGCCCGATGATTGCTGGGATGGGCTCCAGCACCCCCGCGACCATACTGAGGGTAAGCGGTGCAGCTAATGAGATGAGATGAGGTGCTAAAGTAGCAAATTGTACTGATTCCCTTGATTTGCTATCAACCCCTATTTAACCGGCATTCTTAATGCCAGTTTCACTAACTTTGCAAGATGGTGGGCTGTTCTAAAGTGACTGAAAGCCTCTGGTGGGACGTTGTCCGGATGAAAGCAAAAGGGACGACTCAAGTAGCCATAGCAACACAAGTTGATTATTCCAAAGAATATTGAATCTTTACAAAACTACAAACTCATTCAAGTCACACAAGAAGGCTGGTCAACCACGAAAGACAAATGCAAGAGAGGATAGCTCGCTGCGGAGGATGTCAATGAGTAATCGTTTCCACTCTGCAGTTGAAATTGCTCGCCAGTTCAGTGCTGAACATGGTAAGGATTTGTCTCACAAATACAGTGTCTCGCTGTTTGAAGCATTTAGACACCGCAGTGTCCAACCTCTCAGTAGCAAAAATTAAGATTAAAAAAGCTAGACCGATCTTTGCTGAAAAGCATGTTGTGTGGTCCAGAGTTCACTTCAATGATGAAAGCAAATCAAATTTTGGATTTGATGGAAAGCATTACGTTGGGCGACACACTGGAGAAACACTAAACCCTAAGTGTGACAATACGTCAGTGAGATGTAGAGGAGGAAGTGTCATGGTTTGAAACATGTTTTCCAGAGAAGGAGTCTGGCCTATGGTACAGCTACATGGCCGAGTGAATGCAAATGTGGATCAGAACAGCTTCAACTTGCGTTCATCGCCCAATCCTGTGGCCACAAATCTGCTGAAGTCATTCACAGCAGAGGCCTATTCACTTCTTACTATTTGCTGACTGTTGTAACGTTCAAAATTTAATTTTCCATGCCAAAGTCTTTGTTTTTCTCTAATATTGATCAGTGTGTTTTTTAATTTTGTTAAGTGCGTTTCCTATGATATAGAAACACTAAAATGTCATTAGACTGTGAACATTAAAACTATTGTTTCAAAATGTGTTTTTTAATTTTAAACTCCAGTGTATATTACCGTTTTTGTGCAATGATTAATCAGTCTTAAATATCTCACCACAATCGCAAAACATTGAATGCAACCACATATTTCGACCCACAAGACACCTTCGAGTAAATGTATGTTTCCTGAAATTCCTATTTTTTTGTTTTCACCTTGATCAGCACTGATTTTGTTGCCAAACTTTGTTTCCACTGCAGAGTTCTGCCCAGCAAGCTCTAATGGGAACCATCAACACCAGCATGCAGGCTGTGCAGAAGGCCCAGATAGACCTGGGAGAGGTTGATGATCTTCCACCATTGGGACAAGACATGGTTCGTTGGATTTACTCGTCATCAATATAATCGTGGCCACAGCACAGCAACATGCTTAGGTCTACTCCTGTGTGTGTGTTTCCCAACCTTTTTTCAGTACAGGGACACTTTTTGATTGAAAGATCGTAAGGCATCATTCAAGCACCTATATTTTTTAAAGCTTAAATTATCAGGCTGCCTAAATCAACAATCTACAGTTTTAATTATCAGTTGTTGTCACTGTGGCTCAGCTGGTAATACAGGTTATTATTTTAGTGAATAATATTGCTGTAATCTTGGCTTTTAGTATATTTCTAACCTGTTTGCAAGGGTAATGGTTATTTGTATATACCGTATTTATTCATGTATAACAATTGTTTTTAACCTAGTAAGAAACCTCAAAGATTGAGTGCTTACGTAGTTGTGCAATGATTGATCAGTTAAAAAAATGTCACTGACCACAACCACAAAACATTGCAATGGGAAATTAACCCAGGGTCCCTGTGGTGAAAGTCCCTAATCCTAACCACTGGACCCCAAGTGATATAGATGATAGATGAAAAGGCATTAGGTTTTATCTCACTATAACATTGTTTTTAGTCTTGGTACCCGAGATTAATGTTGGAAGATTGAGAAAACTGAACAACAAAAATAAATGCAATAAGAGCTTGAGGGAAACATCTATTTAGTGCATCTGACCATAAATCGAAGTTTGAAGAACATTAAATGAGTACAATCTAAGTGTTATCTTGGTATTGTGTTCATAGTTTGCTTTATCAATAAGCTATTTTAATAATCACATTTATTGTCATTATAAAATATGAAATCCATACCACTGAGTATCTAGTCTGTAGGATTCAGTGCTCTCACCGCTGCAACCCGTTTTTGATTAAAAAAAAATCTGCCTGTGGAATAAAAAACGTACTGCATCCTAACTTTTATTTTTTAGAAAATTAGGACAATTATTTCAATCAGCCAAATTATGTCATTATTATTTACTTTTAATCAAACAAAATAAACTATTATATAAAATTCCATGTACTACCAACTTATTAGCAGATTATTATATAAAAAGAAAAGAAAATGGTAATCTGCTGCCACCAACTGATGTGGATGAATGTCAGTTTCTCACCTGATCACTTGAAAAAAGCAAATATACTAAACAAAACTATACTTTTGTGCAAAGATGAAATCAGGCTATTTTCTGGCCCACCCTAGACAAGGTTTCACCGCACACTACCACACTGCCATGGCACACTGCTTGAAAAACATGCTGTTCGGATCAACATCTGGTTGGAACTTTCAAACATCTCAAATTGTGTGCAGGCCTCCAAAGTTTGGATCCAGAACAAGATGGATGAGTCCAAACACGAGATTCACTCTCAGGTTGATGCAATTACTGCCGGAACCGCTTCTGTCGTCAACCTCACCGCTGGTCAGTAGCCACTATGTATTTCAGGGGTCGGGAATCTATGGCCCGCGAACCATATGTAGCTCTTTTCATAGATATGGCTCGGTGACAAATGCTACTTGTGCAACTTCCACCGCAGCTTTCCAAGTCTGGTAAGCTCAGTGCCAGGTTTGGTGCGCGCATAGCAGAAGCTACTCTAATAATACATTTCATTCGAATATGTTCCCATTCTTCCTTACAAAACAACTCAAGTTCCTTTCAGTTCGATGGTGATTGTTTGTGCACAGCATTTTTCAGATCATTCCAAAAATGCTTTATAGCAGGTCACATATGGCTCTTTTCATGAGTACATATAGCTCTGAGATGAAATATTGTTCATGCAAATTTCATTTTTGGTGATCCATTTCTGCTGAGTCGAGTTTGGTGTGTGCATAACCCATGTAATGCCAGTAAATTAAATGGTTCAGTCTATACAAAGGGCAAACTTTTATCTAAAATTTACAGTCAAGGTGTCATACTAACAGACCCTATTTGAGCTGTACATCGCCATAGATTTTTTGATATCGAAGATCCCTAGATAATTTATATTCTCTGCTGAGACACTTTATGACAAAAAAAAACACACAACAGACTAATTACCCACAAACACCAGCCAAGCACACAGAACAATTTGATTGGGTGAGCGGTAGGGGTGAGCGGAGCTATGCAACACGCTCCCCCTCTCTCTCACAACCACCGCCCATCTCACACGCGCCCACTGCTCCAAAGGAAAATATGTCCATAAACTTTTCATTTGCATTTTTTGTGACATAATTACAAAAAACTCTGCTTGCAACTTTTTTTGATACTATTATTTACAAAAAATGAAGGTCCAAAAGAATTTCAACCATCTTGAGTAACTGATATATTGTATCTTTACATCTTTGGTTGGTATATTTTGAATATGTTCATATTGAAATCCTCACTTTTTTCTCAGGCGATCCAACCGATACAGACTACACGGCAGTGGGTTGCGCAATCACCACCATCTCGTCCAACCTGACCGAGATGTCGAAAGGCGTTAAGCTGCTGGCCGCTCTCATGGAAGACGAAGTGGGTGGCGGGAATGACCTCATGAAGGCAGCCAGGACGCTGGCGGGAGCCGTATCTGACTTGCTCAAAGCTGTGGAGCCGGCCTCCGGAGAGGTATAGTTCTGTATTTTCTGGACTATAAGCTTTATCATCCAGTGCACTTTATTTTCAGATAGAA
Organism: Urocampus carinirostris; assembly: GCF_059441175.1. Classification (NCBI taxonomy): domain Eukaryota; kingdom Metazoa; phylum Chordata; class Actinopteri; order Syngnathiformes; family Syngnathidae; genus Urocampus; species Urocampus carinirostris. The sequence goes on from NC_142352.1 coordinate 45,016,617, forward strand.
TGCATAAAAATGCATAACGGTATACAGAGACTCCTTGCTACTTCGCCCTTGTTATAATTGGTTCACTCGTTTGCCAGGAAAAAAAAGAAAGAAAAAAGATCGAACTTAAAAAAAACAACAACGGATGCTTCCTACACCACGAGGAATGTTTCAAGCAGACAAGACTGAAACAGATTGGACGTTCAATTAAAAAAAGGAAAAAGAAAAATAATGCTTCCGGCACTGATACAAAAGCTCTTGGGAAATATCTTGCGCTGTAGCTCAGTCCACTTGCCCCCCGAATGCACAAATGGGAGGAGTGGGGAGCGGAGGCAACCAAGATTCACGCCGATTATTCATCACCTCTTGACTTTAGATCTCCGATGCCGATTGGCCAGTTCATTTCATTGCGTCTTTCATATTGTATTGTGACAGAACACCTGTGCTGCATTCCTCTGCATCTCGCTAAGCGTTTGTGTCTCGCTCCTTCGCCATGTCAAAGTCTTTCCTCTCTCTTTAATTTTCTCTTTCTCTCTCTCTCTCTCTCTCTCTCTCTCTCTCTCTCTCTCTCTCTCTCTCTCTCTCTCTCTCTCTCTCTCTCTCTCTCTCTCTCTCTCTCTCTGCACAACAATGATAGCAACAGGGATCGAACCTGGTTAGCAAGGGTCAGACCGCTAAATCCTTTATGCGTTTATATTAAGGCTGGAACAACAAATCGATAAGATCAATTAAATTTTTTTAAATGCGTTGGCAACATATGAGATTTATAGATAGATAGATAGATAGATAGATACTTTGTTCATCCCCGAAGGGAAATTCACATTTCCAGCAGCATCCCGGAGCTGAGAACAATCGAGAACAATCGAAAATAACACGGGAGCTGCTGGAGTGGCTGCCATTCGTGACGGCGCCGGAAGAAAAGATTCAATTTGAATCATGTACAAACAAACAAACAATTATGCGACACTCAGCAATTTTATTCAATGTAAATAGGTGTGCATTGAATTTTGTTGTGACGTTAATGGGACATGCTTAAAATATCCCTCTGCTCCAGTTGTTGTGGAATTTATATTCTGTCCAGAGAAGAACTTGTAGTTGCACTTTGGTCCGGCAGAGGGCGCCTCAAGAACGTATTTTGATGCATGATTGAATAATTGACTTTAATGTCTTTATATATGTATAACAAAGTTGGAGGGCTCCTCTTTTAAGTGCATTCAATAAAAATTAAAAATACAAACATGTGCAAAAGGATAAAAACATTACAAATGCATGAGGTCCTCTTGATCGGATCAAGTACACACATTCTCCTCCGATGTTGACTTTCTTTATTATTGCACTTTATGCAAAAAAATAAATTAATGAATTAGGCGTCGTTTTTTTCTTTAGAGCGCCTTCATCAAAGGTGCTTGCCGACTCAGAGAGAGAGAGAGAGAGAGAGAGAGAGAGAGAGAGAAAGAGAGGGAGGGAAAGAGAGAGAGAGAGAGAGAAAGAAAAGAGTGATAATAAGTTGAAACCCTGTACGTATTTTAAATTAGTTGATGTTTTTGATTTTTTTTCAGCACGCCTTTATTAAAAGCCTTGAGGTACTCTTCTAACTCCAAGTATTGGTCTTCAATCCATTTCTCCTTTGCTTCTCTCAAGCTTTTTCTAATTGTTTTGTTGGCTGCTCTATATTTGGCTGCTCCTCCAGGGCTGTTTCTTTTCTTATTTAGTTGTTGACTTCTGTCACTCTGTTAGAGAATTTTGTTTGTTACCCACAGCTTTATATTCTTTATCTATACTACAACTTATTTTGCTGCTTCAGTCATTGTCTTTGAGAACTTGGTGGTCAGGGTTTCGACATAATAGTCCAAGGTGAGCAAAGGAGAACATTTCCCGCAGATAAAGGCCTGGAACCAGCTGTGGGTCTTTCAGTCGCATATGGTCAAACTTGATCTCATGGTGTAGGACCAGGTCGTGATCACTTCCCACGTCTCATGGCATGTCCTTTTTCTGGAGTTCTCTTGGTCGCCAAGAGTTTTCGCCAACACAAAGTTGTTGTAGCTAGTTTTATGACAAATATCCTTTTTTCTTTCTGCATTATTAAAACATTTCTAAGCCAATTTTTAAGCGTTTAAAGCAAATGAATATTGGATCCAAATATCGGTTTTCAGCCTCCCCCTAATAATAATAATCGGTATCGGCCCTGAAAAACCCATTCGATCCCTTGTCCGAAAAGACTCCACACTTTGAAGCCTAGAGGTAAATGTGCAATCGAAGAGTAATACTACGTTGTCTTTCCGCTTTGTGAAATGTGAAGCTATGGCGTGCTGACTGTATAAGAGAGACGTGACTGACGTAGAACTGATTGCAGGGCATTTTCTGTTTTTAATGGATAACGGCAAGTGGCTTTTTGACTCTCATAGTAATGAATAATAGAGTTGACTTCATGGTGCTGCAGCATTGTAACGATCCGTTTCTCCTGTAGTAGAAAAAAATAAACATTCATCAGCTAATAATAATAATAATGCATAGTACTTATGAACCGCTTTACTCAACAATACTTAAACCATAAAGCCTTTTCCAAGTCTTTTGTATGTGTGTGTGTTCAGCCTAGACAGACTGTGCTGACTGCAGCAGGAAGCATCGGCCAAGCCAGTGGAGATCTCCTCCGCCAGATTGGAGAAAATGAAACAGACGAGAGGTTCCAGGTAACCGTGGTGCTCATTCATTGCTCAACATGACACATTTGAAAGCTATGTCAACTCCTTCAGCTTTTCAAACTTACCAAAAACAAAAAGACATTTCTCTTACAATGCACAGAAAAAGTCGTGGGCCAGGAAGAAAATAAGATATGATTGATTTTAGTGATTCGATTTTCTTTTGTATCTGCCGAACAGCGTTGGGCATATTACCTTTATTTAGGTAGTAGTCGTAGTAGTTGTAGTTTTCTCTTTACTTCTTCAATTAGGTATCCAATTTAGTAACTGAATTACTCTATTGTGAAACTAACTACTTACCAGGGAAAGTAACTAATTCCGTTACTTTAAAAATAAGTTGTTGTATGTCAAAGAATTCAAGATTTTCTGAGCAGTATTTGAGTCAGTTAAGTAGAGAAGCACAGACAGGTAGTTGTGTTGTAAAACATTGTAATATTTATGTCATGATTACTCATTAATTCCACCTGTGCCTGCTCGTTTGGCGCCAGCCGCTGCTGGCTTCCTGATTGGTTCCCTGTCCCTTTTTAAACCCAGTCCTATCACTCTCAGGTTATCAGTCCGTCTGCTAACCTTAGTTGTTACAAGGCAAACATTTTTACCCTGACTCCCGCCTGTCCCATTTTTGCACCAGTTTTTTCACCCGTCTGTTCCTGATCTCCCCGTTTGTCTCCGGCTCCGACCTGTTTTTGATTCCAACCACGTTTGCTCTCCTGTCCCGGCTTACGACCCGTTTTCGATCCCAACCACGTTTTTGCTCTCCTGTCTCGACTATCGACCCGGTTTTTTTTTTGCCGTACTTGACACCGCCATTTCCCGCTCCGGAAGATACGCTTCCGTATTTGGATCACGATCCGATTGCGTGAGCGACTTGCTTCCTGCATCCAGCAAGCACCGGATCGTGGGCGCTGCCTTTCCCCTCTATCTCAATAAACTTGTGGTAAACGTTACGCGATTGGGTCTACCTATTGTGCTGGTCGTGACAATTTATTGCACCTCACTAACAATTGATTTATCATACACTTGAAGTGCAACAATAATAAACAGTAAAAAATATAATAAAATAACAATAAGCATTTACATAAACATGCACAAAAACGTACGTAAGCATGCACAAAGACGTACCCAGACATGCACAAAATTGTATCTAAACACGCACAAAACGTGAACACATCAAACGTTTGTAAATGCATGTACTAAAACTCATGTTAAAACACACAAAAACGTACATCCACACACACAAAATATATGTAAACACAAAAAAATAAACACAAAAAATGTGCGGAAATGCACTACCTTCCAACAAATTCTTCAGCATGTTTTATTTGACTGACGTTTGTTGATTAGTTGTTGATTTAAAATGTACTGTAACCTTGTCTCTGAATGAACATAAAGCAAAAAAATCAAGCTTCAATCAAGCATTTCAATTTGCCTTTATGGTATTGCGTCCTCTACAGGATGTTCTTATGAACTTAGCCAAGGCGGTCGCCAATGCAGCTGCCATGTTGGTCCTGAAGGCAAAGAACGTAGCCCAAGTCGCAGAGGACACGGTTCTTCAGAACCGTGTCATTGCCGCCGCCACACAATGCGCCCTGTCCACCTCACAGCTGGTGGCTTGTGCCAAGGTACCACATACATCTAAATAAACCTTGCTAAGTGTTGATCTCTTCTCATAATCATGATCTCCTTTTGTTCATTCTCACAGGTTGTGAGTCCCACTATCAGCTCCCCTGTTTGCCAAGAGCAGCTCATCGAAGCCGGAAAGCTGGTGGACCGCTCAGTGGAGAGCTGCGTTCAGGCGTGCCTCTCGGCCACAGAGGACGGAGAACTCCTCAAACAGGTTGTCAAACTCATTTTAGCTAAGGGGCCACATGGTCGAAAAACTACCGTATTTGTTGGACTAGTAAGGCAAAATGGATTATAAATCGCACTTTAGAAAAATAGTCTTTTGCGATGTTTTTTTTTATACACTGCAGATCAAAATTAGACAATGAATATTTTTGAAATAATACCATCTTCACTGTTCAAAAGTTGAATTAATACAACACCTTTTTCACAAAATGGCCAAAAGCATTTCACCAAAATTAAGGTTTTGGGAAAAAAAGGATCAAAATTAACAATGACTTTAAGAAGTGTGCAGCCCTCTGCTGTAAATATACAGTATCCGGCCACAGGACACCACTTCTCTCTCACACTGCTCCGGTGTGATTTTGGTCAATTCTTCTTCCAGCCTCCTCCACAGTTCGGTGATTGTAGTAGGTCTCTTGACCATAACTTAATTTTTGAGAGATCAGGACTATGGGCAGGTCATGCCATTAATTTAATGTTATCCCCTTTAAGGAAATTCTTAACCCGTTTTGCTGTGTGACATGGAGCATTGTTGTACATGAAGACAGCAGGCTAATTGGGAGATTAACATGCATAGCTCCGTTCATCCCTACTGCTCACCCATTTAAACTGTTCTGGGTGTTCTGCTGGCGTTTCGGCGTATTTGCAGTATGTTCTGTGGATTTTCATCATAAGGTGTCTCAACAGTAACCATGGATTATTAAATGAGCTTCCTTATAAAGGACTCCTTGGTGATGCACAGCCAAAATACACCCTGACTGGTAACATTAGTTAAAATATGCCCTATAGATACTGGACAGTAATTAATGTCTTGTCAGTGCTTATTCAGATTTGCGTGCTCTATATTAGGCCTTGCTCACGCAAATTTGAAACCAATGGAGAAATTTGGATGCTATCAATTTTGTCTTTGAGCCATATGTACTCATGAAAAAAGCCATATATGGCTCGCTAGCCGTAGGTTGCCGACCTTTGGTATAGACGTAACACAATGTCCTTAAACTCTTAAACAGTGAGGATTAAAAAAAATCAGTGCTTTTTGGTCACCAGTGTGTAAGGTGCATTGCACCACAGGCACGTGGATTCAAAAGTACAGTATTGTAAGGGATAAAAATAAAATGTATTGATCGATCAGTCAGAAAATATTATTGATCACAAATACATACAATTACAGTACTTTGAATGCAAGCCGAGTTATGTTTATTTGTATATCCTTTAACAGCAATTGAATTAATTTGTACCGCAGAGTTTAGATAGATAGATATATACTTTATTCATCCCCGTAGGGAAATTCACACTTCCAGCAGTATCCTTGTGTATTAAAACAATAATAAAGTAAAAGGAACATGATACATAAATACCCAATGTAACGTGTTGATATAGAGTATTTAAATAGTGCTACATAAAATGCACACTGTAATAAAAATACAATTATATGTAATGTGGGGGTGTGGTTTAATGTGGGGGTGTGGTTTAATGTGGGCTTTAACTCCCCCGGGTGGAGTTAAAGAGCCTCATGGCATGAGGAAGAAATGATCTCCTCAGTCTGTCCGTGGAACAAGACTGTGACAGCAGTCTGTCGCTGAAGCTGCTCTTCCGTTTATTCACCGGAAGGAAAGTCAGAAAGTCAAATTGAAAAGTAAAGATAGTACACAATTACGAATTAAAGTGGAAATAGGTTAAAAGATTGATTTATTGAATTCAAAATCTTTCTGCCTTTTAATGTTTTAATTTTCTTATGAAAAGGTTTATCTGAACTTGACAACTTTGCTCTTAGATGTTATATATATATATTATAGGAATGAGCTAATGCAGGCTCTCCAATTTGGTGCCAGCTAAGGTCCTGTGGACCTGTTTAGAAAATAACTCGCAGTGCGATATTCTTACTATGTTATTACCAGGTTAATTATTAGAAGTACAAACAAGAATTTTCCTAAAAACAGTGTTCGTACAACTTTTTCATGGCCAATTTCAAGCACTTTTCGAGGACTTTCAAAACCAATTTCTCCACTACCATTAAAAAAAAATAAAGCCCCCTAGTAGCCATTGTTTGCGTTTTCCGTTTTCTTGCCGTTATTCATTAAAACGGCAGCCAGCCTCCCGGAGTCTCGATCTTTTCACAAGTCCTCTTGGGTGTAACACAAGGGAGTCATGAGTGAAGCCACCAGAAGCAGCGATGACTGGTTTACAGCTATCTAACCTCTGAAACTCTGTATTTTACTTTGGCGTTAAACACATTCATTTTTAAGTCTTATTTAATTACACTCTTTACATTCGCATATGTCAAAATGTCATTGGCTAACCAAAGTGTCAATTCGCATTTGAATTGGTTACTACTGGCTATAAGATATTCGGAGCTCAAGGAGGTGATATCCGTTTTATCAATACAGACCCTTATAAGCTAATGCAGGCCCTGGGCCATGAAAAAAATCCTGCTTTTGGCTCAGAGTCGAGTCAATCAAAAGGTCAGAGGCCTACAGCCATAGTGGAGATAATTTTACGAGTCTGTTTATTTGTAAACAGGAATTATGTGGTGAAACAGATTGCAACTACAAAACGTCCAATGTTAGGCAGATTTTTTTTTTTATATCTGTCGGCATTATTGTGTGCTTTAGAGTAAATATGTTACACTGTTGGATTTACTGGACCATCGTGGATGAAAAGACTCCATGTTTTCAAAGAACTATTTCATGATCTGGGGGGGTTTTTAAGGGTTATTGATCTATCTTCGTTATTCATTATCCATTATCCGTTATCAGTCAGTTCATAATACGCTACAAAGCCTAGGAGCCGGGACACTTACTCTCAGCCAAAAGGCCAAGCTAAGGTCCTAGCCCTAAAGCCTTGCTGCGATCATTGCGAATGCACCGTTCCCGGAGGTACTGCAATACCGGGCCGATGCGTGGAGTGGACAGAACAAGCTCTTATTCCATCTCCGGATTGCAAAAATCAAAGATCATGGCAAAGGGCCACTCGGCCAAAAGGCCAAGCTAAGAACCTAGCATCAAAGCCTTGACATGAAGTGACAAAATGGCCATATAATGTTTTTTGGTTTGAACAAATTTATTGACACTAATAACAGAAAACAATCTTGACAATCTCAACAGCAATCAAGCACATTCACAATATTATATTTCAATATGACGTTTTTAACAGCAAATACAATGTGAGCTTTGAACAACCCTTCTCGAAAATCTTAATAGCAATCAAGCGTATTCACAATTTCGTTATATAACATCTTTGTTAGTGTCAATAGATCCGTCCAGGCAGTTTATTAGGATGCAAGTTTTAGGTTTGAACAAATTTATTGACACTAAAAACAGAAAACAATCATGACAATCTCAACAGCAATTAAGCACATTCACAATATTATATTCCAATATTACGTTTTTAACAGCAAACACAAAGTGAGGTTTGAACAAACCTTCTCGAAAATCAAACATATTCACAATTTCATTATATAACATCTTTGTTATTGTCAATAGATCCGTCCAGGCCAAAGTCGATTGTCCTCGGTCTGAACAAATCCACTGACACCAACAGCAGCAAAACAGCCATCAAGCATATTCACAATTTTTTTATATTTGACAATATGACGTGACGATATGACGTTTTAACATTTTTTCCTGACATTTCCAACATCAATTAAACAATTTCAGAGTTATTTTCTTTTAACAGTAGTTAACCAGCGTGTAAAAGGCAATACTATTGTGCAAGGGCATAGCTCTGCCATCCCACCCTCCCAAGCAGCATTCTTCCAGTCCTCTGTGTGGGTCCTTTCCCTTCAGCGTGGGTCCTCTCCCTTCTGGGTTCCACAACCCAGGCCGTTGCTGCCGGGACTCCCACAGCGTAGCTCCGGCTCCCCCCTCCGGGTGGGTACAGACGAGTCTTCTTTATGGCTGCGTCCTAGGCCCGCCGCTCGCAGATTGTATGGTATCTGCAGCCATTTGGAGCACAGCCACGGGGGGGATCTGCCTGCACCTCCATACCAGCAGGTTTCTGGAGGTCCAGATGGCGTCCTTGATGGCGGCGAGAGTGAGCCAGTCCCTGGCAAAGTCGTTCCGATGCCTCCTCGACCGACTCACCCCGTAAAGCACGTACTGTGCATCAGGGACCTCTCCTGCTGGCAAGTCCGGGAACTTTCCTAGTTGTTCGGCCATTGTCCACAAGACCTTGGCAGCGCTGCACTCACAAAAAAGGTGCCTCACCGACTCCTGGGCGCCACAGCCAGGTCGAGGGCACGTCGAAGTCGCTGACATTCCTCGGTGGTGCATTACAGCTCTGACTGGGAGAACTTCATGAGCCACCATCCATGACAAGTCTCGTAGTCTGTTTGGGAGGGCAGGATGATTGACGTTGCTCCAAACCGTTGTGGATTCGCCAAACGCAAGCCCCCGCACAGGGCTTACTGTAGCTCGCTCTTGCACAATAGCAATAAGGGCCCTGTGGTTTTGTAAAGTGTGACATTCTTGTGTTTCCAAATCAAACTTCTTCAAAAAATCCCGAATAAAGAGATGTGTTGGTGGCAAGTTAAATGAAACTGGAATCAAACGATTGTTTGGTACAAGCTTTAGCTTCCGCAAATATGAGCCCATCCAAAACCGGGTCATTGCTTGACTTTTCGGGTTGTTGGGTGGGCCCACAGCGTTTTGGAAGTGGAGAGAGACATATTTGCTTCCCAGGAAAAGCTGGAGGTCAGGCACTCCTTTCCCCCCTTTTTCCTTTTTCTTTTTCATTGTATCTCTTTTTATCCTTTCCCACTTTGAGCCCCAGACAAAGCGAAAGATGGCTCGGTCCAGTTGTAACAGCACGTTTCTTTTAGGCATAAAAATTAAACTGATTGACAAAAGCATTGGGAGGATGATCGCTTTGATGATTAGGACCTTCCCCTCTATTGTCAGTTTTCTTAGTGACCAAAAAACAAGTTTTGCTTAACTTTCCTTGTCACGTCATCCCAGTTGGTCTCGCCTCCTCCATCCGCATTGAATTTTATCCCTAGGATTTTCTGGTCTGTCTTTAACACCGTCAGCGGGAGTCCTGCCTTTTCTGTCTCTTTCCACATTCCATAAAACTTCACTTGTGATTTTTCTCTATTTAGCCTTGACCCAGACGCCCTCCCAAACAGGTCAGTCAAGTCAAGGGCTCTTTCAACAGATGCGCGGTCAGTACACAAAATATTAAAATCATCCATGTACAAAACACACTTGGTAATTTGTCCCCCACTTCCTGGGATATTGATGCCTTCGACAAATCTATCTTTTCTTAACATTTGTGCCAAAGGTTCAATGCAAAGAACATAGAGAAGGGGAGACATAGGGCAACCTTGACGTACACCGCAGTTGATCTCGATTGCTTCCGATAAATTCCCGTTAATCATGAATTTGCTGTAGATGTCTCGGTATAGCAGTCCTACCCAATTGATGTATTTTTGGGGAAAACCACATTTTTGCAATACCCTGAAGAGGTATTGGTGCGAGACTCGATCAAAGGCTTTTTCAAAGTCTAGGTTTAGGACCGCTAGTCGCATGTTTCTGTCTCTTGCATAACAAATGGTGTCACGGATCAGCATGAGACTGTCGCTGATCTTCCTTCCCACAATGGCACAGGTTTGGTCTGGATCAACCAAGTCTCCCAAGACAACAGACATTCGTGTTGCTAGAAGCTTGCTGAAAATTTTACAGTCCACGTTTAAAAGCGTTATGGGTCGCCAGTTTTTTAAGTCAATTTTGTCTCCTTTTTTGTGCAATAGAGTAACTATTCCGATTCTGAAACTGTCTGGCATATGGTCTCGACTGGAAAATTCGTTAAAAACAGTTAACAGATCTGGTGCTAAAATATCCCAAAAAGTCCGGTAAAATTCGAGGTTGAGTCCGTCCTCCCCGGGTGATTTGCCTTTTTTCATAGTCTTTATGCAATCATTCAGTTGGTCTTGGGTAAAGTCCGATGTTAAAAAGGGGTCTTGACGCACTGATCTTGAAATATGATCTAATACATGCCCCATTTCATTCTCATATGTTTCTTTCTTTTCAAATAATTTTTTGTAGTAGTCTTCGACCAATCTGGTTATTTCACTACTTTCCTTTGTTATTTGCCCGTTTTCGTTTTGAAGTTTAAAAATCCCCTCATTTTTGCCCATAATTTTTTTAAAAAAGTAGCGTGTACATTTTTCCCCTTCTTCTATTTCTCTTTCTCTGCTTCTTATTATGATGCCTTTGCTCTTTATTTCCGCCAAAGCGTTTAGTTCTTGTTTGGTCTCTTTGATTTCATCATTAAAGTCCATCCCCTTTTCTGTTAGGATGAAATAGCGTTGGAGTCTTCTTTGTAGTCCCGACATGCGTTTCATCTCTTTGAGTTTCTTGTTTTTCCCTGCATTTTTAAAAAAGGTCTGTGTTCGTTTCTTTGTCATTTCCCACCATTGTGCTCGTGAATCATACGAGTCTTGAAGGGTCTGCCAGTCTTTGTACAGCTCCCTGTATTGTGCGGCTAGAGCCTCATCCTCCAGCAGGGAGCAGTTTAACTTCCACAAACCCTTCCCAACAGTCATACCTGAAGGAAATGAGAAAGAGCAGGACAGTAGCAAGTGATCCGAAAAAAAAACTGGAATTAATCTTGCATCACTCTGTGCTAAACCCCTCGTAAATATGTAGTCTATTCGAGAGGCTCTGGCATTGTCACTACTGAACCAGGTGAAGCCCTCCTCTCCTGGATGTATGGATTTGAAACAGTCCACCAGTTTAAATGTCCGGCACATGTCTTGTAATAAAGTTGATGTTTTATCTACTTTAAACTCCTCATCATTCCTCTTTCTATCCTTCCTACTTAAGATGCAATTAAAATCTCCTCCCACGATTAGTGGTTGATGGCCTAGCATATGCGACTGGATGTCCTCTAAAAGTTCGTACCTGAGTTGTCTGTCGGCATGGCCGTATATGTTAATGAGGTTAAAGTCATTCCCTATATAAGAAAGTCTTGCTAAGATAGCGCGTCCGTCTCTCATCACAGTACTCCCCTTTATGATGAGTTGAGGGTTGTTTATTAAAATGGCTACCCCATCGTTACGGTTTTCATTCGAGCCACTCCATAATGACGGATATGGCCAAATCTCTTCCCACTGTTTATAATTTTTTAGAAAGGGGATGCAGCATTCCTGTAGTAAAAACACATCCGTTCTGATAGTTTTTAAGAACGATAAAACACTGTGAGCCTTAACCTTTGATCTCACACTTCTCACATTGATAGTAGAGAATGTAATGTTCATAATTGTTGTAAAAGTATTTAAACTAGTTAGACAAAACTGGGGGATCTGAGTCCATTCTTTGGTGATCATCGAGATCATCGAGAGTGTCACCTGTGTCAGACACATCACTTAAGAGTAGTACCTCATTTTGAGACTCACCGGGGAAAACTCTGGGACCCTCTGACTCTCTGTCTGTGGTTCCAGGTCTTCCCCTTTTTTCTGGGTTAGGGGGTGAGCCAGAGGACCTATCAAGGGGTCTCTTACTTCCTTGCCCACTAAGGGTCAGGTTTTTTCCCTCCCCGACTTCCTCCGTCTCAACTTCATACAGTTCCCTTGTGGGCTTATTCACCGGCAATCGGCTTTCTTCTAAATCTCTTATCTTTGTTTCTGGTTTTTTCACCACTCCCAATTTTGTCTTACTTTTACTCCTCTTTCCAGTGCCCGTATGGGTTTTTGGAGAGTCATTCGCCTTTTCGATTTGTTTGTCTTCTCCAAATCCCGGCAATGGCGTAGCAAACAAATTTGCTAATTTGAACTCTCTTCCAGGCCCTTCCTGATTAATATGTGTTTTCGGAGTGGCAGTTGCTTTTTCTATTCGTTTGTCATGTCCAAATTCAGGTATTTTATGAGAAATCGAATTAGAATTTCCAGGTTCTTCCTGTTTCAATTTTGATTCTCTGGTCTCTGCTCCAGGGGTTTTGGTAGGTACATCTGTTTTTTCAATTTGTTTGTCTTGTCCAATTTCTTTGTGCATTTCTTGATCAATTTCATTGGGTATTTCCATAACTTTATTCATTTCCTGTTCATCTTCATTGGGTATTTCTATAACTTCATTAATTTCTTGTTCATTTTCATTTTGTATTTCCATGACTTTATTAATTTCATTGTCTTTGTTATCTTTATTCACTTCATTGTCTTTGTGACATTTATTCATTTCATTATCTATGTTGTCTGACATCATTTCATTGTCTTTGTTGTCTTTGTTAACTGCCTTCCTAGCTTTCAATTTGTTAGCAAACGAATTCGGGCAGTTTCTAAAGAGGTGATTCGTTTCTCCACAGAGATTGCATTTTCTGCTATTGCTACATTCCTCAAAGGAATGTCCAATTGTTCTGCACTTTCCACAAAAAATTCGATCACATACCTCAGCCAGATGCCCATGCTCACCACATTTGCGACAGAGTTTCGGTTGCCCTTGATAGTGGATAAAGCCACGGTTTTCCCCCAGGAATATAGTCGACGGAATTTGTTTCAGTCCCTGAAAGCCCTGAGGATCTTGCCGTAGTTGGACTGGTACCCTCCAGGCACCATTCCAATAGCCTTTCTCACACCTCACCTTCATAGCCTGGCCTTTTACTGAGCAGTATCTACTCAACCAATAACAGACGTCATCAGCACTGATCATTTCACTAAACATTCTAACAACGACAATCTTGTTAGTATTATCAGTCAGTTTCTCCACTGTAAATCCTGAAAACTGGGACCTCACTCCCTCAAAGCGATTCCAAAACTCTTGATAAAGAGCTGCCGTTTCAAAACTCACATCAAAGCCTTTGCCAGAAGTCATTTTTATGACAGCATGTACCTCCTCCTTTTTAAACTTCAGAATCTTTTCAACAAACTTGTTAATAAAATCCGTCCTTGACATTCCCTCCGAAATTGCCACAACATCTTTGAGCAAGAATCTCACGCAGTTACGTCTCCGCCCGCCGGTATAATGCCCGGCCATGGCAGGACTCGGCTGCTTTACTTCTAACTATGTTAAAATGGTTAGAATTGTAAAATTAATAATTAACAATACTCTTAAAACCGACGCCAATGACAGTATAAACGCATAGAACGAGCAGTGCTAACCTGATGCGTCCACCATCAGTGACAGGATGGTACCCACAATTGACAAATTTTAGACGCAAATACACTGGCGTCCTTGATGGCGGCGAGAGTGAGCCAGTCCCTGGCAAAGTCGTTCCGATGCCTCCTCGACCGACTCACCCCGTAAAGCACGTACTGTGCATCAGGGACCTCTCCTATAATGTCCTCCACTGAAAAACACATTTCATGATCTGACTACAGGGGACTTATAGGTGGGATTTCCCTGCTTTATAGTTTTTGGGTATCTTGTTTTAGGCTGACTGTGATGTTTTTGTGATGAGTACATTTTGAAATGGTCTTCATATCTTGAATCACAAAGCATTCCAATGATATGTGGTATGACATATCACAGCAAAGGGTGACATAATGAAGACACGACTTTGCTTCTCAACAGTTAGGGGTTAAGCCGTATTTTTGACACTCCTGCCTTAACGTGTTTAAATGTAATGGTAAGCAAGAGTCTCATAGAAAACTCCCGTCATGTTTAAAGGTGAGCGCGGCAGCCAGCGTGGTGAATCAAGCTCTGGAAGATTTGCTGCAACACGTCCGCCAGTACACCTCCAGAGGAGAGCCCATCGGCCGCTACGACCAGGCTACTGACACCATTATGAACGTCACTGAAAGCATTTTCACCTCCATGGGAGATGCAGGTCAGTTTGAAATGTTTTTTCCTTCTGAATAGCATCAAGTCATGTCAAGTTACGTGTAATTGTAAAGCCCTAGATCGCAAAAGTCTCAAAGGGCTACACAGAATACCATTAGCAGGTTTCCTGCAGATCAGTGAAAAGTCTTAAAAGGCATTGAATTCATTCTTCTATAAATAAAGCCTTAATTGGCATTGAAATGTCTTAAATCCGGGCAGCACGGCGGCGCAGTGGTTAGCGCGTGTTCGGCACAGTTCTAAGGTCTTGGGAACCTCCTGTATGGGTTCAAATCCAGCTACCGGACTTACTGTGCGGAGTTTGTATGTTCTCTCCGTGCTTGCGTGGGTTTCCTCCGGGGACCTTTGGTTTCCTCCCACATTTCAAAGTCATGCATTTAAGGCGGATTGGCCGGTCCAAATTGTCCCTAGGTGTGAATGAGCAAGTGAATCGTCTGTCCCTGTGTGCCCTGCGACTGGCTGGCAACCAGTTCAGGGTGTCCCCTGCCCACTGACCGATGATTGCTGGGATGGGCTCCAGCACCCCCGCGACCCTACTAAGGTTGAGCGGTGCAGCTAATGAGATGAGATGAGATGTCTTAAATCCAATTTTCGAAAGTCTTAAAAATGTGAACATATTATTAAGATTTATAATCATTTGAACTAGGTAACATCGCCATGACTAAATGCTGTACCAGGTAATGTGTACGGGGCAACCTGTATTGTGTGCAAAAAAATATTTGTTTTTTTGTTTCAATTGTGATTTTTTTTGACGACTTGGTCATAAATTTGATTTCAAAAGGCATTTAAAAAAGTCTTATTCAATTATAAAAATATTCAATTTAACTTGCCCTATGTTGTTGGAACCCTCGTTACACCATCCTCTGATCTGAAACCTACACGAGGGCAAGGAAAATTCAAAAAACCGGCAAATATCCTTTCGGCTTCCATATGTCCAACAAGAAGGACACTTTTCACACTGCACACACACACAACCTATTCATTGAGGTGAAACTCACATGATTACATCTTAGATCAAATTGCTAAGATGATGTATAAAGTTGCCAATAAAAGCTTACTAAATAATAACCAATGCTATTGGAAAAAAAAAAAACCAGCAAGATATGAAATGAGAGAAAATAACAAACATGTCCAAAAGAGAGTAAGAACAACCCAAATACCTTATTATCTTACTTGCAATCGAACAAACTTGTGGAACAACTAAGACAATGACTTGAAAAGGCTATCCAGCCTTCATACTTTCAAAAGAAAGTACAAAGAACAAATGATTCAATGTTACATAAATGAATCACACTAGATATGAGAAAAGAAAAGCATGAAGCCTTACCTGGTGCCTTACCTGGTCCCAAGTCAAATTTGATCACAATCTGAAAAATTAAACATTGTATTATACACATTTTTCATAAAGGTTTGTCAAAGCGTTTCCAAAAGTGGCCATTTAGAACACGTTATTAGCGAGCTTTTTTGGGGTCGCTTGGTTTGGACTGATTGTTTTGTTCCTGTGATGAGAGAATTGTCAACATATCTTAAATCCCAAAAGATTATGCTTTCCAATTATATGTGGCGTGACAAATTTCGGTGACAGGTGACATCGTGAAGACACAACTTTAAACAACAGTCTGACGGCCCGCTTCAGAACGTTAAGGGGTTGGCGGTTACACATGCCTAGTATAGAATGTCTAGCTTTTTCTCATCAGTCCATTTCTTTCTCTGTTGTGGAACTGACGTAAACAAATAAAAATGTCTATCAATCAATCCTTGGCAATGTAATGTATGCCCGCTGCCTTCCTCTTTACAGGAGAGATGGTCCGCCAGGCCCGTGTTCTGGCCCAGGCCACCTCGGACCTTGTTAATGCAATGAGGTCAGACGCCGAAGCTGAAGTTGATGTGGACAACTCCAAGAAGTTGCTGGCGGCGGCGAAACTGTTGGCCGACGCCACTGCCAGGATGGTTGAAGCGGCCAAGGTATTTTGATTTCATTTGATCACAGCTTTTTACTACCAACCATCAAACTTCTACGATTGATGATGATCATAACACAGATAGTAATAATAGCTAGCGTGAGGGGCAATTTTAGGTTTACATGGTTTATACTGGTGCTTGAGATCCTTGAAAATGCTGAATTTGAATGTTGTGTTTTCAAGGTCAGAAAAATGCTTGAATTTTGGGAGAAATTCTTGAAAATGCTTGAAATTGTTGCCATGTTTCTGACTCTATAGAGCACGCAATTAATGACGTTTTTTTTGTAGAAGTGCGTGGAATGACATTGACACGCCTGCTTTCAGTCATTACTGCATTGTCATGTGAAGCGCCACCGCCCCATACTGGTCGCACCCAAGAAGACAGCTCGATTTAGAAAACTGGCTTTTTTGGCTCGGTTTACTGAGAAGATTTCGGCTCCCAAACAGCTCCTCAGATTTTTTGTCTTTATGCACCAAATTATCTAATAATTAGTCATTTCATATGTTTTGCAGTGGATCCCTTAAAAACACATGAAATACAAATTATAATTTTCACACATATCCAAAAAGCAGTTTAAGAACACCAATAGAAAATCCCTGAAAATGCATGACAATAAAAAACATTTTAAATATTACCTCTTAGGTGCTACAAATAAGTAATAAAATGTGAAAAAAACAACTATTTACAATTGTATTTGAACAGAATTAGACACAGGTCCTCTGAAAAACACACAAAAAATGTGAATTAAAATAACTAAAACAAAAAAAAAAGATCGTCTGTCCCTAAAATGTAAATCTTGAATTCACTCTGCTTCGGAGCAATCAATATCATTAAAATGAGTCCAAATTTGTCTTATTTCTGCTTGTCATACATACAGAATTTCTTTTTTTGCTCTTCCGTATTGAACTCCATTGTAACCTAACAACTTTTCCATGTTTGTAAACAAGTGTGATGTAGCTGCGTGTGCATTGCTAAGGCAGAATTCATGTCAGTTTATAGCAGCCCATTGACACAAAAAGGTCGTTGATCATAGATAGGAACAACTCAAAATAGCACAAAGTATGTGCTAGCAGAAAGATAGCGACTTTATTTTAGTCATCAAAGTCAACCAAAAAAAAAATGTTATTTTCATCTGGGGTAGATTTCTTCCTTTGAGGGTACTAAAAAAATTGGCTTTAAAAGTGGTTAAAAAGTGCTTGAATTTAGCCGTGCAAATGGTGAAGTAACATCTGTGGTGCAGGACATTATATGGAAGTGTTAATTCTTTCAAGAAAAATAACTATTTGGTTTTGTACAATTGCCAAAATGACTGGATATACATTCATCTGTTTCATTGTATCTCAAAATTGTGCAACAGTAGATCGACTTTGATGAAACATCCAGGGAGTGAGTAACGACTTAACTCCCCCACTTTGTCATCCAGAGTTGAAAACATATGACCTGACTCCAAACTCTACTTTTAGTTTGACATTTTAATTAAGTCGGTGCAGGATGATCAGACAAAACTCTGCCTTCACTTATTGTCTATTTGCTTCTGCTCATTTGGCTTGGAGCATGATCAAAGCGCAGGAAAAAAAAAAAAATGAAAGTTGGCACTTGCGTAGCAACATGAAGTCACAGCGACATCGAGTGTGGCTTAATGCAGCTCACTCTCTCATTTGATCCTTTTAGCCTGTTTAATGACCGCTAACAAATTACTGTAACACTATTCTTAGTACACATTCTTCCCTAAAGCTTAAAGGAACAGTGTTTAGTTCCTTCATAGTGCTACAAAAATTCTTATTCAGTAAAAATATTTTACACATTTTTCCAAGGGTAGGTCTAAGCATTTCTAAAAGTGGCCATTTGGAGCCAACCAGTTAAAATCACTAAAACCTTTGCAACTGTGTATTCTATTTTGGCCACTTTTTTAGACATATTGAAAGAGTTGTAAACGTTTGACTTATTTTTCAATGATTGTTCACACTTGTGCGGAATGATGGCGCGTAAAAATGAATCACGAGTGTCATTATGCACGTTTATTTCGCGGTCTAACTTGAATGCATATGAAATGAAATGAAATGATCTACATTTATATAGCGCTTTTCAAGTCAATGACTTCCCAAAGCGCTTTACAATGTGCTCCACATTTCCCAATAGCGGCCTTGCAGCCATGTAAGGCGCTAACCTGCTTATTGGGGATATTAGGGGTTCAGTGTCTTACCCAAGGACATGTAGCACGGACGAGCCGGGATTTGAACTGGGATCCCTTGATCCCAAGACAAGTGCTCTACCTCCTGAGCTACTGCCGCCCCATATCCTTCTTTTTGGAGTTCCATTGGCTAACCAATGTGTCAATTATTATTTTGAATCGGTTACTACAGGCTAAAGATATTCAAAACCAAAGTAAGTAGTGTCGTTCTTTTACAATACAGCCCCTCATTGGTTTTCACAGGCTAGGGATCTTGAAAAAAATACTTGCAATTGGCAGAGATTGGTTTCACTTAAAAGGTCAGAGACTGAGGGCTATATTAGAAATAATTTTAGGAGTCTGTTTATTTGTCTGTGGAAATTAAAACAAACGGATTGCAACAAGTAACGTCCAACGTTGCAGAAATGCTTTTAGGCGGGTTTCTTTTATATCCGTCGGCATTATCCTGTGTTTGGAGAAAATATTTTACACGGTTGGATTCACTTGACGGTCCTTGATGTAACGACTCCATGTTTACGAAGAATGATTTAATGAGCTGACTACCAGCGGGCTTATTGTTGAGATATCCCTGCTTTATAATTTTTGGTCATCTTGTTTCAGACTGATCGTGATATTTCTGTGATGAGTATTTTTTGAAATGCTCATCATATCTCGAATCCCAAGGGTTTACCTTTCCAAAAAGATGTGGCATGACATATTTTAGTGCCTGGTTACATTTTACATACACATATTGGTTTATCAACAGTCCGTTAAGGGACGTCAAAGGGTCAAGTCAAGTCACGTCACATTCATCTGTAAAGCTCTTAATCACAAGACGTCTCAAAGGGCTGTAAAGACTACCATAACACTATCCCCTGCTCTGAAACCTACAAGAGGGCAAAGAAAAACTCAAAACCTCAGCATGAGGAGAAAAGAAATCTTGAGAAGGGGCCTCCGAAGTGATAATCCCCCTTCCAGGATGACCAGGGTGCAATAGATTAAGCATTGGGTAACAGTACACTAAACATAGTGAACATCAATAAAATAAAACAATAGGTAATATGTTAAAATTTGTCCTGAAAGTGCATGACAGCAACGACGCCTAAAGCCTGTAAAATAGTAAAGCCTGTGAATAGTAAAGGGTTAGTTAAATGGAGTTCACACGGCATCCCAAACCCTAAAATTATGAAAAAAACAAGTTAATTGGAGCATGTCAATAAATGCATGACCGAGGCTGTAATGATTACTCAAGCCAAGAGATGGCGTCCGCCGTTAAAAAAGTTCCAAATTCTGTAAAGCTCTTTAATATACTAAAAGTAGACAAAATGATCATTTTTTAAAAATATTCTGTTATCCGGATTCAACCATATGATCTGTTTTCCCCTTTCCTCTCTCAAAGTGTTCATTTTCATTTAAATTTACAAGCGGTTCACACATATCTGCCAGATCTTATCAGAGCACTGTTGTCATGGAGACTGACAAACTGATAAGAATTCGGATACTGCTCAGTATGATCCTTTCGCTACATTTGAAATAAAAGACTTGCCCAAAGAAATTGAATGTACGTCTGTGATATTGATTTTTTTTTTTATTACTTGGGTTTGGCAAAAGATAGCCTTGGGCCAACAAAAAATTCCCTTTTTTGTCATGTTTTTCTCCATCGTAATTTACATAAAGCCTAAAGAAAAGCAATCACTCTTGGGGGAAGAGGAATTGAAGAAAATTGAAGAAAGGGGCGCACACAAACGTTCGTCCAAAATCTTCTTTTTATTCTTGCCATTTATTTTACTCTTGACATTCTTTTTAAATATTTTTTTAAGTGTTTATTCTAGAGTACCGTGACTATTCTTGTTACTACATTGTTATCCATGACAATTAAGACAATTCTAACTATGACTTGGTTATCTCAATAAGTATGCATGTTACCTCAAAAAAAGATCATGTTCTCTGCACAGTTTTTAAGGCCATTGCCATCTTGCAATACTGCAGCAGAGCCGTCAACATTATAAGGTGTTCTTCTCACCCCTGGCCACCACCTCTTTGACCTGTAACCCTCTGGTAGGCACTACAGGTCCTGTAAAATAAGGACAAAAAGGCTCAGAGACAGATTCTTACCCAGGGCCATCACCCCCCTAAACAAGCATGCAAAACTGTGAAACTATATCATTTGCAACTCTTTTGGGAATCTTTGTTGCTGCTAATTTTATTGCACAACTTACAGGATAATTGCACTATTATTATAAGTTGGGCCAGTGCCTAAACTCACGCCTCACAGACCCCTAACCGCTAGGATCGTAGGGGCACTACCTCCTGTGGTGTGTCTTGGGCAAGTACAGCCTGGCGTTGCCCATTTCCCTCCAGGTCGTTATTTTTGAGGAAGGAGTTTGCCCCTCCACATGAAACAGATGGTACTGCTTATTCAAGGCTAATGTAAATGTTTTTAATTCCTGAACATCATAAAGGGACTGTGTGTAATATGTGATGCCTTAGTGTAACAGAAAACTTTCATTCAGTAAACAAAATCATCGAAAACATGAAATATCATGCCAATGTTAATTTTCATAAAAAGTCATAGTTCAAGAAATGTGTATTTCTTTCACATAATAGAATTCTACCTAGAAGTTGCGACCATGTTTGTCTGGGATCTTGCTGCTATCCTGTGCTCTGTGGCATTGGTTTTCGTTCGCATTAGACAATACAGTGCCAGCTAATTCTGCCAGTGGGCTTTATGGGCAATATATTGTAAATAAATGTATCCAATCTTTGAAGTTGCAGCGAAGAAAAATAAATAATGACCACAAGTAAAATGAAAACTGGCAAACCTTTTGCCTATTTATTCTAACAGTTTTCTTTACATGTTTAGCCAGGTGTTCAGTGTCTGGTTTTGTTGTCGTTCGCGAATGCGGCTATTACACTAAGCTCCCCAAACCCCTAAACAACGGTTTTAAAACAAGGTATGAGAAAAGTTATTTTGTAATAGTGTCACAAAATACTTCAAACTAGCATACCAACATATGTACCTTCTAGCAACAACTATAGGATAAAATGTGTAAGACTCTTTAAGGTTTTCTCCCAAATTTAAATAATCGCTGGAAGTGCTGATAACATTGAGTAATCGAGGTTGAAACACTCAAAATAGGTTTTTATTCTCGCCTGAATTTTTTTGTCGCAATCATATGCCTGCAAAAGAGTGTTGCATGGACATCTTAGCTGGAAAACAGGTGAGACATTAGCATGAAGTTCTATCTGGTCCCAGGTCAAATTTTATCACAATCTTAAAACCTAAACATTGTATTTTATACATTTTTCTAAAGGTAGGTCTTGGTGCTTCCAAAAGTGGCCATTTGGACAAAACCAGTTTACAGCACTAATACGTTTGCAACTATGTATTTAACTTTGGTCATTTTTTAGACGTTGTGAAAGAGTTGTAAATGTTTGACTAATCTTTCCAGGACTCAATCACTGACTGTTCACTTGCGTGTAATAATCGTGCGTAAAAATGGATCCCAAGTTGCATTTACGCACGTTTATTTTCGGCTGTAATTTGAGTACACATCATAAATATGCATACACTTATGTTGGGAATTTCATTGGCTAACCCATGTGTCAACATTTAAATCCGTCACTACTAGCTGGTGATAATTATAGCCCAAGTTACACGAGACGTTTTTTTTTTTTTTTTTTTTTTTTTTTTTCAATTATAGCAGGGCAAGGACTGTAAAAAAAAAAAAGTTTACAATTGGTCGAGAGTGGTGTCAATCAAAAATTGTTGGCTAACGATCATATTGGAAATAATTTTAAGAATCTGTTTACTTTTAAAAGGGAATTATGGGGTGAAACAAACGGATGACAAGGCTTTTCAAGCGATGCAGGAATGCTTTTAGGCAGATTTTATTTTATTTATTTATTTTTAATCTGTCGGCATTATTGTGTGTTTTAGAGTAAATATTATACATGGTTGAATGCACTGGACACTCATGTTTGTAAAAAAAATGTTTTGTTAGTGGAGTACTCCAGCACTTTTTGGTGAGTTTGACCGGCTTTATCGTTTTCGGGTATCTTGTTTCAGACTGATCGTGATGTTTATGTGATGAGTACATTTTGAAATGATGATCGTGTCTTTAATCCCAAGATTTTACAATTCACAATGATATGCGGCTTGACATGTTTCAGTGACGAGTGATGTCATGAATACACGCGTTTGCTTAAGTAAATGCTTAAATATGAAAGCACACTTCTGGGACCAGCGCAATAATAGAATAGAATAGAATATACCTTTATTGTCATTGTTACAAAATGGGTTAACATATTGTGACAACGAAATTGGGCATGACACTCCAGTTTCACACATTCACAGTGAGGTAAAAAAAACAAGAAGATAAAGGAACAGAGAAGATAAGGTTATAAAACAATGAGGATAAGGTTATAGTTATAATTTACACAATATTTACACAAGAAATGTCGGCATGTAGGATGTTACATACAGTTTGGTATCGTATGGGTTTGTGCAATATGCATTTGGTGCAAAAATAGTCATCATCGTGCAAAAAACAGTCAACATATGCATTTGGTGCAAAAAGTAGTCATCATAGTGCCAAAAAAAAAAAGTCAACATTGTGCAAGGTGAGCAGTAAACATAGTGCAGTCAACATGTGCAAGAAGCATAGACATGAGTACCATTTCACGTTCGTATGAGGTAGTGTTTTTGCAAGAGTTTTTCAGTTTTTTGTGCGTTGTGTGTTTAGGGTGGTAATGGCTCTGGGGAAGAAACTGTCTCTGAGTCTGTTTGTTTTGTGTGACCTGTAGCGCTTGCCGGAAGGCAGCAGGTCGAAGAGGTGGAGGCCGGGGTGAGAAAAGTCCTTGATGATGTTTTCTGCTCTGCTGAGGTAGAGAGAGCAGGCAATGTCCTCCAGACTGGGCAGAGAGCAACAGACGATTTTCTGGGCTGTTTGGATGACCCTCTGAAGCGTTTTCCTGTCTGCTGCTGTGCACCCAGCATACCACACCGTAATGCAGTACGTTAGAATGCTCTCCATTGTGGGTTTGTAAAAGGACACTTGCAGCTGCTGTTTTAGATTTTTTTTCCTGAGCACTCTCAGAAAATGCAGTGGCTGCTGGGCCTTCCCTACCACCGCTCTGGTGTTTGCAGACCAGTAGAGGTCGTCGGAGATGTGCACACCCAGAAATTTGAAGGAGTTGACTCTCTCTACACAGTCTCCTTTTATGATGAGTGGTGCTGGATTCCTGCCATTCCTTCTGAAGTCCAGTATCAGTTATTTTGTTTTTTTGTGGTGTTCAGTATGAGGTGGTTTTCCGAACACCACGTTGACAGTGACTCCACCTCATCCCTTTACGCCGCCTCGTCCCCTTCAGAGATGAGGCTGATCAAGGTGGTATCGTCGGCGAACTTAATGATTGTGTTTGTGGGGTGGGTCGGTGAGCAGTCGGAGGTGTAGAGGGGCTCAGTGCACAACCATGGTGGGAGCCAGTGTTCAGTGTTAGGGTGGGAGAGACGTGGTTACCGAGTTTCAAGGACTGTGGGCGGTTTGAGAGGAAGTTCATTATCCAGTGGCATATGGAGGGAGGTGTGTGAGTTTCTCCACCAGGATCACCGGGATAATGGTGTTGAAGGCTGAGCTGAAGCATTCTGACGTAGGGAGAAACAATGAAAGGAAGCAGACAAACAATTTGGAATGTCCTAATAAGTATTAATGGTAAAAATTAAAATCAAATAATTCACACATTTTTGGCATTGTAGGCCCTCACAGCACACCAGTGCGTTGCATACAATGTTTTACCATATTAAAATCAACAACATTAAAGGTAATTATATTCTAAACCCAAACCAAATGAATTATATGACCCAATAAAATCTGCAAATAATCCAGCACGTACTTATATTTGTTGTGTGTGTTCTCCTTCAGGGTGCAGCTGCCTTTCCTGAGAACGAAGATCAGCAGCAGCGTCTGAGGGAGGCTGCAGAGGGCCTTCGAGTGGCCACCAACGCTGCTGCTCAGAACGCCATCAAGAAGAAGTTGATCAACAGACTTGAGGTCTGTAGGGGGTTGAATGAATAATAAGGAGACAAAATTACTTATTGTAACTTTTTTGCATTCGGGGATATTAACCACTTAACAATCCAGTAGAATTCGCCCATTCCAAGACGTACCCAAAGTAAATTAAATTCTGTTCTTGAACCGTTTGAGAATATAGATGTTTTGGTCTATTTTGAAAGGTAACACAATTAAGTTTTGTCCCAAACTAAAATAATCCCTGCAAATGCTAACATTGAGTAATCTAAATTAGAACGCACATATTAAAAAAGGTTTTGATTCTTGCCTGAATGTCTTTTTTGCAATAAGATACCTGCAAAAGAGTGTCGCATGTACCACTAAGCTGGAAAACAGCTGGGACAATAGCATGAAGTCTTACCTGGTTCCAGGTCAAATTTGATCACAATCTGAAGAAACATTGTATTTTACACATTTTTCTAAAGGTATGTCAAAGCGTTTCCAAAAATGGCCATTTGGAGAAAACCAGTTTACAGGCCTAAAACATTTGCAATGGTGTATTTTATTTTGGCCAATTGTGAACATTGTGAAAGAAATGTAAATGTTTGACTTCTTATTCCAGAAGTCAATCCAGGATTGTGCACACTTGCACGTAATAATCGTGCGTAACAGTGGATGCCCGATTTGCATTTACGCACATTTATTTTCGACTCCAATTTGAATACATTGCATGAAAATTTGTTGGAAATATTATTGGCTAACCAATGTGTCAATTTTTTAAGCCGATATTGGAAGCAACAGGTCATGGTGTTTTCATGTCAAGATAAAATAGTTTCAGTCAACAATTTAACAATCATGCTAGTTGAAAATCCAAAATCCTGGAAAATCAAAATGAATGATCACTTGTGAGCTATTTGCGGAACCTATCCGCAGACTACTCAAGTGTTCCTAGGCAGTGTTGGAGACCCCTGCCCTAGACGTATAAATACGTGATTTGAAAATTATTATATGACATATTTACATGTCATTTATTTTTTTCAGTATGACCTGGTGCAACTTCGACTGATTGCTGCAATGCGAATTCTTTAGAGGGACATTGTGTATTGTGAAGCACGTCTAGTTGTTAAATAACATTGTTAATTTGAATAACAAGCAAAAATCCATGAATTATTATACAAACGAGCATTTCTTTTTAAATACTCATATGTCAAGAAATTTGTATTAATTTTACTTATCATTAGGCTCACCCAGAGGGAGATGACATAATTATCCGCCATCTTGCTGCTAAGGGTAAACACAAAAACCAGGTCTAATCATGTTCATTTGGAAGCCTCAAATGGATGCACAGACTACTATTACGCCTTCCTCTGATGTAAAACCTACATGAGGCCAAAGAACAACTCAAAACTCCAGCATTAGGAGAATAAACAGACAGTACACACATCGTCAAAATGAAATATAGGTATTAACAGAACGTCCAGTTGACAGCTTCCAGGGCCCGAACGGAGAACGGTTTCGAATTTCCAGATATCCTTTTGATTCTTGGGATCACTCGTAGTCAAGCAATGGTCATAAGTTAGTGTTCCAACGTATCCTGCTTTGTCTTACTTTCATGTTGTGTTTGGTTAGAGCATGTCAGTATCCCGACATATTCTAGATTTTCTTTTTTTCCTGCATTATATTTCATGGTCCCTTTTCAATGGCGGTCTCGTTCTTGTCAAAGGCTGGGCAAAAACATTGAGAAGAAAAATTGTGTGGTTTGGTCACTTTGAGTCTCCGTAGTTTGTGTTTTTCTTTGTTCCTTGTAGCGCATATTTTCGGTTGCACTACTCAATGCAGCGAAATCAGGTGGTCAGGTATTACACACAGTCCCTTGAAAAAAAAGCAGACATTGATATAAAGTTTGTTAAGCCAGTGCCCAGATCATATTAAAAAGTTTGTTTTTTAAAAATTGGAATTTCCATGTAAGGAGACTGGTTGCCAATAAAGAAAAGAAGATGGCACCCAAATAAGTAAAAATTTATTAATATTGAAAATTTTCCTACTTTAAATTGCATAATTTATGTCACTTACCATTACCTAATTTTGACAACTAAAAGTAGCACATTAAAATATAACATTATCTTCGAAATTTCTACCGTGTCCTACCCTGCAGTGTGCCCTGCGTGTTTGTTGTGGACGTCAGTTGAGGGCACCATGGGTTCAAGACTTTTCAAGGGTTTAAAAGGGCTAAACATTTAACACAGGGTGAACGCAGCGTGAAGTGTTCGCAATTCTATTGTACAGTATGTACCCTGCCCCCTATTGTTAAGAGTGCTTATGTGTCTGCAGGGTTCGTATGGGTGCTTGAAATCCTTGAAATTGCTTGAATTTTAATGTTGTGTTTTTAAGGTAAGAAAAATGCTTGAACTATAGGTAAAGTGCTGAAATTGAAAATACTTAAAATTGTTGCCATTGCCATATTTCTTGGTTGGCTGACTCTATAGACCACGCAATATATGAAGAAAAAATGGCACACCGAGGAGGACAACCAGTTCTTTTGGCTCGGCTTGCTGAGATACTTTTTAGAAATATTAACTCTTCGGTGCTATAAATACATGATAAAATGGGAAAAAAAATAAGTATTTAAATTTCTTTTTTAACCTGTTTGAATACAGATCCTCTAAAAAACACGCAAGAAATCTAAATTAAAATAGGTAGAACAAAAAGCAAAAGATCAGCAGTCGAAAGATTGAATGCACTCTGCTTCAGAGCAATCAATATCATAAAATGTAGTCCAAATTTGGATACTTTTTCTGCTTTTTTACATGCAATAATTTATTTTTTTTGTCTTCCATATTGAACTTTATTATTACCCAACACCTATAGAGCCATTTCCATGTTTGAAAACAAGTGTGACATTGCTAAGCTGCATGTGCATTGTTGAAGCAGAACTGCAGAATTCCTGTCAATTTATAGCAGCCCATTGACACAAATACATTGTAGATCATAGATTGGAACTGCAAAAAAATGCACAAAGTATGCGGTAGCAGCAAGAGTATGACTTTATTTTAAACATCAAAGTAAACAAAAAATGTTCTTTTGATCGGAGCTGGATTTTTTTAAGGTACTGTACTGGAAAGTTTGATAAATTGGCCTTGAAAGTACTTGAAAAATACTTGAATATTTTCATTAAAAATGTGTATGAATCCTGTATATACAATAATGATACATGTACAGTACCTGAGACTTCAGCTTTTAATATGTAGCACCGTGAAAGTGCAGTTTTTAAGTTTTATTTTTTGTGATTTCATAGGTTTTGAATGAAGGGAACTTTCTTTTGTGTTTTTTTGTGCGTCAGAATGCTGCTAAGCAAGGTGCGGCCGCTGCTACGCAAACCATCGCCGCCGCTCAAAATGCTGCAGCCACAAACAAGAACACAGCCTCTCACCAACAGTTGGTTCAGAGCTGTAAGGTGAGCACACATTGGGTTAGCCGGTAGGGACAATGATTCCCAACTATTGGGTGCAGCACACTTGTGTTATTAGCAGGGTTCGTATGGATGCTTGAAATACTTGAAAATGCATTAAATTTAATGTTTTGTGTTCGAGTTCAGCTTGATTTTAGGTTGAAGTGCTTAAAATGCTTGAATTTTTGCCATTTCAGTGTTTCTCTTAAACCCAGGCATTTAATGAAGAAAGATAAAGAATAAAGTGTGTGTAAATGACGCCGATGCGCCTTGTCATCATGGCGTTGTCATGTCAAGCTTCACCGCTCCGTACTGGTTGCAACCAAGACAATTTCCGCGGATCCTTGAAAATCTTAAAAGGCAGTGACTTTATTCTATAAATAAGGCCTGGATTGGATTTAAATGACTTAAATTCAAATTTCTAAAATCTTGATAGTGTTTCACATTAATGACATTTATATATGTTTGAATTAAAATTATTTTGTAACTTTTATCAATTGTCTTTTTTAAAAATTTACAAATTTACTTTCTTGACGACATTGTGTGACCACAATAACGGAACCATCAAAATGGTGATGTGGTTTTCGTCGGGCCTTTCAGAGCAGAGGCATGTCTTAGGTCTCCCCACACTACACATAGCAACATCGGACAGCGTTGTTTTCTTTGGAACATGGGAAAGTGTACATCTATGGAGAAGTGGCTTTCCGACAAAAAAGTTTCACCATGGCTAGAAGCTGTGCCAGGTGATGTGTACGAGGCACGATGTATGGTGTGCAAGAAATATTTGTGTTTTTCTGTTTCGTTCATTTCATTTGTGTTAGTTTTTTTTCGACTTGGTCTTAAATTTGATTTTAAGAGGCATTCAAAAAGTCTTAAAAGGTCTTGAATTTAACTTGCCTTAATTTGTAGGAATCAAGCAAGAGTACAGCTCTATTTGGAAAACTGGCCCTTTTGGCTGGGCTCCCAAAAGGCTCCTCAGATTTTTTGTTTTTATAATGACATATTATCAATAATAATAAAACAATACGCACCAAATTATTTATTAATTAGTAATGTCATATGTTTTGCATGAGATCCCGGGAAAACACATGATATATATATTAAACTGTTCACAGATCTACAAAAAAATTGTAAAATACACGACAATTAAGAATTTTTACTCACTCGACAGATTTCAAATTGAACAACAACAGTTAATCCCTGAATATGCTTAACGATAAAATAAGAACTCTTTAGTGCTATAGATAAATGATAGTATTAAAAAAACTAACAATTTAAATGGTAAATGGTCTGCATTTATTTAGCGCTTTTCAAATCACTTAGGCCTCCCAAAGTGCTCTACAATTTTCTTCACATTTACCCATTAACACACACACTTACACACCGATAGCCAGCGGCACCCATTCAAGGCGCCTACCTGCCAATCAGGGGCATCAGGGGTTTAGTGTCTTGCCCAAGGACATTTCAACATTTAACACGAATGAGCTCTATTTCAACCAATTTAGCCTCTGAGAAATATGTAATGTAATGTTTATTGAAAGTATTGTTAGATACATCAATCAAAACATGACACAAAACTAATGCTGAGAGTGAGCATGGCCAAATTTGGTCACCTTACGCCCCATCCCCTAAGAAAATTTGAAAAATCTATCTCTGCCAACCTTTGCTTAAAAGTTTGCACCGAAATTGCACTAACAACCCGGTCAGGCAAAAAATTCAAAATTTTTGGTATCCTGAAAGAAATAAAGTTTCCATGCAAGTTGCTGGTAGGTCTAGGCACCTGTAACTTTACTGTGGCCACGTAAACCATCAACTCGACAGAACTCAAAAAATTGATCAAAGGGCACATTGATCATTCCATGTAGTACTTTGAACACAAAAATTAAGAATGACAAAAATATAAATTAAAATAAGTAAAACAAAAAGCAAAAGATCAGCAATCTCTAAGATTGAATGCACTCTGCTTCGGAGCAATCATTCCATCCATCCGTCCATCCATCCATCCATTCACTGCACCGCTTATCCTCGGTAGGGTCGCTGGGGTGCTGGAACCCATCCCAGCCAGTCACAGGGCACACAGAGACGGACAACTCATTCACTCATTCGCACCTAGGGACACACTGAGGTTCACTATTAAAGAGCAGCAGTTCAGCAGAGTGGTGGGCATGAGCAAGGAGGGGGCCTGGACAAAGCATGAGCACATTGCTGTCCGGAAGGTCACTTTGACCGAACTTTGTATGGTGGAGCTACACCACTTCAAATTCCGGTCAAATCTGTGTATGATGTCCTCAAAAGCCCTGCGTACCTATTCACCTGGGGCCTGATAGACTCAACTGCGTGTCAGCTCCATCAGAAAAGAAGATCATTAGAACACATCCTCAGGGGAGATGGCAGGTATCAGTGGCGCCACGACCAGTTTCCCTTTGGTTGATGCTGGTGACACTTGCAAGCAGAAACATCTAACCAGGAACAAATAGTCATTGGTTCAAGCAGGAGAGAAACCTTAACCCTCCAAGAAGACTGGTGGACATACGGAAGCAGTTGCAATTCGCAGGAGAGGGTAAAGTACACCGATCTCATAGCTGAATGCCGTAAGAATGGGTGGAAAGCCTGCTGTCAGCCTATTGAGGTGGACTGCAGGCATTTTGCAGGCAGGTCTTTGCACTGTGCCCTCGGGATCCTTGGGATATATGGACTGCATAGATGACAAGCCATCAACAACATCTTGGGAGCAGTTGAAAAGTCTTCTTGCTGGTTTTGGTCGAATAGGGGTGAAACGTGGCTTAGTGCGCTACCTGGACACAAGACGAACAATTGATCACCCTTGGCTGGGTCGCCTGGGTGAAGGTGTCTAAGACCCAAACACCCGATAAACCTGGGAGAGTCACTGATGATATGTCCAAGTGGTACCTTAAGGTGTATAGTGGAACAGTTATACAAAGCAAAAAGGACAAACAAAAAACCAAAGTGACTGCTCAAGGGAGTAAAAAAGAAAAAATCCGGAGCAAGTTTGAGAAGCGTGCTTTCTAGTTAGACTCTGGAAAAAGACTGTCGACTGCTGTATCTGCATTTGGTAGAGGTAAGATCCGGCCTAAAAAAATGCAGCTGGTCCCGCCCCGCGGGTGTAAAAGCCTGAACCGGCCCGACCCCGATTGATTAATTGAAGGTACTTGGCTCGAAGTAAACCTGATCTTAACTTCACCACGTACTGTGGCGCCAAATCGTCTGGCCACGATCAACACGTGTAACCAAACGTTGTCTTTTTCTGTGGTTTACAATGGCGCGTGTCAACTCGCGTTTGCAGGGAACTATCGACATCTACTGTTAAGGAGTGTAAATTACCCTATTTTATTAGCATTACTTTACCAAGGCAAAGTCCTGCAAACCACTGAAAACGGGTCCGCGGCCCACTTTTGGTTCCTAACCCACCAGCTTACAAACACTGCTTTAATAAACAACTCAATTAATACCACTTGTCTATTATTTAAATATTTTTAAACATTTGCCTTTGATGACTATTTCAGCATGTCACAACTTGTGTCTTCTCTGGTACCAAGAAAATCTATTACCTGCTCTATTCTTATGATTTGATAATGCTACGTTCGCAATTTTTAATCGTTTTCTTGCATGTTCTTCAGGCGGTGGC
The DNA here is from genome assembly GCF_059441175.1 of Urocampus carinirostris. Taxonomy (NCBI): domain Eukaryota; kingdom Metazoa; phylum Chordata; class Actinopteri; order Syngnathiformes; family Syngnathidae; genus Urocampus; species Urocampus carinirostris. The sequence continues at coordinate 45,048,144 of NC_142352.1, forward strand.
TGACCACATCCCTCAATTGGTCCAGGGGGTGCGCAGCAGTCAGGCCAAACCTGATGACATCAGTGCACAACTTGCTCTCATTATTGCCAGCCAGAACTTCCTACAGGTGCAAGATTTCACACACTCATGCACACTTGCACGCATGTGCTAACAAGGAGTGTTAAATCGTGATATCCAAAATTGTGAAACATACTTTGAAAATAAGGCTGATTAAAGTATACATAGTTTTTTCCATGTTGGGATGTTTTCTAAAAAGTCCAACAGAACCTTGATTTTCTTAGTAGCCCGTGAAGTACTGCTCTTGTGCACTTGTTGATATAGGTAACCAGAAGTGTTTACTAATTCGTGCTCCTTACTGATCTGTTAAAAACAAAGTGGAGTTTAGAACGAAAATCCCAGGAACACGAATGAAACTGTATGTGTCCTGAAGTTATTCTAAAAAAACAAACCAAATGTGTCCATACAATATTGCACAATGTTAATTTCGCATGCACAGCAATACAGATCAGATATAGAAGGTCAGGTAACAATTTTAATGTTCACACTAGGAGTCAGTGATGCGGTGCCTGGTAGTCCAGGGTAAACTATTTACATGGTAGTGCTTGGAGACTAGCTTAAGTTACAATTTTACCTCGTGATTACAATCATAGTAACAACATGATTAATTTATATTTTAGAAATGTTTAGAAAACCGGATGCTGTTTGTGCAAATCGGTTACAATAAGTAGCTGTCAGCTACGAAAAGGTTCGTGACCCCTGGTCTAGAAAGAATGTGAGCTAATCCAAACGGAACAATTGGATTAGTACAGTAAGGACAGTTTATTCGCTTATTTGGAAAAGGAAAAGAAAGGTGTGATTTTAAAAATGACATACTAGATCTATGATGTAAGATTGTTTATTATCTATTTGGTCGTGCTTTACAAAGCAGATCTAAAGTTAAATCCAATGTTCGCTGTTGTACACAGCCCGGCAGTAAGATGGTGACCTCTGCAAAGTCATCAGTTCCCACAGTGGCGGATCAGGCTGCAGCCATGCAACTGGGTCATTGTGCCAAGAACCTGGCCACTTGCCTCGCCGAGCTGAGGACAGCTGCACAAACGGTAAAGGACAAACTTTGCATTATGTTTTTCACAAAGAGTAATTAAAAAAAAAACAGTTGTGCAATTTACAAATGGGCCTTCAGCTCCAGTCTGAATTAGTTATGTGTCATTTGCTATTGAACCAGCTCTATTAGTGGGCTCTTGGAAGTGATATTTACTATTTTATTTGTGATGAGTTCGGTGGAGGAGATGGATTGCAGGTCCGCTTAGTGGGGTGGCAACACGGAGTACTCGAGAGTGGGGGGGATTATGTGATGAGCCATGTGGATGCAGGACACAAAAAGCTTTTGTTATGAAATCTAAGTTAAACAAGACGGTATAGAGACAAAGAACAACTAGGCAGGTGGATGAATAAGAAAGTAAACCAGAGAGAATCTTGGCTTGACCCGAATGTTATGATTGACATTAAAGGCCCGACTGGCCCAAAATTTGGATCGGGTCGGGCTTAGGCTTGGGCTTAAAATATTATTTCTTGGCTAAACGTGACAGACAAAACATTTCCCCACCTATGAATGCTTGTTCGCTTTGAAGTTGTCTGACCTTTCGCTAATAAAAACACAAAACAATATATTTCGTTGTGCAGCTCTGTACCTTCAAGTTAAACAGCTGTTGGTGTGATTGCTTTTACTACTACCTATGGTTTTTGAAACCCGTGGTGTTTCCATCTGAATCTTTTTGGCTATACCAACAGCTTTCTCGAAGAATGATTTTAGGGTAGACGGCCTTCAGGATTTTTTGTGAAGATCTTTGGGAAGGTTTCTGAGCCTAGCCACAAGTAACGGCTAAAATGTGATTAATAAAATGCTTAAATATGAAAGCACTCATCTGGAAGTAACACAACCAGGGCGATCCAATGAAAATAAGTTGACACACAATTCGGAGTTATTTAATAAGCACTGATGGACAAAATATAATTAACATCACTATATTCAGATCTTTTAGGGCCATCAAAGAAGGCTTTGCAGGTCCTGACAGCCCAACACTGATAAAAACACTGCACATGAATATACTGTAGTATTAATTGATTTCCTTGGATGCTGAAGTCTACCTTGCAACCTGTCACATCACAAGTTAAAAATAAAGGAGCTGATTCTTTATAAATTTACATACAATTATTTTGTCATTTATTACTACTGTATTTACCAGGCACATGAAGCGTGTGGCCCAATGGAGATCGACTCTGCACTCACCGCCATCCAGACACTGAAAAATGAGTTGCAGGATGCTAGACTGGCTGCCAGCAATGAGCAACTGAAACCTTTGCCAGGAGAATCAGTGAGTGAACTTTATTCATCCCCAAAAAATAAATAAAAAGGTTCTGTTTATGACTGTTCTTTTTGCAATGTTTTTTTTAGTTGGAAAAGTGCGCTCAGGAGTTGGGCAGCACCTCAAAGTCAGTTGGCTCATCAATGGCTCAGCTCCTTACCTGTGCTGCACAAGGGAATGAACACTACACAGGTTAGTATTTATGGGGGGTCAATCCTGCCATAAGTAGAAATAAATGTATAAATGAATAAATAAATACAAATATATGCCATTTAACTAAATGAACACCTACACGAATCACATAATACCTAAAACATATGACATACATGCAATTCATTCATCTATTTATGCATTCGATCATATATTTATTTCATTATTATATCGTAATTTATTTTATCATGCGGGTAAAATTGCCTAAACATTGTACCTGGAACAGATTCGTTCATCACTGATTACCCAATCGATGAAAAGTTGAGTTTGATCAGCCTCTTTATTTAAATATTTTTGTGACAAAATAAATACCCAAATAAAAAAATTAATTGATTTGAATTGTCTTTAGTTATTGATAACAACGTAGTGTGCATTGTTTTCAATGAGATAAGACATGGCACTCCAGGATAAACACGCAATAAAGACATAAATGAGTAAAATAAGATTAAAGAATGTCAGGATAAATAAGCAAAACTCTTTACCAAGTTATAACAATAGTTCAATCGAAAAGTAGTGCGCTAACATTTAGCAGCAACAAAAATTCTCAAATAAGTCGACAATTAAGATATGAGTTCCCATGTTTCAATGCAACTGGCAAGATACTAAAAGACATTGCGTGATTTATTTTTGTGTTCATGTATTTTTATGGCATATATTTGTTGGTATTTGTTTAATTATACATTTATTTCGACATATGGCAGTAACAGTCCTCCATCGGTTGTCATTCGACGACGCAGTATATCATTTGGAGTCATTTGATATGGCCTTAAAATATTTGTTCCCCTGAAGAATAATTTCATCTTAATTGCTGGTGAAAGAGAGAGACACGTGTAATCTGTAGTCCACTTTGAACGAATAAAAAGATGTATTGAAAATTGGTATTTTTAAAACAATATTGGGTTCTTAACAATTTCTTAATGTAAACTAAAACTGCTTATCTTGTCTACTGTGTGAAAGTAAAAAATAAAATGTTATTTTTGCTTAATAAACTATACTACGTGGTTAAAATTTGAGCACTTTTTGTAGGAGTACCAGCAACCACTTAACCATGGTTTCCTCTATTTCTTTTTCAGGGTTACATTGTTAAACACAATTTAGAATTCTATTTGTATTGTTTTTGTCTTAAATTAGCATGGTTGGTTTGGAGTAATCCAAAAGTAATGTTTTCAAAGAATATAATGTCAAGAGGCCCTGCCAGCCAAAACATGCTAAGACTAGCTAACTAAAAACAAACACTGTGAAAAGGTGAAGCAGCTGGAAGCTGATTTAACAGCACTGCAGCGCTTTTTCATGAGACTCAAATGAAAATGCTACAAGAACGAGCTAAGAGGTCGCGATGCTGATCGCCAAGCACTGCAAACGTTTGACGCAGGGTGAATTTATGAATTGTTCAATGCCAGGCTGAATAGTCGGCCCACACACATTTTCACAAATTTGGCCCGCCTTTTGAAAAGTTTGGACAACCCTGTCCTGGTATTTGTTCATTTTTCAAATCAAGTTTTTCTCGTGTTCTGTAGGCATTGCAGCCAGAGAGACTGCTCAAGCCTTGAAGACGCTTGCGCAGGCGGCTCGTGGCGTCGCCGCTTCTACTACAGACCCGAAATCTGCAGCCGCCATGCTGGACTCGGCACGCGAAGTCATGGAGGGCTCGGCACTTCTCATTCATGAGGCCAAAGAGGCGCTTGCCTCTCCCGGAGATGCTGAGAGCCAGCAAAGGTTGGCCCAGGTGAGATCCCAAATAATTTTGTATCCACATAGAATCGGGGTGCATTCAATTGGATTTTAGTTTTCTATGTTGTTTAAGGTCAATTTAAAATAGGGTCAAGATAAATGTCTTATAGTCTTCAACTTTTGAGTGATGTTCCAATGCTACAAGTACTTTTTTATGAGAAGTAAGATCTTCAGGGTTCGTACAGGTGCTTGAAATCTTTGAAAATGCTTGAATTTTAATATTGTGTTTTCAGTGATTGAAAAGTGCTTGAATTGTGTAGCTTTGCTTTGCCATTGCAGTTTTCTACCGTTGTAATTAATTGCAGCTGGCATTAGTTTGTACGGCATTGTCCTATGAAACATCTCACCCCCTGTGGGTCGCGCCCAAGAGGACACCTAAACAGGACACTATGAAATGTTTATTAGTGTAAAGATTACTTATCAATTATGGACATTTATTAAGTGCAATGGCAAAAATGTATGTAGTCTTGTTTACTCAACACCTATATGGGGTGAGATGTTGCTCAAAAAAACAATACATTTGAGATTTACTCAAGACAGGTTTTAAATTTGTTTTCATATTTCCCATCTCCTCCTCCCGAGTCCTCACAAATAATATATGGAATTTCAGGTTTACTTCGGGCTGAGTCTTGCAAATCAAGTTAATTGGTTGGCCTCAGACTGGATTAGGTTGGGTAGGATTCTTTAGGCCCAATCTTACCTCTTCTTTTGATACATACATTTTCCCAAAAATCCCATTGCCTAAAATGTAATAGATTAATGCATCTGTAAATGCAAGTTTTCCTTAAATGGGTATTATTTAGCCCCTCTCCGTAGTGAAAAAAACATTTATTCAAAACTATATAGATTCAAATTATAAGCGAAAGTACATGAATTATACTATAAAGTTGCCTTTAAAAAACTATCTATTTTATATTTGCCTCACTTAGAAGGAAATGACATAATCGGCCACCATCTTGCTGCAATTGGTACCCCCAATAACCACAAAAAAAAACCTTGCGAGAGTATTTGAAAAAAAAAAGAGAAGAAAAATGTTATGGCTTGGTCACATAGGCTTTGTATATTGTATTCTTCTTTGTGCTTTTTGGCATTCGTCATTGGTTAAACAACACAATAAAGCAAAATCTAGTGCTCCAATAATAAACACTTTCCCTTTAACAATATGATATATTAATATTGAATATTGAGAAAAATATTGAAACTATAAAACACTTTAATTTCATTCATGCAGATATTTGACATATGTTGTGAGACTTATTAAACATGCAGTCTTAGTAAATATTTACATGCAGGAGGGGGAAATTAGCAGCTCAACATCTGTTATATAAAGCAAAGGCGGTATTTTTTTATAAGGGCAAACATTCTGAATGATTTATGCTCTCCTGGCTCAATTCCCAGTGTTCCTGATAAACATGTCTGTTAACGCAGCAACCTTTTCTATTATAAATCCTGAGGCTTGTAATGGTATTAAACCTTCCTCTGGTCTGATTTGAACCTGCAGGTGGCCAAGGCCGTGTCACATTCACTGAACAACTGTGTAAACTGCCTGCCTGGTCAGAAGGACGTAGACATGGCTCTCAAAAGCATCGGAGAGGCTAGCAAGAAACTCCTTGTTGAAAATGTGAGTTAACCCATACATTGAATATGTACCATACGTTTGCACTATAAGGCCCATCAGATAACAAGGCGCAACCCAAACCTCCCCAACATCCCCTCCCCAAAGTATTTTATCATATGTTTTTCATATATAGGGCACACTGAACTTGTAGCAATGTTTGTACGGGAGATTGACATCCTGAAAAAGGCTTGAATTTTAATGATGCGTTGTACAGTATATGTATGTATGTATATATATATATATATATATATATGTGTATATATAAATATATTTGTATATATATTTGTATGTGTGTATATATATATATATATATATATATATATATATATATATATGGGCAGCACGGGGGCGCAGTGGTTAGCGCATGTGCGGCACAGTTCATGTCATGGGAACCTCCTGAGTGGGTTCAAATCCAGCTCCAGACTTCCTGTGCGGAGTTTGTATATTCTCCCCGTGCTAGCATGGGTTTCCTCCGGGCACTCCGGTTTCCTCCCACATTCCAAAAACATGGATTTCAGGTGAATTGGCCGGTCCAAATTGTCCCTAGGTGTGAATGAGCGAGTGAGTTGTCCGTGTGCCCTGCGATTGGCTGGCAACCAGTTCAGGGTGTCCCCTGCCCACTGCCCGGAGATGGCTGGGATGGGCTCCAGCGCCCCCCCCCCCCCGCGACCCTAATGAGGATAAGAGGTACAGCTAATGAGATGAGATTATATATATATATATATATATATATATATATATATATATATATATATATATCCACTGAGGTTGCAGATCGGATCTCAGGGGGAAGAGCATTCCGCAGCACCGGTGCCCGGATTGAGAACGCTCTCGAACCTGCGTAACACTTCTTGGCTCTTGGGATCACCAGTAGGCCAGCGCTTTCAGGACGAAGGCTTTGGACCGGAACATAGGGGGAAATAAAATCTGAAAGATATGAGGGAGCAAGTCCATGTATGATTTTGTATAGTAGCATTTGCTGTGTGTTGTCTGCTGCAGAAAAATGTGCAACGCAAATCTACAAAGTAGTGAAACCGCGATAAATATACGGCAATACAGCAATGGGCTCAGGAATTCATAGCCAGCATGGTTTGAGGAGATCCTGGAAATAAAGGGGTGTTATAAGTTTAACTCCATTTTTAGATCCCTTCAGCTTCTAAGAGCTTCCAAGAGGCGCAGAGCGATCTGAACCGGACGGCGGCCGACCTAAACCAGTCTGCGGGCGAGGTGGTTCACGCCTCCAAGGGCTCCAGTAGCCAGCTTGCTTCAGTGTCGGGGACGTTCAGCCAAGACTTTGACAATTTCTTGGATGCCGGCATCGAGATGGCAGGGCACACTCAGGTACATTTTGTAAAATGAACGAGTGTTGGGGCGATAACTGTAATGACACCACCTGGACACAAGAGAAAATGGAGGCGTGAAGGCATTAAAGTTCCAGACTAACATTTTGGAGATGATGAAGACTAGACAATCATTTTACAGGATTAGCGGCTCACAGAAAGGGTTAGTACGGGTGCTTGAAAGTGTTAAAAACACTTTTTTTTAAAATGTGAGCGAAGTTTTTTAAAATGCTTGAAAATGTTGCCATTGCCATGTTTCTTGGCAATCTGACTTTATAGAGGAAGACATTTTTTTAAAATGGTAAAGTCAAGTCATGTTTATTTGTATAGCCCTTAATCACAAAGAGTCTCAAAGGGCTGCACAGACCACAGATAATTGCAAACCTCAGACGATTATGACTCCATCCTCTGATGTAAAACCTACATGAGGGCAAGGAAAAACTTAAAAACCTCAACATGAGGAAAAGTGAGAAACCTTGAGAAAGGACCCTTCCAGGATGACCAGGCTGCAATGGGTGTTGCGATAACATGCGTGAAAATGACACCAACTTGGCTGCTCTGTTGGCTTCAGGGTTGGGTAGGGTTAGTTTAACTGGATTACTTTTGGATTACCCCAATACCAAATATGCTAATAAAAGACAAAAGAAACTAAATATGAATAAAATTATATTTAAAACACGTGGTAAGCTTTCTCTCCTGGCTTTGATCTCCGGCAAAACTAACATAAAATGCGACAGAAACAAAATGAAAATAAATCCAAACAACTTTCCAACATCATTTTTGCCGTTCCATGTATTCCGTTACTCCCCAAGCCTGCACAAAATTTGGTAATTTTATTCATATTTAGTTTCTTTTGTCTTTTATTAGCATATTTGGTATTGGCGTAATCCAAAAGTAATTGAAAGTAATCCGGTTAAAGTAACCCTACCCAACCCTGTTGGCTTGTCATTATGGCGTTGTCATGTGAAGCGGCATAGCCTCCTACTGTTCACACCAAAGGGGACAGCACTCAAGAAAACCGGCTTTTTTTGGGCCGCCTCTATTTTGGCTCATAAACGGCTCCTCTGATATTGTTTATTGTTTTAATTATATATTATCAGTTATCATAAAACACTATGCACCTCACTATTTTGTAACTAGTAATTTTCATTAGTTTTGCAGGTATCCCTGAGAAACACATGACATAAAAATTAAAATGTCCACAGATCTCCCTCAAAAAGTTGTAGGATACGAAACAATTTTAGCTTTTAATACACTGAACAGATTTAAAGTTAAACAACAAGGCTCAGTCAGGGACGAGCTTTTTGATTGTATAAGCGACTAGGGAGCCACTAAAGCAGGAGAGAGCGGCAGCTCAGCTAATATGTGCCGACATGCCTGTGTACGTGATAGAAAATTGTGTTTGCGATTAAGTAATAGCGTAAAAAGAGTTGTTAACTTGTTCTAGAGAGGTACGTTCAGGTGGATATTGATTAATTAGCCGTAATCATAACATTTGTTTTTCGATCAAGCATTTCTGTTTGTGATTGAGTCAGAAGTAATGAGCTTTTATCATAACGTTAGTTTGTCAATTTTGCTCTAAAACAGGAGTGCCCACGCTTTTCAATTTCCGAGCTCTGTTTGCATGTTGTTTTAAGATAATATAAGTCATGTTGGTTGTATTGTATTCTATTTATTTAGGCTCATGTAAAATGTTTCAGGGAGCTTTTTAAGATTTTATTTACCTTTAATACAAGTTGCTGCGGGGCAGCACGGCGGCACAGTGGTTAGCGCGTGTGCAGCACAGTTCTAAGGTCTTGGGAACCTCCTGTGTGGGTTCAAATCAGCTACCGGACTTCCTATGCGGAGTTTGTATGTTCCCCCCATGCTTGCGTGGGTTTCCTCCGGGCACTCCGGTTTCCTCCCACATTCCAAAGACATGCATTTCAGGTGGATTGGTCAGTCCAAATTGTCCCTAGGTGTGAATGAGCGAGCGAGTTGTCTGTCCCTGTGTGCCCTGCGATTGGCTGGCAGCCAGTTCGGGGTGTCCCCTGCCCACTGCCCGATGATTGCTGGGATGGGCTCCAGCACCCCCGCGACCCTACTGAGGATAAGCGGTGCAGTTAATGGGATGGGATGGGACAAGTTGCTGCTAAACCTTATTTCATTTCTGCATTGTTAGTTTTTCGTTTAAGGAAAGATTAGTCATTTTGTTGAAAATCTTTTTGTTAAAGGTTTCAAAAATTCATTACAGTTTTATTTGAATTTGTTCCAAATATTATTTGCTTCTTTTTGCATTATGAAAAAAATCTTAAGCCAATTTTAAGCTTTTACAGCAAATGGGTATCAGCTCCAAATATTGGTTATCGGCCTTCTCTTAATACGAATAGTCTGTATTGGTATTGGCACCGAATAACCAATATCGGTCGATCCCTAGTTCTTACTCTTTCTAAAAATGTTGGTAGTGGACAGCATGAATAAAAAAATATCACTTTGAGACTTCAGACTCCACCTTTGGGGGGTTGAGGAGGTTTTCATCTTTCCAGAGGACTATAACTGAAAATAATTAAGAACTACTGCTTCATAGTAATTTTGATTTATGTTGTGTTTGTTTTATAATGTGGCTTTGTCACCTCAGAAGAGGGATGACCAAGTGCAGGTGATCAGCAACCTGAAAAACATCTCGATGGCTTCAAGCAAGCTGCTTTTGGCTGCCAAGAGCCTGTCAGTGGATCCCGCTGCAGCCAACGCTAAAAACCTGCTAGCTGCCGCTGCAAGGTACCACAGAAATGTAATATTTGCATTAGGACAGAGATCGCTCAGCTTTCACGGTTAATGGGGACCAGAGAAAAAGAGAGTGAGGAAGGAGGGGTAAGAGAGGGTGTGAGACAGGGGGTGAGTGTGATCGCGAGAGGAGGGAAGGTTTGACAGAGGGTGAAAGAAACTTTCAGAGAGATTTCGAAGAACGCAGAGCAGGTGTCTGCTCACAATACAGCAGGGATCTCCAACGTGTTGCCCCCTAAGGACAGTTAAGGCGCACGTGCACCTGTTCTGCAAATAACTCAACATTGCTGGCCCATTTTGAATTTCTAAAGAAATTAATTTTTTGTGGTTAACTGAGTCTATCTAACACTACTTATAATAATGAACATGGTAATAACATTTTAATAATATGATAAGTTGCTATCTCCTGCAATACAGTATGAAAGACACTATGACATAAAATGGCATAAAAGATCTCAAGGGGTGCAAGCTGATCAGTGTCAATCTTGGCTGCACTGCCCTCCTCTCATGCAGACATGAGTGTGGTGCTGCTGGTGTGGGAAGTATTCGTTGTTGTTTTATTTTGTTTGTCTTCTACATTTAATGGTCAATCGGCTTTTATCTTGAACCATGTTACTCAATGGTGCGGGAAGCATCTGTTGTCGTTTTTTATCCGTTCCTTTTTTTTTCTGATCTCTCTCTTCCCCCTTTCAGGTACGTCCTGGATTGGGATTTTGGGTGAATTTTGCTCGGATGTTAAGGGGTTAAGATCACATTTATTAAATCTAATATATGGTAGGATTATTTAGTGCTACAAGTAACGTGCATACATTTGTACTGAATTCAGTGGATTTTTTTTTCCAAAACGCTGATATCAGGGTGCCATTTTTTATGTTCTTCATTTGCTCCCGTTGACAGCCACAGACATCATATACAGCAATCTTTTGTTTATCGCAGGAGTTGCATTGCCAAAAAATAAACCATAATAGGCAAAATTAGTGATAAAGAAACGTTTTTTTTGTTTTTAAACAAATGTTATCAAATGAAATACTCAGTTATGTACTGAAACCAAAGAACAAACCCATAATACAGGACACAGCATTTGTTTCACCATTTGAAGTATAAAACGTATAACAATATTTATTCATTATTATTATTATTATTATTATTTTTTACAAATAACAACTGTACCGTCAAATAATAAGTGGGAAGACTGTTTAGCCAATAAGAATGCAGAACATAAAGCACGATGCAAATCCATGAAGTAGCGAAACCGTGAAAAGTAAACGAAGTTACAGTGAACGAAAGATAAAACGTTTTTGTACCAAGCAACTTTAATGTCAACTTCAGGCAACTCTGAATCTTTGAAAAACACACAACAAAATGTTAATTAAAGCTATTGACCATTTTAGTGCAATAACAAATAAACTTGACATAGTTTTGTTAAACTCGTTGAATTAAAAACACAGGAAAAATGAATTAAAATGTTTACAGATGTAAAATAAGATTAAATACATAACAAATTTAACCTTCTCAATACTCGGTCAAAAACAAAGAATCCCTGAAAAAACAAATTCAGACTGGAGGGAAGTGTAAACTGTATGGTCTACCCACTGAGACAGACATACGCGCACTTACGTATTTGAGTAACGGCTTTAATGTTGATTAATGTAAAGGAGTAAGAGTACACTTTCTTCTTCACAAATCTACTCAAGTAAAAGTAAAAGGTATAGTGATTTAAAAATACAAAATGCCCCAAAAACACACTCAAGTCAATGTAACGTTGTAAAGGTAATCCATTACTACCCACCTCTGCTTTGTCCACAGTATACATATTTTCCCATGTTAGCCTTGGAATAAAAGTGTTAAAAATATTTTTTCCCTGATTGATTTCCATTTCTTGTTTTAGATCCGTGACCGACAGTATCAACCAGCTGATTACGTTGTGCACTCAGCAGGCCCCTGGCCAGAAGGAGTGCGATAACGCCTTGAGAGAGCTTGAGGTAAACCACACTTTTCAAGATTTTTATTCCTGTTCAAGTTAAAACTAGTCCGATTCGTTGCTCTGTTAGTTCAATTTTAGCTCGACATGTACAGTGCCGTGAAAATGTTTTTGCCCTCATGATGATTTCTGTGTTTTTTGCGTATTTATCACTCACAAAGGTTTCATATTATCAAACCAATTTTGATATCTCACAGAGACAACCCAAGGATATACAAAATAACAGTTTTTAAATGTTGATTCAATTTAAGGCACAACAAATTAAATCCTATCTAGCCCTATATGAAAAAGTAGTTGCCACCTAAACCTAATAGTAAGTTTGACCACTTTTGTTAGCAATAACAGAAATCAAACGTTTACAATAAATGGTAATGAGTCTTTCTCAATACTGTAGAGGAATTTTGGCCCACTCTTCTTTGGAAAATCGTTTCAAATCTGTCATATAGGAGATTTCTAGCATTAACTACCCGTTTAAGGTCACACCAAAGCATTTCAATTGGATTTGTATCCGTACTCTGACCTGGCCACTCCAGAACCTTTATTTTGGGTTTTCTTTGAGCCATTCGAAGGTGGACCATGCTTGTGTGTTTTGGATTGTTGTCCTGCTGCTTGACCCAAGAGCGTTTAATATTGAGGGCATGAACTGATGGCTGGACATTCGTCTTCAGGATCTTCTGGTAGACACAAGAATTCCTTATTTCATTAACCACAAAGTAGCCCCAGACGTTCACACTGCCACCACCATGCTTTACTGTTGGCATCATGTTCTTTTTGTCGAGTGGCAAAAACAATTCTATGTCACTAAAGAACACAAAGAGTCGTCTCACAATTTACAAAAAGCATCTTAATTATCCTCAAGACTTTTTTTTTTTGGAATCATACTGTTGGCTGATCAAAAATTGAACTTTTGGGAGGTGTGCAGCCCATTACAGCATGAGGAGCAGGACAAAGACTTCCCGTGGTGTCTCTCTCCCGGGGGAGCCTTACGAATCCAACTCAATCCACTCGGACTCGCTCTCTCTTTCTTTCTTGGTCCTCTCTCCTTCTTTGTCCCTCCTTTTCTAGCTTCCCCCTTTACACTCTTGTCTCTCATTTTCTCTATCCCTCTCTTTCCTACTCTCTCCCCACCTCTCTCACTCTCTTTTCCCCTTTTTGCGTTTTACTCCATCTGTCTTTCTCTCTTTCTATCTGTCCCTCTCTTTCTCTCTCTTTTACTCTCCTCTCTGTTCTTCTTAGGGCGGGCGACTTCGGGAGCAACCCTGGCCCCCAGTCCAAATGCCAGTGGTGCTTTCGAACCATTCGCTGCGACCACACCCCAACCACCTGTACTACCTGCCCACGGGGCTTCCATAAATCATGCACCGGCCTGTCCGAACGTACACAGGACTTCAGAGGCTTCGTATGCTTGGTTTGCTGGGGTCACACCCCGTCAGGCCTGGCGGCACAGGACAGTCGCAGCCCCCTCTCCTTCGGAGAACTACGGAGCCTCCCACGTGCGAGTCTAGCGCTACTAAGGATTACCTTAGGTGCCTTGAGTGACTCAACAACGACAACAACAGCATCAGGAAAGGGGCAAAAACTTTTCTACTGCACTGTACATGTTAGGCTAAAATTGACCTAACATAGCAACGAATCAGACTAGTACTAACTTGAAGGAGAAAAAAGTTATACAAAGATTGAGTCAAAGAAGGAAACCAATACTTAATAATAATAATTTAATAATTGTTGTTGTTTATGGACACATGTTATTAATATTTTGCTTTTTTTAGTATGTGTCTATTTTAAAACAGTTTTAGGGGGTTGCTTATATGCGATGTAGGTGCCAGTATACACGGGACGAAACATGAACATATTCTACTATCTCAGGTTTAATGTGCACAATCTTAAATAAATTTGAGATATCTTTTTTCTTTTTTTGTGTCGCAGCTTGTCATTAGGGTAGGATGGTGGCTCCTGAAGTAAGACCAGTTAAGAACCACTGCCTTAGATGATTATTTTCTGCTCAAGAACCTTATTTAGGTGTTGTGTTTCCATGTGGAACCATGTTTAATCTCCTATTTTAAAAACTGAAATTCTTCCAGGCTGTCCGAGGAATGTTGGACAATCCCAATGAACCCATCAATGACCTCTCCTACTTTGACTGCATTGAGAGTGTCATGGAAAATTCTAAGGTTGGTCGCCCAGGTTGAACTTATAGGATTTCAAAAATCTTTTGTCTTTAACTGTCCCTTACTCTTTCTGCGGTATGTCCAGGTCTTGGGGGAGTCAATGGCAGGAATTTCCCAGAACTGTAAGTTGGGAGATGTGATGTCATTTGGAGACTGTGTCAGGTTGGCGTCCAAGGCGCTGTGCGGGCTCACTGAAGCTGCTGGACAGGTACTGGCGAATCCCAAAGTACCATTCATTTTTAGATTACTGAATTTTCCGCATTTTAAAGCGCAACCCCATAAAATAGTCGTCTTTCTTATATTTTTCATGCATAAGGCGCACTGGACTATAGGGCACATAAAATTGAGACTATAATAAGATCTACAGTGTAACCGTCAGGCTGATTAACATTGCAAATATTGTTTGCAACGGAATTTGAACCCGAATCGTGGTGGCGACACTTTACACTTAGACATGACATATGATCTCATATGATCTCATTATCACACTATTTTTATTCATGGTGCCAGAAAAACTGATTTGCATAGTTTATACAGTCTCTCCACTTCTTCACCTGTGCATCGATAACCTCTTAATTTAATATGTAATGTAAGCGTACATAAAAGAGGTTGGATGAGAGCACAAGTAAGAACTACCTGCATGGCATTTCTGCCTAACCCATTCCCACCGGTGCCAAAGACAAGAGGTAACTGCAAGGTCATCAACCAGGAGCCATATTTTAAGTCAAGTCAAGTCATCTTTATTTGTATAGCCCTAAATCACGAAGAGTCTCAAAGGGCTTCACAGATTATTACACTATATTACACAGACTATTTTTCAGCCGACGAGAAGAGTAGGTTATTCATATGCTATGGAGTAGAAGTGAGTTTTAAGTTTAGATTTAAACATTTCCACTGAGGTTGCAGATCGGATCTCAGGGGGAAGAGCATTCCACAGCACCGGTGCCCGGATGGAGAACACTCTCGAACCAGCAGAACACTTCTTTGCTCTTGGGATCACCAGAAGACCGGCACTCTCAGATCGTAGGCTTCGGACCAGGACATAGGGGCAATCTCCATTTATCCCAAAAAAATCTCATGGTGGTTAAGCAACAGCAAGGATGTCTCACTGCTGCCCCTGCAGCTACCCTTAGGACCCCGCTCTCCCCCACAACCTGCCCCTCCTTCTTAGCAACAGCCAGAAGCTGGCACTTTCCGCCTCTTCTACAAGGTACCTGAATGCCCTCTTCAGTTTCGCTCCACTAACTCCCAACTTCTTGAGCAGGCGTTGGATAGATGTTCTGACAAAGCCCCTGCAGCCAACCTCCACAGGGTAGATAGATGTTTCCCATCCTGCTTCTCTACACTCAGCTACCAGCATTCGTTTTCTGTGGCTCGGCAGAATACATCGACATCTAGTGGGAAAATAATACACACTGTCCCTTAACCTTAATATTAAGGCACGGGGACTCAAACTATTATCCTGGAGGCCACAATTGGAGGTCCCTGGTTTAACCCATCAAAATCTAATGCTCTAATGCTCTAATGCCTGTTTGTATGTCATCTGTACCACTGGTAGTCTATTAATGAAGTGTTGGCACCCTCACCCACCATGACCTTGGTTCGAATCCAATTGCATACAATGTGTTGGGATTTGGGCCAGTGATGGTTGTCGATTGATTAATCATTGCTCAATCATTGCACAAAAGTACAGTGTAAAACTGTGTGTTGTAATGCACACTATAATTACTGTATGATTTTCCAATCTTATCCAGTGTATTCTGTGGTACATGAGGCACTACTGGTTTTAAGACGCGGTTTCATATTTCTGGCCAATTTGGGATTGTCAAGTGCGCCTTATAGTCAAGAAAATCTGTTAAATGTAAGTCATCATGATTTTATTTTTAGAGTGTATACGAGTGCTTGAAATCCTTAAAAAGGCCTGAATTTTATTGTTGTGTTTTTAAGGTCAAGAAAATGCTTTCATTTTGGGAAAAGTGCTTAAAAAGGCTGGAAATCACTTCCATTTCCGTGTTTCCTGGCATTCTGACTCAAAAGAAGAAAATATGACGCCGATTGTTGCTCCAGTTCTCATTATCGAGTTGTCATCTGAGGCATTACTGCCCCCTACTGTCCCATCCAAAAGGACAGGATTATCAGACTATTCATGGAAATTCCGGCTCTTTTTCAAAAAGTGGCTCTTGAGGCTCAGCTCACTGAAAAGAGCTGGGTCTTTTGGCTCCCATACGGTTCCTCAGATTTTTGTTTTTGTGATCTATTATCAATAACCATATGACATCATGCACCAAATTATTTAGTAATTAGTCATTTATTATATTCTCCAGCGGATCCCTGAAAAATGCATGAAATGTAAATTTAAATATTATTTTAACTAAGATGAAATAATTGTAAAATACAAAACAATAAATTAAAATTCTATTTTTAACCAATTTAGACTTAAATTTTCTGAAAAACACACAAAAAATTAAAATAAGTAAAATAAAAATCAAAAGATTAGCAGTCTCTTAGATTGAAAGGTTGAATGCACTCTGCTTCAGAGCAATCAACATCATTAAAGGGAGTCCAAATTTGGCTCATTTTTTGTGCTTTTTGTACATACTGTACTTTCTTTTTTGTCTTTTGTATTGAACTCAATTATTACCCAACAACCATGGAGCCCTTTCTGTGTTTGTAAACTAGTGTGGTGTAGACAAGCTCCATGCGCAATGTTAAAGCAGAATTACAGAATTCATGTCAATTTATAGCAGGCCATTGACACAAAAAGATTATTGATAGAAACAGCGCAAAATAACACAAAGTACATACTAGCAGAAAAATAGCAACTTTATTTTAGTTAACAAATGAAAAAAAAAATTTTTTTGATCTGTGCAGGATATGTTCCTTTAAAGGTGTTAGAGAATTTGAAAAGTTGCCCTTGAAAGTCCTTGAAAGGTGCTTGCAATTGGTCATGAAAAAGGTGTACCAACACTATGTTTTATGCCTTAGGCATCCTACCTGGTGGGCGTGTCCGATCCTTATAGTCATGCAGGGCACCAGGGATTGGTGGACCCGATCCAGTTTGCTAAAGCCAATCAAGCCATTCAGACGGCCTGTCAAAATCTTGTGGATCCGGAGAGCAGCGCTTCCCAGGTACAATGAGGCTCAAAAAAGTGTTAATATTGTTTTTCAGGTTCATGTTTCCACCATACAATATGGTAAAAAGCGTGATTTTTGCTACAAGTGCTAAGACAGGGATGTCCAAAATCCGGCTTGCGGGCCAATAATGGCCCGTGATCACATTTTTACTGGGCCGCGGCCTCTGTCATAAGATAATATGACAGAGTACTGCAGTACAAAATACATTTGCACAAAAAAAAAGAAAGTAATTCACCAGATCATGTCAGTAGCCCTTTGGCCACACTGCCCTTCTTGGATTTCTGTGAGAATTTCAGCCCACTCCATTTACAACATGGCTACTGTAAATAAATAAAGATGGCTGTGAGTGGAAATTGGAGTATCTATTCACTTAAATACAAAACAACGGCAACTGCTTAATTTCCCAAGATACTCTGGCTGTTTTCTTCGAATATAATGCCAGAAAAACATGCTGACTACAAAAAACTAACTGGAAATGAATGCTGTGAAAGGGCGAAGCAAATGGAAGCTGTTTGAACGGCACAGAAGCGCTTTTTGACCTTGCAAGTCTAATGAAAATGCTTCAAAGACGAGCAATGACGTTGAGACGCTGATTTCCAAGCACTGCAAACCTTTCACAGAGGGCGAATTTATCAAAGAGTGGTTAGAGAATGCCAGGCTGAAAAGTCGGCCCTCACACATTTACAGAGTACAAAATCTGGCCCGTTTTCTAAAAAGTATGGACACCCCTGAGCTAAGTTATATTACAATCATACTTTGAATGAATGCCGCTGTAACTTTTGATAAACCGGGATTTCTCTGGACTTATTTTTCCCTCTTCTCTAATATTGCAGGTACTTTCAGCAGCCACCATTGTTGCCAAACACACGTCTGCGCTGTGCAATGCCTGCCGTCTGGCTTCCTCTAAGACGACTAACCCAGTTGCCAAGAGGCACTTCGTCCAGTCGGCCAAGGAAGTGGCCAACAGCACTGCTAACCTGGTCAAAACCATCAAGGTGGATTTAAGAGAAAGCACACCAGGAAAATGAAAAATTTCACGTCAATTACATTAATTTCTTGATATAATGCTCGTCAATTTGGGGAGATTCCCTTGTACAAAAAAAAAAAAAGCTCATTCCCAAGAACCAGCAAACATGATGTTAAATTTGACCCTGTCCTCTTACTTCTGGTCGCAACGTGTGGCCCACGTGCTGTACTCAAGACCGCAGTGCAGGCCTGCACGGCCACATCTAGCACCTGCCATGCGGGGCAGTAGACAAGAGCCAGTAGAAAAGAAGGCGAACTATCAATCAGTTTCCCTTTGTATATGGACCAGGGACGCTTGACCAGATCATGCCTCTATTGGCGTGGTCTTAGATATCTGATACTCACATTATCGTGTAATGGAAGTTGCTAAACTTGTTAGAAAGCCAAAAAAAGTGAGTAATTTGCCTTATGTCCTGTACTTGAGAATGCCTCTCCAATCAACATAATTACGTATGGTGAGAACATTATTTTATCAAGACATAGCCTTGGATGTTTTATTTACATTTAAAACTTCATTAATGTATATGGTGAATTGGTACGTTCAGGAACTGTCCAAAAGCGTACGCAGTAATTCCATCCATTCCAAAGTTATGAGTTATTTGGAAGTCAATTTTGTGCTGGGCTTATTTGCTCTACATCATAATAAATGTATCTATTATCTATTAGGGTTGCACTTAAATTTGTGTGTATTATTCAGTGGATTCTATCGGTTTTGATTTTTGGGGGGCAGATGTCTAAACAATAAAGTAGTGGGTCACTTTGACCTGATGACAACAGGAGGTTTAAATACTTAGCAAAAAGTCATGCAGTTCCTTATGAATGTGGATCTGTTTTAAATACTCGCTGGTCAAAGATTTTCTATTTATTTGACATAACATGAGCCTCACCTGGAGGTAGATTTCATAATTGTGCGTCTTCTGCGAGTGGCCAAAAACTGAAAAACTTTAGGAAAGGCCATGCAAAATAATTAGAAGAAAAATGTTTTTTTCTGATTACGGTACTATAAGTCGGCAAAAACTAGTGGTCAAATGAAAAATATTGTCCTTTGATTATAATTATTATAATGATTATAATTGTTGAGATCAGGGGATGGTATCATAATAGTCTGTAATAATAGTTTGCAATAGTCTTTAAACTGTTCAGCCCTTTGATACTCTTTGTGATTAAGGGCTATACAAATAAACATGACTTGACTTAACTTTCACAATAAGGCAGGGGCCTTAAACTATCACCCTGAAGGCCACATCTGGCCCTCGTGGCTGTGAGTTTGATACCACAGATTTAAACCATTTGCACTTAAATTAGTGTTTACTGGCTATTTTTGTCACGTTCCAGCTTGCATTAGTTTCCCAGAGTTAACGGTGGGGTCCATAGTTTGAGGTGCCCTTAAAAAGTTTAAAATATATATATTTTTTTTATGCCATACTGAGTTTAAAGAGCCTTTATATATTTTTTCTCCTACCTGCTTTTCTCTTTAATTATAGGCTTTCCAAGGGGGATGGTGGAGAGTGATTTCACATGCATGCTGTATTCATTTATTGGAATAATGAAAATGGTGAAATTAGGAAAAGGACTGTTTTAAGTACAGTCCAAGTACCAAACCAAACCCCAAAAAGATGTACAAAGAAGAATTTATTCAAGCGCGTCTAATACAGTGGCTGCAATGATGATATCGGTCAGAAGATAGCGTCAGCATGTAGAATATTTTTAAAGTTAAAGACACAACCTTTAACTTAACTGTAGTGGAGATTTATCTAATTATTATTCTGCCTTTTTTACAAATGCACAGTTTATAAACACTAAATGAGATAAAATTTTAGTGAAGAGGAAAAAAACCTCGATAAACATTTTATAATTTTATCGGCCAAGGCACAAATTTTCTGACATTACTTTACATGTCCGACACACGTGAGAGTGTTTTTTCTACAATGTGGCCACTGACCTAAAACCAGTTTGAAACCCCTGGTCTATGGGTTCTTCTCACATTTTGCCAACCGAGCTTTTAAATTCAATGTTTTTTCCTCCTTTAGGCTCTCGATGGAGACTTCACAGATGGGAACAGAAACAGGTGTCGAGTTGCCACAGCGCCCCTCATCGAAGCGGTTGAAAACTTGACGATATTCGCCTCAAACCCAGAATTTGCCAGCGTCCCGGCTCAGATAAGTCGTGAGGTCCGCTTCAGACAGCTGATTTTTGTACTGTATTTTCATGACCATTAAAGTCTCAGATTTCCTTCGAGTTGTGCGGTGCCCCCTGTGTTTATGTATTGCGGAGGACGTAGACCAGCTTGGTGTCCATAGGGTTGGGTGCACGTTCCAAGACTAAGAGATTACAGGTTCGAGCCTTGGCCGAGTCATAGACTTACAACATTTTTGGGTGAAATCCAATGTTTTTGTGAGAATGTTCACATTTCAAACTAAATGTGACTTGTATCCAATCTCCTGCGACTTCTATACATTTCCTATGTCCTTCTTGTACAGAAAAGGACCAGTTACGTCACATGCAACGCGTCCTATTGCCATAGCCAATTAGTTTTAAAGTTATTGTTATCGTCTTGGTGATTTCGTTTCATGAAAGGGTGTCATTTTTCCACCCGTACTAAGACCACGGTGGCACAGAACCTTCTAGCGGTTAATAATGAAAAGAATGGATTGTCGACGCTTGAGCTAACGTGTCTGCTGTTGTACAACTGTTGTCCGCGCTTTCACAAAAGCCGGCATTATTTCCAAGGAGCTGCACAGCATTGAAAGTGACTCTTAAAGTGACTCTGAAAGTGAAGAATGTGAACCCCATAAGGGAGATTTAACAAAGCTGTTCTGGTCAGAAACAGAGGATGATGTTTGATGTGGATTACAGGTGGAAAAATGTGAGTTTTGCAACTGCTCTTTTTTTGAAATTTTGTTTAATCTGTGTGTTTTACTTTGTTATCAATACTTAAATGAACCACAGCTAAACTGCTTCTGTTGTATTTTAAATACGCTCACTTGCTTGTCTCTGTTGTTGTAACACGGCTGTAGCAGAGGCCCCCTGCGCCCTATCAAGTGGTGCGCCCTGTGTAGTGATAAATAGAGAAATAGAACCAGCTACAGAGTCTGCGCCTTTTAACACGGTGCGCACTATGGTCATGGAAATATGGTATATGTTAAGAAATAAATGGTGTTTAGTGTCTATATCCTTCAATCAACGTGTTTCCTTGCAGGGTTCTACAGCTCAGGAGCCCATCATCCAATCCGCAAGCTCCATGCTGGACAGTTCCACTCACCTGCTCAAGACTGCCCGCTCATTGGTTATCAACCCCAAAGACCCACCCACCTGGTCTGTTCTGGCCGGACACTCCCGTACCGTCTCGGACTCCATCAAGGGTCTCATAAGTGCAATCAGGTTTGTCAGGGGCGGGGCATTTTACTCAATGAAATCCAAATGGAATTTACTTTATTATTTACATTGTGTTAAGGTTCTTTACTTAACATATCTGTATGGTCATTAGAACAGAATCATTACTTATCTTAAGTTTTTGTAACCAGGTATCACACTGAATCATAAGAGCTAAAAGCATACTATATCAGCGTTTTTCAACCAGCGCAAATTACTAATTCATATATATATATATATATATATATATATATATATATATATATATACACATGTGTGTGACCTAATTTTCTGCTAATGACATTGTACAGGGAAATATATTAACTTGTTTTGTTTAAAGTTGTTTAAAATTGCACAAGAAAATAAGGAAATAGATCAAATAAGTACAAATTGTGCATTATTTTGCTGGTTTCAATAATTTAAAAAGTATTTATTTATAAACATAAACTAATATACTCATTTTCTGTTCATGATACAGTGAAATAACCTTTTAATGAAACTGTTTAAGATTGAGCTGCAGAAAAAAATATGGTTATAAATATATTTTTTCTGATTCTGATTATTTTCATATTTTACAAAAAAAAACCCTGAAGAATGTTCCACTGGCAGACATTTTTGCTCATAATAAGTGTTATTTTAGATGATAAAATAAATGAAAAAAAGGTTAAAAAAAATCATTAAATATTACATTTTCCTTCTTATTCTTATTTTACGCAAAAAAGGAACATCATAAAAACAAATTTCCTCAGCTCGCAGATATTTTTAAGTATTACTATTTCGTCTTTTTTTTTTTAGAAAAAAATAGATACAAATATAGTTAAACTTGATATACAGTTTATTTATCCATTATCCTCAGTTGAGTCGCAGGGGTGCTGGAGCCCATTTCGGCTATCTTTGGGCAGTGGGCAGGGGACACCCAGAACTGGTTGTCAGCCAATCACAGGGCACACAGAGACCAACAACTCACTCGCTCATCCACACTTAAGGACAATTCGGACCGGCCAATTAACCTAACATGCATGTTTTTGGAATGGCGGAGGAAACCCACGCAAGCACAGGAAGAGCATGCAAACTCCGCACAGGGTAGCCGGTAGCTGGACTTGAATTGTTGACCTCTAGACTGACATGGTAACATCTTAGCCGCCATGCAGGCCATAAACAGTTAAATAATATAGTAAAACACAAAATACCAGCAAATTTATGAAACCAAAATGAATGAGCTATGGTGACAACAAATGATCTTGATGATCTTAATACTGTAAACCTAGGCTATGTCATCTTTTAAAGGTGGGGTGTGTTGTTTGTGGTGTCATCAAAAAGTTCAAGGTCGTATATTTTTCTTAATTAAGTATGTATTAACAATGCTCAGCTGTTAACAGGGTGGAACACATTCAGAGACACTGTTTAAGAAAACAAGCTGTTAATATTATATCCATCCCTGAGCATGACCACTTTGTATTTCTTAGTGTTAATGATATTAGTGTAGTAATAATATCATATAAACATAAAACATATGATTTCTTTGATCTTTTTTCTCAAAAATCACGACACCTGAATATCACTGCAAACAAAGAATGAACCAATTATCGGTTTCAGAGATAATATTACCACTAGGAAATGTATAATTATTCGGCTTTCACTTGCCAAATAGCGAGCCACTGCTACCTACAATGTGATAATGATCCTTACGTTTTAACAATAAGGTTACTTCACCCTCTTCTGTTGCGCTATTTTTCCTTCCTCAACTCTCTTTTTCAATCTTTGTCCTCTTCACTGCCTATTTATTATCCCCTGACCTGGCTCCCCATCCATTTTATTGCTTTCTCTTTGGCCCATTTCTTTTCCCAGGGACAAAGCTCCTGGACAGCGGGAGTGTGACGCCTCCATTGATAACATCAACAAATGTATCCGGGACATTGAGCAGGCCTCTTTGGCTGCGGTCAGCCAGAACTTACCCAGCAGGGATGACATCTCTCTGGAGGTAAAGAACCAAAAAGACAACTCTTACATTTTTGGGGGTTGATTGTTGAGGTTGTTGAGAGATTTTTATACCAAAAAGGCCAAAAAGAAGAGGCACAGACGCTTAATTATTTTCCAGCTGGGAGAAGGCTGAGGAACAACAGAACCTGGGATCTTGCTTGTCATCTTCATCCTGTCCCTCAGTTACCCTGAACATTTTATTTCACTTGGGAGGCCCTTAGGTACATCTGTGTCTCCTAGAAAAGATGGGGAAAGGGTTTGGGGGGCTGGCTTTTATACGCAACTCAGAGACACAGAAAACATGTCTTATCTCAGGCGAACATGAAAAAACTGTTAGAAACTATTAGACTCTAATGTAGCATACTACATGTTATAGGAACCAGCAATTCTATGAGAAATATCTGATACGTATTTCCACAGTGGTTAATGGGGAGATTGGCTTTGGAAATTGTCACTCATTTCGAGTAAGGATGGACTGATATGGGCTTTTCAGGGCCGATACCGATTATTAGAATTACTCGGGACTGTCCTTTCGACGGTGGCGGCTTGCAAGAAAAAAGTCTTAAATTTGAATGGCAAAATCCTAGGGGAACAGGGAAGATTTTCAGCTTCTAAGTGCAATACCCCAGGTTAAAGCGCAATACCCTGATATTAAAGTGCAATATCCCAGTTTACTGCAATATTACGGTTGTGTACAGTTTTTATTTAAGATGTTGTTGACTATTTTTGTTGTTCTAAAACAGTTGCACAGTAAAGGTATCTTATTTGCCGAAGAAGTATTTTTTTGCAGTAGAAGTATTTTGACTTGTATCTTATTTTCGTACTGTTAATTTTTTTTTTGCATTGAACTGTTTACTTTATCTACACTTGACTTCATTTCCACAATATTGTGCAAACAAAAGGTATTTCAGTACTTATGTTGACTTGTTACAATTTTAGTGCAATATCGCGGTTGTAAATGGAATATCCTTGTATGTTTTTTTATTTTAATGTGAATACTTGATAGTAAAGTTGAATATAAACTGTATATTTTGACAAATGGAGTGCAACCTTACTTTTGTTCTAGCAATTTAATGATAATAAAATGGATTCTGATTCTGACGAAATATTTGCTACCATAGTTACAACCAAATGCTTATCATGGGCAAACCAGTCTACTATGGTCTAGATAAGATATTTTTGTTCTTGTTTAATTTGAAAATGTGCTTAATTTACCAGAAAAAAAGGAGTTAAAATGGTTTAAAATTAAATCAACTCACACTTATATGGTTTAATCATCTTTATGAACATCAATTCTGGATATGATGTGGATTTGTATTTTACTTTTATGAAATGATTAGTAGATCTTTTTGTCAATGACAATAAATATTTTGATTCAGAAAACGCTGCAAATTGTCTTTTACACTGTTACACTTTTACACTGCATATCGCAACAACAAATAAAACCTTTTAGAACAGTACAGAATGTGACAAGATTCGGGGCTTATAAATCAGCTAACCGATCGATTGGTGCAACCCTGCTAATTTTTTTTAATTCATGCTAATAAGAGGGGTTTTTGGGGTTTTTAAGGGTTATTGTTCTATCTTCGTTATTCATTATCCATTATCCGTTATCGGTCAGTTCATAATACGCTACAAAGCCTAGGAGCCGGGACACTTACTCTCAGCCAAAAGGCCAAGCTAAGGTCTTAGCCCTAAAGCCTTGCTGCGATCATTGCGAATGCACCGTTCCCGGAGGTACTGCAATATTCATGCTAATAAGAGATGATAAAGAATGAATATGTAGATGAATGGCCTTTCTAAGTACAAAATTTGTGTATAGTTTTTATCTTAGATTTGAATACTTTATACTAGAGGTGAACACTTGATACTTTTTCTATTCATTAGTCTTTATATTGTATATTCTTTTGCCAACTGGAGTGCAACTGCGATTTCTTTGTAGTAATTCAATGATAGTAAACATGGTTATGATTCTGAGAATGTCAATATTCCAGGCGGATCACTTTGAATGTGACACTACCTTTATTGTAAGAGGCTATACAGAGACAAAATAACTTTCCTATTTTTTTTTCAAGGCTCTGCAAGAACAGCTGATGTCCTCCGTGCAGGAAATTGGCCATTTAATCGACCCTCTTTCCACTGCAGCCAGAGGCGAAGCTTCCCAACTAGGACATAAGGTACAGAATATAGGGCAACAAGCTAATGCAACGGAAGTGTGATGTAAGTGAACTCAATTGAGTTGGTGGCCGTTGAAGCTAGAATCCGTGTAAGGTTGGGCCAAATGGGGTTTTCCACAAAAACAGTGCTGATAAAAACATTCCGCTGTTATTAAAAGGACAGTGTTTTATATTTGTCCACTAGATGTCGCTCTCAGGTGTGGTGCAACCGAAAAAGAGTCCGAGGAAGACTACAAACTACAGGGACTGAATGCGAGCATAATATAACCTTTTTCTTTCTCAAAGAAAGACGAAAACCAGGGGAAAATATATTTTTTAAAGGCATAAAAATATAGGAGGGGAGACTTAAAGAAAAGAGGCAAAAAAGGAAACGGGAATAGTATCTGAAAAGAAAGCCAAAAAAAAAAAGGGAAATAGAGAAAAAGACAGTAAAGGGGAAAGAAAGAAAAGAAAGAGATTAATGAGGCAAGAACACAGAGAAAAAAAAGGGGATTATCTCTTATTTTCTATTTTTTGTTTTCATTTTTATTTTCCTTTTTTTAGTTTCAGTGTTTATTTATTTTTTGTTTTTTTCTCTTTCATTTTTCGTCCTTTTCGTCTTTTATTTTTTATTTTCAAAAGTGATAAGGTGTGTTTTGGTCACCTTTGAGTCTCCGTATTTTGTCTTCTTCCAATGAGCTTTTATAATAGAATAGAATATACCTTTATTGCAGACATGGGGACTTGAGACTTAGTGACTTGGACTCGAGTCGACTCGAGTCGCTGTTTTTATGACTTGTGACTTGACTTGGACTTGGCAATCTAAGACTCGGGACTTGACTTGTGACTTGACTTGCCCAAGAAAAAAATACTTGGGACTTACTTGGGACTTGAAGGTGAAGACTTGAGACTTACTTGAGACTTGCACATGTGTGACTTGGTCCCATGTCTGCTTTATTGTCATTGTTACAAAATGGGTTGAACATATTGTGTCAACGAAATTGGGCATGGCATTCCAGTTTCACATTTATTATTATTATTATTTAACAGTGACGATAAAAGAAAACAAAGAAGATAAGTCAAGTCAAGTCAAGTCATTTTTATTTGTATAGCCCTTAATCACAATAAGTCTCTAAGGGCTTCACAGATTAGTACAATATGTTACACAGACTATTTTTCAGCCGACAAGAAGAGTAGGTTATTATTCATATGCAATGGAGTAGAAGTGAGTTTTAAGTTTAGATTTAAACATTTCCACTGAGGTTGCAGATCGGATCTCAGGGGGAAGAGCATTCCACAGCACCGGTGCCCGGATGGAGAACGCTCTCGAACCAGCAGAACACTTCTTTGCTCTCGGGATCACCAGAAGACCGGCACTCTCAGATCGTAGGCTTCGGACCGGGACATAAGGGCAGATCAGATCTGAAAGATAAGAGGGAGCAAGTCCATGTATGATTTTGTACAATACTAAGAGAACCTTGAAGTCACATCTTTGGCTAACTGGGAGCCAGTGCAAGTTAGCCAAAATCGGTGTTATGTGATCGTACTTTTTTGTCCTAGTTAAAAGCCTCGCTGCGGCATTTTGTACTAGCTGAAGGGACTTGATTCTGGACTTGGGGAGACCGGAGAGTAGTGCATTACAGTAATCGAGACGGGAGGTAACAAATGCATGAATTATAGTTTCCGCATCAGGCTGAGACAGTATTGAACGGATTTTGGCAATGTTACGAAGATGGAAGAAAGCGGTTCTAGTAATTTTCTTTACATGCATCTCAAAGGTTAGATCAGGGTCAAATATGACACCTAAATTTTTAACTGAGTCACTCTGTGTGATGTGACATTTGTCAATGTTCACAGCAGTTTTTGAGAATAAGTCACGGCATTTAGATGGACCAATGACTAACATTTCGGTCTTTTCAGAGTTAAGACGCAAGAAATTGAGTGACATCCACTCTTTTATCTCAGTGAGGCAGGCCTCCAAATTTCCACAGTTTAGTGTGGAAGATTCCTCCAACGGAAGATAGAGTTGAGTGTCGTCTGCGTAGCAGTGGAAGCTGATTCAGATTCAGATTCAGATTCAGATCTACTTTATTGTCATTCTAGTACACGTGTATATTGTACTTGCGAATAATGTCACCTAATGGAAGCATGTAAATGTTGAAAAGAAGGGGGCCAAGCACTGAACCCTGCGGAACACCGCAGGTAACATTAAAGGGCTCAGATTTCATTTCACCATATTTAACACAGTGCGTCCTATCTGAGAGGTAGGATCTGAACCACGAGAGGACGGTTCCTGAGAGACCAATCCATTTTTCCAACCGTTCTAGTAGGATATTGTGGTGCACTGTGTCAAAAGCAGCACTAAGATCCAGCAGCAGCAAAAGTGATGAAGCGCCAGAATCCATTGACATTAGGAGATCATTTGTTACCTTGATCAGAACTGTCTCAGTAGAGTGGTTAGCCCTGAATCCTGATTGCATGGATTCAAAAAGGTTATTCTCGGATATGAAAGCATTCAGCTGCTGTGCCACTACTTTTTCGAGTACTTTAGAGAGGAAAGGTAGGTTTGACACAGGTCTGTAATTACTTAATATTTCTGGATCAAGGTTGGGTCGTTTCAGTGTGGGTTTAATAACGGCGGACTTAAAAGCTGCTGGAACTACACCTGAGGAGAGTGATATGTTTATAATATTTAGAACTGAAGGTCCAAGGACGCCAAAAAGACTTTTAATAAGTGAACCTGGGAGCGGGTCGAACTGGCAAGTTGTCGGTTTGGCCGCATTTACCACCTGTTTGAGATCATCAAGTGACAGTTCACTAAAACCGGCCATTTTCCCAAGGCAGCGTCCTTCCTCGCGTCCATCTTGCTGCTTAGACTTCGCACGGTTCACACATCTACCTGCACGGCAACCACGCTTCTGTTTTCTGTCCTTACGGCGCCGTTGTCGTCGTTTATTAAGCGGAATAGCCGTCCACAAGGATGCCGGGTCTCTTTGAAGTTCGCTCGGTATATCATAGGCGGTATAAAAAGTGCCCGAAAAGTCGAAATTTAGACGCCCACCCAACCGAATAAGTTCGTCCCTACTGTAAGTATTTTTGGCCACACATGTGTCCAAAAGTGAAAGCAAAAAAGACAAGAGAACGGCAATAAATAGAAGATTAGCTGGAGAGCAACGAGCCGCAAGCATGTATCCATGCGCCGCCACAATATAAAGGAACAAAGAAGATAAAGGTTATAATTTACACAATATTTACACAAGAAATGTGGGCATGTAGGATGTTTCATACAGTTTTGGGATCGTATTAGTGCAAAAGCTTATTAGCTCTTGTGGCACGACAGAATACAGCGACATCTAGTAGGGAGATAATACACACTGTCCCTTTCATTTTCATATTAAGGCGGGGGCTTCAAACTATCATTGTGGGCGCCACAATTGGCCTGAGGGCTGCAGGTTTTAAAACTCTGCTCCAAGCCTTTACAGGTCTGAGCAATCACACAAAGTCTGCGGGTGTCACTTGGAATAAGAGAGAGCAACATCAGGCCTGTGCAACCAAATCATCAAACATGTCCAAAACCTGACATTAAATCAAGTAATCAAGTTTTGCTGAGTTTCTGGCAACAATACTGTAGTTCAATTTTACTGAATTAGCTAATGTAATATTGGAAAGGTTGCTAAGCCCACACACATCAGTTGTTTTTACTACTATTACATGAGATTTTGATTTTTTTTAAGTATCCTTTGTTACATAATCCTAACATATTTTGAATTTATTTTGTTGGTTGCACAAAAAAGAACTGTATATACTCAAACCTGTTAGTAGAAGTACAATGTTGGCAATAATATGGACTTGACATATTTGCATTTTATTTGAATGTAATACAAGAGCGATCAAAGAGACCCCAAAAAATCGGGAATTTTTCAATTTTTTTCTTCTTTTTGACATGACTGCGTTCTCTTTTTTTTCTTTTTCCCTAGCTGTTTACTTTTTTTCCTTGCCTTTTTCTTCTTTTGTTCTCTCAATCCCTTTTTATTTTATGTACTTACTTTGCTGTTTTTATCTTTAATTTTTCTTGTTTTTTACTTTTTTTCTTGTTTTTCTCTTTTTTTCTCAGTTTTTTTTCCATTATTGTATTTTTTTTTTTTTTGATCCAAATTTAAGTATTTATTTTGCATAATTTTACATTGGTATTTGTTAATAATTAATGTAGAATCTAAGGGCTGTTTGGGAGTAGAATGACCCTGCTCTTTTTAGTGAGTAGAGCTGAAAGTGCAGCTTCACTTAAAAAAGACGTAAACTTGCGTGACAACATTGACGTAGTCACAAAGGTAAGAAAGGTCCCGTTGCTACGAAGTTTTACTGTGCAGGCGATAAATAAAGTAAACTACATTTGTCTCTCTATATTTTGATGTCTTAGCCATGACAAAATAATACAATAGTATTTTCTTAAAAAGCGATCTTCTCCCTTGGCCCCAGGTAAGCCAACTTGCCGGATACTTTGAACCACTAAAAATGGCGGCAGTGGGCGTAGCATCCAAGCTAAAGGACCACCAGCAGCAGATGACCTTTTTGGATCAGACCAAGACACTGGCCGAGTCGGCCCTGCAGATGCTCTATGCCGCCAAGGAGGGAGGAGGAAATCGCAAGGTCAGATCTTCAGTACTGGCTCCCGACTACAAAGTACTTGTTGACTTTACACTGCATTTTTAAGTCTGTCAAAAAGACGATGTGACTGGCTGTTTCTCTAAAGCAGAGGTGGGAAACTATTTGGAGTAAGGGGCCACATTGGGTTTAAACATTTGGCCAAGGGGCCTGATCCTGGAGACAGATCCAATGTTTTCATTAATTATAAAATATACATGCAGAAATGTGCATGTTATATTTCTTTATGTTTGTTTTGAAACAGACAAGTTACATCAAATTAGTTGTGAAACGCTCACAATTATAGAAAATTCATATATTATGTCCCCAATTTAGGCAGTAAATTTGATATTTTTTTTGTAGTATCGGTGTAGTTGTATTTTGTGTAATATTTGTGTACCATGTCTGCAGTCGGATTTTTGTAGTATTTGTGTAGTTTTTGTAGTATTTTAACAGCACAGTAGTATTTTTGTAGAATTGTCGATGTAATTTTTTTAGTATACCTGTAGTATTTTTGTATTATTTATATAGTAATATTTCTCTAATAGTATTTTTGTAGTATATCTTTAGAATTGTTGTATTTCTATCGTAATATTTCTGTAACAGTACTTTTGTATCATTGTATTACTGTAGTGGTATTTTTGTAGCATTCCTTAAGTATTTACGTAACATTATCATAGTTTAATTTTTTGTAGTATGTTTGTAGTAGTGTAGTACTACTTCTCGTACTTTTGTATTTTTTCCTGTGTTTCTTTTCTTTTCATAATGAAAGTAAAACATATTAGGTCCCTGTTTTTATGCACTAATTTCCGGTATTATTTCCGGTTTATTACAGTTTTAGTATTTTATAGTATACACACAAAGGAACATGGGGAAAAAAGCTCTCACTAAAAAAGTTATTTTTTTAGTAGTACTTTATTTATTGTATACATTTTTATAATTTTTTTGGACCATTTTGTTTGGCGGGCCATATTTAAAAGCCTGCCGGGCTGCATGTAGCTCGCAGGCCGTAGTTTTTCCACCTCTGCCCTAAAGCAAAAGCTGGTGTTGGTTCTGCTGTTTACTTGACATCATTGTTACATTCTGTTCTCACCAGATAATTGAAATATACCGTAATTTAGGGACTATCGGGAACACTCAGAAACCCCAATTTGGCCATAAATTTGAACGTATGCTTTAAATACCGCAAAATACGGGGGAAAGAATTGGAATTCCCTACAGTATTTGCGCATGTGCATTACTACACGAGGTTTTAAGCTATACTACCGTATTTGTGCAATGACTAATCAATCAAAAAACATTGTATACAATGGGAACTGAACCCGTGTTGCAGCAATGAGAGAACTGACACTTTACCACTGGGCCACCAGGGGTGAGGATGACATATGAAAAGGCATACGACTTTATGTCATTATCAGTTTTTTTATGGTGCCAGAAACAGATTTTAGAAAATGGAGAATATAAAGGATCGACATAACCAATCAGATACTCCAAAGAGGTTTTACCCTCATTGGGCTTTATTTTGGGATTTTATTTTTCAGGGTGACTTTCTGTTTCCTCCATTCTCTAATATTTGTTTCTGGCACAGTGAGCAAAGAAATGTGACAATGACATAAAATTGAATGCCTTTTTGTATATTACCCTTATCAGTAGTTGTCTAGTGTTTAGGTGGTGGTGCTCTCACCGTTGCAGCCCGAGTTCTATTCCCGTTGCATCCAATGTGTTGCGATTTTGGTCAGCATTACTTGACAACAGATTCATCATTGCAGTAATATAAATACTGTAAGTGTATAAAGAGGACAACGCAAGCTTACTCTGGTTTTAAATTCATGTGCCTTTTAGTCCGGTGCGCCTTATAATTAAAATTAAAAATGATATGAAGTGGAGGGGAGGTTAGTTTAAAAAAGTAATTAGTTATAGTTACTTACTACTTCTTCCAAAAAGTAATTGAGTTTGTAACTGAATTACTCTATAGTGAGAGTAACTAGTTACCAGGGACCTTAACTATTTCTGTTACTTTAAAAAAAAAGTTGTTGTATGTCAAAGAATTAGAAATTTTCTGAGCAGTATTCGAGTCAGTAAATAAGGACAGGTAGTTGTGTCAGAGAACCTTGTAATATTTATTGCAACTCACCAGCAGCAGATCTATCCTACATTCGTAGTGCAACAATATCATACAATAACAATCAGCAGTAAACAATATAAAGTGAGTTTATTAATTGGAAAAAAAAGAAAACATTTCAATAACGGATGGGAAAAATAGATGAAAAAAAAATAAACTTGACACTGAAAAACACAGGAAATATAATTACAATATTTATGAATCTACAAATACATAGAACAAAACTAATTCAACCTTTTAATGCTCAACAAATTTCAAGTCAACAACACAGATTTCCCCCCCGAAATGCATGATAACCAATCGTAAAAGAAAAAAAGACATCTCGGAGGGAACCAGTGGTTGGATTGGTGGGGAACGGCTCCCTTTGTTCACTTCCAAGAACCGGCTAGTAGAGCAATTTCATTTGCGAACGTCACGAGTCGGTTGTTGTGACATCCAACAATGACAACAACACTGGCGATTTTGAATATCAGGCTCACATTTTTGGTGACACAACCCTTATTTGCCTTTTCTTTTGGCACAGTGTTAAACACTGTATCATCTACCTAACTATATGGTTGCCGCTATTTTAAATGGTGACATGATTGGAAAAGATGTAACATAAACAACTCTAAGGAGAACGGAATACCGTGCCTCAAAAAACAATGGCAGGTGTGCCACAGGGAGCATGCCGCCCTTCAGCCAAAGTAAAGCATTTCTTTTTCCCGTCAGTAACGGTGAAGACGTTGCAATGGCAGAAAAAAAACAGTGAGTTAAATTACCCCTGTACTGAAGAAAATCACGGCGTTATTTTCATCACCTGTTATTTGACAAAAGACTAGTTCTTTGGGGTTACTTCCAAGAAAACACGAGTTTTGTTGCTGATGTTGAAATTTTGATGTTTATTACCATGACAACTCACAGGCCTCCCACACGCATGACGCCATTGCCGAGGCCTCCCAGTTAATGAAGGAAGCAGTGGATGACATCATGGTGACGCTCAATGAGGCTGCTAGTGAAGTCGGAATGGTCGGAGGCATGGTGGATTCTATTGCGGAGGCCATGGCTAAGGTAAATAAATGTGATTTTTTTTATTGTTCTACTGATTCAATCATAGTTTAATAGACACTCAAATTAAGGAGAGACATCAATTAATTTTAAACTTGCAAGGGGAACAGCAGAGCACTAGTCAAAACCCCTCGAGACGCAAAAATCCCAACCTTTTCTAAAGGTCCTCCCCTAAATCTTTCTTTTTTGTAAAAAAGGTTGTAACTTTAAAATATTCCACTTGCTGACGCCATCTTCTGGCTGAAATCATTTTTGCCACCCTTGTTAAGCTTATTTCGTTGCAAGTATGTGAGATTCTTCGATACCCTTCAATAAATTCCTTTTTCATCTTTTTGGAGGTTTGGGTTGGCATTTGCGCTGTATTTAAAACAGCCTTTTTTTTTTAACTTGGACCAATTTTAACCTATAATAATAGAAAATCGCGAGTCACTCTCCCCTATGCCCACTTTTCCTCCAATTCATAATGTGCTTAGCGGCCGGAACACCGAAGGTAAAAGTAAGATAAAAGCGAATGGGCGCGGTGGGAAAAACTATATAAAGGCTATTTGAACTTAGTTGGGACATTTTATTTAAAGATGGAGTGCGGCATTTGAAAATGTAAGGCTGCAATCATGACTTTAAGCCAGGAGATGGCAGCAAAGTAACACATGATCTGCAAGCATTTCTTAGACGCTCTCGAATTAACTCTTTTTTTCTTTTGTGGGTTTGTTCCGCGCTGAACAGGCTTATTAAAAGAAAGTTGAAAGCAGATATGTGCATTGGAAAACAAAGCATGAGGGCTACTCAATTGGGCCTTGTTAACACATACTTACAGCAACATTATTGGACAATAGTTGCAATGATAGTCAAAATAACGACCAACGATGAGGAAAAATTGATAAAATAACAAGGAACCCTATTTTCCTATGCAACCACATTTGCAATAGCAGTCCAATATCAAAAACACAAACTTACCACCAATCATAGATTGTTGGACTCATCCAGGTATGACCGTCTTTATCCAGCTACACATATATCTGAGAAATGAAGATCTTTTTCCAGAGGAATTGTCTTATAATATTAAGTATTTGACCTCTTATAATTGAGTCTTAGGTTATGTCAAGCTAATGCATCTGTAACTTATATGGACTGTTTTATTTACAGTGCCATGAAAAAGTAAGTATATGCCCCCTTTCTGATTTCTGTGTTCTTGTATATTTATCACTCACAAAGGTTTCAGATCATCAAACCAATTTTAGTATTACACAGAAACAACCCAAGGAAATACAAAATGCAGTTTTGAAACGTTGATTCCATTTATCGAGGCACAGAAAAAAATCAAAAGCTATCTGGCCCTACGTGAAAAAGTAATTGAACATAATTGAGTTGGGTCACATTTAGCACTGATAACAAAAATCAAACACAATATTTGGTAATGAGTCTTTCAAAACACTGTGGAAGAATTTTAGCCCACTCTTCTTTGTATGCAGTGAAGTTGATATTTACATGTTTCTTTCCCCTTATTTGACTTCTAACACTTAGAGGTTGGGTGCGTTGTTTAAGGTGTCCTTAAAAAGTTGAAAGGGAAACATTTACTATATTGAGTATGTGTTAACAATGCCCAATTGAGTTTAAAAGCCCTAATGTTTATTTTCTATCTTCTTTTATCTTACTTTTATCAGGCCCGTTTCGGGCGGAACAAACCCCCCAAAAGATGGAAAAGAAGAGTTTATTCGGGCACATCTAAGAAATTGCACATACTCGCATGAGTTTCTCTGCCGCATCTCCTAGCTTTAAGTCATGATTGCTGTCTTAAGTTTTAAATATCATACCACCCATCTTTTAGGGAAAAAAACAGTGTTCATTTTGTCACTGATAAAAATTCCCCTACCTGCAACTAAGCTTTTTGTTCGGGGATGTCAAATGATGATGTTGAGAAATGCATTTGTATTTAATTAATCAAACTTATTATCTTAATTTGTATGGTAGACTTCCTTTGAAGGGATGGCGTGTATTATTTGAGGCCTCCTTGTGGTTAAAAAAATGTAATTAAAAAACTATTGACTTAAATAATAAGCAAACATACATGAACTATTGTATACTTGTGTTTTTTTTTTTTAATTGATATTTATTTTACATAACATGAAGCTCACCTCGAGTGAGCAGACATTTTCCTGTTCTGGGTACCACCAAAAACTAAAAATTATTTTGGCCCTTTGCACACAAGTGACTTAACCACTTGACAAAACCATGACGGACGGTAGTAAACTGTAGTACACAGTGGACGAGGGCAATAAACAATAGACAATAAAGACAGTTTTACTTTTCAACATCATTGGCAATGACTAGTCAAATTAATATTGTGCGGCTTTCAGATTAGGTGGCTCAACATGTCAGAAAGCAAAAAGGGCGCTATTTAGCAAAACTGGGAATAGCATTAGAAAAACTAGCTACCAACCATTACCTTCTTCCTGCTGACAAGTTCACACATCTGACCAAAATGTCCAGTTTGGCTGACTTTAGTCCACATGATCTGTATCACTTTATTGTAAATGGAGTATCCCCATACACTAGTGCTGATCTAGAAGCTTGTAAAAGTCTGGATGCTTACAAGTTCTTCATAGCTGGTATGCATTTCTGCGCTTTGTTTTCCCGACAAGTGCACCCCCAGTGTGAAATGTCCCCCTCGCCTAAACTTCACTAAAAGGACTTTGTACCGTATTTTCCGCACTATAGGGCGCACCGGGTTATAGGGCACACCCCCAAAAAATAGTTTTTGGTCCTATATCTTCCATAGATAAGGCGCACCGGATTATAAGGCGCTACAATGGGAACGTGGACAAAACAGTCGGATGGTTCAGTCCAACTTATTACCCCCTTAACATTCCCAAAGCTTGCAAAGAAGCAAATACGTGTCGTAGACACGTGCGGATGCGGTGTCCGTACGATGTCACTTAAATGCGTCATTTCAAATATCATTCGGAAGGATCAAGTCTTGGGATTCAAGAAATGCCAAACATTTCTATGTTTCTTTTTCACTCGCAACTTTACTGTGCATATGACAATTAACACTTGGAATTGAGTTTAATTCACTCAACTCATCACAGCAACATCAAGATCGTTCTAAAACAAGATACCGGGAAAACATAAAGCCGCATAACTCACCTAAGTTCTCACGTTCAATAATGATACGCAATCATGGTCTTCTTACAACCGTTAGTGAAGTAAATCCAGGAGAGTAAATTATTTGCAAATACAGACTGATAAAACATGTTTCTCTATGGTGTACTTTAGCAAGCTTGCTAAGCTTGCTACGCCATTGCTAAACTCGGCCAATTACAAGATTTGTTTTGGTCATCTAGCCTATTGGAGGCTCTGAATAATTTCAGCCAATAGCGATCGATTTAACGGATGATTGACACATCTTTTTCGGCCAATTGCAGGGTTTGGTTTGGCCATCTATCCAATCCGAGGCTCCGAATAACTTCAGCCAATAGTGATCGATTCAAATGATGATTGACACATTGGTTAGCCAATGAAACGCCGGTATATAAATCCCAGCATACACCGCGGACTTGCTACGCCATTGTTAAACTCGGCCGATTGGAGGGTTTGTTTTGGGCATCTAGCCAATCCGAGGCTCCGAATAACTTCAGCCAATAGTGATCGAGTCAAATGATAATTGACACATTGGTTAGCCAATGAAACGCCGGTATATAAATCCCAGCATACACCGCGGACGACTTCGCGCTCGGGGGAGAATCTAGTCGGCGGCTGTTGAGTAAGTTGCGAGACCTTGCGAATTTAATATTGAGCCATATATTAGGCGCACTGTGTTATAAGGCGCATGGTCAGCTTTTGAAAAAAATTAAGACTTTTAGGTGCGCCTTATAGTGCGGAAAATACGGTACTTAAATGTTAGGGGACTATAATAGAACAGCAAATAATGGGGTATTTGCACCTTGTATAGAAATCACTTTTAAGCATGTTAAAAATATTTAGTTTGGTAAAATTATGTTTTATCTTCTGAACATCCCTCTCCCGTTTGATCAGTTTTTTATCAGTTTGACAGTTCATTTCTGCGCAATAAGCTTTAGAGCAGATAACTGTTTTAAATACAGTGGAACCTCGGTTCTCGACCATAATCCGTTCCAGAACCCTGTTCGAAAACCGATTTGGTCGATCACCGAAAATCGTTTTTCCCATTACAAGTAATATAAAATCGTTTTAATCCGTTCCAACACTCTTGAATGTTTACCATGATCGTAAACATGAAGCTAACCCAGGCTAATCGTACGTTCGCGTTAGCGTAATCTTCCGTACGAAAGATTACGCTAACATGAACGTGTAAAAATAAAAAAATCAGGTCGTTTACACGTCATTTACCACCCAAGTCTCCACAACAAGTGGCTAGCGCTTCATTGGAACATTCCAACACCCTGAATGTTTTACGTAAACAAAGCTAACCCAGGCTAATCCTACGTTCGCATTATCGTAATCTTCCGTACGAAAGATTACGCTAACATGAACGTGTAAAAATAAAAAAATCAGGTCGTTTACATGTCATTTAGCACCCGGGTCTCCACAAGTGGCTAGCGGTTAAAGGATAAAGAAAAGATTTATGAATAGGATTTCTTACCTTTGTGGTGGTCTGCAGAAGCCATGCTCTATTCCCTCGAAAGAAGGGAAACTCGCACATCTTCTTCATATTTTGCTATTATTTATTTCTTAAATGCAATAGTTGTACGCACTACTCTTCTTTTTTCACCTGTAGCAACTTTGCTGCTTGCACCGACCTTCTTCCGAGGCATAATTAGGAGTTAAAACACTCCGTTCACCGATATTAAAAACAAAAGCAGAAAGGAGTGCGCGCTCACGTAACAAAAGTTCTTCACGAGGGGTGGGGGCAATCTATACCCGTACACTGCTCAGCATCGCCCCTAGCGTACCGGCGTTCGAACTCCGATTTTTTGAACGAAAAGCGAGCAAGAATTTCTCAAAATTTTTGGTCGAGAACCGATTTGTTCGAACTGAGAGGCGTTCGAAAACCGAGGTTCCACTGTACATGTAATATTGCTAGGATTTTTTTTTAGCGCGATAAAAGTAGCTTGCTTTATTACGTAGTAAGAAATGGCAACTATAAGACACTAACGTTAGCTAGTGGTTGATTATTTTGAGTGTCTTTGACGTGGCTTGCACATACTTGACATAAAATTGCTCGGAAATACATCAAAGGTACCTTGTAAAATATGCTCACTGCCAATCCTGGAACAATTCGATTTGCAGATAAACATTGCTGTTTTCTGCCTACATCAAAACAAATACAATAAAATTCTAAATATGGTCCAGAACCCTGGCGGATGGCACAGTCCGACACACAGCAAAAAAATCACCATCGTAAAAAGTTGTGGTTATCTTCTTCTGTTGAGATTATTGATATTTATTTTAACTCAAATGCTCATTTAAGTACTGACCGCTAGGGGTTTCTTGCCGCCAGTCTTGGCTCTCAGTCTTTCAGGGAAGGCAACGTGCAAATGGTCAATAAACTGTCCATAAAAATTGAGCAAAAATGGTGTGGTTTGGTCACTTTGAATCTCCGTAGTTTATATTCTTCCTTGTGCTTTTTAGCACTAGTTTTTGGTTACACTACACAATACAGTGAGGTCTAGTGGTCATATACTGTAATACTCAGATTACAGATCTTAAACGTTTTGGAAATGGAAAGAAATATACATATAATTATGACCACAAAAAGTTAAGGAATTGAAATTATTGGTTTATGTAATTTATGATTATTTATTCTCTTATTTTCAGTATAAATTGTTTTGGGAATTATATTTAGAAACTATGTACTTTTATATGCACATTGGCATTGCCAGCCATTTGTCTTATTGTTTTTTTTATTTGAAAAATACCAAAATAAACATTTTATTTTTTTTTATTTGAAAAATACCAAAAAAACATTTTACATCCCTAAAAATCTTCCACAGTTTACTTTCCCTATCCTTAGCAAATTATGAATCATGTACTGTATATTCTAAAAAAAACTTAAAACAATTTAAAAATGAAATCAAGCAGTTCATTGTTTTGTATTGAAAATGTTGATTGCTCCTTGGTAATTTAGTGTCATCTGCTGCACACTCGCAGTCACAGCAAGTTTGATGTTACGTTTCTCTTTGACAATAAACCATTTTCAACTTAAAAATTGCACTTTTAAGTCAAGTGAAGTCATGTTTACTTGTACAGCCCTTAATTACAAGGAGTCTCAAAGGGCTGCACAGACCATTGCAAACTACTGACTAGTATTAGACCATTCCTGATCCAAAACCTACATAAGGGAGAGGAAAAACTCTTATTACAAAAATAATTTAATTATTTCTATACATTCTGAGAACAAGGCCGCTAAACTACGACATTATGTATCTTGCAACATAGAATAGCACACTTCTTCAATGGGTTTGGCGCATGGCACAAGTTTTAGTCCTGTAGGCCTAATAATAGAATCATTGAGATGAGCGTATTCCTCAAAGTCATCTGCCTTGTTTCTTGTGATTAAAATTCTTATCTCTTCCATTTTGTGTAGCTGCTGATTTTCTTTGATGATCTTTCGATATGGTTCGATTACCTCTTTGATTTTTCCAAGTTCTTTGTCCATTCTGTTCGCTCGTTGATTATTTTGCTTTTTCATTATTGTTTTTGTTCTTTTTTCTCCAGTTGGATGAGGGAACCCCGTCCGAGCCGGAAGGCTCATTTGTGGATTACCAGACTAGTATGGTGAAACACTCCAAAGCTATTGCAGTCACTGCTCAGGAAATGGTAACCTAAATTTTCAAAATAAAATCAAACAATAGGCAGTATAAAGTATATTTGAAATGAAAGTTTGTTGTATGTTATAACCCAGATGACTAAATCGGTGACGTGTCCGGACGACCTGGGCGGTTTAGCCTCGCAGGTGACAGCCGACTTCGCGCGGCTGGCCGTCGAAGGAAGGATGGCCGCCTACACAGCCGAGCCCGAAGAGGTGCAAACAGTGACCCGGTGTCTTATATCAAGTCAGACATGGAACTTTCCTGAGCGCCCCCTTTCGTGTCTTCCTCAGATCGGCTTTCAGATCAGGAACCGAGTGCAGGAGCTAGGTCACGGCTGCATCTTCTTGGTTCAAAAAGCCGGTGCGCTGCAGATCACTCCTTCAGATGGATTTACCAAACGGGAGCTCATTGACTGTGCCCGTGCTGTCACAGAGAAGGTTTGCTTGCGAAAGAAATATTTCAACAGAAATACGACGATAGCAATACTACAAAATACTAAAGATATACCACAAAATAAATATTATGGAAAAACTACAGAAATACTAAAAAAAATACTACTATGGAAATACTTTAAAACCATCCATCCATCTATTATCTGCACCGCTTATCCTTAGTAGGGTCTTGGGGGTGCTGAAGCCCATCCCAGCTGACTTTGGGCAGTGGGCAGGGGACACCTTCAACTGGTTGCCAGCCGGTTGCAGGGCACACAGAGACATACAACCACTCGCTCATTGCCACATAGGGACAATTTGGATCAGCCCAATTAACCTGAAATGCATGTTTTTAGAATGGGGGAAGAAACCGGAGTGCCCGGAGGATACCAATCACTTGTTTTGGAGAAATTCACTGTTTCGAAATTAAAAGAACACTGCCTACACAAATTATTTAGATCCAACTAGAAATTGTTTATAGGGAACAAAGGGGGTTGTTAGTCGACGTCGACTGATTATAGTCCGGGCCAATTATCCGCACCGATAATTTAGATTTTAATGGATATCGGTATCGGCCATTTTATTCATTCGACTTGCCAATTACTAAACCTCCATGCAGCCGGACTCTCTCCCTTGCTCTTTCTCCTACTTGTCCCCTCCTTCTCTTTTCTTTGTCCACCCTGCGCCTTCTGATTGGATAAGCGATTGGGGTGAGAGCCACTAGAGCTGCCCATGTCCGAGATAGAAAAGCGTGTTTGCGATTAAGAGATTGTTAGGGCTATGTAAGAGTGTGCAGCCTTCACATACGTGAAAATACGGTCAGCCCTCTGGTATATTTATTCATAAACGACAAAAAAACATGAACACCGCTCTCATCCAACTTAATACAGCAGCCATGCAGTCCCACCATTCTCTGCGTATCTTTTTACATACCTCCCCACACTTTCTTCATCAGTAAATTTGCAGTTTTTGACAATTTAACACTCTTCCTATGATTAAATTTTAATTGCTGTTGAATTTATTGTACATGTAGACAACGCCTTGGACACACTGTCCAGAGATGTTTTAAACCTTTTAAATTACCCCAATTTTAAACAGTACGTCACATAGCTGACTCACAGCAGAGGACACACTCCTGATCTCAAAATTAAGTATGGCTTGAGCGCGGGTGTGTCCTCCGTTGTCCATCCGGCCATGCACGAATACTGTGCAGCTGTTGGATTAGGTGACGCAACATGTTAGAAAGCAAAAAAGTGCATTTTAGAGAAATTGAGGACATATTTACACATCAAACCAAATCGAATCTGATCTAAAAGCTTATAAAAGTCTGGGTGCTTACTAGTTTTTCGTAGTTGCTACACGTTGCTGTGCTTCGTCGAGCCGAAAAATGCACCCCCTCGGCATGAAACGTATCATTTGCGGAAACTTTACTGAAACCACTTTGTATCTAAATTTCTGGGGAATGTAAAAGAACAGTAAAGCACTGGGCATTTGCACTTTGAAGAGAAATCACTTTTGCGCATGTTAAAAATATTTACTTTGGCATAATGCCGTTTTATCTTCTTAACGTTCCTTTTCCGTTTAATCTATTGATAATTTCAGAGCTCATTTCAGCCTAATAAGCTTGATGGTAGAGCGCATAACAGTGTCTAATACATGTGATATTCAGACTCGCAGTAGGCACACCACTCAAAGGGGCGTGTTGTATCTACTCATTTATATGTAAGGTCGCGATAGTGTGTGTGATGCAAAACCTCCGCAAAACAACACGCTATAATAAATTTACAGTTAATTTCCCCATAATAAGATTTACGGTTATCTACAGAGGCCTAGAGCGCCCTCTTGTGGTTTAGCGTGAAAACCACATGTTAAATTTTTACTTGGTAATGATGTGACGATAATTTCATATATAGGTTTCACTGGAGTATGAGTCGCACCACCAACCAAACTATTAAAAAAAAAAAAAAAACACGACTTATATTCCTGAAAATATGGTCATTTACTGATCCTAAAAGTAGTTAAAGGATGACGTTGTGCTTTTTTTGTTAGGTTTCCTTGGTGCTGTCAGCACTGCAGGCAGGCAACAAGGGAACACAGGCGTGCATCACAGCAGCAAGTGCCGTGTCGGGCATCATCGCTGATCTGGACACAACCATCATGTTTGCCTCCGCTGGCACACTAAACGCTGAGAATGATGAGTCTTTTGCCGACCACAGGTGGGAGAGGCCGCATGTTAGTTTGCCTTCAAAGATCAGGGTTCCCACAGATCCTTGAAAAGTCTTAAGCAACAGATTTATCCTCCACTTGAAGTGGA
The DNA here is from genome assembly GCF_059441175.1 of Urocampus carinirostris. Taxonomy (NCBI): domain Eukaryota; kingdom Metazoa; phylum Chordata; class Actinopteri; order Syngnathiformes; family Syngnathidae; genus Urocampus; species Urocampus carinirostris. The sequence continues at coordinate 45,091,333 of NC_142352.1, forward strand.
ACAAATATAAACAGTTGGCAATATAAAGGAATAACACTCAGTAGTAAACGATATAAAGTGAGTTTGGAATAAAAAAAAGAAACAAAAGAAAAAACACAATAACAAAAGGGAAAAATAGAGCTGAATTAAGAAAAAAGAATCAACTTTGCGTTTTATATAAACACAGGAAACGTGATTAAAATTTGTATAAATCTACCAAAATAAAAAGACACAAAACGATTTCTTATGCTCAAAAGATTTAAAGTCAACATCATAGAATCCCCCCGAAATGCTTATTGACCAATCATAAGGAAACAAAGGCACCTTGAAGAGAACCAGCTATTGGTTTGTGTGAGACTGCTCTCTTTGTTCACGATGAGCCAGCTCATTGAGACATTTCATTTAGAAATGACAAGGGTCAGGTGCAGCCCTCATTCATCTTTTTTTTTCGAGGCATAAGTAGATACTTTATTTGTAATCACTATCTAACTAAATGATAGTCACTGTTTTAAATGGTGAAATGATCCAAAAAGACGTAACGTAAACAACTCTGAGGTTAGCGGGAACCGCGCTGCTAAAAACGCCTACAAGTGTACCAAGGGGAACACGGCATCGTTGGCATTCTGCAGCCAAAGCAACGAACCGCTTTTGACCGCCAGTAACAGTAACAGCATTGTAACAGCGGAAAAAACAATAGGTTAGATTACCCCGTTACTGAAAAAATAACTGCCTTATGTAACGCCCTTATTTCTAACTGCGTTATTCCCTACAGTGTCCTTCAATGATGTCACAGCTCTACAGGAAAAAGCCAGATGGTTCAACTCTGAGACTAACTTTCTCGAGACCCCAGCCCGTGGAATATTTTGCCACAGAATATGCATAATTGTGGGGAGGAACACTACATGTCCCGTGCCTAATTGAAAAAAAAAAAAACAATACTGTTTGAGAATACCTTTTTTGCGTGCTTAAATTTGTTATTTATGTTTTAAACCTCTCTTTCTAGAGAAAACATTCTGAAGACGGCCAAAGCTTTAGTGGAAGACACAAAGATGTTGGTGTCAGGTGCGGCTTCCGGCCAGGACAAGTTGGCGCAGGCTGCCCAGTCCTCTGCCCAAACCATCACTGACCTCACTGAAGTGGTCAAACTTGGCGCAGCAAGCATCGGTTCAGACGACCCGGAGACGCAGGTACATCACATCAGTTGGCGTAGTAACATCAAATCAATTCTCTTAATGCCTCCTTATCTCATAAAATGTTTGGTTTAACTCTAGGTGGTGCTTATAAATGCTGTGAAAGATGTCGCTAAGGCACTGGCAGAGCTCATCAGCGCCACCAAGTGTGCTGCCGGGAAAGCAGCGGACGACCCCTCCATGTTCCAGCTTAAGAGTGCAGCTAAGGTGTGCTCTCCTTTGGGTAAAGGGGGCAGTGTGAATTATTCAGAAGCCTGTGGTGGTAAAAAAATAAAAGTGCATTTTTTAAAATACATGTTGGTTGAGAAATGTGCTTTTTATTTTGCTTAAAACCCTGTGTTTAGAGGCGCTCGTATAACGACGCACACTGTACTCTCGAATAGTTAGATCTTAACTCAAAAGAGCATGGGTATGTTTTCATTCGGTCAGTTGCATGACAACACAATTTGCCTACAGGTGATGGTGACCAATGTGACATCCTTGCTGAAGACCGTGAAAGCAGTAGAAGACGAGGCCACGCGAGGCACCAGGGCGCTGGAGGCCACCATTGAGTGCATCAAACAGGAATTGGTGGTGGGATAACGTTGGCTCAGCAATCAGGAAATAACGCTCAAATTAAGATTTTTAGAGGCGTGTTAAAAATGATTCACTCTTTTCCTATTCTTGATAGCAGGGATGGGCAACAATTTGGAGTGGTGGGCCACATTGGGTTAAGTCAAGTCACATTTATTTGTATAGCCCTTAATCACAAAATGTCTCAAAGGACTGCAAGGCCACAGTTATAACATCCCCTAATCTGAAACCAACCTCTGGGCGAGGAAAAACTTAAAACCTCAACATGAGAAATATTAGGAACCTTGAAAAGGGGCCACACAAGTGGTGATGCCACTTCCAGGATGACCAGGATGCAATAAATGTTGAATTGGCTAACAATACACAAAATCTGTTGAACAGTTACTTTACAAAAACATGGATAATGTGAAAATTTTCCAAAAAGTTCATGACAGCAACCGCACCTCATCTCATCTCAGCTTGTTGAAAAATGTTACCTATCATGAAGACCTATCCAATTTCTTTATTTATGAATAAATGTAAAAGGAGACACCTACATGTTATATTTCCCTTTTTTTAAAGAATAGTTTCATCAAATTGGTTTAGAAACACTGACAATTAAAGCAAAATGATAAATTGGGAGTTACTGTAGTTTTATTATTTTAGTATTTAAGTAGTAGTAGTTTTGTAGTGTAGGTAGCACAGCGGTACAGTTCTAAGTTCATGGGATCAGATCCAGTTACCGGCCTTCCTGTGCAGTTTGCATGTTCTCCCCGTGGTTTTGTGAGTTCCCACATTCCAAAAACACGCATGTCAGATCAAATGGGCGGTCCAAATTGTCCCTCGGTGGGAATGAGCAAGTGGTTGTCTGTCTCTGTGTGCCCTGCAACCAATTCAGGGTGTGCCCTGCCCACTGCCCGAAGTCAGCTAGGATTGGCTCCAGCACCCCCGTACACTACTGAGGATAAGCGGTGCAGATGATAGATGGATGGAAAGCTTTGTAGTCTTTCCATAGTAGTTTTTTTTAGTATTTCTGTAGTTTTTCCATATTTATTTTGTAGTATAGCTTCAGTATTTTGTGGTATTTCTTTCGTAATATTTCTGTAGCAGCCTTTTTGTATTATAGTATTACAATAGTGGTATTGTAGTATTTCTGTAGTATTTTTGTGGTATTTTGATAGCAGTTGAAAATCACACACAAAACATTATAGATTGTTTTTTAGAAACAGAGAGAGAAAATCAGAGCGGAAGGAAGGAAGGCAGGAAGGAAGGAAAAGGGGGATGAGAGACGGAAAGAGGTAGAGATAAAGGAAGATAAAAACAAAATTGAAAGTAACAAAAAATGAGACAGAAGTAAGAACTAGGATTAAATTGACTCATACCATTACAAAGAAGAAAAAACATTCTAGGAAAATCACAATGACCATGCACTAGTGAGATTTTTTTAATTAGGTCTGCGGGTATCTGAACTGTCATGGTGCTCTCGGGCACCACGTTGTGGACTACTGCTGCAAACAGTAAATGTACTTTGTTTGGAAAAACCCTTGTGTGTTTCTGGTGACCGTCCGTAGTTGTTCCAGTCCAGAGACCCTCCGAGCAAAACCACCACGCCCGAAGAGTTCATCCGTATAACAAAAGGCATCACCATGGCGACGGCCAAAGCCGTGGCCGCCGGTAACTCGGCCCGCCAGGGGGACATCATCCACACGGCTAACCTCAGCCGCAAGGCGGTTTCCGACATGCTCGCTAGCTGCAAGGTTGGTAAAGTCGATCGGGCGTGATGGATGAGCAATGAGGACTTTGTGACGTTCCGTAGCAAGCCGCCTACCATCCGGACGTCAACCAGGAAGTGAAGAACAGAGCGCTGAACTTCGGCTCAGAGTGCACCGCAGGATACATTGATCTGCTTGAACAAGTCCTCATGGTGGGTAATATTTTGCATTTTAAAAGCCGGAATCCTTGAAAATGCTTGAATTGTAATGTTTTGTTATCAAGGTCACCTTAAATCTTGGGTGAAGTGCTTGAAAAGGCTTGGAATTGTTGCCATTGCCATGTTTCTTGGCAGTCAGACTCTATAGACCACACAATAAACGAAAACATTTTTTTAAAAGTGAGTGAAAATGACATCAACACGCCTGCTGGCATTATCATGTGAAACGTCACCGCCCCCTACTGGTCACATCCAAAAGGACAGCTCTATAACGAAAACCGGCTCTTTTAGCTTGGTTCTTTCAGCTCCCAAAAGGCTCCTCAGATGTTTTTTTCATGTTGTCAATTTTAATAAAACATTATGCACCAAATTATTTTGTAATTAGTAATTGCATATGTTTTGCAGGGAATCCCTAAAAATCACATGTATAAAGTATAAATCGAAATATTCACATCTACAAAAAAAAGGCTGAGATGAGAATGAGAACAACACAAAATCCCTGAAAATGCAATACAATCAAATATAAATAAAACATATTAACTCTTCGGTGCTATGAATAAAAATAACTATATACAATTCTATGTTAACTAATTTAAACAGATCCTCTGAATAACACGCAAAAAATATAAATTTATATAAGTAAAACAATAAGCAAAAAATCATTAGTTTCTAACGTTGAAAAGATGAATGAATTTTGCTCCAGAGCAATCAATATTCTTAAAAGGAGTCAGAATTTGGCTCAATTTTCAGCTTTGATACATACAGTACTTGCATTTCTCGTCTTCCGTATTGAACTCAATTATTACTCAACACTTATATAACCCTTTCCGTGTTTGCAAACAAGTGTGACGGATTGAAGCGCCATTGTTGAAGAAGAATGAGAGAAATCATGTCAGTTTATAGAAGCCTATTGACACTAAAGATCATAGATACGAACAGCTCAAAATTTTAAAAAGTATGAGCTAGCAGCGGGCAGCACGGCAGCGCAGTGGTTAACGCATGTGCGGCACAGTTCTGAGGTCGTGAGATCAAACCTTCCTGTGTGGAGTTTGCATGTTCTCCCTGTGCTTGCGTGGGTTTCATCCGGGCACGCTGGTTTCCTCCCACATTCCAAAAAACATGTATTTCATGTTAATTGGCCCTACGTGTGAATGAGCCAGCAACCAGTTCAGGTTGTCCCCCTGCCCACTGCCCAAAGATAGCACCCCCGCGACCCTAATGAGGATAAGCGGTGCAGATAATGAATGCGTCGCGGCCCCAGTGCATCACAAATTGAAAAATATTCTACAATCCATTATTCCCAAACGCAAATTGCTGCAAGCGGAGGCCGGGACAGCGCATTTTTTTGGAGCCCGGGGGCTTTTTTTTGCTCTTCTGTCCACCAAAAAGGGAACTGCATTTGTGTGGCTGCAAATCATTATCCCTTATACTATAATGCTGTGAGCCGGGCCGAGCAGAGCACACTTTTGTTGGGACATACTGCTCTTCTTTTTCCATTACTGTATAATGCCTAAAAAGAGCTGCACTCAAATGATAGCAATCCATTATCGCCTATCCAATTGCCCTGACAGCACGGACTTACAGAGCACCGTGCTGTTGGGAGAATTGGCTTTAAGGCCTGCCCAGATCGCCCAAAATCAAATGCAACAGATTTGGACATTACATACAGTATTAGAACCAGTCAACTATTGCTGAGAGCAGGGGCCGAAAGAAGCATTTTTTTTCTCATGCGTAGCAGCTTGTTCTTTCCACACCTCAAATGAACAGTACTCGTGCAGCCATAATCCACTATCCCTTGTCGACTATTGCTGAGAGAGGGGGTGGAGACTGCAAATTGGCATCCTACAACGGTGATCCATTATTCCCATTTGACCACAGGCTGAGGGAGGAAATTTGTGCCCTATGTAACAGAACACTTTTTAAAAAAAATTTTACTTCTTGTCGCTGAAGCGTGCCATTGTGTTTTTCCTAAAATGAACTGCACTATAAATTCCCTGTTGACTAATTCTAAGAGCAGTGGAAAGGGGTAGAATGCAAATGTGCGTCCTTCACTGTTATGGCTGTGATCCATTATCCCCAGTTGACTACAGCTAAGAGCAAGGGCTGAGAGAGCATATTTGTGTCCTGCGTGGCAGCTTGTTCTTTCCAAAAAAGTGCAGTGATCCATAATCCCCGTTTGACTATTGCTTCGAACTAGGGCTGACAAAGCACATGATAAAATTGGGAAGGGCAGTTTCGCGTATTTTCGCATATCAGGGGAATTCTGATCCCCGTTACTGCGACAAATGAGGTAATACAGTAGTGTAATTTCTGATACTCATCCAGTTTTTGGGGGGAAAGGTGTTGCAGAGGCCAACTCCAGAGCAGAAACAGCAGCTGGCCACATGTTCAAAACGAGTGGCAGGAGCGGTCACTGAACTCATCCAATCTGCGGAAGCCATGAAAGGTAATCAGTCATCATACATTTATGCAAACACACACACATAACAGCATGTATTCTTCGACTTGGTCGAAGTTCGAAGGAACAGGTACAGTGGGAATGGAAAAAAATGTCAATATCATTAAATCATTCACTACCTGTGACAGTATAGTAGGTTGAGGAAATCTATGTCAAGTATCAAAGTTTGCATCCTTAGAAAGACCTTGTGGATTTTCATGGATGCACAACATCTTGAGAAACAATAGAAATAAGCATCATCACAACGTTTTTAAAAATAGAAGTAAAACCTGAGCTCTCTGCTCAAACTCCTTTACCTCCAACTAAAACAATGAAGATTAAGTAAGCATGAGCAAATATTAATTGTTTAGTCTTAAATAAGTGCAATTAAAAATCTTTGGGAGGTAAATGATGCACTATTCCAGTGCCCCTAAATTATTTTCTGCCTCGCCTGCCTCGGAAGAAGAAAACCTTCACGTGACTTTATCCTCTAACAGGGTTCATACGGGTGCTTAAAATCCTTGAAAATGCTTGAATTTTATTGTTGTGTTTTCAAGGTCAGAAAAATGATAAACATTTTGCGTAAAGTTCTTGATAATGCTTGAAATTGTTGCCATTGCCTCGTTTCTTGACAGTCCGACTCTGTAGACCACACAATAAATGAAGAAAATGTTTTAAAAATGCATGAAAACGACATCGACACGCCTGGTCTGGTGGTTTGTCATTAAGGCAATGTCACATTAAGCGTCCCTGCCCTCAACTGGTAGGAACCAAGAGGACAGCTTTATTTAGAAAACTGTCTCTTTTGGATCAGCTCCATGAGAAGAGCGGCTCCTCAGAGTTTTTAATTTTGAATATATTATCAGTAACTATAAAACATTATGCACCAAATTATTTATTAATTAGTAATTTCATATGTTTGGCAGGGGATCCCTGCCAAACAAAAGAAATAAAAATAAAATATTAGCAGATCTACAAAAAAAAGATAAAATACAAAACAATTTTAGCTTTTTACATAATGAACAGGTTTAAAGTCGAACAAAATCCATGAAAATGCAAACCAAGAAAATGAAAATTAAAAACATTAGTTCTTCAGTGCTATAAATTAATGATATCGGGAAAGAAACCAACAATTCTATTTGAACCAACTTTAACACAGATCCTCTGAAAAACATGCAAAAATATAGATTAAAATAAGTCAAGCAAAAAGCAAGTCTCTTAGATTGAAAGAATGAAGGCACTCTGCTTCGAAGTAGTCAATATCAATAAAATGAGTCAAAATTTGGCTCATTTTTCTGCTTTTTAAGCATACAGTACTTTCTTTTTTGTCCCCTGAATTAAACTGAATTACTACCCAACACCTGTGACGTAGCCAAGCTGCGCAAGCATTGTTGAGGACGAATTTTTGTCAGTTTGTAGCAGCAGTTTATAGCAGGCCATTGACACAAAATATCGTAGATTATAGATAGGAAGAGTTCAAAATAGCACAAACTATGTGCTAGCAGCAAGATAACGACTTTTTAGTCATCAAAGTCAACCCCCCAAAAATATGTCCTTTGATCGGTGCTACATTTCTCTGATTAAAGGTACTGTAAAAATTTAAAAATTAGCCAAGAAAGTGCTAGAAAAATGCTTGAATTTGGCCATGGAAAAGGTGTACAAGCTCTGTTTAACTCCTTGATTCCCTTGAGTCCTTTTGTTAACCTTCCTGCCTGTCTTCCTCCTCTTGTTTTGTGGCATCAGATGGAGGTAAGTTTGTGTTGTTCTCTTCCCTGTAACTGATTTCTCAAAATGCTTGCCCCATTTTTTTTTGTTCTCCAGTTTAGGGTTGCTAATGCGGATTCATTTCATCCCATCACCAATTTCATCTTCTGTTCAAAGCCTTCATATCCAGCCCATTTTGTTTTAGGCACCCACATCATGGAATGTATGCGGCAGCCAGTGAATGCGTGAATGTGCTCTGTTGTCGTGAGGCATGACATTACGACCCGTTTTTTGAGGGATCACTATTTTGTGACAGGCACATTCTCGCCTCTCAATGCAGGTTCCGAGTGGGTGGATCCCGAGGACCCCACAGTGATCGCGGAGACTGAGCTTCTCGGGGCAGCGGCGTCCATTGAAGCAGCTGCAAAGAAGCTGGAGCAACTTAAACCACGGGCCAAGCCTAAGGTGAGATGCCACACACTTATTAAACACTCCTCACAATAAGTGAAATAGCCTTGCTTTCATTATATGAAAATATTATCGACATCAGTTTAAATACCAGAAATTTGGCTGGCTGGTCTATGGAATGTTTAGCTCAGGGGTCTGGAACCTAGGGATCCGAGCCAGATTCGGCTCTTTTCATGAGTACATCTGGCTCGGAGATCAAATATGGCCCATCCATGCAAATCTTCTTTGTGTCATTCCAATTTTAGCCTATGCAAAGCCAGAGCAAAGCTAAAAAATGAAATGGTTCAGTCCAGAATATACAGGGAACCCTCGCTACCTCTGGCTTTTGTTATCGCTGGTTCACTCCTTCGTGGATTTTTTATTGAATTGAGTTTAGCTTTATTGTCATTGATATCAACGTATCGTGCCTTGTGTTCTGCAAATAGCGAGGACTGATTAGAGATAGCGCTCTGTTTCAGTAGCTGTGTGCTCGACTGTGAAAGGCTAGCGTGACTGTCTGTGTGCGGCGCTGTGATATGCTGGTGTGTGTTATCAATAAAACAACATGCGGGCGTTCACTTTCTCTGTAAAAAAACAGGGAAGCATAGCAACCCCTAGCCTTTAGTGGCTCATTACATTGTAAATATATTTATGTGACTTATTTTAGAAGATCGGGTCACAATTAAAAAGGAAAAAAAACAAAGTTATAGTTACTCATCTAGTTCTGCTGTCTACTGAAGTGACCATATACAGTATGGTCACTTGCCATATGAAGGGTTAAGACTATAAAACGGTTCTAAAAAATTGAAAGAGGAGCGTTTAACAAGATTTTTTTCCTGGACTCTCACATTTTAATTCAAGGAAAGTGAGTCTGGCGATGTGGTGCAGCCTTGTTTTAAAAGGTTGAGCATGGGATTTAAAAGCTTAGCGCTGCAATCATGAATTAAAGCTAGGAGATGGCGGCAGTGTAACACATGATTTGCATGCAAGTACATGCAATTTCTTAGACGTGGCCGAATAAACTTTTCTTTTTCATCTCTTTGGAGGTTTGTTCCAACCCCAAACAGGCCTGGTAAAAGTAAGATAAAGCAAATAGGCGCCTTGGAAAATAAAGTATAAAGGCTCTTTAAACTCAGTTGGGCATTGTTAACACATACTTAATGGAGAAAATGATCAACTTTCGACTTTTTCAGGACACCTTAAATGCTGAGCCCAACCTGTAAAACATTGAAACAATGTAAGCCACTAATTGTTGTCATTGCCGTGTCCTGAATGTACTCCCCAAGTGAAAAGTCTTGTGCCAATCTTACGGGTGTGTAACCACAGGCTCCTGTGATACTCTCCTAGGAATATACCGATAATAAAGCTCTCAACAAAATTAAATAATGGAAACAATAGGGGAAAAAAACTTTTTCCCAATAAAAGGTTATTCCAGCTTTACGAGACTCTATGGTACGTTGTTGAGTGCATCCATAGGCAGCACAGTGAGGCAGTATTCTCTTTTAGGTTTTTTTGGCTCCGTCCACAAGTACTGGAAGATTTTGCCAGTTTGACCCGACTAGCTTGGGCCCGCATTAGGCACGCCACTCAAAGAGGCGTTTCCTATCTAGTCTTCCCCACAATCAATAGACATCAATCAGAGATTCCTTTTAAAGTGCCAAATTGTGCTTTTTCAAAGCTCATAATATACATCACAAGATTTGGCCCTTTTCTCGTCTGCCATGTTCCTCGCTCATTCCTCTCCCTTCCGCCAGGGTTAATCCCACTAAATCCCTTTTCTACATATGAGCCAGACAAATCAATCTCCCAATCCTTCACCCACCTACTTCCCATACTTCCACCCCCCTAAAATCTTTCCCAGTTTCCCTGCATTGCCTGCCCCCGCCTCCAGAGGCCTCCTCTGCAGGGCTCTGTCTGATATGTTTGATATATTAGGTTGTTATTCAGTCCCAACTATATATCAAACATATTCCTACAGTGTCCCGCTCTGTCTACAGACTTGTAATATGTGTGATTGTGCATATGTTATATGTTTGTCAGCCAATGTCTTTCATTAACCCTTTAACGTCCCCCTGTTCGCTGAGAAGCAAAGTCGTGTCTGTACGATGTAACCAGTCACTGAAATACGTCATGCCATATATCATTGGAAAGCTTAAACTCTAGGGATTCAAGAGAAGATTCAAAATGTACCTATCACAGAAACAACACGATTAGTCTGAAACGGGATACCCGAAAACTATTAAGCCGGCATAGCTCACCATTTACGTCCACTGTTCGTCAGCTCATGAGATGATTGTCTGAAAATATGGACTCGTTACATTCGATCGTCCAGTAAATCCACCCGTGTAAAATATTTACTTTAAAACACACAATCATGCTAAAAGATGAATAAAAATCAGCCTAAGAGTATTTCTGCAACGTTTGATGTTCCTTGCTCAGTCTGTTTCGCTTCATAACTCCTGTTTACAAATAACCAGATTTGTGAAATTATTTCCAATGTGGCCATTAGCCTCTGACAATTTGACCGCCACCATTCTCGGCCAAAAGCAGGCTTTTCACAGCCAGCATTGGCCTATAAGGGCTTGTATTGATAAATCCGAGATCGGCTTCTTTAGCTCTGAATATTTCTGGCCAGTAGTAACCGATTTAAATGATTAACACACATTGAAGAGCCAGTGAAATTATGAAAAGAATGATACACAGATATTCACTATGTTTTCGAAATACAGCCTGACATAAACGTGCGTAACGCCACTCATGATTCATTCCACACGCCATTACTACGCTCATATGTGCACAATCACTGATTGATTTCTGGAAAGAGAAGTCAAATACTATGTGTAAGGTTGACTGCAGTATAAGAAGGAGAATTCATTGACGACTGTTCAAAGAATGCCAGGCTCAATAGTTGGCTCACACACATTTTCAGCTTACCAAATTTGGCCCGCTTTCTGAAAAGGTTCAGGTGCAGCTTAAAATATGACCTCTGGTAGAAGGGAGACCTGGGAGTGGCCAGAAGAGGCTCTTTATGTATGAGGAGGTAGTCATGTCAGCCATTAACATGTTGTATTCAGTTATTGTTAAAAGTTTAAAGCGTTTGCCTTGTTGCTGCTTTTCCCCAGTTGGCAGATGAAACGTTGAACTTCGAAGAGCAGATCTTGGAGGCGGCCAAGTCTATCGCTGCCGCCACCAGCGCCCTTGTTAAATCTGCATCTGCTGCCCAGAGGGAGTTGGTGGCTCAGGGAAAAGTGGGCTCTATCCCTGCCAACGCTGTGGATGACGGCCAGTGGTCCCAAGGCCTAATCTCTGCTGTGAGTAGTACCCGGGCGGCTCACATTGGTGTGGCTCCATGCTAAAGAAATGTTTGTGTCCTTCTTCAGGCGCGTATGGTAGCAGCGGCCACCAGCAACCTGTGCGAGGCAGCCAACGCGTCGGTACAAGGACACGCCAGCGAAGAAAAGCTCATTTCTTCGGCAAAGCAGGTGGCCGCCTCCACGGCGCAGCTACTGGTAGCCTGCAAGGTCAAAGCTGACCAAGACTCTGAGGCCATGAGGAGACTGCAGGTACGCCTTTCCCATTTTTTGTTTGAATTTGCGAAAAGCGCGACAATTTGCTGTTCTTTAGATCAGTATTTCTCAACTAGTGGGCAGGAATCCTTGAAAAGTCTTGTAAGGCATGGAATTCATTATTCTTAAAATAAGGCCGTAATTGACATTAAATTGTTCTTAAAAATGTAAACACAATAGGATTCGAATTTGTTAAAAAGTAAAAGTATTTAGTAACATTACCGATACTCTGTTTTAACAATTCACCAATTTACTTTTGTGGCAACATCTCATGACCACAATAACTGAACTATCAAAACGGTGATGCGGTTTCATTCGGGCCTTTCAAAGCCGATGCAACACACATAGCAACATCGGACAAAGAAGTTTACTTTGGACCATGGCAAAGTGTAAATTTGTTGAGAGGAGGCTGTTTTTCGCTATGGATAAAAGCTGTGCCAGGTAACGTGTACAAAAATGTGTGTTAACACACACAAAACGCACATAAATAAGCACGAAAACGTACTTAAACACGCACAAAAATGTAAATAAATACACACAAAAAACAAATGTAAAAGCATGCACGAAAATCGTGCAAAAAACACGCAAAAACGTACATAAAGACACCCAAAAACGAACGTAAACACGCACAAAACATAAGTAAACACTTACAAAAATGTACGCAGACACACGAAATATATAAACACACAGAGGTACATAAACACGTGAAAAACGTAAGTAAACACACTCAAAATTGTTTGTAAACACACAAAGCATTCATAAAACACACAAACGCATGCAAACACCTAAAATGTACATAATTACACACAAAGTACTCAAACACACGCATGAAAATGGGTGCACAAAAACGTACGTAAAAACACAAAAAAACGTACGTAAACACACACAAAAACACGAACGAAAACTTATGTAAAAATGCCCGAAAACTGAGGTAAACATGCACAAATCATGCATAATCACACACACAAATAAACGCAGAAACACGAAACATACATAAACACACAGACATACAAGTACACACAAAAAACAAATGTAAAAGCATACACAAAAAACATGCAAAAACACACAAAAACGTACATAAAGACACCTAAAAAGGAATGTAAACACGAACAAAACATACGTAAACACGCACAAAAATGTACGCAGACACACGAAAAATACATAAACACACAGAGGTACATAAACACGTGAAAAACGTAAGTAAACACACTCAAAAAAGTTTGCAAACACACAAAACTGACATGAACACAAAAATATATGTAGAACATGCACAAAAACGTACACAAACACACACAAAAACATACGCAAACAGACAAATCGTACGTAAACACATAATGTGTACATAAATACACACAAAATGTACGTAAACGCACGCATAAAAACGTAAGTTAAAACACACAAAAACTCGGTAAACACGCACGTACAAAACGCAGTGTTTTTCACTGTCAGGGGCCGGTCACACAGCCGTTTGCGGCTGAATCACGGCTAAAATTTTGCGGGTTTTTTTTGCCCGTGGTTGCCCGGGATGGAAAATGCGCAAAATTGGCTAACCCGCTGTTTATCGGTGGTATGCCCGCAAAACAGACGCCGGCGACTGTTCCGCTTCCTCATCGCGTCATTTCTGCGTCATTTTCTCGTGTGGACCACGGGTATAAAAGCTCCCGAGCCGGTGTTGTGCCCAAATCCGACTCCTACGCAACACCCACACCGCCCCACCCCCTCGCGTGACTTTTTCATCCACGTTAACAAACGCATTTTGTAGAATACGATCGCACTTTATTGTTTAAATAAACGCGTTATATAGACTAGGATCTCCCAATTGTTATAATTAGCTCGCTTTATAGTATTAATAAGCGTTTTATATAGAATACGATCGCTTTCATTGGAAGCGCAGCAGAATGCGCGTTCACGCGAGGGGGGGGGAGGATTTTATATACGGTGTGCATTACTGTTCGATTACGTTTACAACAAAAACAAAGACGGAGTGGATTAAGTTGTATTACATTTCCAACAAATGCAAGGCGATGTGGTTTTAGTTATATGTTCGCCATTACATTCCCTAAAAGTGAGATAAAACGAGGTAAAGGTGGTTGTATTAGCGAGGGGATGCAAATCTCGGCACCGGGCTGTAGCAATCATAACCGCACAAGACACAGTCCCGTAAAGATCAAGATTTCAAGCTATGGCGTCATTTTTATTTTATTATCTTGAAAATAAATGCCTAGAAATAAAAAAGGATTAAGACGAGATCACTACGCTGACGGGGGGGGGGTTTAAGGGTGATTGTTCTATCTTCTTTATTCATTATCCATTATCGATCAGTTCATAATACGCTACAAAGCTTAGGAGCCGGGACTCTTACTCTCAACCAATAGGCCAAGCTAAGGTCCCAGGATTAAAGCCTTGCTGCGAATGCACCGAAAGATTTATTCGAAATGAAGAGAAACTACGCTGACGGGGATCCATGTTCACCCCCTTGACGTCACGAGCACAAATGACGTGTGCTCGGCAAATCGCGCTGTACAGTATATACGCGGAGAAAGGCGTTTGACTGTCACACGCGTAACACCCTAATTTCACGTAATAACACCGCGATACAGGCGCAGAACATGCTATTACCATGCTCCACCCACGATTACCCGCTGAAATTTCCCGTCCTACCCATGTGTAACCACGCCCTGGCCGCGGCCAGAGCACGTCGTTCCGCGTCATTTCCGCGTCACTACTTCGTGTTGACCACGTGTGCGGCACGCGGTTTAACACGTGCTCAAACTTTTGAGCAGCTCAAAAGTTTTGAACGCGGCCAACCACGTGAAAATTTCCGACCACGAGTAAAGCACTGCTCTATCTCGTCTATATGGCGGTCTCAAGACGTCCAACAGCGCCCAACAGCATCTGCTTCACGGCCAGAAATTTCAGCCTCAATACGCTCGTGAAAGGCTGTGTACCCACGCTCTGAAGAATTGAGCAGCGCAAAGCTTTTTCGCGCTGCCACCCGCGCGCGAATTTCCGACCTCGTGTTAAGCACTGCTGTATCTCGTCTGAACGGCGAACTCAATGCGTCCAATAGCGTCCGCCTCAAAGGCAGAAATTTCTGGCCGTGATTCAGCCGTAAATGTCTGTGTGACCGGCCCCTAAGTAATGGTAACAGTGTTGTATTGGCGTGAAAAAAAATAGTTAGATTACCCCATTACTGAAAAAAATGACGCCGTTATTCCCAACATTGCTTATCTAACTACTTTTCCAACTCGTGCGTCGCATTATATAAAATGATTCAACCTATTTGTGAATGTCAACCTAGATTGCTGGGAATGCAGTGAAGAAAGCCTCAGACAACCTGGTTCGAGCCGCACAAAAGGCAGCTTTCGACAAAGCCGATGAAGACAACGTTGTGGTCAAGACCAAGTTTGTAGGAGGAATTGCCCAGGTCAGCAAAAGTCACACAAGATCCTTTCATCATTTTCAGTTCATCAAACCAACATTTTTTTGATGTAATTCATAATTGTATGTTATAAAAAAGCTGTGATTGGAGTGGTATATTCAAAACCTCCTCCAAGACTAGAAACATAGGGTTAAAAAAAAAACACTCTTAACCCCTTAACGTTCTGACACATGTGAGCAAACACGTCAGTCCACTTTCTCTAGTGGTGGGTAGAGTAGCCAAAAAACTTGCTCAAGTAGAATAAAAGTACTGTAGCCATCCAAATACTTACCTGAGTAGAAGTAAAAAAGTACTTGGTTAAAAAGTTACTCACTGGAGCAACGTTGTAGTTATCGATTTTTTTAAAACAACCAATCAGATCATCACGTTATCAAAGTCCATCTAATCTACAAAAAATACATTGAAATGTAAAAGTTGATTAAAATAATCATTCTAAAGTCAAGTGCTTAAATAAATAATGAAATAAAATTTGTATAAAGGAAATAATAAATATAAAATTATAAATTAAGCACATGAAGCACCAAGTGGTAGCGTGTGTGTGTGTGTGTGTGTGTGTGTGTGTGTGTGTGTGTGTGTGTGTGTGTGTGTGTGTGTGTGTGTGTGTGTGTGTGTGTGTGTGTGTGTGTGTGTGTGTGTGTGTGTGTGTGTGTGTGTGTGTGTGTGTGTGTGTGTGTGTGTGTGTGTGTGTGTGTGTGTGTGTGTGTTTTCTTTACAGTTGAGATACAATACATGTTCAGAAAATTATTATTATTTTTGCATCCATTTTAACAAGATACTTTTAACAAGTGATCTTATAGTGCAAGGGTGGCGAACAAGTTTAAGACAAAGAGCTGAAATTTTTAAGAGTCAAAGAGCCACACCACGCACTGACCTGCCATGACAGACAGACACACACAATTAAAAACTAAATATTTCCCATAACACACTCATCTTCTCATAATACAACAAGTATTGTTCTTGTGTTGATTTCAAGGAAAGTGTCCACCCTGAATACACACAAAAAAAACACTTCAGAGGGTCATCAAAAAAAACTAAACGTGAAAGAAGGCAAAGAGCCACAGTATATAGAAAATATGATGAAGCAAAGAGCCGCATCCTTATTGGCCAAGAGACGCATGCGGCTCTAGAGCCACGTGTTCGCCACCCCTGGTATAGTGGTTTTAACTTTTACAATGAATTCAACTCGATATATTTTTTTTAATCTGAATTTTAACCAACATCAGCCTTTTTATATATTTGTGAAAACAGAAATAATTTCAATAACGAGTATAAAAAAACGTTGACAAATTACCTGCAATGAGCGACACAACTTACAGACACCTCCGCTGGTTTTCAACATCTATGAAGGAAATTAGCCTTTCAGTACAGTACAACGTACGGCAACTAAAATAAATGGCGACAGAAGCAAAACGAAAATCCAGACGGCTTGACAACATCGTTTATCTAT
This sequence comes from Urocampus carinirostris, assembly GCF_059441175.1. Taxonomy (NCBI): domain Eukaryota; kingdom Metazoa; phylum Chordata; class Actinopteri; order Syngnathiformes; family Syngnathidae; genus Urocampus; species Urocampus carinirostris. The sequence goes on from NC_142352.1 coordinate 45,108,027, forward strand.
ATATATATTTATATATATATATATATATATATATATATAGATAGACATATGTGTATATACGTATGTGTACATATGTATGTATATGGGCAGCGCAGTGGTTAACGCGTGTGCGGCACAGTTCTGAGGTCATGAGATCGATTCTGAAACTTGCAGGTATTTTGTATTTCACTATATTATTTAACTGTTTGTGGCCTGCATATCGGCTGAGAGGTTAGCATGTCAGTGTGGAGGTCAAAAATTCAAGTCCAGCTACCGGCCTGTCTGTGCGGAGTTTGGATGGATGAATATATAAGTGAGTGTGAGGTTAACATACCTGTCAACCTCCACGGCTCCATGCCCGTATAAACTGTCGTATTTTCCCGTACAAAATACTAAATAATCGTACACCTTTTTTTTTTTCCGGAATGATGCATGATGGGAAATCCCCAGGCGGCAGACGCATGCGCACAGTAGCATCGAACCGCTCGCTTCGTTTGCAACAAAAAAAAACGATACCGAGATAGAGGCTTCCGCGGCGAACTCCTTTGACTTGATTGATTTGCCGTTTCGTGATAGATGGTGTATACCGGACGGTACCCATCATTGACGAATTGGCGTTTTTCTGTACAGATTTCCTTGTACGTCGTACTTGTCTTAAAATGCATAAAAACGTACTTTGTACGGCAAAACCTTACAGGTTGACAGGTTTGGGTTAAATGTCTATGCACTGCGCATACAGCCCAGTAACAAAAGCCTTCCTTTATACTTATTTAATGTAATTTTTAAAACAGTAAGCTTGAATTAAAGCGATGGATGGTTGAGGATATTAATGATACATTTTACTTCAAAGCAGCTTTCAGGACACCCACGTTCGCTGTACACAGAATAATAAAACAACAATAAAAAAAGGAAAGCAATTAATACCAAATAAAACCAAAGTAAAGTTAAAATTAGAATTCAGGAAACCGACCGCTACATGTTTCCTCAAGTTCGATGTTGAATTATTGAATGCAGAAATCTCCGTTTGTTAGCCAAACAAGGGAGACATTGCATATTGTAGTGGTTGTTTGGCACCCTTTTTAAGGGAACATGCTTTTGATGTGAGGCCAGGGGTCCTCTTTCTTTTATGAGTTTTCATAGTCGATATTGCTAAGCGACATTTTCCATCTTTTCACCCTTAAACAAAATTTCCCAGGCTGAAGTTGAATGTGGTCACGTGACGAGGCTGCAACGTTCGATTGGTAAACATGGTAGAGCCTGCCGGATGTCTCTGTCAAAATAAAAACAGACGCGTACTTACGGGGAGGGAATTTATTAAGTAACAGTGTTACCAACTTCAATATTTCCTAATGTAGCGGAGTAAAAGTGCATTTTTTTCTCCACAAATTTACTCATGTAAAAGTAAAAGTATAGGGATTTGTAAATACTCCTAGAAGTACAAGATTTCAAAAAAAAACTACTCAAGTAAATGTAACGGAGGAAATGTAATCCGTTACTACCCACCTCTGAATGTCACCAATGAAAAAATGGTCCTCTCCAAATGGCCGCTTTTGGAAACGCCTCGAAAAAAAGGGGAAAATACAATGTTTAGTTCTTCAGATTGTGGTCAAATTTGACAACGTACCAGGAAAGGCTTCAAACTATTGTCTCACCTTTCCAGCTGATAAATTCATGATACACTAATCTGCAGGCATTTTATTGCGCAAAAAGAATCCAGATGAGAATAAAACCCTTCTGTTTAAGTGTGTGTACTCAATATTTGTCGCACTTGCTGTGATTATTATTTTAGTTTTGGACCCAACTTTAGAGTCTTACATTTTCGTAAGACCAAAACTGTCTATATTCTCCAAACGGTTCAGTGTTCAATGATTTTGGGTACGTCTTGGATTGGGAGTTCGGGCAAATTTTATAAAAACAATAAACGGTTAACGGATTTAAACAAACCAGTGCTTCGTGTTCCACTCTAATCCTGTAGGTAGCGGCAGTTTACAATACATAGTGGCTATGACGGCCCAAAATTCAAATTCCACCACCATTTTTTACCTCATTTTTACCTTGACTTATCTGTAAATCTGACTTCCAATTTTGTTTATGTTGTTTTGATGTTTTAGTTGTCTCAGTTTCCTTAATACTTTTGTTAATTTTTACAAATTGTTTTAATTGCCAATTTCTTGATCTTTTAATTTCCTTAAAGGGGCACTGTGTAATATTTAGTGCCTCCTAGTAGTATAAAAGAAATTCTTTGAGTGAAAAAAAAAAAGCTGAAAAAAGATTAACTATTATACAGACGGAAAATAGAGAAGCACTGCCTTAAGCTTGAGGAACCCTGGTCCTGTTAGGATCCAAATAAGGATGAAAATGTATTAATTATGGATTTTTGTATTGGTTTGATAAAATTCCATGCAGATCATCGCGGCTCAAGAGGAGATGCTGAGGAAGGAGCGCGAGCTGGAGGAAGCCCGCAAGAAACTGGCTCAGATCCGACAGCAGCAGTACAAATTCTTGCCCAGCGAACTGCGCGAGGACAGCAATTAAAAGAAGCACACGATATGCACAATGAGACAAAATGTTTCATTCAAAAGCAATTGTTTACCGGCATCAAGACGCTCCCACTTCTTTATGAATGTCTTTCTAACGGCTGTGCGAAGTCACACCATCGATAAAGGGATAGTTTGACGGATCTTTGGCTGTAAATTTGCCTTTTTCTCCTTCCGCGTACTCACTGATCTGCATGTTTGCCAAATGCAAATGCAATTTACAAAGAAACACGGAAGGAATATTTATTTTTACTCAGAATGGTAGAAATGTTTCCTCGAATCTAATGCAATAACAAGGACGGTGCTGTAGGTAGCGCTGTTGAGGTACACAAATGCAAATTGAGAAAAATTTAGACCTGGTATTTTTTTTGTCTGTTTTTTCCTTTTTTTAATCCCACAGTGAAATGATTTTAATTGGCCCAAGAGAAATACCTCACGTCTTGCTTGTTTGTTTTTGTAAAGGCATTTTACGACATTTTACTTGATGACAGAAGGCATCCTTAAGCACATTTCTGCAACATGAAGGGTATGGCTTTATACTACCTGCAATAGATGAGCCCTTTGCTTACCAAAATGTGATTGTAGTAGCTTTTTGCCTTATTTTATGGCCTGTTACAATACAGGGTGTTTATAAAGTCTTGGGCACATTTTGATATTGAGTATCTCGAAAACTATTAAGGATATTAAAACAAATCTATCAAATTCTGAAAGCTTGTAATTTCATTTTTTTACATTGAATGTTCAAATATGTTTAATGTAAGCACCATTGGTCACACGACACGCATCAAGCCAAGTCAAATTCTTGCCAAACATGTCCCATTATTGCATGGTCAATGGTTGCAACAGCTTCTTTTATTCGTGCCTTTAGCTCATCCACATATCTCGGAATAGGAAGCACATAGACCAATCCTTTCACAAACCCCCACTAAAAAGAAACGGCATGGTGTGAGATCCAGGAGATCTGGGTGGGCATGAGATCGTAATCATTCTGCCCAGACCGTCCAATCAGTCCGTCTGACAGTGTTGCGTTAAGAAACTGTCTAACCCCGAGTACGGTGGCACCCCATCCTGTGGGAAAATGAAGTCACCGGGACTCTTTCTCACTGAATTTAACTATTTACCCTGTTTTCCAGCAGGTCAAGGTATGTCTCACCATTGACTGTTACACTTTAGAACAGGGGTCAGGAACCTTTTTGACCTCAAAAGCCATAAGAGCAAAAATATTTGGATTTCTTTCGAGAGAGAGAGAGACTGTTTTGGGAAAAAATTCAACCTAAACTGACAAACACGCTCTCTCAAAAAATATAATATTTCAGCACATTTTGTTTCACTGTCTGATGTTTGATGACTCACGTACCTATGAAGTATAAGCGGTGAAGATAGTGGATGGATGGATGTTTGATAATTTGAAAAAAAATCTATGAAATAATGTCAGAGCCTGTTTCCAACATCAATGAAAATGTACTTCTTAAAATTCGTCTCCCCCTGTACAGTAGTTAATTAAGGCTGTTAAGCCTCATTTTGATTGTAACTTTTGTCCTGAATAATGGTTTCCTAACAAGGTGCAAGCAAAGTTATTATGTAAACATGTCACAAAATTCTGAAAACGTGTATACCAACGTATTTACCTTCAGTGCAGACGGTGCTGGGCGAGGAAAAAAAGTGACCTGTATATAGCCCCACCCATTATTTCCGCTCACCCAATCCAATTAATCTCTTTGCTTGAGTTTCTGGGTATTTAAATTTTGTTCTGTGGGTTTTCATCATAAATTGTCCAAATAGCGACCTACGACCAAAAGTGGGTCTGTTTGTGTGACACATTGACTGTAAACTGTATTTAAAATTGTGTCTTTAAACTCGGGCATGGGAGGAGTTTGGCGAGGCCATGGAAGCCGACTTCCGAACGGCTTCGAGGAAATTCTGGTCCACCATCCGGCGTCTTAGGGGGGAAGAGGTGTGCCATCGACACTGTGTATAGTGCCGATGTGGCGCTGCTGACCTCGACCCGGGACGTTGTGAATCGGTGGGCGGAGTACTTCGAAGACCTCCTCAATCCCACCGGCACGTCTTCCTCTGGGGAAGCAGAGCCTGAGGACTATGGGTTGGGCTCTTGTATCACTGGGGTTGAAGTCACCGAGGTGGTCAAAAAACTCCTTGGTGGCAGGGCCCCGGGGGTCGATGAGTTCCGCCCGGACTTCATTAAGGCTCTGGATGTTGTGGGCATGTCATGGTTGACGCGCCTCTGCAACATCGCGTGGACATCGGGGACAGTGCCTCTGGACTGGCAGACTGGGGTGGTGGTTCCCGTCTTTAAGAAGGGGGACCGGAGAGTGTGTTCCAACTACAAGGGAATCACACTTCTCAGCCTCCCTGGTAAGGTCTATTCAGGGGTACTGGAGAGGAGGGTCCGCCAGGAAGTCGAATCTCGGATTCAGGAGGAACAGTGTGGTTTTCGTCCTGGCCGTGGAACACTGGACCAGCTCTATACACTCTGCAGGGTCTTTGAGGGTGCATGGGAGTTTGCCTGTCCGGTCTACATCTGTTTTGTGGACTTGGAGAAGGCATTCGACCGTGTTCCTCGGGAGGCCCTGTGGGGGGTGCTTCAGGAGTATGGGGTACCGCACAGTTTTATCCGGGCTGTGCGGTCCCTGTATGCCCGGTGCCAGAGTCTGGTCCGCATTGCTGGCAGTAAGTCGGATTCGTTCCCGGTGAGGGTTGGGCTCCGCCTGGGCTGCCCTTTGTCACCGATTCTGTTCATAATTTTTATGGACAGAATTTCTAGGTGCAGCCTTGGCGGGGATGGAGACAGGTTTCTATGACACAGCACAAAACATGGTCACCTTTAGGAAAACTCGCCGATACTCAAGAAGTTCATGTGGGTTCTCAGTACCCCATATGCGATTGTTATGCTCGTCAGTATTTATGTGAAACGTCACCTGATCGCTAAAAACAAGCCGGTCTTCAAATCCGTCATCTTTCATTTCCTGTTGCATTGTAATGCAAAAGTCATGACAGGCTGGTTAATCAGTCTGTCATCTGTTGCACTAACTGTAGGTTGTGAGGCTTCATGTGCAGTTTCTCAAGACACGCCAAACAGTTATTGTAGGACACTGAAGTTCCCTACAGGCTCTTCTGATTGATTTTCAGGGGGCCCCTCAACTTCACATATTCTGAAGTTGAGGGACGCCCGTTCTTTTAGCTGGGCATAAGCACTCATCTATTATATTATAAATTCCCCATGCCATCTCACAATGGACTTTCTCTCTAGTGCCCCATTTCCCAATTTTCTGTGAAATGCACCTTGAGCAACAGTCCTTGATTTCATTTTTGTGAATTGTCGCACACAAAAGGCCTATTCTGGTTGAGTGAACGCCCTTAATGAGTCTGAAAATATTTTAATTTTTTTATATCAATAACCGAACAAAACAACTTAATGTAATTGGCTTTAAAATATAGACTTTATCTTACTCCCATTCTTAGTTAGGGAGATATGGGGACTTCAATCTTGCCCAAGATTTTTGAAACACCCTGTATACCTAATTGGTATAATGGCGGCGCCCTCTGGCTGCGGCTGCATCGACTCGCTACAACGGGTCAGATGTATCGACATTTCGTTCTGTGTACATTGTTACAAAGAATGACAATACAAAGGAAATTATTATTATTATTATTATTATTATAACAAACATGGATGTTCTGGTTAGTGCATGGCTTCAAGTACATCACTTCAAAGCTATCCAGATGCACAAAAAACCTTGTTATTAATTAACGGACATTTCGGGAAGGAGATCTTTCTATTGTGTGTGAGCTCGTAGTGTTTTTATTAGTGCCTTAGTCTGTAGCCTTTACCGTGTCTCGGTGTGTAAGAGGATGGATGCACAGGCACAGTTTTACTAGTGGACACTCTCATTGGTCATTGTGGTCGTGATGTCGTCCAATGTTTGTCATCCTGATGGAAACATTTGAAAAAACGTTTGAAGTTTTTAATCATCTTTTATGACACTCAAGTCCTTTTTACGGGGACAATTCAACTATACTTTCATCAATGCCTCATTTAAAGACAGTTTTCAAGAACACTGTTACTCACTGAAGGCCTTTGTCTAGATTAGGTGTCTCCAACCTTTTTCAGGTGTCGAGCTACTTTTTTGTCACTCATTTTCGCAGTGGGCACCCAATTTGATATGAAATTTTTAAAATAGTATTTTACTTACCGTAGATGGTTTGTTAAATAGCTAAACAGCTAGAAAGGTAAACAGGTAAAAAACTAAAAGGGAGCTGGATAAATCACAAATAGATTATCATTCTATTCTCCTTACTAATTGCTTAAAAACAATTATCAATACTTGAATACATGTTTTTGTCTATGAAGGCCTTGACATCTTAATAGCCAGATAGAAAGCTAAAAACAAAGCTCAATAGTGAGTGAGAGAGGAGGCCAAAATTTAGCTAGCTAAGATAGCTTGCTCGAAAGCTAAAAAGGTGGCCATATAGCTAGCTAAAAAACTGCACGTTTGCTCATTCATTTCATAAAACCCATAAATTGGAATTGAGTTCGTTGTAATTCCTGTAAAATAAACCAATAAAAAGATAAATAAATATATTTGCCTAATACATGAATACATTCTTATTCTACTCTACATATTAATTGCTTAAAAATAATTATCAATACTTGCACAGCTTTTTTTTGTCCATGAAGCTCATGAATTGGAATTTTTGCATTTGAATGTCTCAAATAACAACTTATCATGTCATTACTACATTGTTACTATGTTATTACCGGGGTAATTATTTCAGAATAGGTCAAATAGACTCAGTCAACCAATAAAAACATAATTTTACTAGAAAATCACATCGACCCATCACTGGTGAGCGGGCACCTAAGCTATCCTTCAGGTGCACACTGGTAATCGTGAGCACCATGTTTAGATGACCAAGTAAATCTGCGTTCATCTAGCTCAGTGTTTTTCAACCAGTGTACCAGGGCACGCTAGTGTGCAATGAGACCGTGTCAGTAAGCCACAGGAAATCGCCTCATTTTATATTTTCAAAACAGCCCGCCATTGTTTATTATGTTTTCTTTCAGAAGAGTAATTGTAACATTCATCCATATCAGTAGGGGGCAGCAGATTATATACTAATCATCCGCCCGCAAGGTATTACGCGCAAATATATAAAATACCTTATTTTGTTGAATGAAGCTATTTAGGATTGCACTGCAAAAATACTGACATAAATAAAATAAAAATAAAAATAGTGCCCATTATCTTGCTGGTTTTTCTTTTTTTCTTTTATATAAAAGAATGGAAACGTTAAAACTGGAAAAGATCATTTTGCTCATTTAATTATATACTAAAACATGAAAAACAAAATTAAAATTAAATAAAATATAAAATATGCTGTATTTCTAGAAGCCACGGTAACAACAAATTCAATGTAAATTCATGTTAAACACTTTCGAAGGTGTGCCTGGACATTTTTTATTGAAAGAAATTGTTGCTCGGCTCAAAAAAGGTTGAAAAACACCGATTTAACTCACAACAAACTGGATTTGTTTGTCAGCCCATCTCCCTTTTTTGAATGTGTTATCTAGGTACGCATTTACAGAGGGAAGAGAAAGTGAATAGCTTATTTCACTCTTCTGAGATCATTTGTAGAAAAGGTTATGTGACAAAAGTTTGTCAGCATTAGAATGTTTTGAGATCCAGATGTTATTATGTATGTGTGTCAACAGATTAGATGAGGAAGATGACCTATAGAAGATATTTATCCGGCCATGATAAAATTATTTTTTTGTATTTACTGGAAATAAATTGTGTTGCATTGTGTTCATGGTCTTTTGTGTTTTGAGATTTATGAATTCATCTCTCTTGCGTTAATGCCTTAATAATCCATTGCCGCCACCAAACATGTGATAATCGATGTTTACATGTAAAAAGGTAAAAAATTATCCAAGTTATTCACTTATTGCTCGTGTCTTTACAAAATCCTTGCATTAAACAAAGGTGTGAAGACTTTTTGAATAACAGATTTTTACTACAAAGACCTATTGTCTAACTTACATTTGTATCCTTCTATCTCATTTTCTTACTTTTTTCGAGGCTGCATGCATGCACTGCAAACACTTCTTCTGTAGACGGATAATTTGGGTAAAAGTATTGTTCTTTTAATATTTATTTATGTGATTATAAACCCATCCATCCATTATCTGTACTGCTTATCCTCAGTAGGGACGCGGGGGTGCTGGAGCCCATCCCGGCTATCTTCGGGCAGTGGGCATGAGACACCCTGGAACTGATTGCCAGCCAGTCGCAGGGCACACAGGGACAGACAATTCGCTCGCTCATTCATACCCAGGGACAATTTGGACCGGCCAATTAACCTGAAATGCATGTTTTTGGAATGTGGGAGGAAACCGGAGTGCCCGGAGGAAACCCACCCAAGCACGGGGAGAACATGCAAACTCTACACAGGAGATTCGATCTCATGACCTCAGAACTGTGTCTCACACACACTAACCTCTGCGCCACCGTGCTGCCTAGTGATTATAATTATTTATAGTTATTTTATTAATTTTCATCCTAATTTCTTCCCCTGACTTTTTGCAGTACACTAAGTTTGAATATATTTTTTTACTTTTACTATGTTTTGTGAATGATTTTTTTTGTCATTACCTATTTAAATTCATTTATATTATTAATATATGGGTACGCATGTACTAAGGACAAAATATAATGTAAGTATAATGCATAAATGCAAATATATTTAGCTTTGTGAGTTTTTCAAAACGGATTTGATGAAATTAATTGATTTGAAAACAATTTAAAGAAATATAATATGTAGATGTCTGCATGTACATTTAATCATAAATTAAAAAAATGGATAGCTCTCAAGGATTGTCCCTTTAGCCAAATGTTTTAACCCAAAGCAACCCCTGATTCCAAATAGTAGCCCACACCGGATTTAGAGCGTATAAGAGAGTGATAAATATAAAGTCCCAAAATGACCTCCGTGAGCTGAAAACAGGTTGTTTAATTGCTTGGGTGTCAGGACAAGATGGCAGTTCTGAGTCAGCGCTAAACCTGAAGCTGTACACATGGAGGCCAGCCTGTCCATTGGCACCCAAGCTAAAATTATGTGGCACTAAAATTTGAGGACCTTAATTACGCCTGCAACCAGCTGCTCTTTTGACTCTTAGATATGGAATCCCTCTTACTGCATATTCTATCATGGTCGCCTTTTGTTGCTAAAGGCACTTAAATTAGATCTTGGGAAGTTTTCAACGTGGGAGCACATTTTAAAAAAAGGTCTAAAAACTAACAGTAATTTGAAAAAAATTGATTTAAGCTAGAGCTCTTGTTGGTGATAGGAATGAGTGGAGATATGTTGTAAAGGGATAGTGGGATGTTTAGACGTGTTCTAAGGGATGGGCAGGGCACCTGTATGACGCCACAGGGGTAAACCAGTGAAAGCTGTCGGGCCCTGCTGTTGAACAGAAGAGTGTGTTGTGTCACCCTGACCCGAGTGACATGGCCGCTTTCTTGTGTCCCGTTTCATCTGGAGGGACGAAAACAACTTAGGTGCCGAGTTGCTTAACTTGTTTGGGTGTTTGGGTATTTCAGTTGGCCATAGTCCAAACATTTTTGTGTGTGTTTTTTGCTACTTCTTCCCTTTTTTTATTTTCCTAATTTTTGTATGTGTTTGTCTTGCTGTCTGTCACCCCTCTCGAGGGATATGACCAGGGTAGATAGATAGATAGATTTAACAAAGAAGGGAAAGGTCAACACTCAAAAATGTTCTTGAATGAAAATTATGAGGTAAAATCTGCTTATTTTTCCCCTGAGTGATATAGAATCTAGTTTTAGTATTTTCACACACTTCTGCCCATCACTAACGAGATCCGGCTCATCGCTGAAGAGCAGAATGATGCTTTGCAAAGAAAAATAACGGCAACAAGATGATAAAGGTGCTATGTCTGAGTCAGATCAGGAGGCTTCTTCTGGTACTGGTAACCAGTATAATGTTTCATTCGGGGGAGCAAAAATAAAAAGGGAGAGGAATGGGCCAGGCTGTACTTGCCTTCATTACACCACAGGAAGTGGTGCCCTGATGACCCTGGTGGTTAAGGGATCCGTGAATTTTGTAATGCATGTTTAAAAATGAAGGTGTAATAGTAGTTTTGTGAAATTATGGTAAAACAATGAAAAGGTCAAACTTGTATCTATCCTGCAGAATAATCAAAGGAATCACATTGAGTAATCTAAGTAAGATCACACAGAAATATTAGTTTTTTTATTCTGGCCTGATTATTATTATTTATTTTTTTTGCAATCATATGCAAGATGAGTGTAACATAGGCATCTGGAAAACAGCCGGAACAATACCACAAAGCCTTACCTGGTCGCAGGTAAAAGTTGATCACCATCTGAAAAACTAAACATTAGTATTTTATGTTTTCTAAGGGTATGTCTTGGCGTTTCCAAAAGTGGCCATTTGGAGACTCCAAGAGGACCAGTGACTGTTGACATCATAAAGACATGTCTTCTATTCTCAACAATCTGATGGCCATGTCACTAGTATTAACCCTTGAATGCACAAGAGGGATCAAAAATAACCTCATGGGTTATTATTATTCAAAATCTTTCAAAAGAAAAAAACAGTTGTGATATTATCATATTCCAGGAATTCCTCATAAAACATGTTCATGACATGATGCCATTACTATTTAGATGTTTCCCCCCACTAATTATCGACTCCACTCATGGAAGAATGTATGTACTGGTAGGTCATGCATCCAAGGGTTAAGTACTCACAGAAATAACCAACGAGCACAGAAAATGCACATTTCTTTTAAAATAAAAAAAAAATGCATTGAAATTGCAATACTGGTCTGAAAAATTGTAATTACGTTTTTTTTCTCAAAATCGTGCAGCCCTAACACGGGAGTCCAATATAGACAAATAAGTATGGTAACGCTGTCACTCAAAATATGATTTTTGGATGTTTTATTAACAAAGTAACAAAATTTTGGTGGGTTGTTTTAAACAAAATGACATCTTTTAAGTAATTTTAAACAAATTGACCCATTTACTCAATTGATTATTTTACAGTTAAAAAATAAAACAATCACATTTGTTGTTTCTTTTACATCGAATTACCTTTTTTTTATGGCTGTTTAAGGTTTTTGAGTTCTTCCTTGAACTCATCTAGGTTTAAGATCAGGGGATGGTGTAATAAAAGTCTGTGGTTTGCAATAATCTGTGGTATGTGCAGCCCATTGAGACTCTTTGTGATTAAGGGCAATACAAATAAACATGACTTGACTTGACCTGTATTTGCCATTCATCCATTGTCTGCACTGCCTCTCCTCAGTAGGGTCGCGGGTGTCCTGGAGCCCATCCCAGCTATCTTCAGGCAGTGGGCAGGGGACACCCTCAGCTGGTTGCCAGCCAGTCCCAGGTTACACAGAGACAGAGAACTCGCTTGCTCATTCATACCTAGGGACAATTTGGACCAGCTAATAAACCTGCCATGCATGTTTTTGGGATGTGGGAGGTAATCGGAGTGCTCTGAAGAAATCCACGCAAGTACTGGGAGAACATGCAAACTCTACACAGGAAGGCTGGTACCTATTGTCAGTAGTAAAGTGTTCTATTCAACTGTAAGACCCCTTTAACTCATTAAAAGCCAGACGTTTTTCGAAAATTTGGTGAGCAGGTGCCACCCAATTTTTGCCATTTTTATCCATTTTTGAAGGACGAAAGAAAATATAATTTTGTGGGTATATAGGCATAGGAAATAGCATTTAAAAAAAACTTTCATTGAAAAAAAGTATGTTTCTAGCTTTTACCATTGTTTGGTAAACAACAGTTGAACATTGCTTACTTTATTGAAAATACTCCTGTCAAAAACGAATTGAGGAAAAAAAGGCTTTTGTTGAAGGATGGAGGATTTGAAGCAGAACTTTCACCTTGCAGCTCTTTTTTTACATTTGTAATATGTCCAATATCTAAACAATGCTTTCCATAAATACAAGGGGACTCTGCTTGCAAAATAACACTTTATTGCAAGTACATCAAACTGATGCGTGAACTAAACATGAACAATACATTAACTTTCGGCCACCATGGTGCATGTGTTCTCTTGGGCAACCTGTCCCACGTACATGCACTGAACGTCATCCCTATCCGACGATGACGATGGGACTTAAGCTAGGTTCCCGATGCAGAGCTTAATGCGGTTTTCCTCAATGTGTGGACAAATAGTTCATCAAAGCCACTCCTGCCATCTAAAGGTGATTCATCATACTGAAATAATTGTGCGAGGCTTGATACTTACCGGTGAGGAGCGACAAACTCTTCATAATATATATATATATATATATATATATATATATATATATATATATATATATATATATATATATTTTTATAAAGCAAGAAAAAACATATTTTTACGTTTTGGCACTCAGGGACAACACTTCGAAAAATGTATTTACATGTTATGTCATTAAGTGGATTAATTTTTCATGTTTGACTATTAGATATACAATCAGTTTACAGACCAGCCTGTTTTGCAAGAATACGACACAACTCAGATTTTGCTCAAGTGAATTTCTACTGCCATTGTTCTGTAGCACATTTGTGCTCGGAATATTCTGTACAGAAACATTTGAAGGGACTGCTCATTTCAGCCTTTATTTTGAAAATCTAACACTCTCACTATTCAGAATCAATCTAACACAACAAGAAAAAGAGAATTTACAACGATGATGACAGTGATAATGATACTCCACTAAAAGAGCAGAGCCTTTCTGGCAGTAGCCAGAACGTTAAGGATGCCAGCAGCCCAGAGCTTCCAAAATAATCCCTGAAAGACAAACACAAAGTGCAACCAGATAACCTGACACCCTTCACCCTCCACACCAGGATTATTTAATCAGACGGATTAGCTTTGCATGAATAGCTCACATGCACCCAATACTCAAGACGCCTCTTGGGTTCTCCTGGCTTTCTGGTGCCAAACGGCACACAGAGAGAAAGAAAGAAAAAGGCATACACTCCAAACAAAGATGGATAGATGGTAGATTATAAATATTATGTTTATTTTTATTGTTGTTATTATCATTGGTGCCGCAGTGACATTTGGTAACTAGGCGCATTATGACGTTGGGGGCAGGGGTCATCAGTAATTGATTTTTGGAAAAAAAAAAAATATTTAAGTGCGAAAAAATTAATGTTAATTTTTTCGCGGCAAGGCCAATTAATGGGTATTTATTGGATTTCTAGCCATTAATTGGTAATTTAATTGCTCCAACCGGTGTTGCGCCGTTGGATGCGCTCGGCGCCACATGAGCAGCGCCATTTGCCGTTGACGACATCAATCTGTGTGAAGTACTCTCTAACCATTTTTTCCTTCGGTCCCATAACCGTGCGAAGATTACAATCAATACAGCGTAGTAGTAGTGGTGTACAACGTGTGCGTATGTGCGTCCACGACGTACGTGCTTGAGGCAAAACGTGAGCCAATCAACAAGCCCGATTTTGTCCCGACCAATCAAAAGCTGCTTTGCAACCACACTACGTACGTACAGCTACCGTGTTTCCCCGAATATAAGGCCGGCCTTACTTCAAAATCATCGTCAAAAATTGAGGTTTTGAAATAAAAATATGTGCAAAAGTAATCAATTTTCGCTACAAATTTCTTAGAAAAGCATTGCCGTTGTTAAATAACGTTGATATCTACGGTTTTCATAGGTAATATGAGCCTCTTATTTGCAGGAAGGTTGAATTTCATTTCTCATAAAAAGCTGGGCCTTATATTCAGGGTGGGTCTTATACTGTAATGGGGGAAACACGGTAGCTTACGCGTATGCATGCACTGTCCCGATTGTGCGTGTATGTGACCTTGACCGCATACCAAATGCTCGCGCGGCGTGAAAATTTGCACCTTTGTTGACGCAATCGACTAACAAAAAAACCGAATATTTTCGCAATTAATGGGTCGCAATAATTGATAATTATTTAAATTTTGCAATAAATGGATTTATGAGTTTAAGCAACCATTCCATTAATTGTTCGCAATTAATGGCATTAATTTTTCACCAATCATTTATTGCTGACCCCTGGTTGGGGGATGGGTATTGCGAAGATTAGTGTATAAAATCTGTGATTATTGTAATTATTATAATTATTGATATCTGACCTATGTAATAAGTATATCCATGAGATCTTGTTATATTAGACATAAGAGGAAAAGAGAATTTGTAAAATGTATTTAATAGGGAAGATAAAGGGGTAGGAAAAATAAGTATCTGCTTCTGACTACCCCTTTTCGAACATGTTATGTGACATTATTTTGTTGTTGACTCATTGTTTTTGTCCTGTTTTTATTTTAATGTTCGAAATAAAAGTTTTCATTCATTCATTCATAGATAGATACCTCCAAACATAATTTTTATTACTCTTTTAATAACTCGATCAACTAGATAGACGGATGGACAGACGGACCGACAGGCAGACTCTGGGAAATAATAATAAAAACAAAAAAACAAAACTGAATAAAATAATAATATATCTAACCTTAAATTGGATCAAATGAAAATCTGACATTTATATGATACCGTTTTATCGTGATGAGAGTTGTGGGCAAATTCATTACTTTGCGGGTGTTTGGACATGAAGAAGAAAGCTCTTTTCTTCCTCCGCGTGCTCGTTTATATTTGGTTTGTAAGGTGTTATGTTGATCAAAATAAAGGCTGGAGTGACGAGCAGTTCTTTTGGAGTTTTTAATCACAGAATATTTGGGGCACAAATGACCTTCAGAAAAATAGCTGTAGAAATTTACAAGATTGAATAATATGGTGGCTTTCCATTATTCTTAAACAAAAGGGAGCACCATGCACTGTGCGTAAATATATCAAACATTTGCTACAAAGTTAAACATTAAACATAAAGGGATCCCACTTTTGAGCACGGTCCTACTAAAGATGGCCTCATTACCCTTTGGAGAAGAGTTTGGCTCAAGCCGCTCCACCTTTGCCTGAGAGGACTGATTGTTTTGTTCACAGGGTGAAGAATTGGAGTTTTCTTGATGTGACCTTCTGTTGAAGGAAATTAGGTGATGGACCTGACAAGGAAGTTCAAAACCACTTTTGGCTATAACATAAAACACAACTAACTATGACTAAATAAATGAAGACGTATAAATAAAGATATTATGCAAACCATGGTTAAATATATAGTAGACAGCGTCATATTCCAATATTAGTCATTGACACTTTTGGATGCTGTAGGACGCCGTTAGAAAAGGGCTGGGACCTCCCAGTGGAGCAAGAAATAAGGGTTGAGGTGACGATCTGTTAATCTGACGTTCATGCCCCATCTTTGGGCACACCGGTGATCAAAGATCTCAGAGGAGCGAATCACTGAAGACTTTCTTCCAAAAAGTCTGACTCCTGTCATGGCAAGCAGCTGCTGCTGTTTTCGAAGTGGTGTCAGGTGTCTGCCCCCCCACTGTCTCTAAAACATATTTGACAATACTCCGACCTGGACCAGCTCGCACTCCAGCTTGGCGTTCAGTGAGGAACAGACGCTCTGACCCGAGCCCCTCTCCAGTCTCATTTTTTCTTAATCAGTTTTACCTGCCAAGCACCTGAGCAACCATGGATGCCATCAAGAAGAAGATGCAGATGCTCAAGTTGGACAAGGAGAATGCCTTGGACAGAGCTGAACAGGCTGAGTCGGACAAAAAGGCGGCAGAGGACAGGAGCAAACAGGTTGGGTGCATTTTCTACTGTGAATCCTAATTCCTATTCCATTTTATGTAAAAATTCAGAAACGCATTGTCAAGGACAGATTTTAAATTGGACTTTGTGTGCCAGCTTGAAGACGACCTGGTGGCACTGCAGAAGAAGCTGAAGGCAACAGAGGACGAGTTGGACAAATATTCAGAAGCCCTGAAAGATGCTCAGGAAAAGCTGGAGCTGGCTGAAAAGAAAGCCACAGACGTGAGTTGGAGCTACCTCACCAACCAACCTTCTCCCCTACCCCCATGCCCCTGGTGTTCTGCTGAAACCCTGTCTTGACATCCAACCGTGGTCTGACCTGACAGTAGCAATTTTGTTTTCTTGATATTTAAGTAAAACCTGCAAGACTGTTGTTCAGAAATATTGCTAGCAGAGTTTTTTACGTATGATATAAAAGTAGGGTTGGCATTGGAGGTAAGATTTTAAGCCCAAGGCCTAAAACGTCACTCATTACATTCTTGTTCAGGCTGGGTTTCTTCCTCTCAGACTTTTTTTCCCTTAATTATCCACCCATCATTGTTCTTTTTTTCTTTTTTTGAGTCGTGTGGTGGAGGATTATGCAACTCAGTCCACTGCCACCCTCTTAACATTTCAATGGATAGGAAGGAATTTTCAGAACTCGCCCACATTAAAAAAAGAAACAATGCAATGGTGGCACCTGTGGGCATGTTATATTTAGCACGTTCTCTATAAGGTCAGTGTTTACCGCCGTTCTGAGAACATTCCAGAGGTGCTGATACCAAGTGCAACCTTAACACTGCAGTGTTTCGACATTGTTTGACCTTCAACCTCAGCAAATATGTGCCTGCCCCATTTGGCACGGGTTGTGCCCATTATGTCCATGCTCAGAGGATAGCTGAGTACTCATTAATAAGCCTCCCTCGACTGAAAAGAGATGAGTGATTACTAGGCATGCCTCTACTGTACAATTGGAATCTTTGAGCAGTTTTACTTGTACTTTCTCGTTTATTTTTTTTTTCTTTTCAATTATATTACAACAAATATCACATCACAGAATAAACAAATCCCCTGAATAGAAAATGGGAAGACAGATTAAAACCAAAAGCTTATAAGAGACTTGTGCCCAAAATAATCATTATAAAATTCATTATCCATTATCTGCACCGCTTATCATCAGTAGGGTCGCAGGGGTGCTGGAGCCAATCCCAGCCATCTTCGGTCATTGGGCAGGGGACACCCTGAAACGGTTGCCAGCCAGTCGCAGGGCACACAGAGACAGACAACTCACTCGCTCATTTACACCTAGGGACAATTTGTACCGGCCAATTAACATGACATGCCTGTTTGTAGAATGTGGGAGGAAACCGGAGTGCCCGGAGTAAACCCACGCAAGCACGGAGAGAACATGCAAACTCCACACAGGAAGGTTAAATCTCATGACCTCAGAAATGTGCTGCGGACGGGCTAACCTCTCAGCTGCCACTCAGACACATTTTATCAAAAATGTCATTTTTGAAAACACAATTAGAATCTTAGAAATTCGCGTGATTCAAAGTCGTAGTACTGAAATGTGCAATGTTCAGGTAAATCAGTCAGTTAATTAGATTCTAAGACTATTTTGTTAAGTCTGTTAGTTTAATTTGTTAACTGAAAATTAAAGGAGTGAGTGAGTGTATCAGCATAGTAGGTAGGTACTGTAGGTTAGCAAAGAGGTAGCCAAAAGTGAAATTGGAAGTCCCCAGCCCTTCCCCCTGTCTCCTCCGACCTAATGTGCTCCGTGGTCAGGAGGCATTGCTAACTCATACTTAATAGTAAAATATGGTACTATATAAAATATTGTAAGAACATCTTAAACGATGCACCAGACCTTTAACAACATTTAAAAATAAATGATAAAATTAAGAAAACAAATAATTAATAATCGTTATTGTTTATCATAACAGTAAAATTATTATGATTGAAATTATTTTAATTTAATCTAAAACGGTATTCCGTGAACGCAAAAAACCTTCCGATATCAGTTTTTGGATTGTCTCACATCATAGGGGATTCCAATTTAAATCATTCCTTAATGAGGCCACCCAATTTGTACATTTTTTAATGGAACATTTTTGTAGGAAAATGTGTTATTTAAAAAACCATAAACGTTATACATGATGGACTTGTAGTGATTTGATCATTCCAAAACAATTTCCGTGCGAAGGAGTCACTTCCGGGTTCGATGGCACGTCCCAATCCTCATCAGGACTTGATTAAAGTGTAGTGGGGGCAGGGATCAAACGCGCCGCATCTCGCCTTGTATCGAACGGCGGCGCCTTTTAGCAGTGGCCAACGACAGTGACGACGACTAGCATAGCCGGAACCACAGCAACGCCAGTCCGGGCACAACCATGGCCGGTGGAAGCTCCTTGGAGGCGGTGAAGAAGAAAATCAAGTCGCTCCAAGAGCAGGCGGATGCGGCGGAGGACCGGGCTGCCTTACTCCAGCGGGAGCTCAACCTAGAGAGGAGCGCGAGGGAAGCAGTAAGCCGACGCTAATGATTTAAGGCAATTAGCGCCGAGGCTGCCGACAGTATTAGGCGTAAATCTGGTCAAAAAAGCGTGGCGGTTAGGCGTTTACTTTTGGGTGTTGTTTGGACACGAGACCGTTGTTGTAGCTTGCTGACCGGCGAGCATTAGCGTCAAAACGCCCTGTGACGATTTACGCTAGCCTGACGACAGCTTCCCCCTTGTGAGAAAACCCCAACATGGAACACCCCACTAGCATCAAGCGGCCATGTTTTCATCGGTCTATCTTCACTCAGCTAGTCTTTCAATAATTCAATTCATACTGAACTAAATATATCCACTGCATCCCGCCTCACCCATCCCTCCCTTCTGCATCCCTACCACGCCCAAAATGTCTTTGGATGCTGCAAAGTCCTGCAAGCGAAATTTCCCCTCCATCTCGCCCGTCCCAAGCCGCATACCTGTCAACCTCCACGTCTCCAAACTGTCGTATTTTCCCTTACAAAATACCAAATAACCTTGCATCATATTTTTTTCAAACGTGTTTATTTATGTAGTTTAACATGTTATATTGTACATGTGTTTCGTTATATCATATATATTGTTAATTAACATTTTGTTGTGAGATACCGAGTTGCTCGACATGAAGGAGGTTTATTATAAAAAAGTTCAAAAATTAAGTAGCTTGGACGTTCACTGTAGAAAGAAAAATACATGCAAATATAATCAAGTAGAATAATACATTTTCTTATTCAAATTATTAATTCATTTTCTGCATTAAATTATTGTTGGTAATATACTGATTAAATGGATAACCACAAACATGTCTTTTTTCATTTTCTCCTTTTTATACTTTCATACTACCTTTTTTTTCTTAACTTCTTTATACAACCTAATAATTCGTAATACAATGCATTGAAAGCAAGTGAGCCGTTTGAGAGCCGGCTCTCTTTAATAAGTTAAGCCGGTTCTCTAAAAAGAGACAGACTTCATTTCACCCCACAACTTGAACTCGTTTGACATGATTGATTTGCCGTTTCGTGATAGTCGGTGTATACCGGATGGTACCCATAATTGACAAATTTGAATTTTTCCGTACAGATTTTCTTGTACATCGTACACGTCTTAGAATGCATAATAAATGTACTTTGTACGGCAAAACCATACAGGTTGACGGGTATGAAGCTGGCTGTTTTTGTCAAACTGGCTTATTTAATTCCGGGATCGTCCTCTTAGATCAAAATGCTCGAGTAACGAACAAATTTTCTTTATGAACTAATTAAGAACTAATTGGCTCGTTCCTAACTTCCAAAAGCATCGACGTTAACGCTAAATAGGTTTGAAACACATCTTTCTGTTCATTAAAAACACACATTGGTTGTAATTGAACACAAAAAAATGAGTAATATGATATTATATTTTGCAATAAAATGCAAATCCATTATTAGGGTTGGTATGGGTGCTTGAAATCCTTGAAGATGCTTGAATGTTAATGTTGAGTTTTCAAGGTCAGGAAAATGCTTGAATTTCTGGTTAAGTGCTTTAAATTATTGCCATGTTTCTTTATAGTCTGACTGTAGACCAAAAAAAAAAAAAAACATTTAGGTGCGTGAAAATGACAGTTCTATTTCTAAACAGTCTCTTTTGGGTTGGCTCTTTCAGAAGTCTTTCACTCGCTAACAGACTTCAGATTTTTGTTTTTTTCAATATAATATCAATAATAAAGAAATATTCACCAAATATAGTAATTAAAAAATAAAAATTCACAGATCTACAAAAAAGTTAAGTAAAAAATAATAATTTTAGCTGTTCACTTTGAACAGATTTAAAGTCGAACAACAACGCAAAATCCCTAAAAATGCAAAACAATAAAATATAAATTAAAAATGTTAACTATCAAGTACTCTAAAGAAATGCCCAAAAATAAAATTTCCAATTCTATTTTAACCAATTTAGACACAGATCCTCTGAAATAAACACACACAAAAAAAAGATTAAAATGAGTACATCAAAAAGCAAAAGATCAGCAGTTGATTGAATGCACTCTGCTTCGGAGCAATCAATATCACAAAATTGGCTCCTTATTCAGCTTTATATACACACAGTACATTGTTTTTGACGTCCTTATTGAACTAAATTTTTATCCAATCCCGATAGAGCCCTCTCCGTGTAAACAAGTGTGATGTGGCCAAGCTACGCATGGATTGTTTAAGCAGAATCGCAGAATTCATGTCAGTTTATAGCAGCTCATTGACATCAAAATATTGCAGATCATAGATGGGAACAGCTCAAAATAGCACAAAGTATGTGTTAATAGCAAAATAACGACTTTCTTCTTCATCAAACTCAACAACAAAAAATGCTCTTTTGATCAACGCTGGATTTCTTCCCTTGCAGGTCCTGGAAAGATAAATAAATGGCTTTGAAAGTGCTTGAAAAGTACTTTAATTTGGCCACAAACCCTGTATTATGCAGGCATAGAAAAAATCTCACCTTTAATGAGAGAAGTACTGTTTTGAAGTCAAAAAGTTTGACCTCTGGGAATTGTATAGTGTTGATATGAGGAGAAAAGGTTTTGAAATGGGAAGGGGGGGGGGGTAATTTTGAGATTTCCCAGAGTGAATCGGGCGTTTGAGGTGGTGCGTTTGAATTAATCAGTTTAGTTTGCGCAGGGTAGAGTACTGTAATAATACGTGTGTAACCTGAACCAGATTTTGTCATTATCACAATGTTTAATTACCTTACAAAAGGCAAAGGTTAGAGAGTGGAGAAATTGGAAAGTGATCCTGAAAGATATAAATAAATGCAAAAAAAAAATAACGATACGGGAAAAAAATCGTTTTAGTGTCTCAGGATGAATCAAACTTTGAAGGACATTAAATACATTTTCAATTTACGTTAGTATTGTGTACATGGTTTTTAGAAGATGATATGCATCAAGGCTGCATGTATTCTACAACACTTGTCACTTTCAATGGTTAGTTTGAGCTAAGGAAAAGTCCCAACCAAACTTCATACCTATTTTATTGGACAAATTCTGGGTGTGCGTTAGACACAAATAAATGAGGTTCCTCCATACTAGTGATGTGCTTCTCTATCCGAATCCCTGAAGCGTGAGCCGAGTATTAGATGAGTGGTTCATGAAGGTGTGTGTTGATGATGTAAGCAGCGCCGTTTGAAGAACCGGGAAGTGGATGTACCACGAAGCGCGTATACCACATGACCGATTCAAAAAATGGTTCTTTAGGTTTGAGTGTAGTTTGAAATAAAAGCAGCAGAATAACTATGGATTACCACCAACTTTTTGGAAAAAACGTCTGACATTGAATATTTTACCTCATTTAACATTTTCATTTTTTGCACAAACAAAGTGACACAGAACAATTAAAAAAAATGTGTATATATATATATATATATATATATATCAATACATTTTGTATTCAAAGAATGAAGAGTCTCTAGTGGTAGCCTCTGGGACTGCTCATAGATTGCATTTACCCTCGTACGTAGCGCAAAACATATGTAACAAATAAAACTTGTATATTCGAATTCTTGTGTTTAGAGGTGCTCGTATATGAAGGTACCACTATACTTCTCTGTCCTTTCAGGCTGAGGGTGATGTGGCCTCCCTGAACAGACGCATCCAGCTGGTTGAGGAGGAGTTGGACCGTGCCCAGGAGCGTCTGGCCACAGCGCTCACCAAGTTAGAGGAGGCTGAGAAGGCTGCTGATGAGAGCGAGAGGTGAGTTCACCTTGCCTTTCCTCTTTATATGGATAAAGGAAAAGTGGTCTCAACTATCGTAGTATATGGTCATTTCTAGCTTTGAGTTTGTCCTGGAGTTTAGAGGGTCAGAATTTTCCTCTACTGTGGTACCTGTTTATAAAAGCCTAGTTTGCTCCGGGATCGTGCGCGTCGCTCAAATTACTCATGTAATGAGATTATTCCCCACAATAAAATAATTGAAAAGTACTTGGTCTGTTCCCATCCTCCCAAGTGAACCCTAAATAGCTATAGAACACATCTACTTGATCACTATAAGCACATTCAAATAGTAATTAAACATAAGAAAATACAGTGATAAGATAAAAATGATATTGACAAAATAAAATGCGAGTTTATGATAAGCACTTACTATGGAGGCAGTGTGTGCGTAGTATTTTGCTTGCGCTAACTGAAAAAATATAATGAGCGTTCTTTAGTGGTAGTCTGTGAGACTGCTCAGGACCTTGATTTTTCTGTCGTATGTGGCGCAATATTTTTTTCCAAGTAAGACTTGGAACTGTATTCATTGGTGTGTAACATGCATTCAATTTTCTCATTATTGCATTATTTTTATTAATTTTACCAGAGACGAATGTTGGAGAACAGAGAATCTAAAAAATGTAAATAAATGCAAAAAAATTACAACATGAGAAACAACACTTTGGTGTATTTGATGAGGAATTGAATTTGAAATAAATATATATGTTATTGTTTTCACAGTTGTCAATAAATGATTTTAATCATGGCCGCGTGAATTCAACATTAGTCAATTTTAATGCTTAGTTTGAGCAGAAAAGTCAACAAAAATGTAGGTAAAATGTTTTACTAAAAAGAGTGCTCGTTATACGCAAAAACTGTATTTCCACTTCACTCTCCTCACCTTTTCAAGCCCTGAAGTATTTTCATGCCTGTAAATAACAGAAATGTGGGTTGACTTAAACGGTATCTTCTATTAAATTAAAAATATTATAAAAATGTATTGTCCCACATATTAAATAGGCTGAACCGACCAATAGTTTTTTATGGTTGATTTAGTTACTGACGGAAGGATTCACATGTGACAGAAATCTATTATGGTCCCCTTGATTTAATCCCGACAGAATAGGTGCACTTGCGTGTTTTTTAATCACATCCATTTGAAATAAGCAACTTTCCCTTTCCCTTCCCTTTAGAGGCATGAAAGTTATTGAGAACAGAGCGATGAAGGATGAGGAGAAGATGGAGCTTCAGGAGATCCAGCTAAAGGAGGCCAAGCACATCGCTGAGGAGGCTGACCGCAAATACGAGGAGGCGAGTTTCCCAGCTGGTCGAATCCGGAAAAACTTGCACATGAATTTTGATGTGTTTCTGTCTTTAGGTAGCCCGTAAGCTTGTGATCATTGAGAGTGATCTGGAACGTACAGAGGAACGCGCGGAACTGTCTGAGAGGTCTGAGCCCTCACCACGCTAAGTATTGGTTTCACCTGAATACACCTCAATGGCGGTATTTTCCACCCTGCAGCAAATGCTCTGAGCTTGAAGAGGAGCTAAAGACTGTGCAGAACAACCTGAAGTCTCTGGAGGCTCAGGCAGAGAAGGTGAGCAAGAAGTTTGATAAAACGTGAGTTTGGTTGAATATGAGTTTAGTTTGAAAAACTCATGGTTAATTGTATTATCAAACAATTATTACTGCTTTGTAGATTGTGGCATTTAAAGAGGTTTGTGCAGGCCATGAGTAATTTTTGTTTTGACTCTAGCTCTGAGGTTTACGATTTTCTTGTCTGAACATCTGCATAGGATGTATTATTTTATTTAATAACCCTTCCTTTAAAAGGACAATGTTTATGTTTAACCATTATATGTCACTTTATTGTGTAGTGCAACTGAACTTATTTTGAAGAGCAATTTTTGTCTATAAGTGCACCATTTAATGTCAAGGGGTTTTCTGGTTGAAAACCCGATTCAGCCCGAACCCGATCCGGACCTGAGCTTCGACAGGCCCCCAAGTAAATGAAGTTTGAGACCCCTGTACAATATAATACTCACTGTCGCTTCCAAGTATATGTATTGGGAAAGGTCCGTTGTGTAAAATCGATCGAAATGGTAACATTTCTAGATTCCCTGATAAACTGGAAATGTTATTCTGTGGCCATATTGCTCAGCCCCAAGTGCAAGGGTCTCTGAACTTTTTCAAGTTGAGGGCTACTTTCCGTCACTTATTAGCAAAAGGGAGGTATAGTTTTAAATGCATTTCTAAATGTTATTACCAGGGTAAATATTAGAAGAAGGGTTAACTAGACAAGGATAACCACTAAAAAAATAATTTTACTAGAAACTCACAATGACCAAGCACTGGTGAGCTATTTTTGGAACAGGTCCGCAGGCACCTCAGTTGTCCTTAGGGGGCACGCTGGTGCCCGTGGGCACCACGTTGGAGAACAGTGTAGTATATTTGTAGCTGTATTGTGACAGACTTTCTTTTTGCAAAAAACACAGTACTCGCAGAAGGAGGACAAGTACGAGGAGGAGATCAAGGTTCTGACAGACAAGCTGAAAGAGGTGAGGAAGAGTTTATATATTGTTTACCCTTGAGTGCCATGTAAGGCTGTCACAATTGGGAATTTCTGGAGACCATTAATTGTCACACAAATAATCACGATTGGTGAATATTCTGTCCCAAAAATAAACCTAACAATCTACATTATTTGCTACTATGATAATATCAGCTTAATATTACATATACTGCACACTTTAATAAAGAAGAGCAATGTAATGGTCAAGAAATCAAGTCTGGGAAAAATCATTATTAACTTAACATTCTGTTTCTTTTATTAAAACAAATGCAACAGTGCAGGACTTCAGCTTGTTAGGTTTAAACCTTTTGAGGAACAATTCACAGGTGAGGTAACAGGTCGTAAAAGTCTTTGACTCAACTTTTCAGTAATATAGTACAAAATGCAAAAATGAGGTATACAGATAAGAGAGAAATACTGTGATTTCAACACACACACACACTTCAAGTGAATACAGCAGCTGAGCAGATACATTTATTTTTGCTTCTCAAGTTTTAACGTTTCAACGCATTTAAAGTGAAAGCAGCTAACAGCAGCAGACAAATCTCTCTTGACTTGAAGTTCTTAGGCTTTGAAAACAAAGACTGGAAACAGTAAAAGGAGGTATGTAACTAAGTAAACATACATTTTCTCCTAGAAACTGTAAATAAAAAAAACAATTTGACAACTTCAGCATGACATCAACTTAAATATAAACTTTAAAACCTAAATTTATTTTGCCTGGCAGGTCGTACAAATTATTTAACTTGTACAGCATATCTTTGAACAGTGATTTGTTAACTGTATTGAACGGCAGCATTTCAGTAATGTGTAATACAATCTGTTAGCATGCACGATTTTACACTGTTGTGTGTAAACTCCACGCATTTCTAATTGACAAGCTGGAACCCCCGGGATGGTTTGCCATTTTTCCTTTGTCAACCAGCTCGGTGAATGGACTCCAAATTCTGCATGAGATTAGTTGTGCCCCTTCCACTGGCACCTTGTTTAGTCAAAGTTTCCTGACCGCCTCTTTTTTGGAGCTTAGCTTATCGCTGTCACTCTGTTTAAACCCAAAATGTGTCTAAAATACCAAAGTGGTGCGTGGTTTTGAAACAAAAGGTTGCTCCTCCATTATGACCACATTACAGAGTGCCGATGTTGTCTGCGCCGTTTGCCTCTCAACACTTTGGTGCCATTTGCTCTACATATCAGTTAAGGGTGGTCACAAAAGGGGGTGGAATGAAAAAGGACTAATCACAAATGTAAAAAACATTTGTGAACATGAATAATTCTCGCGATTAGATGAATAAGTCATATTTTGCGACTGCCCTAGTGCCATGTTTATTCTTGTTGCATACAATGTTTCACAATTTGATCAATGACGAGAGAGAATTTATCGGTCAACACAACTTAAATTTTAAAAAGTTTGAATGAAAAAAAACGACTTTATATTTGAATCCTGAGTTCATTTTTAACAGAAATCATTTGTATTATGTGTTAAAGTATTTATGCACAATTAAGAAAATTGCACTCACAACTTGGCCAGTCTCCAAGCACTTTTTATCCTAGCATTCTTACCTCACGTTTCTCTTTTTAGTCTTAAGTTTTTGTTTATCCTCTCGTACCATGTCTAATTTCATTGCAAACCATGTTCCCTATGTTGTTATCAATGACAAAGAGAATTCTATTTTATTCATTGCACCCATTTCCTTTCCTTCTCGCAGGCTGAAACCCGTGCCGAGTTCGCCGAGAGATCGGTAGCAAAGCTTGAAAAGACCATCGATGACCTGGAGGGTATGAACACATTTATTTTAAATCTTAACGGGTATTTCTAGAACCCACATTTGGTTCGTAGGAATAGTTCTTTGAAATGTAATACAGTGTGACATCGTTCACACGGGTGTCCGACTATTTAACGGGTTATTGCGAGCGGAAAAAGTTTGCGCGATCATGCTGTTACTGGGGTTGGCGGCGGTTCTCAACGTCTCGCAATCCGATCTTGGCTGTAAAAGGCCGGCAGGTGTCCGGCCAGTCGCGTTTTCGGTAACTCCTCCGGAATTTGTCGCTACCTTCGCAGCTGTCACATTTCTATTACCGTCCTGCTCCATTCCCTGGTTTTCTTCATTTTTTTCTTTTGCCTTTTGTTGCATGACATTTCATTTTCCTTCCCCTTTTTTTCCCCCTTTTGTCTCAATCCGGTCCATCACCTTGGTAATAATTCCTCCACTGTAGATGAGCTGTATGCCCAGAAACTGAAGTACAAGGCCATCAGCGAGGAGCTGGACCACGCCCTCAACGACATGACTTCAATGTAATTCAACAGGATTCTTGTGTGTGCGCGTGTAATTCCTTTTTAGTAGTTCACCCACACATGGCTACTCTAACAAAAATAGCCCCCCCTTGTGGCATGTTTGCTTTTGCTAACCAATTCTTTTAAGTCAGTGCTTCACAATTTCTATTTAAACTGAACATCCACCTTAACTAGAGCACATTAAAATAAATAACCTGAAAAACAAAAATGCTGTTCATACATAAGGTGCATGGAATTGAGAATACTGTTAGAGCTACCGTGTTTATTTGTGTATAATAATAATAATAATTTCCTTGTATTGTCATTCTGTGTAACAATGTACACAGAACGAAATGTCGATTGCACCTGACCCGTTGTAGCGAGCCGATGCAGCCGCAGCCAACAGAGGGCGCCGCCGACCACTTTTTAAGTCTTAGGAATGACTCGGCCGGGGCGCGAACCACCGACCACCGCTGGGCTATTTGTACACTCGAGTTATTCCTGTGCAATGATTGATCAGTCTAAGTGTCGTTGATTAAATTTGCAATACTTTACTGCTCGCAATACAATGCATGCAAAGGCATTGGAGCTTATTTCGTATCACATTATTTTTACTTACTGTGCCAGAAACACTGATTTACATAGTGCAATTCGTGCTGCATACTGATAGGTTAAACAGTATCTCCACTTCACATGTGCATTAAATCCGATGCAGTTTAATGCATGTGTACATAAAATATCTTGTACAGCATTTTGTTTAAAAAAAAGTCAGTTTTGGTTTCTATCTTGCAACATTGATGTACAGGTGAAGATGTAAAGAGAATGTATAAACTGTAAAACCCCTAACCGCCACGACCCCTGTTTGAATCTCATTGCATGGAATAATTTATTGTGATTTTAGTCTGTGATCCTCGTGTAGTAACTTTAACACATAAATACTGTGCATTTCCAATCTTATCCACTGGTTTCTGCAATAGAATAGAATAGAAGAAGAATAGAATATACCTTTATTGTCATTGTTACAAAATGGGTTAACGTATTGTGACAACGAAATTGGGCATGACACTCCAGTTTTACACATTCACAGTGAGGTATGAGCCAGAAGATAAGGTTATAAAACAAGGGGGATAAGGCTATAGTTATAATTTACATGGTATTTACACAAGAAATGTCGGCATGTGGGATGTTACATACAGTTGTTATCGTGATACTGTTGGTATCGTAAGGGTTGTGCAATATTGCATTTGGTGCAAAAGTCATCATAGTGCAAACAAATAGTCAGCATATGCATTGGTGCAAACATAGTCATCATAGTGCAGAAAAAAAGAAAAAAGAAGTGGTCATGGTCAGACATTGTGCAAGGTGAATGTATAAGGCCCATCCGGGTTATTCAGTGCAATTTCAAATTTCTGGCCAATGAGGGGCTTTTAGATAATCCTTATAATACTGAAATTATGTTAAATACAATTAAAAGTGTTGATTTTTTTTTTTAATTCAAAGATAATGAAATAAGTACATATTACAACACAACTTTTAAAAGCGGGTCATGACAACTCTCAGCTCCTGTTCATTTATGATGCCAACAACGCTCACTGGTTTACCAAAGTAGGAGTTAAGTTTTTGCAATATACAGCACCAAGGACGTCTGTTTGGAAACAAATCATAACCTAACATAAGTCTTGCGTGAAATAGGGTAAAGGCACCACCATTATAGTTGTCCTATGTGTCAAATATTCAGCAGAGAATGTGCTTTAACCTTTACTGCACTGCTTGTAGAATGGGACGTTGATCGATCTTTTTTACAAGTGATCACATTTTAGTGAGGACAAAACAATGATTGCTCAATATTGATGGGGCCACTTCGCCTCTGTTGATGCCACATATACGCTTCGTTTTTGTATATTTTAGCTGAACAAAACTCAAGCAGATCAGCATTATTGCTGTGTAATATCTGTAAGTGGAGCTTCAATTTATTTTGCTCCATTTTCTCCGCTGCCAACATTGCTAGACACATGTAAGAATTCTGGTTTTTCCTTGTCTCCTACAATAGTAACAGTGAAGCAAAGCACTACTTTAAATTTGTCATCATTCCTCGTCTTGGCTTTTGGGAGGAGATTTACATTTGTCTTTGCCTCTATCCACCTGTCTTCTCTGTGAGATATATATTCCATCGTTTAACTTGAGTGTCTGCTACACTCAGGCTAGGTTCACACTGCAGGGAAAACTGATTTCATTGCACAGAAGCAACCTGTATCCAATCTGTTAAAGACTGTCTGAACGGCACAAATCTTGTTTTTCACACCAGACACAGGCCACGTTCATATGTTGTCCCAAATCCGATATATATCGGCCCTTTTGTAGTGTGACTTCAGTGTGGATGTTTGTAGCGCATTCATGCGACCGGCATGTAATCGATTGGCGGAAAATGTCACTGTTCTGCGTTCGAAGCATGAGGAAGTGAACAAATGAACAACCACGGCAGCCAAAAACACAAAGTGTCTTGAAGTCACACATTCATGGAAGATGAACACTTGTTTATTTTGTAATTTGCAGAACAACCCTCTATTGCTATTCCTTGCTATTTTGCAATGTGACGCTTGGGTTCTTTCTTAAAGCGACAGTATCCTCTCGTGGTAGTTAACAATATTTACTTTCATATCTCACCACACAAAGTATTCAATTGGGAAAAAGCGAGGTTCTAGATTTAATTAATGTTTAGGGAGGACAAAGCTCCGCCGTTGACATCAATGAGAACTTCTGCAAACATGAGCGCATTGCGTGTGATGTCCTATGTCTTCTTCTACGCATGCGGGGGCTCTTGTGGCGTTCACACAGGAAGATCAAGTCGCATACAAGTCTCATTTAGTTGGAAATGTGAACCATCTTACAAAAACATTGGCTATTACCAAAAAAAATGGAATTAAGCATTGATCTCTGCAGTGTAAATCTAGCCTTACTGTCTACAATTCATACTTTGTGCTTATGTGTAAAACTTGAATGCGCAATAGAAACCCCACTGGGCGCACACTGTTCCTGACCCCTAATATAGTGGATATGCAATCTCACTTCATGTTAGGACGGTTAAACAATGTCCCCCAAATTCAAACACACCCCACTATTTGAGAAGCACTGACTTAAGTCAAGAAAAGGCAAAGTATATCTGTGTCGGTATTTGTATTAAATGGAAACATTGAAACTCTTAAACGGTGAAGATTAACTGCATGTCTTTCTTTGAAGCATTTTGATATTTACAGCTTGCAGCTAAAGAAAACTTTAGATTTACTATCTCATTTTTAAATTTTAAATATTGAACGAATTCTTGTCATGCACCACTACATCCATTAACTACTTTTAATATGTAAGTGCCCCATAGTTTCTTATGAGAATTTCACAGTGCAACATGCCTACCCGCAGTTTTCTTTTCTGCATGCTTCGCACTCCTTTCTTTCATTTTTTCCCCTCTTTTTTTTCCCCCTACAGCTAAATCACAAGCCATACACTGGTCTGTCAACATCTGTCTGTGCAGCGTTGCCCTCATTATTTGTTTTCTGTCTTCTGCTCTTCCGGGCCCCCGCTGCCACTACCACCGGCCATCTCATGTGCACCTTTTCAAATTGTTTTACTTGGCTGTAAAATAAAATCCTCATTTGTGTCTGTCATCTTCCCTTTTTCCCCCTGCAAACCTTTGAGTGTTTTATTTTGCTCTTTGTTTTGTTTTATTTTGTTGCTTCTGAATTATAACTCTGAAGCTCTTCCATAAAAGTGCTATCATTTTCAAAACATTTTGGGGGCAAAAAGAGTGTACAAAAGTGTAGCCTTTATTGTAAAATGCAATATTACAAATGTTTTTGGAGGGTCTATCCTGTTGAAGCCTAAGAGTGCCAAAATGAAATAAAACGACACTTTTTGAAAGAATTGTCGTCCAAGTAACGTGCACATTTGTTACATGGCTATTCAGCTGATGTAATATGGACTTGGCATTCATTTAAATTTATAAAACAAAAATATCCAAAGGAAATATTTAATTATTTAAGAACATCATACACAGTTCACGGATCCCTTAACCACCAGGCTTGTAGGGACACTACTTCCTATGTTATGTCTTGAAGATACAGCCAGACGCCTTTGAATGCTAAAATTTTAATGTTGTGTTTTCAAGGATTAAAAGGTGCTTGAATTTTTGGGCTAAGTTCTTGTAAATGCTTGAAATTGTTATGTTTTTCAACACAAGTCTGCTGATGCAAACCCTGCTCTCTGGTGGCTTCGCTTTGCCTTTGCATTTATTTTACCCTTCTGATTAACTGCAGCTGACATTATTTTGTACGCCATTGTCCTATGAAGCGTTGGTGCTCCCTATGGGTCACGCCTAAGAGGACAGGTGCATGCTACACCTAAAGAGGGCACTATGCAGTGAGTGCAAGGATTATGTATCGATTATAGATATTTATTATGGGCCAAGAACTTCCTGCAACTGAAAATGTGAGTTACAGATAAGTCATTTTTACACAACAAATTTTATAAGGAGGAATTCATTTGAAAAAAAAGATTCGCTATTTACTCAAGGTTCTAAAAATTATGTTTTCAGAAACGCACACAAGATTAAAAATCACATGTCTGGATATTTTTCGACATCCCGAAAAAATGTTCATATTTACCGTTTTTCTAACTCCAATGTTCGTGAGTAGGGGAGTGTCCGTACTTCTTTCACAATGCTGTGGAGGAATTTTGGCCCACACTTCTTTGCAAAATTGTTTTAACTTTTCCATCTTGAAGGGTTTTCTAGCATCAACTGCCTGTTTAAGGTCAGGCCACAAATTAATTTGGCCACTCCAGAACCTTGGTTTTGTTTAAGCCATTCAGAGATGGACTTAATGGTGTGTTTCAGATCGTTGTTCTTCTGTATGATGCGAGAGCGCTTGAGTTTGCTCTTGGGTCATATAGCAAGATGATCTGAAAACAACCAGCAAGTCCACCTCCAAATGGCTAATAAAAAGAAGGTTCTGGAGTGGAATTTCCTTGGGTTGTTTCTGTGTGATAATATAATTGGTTTGATGATCAGAAACTTTTTGTGAGTGATAAATATGCAAAAAACACTGAAAATCAGGCAGGAGGCAAAAACTTTTTTACAGCACTGTATATTTGTGGTACTGCAAAATACATAATTCGCACTGGATTTTTTTTCTTTTAATGGTACTGGAAAAATTGAGAAATTGGCTTTTAAAGTCCTCCAAAAAGTTCTTTAATTTGGCCATGTAAAAGTTGTTTGAACCCTGGATAAGCCACAGTCCAACCTACCCCTTTTGATCGTCCATTAACAGTGCTCTGAAATTTAAAAAAAGACTTATGTGGAAAATGACGTTTTGAAATAAAAACCAAAATTATTAATAAGTGGTTTTGTTTTTTTTTAATTGTTTTTTATTTATTTATTTATTTTGGGAACGGATAAAAACAAATAGCAATATGATTTTTATTTCAGAATACTGTTTTTATTCCATTAGATAGATAGATAGATAGATAGATAGATACTTTGTTCATCCCCGAAGGGAAATTCACATTATGGCACTTTTGAACTTCAATAATTTTCAGGTTAGGCAGCATACATTTTTCAGGTGAAGATAAGGTTCGGATTATGATACCAAATGAAGTTGTGTTTCAGTTGCCTCTTTAATTGACCCTTTTTTTAAATTAAAAAAAATCTATTTCGATATATAAATCTTGTTTTTGTTCAGTGTTGTAGCCTGAAAGTAAATGTTAGCATTCACAGTTGAAAAGTAGTCAGGCATTTGAGAAGTGATATTTATATAATCACAGAAGTCCAGCCAATCATTGTTGACGTCATGGGTCTATTGTAGCCAATCAAGATACCATTTCTGATCGTGGTTCTCTTAGGCTCAATCCCAGTACTTCTTCTTTCATCTCACCACTTCGTCTTGTTTCTTTATCCTCCTGCTTCCACTTCTTTAATGAGGGCATAGGAACTCCGATGGAGTTAGGAACATAATTTTCTGCTTGTCATGTTCATCACCAACACATGTCACAATTGCCAAGTCCTTTTTTTTAACATTTCTTTTGAACACACTCGCTTTAAAACGGTAACCCTGGAACTGGTTTCTACAATCAATAAGTGTGTAACCCTCGAAGTAACAAGTATGCTATCAGACGAGTGTTGCGCTTTACTTTTATTTATTCATCCTTGTCTTTACAGCAACCACCTCTCCTGGGCTTCTCTGCCTTTGTTCTCCTGCAGCGCCCTCTGTTGGAATTTACATGCCGTAACACAACAAACTCATAAATGTTAATTCCCTACTGGGATTGCTTCTAGCTGTTCCAGTAATGCGGAGGGGACGAGGCTTAGAAGAAGCTAGGTGGCTCCCGAGCCGACTGAAATGGGGCATTTTTCCGCTCTTTCTAATTATTCTTAGCTTTGCAGATATTTCACAATTTCTTACCCTCATTGGGTGCTTTGCCATAGTAAGGAATAAAGTTGAGGGTAAGGGGAATTAATGGGATTGAGCCTTTCTGTCAGTCCGACCAAACTTAACACAAAGACTGCTTTAAACAGTAACGTTAGCTTCACAAGGATAATGCCACTAACCTCTACTGTCTTGTTGTCTTCCACTACTAACCTGCCCTCTGTCTCTTCTCTCTCTGGCTCACCTGCCTTCCGACTGTCAAGACCACCTTTACAAGCAGCTTGAGAAAAACCGTCTTCTCACCAACGAGCTACGGGTAGCCTTAAATGAGGCGTGAGGCCGTCTCCATTGCATTTACCTTCTTCAGAAATGTCCTCATACTTTGATGCAGTTTTATGGTGCGCAAATCCAAATCGACGGTGCTCTTATATGACAGGAACTGCTATAATACAAAACTAAAACAAGTTCTGGACTAGTGTTATGCATGGTGGAACGTTGAGGTCTGATTAAGTGGAAAATTAACGCGGCTGGTATTTTCTGTTACTGTCAGGGCTGTGGCAAATGATTTAGTTAGGGTCAAGTCATGTTTATTTGTATAGCCCTTAATCAGAGTTTCAAAGGGCTGCTCATACCACAGATTATTGCAAACCACAGATTATTATGACGCCATCCCCTGATCTAAAACCACGGCAGAATAAAAGATGACATTTCTTTGGTTGTCTGAATGTGTACTGTAGTAAGGGTCTTACATGTAGATATGGGTTTATGCAAGAATGTTCCAAACAATAAAAAGGTCAAAATTGAACATTAGGTTCTCATATGCGACAGTGGTTTTGTTCCAGTTTTAACCAGCAGGGGTCAGTAGAGTGCCTGTTTTAGCAACTAGTTTTCCAGTGAACGTTTAGATTGACTATAAACCAGGGGTCGGGAACCTATGGCTCTTCCTATGAGTACCTATGGCTCAGAGACAAATTTAATTGCATGCAAATTTTCTCCATTTCGTTCAAAACTTGAGCCATTAATCCTGTTCTGACACACACAAAGCCAAACCAAAGCTGATTTTAAATATACTACTTTTCAGAATATATAGGGCACGTTTTCACTACGATTTACAGCCAAGGTGCCACACAAAATAAAACTTGTTTTGGCTGTACAACGCTAAAGAATCCTTTATATAAAAGCTCACTATATAATCTGTTTCCAGTGTTCGGATACTTTTTGATGAATCCACGGAACAAATTGTAAATACGCGAAAACACCGGAAGAGAACTTAGTTATTTGATTGGGTGAGTGGGAGGGATGGGTGGAGCTATGCAAAAAGTGCAAGCACTCCCTCCCATCTCTCGCCCTACTCCATCTGTGCCAAAAGTAAGCACATCAGGCTCCCTGTTCCCAGAATGTTGTGACCTTTTTACTAAATAAATGCTTGCATCTGGTTTTGAAACCAATATGTTGGAAAAAAGGGTAAAAATGAGTTTAACCAATCTTGAGTAATTGCAAGAAAGAGGCAAGTTTAAAGTGGTATGTTTGTTGATTTTGGGACACGGGCTCTGGCATTATTTTCTTTTCATATTTTTTTATCAAATCATCAAAAATAAATGTGCTGAAGACTAAGCTTTTGTCTGGGGTGCGGGTTTAGCAATTTAGTAAATTTGTCTCACATTATATGGTGTGGCTCTTTCCCAAAATAAAATTAACATATTTTGCTTTTATGGCTCTTTGAGTCAAAAAGGTTCCCAACCCCTGCTATAAACAATAATCCCTATTTTACTTGTCCTTGCGTTACTTAATGTGTGCTGAAAACTTGCACTAACGTATACCATTCATCTATTTGACAATATCTCTAGAGCTACCCTGACATGCTTTAAAATTGCCCATCAAACAATCCACTCATTATAATAGAAATATGGTTTTGGTTCTCTAAATCAGTGTTTTCCAACCTTTTTTGAGTTAGGGCATGTTTTTTTACATTGGAAAAATTTTGCGGCACACGACTAACCAAAAATGTTATAAAATGACACCGAATAGTATGTTTAATTACAATCTAATTTATGATGCCCCCAGTTTGTACAAAAGTGTAGCCTTTATTGTAAAATGCAATATTACAAATGTTTTTGGAGGGTCTATCCTGTTGAAGCCTAAGAGTGCCAAAATGAAATAAAACGACCCTTTTTGAAAGAATTGTCGTCCAAATAACGTGCACATTTGTTACATGGCTATTCAGTTGATGTAATATGAACTTGGCATTCATTTAAATTTATAAAACAAAAATATCCAAAGGAAATATTTAATTATTTAAGAACATCATACACAGTTCACGGATCCCTTAACCACCAGGCTTGTAGGGACACTACTTCCTGTGTTATGCCTTGAAGATACAGCCAGACGCCTTTGAATGCTAAACTTTGTGTTTTCAAGGATTGAAAGGTGCTTGAATTTTTGGGCTAAGTTCTTGTAAATGCTTGAAATTGTTATGTTTTTCAACACAAGTCTGCTGATGCAAACCCTGCT
The DNA here is from genome assembly GCF_059441175.1 of Urocampus carinirostris. Classification (NCBI taxonomy): domain Eukaryota; kingdom Metazoa; phylum Chordata; class Actinopteri; order Syngnathiformes; family Syngnathidae; genus Urocampus; species Urocampus carinirostris. The sequence continues at coordinate 45,144,326 of NC_142352.1, forward strand.
CTCTGGTGGCTTCGCTTTGCCTTTGCATTTATTTTACCCTTCTGATTAACTGCAGCTGACATTATTTTGTACGCCATTGTCCTATGAAGCGTTGGTGCTCCCTATGGGTCACGCCTAAGAGGACAGGTGCATGCTACACCTAAAGAGGGCACTATGCAGTGAGTGCAAGGATTATGTATCGATTATAGATATTTATTATGGGCCAAGAACTTCCTGCAACTGAAAATGTGAGCTACAGATAAGTCATTTTTACACAACAAATTTTATAAGGAGGAATTCATTTGAAAAAAAAAATTTTAAAGCATGTCTGGGTAGCTCTAGAGATATTGTCAAATAGATGAACAGTATACGTTAGTGCAAATTTTTAGCACACATTAAGGAACGCAAGGACAAGTAAAATAGGGATTATTGTTTATAGTCAATCTAAACGTTCACTGGAAAACTAGTTGCTAAAACAGGCACTCTACTGACCCCTGCTGGTTAAAACTGGAACAAAACCAGTTTTTACAGCACACACTTGACAATGACATATTTGCAGAAAATGATTCAGAAATGTTTTATAAAATTTTAAAAAGTGACATTGGATAATTTCTTACGGCACACCTGACGATCTCTCACAGCACACTAGTGTGTCACGGCACAGTGGTTGAAAATCACTGCTCTAAATAATGGTCCTGATGTACTAAGGCAGTGATTTCTAACCTGGGTTCGATCAAACCCAAGAGGTTCAGTGAGTCAGTCTCAGGGGTTTGGTGGAGCCTCTGCCGTAGAAGTCAAGAAACACACTCGTGTATAAGCAATTAAATGCCCTGCTTTCCACTGATACTTCTCTGAAGATGAAACGGTCGTTAATGTTTGATTTCAAGGCAGCAGAAGTCAATGCTGAAAATCTCGGAAAACATTTTTTAGAGCCAGATCGACGAACTAATGTTATGATGAGATCTCATTACTCCCACTTTAATTTTTGCGTGTTTTTATGCTCTCAGCCACGCTTGATTGACAAACTAATGCTCTGATTTATCATTCTCTGCCTGAACGTACCTCTCTAAAACAAGTTAACTACACTTTTTACGCTATCTCTTAACCACGAACACAATTTTCTATCACAGACACAGGCATGTCTGGACAAGTAAGCTGAGCTGCCGCTCTCTCCTGTTTCAGATGGTCCGACCTTGGTCGCTTATCCAATCAGAAGGCGAGGGGTGGGTAGTAGGAGAGAGGAGTAGGAACAGAAAAAATCAGATGCCGATATCTCAAATTCCCAAATTTCTGTTCCGAAAATCGGCCTGCCTGATAATCGTCCGACCACTAGTCTAAACGTTTTGGTGTCAACAAATGGAAAACGTGATGCCAAGAAAGCCTGGAGTTTTTCAAACCATGTATCTTTGCTAACACTTCATTTTCAGGATGCTTGACATAGCAAAAAATGTAACCGTTTTTGCTGTGAAAATTACACGAGAGTAGCACTTGTTAAGGTGAAGCCATGAAAATCTAAACTGATCTTTAAGAGGATAGAGCAAAGGCAACAGCAGAGGTCACGCTGAACTTCAGTTCTGTAATTTGTGAGTTCATGCACTATGTTAGTTCTGTTATGCAAATTTCATTGTGTGTAAAAGTAAAAAATATAATTTATTTTATTATTATTCTTTTTGCACTTAATTGAGGCTTGTTGAATGTGCATATAAAACTGGTGGGGTTTGTTATTTCTAAAAGGGTTAAGAACCACTGTAATAGGGGTGGAATACGATTTTCTTTTTCTGCTTTCATAGCTGACTGATGTGTTGAAAATCAAAATGTTCAAAAAGGTTTGTTCTATTTGCAGACCATAGTCTAAATGTTAGCACTATTTGCATTTCAATGAAATTCTAAATATATTAAGCCCTACATCAGGGGTCTCAAACTCAATTAAGTTTGGGCCACTAAAGCTAGTATCTGGGTGAGTTTGGGCCAAATGGGGTTTTCCACAAAAATAATGCTAATAAAAGCCTTCAGCTGTTCTTAAACAGACAGGGTTTTATATCAGACCGCTAGACGTCGTTGTAATGTTTAATGCAACCAAAAATTAGTCCTAAGAACACAACAAATTACAGAGACTGAAAGTGAGCAGTAATTACCCTTTCTCCCTATTTTTACCTAGCCTTTGTCAAAGATACACAAAAAGGAATTAAAAATGGGGAAGAAATAAGAAAACAATGAGAAAAAAAGCAAAACGGAAAAAACTACGGATAAAGAAAGCAGAAAAGGGAAAATGGAAAAAGGGAAAGAAGGGAATTGAAGAGAAGAGACAAATGAAAAAAAAGGCAATTTTCTCTTATTATTCCCTTTTTTTTTGTCTTTTACTTTTTTCTTAAGTTTGTGAATGGGTAAGTTTGAAGCACATTGTAAAGTGCTTTGGGAGGTCTTCATTGACTTGAAAAGCGCTATTTAAATGCAGACCATTTACCGTTTAAGTTTGACTTCTTGTCTCTATTCATTTTTTTCTCTTAATTTATTTGTCAAATTTTCCTTTTCTTTTTCTTCTGTATTTTCTTATTTCTCTTCTTAAAAGTACTTTGAGTGCGTTATCTGTCTTCTGTTGTGCTTTGAGTACTCATTTTCAGTGGTACGACAGAATAGAGCGATCTAGTGGGAGAATAATGCACACAGTCCCTTAAACTTTCATATTAGGACAGGGGCCTCAAACTCTTATCCTGGGGGCTGCAAATGGCCCCTAGGCTGCGAGTTTGAAATCTCCGCCCTAAATGATCACATCAAGAATTTTATTTTTGCTGTGAAAAAAAAGCTGGTTCATTAATTCAATCATTTAAAAATGACTGTATAAATTAAAATTATAAAAGCTAATTAAATCCCCACAGTAGTCAGTTTTCATTATCTTGGAGAGAATTTCAGAATTGATGTGCTGCAAATATTAATGACCAAAACAGTCCCAACTGCTGTCTGGAGTATTTTTTTAACCACAGTTTAGATTAAAGGATAATTTCGAGTCAATTGTAATCTTAAGAAGGGGATGCTTTTAAAGGGAAATTTTAATGATAAATACATTTTTATAATCTGCATGTTTTCAATGTATTAAGTCCATTCATGTATTTATGATCACAGCCCTGCCGGTTATTGAAATTCGAGAATATAGGAGTAACTTTAAAATTAGCCCAACATATTGAACACTAATTCCTGTAGTCGACACTTGGTTCCTGGCCACATTCTCTGCATTCTAGATGACTAGAGCTTCTTGTTTGTGTTTGCAATGTTGTTTTAATGGCTTTTAACGCTGCCATGCTATATTAACAGATAAACTCGTTCGTGCTAAAGAAGAGGAACTGAGTGTAAAGCAGTTGCTGGATCAGACTCTAGCGGAGATCTGTAACATTTGACCCGCAACACCGCGACTGGCTTCGGCACAACAAGGCTGCCGTGAACATGACACACGTTTGTTTCCTCAGACCTCATTGGGGAAAAAAACCAAGAAGCGAGCTACTGTTAATAAATTCTGTAACTGCACAGCCTTCACTGTATGTTTTGATTTGTTGAGAAAATGAGCACTTTTTCAGGGAAATACACATCACATGGTAATCTGCTACAACCACATCATATAATCTTTTTGTGTACTTTTGTATTTACAGTTAATTTTCTCTAATGATAAAATCGTAGCATTCCGTCCCTTCCCTCCCGGACATAAGTGTTGGCACCGGTTCCTGAATGTTCACAGTAAAAATATTTGCACATTATACTCACCTTTTTGTTACATTGTTTAGCTTTTTCTGTTGTACCAACTGAATAAATTGTTAAAACGAGTGTGTCGCTTCATGTGATTTTCTTTTAAACTGTGGGGTGCGTTGTTGGTGTCCTTTTTAAAAGTTGAAAGTTATATAAATTAAATCAATTGAGTATGTGTTAACGATGCCCGACTGAGTTCAAAGAGCCTTTATGCTTTATTTTCCATTGCGCCTATCTGCTTTGATCTTATTTATATTAGGCCTCTTCGAGGCAGAACAAACCCCCTAAAGGATGAAGAAGGAAGAGTTTATTCATCTAAGAAATTACAGATACTGCAAGCAAATTGTGTGACCCTGCTGTCATGATTGCAGCCTTAAGTTTTCAAATGCCACACCCCAGCTTTAAATAATAACTTAATCCTTGTGCAAAGTTATTTAACTCATGTTTTCTCACTCCTAATCATAAACGCAAGATTGTTATCTAAGCACCAATTCTGTTAGGTCGGGTGATTGGTTGCTTGTTTAGTGTACCAGTAATAGTGTCTAGTCTTTCACAAAAAATGTATTTCTATTTTTGGACGATTTGGATGTTTCTTCCAATACAGTAACTCGAGATGTTTTATTAGTCTGAGTCTTTACATTTCTGCTGAACAACTAAACTGAATGTTATATGGAAAAATGAAGTAAATTAGACACTTGGCCCCTCTGGAACATACGTAAATTACATTTATACCACTGTAGACTTGTTACATCTACTGCCTAACTCAGGTCAGTAACAAGCGGCTTTAAAGCCACATGTGCTCCCTAGTGGCCCTTTAGCAAGTTTTTAAAAATGTTTTACATTGGAAAATGTTCTTTTCTGTAGGTGACCAAACATGATACAAACTTTCTTGTGTGCGTGTGTGTTATATAATGGTGGGGTGCATCGTTTGAGATGTATTCAAAAGTTTAAAGTTACTATCTTCTTTAAGCGTTAACAATACCCAAATGAGTTTAAAAAAAACACTTGGCTTTATTTCCATAGCACCTATCTGCTTTTATCAGGCCTGCTTGGGCTAGAACAAACTTCTCATAAAATGAAAAAGAAGAGATTATTCGGTTACGTCTAGAAAACAGCATATACTCGCATGCAAATCGTGTTACTCTGCCTCCGTCACCTGGCTTTAAATCATGACTGCAGCTTCAAATTTTTGAATCCCATAGCCCGCCTATAAGTTTATTTTTTTTTGTTACTCCAACCGTGCTTTGTTTTTCTATCCAATATTTTTTTTGTGCAATTTGGGTTACCAACCCGTAGACTGGCTGATTTTCATCTTGAATTAATCTTTCGATTGCGTTAAAATGTTTTCTTTTTTTAACGACGTCGCCTATCAATGTAAAGTCACGTGCTAGGTTGCAACTCCTCCTGGCCAATAGAGGCGGTGTTCTCTCTTATGGACCACCCACCCCCACCGAAACCTTTCCGGGTCAGCCGTCGAATTACGCAGTAGTGCCGAGTTTAGCAGAGTATATCCACAATTTAACTCTGGAAAAAATGGACGATAATCTTGTTTTTGAATGTTCTTCACCGGACAATAAAGCAACGTACGTGTTGAGCAACGTCGTGGAGGTTGTGGAAAGAATCCTTACTTTCGTGCCCACCAAGTCCCTGCTACAAATCGCAAGGTAGCAAAACGTTTTTTTGTAGGCCATCAACCATAAAGCAAAATATGATTAGAAATGGCACGTTTGGTTTTGTTAATTTTTAACATGGTAAGTACTCTAAGGTTGGGTATTTGGTGCTAATTCGTTCTCCGCTGGAATCCCTCTTTATACGACCCACCTGAACTTACCACGAAAGCGTAAACAATGCAGATTGTCTGATAGAGCTAGTCCTATTTTGCTTTGGTTGGTGTGATAATTCAGTCGGTCCTTAGTGTTTACGTACGTGGCCGATGTTCTGTAACAATCAAACGATTACAAAGACTTAAAAGAAGGTGTTGTCATGGAGAGCAATGGCTCATTTGTGACGTAAAACTTAATTCAAACTCTTGTGCAAGAAACGTGAACGAAGCGACTAGACTAGTATTGTGCAGGGGTTGGGAACCTTTTGACCCAAAGAACCATTCAAGCAAACATTGAGAGGGAGCCGCACCATATAAAAATTATACAAACCCGCTATCCAGAGAAAAGCTTTTATATCATCCAATTTTATTTCACTCTGATGATTGATTTTTTTTATACAATCTATGAATAATAATAATAATGCCAAAGCCCGTGTCCCATATCAATAAAAAATACTACTTTAGCTCTGCATCCCACAGTTACTTAATAGTGTTGAAGCTAATTTGACTGTCCTTTCTGTCCGAAATAATGTTTTCAAAACAAATCGCAAGGTATTTCGTTAAAATGTCACAAAATAGTTTAAACGAGCATAAAAAGGTAATTACCTTTCGTGCTGTCTGCGGTGGGCGAAGAGGAAAAGTGCGTGCGCCCTGTGAATAGCTCCGCCCATTCCTACCACTCACCCAATCAGATTTTTAGGTGCCTTACTAGAGCTTTTGTGTAAAAAGTTTGTTCTGTGGCTTTTCATTATATTGTGTCTCGACAGTAAACATGTATTATTTAATGAGCTTCCAATTTAAGGTTTATTTAGTGATTTACAGCGAAAACAGGGTTTCTTGGCGTGACTCCTTGACTGCAGTTGAAATTTTGTCAACCTTTTCCATATCAACAATGTCTTGGGTTCGATCGTAAGCCAGAGGTTCCCGACCCCTGGTAGTGTTTGTTGTCATTGGTATCAATGTGATTAGACACAGCATTCCAGGGTAAACATGTCATAAATACGTTTATAGCTCCAATGTATAATATTTGACCACGAGATGACATTGTTATGTCTGGTGCGGGTGAGGGCCAGTTCCCTAGAGCGCAGCGTGGCGGCTGCATACCGGACGAACATGGCGGCGACTTAAGTGCAGATTCCACTGTACACTGCCTGGGACAGCCGTGATTTTTGTGAACTAAAAAGCTCTCCTTCAAAATAATGCTAACATTTTTGTTTTTGTGATTTGCAAAGCGTTTGCAGGTTATGGAGCAACTGTGCCCGACGAGTACTGAGAACTCAGCAGCAACTCGCATGGGTGTCAGTCTGTGGGCCCTCCACCACAAATAATCATGCCCTTCACAACATTGTAGCTGAGGAAGTGGAGGTAAACTTATTTTTGCTGCATTGTCATAATACAATATGTGGAAGCAGCACATTACGATTGTCTAGGAAAGATGATACAAAGTCCCAAACTATAATCCTTACTTACAAGCGGTTGGAATTGAATACAGTGATATTTAGGGTTTGTACGGGTGCTTGAAATCCTTAAATTTTAATGTTGTGTCTCAAGGTCAGGGTGGGGGGGATATTATCAGTAATTGTAAAAAATGATGCAACAAACTATTTAGTAATTAATAATTTCATATGTTTTGCAGGTGGTCCCTGCAAAACACATGAAATATTAATGAAATAACTCACAGATCTACAAAAAAAATGTAAAATCCAAAACAATTGGAGTTTTTTACACACTGAACAGATAATAAGTCGAACAACTACACAAAATCCTTGAAAATGCAAAACAATAAAATATAAATTAAAATATTAACTCTCTAAATCGTAAAATGCAAAAAAGTAACTATTCACAATTGTGTTTTGACCAATTTAGACACAGATTTTCTGAAAAACACGCAAAAAAATATAAATTAATAAAAGTAAAAGAAAAAGAAAAACAACATCAGTCTCTAAGATTGAAAGATCGAATGTACTCTGCTTCGGGGCAATTACTTTTATTAAAACGAGTCAAAATTTGGCTCCGTTTTGTGTTTTTTGTACATGCAGTAGGTTATTTCTTTCGTCTTCTGTTTTGAACTCTAGTATTACCTTAGAGCCCTTTTCGTGTTTGTGAACAAGTGTGCCGTATTGAAGCTGCGCATGCATTGTTGAAGCCGAATGACAGAATTCATGTCAGTTTATAGCAGCCTATTGACACAAAAAGATCATAGAAGGGAACAGCACAAGCTAGCACAAAGATTGTGCTAGGAGCAAGATGGAGACTTTATTTAGTTATCAAAGCCAACAAAAAAGCGCTTTTTTGATCAGTGCTGGATTTCTTCCTATAAGGGTACTGGAAAAATTGGCCTTGAAAGTACTTGAAAAGTGCTTGAATTTGGACATCAAAGGTGTACAAACCTTTGATATTAAGCAATGATAAAGCAATAATATACACACGCACTGATGAGTTTATTGAACACTAGCACTTGACTTGTATTCACAGAAAGTGTTCCTCCTGCCCAAAACAGTCCTCATGATGATGGACTGCGAGTCCTTTGTGTTTCCAGGTCCTAGCTACATACAGAAAAAAGGTTTGTATACAATCCTATAACAGTATTTTTTTGCATGCTTAATCACTCTGATGTTTTTATAACTTTTTCTAAAGCTAAGAGGAGTCGTCGCAATCCAGTTGAGGAATTCATTGAGGTGTTCCCGAAGAATTGTGAAGTCTTGGGCATAACTGCACCAGGAATTGTATGTAAGTTAAATTTTTATGTTTTCGAGATGACGATTGTCTCCTAACGAACAAAGTTCAGCATACAGCAGGCAATGCTCATTTCTTTCCAGGCAGAAATTTCTATACATCTTGTGGTCACTTGACACCTGGTAGTCAACTCGTTTTATTTGTTCTATTCTGTTATCTTTATATAACTTTGATATTATAAAAAGGTCAGACTGTAGGTATAGTGATTTTTGATAGAAGACTGGACTTGGCAGTCATTTTTTGGTTCCCCCTTAAACAGTTAATGATGGGACCTAAACTCAAATTAAAGCCACTTAATAGATTTTTTGTTACTAGGGAAAATTTGTTCCACATGATAATAATGGGCGGACATTTTGCGTAACGGATATTAGAAGTAAGTTCATAGGCCCGGCCCGAACACGACCCACAATTCGGGTCGAGCCTCAAATGTCAATCATTAACTCTGGCTAAGCTGGATTCTCTCTCTGTTTTTTTTATTATTTCGCAGCAAAAGCAGATCTGTAACTTACTTACAAACTGTAAAAAAACAACAATTGCACAGCTTTAGCTGTGTTAACATGACATTAGCATTTTTGCAGCAAAATACTGAGTATTATCTGTTAGCATGCCCATTTTAGAGCCTCTTCTTTGTATGTCGTAACTCGTGTGTTAACTTCACGTATATCCAATTGACAAGCTGCAACCCCTGGATTGTTTGCCATTCTTTCTTTTCCAACTATCTCGGCGTAATAAACTGTGTGCCTGGACTCTAAATGCTGCTTGAATTTAGTTGTGTTTGTGTCTTTTACTGGCACCTTCTTGAGACAAAGTTTGCTGACTGCTTCCTTGGTGCTAATCGCTGTTGCTCGGTGCAAACCCGAAATGTCTCCAACATACTGAAGTGGTGCGTTGTTTTGAAACTAAAAAATGTCCAGCTATGATGACTACACACAGCCAGTGTTGTTTACTTCCGTGTGTGCGTAGCTGCGTGTTGACGTCATTCCTTTGACATTTCAGTCAAGGGTGGTCCCAAATGGAGGTGGGGAGAAAAAGAGATGGTAATCGCAAATGGGAAATATCTTTGCGATTAGATGAATATGTAATATAAGCGTCAGCCCTAGTCACACCGTTTTAACATTACCCAGGGGCTGTGTTTACATGCCACACACTCGTCATGTTTTCTGTGGTTCCTTTTCTTTGTTTAACAGTGCCAACGTGCTAATCAGCCAAAGTCACACTTTCTTGCTCCTTCTTAATCTCCTTTGTCCTCACAAATAAAATACGCAAAATGAAGTTTTTGGGGCTCGGTCCCTCAAACCAAGTTAATTTGCCGGGTTAAGGTTGAATACACGCAGGCTGGGTCAGATCAGGCTGGATTTCTTGGGTCCGAACTTACTTCCAACAGATTCTATTGCCCACGAGCGACTCTCAGCAGATTATAATCATTTGGAGATGCCTCACTCTTTTGGAAAAAATGTCTGGCTTCAATAGTTACATCAGTGCTTGGGAACCTATGACTCGCTTCACTAGTACATATGGCTCAGAGGTAAAATAGAACTTTTGCAAATATGCGATATATTGTAACTAGCAGAGCTGATAGTCAAACAAGCAAAGCCGAGTCAATATTGATACAGAAAGGGTGTACGCTGTGCAACAGGTTTACTGCCACAAAATGTAATGAACTGAAATGTCAGCATAACACACATGTGGTCCTTTTATGATCCCATTTATAGTTAACAGTATCAGATGGGAAAGTCAAGTAAAGCCTCTAAAAGAAGAAAACAGCACATGTCGTGGCCATCAAATTAAAATTAAAATCCTTTAAATTCAAAGTATTTATCAAAACCACATGATTTTTGTAATGTCCAGCTCCGTCTTCCCGGGAACTGTATAAAAACCAAAATGTGTTCATACTTTGGATTTAAAATTAATCGGCACTGGCCTTAGTTCCTGTCGCCCGCTTTCTTCCTCTATTTTTCATTTCCGTTTGATTTCCTGCATTTTTACGTACCAGATAGGACTCCACAAAAAATCTTCGGCGTTGGGCACCGGGGTCCGTCACACCACAGTCCCCCCTCCCTCATCTGTTTGCCAGAATAGGTGCGAGATTTGTCTTGAATTTCATTTTATGTGGTCTTGAAAAGGTCTTAAAAAGTCTTGAATTTGGATGGAAAAATCCTAAGGGAACCCTGTAAATGGCTTCGTTGCATTTGTCCCGCGCTTTGCCATTCCTCCACTTAATCAAAACCCTGCGGTCTTTCGAGAAGTTACTCTCTATCAAGCGGGCTCTCCTTTGCACGGATGGCTCGTCAGCCCGCCGTCGTCGATCAGGCCTAATGGCGGCCCCGGCTGTTTGCCATAGCACTCAATTATTGGTGATATTGCTGCTGGGGGTAGGGTCAGCGCGGGGTCGCCACGGTTCTAATTCAATTGGCGGAAATCTGTGATCGCATTATGTATAGCAATGCATGAAGGCCACCATGACATGTAATAAGTTTCCTTATAGCCCCAAGTACAAGTTTATCATGCAGGCTTTTGATAATTGATCCACAGTGTGGAGCTGCTTGGGAAATCTTTTTCATAATATAGCGTGCACCACATTTGTGTGCTGCATTTTTGAATAGCAACGTAAACATCTGTTCCAGTTGTGAATACATTTTTTTTATTGTAAGTGTTATCTTTTTCTCAAAAATACTAAAATGTAGTCAAATAATTAAGAGTTAAAGTTAAAATAATACAAAGATACAAAGGGGTGTCAAAAACAAAACAAAATTAGATCTCCTGAAATGAATTCTGGAAATAGATTTGAAATTTCAAAGTACGCATCATTTTACAAGAAAAAAAACCCCATAATATATATATATATATATATATATATATATATATATATATATATATTTATATAGGCAGCACGGCGGCGCAGTGCTTAGCGCGTGTACGACACAGTTCTGAGGTCATGAGATCGAACCTTCTGTGTGGAGTTTACATGTTCTCCCTGTCTTTACTGAAATTGTTTATTTTCGTTGAAGATCGAATCTCAGCGTGGGTTCCCTCCGAGCACTCCGGTTCCCTCCCACATTCCAAAAACATGCATGCCAGGTTAATTGGCCGGTCCAAATTGTCCCTAGGTGGGAATGAGCGAGCGGATTGTCTGTCCCTGTGTGCCTTGCGACTGGCTGGCAACCAGTTCAGGGTGTCCCCTGCCCACAGCCCAAAGACAGCTGAGATGGGTTCCAGCACCCCCGCGACCCTACTGAGGATAAGCGGTGCAGATAATGGATGGATGTATATATGTGTGTATATATATATATATACATATATGTGTGTGTGCTTGGCTGGCGTTTCTGGCTGTCTACAGTTTTTCTCTGTGTTTTCTCATTAGGTGTCTCAACCGCGAACCTAAATTGGTTAATGAGTTTTCATATATTTGGCGACTTACAGCCAAAACTGGTTTTGTTAGTGTGACACCTTGACTGTAAACTGTAGTGGGGAGTATGCTCCTTATATACTGGACCGAACCAGGAAGTGGAGACAAAAAGTAACAGTTCAGAATTCTGTAAGTTAAAAAGAATTCAACCTGTGATAAAGGGGAATGTAAAAAAGAAAAACATCATATCCCTTAAAACAAATTTAGGAAACTTTTTTTTTTACTGAAATTGTTAATTTTCATTGATCTTAAAAGGACAAAAAAATAATACATATAGACGGGAAATCAAATTAAAGAAAGAAAAATAGTTACTGTCAAGTGAAAAAAATGTCTCAGATGTACTTTTTAAGATGAAAAAGAATACTATTAGATAGGTAGATAGATAGATAGATAAATACTTTATTCATCCTTGAAGGGAAATTCACATTATGCCTCAAAACGATTTTTTTGTAAGCAACCATTTTAAAATTTTTGACAGATTTATAAAATGACTAACCTTAATAACTTGTTAATAGTCAAGTCATGTCATGTGATGTAATCCCCCCCTTCCAGGATGACCAGGCTGCCATGGAAGGGCATCATCAAACAATACACAGACATCATCAACATGAAATATAGGTCATTATAAGCTATAAAATATAAGTGTATTTTTAAGGCTAGTTTTAATTGTTCAACTGAGGTTGAGGATCGAATCTCAGCAGGAAGAGCATTCCGCTGCATCGGGGGCCGAATGGAGAACGCTCTCGAACCTGTGAATTTCTTCTTCGCTATTGGAATCACTAGTAGACCAGCATTTTCCAAGCAAAAGATCCGAGCAGGGACATAGGGGGAAGTTAAATCTGAAAGATATGAGGGGGCAAGTCCATGCATGATTTTGTACAATAACAAATTGCGTGACAATTTAGATAATAAAAAAAAGAAAACTGTAGATGCCTTTTTTAATAGACTTCTTTTAATTTTATCTTTTTAGAATAGAATAAAATATGCCTTTATTGTCATTGTTACAACATGGGATATATTGTAACAACATTTTTTGTCATCAATGGTGAGCAATCCCCAAGGCTGGAGACCCGGTTGGGAAGAGGATCACCGGATGTAGTGTGTTTTAGCCGTGGTTGGCTGCTGGTGGCTGAAGGCTTTCTTTGAGATCGCCGACTGAGTCCCACTGGTTTGGCCGCTGTCTCGATCAGGCTTGGACACTAGTTAAGCAAGGTTCTCTGGTTGGTAAGCTGTGACTTTTTTTGGTTGCTTGCGGGCTAAGACTTGGTCCTCTGCTGCTTGTTTGCCTGAAACCTGGCTCACTGGTTTCAGAGAACTCTTTTGGCCTCTTGTAAGCTGGACCTCTTGCCTCCTTGCTGGCTCCAAAATAAGTTAATTATGAGGTGTTAGGCGTCCTGGATCCTGGCTCCGGGAGCCTCTTACCGCTCTATGGCCTCCTGGGGACTTGTCGTAAAGGCTACCCGGACTGTTCCTTTGTTTCACACGTGCACTATTACAAATTTCACGTCCAGGTGTTACCAGTTAACTAACTAAATTTGAATTGTTAAATTGAAGCATAGTGTTTGATGCACATGTTGTGACATTGTTTATTTATTTTTTGACATTGCAAAAAAGAATTCTGACCCAATGTTGAATGCGCTGGTGTTGAAATTTATTTATTCACTTTTTTGACGTGTGCCTTAAGCGCACTTCAACAAAATGTTGAGCCAATGTTAGGAAACCGTGCTATAATCATACATCAGCAAACTGCCTTTTAAAGAAACTCATTTTTAAAACTTATGTTGTATTTCCGCAGTGACCCCAGGTGGTTCCTGCACCAGGATTCCCGAAGAGCATCAGAAAGGAGAAGCTGGCTTTGCCATCATGTTTCCAAGTATGGAGAGCGTCCATATCAGGCCTTTTCACTTATGCCACAAGGCCTTTTCCCCAAAGGTTCTGAAATCAGTAGGTGAGTGGGAACTGGCACTAAAATAATAAGTTGCCATTTTAATGTTACTTTTGTTACTACATCACAACAAGTACCGTATTTTCCAGACTAAAGGTCGCTCTGGAGTATAAGTCGCACCGGCCAAAAAATGCATAATTAAGGAGAAAAAACAATATATAAGTATCACCAAAATAAAGCACATTATTCATTACTTTAAAAATACAGGCCAACTTCTGTGCATTTTTCTGAATTGTGTGAAATGGATAAAATATGTGATGCAAAATGGATTATGAGGTGACTGGCCTTGTGGTAATCAGCATTAATCACGAAACAGCGGAGCAGATTACTTATGACAATATTATTGATGATTTTGCATCAAGGAACGCCAAAAAGGTCAGCTTTTGGTTTGTGTTGTCTTTTAATTATACATCTACATTTCTTGAGTGTGTTTTCAAATGTGTATGACTATTTGTTTGAGTCATTTTTTGTATAAGAATATAAATCCTTTTTATTATTTTATATTAATGTTTTCTTCACATTTCTTGCTAAATACATGTACTGGACTGTCTCAGAATATTAGAATATTGTGATAAAGTTCTTTATTTTCTGTAATGCAATTAAAAAAACAAAAATGTCATACATTCTGGATTCATTACACATCAACTGAACTATTTTAAGCCTTTTATTATTTGAATTTGCTGATTTTGGCTTACAGCTGAAAAAAACTCAAAAATCCTATCTCAAAATATTAGAATACTTCCTCAGACCAAGTAAAAAAATAATTTTATAACAGCAAAACTAAATCAAACATTTGAAAATGTCCATTGATGCACTCAGTACTTGGTTGGGAATCCTTTTGCACGGATTACTGCATCAATCCGGCGTGGCACGGAGGCAATCAGCCTGTGGCATTGTTGAGGTGTTATTGATGCCCAGGATGCTTCGATAGCGGCTTTCAGCTCATTTGCATTTGTAGGTCTGGTGTCTTTCATCTTCTTCTTAACTATACCCCACAAATTCTCGATGGGGTTCAGGTCAGGGGAATTAGCAGGCCAATCAAGGACAGTGATGCCATGGTCAGTGCACCAGTTATTGGTGGTTTTGGCACTGTGGGCAGGTGCCAGATCATGCTGGAAAATGAAATCCTCATCTCCATAGAGCTTTTCAGCAGATGGAAGCATGTAGTGCTCTAAAATCTCTTGGTACACAGTTGCATTTACTCTGGACTTGATGAAACACAGTGGACCAACACCAGCAGCTGACATGGCTCCCCAAACCATTGCTGACTGTGGGAACTTCACACTGGATTTCAAGCAACTTGGATTTTGCTCCTCTCCAGCCTTTCTCCAGACTCTGGCGCCTTGACTTCCAAATGAAATGCAAAACTTGCTTTCGTCTGAAAAGAGGACTTTGGACCACTCTGCAACTGTCCAGTGCTTCTTCTCCATAGCCCAAGTCAGACGCTTCTTCCGTTGTCTTGAGTTCAGAAGTGGCTTGACCATGGGAATACGGCTATTGTAGCCCATTTCCCGGACACGTCTGTAAACTGTGGCTTTTGATACCTGGACTCCAGCTTCAGCCCACTGTCTTTGAAGCTCCCTCAAATTCTGGAAGCGGCTCTTCTTCACAATTTTGTTAAGGCTGCGGTCATCTCTCTTGGTTGTGCAGCGTTTCCGGCCACATTTTTCCCTTCCAACAGACTTTTTGTGGATATGCTTTGAAACTGCACTCTGTGAACAGCCTGCTCTTTGAGAAATTTCTTTTTGTGTCTTACCCTCCTGATGGAGGGTATCAATGATGGTCCTCTGGACAGCAGACAGATCAGCAGTCTTCCCCATACTTGTGATTTAGTTTACTGAACCAAGCTGAGTGTTTTTAAGGCTCAGGAAACCCTCGCAAGGTGTTTCAAGTTAATTAGATGATTCAGGTGATTAGTTGAATAGCCTACTTGTATACTTTTTCATGATATTCTAATATTTTGAGATAGGATTTTTGCGTTTTCTTAAGCTGTAAGCCAAATTCAGCAATATTCAAATAATAAAAGGCTTGAAATAGTTCAGTTGATGTGTAATGAATCCAGAATGTATGACATTTTTGTTTTTTTAATTGCATTACAGAAAATAAAGAACTTTATCACAATATTCTAATTTTCTGAGACAGTCCAGTATATAGTGTATTTTTTGTTTATTATTTAAGCATTTTCTCTTTTGTCGACACCTCACGCGGCCCCCTTGCGGTTTAGTGTGGAAATCATAAACCGGGTAACAATGAGTCTATAATTTTACAGATAAGTCTTACTGAGTAGAAGTTGCACCCCCGGCCAAACTATGAAAAATAATTGCCACTAAAAGTCCCGAAAATTCGGTGTGTGTGTGTGTATGTATACATACATATATATATATATATATATATATATACACACACACTGTTCTTTAAAGTTTTTTTTACCTAAAAGTTCAGCTGACTATTGTAAAAGTCTTGCACCTCTTCAAGTGTATTGAATTTTTCCAATGGTCTTGTGCCAATAGGACTTACCGACAACCCAGACTTGAGAGTCGTGCTCCTCTTTGCCTATGAGACGTATGAATCGGAATATGAGCCTTTCCTGGGCAAAATCCTGAAGACTCTGGCCAAAAGCAAAGCTCTGATCGCAGGGGGACTCGTAGAAAATTTGTTTCTCTTATCAGACTGGTAGGTTACAAAGAAAAAAAAGCATGTGTTTGGATATGTTTTTCTAATGTGCTGGCAAAGGACATTTTTACACAGGGTTTGTCCGTCTGCTTGAAATCCTTGAAAATGCTTGAATTTGAATATTGCTTGATTTTTGGGTGAAGTGCAAGAAAATGCTTGCCATATTAAACTCAATTATTATCCAACACCTATCCGTGTTCGTGAATAAGTGTGACGTATTAAAGCTGCCCGTGCATTGTTGCAGCAGAAAGGCAGAATTCATGTCAGTTTATAGCAGCCCATTGACACAAAAAGATCGTAGATCATAGATAGAAACCGCTCAAAATAGCACAAAGTATGCTAGCAGCAAAATGGCAACTATATTTTTTCCTCAAAGTAAACAAAGAAAAATTCTGATTAGTGCTGGATTTCTTCCCATGAAGGTACAGGAAAGTTTGAAAAGTTGGCCTTGAAAGTGCTTGAAAAGTTCTTGATTTTGGCCATAAAAATGGTGCACGAACCCTGTTCACTATCCTGAGTAGAACGTACCTGGCATTCATTTCAATCTGAGAGCTACTTTTTCTTACTAATTAGAGTAGAGGGCACCATTTGGATATGCATTTTCGAAATAACTCTGCATTACTATGTTTTTACTATGTTATTACCAGTTTAATTGTTAAAGAAATAATGATGGTGACCATAGTTTGAGGTGTCCTTTAAATATTAAATGTGTTTTCTATTAAGAATGTGTTGACAATGCCCAACAGAGTTCAAAGAGCCTTTATATATTTTTTTCACCTTGCCTATCTGCTTTTATCTTACTTTTGTTCCAGCCATTAAGAACATTACGCTGAAGAAAAGGAGGCGGGGGTATCACTGTTTTCTTTAATTGTAGGATATAAATGGTGAAAGTAAGAAAAGGACAAGAAAAGATGAAAAAGGAAGAATTTAATAGAGCGCATCTAAGAATTTTTTAACTTGCACTTGCAACAAAAGTAGCTGTAATGATGATTTCAGCCAGAAGATGGTGTCGGTAAGTAGAATATTTTTGAAGTTACGTACACCACCTTTAAATAGCCACAGTCAACCACAAGAAAAGCATCAAACTGGAAAGTCACATAGCACTGGTGAGCTATTTTCAAAACAGTTTCGTGGCACCTCATCTGTCCAAAGGGGGCAGACTGGTGTCCGCGGGCACCACATTGGAGACCCATGATCTAGATCTTCTCACAACCTGAGGGAAATTGGAGTTCCCAAGTGGCTACTTATTAATGTTTTCTCTTTGATTGAAAATGCAAAAAGCATGGAAATTTTCACATTATGTACCTACATGCCACGAAGATTAACCAAATCATTTTCATGCCTTGGCAATGTTCACTGTGTTTCAACTTTTGATTTCTTCCCCCTTTTTTGATCAAATTCCTGCCCTTTGCAGTTGCAGGTGTGGTGCATGTGGTGTGTCAGGCCTGGCCCTGAGCGGCCCCAAAGTGCAGAGCGCCTCAGTGCTCTTAACTCAGGACGTCAGAACCCCCAAAGGGGCCGAAGCCACCATCCGCCGGCTGAAAGCTGCCAAGATCCCTGAGAAGAACACCTTAGGTTTTATGTTCGCGTGCGTGGGCCGAGGCAAGACGTACTACGGTAACCAGAGCAACGTGGAAGCCGACGCCTTCCATAAGGTCTTCCCCGGAGTGCCTCTCTTCGGCCTCTTTGGTAATGGCGAGATCGGCTGCGACCGTATCGTCAAAGACGACTACACGCTGGGCGACTCGGACACGGACTGTCTTCAGCATTACTTCACCACGGTCATAACGCTTGTCCATTTGGGTTGAGGGGTTAAAAAAAAACAGAGATTGGACCATCACAAAGTTAGCTGGAAAGCATCGGTGTAAATCCTTCAGATGACATATAAATGTCACCTGCAGGGCCTTCCTTGTGTCCTTAGTAAAACTTTGAATAGGAAAACACTGATTATCTTGAATAGGGGTGTCTTAACTTTTCAGAAAGTGGGCCCGATTTGGTAAGCTGAAAATGTGTGAAGGCTGACTATTCAGCCTGGCATTCTTCAAACAGTCTTTAATAAATTCACCCTCTGTGAAAGGTTTGCAGCGCTTGGCGATCAGCGTCGCCACCTTGTAGCTTGCCTTCGTAGCATTTTCATTCGACTCGCAGGGTCTCTTGAAAGAGTGCTCCGGTGCTGTTAAAAAGGCTTCCTGTTTCTATACCTTTTCACAGTGTTCTTTTCTAGTTTGCTTTGTTGTTGACATAATTTGTCTGCCACTGCCTCATGATATTACTGTTAAATTCGGACTATAGACACTAAAGATTATAAGTTGCACTCGGTACATTTTTAAAGGAAAAAACATTTTGTGCATACGCCTGATTATAAGCCGCATGTGCCCACATTAAAACATGTGATATTTACATAGAAAGACTTTACTCAGAAAGAGTTTTAATAATATACAGTACCGTAACCCCTCAATGTTCCCGACAGCCCGCCGGTAGGCCGCTGGAGTTTTGATAAACATACGGGTCCGTGCCATGTCACTGAAATACGTCATGCCACCTCTTATTTGAAAGATTAAACGCTTTGAATTCAAGATATGACCATTTCAATAAATACTCATCACAGAAACATCACAATCAGTCTGAAGCAAGATAGTCGAAAAGTATGAAGCCAACGTAATTCACCATTACATTTCCTGGCCGTCTTCATCTTTAAATGTCTGCAAACGGCTTGATTACATCAAGCACAATCCATATAATCCAACCCTGCAACATTTTAATTCATAACACACGATAATGCAGACAGATAAATAGGAATCCGACTTAAACATTTCTGCTTTGTTGGAAGTTACTTCTTGTAATCTGTTCGTTATTTCCGTTTACAAATAAACAACTCCTATTTATAATTATTCTCAATATGATAGTTAGCCCTCCTCTTTTACATGATGAGGTTCTGTTCATGCTAATTTTATTGATGCACAAAACACAAAGTTACATCAAACTTGGCTCTTCCCCGACACATATATTGCATGTGTCTCACTCTTATCTTTACTCCTTGGGCACCCCTGATAGCCGTAAGAAAAATGCATAAATTAGCTATATCTTAGCTTAAGTCGCAGGGTTAAAAGCATTGGAAAAATTTCACGGCTTAAGATCCGAACTATACTGTGTATTCTTTAAAAACAGCCACAATCTCTTGGCAAATTAAGCAAACACGGTTGTTTTGGATTTTGGTAAAAATAAATGTTTCATTTTCCACTTGTTCTGGAAGCAGCAGCCCTCAAAGTAATTTTTCCCTTTTTTGTGTCGGAAATGGGGTGGGTTTAAATTTTTACAGAAAGCCAAGGGCAAGGTGCCCACTGCCATCATCTGGTAAAATGGTGATTTTTTTTTTTTTTTTTGTACAAATGTACTTAATACTGCAGTCAACATTACCGTCACATGTTATTATTTTTATCACAGAGGCTGCGGGACAATAAAAATACTTCTCTGTAATTAGCCCGTTGGCTGGACATTGGACATGGCTGTCTTAAAGTCTCCTACTGCGACGCCGCACTCCTGTCTGATCTCGGCAAACATTTGAAGTGGAGTTTGGGTCACCTTAGAGGAGGGTCTCAAACTCCGTTAGGTTGGGGGACGCTGAAGCATTGGTCCGAGTGAGTTTCGGCCAAGTTTTCCACAAAAAAGCGCTGATAAAAACATTCCTCAGTCCTTAAATGGACATTGTTTTATATTTGTCCACTATATGTCACTGTTATGTGTTGTGCAGGGGTCTCTAACCTCTTTGATGCAGAGAGCAACTTTTTATTTCTAATTAGCACAAAGGGCATCCAGTTTGATATAATTTTCTAAAATAACAATTATCATGTTGTTACTATGTTATTCATGTACAGCAACGTCTTGTGGGTAAATAATATACACATTATCCCTTTAACTTTCATATTAAGGCAGAGACTTCAAACTATGATCCCGGGGACCGCAATTGTCCCCCTAGCCTGGGAGTTTGAGGTCCCTGCCTTTCAGGGTTTTTGCTTCAAACAGTCCTGAGCAAATATTGAGAATTTCTGATCGACTTTGTTTTTGTTTGTTTTTATTCTTCACAACAGGTGTTGGGAACATATGGCCCGCGATCTAGATGTGGCTCTTTACATGAGCGCATCTTGCTTGGAGATTAAATAAGGCTATGCTAATATACATATTTTCAATTTTAGTGTATGCGAAGCTAAAGCAAGCAGAAAGCTTTTTAAGTTCACAATATATAGGGCAGGGTTTCATTTATAATGTTACGTCTCTGGAATTCTGTATATGGAAGCGCATTAAAAAAATTGTATGTGCACTGTTGAGACACTTTATGGTGAAAACAAATGTAGTTGCACTGTTGAGACACTTTAAGGTGAAAACAAATGTAGTTGCACTGTTGAGACACTTTAAGGTGAAAACCCACAGAAAATGGTGAAAACACCTGAAAGCCCCAGCCAAACACCCAAAGCAATTTGATTGGTTGAGGGGTAGGCAGGGTCCGTACGGATGCTTGAAATCCTTGAAAATACTTGATTTTTTTTAAAGTGTTTGAGATCAGGAAAATGCTTTAACTTTGGGTGAAGTGCTTGAAAATGCTTGAAATTCTTTCCATTAGTCTGACTCGATAGACCATGCTTATAAATGAAGATTTTTTTTTTAAGTGTGTAAAATGTTACTGTCCTCATGATCGATTTGTCATGTGAACTTTTACTGCCCCTTACAGTCGCATCAAAAAGGACAGGTTTATCAGACTAAACATGGGAATTCAGGATTTTTCCAGAAGCGGCTCTTTCGGCCCGGCTCACTAAGAAGAGTCCCTCAGATTTGTCTTTTTTTGTGATATATTATCAATAATAAAAATACTTTTCGCACCAAATTAATAAGTAATTTCATATGTATTACAGGGGATTCCTAAAAAACACGTGAAATACAAATTAAAGTATTCACACATCTACAAACGAATTGTAAAATTTAGCTTTTTACACACTGAAAAGATTTAAAGTCTTGACAACACAAAATCCCGGAAAAGGCGAAACAATAAAACTAAAATATTAAATGTTAGCTGCTAAAAAAGAATGTTCAAATGCAAAAAAATACATATGCACTATTCGGTTTTAACCAATTTAGACACCGATACTCTAAAAACCCGCAAAAAAATTATAAAATCAGTAAAACATAAAGCAAAAGATCAGTGGTCCAAAATTGAAGGATTGAATGCAATATGCTTCGCAACTACAATATCATCAAGATGAGTCCACTTTTGGCTAATTTTTTTCTGCTTTCCCGTAGTGAATTCCATTATTACCCAAGACCCATGGAATCATTTCCATGTCCAACCAAGTGTGACGTAGCCAAGTCTCGTGTGCTTTGTTGAAGCAGAGTTGCAGAATTCATGTCAGTTTATAGCAGCCTATTGACACAAAAAGCTCGCAGATCATAAATAGGTCATACTCAAAATAGCACAAGTATGTGCTAGCTGCAAGATAGCGACTTAATCAAAGTTAAAGAAAAAAAAACTTTCTTTTGATCGGCACTGGATTTGTTTTCCTTTCAAGGTCCTGGAAATAATGAAAATTTTGCCTTTAAGGTGCTTGAATGTGTCCATGAAAAAGGTGTACGAACCCTGGAATTACGATCTGGAGAGCGAGTTTGGCTATTTTATTGATATTTGTCCACAAAAGTATGATGTAGCGCTCAAAATTAAAAACAAATATTTATATATCGTATATATTTTCCCATCATCACTCAAAAAGGTTCCTGACCCTTGCTCTACAAGGAGATGTTACTCTCGCAAATTTCAGGTTTGATACAATATATATAAACCAAAGTATTTGTAATAATCCTTATTGTAGAAAATGTGTACAGGCACCATTGTCTGCATTGGGTCCTGTCTGGACTGCTTTTGAAAAACATACATTTTCCTTCCTATTTTATCCTTAACGCAGGAAAAGATGGCACTTTTCTGGCTTTCTATGTTGCAAAAGAGAAAGCCAGCCCCTGTTTTAAGGCGATGTTAATGGAAAGTTATGACTTGATGGCAATTTGTTTTATTCCGTTCTGTGAAACTTTTTTCGCAAGATTTTTCCAAAATGTCTCGCATTATATTAAGAGCTAATTTCTGTTACTCATTAGCCCAAAGAGCACCCAGTTTGATAAGTAGAACATAGGTAAGTTGACTCCGTTAACCACATAAATTATTTATCAAGAAAATCACAATGACCCAGCACTTGTGAGGATTGTGATAATGACTTGAGAACAGGTCCACGGGCACCTGAGCTGTCCTCAGGGCGCACCACTGTGTCTGTGGGAACCAGGTTGGATATCCCTGTTTCAAAAATAATGATAATATAAAGAATACATAAACTGTCAAACCTTAAAGTTTGAAAAATTGTTATTTATTTAAAATGAGCCTCAAACAAAACTGACATTTTTTGCCAACGTGCTATCACGAGTACACAAAAACCTTGAAAAGGCTAGCTACGAATCAAAAGTGAAATGGTATGGTTTGTTGCCTTTCTTGTCTCCATGGTTTGTTTTCGTCCTTGTTCTTTCAAGCACTCGTTTTTGGTTGCACGATTCCAGGGAACAGTTCTGAGGTCATGGGTTCAAAACCAGCTACCAGCCTTCCTGTGTGGAGTTTGCATGTTCTCCCCGTGCTTGTGTGGGTTTCCTCCGGGCACTCTGGTTTCCTCCCACATTCCAAAAACATGCATTATCAGGTTAATTGGCCAGTCCAAAAATTGTCCCTAGGTGTGAATGAGTGAGTTGTCTGTCTCTGTGACTGGCTGGCAACCAGTTCAGGGTGTGCCCTGCCCACTGCCCGAAGATAGCTGGGATGGGCTCCAGCACCCCCGCGACCCTACTGAGGATAAGCGGTGCAGAAATGGAAGGATGGATATTCCAGGGGTATCCAAACTTTTGAGAAAGCAGGCCAGATTTGGTAAGATGAAAATGTGTGAGGATCGACTGGCCTTTCTTGAACAGTCTAGTAAATTCGTCCTCCAAGAATGGTTTGCAGTGCATCGTGACCTCTTTGCTCGCCTTTGTAGCATTTTAATTTGTCTCACAGGGTCCTGTTAAAAAAAAGATCTCTTTCAGTGGCTTTACCTTTTCACATCAATCGTTTCCAGTTAGGTTTTGGTGGTCGGCAGGGCCTCTTGATATTATATTCTTTGAAATCTGCCACAGTCGTTGGTCAAATTAGGATGACGCAGTTTTTGGGGATTTTGGTAAAAAAAACATTCCAATTTCCACTTTTCCCGGAAGCGGCGGCCCTCACAGTCATCTTTCCTTTTTTTCTTATTTACAGTGGTGATTTTTTTTGGGGTGCAAATTTATTTTATACTGCGCTCAACATTACTGGCAGGCCACATATTTTTAATTCTATGAGAGAGGCCACGGGCCAGTAAAAAAGTTATTACGCCCCTTGCTGGAATTTGGACATTCCTGCACTTCTCCATACAGCGACATCTTATAGTCATATAATACAAACTGTCCGTTAAATAATATTGTCGGGTTTTTTTTTCCGTTTTTCTGGTATATTTAAACTATAGTAGCCACTCAAGGAGAGAAAACATCGATGCTATTTGAACTTGCATGGAGGCCCGGGAGAGGGCTTTTCAGATAAGAGAAATCCAATGATTCCTAAGCCCCCCTTTTTTAATACACATTTCCAAGGTTACAAAAACACATCAGCACTAAGGGGTGTGTTAATTAAAGAACACTGACGTAATTAGAGATTAGCAGCAATAATGTTAAAGTCAAAACAATGAACAACAGTGGACAGTAACAGTCTAAATAAGGAACTAGCATCTTATGAACATAATTTTCCTAGCATTTTCTTTTCTACTTAGCAATTGTTTTGTAGCCTTTCTTATCGGTTCTCATCTGGTCTGACTTGTGGACCCACTATCCCACCAATAAGCTGCAACCCAAATCAAGAAAAATCATTTATAAAGCAAAGATAGGAGAATATACAAAACCATCAATACCTAAACGACTTCAAGTAGTGTATATTCCAGGGGTCTCCAATGTTATGGCTGCGGGCGACAGGGTGGCCCCCAAGGACAGATGAGCAGCTCTCAGACTTGTTCTATAAATACAGTAGCTCACCAGTGCTGGGTCATTGTGATTTTCTTGTGTAATTTTTTGTGTGTGTATGACTTACTGAGTGGGGCAGCGCAGTGGTTAGCGCGTGTGTGGCACAGTTCTGAGGTCATGAGATTGAACCTTCCTGTGTCGAGTTTGCACGTTCTCCTTGTGCTTGCGTGGGTTTCCTCCGGGCACTCCAGTTTCCTCCCACATCCCAAAAACATGCATGTCAGGTTAATTGGCCGGTCCAAATTGTCCCTAGGTATGAATGAGCGAGTGAATTGTCTGTCCCTGTGTGCCCTGCGACTGGCTGGCAACCAGTTCAGGGTGTACCCTGCCCACTGCCTGAAGATAGCTGGGTTGGGCTCCAGCACCCCCACGACCCTACTGGGGATAAGCGGTGCAGATAATGGATGGGTGGATGGAATTACTGAGTATTTAACCCTACTTCAAATAATCAACCTGATAATAACAAAATTATTTTAATGGTATGTTAATGTTTCTGTATTTCCAGGGTGTCAAACTCATTTAAGCTCCCGAGCCACATGGTAAGAAAAGAAACTCATAGGGGCCAGACTAGTAGATTAAAACGAGCAGAGTGGGAGAAACAGACAAAAAGAGCAAGAAAGAGATCAATTAAAAGAGAAAGAAAGGGAGAAATAAAAAAAAATAGAATTTCAGCAGGATAGAGCAAGACAGAGAAAAAGAAAAAGTTAGAGAGAGAGAAGTACAGCAATGTCATTTTTTTCCTGTACTTCTCTCAGCCGGTTCTTGCAGGCTGGATCCAGCCCACGGCCCGCATGTTCGACACGTATGCTTTATCTGGCTTTGGCGTTCTCAGTCTTGAATTACTCTGTTTTGAAAGACAATTTTGATCACGAGTTTGTTGCTTGAGTGGTAGGCCTTGTAGCTCAGTGGTCACTGCATTAGTCTTGTAAACTAGGGGTCATGAGTGTAATTTGCATCAGGTCTTTTTTTATTTAATTCATAAACTTCATTCTACTTTAGGAGAATGTTCAACCGGGTGTATTCCGTTAACGTGATTCCTTCTAGGGTGCCTCCAAACAATAGCTGAGCTAAACATTGCTGTGTCATTGTGATTTTCTGTTAAAATGACTTTTGTAGTGGTTGACCTGGTCTATTCAATTTTAAATCCAATATTGTACCTGTTTATATAACAGTAATAACATAAAAGGTTGCTAGTTTAGAAATGCATATCAAAGGGGTTGCCCTTTGCTCTAATTGGTAACAAAAAGTAGCTTGACGCTTAAAAAGATTGAAGACCCCTTATAGATACATATAACCCTACATCGCATAAGGCTGAGCGACCCCCTAAAACTACTTCAAAATAGCCACATACTAAAACAGGGGTCCCATCATTTTTCAAGCATCAAGCTACTTTTTGTTACAAATTAGTACAAAGGGCATCCAGTTTCATATACATTCATGAAAATTACTCCTTTTTAGCTAACTATCAAGCTACCTTTTTAGCAATTTAGCTAGCTTTTTAGCCATGTTTTTACATTTTTTGCATGATATCTAGCTAGTTATCAAGCTATATTTTTGCCTCCTTTCTAGCTAGCTATCTAGCTTGGTTTTTAGTTTCCTATTTGGCAATTTCAATGCAATTTTTTGCCAGTTATCTAGCTCTCTTTAAGTTTTATACTAGTTTACCTTTCTCGCTGTTTATAGAGCTACATTTTTACTATTTCGTAAATGTTAGATAATTAAAATGTGTGACTGAGTATGTTGTCACTATCGCATGAGTTTTCAGCTATACAGTATTAGTTTTATCATTTAATCACCACATAACTGTGACAATCACATTATTAACTTAGTTGTTTTAAATGCACCCTATGCTTATTCACAAATCTGAATGAAGTTTATACTTTCTGCATTCATTTACGGTTTTCTGATCGGTATTTTCACAGCAATGGTCCTCCGATGCATTAGCCTTATCTTATCATGCAACCTTCAAAATCCAGCTGTGTTCAGTTTTAACAAGTATCTTGGTTTTTGAGATCCATTCTTTTGCCTTGTAATGTAAATCCCCAGAAGTGCCTGTTTGAGTTTTGTGTTCCATTTTGTCAAATCCGAGCCTTTTTCCTACAAGAGAGGGGCGAGAAAATTTTTCTATGCCTTTCTGAGGGAGACCTCCTTGCCCTTTTGGGGGGAGAATGCTCTCCTGACTCAATTGTTTCGGAGTCCATTCTGTTTTATTTTATCTTGGAACTTTGTAATAAAGGCTATAACTGAACTGGTCTCTTTAACCTTATTTCTTCGTTGTCCAAATACTCGGTCTGGTCCCGGAAGTTGAACATGCAGCGGGCTACAGATTGTCTACGCCAACAGTAGCCATCTTGCTGAGTTGCTATTTAAGAAATCCATATAAAACTGGGTGAACTTTTGCGCTAATTGGTAGAAAAGAGTTGCTCTCAGTTTGAAAAAGCTCTAGCAGCTAGAAGAATGAAAACATTGGAATTGTATTATTATGAGTGTCAGGTGTACTTACTATACCAGTCTCTTTCATTCCAGATTCCTATATGTTATTTTTAATTAATCATCTGCTCATGAGATGGTGGAGGTAAATGCTTTAACATCTTATTTTGTTTAATGAAGCTGTTTAAGATTTCACTGCAAAAAAAAAAAAAACAAGTTAAAGCAAACAGCTTGCTGCTTACAATTTGTCATCTTCTGATAAATATTTTCTTGTTAAAAAAAAAGAAAACTTAGTAAAAGGAAATTTTGTTCTACTGGCACATCGCTTTCATAATTTTAAGTGTTATTTTTATTCTAGAGGGTCTTTGATACCTCCTGTCAAAAGAGGGCAAAATTGGGGTTTGACAGCCTAATTGAATCAAAGTCAACTGCTTGAAAGGCAACTATGCTAATCACTATACCAATAACTTAGTGTTGTCTACAATCTGGCTATAAAGAAAATGTAAAAAAATAAATAATAATAAATAAATAAAAAATTGTTATATACAGTTAAAAAAGTTGATGATTATGACTTAAATAGAAAATGAGACACCCACCAAGCTGAACTAGCTGGGAAATGAACTACAGCAATGTGCTTTGAAAGCAGCTATGCTAACCACTATACCACCAATTGAGTATATTCACCATTTCGGTTTAAGAAATTGTAAAGAAAATCATTAGTTTTATTGGTTGTTTATTATGACTTAGATAAAGATTTACACTACCACGTAGCTGCATTCGCTGGTAATTGAATCTAGGTCAATTGCTTGGAAGGCAGTTATGCTAACCACTATACCACTAATGCACTGTATACATTAATTGGGCTTAAAAGGTTGTAAATGATAATCAAAGAAATGGTTAACGTTTAAATAGTAGTTGGATACGACTTTAGAATAAAAATACACTATCATACAGTTGCAATAGCTAGAAACCAAACCATGTCAATTGATAAGAAGACATCTATGCTAACCACTACACCACTAATGCATTGTATCATCTGGTTTTGTTTAACAAAATAACGAAATAATCAGAGAAAATCGTTTCGGTTTCAACGGTTGTGGATTATGACTGAAATATAAAATATCACTACCACAAAGTTGAATTAGCTGGAAATCAAACCATGGTCAATTGCTCAGAAGGCAGTTATGCTAACCACTATACACTAATGCACTGTACCTTTTAACTTGGCTTAAAAGATTGTACGAGATAATTAAAGAAATGGTTCCAGTTTCAATAGTTGTTAATTGTAGCTTTAGAATGAAACTGCACAACCATACAGTTGCAATAGCTGGAAAACTGTGTGGTATGCATCTATGCTTACTACTATACCACTAACTCACTGTTTTCACTAAATTGGCTTAAAATATTGAAAGAAATAATCAATGAAATCGTCATAGTTAAAGTTAAGTATGAAATTATTCTACCATAAAGTTGCATTAGCTGGAAATCGAACCATGGTCAACTGCTTGGAATGTAACTATGCCAGCCAACATACTACTTATGCAATGTGTTCTACAATTTTGCCTACTACATTCTGAACAAAACTGTAGGGAAATGTATAGGTTTAATACAGTTTCAATGGTTGTTGATTACGACTTAGGTATGACATGATAAAGCTGCATTAGCTGGGAATCGAACCCAGGTCAACTGCGTGGTGGCAGTTATGCTAAAAATTATACCACCAATGCACTGTATTCAATAAATTGGCTGAAAATTGTAACTAAATAATCAAAGAAAATCGTTTCAGTTTTAATTGTTTTTGATAATGACTTGAATATGAAATTACACTTCCATAATATGTGGGCGTTACACCCATGTCAACCACTTGGAAGACAATAATGTTAACCACTATGCCACTCTTAGCTACATTCAAAATTTGGCCCCAAACATTTTAATACATAGTCAAAGAAATGGTCACAGTTTCAATAGTTGTTGATCGTGACTTTAGAAGGAAATTACACTACCACAAAGTTGCAATAGCTGTAAACCGAACCCATGGCAACTGCTTGGAAGGCATCTATGCTAAGCACAGAACCACTAGTGCACTGTATTCAATCCATTGGCTTCAAAGATTGTAAGAAATAGTCAAAGAAATCTCTAGTTTTTATGGTTGTCAAAAATGACTTTAGTATGAAATTACACTAGCTGAGAATCGAACCCAAGTCACCTGCCTGGAAGGCAGTTATGCTGATCACTATACCACTAATGCACTGTGTTTTCTAATTTGGATTAAAAAATTTTAACTGAATAATAATAAAAAAAAGACGTGACCGTATGAGTGGTTCTTGATAATGACTTGAGTAAGAAACTATACAATCATAGACTTGTATTGGCTGGGAATTGAACTCAGATCAACCGCTTGGAAGTCAACTTTGTCGACCATTATACCACCAATGTGCTGTATTCATTAAATTGGCTTAAAATATTGTAATATATAATCAAATAAATGGTTCCAGTTTCAAAAGTTGTTGATTATGACTTTAGAATGAGAGTACACTACCATACAGTTGCAATAGTTAGAAACCGAACACATGTCAACTGCTTGGAAGGCATCTTTGCTAACCACTATACCACCAATTCACTGTATTAACAAAACAGGATTAAAAGATCGTAAAAAATAATCAAAGAAATTGTTACAGTTTTAATGGTTGCTGATAACGACTTAAGTATGAAATTACACTTCCATAAAGTTACATTAGCTGGTAATCGAACCATGGTCAACTGCTTGGAAGGTAACTATACTAGCAATTATTACTAACTCACTGTAATGACTAAATCGGCTTAAAAAAATGTAACTAAATAATCAAAGAGAATCTTTACACTTTCAAAAAATGTTGATTATCACTTAAGTAAGAAATTACACTACCATGGAGCTGCATTAGTTGGGGATCAAATCCAGTTCAATTACTTGGCAAATTAGCTTAAAACCTTTAAACAAACAATCTTCAAAAATGGTTGCAGATTTAATGGTTGTTGAATATGACTTGGGTATGAAATTACACTACCATAAAGTTGAATTAGCTGGAAATCGGCCCAAGGTCAACTGCTTGGAAGGTAGCTATGCCAACCTCTATACCACAAAATCACTGTGTTTATTAAATTGGCTTAAAATATTTAAACAATCTAAAAAATGATTGCAGTTTCAATTTCTGTTGAATATGACTTAGAAATGAAAATACACTGCCATAAAGCTGCATTAGCTGGGAATGGTTCCCAGATTACTGTATGGGAGGCAGCCATGCTAACTACGATCCCACTAATGCACGGTATTTTTTTCCAAATTGGCTTTAAACCTTTAAACTAAGAACCTAACAAAATGGTTCCAGTTTTAATCACTCAATCCCAGGTCACATGCTTGGAAGCTTGAGACAAAAATCAATAACCGTGGCAGAAGAACATAACCACCACTTTTTCTATGGTAATTTATTGCTGCGCGATGGGCTATGCGAACCACCTAGGTTCTAAGGCCGATTTAAAAAACTTCGATATTTGGCTGCAAATCAAACGAAGGGACACGTCTGCGCAACACTAGCAGACCTCAAGTATTCCAAGATTTGCAGCGAACAATTTTTACATGTACGTTCGATGTATTTCCGAGGGATTTTATGTGAAGTAGGTACGAGTCACGTTAAAGAAACTCAATAAAATCGGCCAATATAACAACAATGATGTCATGATTACTGATTTGGGGCACCTGCGGCTGCCTCATTGGCGCCAACAGCCCTGAGTGCTGATTGGTTAAGAGACTCTTTTTAAACCCCCGGCTTCCAAGAGGAAGCTGTCAGACCGTTTGCGAACCTATGCTCCCAGCTAGGCAAGCTCCATACCTTCCGACATTTTCCTACCCTGTTTTCTCCTGCCTGAAACCTGTTGCCGACCACTTTTCTGGACTCGATACCGCCCTTGATCTCCCGTCCCGACTAGCGACCAGTATCCCTGCTGCCTACTATTATCCTCGCCACTTCCGCGTTCCTGACACCTGTTATCCATGTCCGTCGATCATCGGATCTGTCAGGGAAGACCAGAACAGAGCAGGAGACCCCAGAGCGTTCGTACAGTTCAGGACTGAAGAGAAGATCGTAGCGTGGGACGAAAGCAGGTCGAATCGGAGGCAGGTCGGATCGGAGGCAGGCAGGCAAAATCAGGTAAACAAGAAGGCACATGTAATCGGGAGAGTCTTACGGGGTACAGAAGTAATCCTCCGACCAAGAGTTACGCGTTTAAAAAGGGAGCATTAACCAATCAGGAAGCACGTTCCAGCGCGCCACATGATTACCCCAGGTGGCTCCACTTGGGTAATCATGACAGAACCCCCCCTCAAGGAACGGCTCCAGAAGTTCCCCAGAAAAAAAAAAAAATAAACCCACGGCACGTCACAGGGTAACACGGGAAAATCAGGAGAGTCAACTCAGAAGAGTCGGACTCAGGGCAGGCATGTTCAGAAGACTCGGACTCAGGGCGGACATGTTCAGAAGACTCGGACTCAGGGCGGGCAGGTTCAGAAGAGTCGGACTCAGGGCGGGCAGATTCAGAAGAGTCGGACTCAGGGCGGGCAGATTCAGAAGAGTCGGACTCAGGGCGGGCAGATTCAGAAGAGTCGGACTCAGGGCGGGCAGGCAGCGGAGTCGGAGTCGAACAGGCAGGCATGGGAGTCGAACAGGAAGGCATGGGAGTCGAACAGGCAGGCATGGGAGTCGAACAGGCAGGCATGGGAGTCGAACAGGCAGGCATGGGAGTCGAACAGGCAGGCATGGGAGTCGAACAGGCAGGCATGGGAGTCGAACAGGCAGGCATGGGAGTCGAACAGGCAGGCATGGGAGTCGAACAGGCAGGCATGGGAGTCGAACAGGCAGGCATGGGAGTCATTTCGCAGTCATACGGCCGGAGGTGCCTTAGCCAATTTTGCCACGTCGGAAAGGACTTGCCGAACTGCACATTCTGAAGGGGAATTGCGCTGCTGATTCAGGCTTTCATAGTGGTCAGGGGGCAAATGTACGAACGCGGGGTCCATTCTGGTCGGAGGATTCTGTCAGGGAAGACCAGAACAGAGCAGGAGACCCCAGAGCGTTCGTACAGTTCAGGACTGAAGAGAAGATTCTAGCGTGGGACGAAAGCAGGTCGAATCGGAGGCAGGTCGGATCGGAGGCAGGCAGGCAAAATCAGGTAAACAAGAAGGCACATGTAATCGGAAGAGTCTTACGGGGTACAGAAGTAATCCTCCGACCAAGAGTTCTCCGCGTAACGCGTTTAAAAAGGGAGCATTAACCAATCAGGAAGCACGTTCCAGCGCGCCACATGATTACCCCAGGTGGCTCCACTTAGGTAATCATGACAGGATCGTGGAAGCAAGCACTGCTCTCGCTCTCTTTATCAATAAAACTGAGTTTTACGAACGCTTTTGGGTTCTGTCTCCGTTTCTGGCCAATGACAAATAAAATAGGTGAGCTAGTGCCAACTAGCTTCATAAGTGTCTTACCGTTGCTATATCTGGCTACACAAACGAACTGCTTATATAGCGATTTTATAGCATTTTTCAAAGCATAGCTACTATGAAGAACTGGTAAGCATCCTGAATTTTATAAGCAATATAGTGGTACAGATGGTGTGGACTGTAGTCAGGACGGTTTGGTTACAAGTGTAAATGTCAGGATGAAGAAAAAAAAGGGTGGTCTTCAATTTCTCTAAATAGCGCTCTTTGTGCTTTTTGACAAGGAGAGCCAACTCATCAAGAAGCTGCACAGTATTTGTTTGACGAGTCATTGCCAATGGTGTTGAAGAGTATTGCTTTTTTGAGCATTGCTGACGCTGCTATCGGTTAGTTGGTGTGAGTAAAAGGGAAAGTGTGAAGCACATTGTAAAGCGCATTGGGAGGTCTTCATTGATTTGAAAAGCGCTGTATAAATGCAAAACATTAGAACATTGTTGTTGTCTACTGTTTATTGACCTCAACCACCGTTTACTATGGTCTCACTACGGTCTACTGCCGTCCGTCATGGTATCGTCCGTGCAAAATTCGATACGATGTGCCAAAATCACATACCTGTCAACCTGTACGTTTTTGCCGTACAAAGTACATTTATTATGCATTTTAAGACGTGTACAATCTGAAAACGCAAATTTGTCAATTATAGGTACCATTCGGTATACACCGACTATCAAGAAACGGCAAATCAATCAAGTCAAACAAGTTCGCCGCGACAGCCTCTATCTCGGTATCGTTTTTTTCGTTGCAAACAAAGCGAGCGGCTTGATGCTACTGTGCGCATTCTTCTTCCGCCTCGGGATTTCCCATCATGCATCATTCCGATCACAAGTGAACTCGCAATGGCCGAACCTGAATTAAAACGCCGTAAGTCATTCTGATCTGAAAACAACAGCCGGGGTTGATTGAGTAAATTTGAAATACGTGTGGTCTTAAAAAACATCATATTTCATGTGGTAGTTGTGTAGTGAAAGGAAGTCCGTCTCTTTTTAGAGAACCGGCTTTTTCGGCTCAACTCATTCAAGAGAGCCGGCTCTCAAACGGCTCACTTGCTCTGATGCATTATATTACAAATTATTATGTTGTATAAAGAAGTTAAGAAAAAAGGAAGAAATAAAGGAGAAAATGAAAAAAGACAGGTTTGTGGTTATCCCCTTAATCAATATATTACCAACAATAATTTAATGCAGAAAATGAAATAATAATTTGAATAAGAAAATGTATTATTCTACGTAAATATATTTGCATGTAGTTTTTTCCTTCTGCAGTGAACGTCCAAGCTACCGGTACTTAATTTTTGATTTTTTTTTATAATAAACCTCATTCATGTGGAGCAACTCAGTATAAGAAATAAGAAAACAATGAGAAAAAAAGCAAAACGGAAAAAACTACGGATAAAGAAAGCAGAAAAGGGAAAATGGAAAAAAGGAAAGAAGGGAATTGAAGAGAAGAGACAAATGAAAAAAAAGGCAATTTTCTCTTATTATTCCCTTTTTTTTGTCTTTTACTTTTTTCTTAAGTTTGTGAATGGGTTTGTTTGAAGCACATTGTAAAGTGCTTTGGGAGGTCTTCATTGACTTGAAAAGCGCTATTTAAATGCAGACCATTTACCGTTTAAGTTTGACTTCTTGTCTCTATTCATTTTTTTCTCTTAATTTATTTGTCAAATTTTCCTTTTTTCTTTTTCTTCTGTATTTTCTTATTTCTCTTCTTAAAAGTACTTTGAGTCTGCGTTATCTGTCTTCTGTTGTGCTTTGAGTACTCATTTTCAGTGGTACGACAGAATAGAGCGATCTAGTGGGAGAATAATGCACACAGTCCCTTAAACTTTCATATTAGGACAGGGGCCTCAAACTCTTATCCTGGTGGCTGCAAATGGCCCCTAGGCTGCGAGTTTGAAATCTCCGCCCTAAATGATCACATCAAGAATTTTATTTTTGCTGTGAAAAAAAAGCTGGTTCATTAATTCAATCATTTAAAAATGACTGTATAAATTAAAATTATAAAAGCTAATTAAATCCCCACAGTAGTCAGTTTTCATTATCTTGGAGAGAATTTCAGAATTGATGTGCTGCAAATATTAATGACCAAAACAGTCCCAACTGCTGTCTGGAGTATTTTTTTAACCACAGTTTAGATTAAAGGATAATTTCCAGTCAATTGTAATCTTAAGGAGGGGATGCTTTTAAAGGGAAATTTTAATGATAAATACATTTTTATAATCTGCATGTTTTCAATGTATTAAGTCCATTCATGTATTTATGATCACAGCCCTGCCGGTTATTGAAATTCGAGAATATAGGAGTAACTTTAAAATTAGCCCAACATATTGAACACTAATTCCTGTAGTCGACACTTGGTTCCTGGCCACATTCTCTGCATTCTAGATGACTAGAGCTGCTTCTTTGTGTTTGCAATGTTGTTTTAATGGCTTTTAACGCTGCCATGCTATATTAACAGATAAACTCGTTCGTGCTAAAGAAGAGGAACTGAGTGTAAAGCAGTTGCTGGATCAGACTCTAGCGGAGATCTGTAACATTTGACCCGCAACACCGCGACTGGCTTCGGCACAACAAGGCTGCCGTGAACATGACACACGTTTGTTTCCTCAGACCTCATTGGGAAAAAAAACAAGAAGCGAGCTACTGTTAATAAATTCTGTAACTGCACAGCCTTCACTGTATGTTTTGATTTGTTGAGAAAATGAGCACTTTTTTCAGGGAAATACACATCACATGGTAATCTGCTACAACCACATCATATAATCTTTTTGTGTACTTTTGTATTTACAGTTAATTTTCTCTAATGATAAAATCGTAGCATTCCGTCCCTTCCCTCCCGGACATAAGTGTTGGCACCGGTTCCTGAATGTTCACAGTAAAAATATTTGCACATTATACTCACCTTTTTGTTACATTGTTTAGCTTTTTCTGTTGTACCAACTGAATAAATTGTTAAAACGAGTGTGTCGCTTCATGTGATTTTCTTTTAAACTGTGGGGTGCGTTGTTGGAGGTGTCCTTTTTAAAAGTTGAAAGTTATATAAATTAAATCAATTGAGTATGTGTTAACGATGCCCGACTGAGTTCAAAGAGCCTTTATGCTTTATTTTCCATTGCGCCTATCTGCTTTGATCTTATTTATATTAGGCCTCTTCGAGGCAGAACAAACCCCCTAAAGGATGAAGAAGGA
The DNA here is from genome assembly GCF_059441175.1 of Urocampus carinirostris. Lineage (NCBI taxonomy): Eukaryota > Metazoa > Chordata > Actinopteri > Syngnathiformes > Syngnathidae > Urocampus > Urocampus carinirostris. The sequence continues at coordinate 45,179,867 of NC_142352.1, forward strand.
AGAGTTTATTCATCTAAGAAATTGCAGATACTGCAAGCAAATTGTGTGACCCTGCTGTCATGATTGCAGCCTTAAGTTTTCAAATGCCGCACCCCAGCTTTAAATAATAACTTAATCCTTGTGCAAAGTTATTTAACTCATGTTTTCTCACTCCTAATCATAAACGCAAGATTGTTATCTAAGCACCAATTCTGTTAGGTCGGGTGATTGGTTGCTTGTTTAGTGTACCGGTAATAGTGTCTAGTCTTTCACAAAAAATGTATTTCTATTTTTGGACGATTTGGATGTTTCTTCCAATACAGTAACTCGAGATGTTTTATTAGTCTGAGTCTTTACATTTCTGCTGAACAACTAAACTGAATGTTATATGGAAAAATGAAGTAAATTAGACACTTGGCCCCTCTGGAACATACGTAAATTACATTTATACCACTGTAGACTTGTTACATCTACTGCCTAACTCAGGTCAGTAACAAGCGGCTTTAAAGCCACATGTGCTCCCTAGTGGCCCTTTAGCAAGTTTTAAAAAATGTTTTACATTGGAAAATGTTCTTTTCTGTAGGTGACCAAACATGATACAAACTTTCTTGTGTGCGTGTGTGTTATATAATGGTGGGGTGCATCGTTTGAGATGTATTCAAAAGTTTAAAGTTACTATCTTCTTTAAGCGTTAACAATACCCAAATGAGTTTAAAAAAAAAACACTTGGCTTTATTTCCATAGCACCTATCTGCTTTTATCAGGCCTGCTTGGGCTAGAACAAACTTCTCATAAAATGAAAAAGAAGAGATTATTCGGTTACGTCTAGAAAACAGCATATACTCGCATGCAAATCGTGTTACTCTGCCTCCGTCACCTGGCTTTAAATCATGACTGCAGCTTCAAATTTTTGAATCCCATAGCCCGCCTATAGGTTTTTTTTTTTTGTTACTCCAACCGTGCTTTGTTTTTCTATCCAATATTTTTTTGTGCAATTTGGGTTACCAACCCGTAGCCTGGCTGATTTTCATCTTGAATTAATCTTTCGATTGCGTTAAAATGTTTTCTTTTTTTAACGACGTCGCCTATCAATGTAAAGTCACGTGCTAGGTTGCAACTCCTCCTGGCCAATAGAGGCGGTGTTCTCTCTTATGGACCACCCACCCCCACCGAAACCTTTCCGGGTCAGCCGTCGAATTACGCAGTAGTGCTGAGTTTAGCAGAGTATATCCACAATTTAACTCTGGAAAAAATGGACGATAATCTTGTTTTTGAATGTTATTCACCGGACAACAAAGCAACGTACGTGTTGAGCAACGTCGTGGAGGTTGTGGAAAGAATCCTTACTTTCGTGCCCACCAAGTCCCTGCTACAAATCGCAAGGTAGCAAAACGTTTTTTTGTAGGCCATCAACCATAAAGCAAAATATGATTAGAAATGGCACGTTTGGTTTTGTTAATTTTTAACATGGTAAGTACTCTAAGGTTGGGTATTTGGTGCTAATTCGTTCTCCGCTGGAATCCCTCTTTATACGACCCACCTGAACTTACCACGAAAGCGTAAACAATGCAGATTGTCTGATAGAGCTAGTCCTATTTTGCTTTGGTTGGTGTGATAATTCAGTCGGTCCTTAGTGTTTACGTACGTGGCCGATGTTCTGTAACAATCAAACGATTACAAAGACTTAAAAGAAGGTGTTGTCATGGAGAGCAATGGCTCATTTGTGACGTAAAACTTAATTCAAACTCTTGTGCAAGAAACGTGAACGAAGCGACTAGACTAGTATTGTGCAGGGGTTGGGAACCTTTTGACCCAAAGAACCATTCAAGCAAACATTGAGAGGGAGCCGCACCATATAAAAATTATACAAACCCGCTATCCAGAGAAAAGCTTTTATATCATCCAATTTTATTTCACTCTGATGATTGATTTTTTTATACAATCTATGAATAATAATAATAATGCCAAAGCCCGTGTCCCATATCAATAAAAAATACTACTTTAGCTCTGCATCCCACAGTTACTTAATAGTGTTGAAGCTAATTTGACTGTCCTTTTTGTCCGAAATAATGTTTTCAAAACAAATCGCAAGGTATTTCGTTAAAATGTCACAAAATAGTTTAAACGAACATAAAAAGGTAATTACCTTTCGTGCTGTCTGCGGTGGGCGAAGAGGAAAAGTGCGTGCGCCCTGTGAATAGCTCCGCCCATTCCTACCACTCACCCAATCAGATTTTTAGGTGCCTTACTAGAGCTTTTGTGTAAAAAGTTTGTTCTGTGGCTTTTCATTATATTGTGTCTCGACAGTAAACATGTATTATTTAATGAGCTTCCAATTAAAGGTTTATTTAGTGATTTACAGCGAAAACAGAGTTTCTTGGCGTGACTCCTTGACTGCAGTTGAAATTTTGTCAACCTTTTCCATATCAACAATGTCTTGGGTTCGATCGTAAGCCAGAGGTTCCCGACCCCTGGTAGTGTTTGTTGTCATTGGTATCAATGTGATTAGACACAGCATTCCAGGGTAAACATGTCATAAATACGTTTATAGCTCCAATGTATAATATTTGACCACGAGATGACATTGTTATGTCTGGTGCGGGTGAGGGCCAGTTCCCTAGAGCACAGCGTGGCGGCTGCATACCGGACGAACATGGCGGCGACTTAAGTGCAGATTCCACTGTACACTGCCTGGGACAGCCGTGATTTTTGTGAACTAAAAAGCTCTCCTTCAAAATAATGCTAACATTTTTGTTTTTGTGATTTGCAAAGCGTTTGCAGGTTATGGAGCAACTGTGCCCGACGAGTACTGAGAACTCAGCAGCAACTCGCATGGGTGTCGGTCTGTGGGCCCTCCACCACAAATAATCATGCCCTTCACAACATTGTAGCTGAGGAAGTGGAGGTAAACTTATTTTTGCTGCATTGTCATAATACAATATGTGGACGCAGCACATTACGATTGTCTAGGAAAGATGATACAAAGTCCCAAACTATAATCCTTACTTACAAGCGGTTGGAATTGAATACAGTGATATTTAGGGTTTGTACGGGTGCTTGAAATCCTTAAATTTTAATGTTGTGTCTTAAGGTCAGGGTGGGGGGGATATTATCAGTAATTGTAAAAAATGATGCACCAAACTATTTAGTAATTAATAATTTCATATGTTTTGCAGGTGGTCCCTGCAAAACACATGTAATATTAATGAAATAACTCACAGATCTACAAAAAAAATGTAAAATCCAAAACAATTGGAGTTTTTTACACACTGAACAGATTATAAGTCGAGCAACTACACAAAATCCTTGAAAATGCAAAACAATAAAATATAAATTAAAATATTAACTCTCTATATCGTAAAATGCAAAAAAGTAACTATTCACAATTGTGTTTTGACCAATTTAGACACAGATTTTCTGAAAAACACGCAAAAAAATATAAATTAATAAAAGTAAAAGAAAAAGAAAAACAACATCAGTCTCTAAGATTGAAAGATCGAATGTACTCTGCTTCGGGGCAATTACTTTTATTAAAACGAGTCAAAATTTGGCTCCGTTTTTTGTACATGCAGTAGGTTATTTCTTTCGTCTTCTGTTTTGAACTCTAGTATTACCTTAGAGCCCTTTTCGTGTTTGTGAACAAGTGTGCCGTATTGAAGCTGCGCATGCATTGTTGAAGCCGAATGACAGAATTCATGTCAGTTTATAGCAGCCTATTGACACAAAAAGATCATAGAAGGGAACAGCACGAGCTAGCACAAAGATTGTGCTAGGAGCAAGATGGAGACTTTATTTAGTTATCAAAGCCAACAAAAAAGCGCTTTTTTGATCAGTGCTGGATTTCTTCCTATAAGGGTACTGGAAAAATTGGCCTTGAAAGTACTTGAAAAGTGCTTGAATTTGGACATCAAAGGTGTACGAACCTTTGATATTAAGCAATGATAAAGCAATAATATACACACGCACTGATGAGTTTATTGAACACTAGCACTTGACTTGTATTCACAGAAAGTGTTCCTCCTGCCCAAAACAGTCCTCATGATGATGGACTGCGAGTCCTTTGTGTTTCCAGGTCCTAGCTACATACAGAAAAAAGGTTTGTATACAATCCTATAACAGTATTTTTTTGCATGCTTAATCACTCTGATGTTTTTATAACTTTTTCTAAAGCTAAGAGGAGTCGTCGCAATCCAGTTGAGGAATTCATTGAGGTGTTCCCGAAGAATTGTGAAGTCTTGGGCATAACTGCACCAGGAATTGTATGTAAGTTAAATTTTTATGTTTTCGAGATGACGATTGTCTCCTAACGAACAAAGTTCAGCATACAGCAGGCAATGCTCATTTCTTTCCAGGCAGAAATTTCTATACATCTTGTGGTCACTTGACACCTGGTAGTCAACTCGTTTTATTTGTTCTATTCTCAGGGATGTGATTTTTCCGCTAATTCGCGGAATTCCGCTTTTTTTATCTCCAAAAATAAAATTTTAAAATTTCCGGTGTTTTAATTGGTAAAAAAAAACGATTTCGTCTCGACAGCATGCCATTTGAGTGTTTCCGTAACTGAAATGAAACGTACTTGCGATTGGTTGAAGTCTCGTGTTGACCAATAAACGCGCTTGTTATAGGAGTGTGCCATTGTTCATTTCTCACACGTTTTTGCCGGGTGTTTAAAGAAAGATGTCCGTGATCGAACGCAAAGATGCTCCGCGAGCTAAAGAAATTGATAAGATTGTAAAAAACAAGTTTCGATGGGACTGGTTGGAGAAGGAATTATCTACGAATGTTGGAAAGAAGACTGTGACGAATTTGTTCAATGACTTTATTCGGAAGATCGATCGTGCCGGGAAAGCACTTTGCATTTGGTGTCATGATACCATCGACTATGGTGGGAGAGGTTTCAAAGCTCTTGAAAGTCACGCAAAGAGCAAAAAACACGTGAAAGAACTCCAGTCAAGAACGACAAATTATTCCATCGCTGGAAGTTTCGGTGCCCAAACGAAAACTCCAAAACTTTACGGCCTCCATCCCTTATTGACATCACAATCGGAAGCGGTAATAAAGAGACGTGATCCACCCCAACAACCTGTACCAGTTGCTGATAGAGTCGTGAATTTTGAGGTAGGTGGTAAACTTTTCAAATTTATTTGACAGTTTTCCCATTTTTTTCGAAAATATTATAACGTAATAAAAATGGCCATAAATATTTAACAATTACAATAATAGATTTTCATGTGTACATTACACCAACACTTTACTGTAGGGCCTATACTTATTGTACTTTCATTTATCAAATACTTGGATACGCTGCTATTAAAGAAATAAATTATTACATTTAAAATATGATTTAGGAAATTTAAAAATATTATTAAGCCTAATAGTAATCAAAACTATTGTCAGTATTTATATTTTTTAAATTAAGTACTTGTATGATATTCTACCATTGATTTTCTTAATGGCCACGATATTATTATGGTACATAATTTACTTAATATTAATAACATGGTTAATCATTGACACAAACTCAAATGAATGCTGCATGTTTGCACTTTTTAGGTTTCAAGATGTTGAGTGTCTTGATGTATGCAGTTACAGAGATGATCTTAGTCGAATGCATGATTGTGTTTTTATCAGAGCTTGCTGCATGAGGTATTTTATGTTTTTGTTATCCATTATGTATTAAGAATGATTGATTAAATGATTTATTGCATGGTAAATATTATTTCCAATGGTTTGTAGCTAATTTTCAACATTTTTTTGTCACCATAATAAATACTCTGACATGTGAATGTGCATGAAAGTTTAGACTAAATCCTTTTTTATTTACTTTGGTCGCATGACATTTTGGATTATAATTCAAATAATTATTTAAATTATTTAATTGTTTACTGATTATTGTTAAATTTCTTTTATTCTTCAGGCAATGCTGTTGGGAGTGCTGGCCGAAAATTCTCTTCCGTTCACCATGGCCCCAAAGCTCATCACACTGTCAAAGGAACTGGCAAGGGATCCAAAAGCTCTGAATGGACTGTCCATGGATAGAACCAGTGCATCCTACAAAACAAAGTATGGCCTTGCCCATACTATGCTTGATGAGACTTTAACAAACTTAAGATCCTCCCACTTTTCAATGAACATTGATGAGTCCACCAGCAACAATCTACACCGTGTCCTGTGTGTTCTCGTCAGCTATTTCTCCCCGTCGACAAAGTCTGTTGTGGTGGAACATTTAGCATCTTTGAGTGTTGTTAAAGTTGACGGCAAATCTCTCTTTGATGAACTCTCAGCCCTCATGACCAAGAACAATATTCCCTGGAGCAATTTGGTGTCTGTGTTGATGGACTCATGTGCAGTGATGCGGGGTTCCAAATCTGGAGTTGAGACGCGTTTGCGAGAGGGACCAGCACCACATCTCCTTGACATAGATGGGGATACCTGCCACCACATCCACAACGCCTCTAAGCATTTTTGCAAGCCATTTGAGTACAAGATTGAAGGACTCCATAATGATCTCTTCAACGATTTCAAGTGGTCAACCGATCTGAAGGAAGCTCTTCAAGAAATTTGCTTTCTGACAGGCATCACCTTCACCATGCCAGAGAGATTTGTCAGCCATCGATGGCTTTCAAACTATAATGTTTCAATGTCCACCTTACGCCTCATGGATGTCTTTACCATCTTCTACTATGCATTTCTTGGCAGAGGAGATAAAGAACTCTATCTTCCCACCATCATGGCCATCTACCACAAGAAGGATCTTTCAAGAGAAGTCAAAGCCAAACTCAAAGACATACAATCAGCTTTAGGCCAAAAGAACATGACTGAGGAAGGAAGGAAGAGGAAGCAGAGGATCTATGAGAAGATATTCTTCACAAGATTGGATACGCTTCTCACCCTCAACCTGTACACAGCAGTTCTGCCCTTGCTGAAGAACTATGTGATCACCTTTGAGACGAAAACGCCAATGATCCACAAGCTGAACGACAAGCAAGTGTCCTTCTTCAAGAAGTTCTTGTCCTGTTTCCTAAAGCCAGAGTCCCTTCAAGGCTGTAAACTGACAGAAATTGAACTGAACAACAAAGCCAACCAACTCCGAGAAAATGATATTTTCTATGGTGGTGTCACCAGCAAACTGATGGATTCTTCTAACAAGTCGTCAGTTGTGTTCAAGTTCAAAGCCAAAGCCAAGGCAGCATATCTGGCATGTGGTCTGTACCTTCAGAAAAAGTTGCCCATGAACAGCAAGCTTCTGAGAGCAGCCTCTGCCATTGACCCACTTGCCAGAGGACACAGCTCAACTTTAAACCAACTGAAGAAGCTGTCGTCGTTGGTCACCAATGTCCTTGATGAGTCAGAGCTGGGGAACTATGATCTCGAGGTGAGAGAATACCAGTTGGACAGTGAGTTGCCAACACCTTTGGACTCAGAGGGGAAGGCAATTGCACTGGATCGTTGGTGGGCCCAAGTCTTTGCTGTTGGAAGATACCCAACCCTGGCCAAGATGGTGAAGGCTCTCATGAGTTGCTTCCATGGGCCGCAAGTAGAGGGGGCTTTTAGTGTCATGGGTGATGTCCTGAACCCCAAAGCATGCAGAATGGACATAGCCACATACAGTTCTATCCAGACTGTAAAATATGCCCTAAGAGCAAGAAATACCACCTCTGTCAGCCATTTTGGAAGGAAAGACATTCTGATGGATCCTGTGCAGTCCATACTGTGCCTAAATCTGAGGACATCCTCCAAAAGGTACAGGGAGGAGAAGGATGCAGAAGCAGCTATGTTGTCTGCAAAACGAACAGAACTTGCTGTGAAACAGGACACCCAAATGAGCAAGGCTGCCTCAAGAAGAACCATCAAAGCTGCACAGAAGCAGGCTAGAAAGACCCATTCCAAAGCAATGAAGTCTAGGAGGAAGTAGTGTTTGGGTCATGTGAATGGATTTAGCTGTGTCCCGACGGATCACCACCTTATCGTGGTGGGGCACTTTGCGCGTCTCCATGACCCCCAGAGCTATGTCGGCGGGAGTCTCGTACTCCTGGTAGGGTTACCCAAGCCGAACAGGTCGAAGGGTAGAGTCCAGACTAAGAGTGATCCCAAAAGCTGGTGGCGGCACGCTTTGAGGCGGTTTCCTACAGACCTGGATCCCGTTAGCCGCCTGCAGTTGTAGAAAGATGCCGGTCGTCTAGGGTCTCCCTTGCCACTGGAACCATCTTCTTTACAATTAAGATAGTGGCGTTGGGGAAATGTTTTTTAATGTGACTGATTTTGAGTTGACTTAAACTGTAATTTTATATGGGATAGTTCAATATACATTGAAAATTTATGCTGTTGTCTTGTCTATTTCTTTGTCATCTGAGTGCATTGAAAGTACTTAAAAAAACCCATGAGCTCCGGGGGGGGGGCTTCGCCCCACTTTTCCCCCCACCAGGGCACTGCCCTGGTCCTACCTGGTTTCCCCCCCCCCCCCCCAGCTAGCAATCACCCCCCCCCGCTAATTTTCAGATAATTTCACTTTGGTCAAATCACATCCCTGTATTCTGTTATCTTTATATAACTTTGATATTATAAAAAGGTCAGACTGTAGGTATAGTGATTTTTGATAGAAGACTGGACTTGGCAGTCATTTTTTGGTTCCCCCTTAAACAGTTAATGATGGGACCTAAACTCAAATTAAAGCCACTTAATAGATTTTTTGTTACTAGGGAAAATTTGTTCCACATGATAATAATGAGCGGACATTTTGCGTAACGGATATTAGAAGTAAGTTCATAGGCCCGGCCCGAACACGACCCACAATTCGGGTCGAGCCTCAAATGTCAATCATTAACTCTGGCTAAGTTGGATTCTCTCTCTGTTTTTTTTATTTTTCGTCTGGCGATAAAAACAGCTTGTCCTGCAGTTTAAGTTCCGTTGTGTGCTCAGCTAGCTGGTCTCTAATAATCTTGTCCTCAAATCTCCCAGCCTGCAGAGGTCGGCGACATAACGGTGGCCCTACTTACCGGGTCGTTGTCGATGCTGCTGGAAGATTATCCGCTGCACAATGACGCTCTTTGGAGCAGCAAACTGTCTGTAGAGATATGCTATACAATCCGAAAATTTCCTGGCTGGTTGGAGGCATTGAAAGATGTGTTGGCCCCTACTCCGCAGGTCTCTAGATGGGTTGGGTCTGCCATTACCCAGCTGACGTGTCACGACACCTGTCGTTGCGAGTCAATAGGTGACCAAACTCCCCTAATGCCGAGCCCCAAGCAGGGAGGCAATGGATAAAAATGTTTTGGGTATGACTTTGCCAAGGGCTGGGGCGCCCTACCTTAAGGACACTGGGCTGGTTACACTGCACAGGCTATAGAATAGCATTGTCCGCTTTCAAGTGTCGCTAGCTTCAAATAACCTGATGGCTTCAATAAAAGTTTCAAAATATCCTAACCAATGGGGCCACAGTACTGGTGGCTCGCCGGGCAGAGCTAGGAACAGGCGAGAGTGGAAGCTTCATTCTTGTCACCAATGTTATGTGCAATCAGGCACTTGGAAACCTGCTCGATGCTCAAGGCCGTTTATTTACTTATCCATTCTTATCACCACACTTGTCAGCAACCACACAATTTACAGCTGTCACATTACACCTAGGGCTGTTACGATTAGGAAATTCTGAGACAATTAATCGTCACACAAACAATTACGGTTGAAGTAATTATTTTGTGTCTTGCTGGGTGGCTCCAAACCCTCTTCAGTCCAAGTATGTTTCCAACCGGTCTCTAACCAGGGACCTTTCGTATGTTAGGCAAATGTGTTAAGCGCAGCACTACAGAAACATGTAAACCTTAATAAAGAAGAACAATCTAATGGTTCAATTTAAGAAATATTCGAAAAAATCATTATTAACTTAACATTTTGTTCCTTTTATTAAACAACTGCAACAGTGCAGTACTTCAGCCTGTTGGGTTAAAACCCTTTGAGAAACAACATACAGGTGAGGTAACGGGTCTTAAGTTAATAAAGTTTTTGAACAAAGTGCAAAAATGAAGTTCACATATGAGAAAAAAAACTAATTCCAACACACACATTTAAAGTGAATACAGCAGCATAATAGATAAATGTCCTTTTGCTTCACTTAAGGTTTTAAGATTTCAACACATTTAAAGTGATTGCAGCTAACAGCAGCAGACGAATGTCTCTTTTCTTTGCTTCAAGTTCTTAGGCTTTGAAAACATAGACTAGTACGCAGCAAAAGCAGATCTGTAACTTACTTACAAACTGTAAAAAAACAACAATTGCACAGCTTTAGCTGTGTTAACATGACATTAGCATTTTTGCAGCAAAATACTGAGTATTATCTGTTAGCATGCCCATTTTAGAGCCTCTTCTTTGTATGTCGTAACTCGTGTGTTAACTTCACGTATATCCAATTGACAAGCTGCAACCCCTGGATTGTTTGCCATTCTTTCTTTTCCAACTATCTCGGCGTAATAAACTGTGTGCCTGGACTCTAAATGCTGCTTGAATTTAGTTGTGTTTGTGTCTTTTACTGGCACCTTCTTGAGACAAAGTTTGCTGACTGCTTCCTTGGGGCTAATCGCTGTTGCTCGGTGCAAACCCGAAATGTCTCCAACATACTGAAGTGGTGCGTTGTTTTGAAACTAAAAAATGTCCAGCTATGATGACTACACACAGCCAGTGTTGTTTACTTCCGTGTGTGCGTAGCTGCGTGTTGACGTCATTCCTTTGACATTTCAGTCAAGGGTGGTCCCAAATGGAGGTGGGGAGAAAAAGAGATGGTAATCGCAAATGGGAAATATTTTTGCGATTAGATGAATATGTAATATAAGCGTCAGCCCTAGTCACACCGTTGTAACATTACCCAGGGGCTGTGTTTACATGCCACACACTCGTCATGTTTTCTGTGGTTCCTTTTCTTTGTTTAACAGTGCCAACGTGCTAATCAGCCAAAGTCACACTTTCTTGCTCCTTCTTAATCTCCTTTGTCCTCACAAATAAAATACGCAAAATCAAGTTTTTGGGGCTCGGTCCCTCAAACCAAGTTAATTTGCCGGGTTAAGGTTGAATACACGCAGGCTGGGTCAGATCAGGCTGGATTTCTTGGGTCCGAACTTACTTCTAACAGATTCTATTGCCCACGAGCGACTCTCAGCAGATTATAATCATTTGGAGATGCCTCACTCTTTTGGAAAAAATGTCTGGCTTCAATAGTTACATCAGTGCTTGGGAACCTATGACTCGCTTCACTAGTACATATGGCTCAGAGGTAAAATAGAACTTTTGCAAATATGCGATATATTGTAACTAGCAGAGCTGATAGTCAAACAAGCAAAGCCGAGTCAATATTGATACAGAAAGGGTGTACGCTGTGCAACAGGTTTACTGCCACAAAATGTAATGAACTGAAATGTCAGCATAACACACATGTGGTCCTTTTATGATCCCATTTATAGTTAACAGTATCAGATGGGAAAGTCAAGTAAAGCCTCTAAAAGAAGAAAACAGCACACGTCGTGGCCATCAAATTAAAATTAAAATCCTTTAAATTCAAAGTATTTATCAAAACCACATGATTTTTGTAATGTCCCGCTCCATCTTCCCGGGAACTGTATAAAAACCAAAATGTGTTCATACTTTGGATTTAAAATTAATCGGCACTGGCCTTAGTTCCTGTCGCCCGCTTTCTTCCTCTATTTTTCATTTCCGTTTGATTTCCTGCATTTTTACGTACCAGATAGGACTCCACAAAAAATCTTCGGCGTTGGGCACCGGGGTCCGTCACACCACAGTCCCCCCTCCCTCATTTGTTTGCCAGAATAGGTGCGAGATTTGTCTTGAATTTCATTTTATGTGGTCTTGAAAAGGTCTTAAAAAGTCTTGAAATGGCTTCGTTGCATTTGTTCCCGCGCTTTGCCATTCCTCCACTTAATCAAAACCCTGCGGTCTTTCGAGAAGTTACTCTCTATCAAGCGGGCTCTCCTTTGCACGGATGGCTCGTCAGCCCGCCGTCGTCGATCAGGCCTAATGGCGGCCCCGGCTGTTTGCCATAGCACTCAATTATTGGTGATATTGCTGCTGGGGGTGGGGTCAGCGCGGGGTCGCCACGGCTCTAATTCAATTGGCGGAAATCTGTGATCGCATTATGTATAGCAATGCATGAAGGCCACCATGACATGTAATAAGTTTCCTTATAGCCCCAAGTACAAGTTTATCATGCAGGCTTTTGATAATTGATCCACAGTGTGGAGCTGCTTGGGAAATCTTTTTCATAATATAGCGTGCACCACATTTGTGTGCTGCATTTTTGAATAGCAACGTAAACATCTGTTCCAGTTGTGAATACATTTTTTTATTGTAAGTGTTATCTTTTTCTCAAAAATACTAAAATGTAGTCAAATAATTAAGAGTTAAAGTTAAAATAATACAAAGATACAAAGGGGTGTCAAAAACAAAACAAAATTAGATCTCCTGAAATGAATTCTGGAAATAGATTTGAAATTTCAAAGTATGCATCATTTTACAAGAAAAAAAAACCCATAATATATATAAATACTGGACTGTCTCAGAAAATTAGAATATTGTGATAAAGTTCTTTATTTTCTGTAATGCAATTAAAAAAACAAAAATGTCATACATTCTGGATTCATTACACATCAACTGAACTATTTCAAGCCTTTTATGATTTGAATATTGCTGATTTTGGCTTACAGCTGAAAAAAAACTCAAAAATCCTATCTCAAAATATTAGAATACTTCCTCAGACCAAGTAAAAAAATAATTTTTTAACAGCAAAACTAAATCAAACATTTGAAAATGTCCATTGATGCACTCAGTACTTGGTTGGGAATCCTTTTGCACGTATTACTGCATCAATCCGGCGTGGCATGGAGGCAATCAGCCTGTGGCATTGCTGAGGTGTTATTGATGCCCAGGATGCTTCGATAGCGGCCTTCAGCTCATTTGCATTTGTAGGTCTGGTGTCTTTCATCTTCTTCTTAACTATACCCCACAAATTCTCGATGGGGTTCAGGTCAGGGGAATTAGCAGGCCAATCAAGGACAGTGATGCCATGGTCAGTGCACCAGTTACTGGTGGTTTTGGCACTCTGGGCAGGTGCCAGATCATGCTGGAAAATGAAATCCTCATCTCCATAGAGCTTTTCAGCAGATGGAAGCATGTAGTGCTCTAAAATCTCTTGGTACACAGTTGCATTTACTCGGGACTTGATGAAACACAGTGGACCAACACCAGCAGCTGACATGGCTCCCCAAACCATTGCTGAATGTGGGAACTTCACACTGGATTTCAAGCAACTTGGATTTTGCTACTCTCCAGCCTTTCTCCGGACTCTGGCGCCTTGACTTCCAAATGAAATTCAAAACTTGCTTTCGTCTGAAAAGAGGACTTTGGACCACTCTGCAACTGTCCAGTGCTTCTTCTCCATAGCCCAAGTCAGACGCTTCTTCCGTTGTCTTGAGTTCAGAAGTGGCTTGACCATGGGAATACGGCTATTGTAGCCCATTTCCCAGACACGTCTGTGAACTGTGGCTTTTGATACCTTGACTCCAGCTTCAGCCCACTGTCTTTGAAGCTCCCCCAAATTCTGGAAGCGGCTCTTCGTCACAATTTTGTTAAGGCTGCGGTCATCTCTCTTGGTTGTGCAGCGTTTCCGGCCACATTTTTCCCTTCCAACAGACTTTTTGTGGATATGCTTTGAAACTGCACTCTGTGAACAGCCTGCTCTTTGAGAATTTTCCTTTTGTGTCTTACCCTCCTGATGGAGGGTATCAATGATGGTCCTCTGGACAGCAGTCTTCCCCATACTTGTGATTTAGTTTACTGAACCAAGCTGAGTGTTTTTAAGGCTCAGGAAACCCTCGCAAGGTGTTTCGAGTTAATTAGATGATTCAGGTGATTAGTTGAATAGCCTACTTGTATACTTTTTCATGATATTCTAATATTTTGAGATAGGATTTTTGCGTTTTCTTAAGCTGTAAGCCAAATTCAGCAATATTAAAATAATAAAAGGCTTAAAATAGTTCAGTTGATGTGTAATGAATCCAGAATGTATGACATTTTTGTTTTTTTAATTGCATTACAGAAAATAAAGAACTTTATCACAATATTCTAATTTTCTGAGACAGTCCAGTATATATATATATATATATATATATATATATATAGGCAGCACGGCGGCGCAGTGGTTAGCGCGTGTACGACACAGTTCTGAGGTCATGAGATCGAACCTTCTGTGTGGAGTTTACATGTTCTCCCTGTCTTTACTGAAATTGTTTATTTTCGTTGAAGCCTTCTCAGCGTGGGTTCCCTCCGAGCACTCCGGTTCCCTCCCACATTCCAAAAACATGCATGCCAGGTTAATTGGCCGGTCCAAATTGTCCCTAGGTGGGAATGAGCGAGCGGATTGTCTGTCCCTGTGTGCCTTGCGACTGGCTGGCAACCAGTTCAGGGTGTCCCCTGCCCAGCCCAAAGACAGCTGAGATGGGTTCCAGCACCCCCGCGACCCTACTGAGGATAAGCGGTGCAGATAATGGATGGATGTATATATGTGTGTATATATATATATATATATATATATATATATATATAATGTGTGTGTGCTTGGCTGGCGTTTCTGGCTGTCTACAGTTTTTCTCTGTGTTTTCTCATTAGGTGTCTCAACCGCGAACCTAAATTGGTTAATGAGCTTTCATATATTTGGCGACTTACAGCCAAAACTGGTTTTGTTAGTGTGACACCTTGACTGTAAACTGTAGTGGGGAGTATGCTCCTTATATACTGGACCGAACCAGGAAGTGGAGACAAAAAGTAACAGTTCAGAATTCTGTAAGTTAAAAAGAATTCAACCTGTGATAAAGGGGAATGTAAAAAAGAAAAACAGATCATATCCCTTAAAACAAATTTAGGAAACTTTTTTTTTCTTCTGAAATTGTTAATTTTCATTGATCTTAAAAGGACAAAAAAATAATACATTTAGACGGGAAATCAACTTAAAGAAAGAAAAATAGTTACTGTCAAGTGAAAAAAATGTCTCAGATGTACTTTTTAAGATGAAAAAGAACACTATTAGATAGATAGATAGATAGTCTCTTCAGCTAGTACAAAATGCCGCAGCGAGGCTCTTAACTAGGACAAAAAAGTACGATCACATAACACCGATTTTGGCTAACCTGCATTGGCTCCCAGTTAGCCAAAGATGTGACTTCAAAGTTCTCTTAGTATTGTACAAAATCATACATGGACTTGCTCCCTCTTATCTTTCAGATCTGATCTGCCACTATGTCCCGGTCCGAAGCCTACGATCTGAGAGTGCTGGTCTTCTGATGATCCCGAGAGCAAAGAAGTCTTCTGCTGGTTCGAGAGCGTTCTCCATCCGGGCACCGGTGCTGTGGAATGCTCTTCCCCCTGAGATTCGATCTGCAACCTCAGTGGAAATGTTTAAATCTAAACTTAAAACTCACTTCTACTCCATTGCATACGAATAACCTACTCCTCTTGTCGGTTGAAAATAGTTTGTGTAATATAGTGTAACAATCTGTGAAGCCCTTTGAGACTCTTCGTGATTTAGGGCTATACAAATAAAAATGACTTGACTTGACTTGATAGATACTTTATTCATCCTTGAAGGGAAATTCACATTATGCCTCAAAACGATTTTTTTGTAAGCAACCATTTTAAAATTTTTGACAGATTTATAAAATGACTAACCTTAATAACTTGTTAATAGTCAAGTCATGTCATGTGATGTAATCCCCCCCTTCCAGGATGACCAGGCTGCCATGGAAGGGCATCATCAAACAGTACACAGACATCATCAACATGAAATATAGGTCATTCATAAGCTATAAAATATAAGTGTATTTTAAGGCTAGTTTTAATTGTTCAACTGAGGTTGAGGATCGAATCTCAGCAGGAAGAGCATTCCGCTGCATCGGGGGCCGAATGGAGAACGCTCTCGAACCTGTGAATTTCTTCTTCGCTATTGGAATCACTAGTAGACCAGCATTTTCCAAGCAAAAGATCCGAGCAGGGACATAGGGGGAACTTAAATCTGAAAGATATGAGGGGGCAAGTCCATGCATGATTTTGTACAATAACAAATTGCGTGACAATTTAGATAATAAAAAAAAAGAAAACTGTAGATGCCTTTTTTAATAGACTTCTTTTAATTTTATCTTTTTAGAATAGAATAAAATATGCCTTTATTGTCATTGTTACAACATGGGATATATTGTAACAACAATTTTTGTCATCAATGGTGAGCAATCCCCAAGGCTGGAGACCCGGTTGGGAAGAGGATCACCGGATGTAGTGTGTTTTAGCCGTGGTTGGCTGCTGGTGGCTGAAGGCTTTCTTTGAGATCGCCGACTGAGTCCCACTGGTTTGGCCGCTGTCTCGATCAGGCTTGGACACTGGTTAAGCAAGGTTCTCTGGTTGGTAAGCTGTGACTTTTTTTGGTTGCTTGCGGGCTAAGACTTGGTCCTCTGCTGCTTGTTTGCCTGAAACCTGGCTCACTGGTTTCAGAGAACTCTTTTGGCCTCTTGTAAGCTGGACCTCTTGCCTCCTTGCTGGCTCCAAAATAAGTTAATTATGAGGTGTTAGGCGTCCTGGATCCTGGCTCCGGGAGCCTCTTACCGCTCTGTGGCCTCCTGGGGACTTGTCGTTAAGGCTACCCGGACTGTTCCTTTGTTTCACACGTGCACTATTACAAATTTCACGTCCAGGTGTTACCAGATAACTAACTAAATTTGAATTGTTAAATTGAAGCATAGTGTTTGATGCACATGTTGTGACATTGTTTATTTATTTTTTGACATTGCCAAAAAGAATTCTGACCCAATGTTGAATGCGCTGGTGTTGAAATTTATTTATTCACTTTTTTGACGTGTGCCTTAAGCGCACTTCAACAAAATGTTGAGCCAATGTTAGGAAACCGTGCTATAATCATACATCAGCAAACTGCCTTTTAAAAAAACTCATTTTTAAAACTTATGTTGTATTTCCGCAGTGACCCCAGGTGGTTCCTGCACCAGGATTCCCGAAGAGCATCAGAAAGGAGAAGCTGGCTTTGCCATCATGTTTCCAAGTATGGAGAGCGTCCATATCAGGCCTTTTCACTTATGCCACAAGGCCTTTTCCCCAAAGGTTCTGAAATCAGTAGGTGAGTGGGAACTGGCACTAAAATAGTAAGTTGCCATTTTAATGTTACTTTTGTTACTATATCACAACAAGTACCGTATTTTCCAGACTAAAGGTCGCTCTGGAGTATAAGTCGCACCGGCCAAAAAATGCATAATTAAGGAGAAAAAACAATATATAAGTATCACCAAAATAAAGCACATTACTCATTACTTTAAAAATACAGGCCAACTTCTGTGCATTTTTCTGAATTGTGTGAAATGGATAGAATATGTGATGCAAAATGGATTATGAGGTGACTGGCCTTGTGGTAATCAGCATTAATCACGAAACAGCGGAGCAGATTACTTATGACAATATTATTGATGATTTTGCATCAAGGAACGCCAAAAAGGTCAGCTTTTGGTTTGTGTTGTCTTTTAATTATACATCTACATTTCTTGAGTGTGTTTTCAAATGTGTATGACTATTTGTTTGAGTCATTTTTTGTATAAGAATATAAATCCTTTTTATTATTTTATATGAATGTTTTCTTCACATTTCTTGCTAAATACATGTATATAGTGTATTTTTTGTTTATTATTTAAGCATTTTCTCTTTTGTCGACACCTCACGCGGCCCCCTTGCGGTTTAGTGTGGAAATCATAAACCGGGTAACAATGAGTCTATAATTTTACAGATAAGTCTTACTGAGTAGAAGTTGCACCCCCGGCCAAACTATGAAAAATAATTGCCACTAAAAGTCCCGAAAAATTCGGTGTGTGTGTGTATGTATACATATATATATATATATATATATATATATATATATATACACACACTGTTCTTTAAAGTTTTTTTTTACCTAAAAGTTCAGCTGACTATTGTAAAGTCTTCAAGTGTATTGAATTTTTCCAACGGTCTTGTGCCCATAGGACTTACCGACAACCCAGACTTGAGAGTCGTGCTCCTCTTTGGCTATGACACGTATGAATCGGAATATGAGCCTTTCCTGGGCAAAATCCTGAAGACTCTGGCCAAAAGCAAAGCTCTGATCGCAGGGGGACTCGTAGAAAATTTGTTTCTCTTATCAGACTGGTAGGTTACAAAGAAAAAAAAGCATGTGTTTGGATATGTTTTTCTCATGTGCTGGCAAAGGACATTTTTACACAGGGTTTGTCCGTCTGCTTGAAATCCTTGAAAATGCTTGAATTTGAATATTGCTTGATTTTTGGGTGAAGTGCAAGAAAATGCTTGCCATATTAAACTCAATTATTATCCAACACCTATCCGTGTTCGTGAATAAGTGACGTATTAAAGCTGCCCGTGCATTGTTGCAGCAGAAAGGCAGAATTCATGTCAGTTTATAGCAGCCCATTGACACAAAAAGATCGTAGATCATAGATAGAAACCGCTCAAAATAGCACTAAGTATGCTAGCAGCAAAATGGCGAATATATTTTTTCCTCAAAGTAAACAAAGAAAAATTCTGATTAGTGCTGGATTTCTTCCCATGAAGGTACAGGAAAGTTTGAAAAGTTGGCCTTGAAAGTGCTTGAAAAGTTCTTGATTTTGGCCATAAAAATGGTGCACGAACCCTGTTCACTATCCTGAGTAGAACGTACCTGGCATTCATTTCAATCTGAGAGCTACCTTTTCTTACTAATTAGAGTAGAGGGCACCATTTGGATATGCATTTTCGAAATAACTCTGCATTACTATGTTTTTACTATGTTATTACCAGTTTAATTGTTAAAGAAATAATGATGGTGCCCATAGTTTGAGGTGTCCTTTAAATATTAAATGTGTTTTCTATTAAGAATGTGTTGACAATGCCCAACAGAGTTCAAAGAGCCTTTATATATTTTTTTCACCTTGCCTATCTGCTTTTATCTTAGTTTTGTTCCAGCCATTAAGAACATTACGCTGAAGAAAAGGAGGCGGGGGTATCACTGTTTTCTTTAATTGTAGGATATAAATGGTGAAAGTAAGAAAAGGACAAGAAAAGATGAAAAAGGAAGAATTTAATAGAGCGCATCTAAGAATTTTTTAACTTGCACTTGCAACAAAAGTAGCTGTAATGATGATTTCAGCCAGAAGATGGTGTCGGTAAGTAGAATATTTTTGAAGTTACGTACACCACCTTTAGCCTAGATGGTAAGGCGCCCGCTTTGAGACTGGGAGGTCGGTGGTTCGCGCCCCGGCCGAGTCATTCCTAAGACTTAAAAAGTGGTCGGCGGCGCCCTCTGTTGGCTGCGGCTGCATCGGCTCGCTACAACGGGTCAGGTGCAATCGACATTTCGTTCTGTGTACATTGTTACACAGAATGACAATACAAGGAAATTATTATTATTATTATTATTATTTAAATAGCCACAGTCAACCACAAGAAAAGCATCAAACTGGAAAGTCACGTAGCACTGGTGAGCTATTTTCAAAACAGTTTCGTGGCACCTCATCTGTCCAAAGGGGGCAGACTGGTGTCCGCGGGCACCACATTGGAGACCCATGATCTAGATCTTCTCACAACCTGAGGGAAATTGGAGTTCCCAAGTGGCTACTTATTAATGTTTTCTCTTTGATTGAAAATGCAAAAAGCATGGAAATTTTCACATTATGTACCTACATGCCACGAAGATTAACCAAATCATTTTCATGCCTTGGCAATGTTCACTGTGTTTCAACTTTTGATTTCTTCCCCCTTTTTTGATCAAATTCCTGCCCTTTGCAGTTGCAGGTGTGGTGCATGTGGTGTGTCAGGCCTGGCCCTGAGCGGCCCCAAAGTGCAGAGCGCCTCAGTGCTCTTAACTCAGGACATCAGATCCCCCGAAGGGGTCGAAGCCACCATCCGCTGGCTGAAATCTGCCAAGATCCCTGAGAAGAACACCTTAGGTTTTATGTTCGCGTGCGTGGGCCGAGGCAAGACGCACTACGGTAACCAGAGCAACGTGGAAGCCGACGCCTTCCATAAGGTCTTCCCCGGAGTGCCTCTCTTCGGCCTTTTTGGTAATGGCGGGATCGGCTGCGACCGTATCGTCAAAGACGACTACACGTATGGCGACTCGGACACGGACACGGACTGGCTTCAGCATTACTTCACCACGGTCATAACGCTTGTCCATTTGGGTTGAGGGGTTAAAAAAAAACGAGATTGGACCGTCACAAAGTTAGCTGGAAAGCATCGGTGTAAATACTTCAGATGACATATAAATGTCACCTGCAGGGCCTTCCTTGTGTCCTTAGTAAAACTTTGAATAGGAAAACACTGATTATCTTGAATAGGGGTGTCTTAACTTTTCAGAAAGTGGGCCCGATTTGGTAAGCTGAAAATGTGTGAAGGCCGACTATTCAGCCTGGCATTCTTCAAACAGTCTTTAATAAATTCACCCTCTGTGAAAGGTTTGCAGCGCTTGGCGAACAGCGTCGCCACCTTGTAGCTTGCCTTCGTAGCATTTTCATTCGACTCGCAGGGTCTCTTGAAAGAGTGCTCCTGTGCTGTTAAAAAGGCTTCCTGTTTCTATACCTTTTCACAGTGTTCTTTTCTAGTTTGCTTTGTTGTTGACATAATTCGTCTGCCACTGCCTCTTGATATTACTGTTAAATTCGGACTATAGACACTAAAGATTATAAGTTGCACTCGGTACATTTTTAAAGGAAAAAACATTTTGTGCATACATAGGTCGCGCCTGATTATAAGCCGCATGTGCCCACATTAAAACATGTGATATTTACATAGAAAGACTTTACTCAGAAAGAGTTTTAATAATATACAGTACCGTAACCCCTCAATGTTCCTGACAGCCCGCCGGTAGGCCGCTGGAGTTTTGATAAACAAATACGGGTCCGTGCCATGTCACTGAAATACGTCATGCCACCTCTTATTTGAAAGATTAAACGCTTTGAATTCAAGATATGACCATTTCAATAAATACTCATCACAGAAACATCACAATCAGTCTGAAGCAAGATAGTCGAAAAGTATGAAGCCAACGAAATTCACCATTACATTTCCTGGCCGTCTTCATCTTTAAATGTCTGCAAACGGCTTCATTACATCAAGCACAATCCATATAATCCAACCCTGCAACATTTTAATTCATAACACACGATAATGCAGACAGATAAATAGGAATCCGACTTAAACATTTCTGCTTTGTTGGAAGTTACTTCTTGTAATCTGTTCGTTATTTCCGTTTACAAATAAACAACTCCTATTTATAATTATTCTCAATATGATAGTTAGCCCTCCTCTTTTACATGATGAGGTTCTGTTCATGCTAATTTTATTGATGCACAAAACACAAAGTTACATCAAACTTGGCTCTTCCCCGACACATATATTGCATGTGTCTCACTCTTATCTTTACTCCTTGGGCACCCCTGATAGCCGTAAGAAAAATGCATAAATTAGCTATATCTTAGCTTAAGTCGCAGGGTTAAAAGCATTGGAAAAATTTCACGGCTTATGATCCGAACTATACTGTGTATTCTTTAAAAACAGCCACAATCTCTTGGCAAATTGAGCAAACACGGTTGTTTTGGATTTTGGTAAAAATAAATGTTTCATTTTCCACTTGTTCTGGAAGCAGCAGCCCTCAAAGTAATTTTTCCCTTTTTTGTGTCGGAAATGGGGTGGGTTTAAATTTTTACAGAAAGCCAAGGGCAAGGTGCCTACTGCCATCATCTGGTAAAATGGTGATTTTTTTTTTTTTTGTACAAATGTACTTAATACTGCAGTCAACATTACCGGCAGGTCACATGTTATTATTTTTATCACAGAGGCTGCGGGACAATAAAAATACTTCTCTGTAATTAGCCCGTTGGCTGGACATTGGACATGGCTGTCTTAAAGTCTCCTACTGCGACGCCGCACTCCTGTCTGATCTCGGCAAACATTTGAAGTGGAGTTTGGGTCACCTTAGAGGAGGGTCTCAAACTCCGTTAGGTTGGGGGACGCTGAAGCATCGGTCCGAGTGAGTTTCGGCCAAGTTTTCCACAAAAAAAGCGCTGATAAAAACATTCCTCAGTCCTTAAATGGACATTGTTTTATATTTGTCCACTAGATGTCACTGTTATGTGTTGTTGTGATGCAGAGAGCAACATTTTATTTCTAATTAGCACAAAGGGCATCCAGTTTGATATAATTTTCTAAAATAACAATTATCATGTTGTTACTATGTTATTCATGTACAGCAACGTCTTGTGGGTAAATAATATACACATTATCCCTTTAACTTTCATATTAAGGCAGAGACTTCAAACTATGATCCCGGGGACCGCAATTGTCCCCCTAGCCTGGGAGTTTGAGGTCCCTGCCTTTCAGGGTTTTTGCTTCAAACAGTCCTGAGCAAATATTGAGAATTTCTGATCGACTTTGTTTTTGTTTGTTTTTATTCTTCACAACAGGTGTTGGGAACATATGGCCCGCGATCTAGATGTGGCTCTTTACATGAGCGCATCTTGCTTGGAGATTAAATAAGGCTATGCTAATATACATATTTTCAATTTTAGTGTATGCGAAGCTAAAGCAAGCAGAAAGCTTTTTAAGTTCACAATATATAGGGCAGGGTTTCATTTATAATGTTACGTCTCTGGAATTCTGTATATGGAAGCGCATTAAAAAAATTGTATGTGCACTGTTGAGACACTTTATGGTGAAAACAAATGTAGTTGCACTGTTGAGACACTTTAAGGTGAAAACAAATGTAGTTGCACTGTTAATAATAATATAATAATAATAATAATAATAATGCATTTTATTTAAAAGCGCCTTTCAGGCCACCCAAGGACACTGTACAAACAATGAAAGAAAAAAAATACAATTTAAAAAGTTGTAAACGAAATAATAAATAAAAACAAGACATAAAATCATAAAAACATAAGAAATGGAGAAGCTATGTGTTGTAGGCAGTCCTGAACAGGTGTGTTTTTAGACGGGACTTAAAAGTGGAGAGAGGTGTGCAGTTTTGGAGGTCCGGAGGTAGATTGTTCCAAAGCTTGGGAGCAGCGCGACTGAAGGCTCTGGCTCCCATGGTGCTCAGATGGGCAGGGGGCACTGACAGTCGGAGGGAGGACGAGGATCTGAGGGAGCGAGTGGGGACGTGCACCTGGAGAAGGTCGGACAGGTAAGGAGGAGCCAGGTTGTGAATGGCCATATATGTATATAAGATGAGTTTGTAGCTGATGCGATGCTGAACAGGAAGCCAGTGTAGCTGTTGGAGAACGGGGGTGATGTGCTGCTGGGAAGATGTTTTTGTGATGATGCGAGCAGAGGCGTTTTGAACCAGCTGAATTTTATGGAGGGACTTTTGGGGAAGGCCGAAGAGGAGAGCATTGCAGTAGTCAAGGCGGGATGTGACAAGACTGTGGACGAGAATAGCAGTAGTGCGGGGGGTGAGGGAAGGGCGGAGTCTGGTAATATTGCGGAGGTGGAAATAAGCAGTGCGGGTGATGGTGTTGATATGTGAGTGGAAGGTAAGCATGCTATCCAGGATGACACCCAGACTCTTGACCTGGGGGGAGGGGGACACTAAGGAGCTGTCGATGTTGAGAGAGAAGTTGTTTACTTTGGATAAAGTGGATTTGGTGCCAAGAAGGAGGAATTCTGTTTTATTGGCATTTAATTTAAGAAAGTTTGTTGTGAACCATGTTTTGAGTTCGGAAAGGCAAGAGGTGAGGGAGGGAGGTGGGAGTATGGAGTTTGGTTTGCAGGAGAGGTAGAGTTGGGTGTCATCAGCAAAGCAGTGAAAGTGGATATTAAATTTGCGGAGGATATGACCAAGAGGCAAGAGGTAGACGATGAAGAGAAGAGGACCTAAGACAGATCCCTGGGGTACACCTGTGGTGACTAGGGAGGGCTTTGAGGTGAAGGATTTCAGCTGGACAAACTGAGTGCGGCCAGTGAGATAGGAATGGAACCAACTGAGGGGAGTATGGGTGAGACCAATGGAGGAGAGTCTATTGAGGAGGATAGGGTGAGAGATTGTGTCGAAGGCGGCGCTCAAGTCTAGGAGGATGAGGATGGAGACTAAACCGGAGTCGGATGCTATGAGGAGATCATTTACAATACGGATTAGGGCAGTCTCTGTGCTGTGGCGGGGGCGGAAACCAGACTGAAAGGGCTCATAGAGAGAGTGGAGGGACAGGTGCGAGTGGAGTTGAGCAGCAACAGTTTTTTCAAGGATTTTTGAAATAAATGGAAGGTTGGAGATGGGGCGGAGGTTGTCGAAGTTGTTGGGGTCAGCACCATGTTTTTTAAGTGTAGGAGTAACAGCAGCGGTTTTGAAAAGTGATGGGACAATACCAGAAGAGAGTGAGGAGTGAATAATGGCAGATATGAGAGGAAGCAGGGAAGGGAGGCAGGATTTAACAAGGGATGAAGGGAGGGGATCGAGCTGGCAAGTGGTGGGCTTGGATTTGAGTATGAGGTTGGATAATTCAGCAGTCGTGGGTGGAGCAAAACTGGAGAAGAAGTGGCAAGGAGA
Source organism: Urocampus carinirostris (assembly GCF_059441175.1). NCBI lineage: Eukaryota > Metazoa > Chordata > Actinopteri > Syngnathiformes > Syngnathidae > Urocampus > Urocampus carinirostris. The sequence continues at coordinate 45,204,459 of NC_142352.1, forward strand.
AGGAAATTCAGATGGGGAGGGAGCAGACAGGTTTTGATGGAGTTGGTGATGAATCTTAAGGATTTTGTGATTGAAGTACTCCATTATGGAGTTGCAGGTTGCTGTGGAGTACAGGTGGAGGGGGAGAGAATTTGGTGGCTGGAGGATTTTGTTAATGACAGAGAAGAGAGTTCTTGAATTTCCTTCGTTGGAAAGGATGAGGCCGGAGTAGTAGCTGGATTTGGTTTGTGCAATTTGGTCCTTGTATTTAGCACTATGGGTAGTGTACATGTCCTTATGGATGGTGAGGCCGGTTTTCTTATAGAGTCGCTCAAGTTGGCGGTTCTTTGATTTCATTGACCGAAGAGCGGGTGTAAACCAGGGGGCAGATGTGGAGAATGAGGCAGTCCTGGTTTTCAGGGGGGCAAGAGAATTTAGAATATTTGTGAGGCAGGTATTGTAGTGAGTGGTAAGCTCATCCGGGCTTGAAAGAGCTTCTGGGGGTGGGGAACAGTCAATAATGGAGCAGAGGGTGTCAATGTTGATATTTTTGGTATTACGAAAAGAAATGAGACGGGAGGTTTTGACAGTAGAGAGACAGAGTACGGTGTTAAAAGTGAGGAGGACATGATCAGATTCAGGAAAAACGTTGGAAGTGGGCTTGGAAGTAGAGAGGCCAGAGCAGCAAACCAAGTTGTTGAGACACTTTAAGGTGAAAACCCACAGAAAATGGTGAAAACACCTGAAAGCCCCAGCCAAACACCCAAAGCAATTTGATTGGTTGAGGGGTAGGCAGGGTCCGTACGGATGCTTGAAATCCTTGAAAATACTTGATTTTTTTTAAAGTGTTTGAGATCAGGAAAATGCTTTAACTTTGGGTGAAGTGCTTGAAAATGCTTGAAATTCTTTCCATTAGTCTGACTCGATAGACCATGCTTATAAATGAAGATTTTTTTTTAAGTGTGTAAAATGTTACTGTCCTCATGATCGATTTGTCATGTGAACTTTTACTGCCCCTTACAGTCGCATCAAAAAGGACAGGTTTATCAGACTAAACATGGGAATTCAGGATTTTTCCAGAAGCGGCTCTTTCGGCCCGGCTCACTAAGAAGAGTCCCTCAGATTTGTCTTTTTTTGTGATATATTATCAATAATAAAAATACTTTTCGCACCAAATTAATAAGTAATTTCATATGTATTACAGGGGATTCCTAAAAAACAAGTGAAATACAAATTAAAGTATTCACACATCTACAAACGAATTGTAAAATTTAGCTTTTTACACACTGAAAAGATTTAAAGTCTTGACAACACAAAATCCCGGAAAAGGCGAAACAATAAAACTAAAATATTAAATGTTAGCTGCTAAAAAAGAATGTTCAAATGCAAAAAAATACATATGCACTATTCGGTTTTAACCAATTTAGACACCGATACTCTAAAAACCCGCAAAAAAATTATAAAATCAGTAAAACATAAAGCAAAAGATCAGTGGTCCAAAATTGAAGGATTGAATGCAATATGCTTCGCAACTACAATATCATCAAGATGAGTCCACTTTTGGCTAATTTTTTTCTGCTTTCCCGTAGTGAATTCCATTATTACCCAAGACCCATGGAATCATTTCCATGTCCAACCAAGTGTGACGTAGCCAAGTCTCGTGTGCTTTGTTGAAGCAGAGTTGCAGAATTCATGTCAGTTTATAGCAGCCTATTGACACAAAAAGCTCGCAGATCATAAATAGGTCATACTCAAAATAGCACAAGTATGTGCTAGCTGCAAGATAGCGACTTAATCAAAGTTAAAGAAAAAAAAACTTTCTTTTGATCGGCACTGGATTTGTTTTCCTTTCAAGGTCCTGGAAATAATGAAAATTTTGCCTTTAAGGTGCTTGAATGTGTCCATGAAAAAGGTGTACGAACCCTGGAATTACGATCTGGAGAGCGAGTTTGGCTATTTTATTGATATTTGTCCACAAAAGTATGATGTAGCGCTCAAAATTAAAAACAAATATTTATATATCGTATATATTTTCCCATCATCACTCAAAAAGGTTCCTGACCCTTGCTCTACAAGGAGATGTTACTCTCGCAAATTTCAGGTTTGATACAATATATATAAACCAAAGTATTTGTAATAATCCTTATTGTAGAAAATGTGTACAGGCACCATTGTCTGCATTGGGTCCTGTCTGGACTGCTTTTGAAAAACATACATTTTCCTTCCTATTTTATCCTTAACGCAGGAAAAGATGGCACTTTTCTGGCTTTCTATGTTGCAAAAGAGAAAGCCAGCCCCTGTTTTAAGGCGATGTTAATGGAAAGTTATGACTTGATGGCAATTTGTTTTATTCCGTTCTGTGAAACTTTTTTCGCAAGATTTTTCCAAAATGTCTCGCATTATATTAAGAGCTAATTTCTGTTACTCATTAGCCCAAAGAGCACCCAGTTTGATAAGTAGAACATAGGTAAGTTGACTCCGTTAACCACATAAATTATTTATCAAGAAAATCACAATGACCCAGCACTTGTGAGGATTGTGATAATGACTTGAGAACAGGTCCACGGGCACCTGAGCTGTCCTCAGGGCGCACCACTGTGTCTGTGGGAACCAGGTTGGATATCCCTGTTTCAAAAATAATGATAATATAAAGAATACATAAACTGTCAAACCTTAAAGTTTGAAAAATTGTTATTTATTTAAAATGAGCCTCAAACAAAACTGACATTTTTTGCCAACGTGCTATCACGAGTACACAAAAACCTTGAAAAGGCTAGCTACGAATCAAAAGTGAAATGGTATGGTTTGTTGCCTTTCTTGTCTCCATGGTTTGTTTTCGTCCTTGTTCTTTCAAGCACTCGTTTTTGGTTGCACGATTCCAGGGAACAGTTCTGAGGTCATGGGTTCAAAACCAGCTACCAGCCTTCCTGTGTGGAGTTTGCATGTTCTCCCCGTGCTTGTGTGGGTTTCCTCCGGGCACTCTGGTTTCCTCCCACATTCCAAAAACATGCATTATCAGGTTAATTGGCCAGTCCAAAAATTGTCCCTAGGTGTGAATGAGTGAGTTGTCTGTCTCTGTGACTGGCTGGCAACCAGTTCAGGGTGTGCCCTGCCCACTGCCCGAAGATAGCTGGGATGGGCTCCAGCACCCCCGCGACCCTACTGAGGATAAGCGGTGCAGAAATGGAAGGATGGATATTCCAGGGGTATCCAAACTTTTGAGAAAGCAGGCCAGATTTGGTAAGATGAAAATGTGTGAGGATCGACTGGCCTTTCTTGAACAGTCTAGTAAATTCGTCCTCCAAGAATGGTTTGCAGTGCATCGTGACCTCTTTGCTCGCCTTTGTAGCATTTTAATTTGTCTCACAGGGTCCTGTTAAAAAAAAGATCTCTTTCAGTGGCTTTACCTTTTCACATCAATCGTTTCCAGTTAGGTTTTGGTGGTCGGCAGGGCCTCTTGATATTATATTCTTTGAAATCTGCCACAGTCGTTGGTCAAATTAGGATGACGCAGTTTTTGGGGATTTTGGTAAAAAAAACATTCCAATTTCCACTTTTCCCGGAAGCGGCGGCCCTCACAGTCATCTTTCCTTTTTTTCTTATTTACAGTGGTGATTTTTTTTGGGGTGCAAATTTATTTTATACTGCGCTCAACATTACTGGCAGGCCACATATTTTTAATTCTATGAGAGAGGCCACGGGCCAGTAAAAAAGTTATTACGCCCCTTGCTGGAATTTGGACATTCCTGCACTTCTCCATACAGCGACATCTTATAGTCATATAATACAAACTGTCCGTTAAATAATATTGTCGGGTTTTTTTTTCCGTTTTTCTGGTATATTTAAACTATAGTAGCCACTCAAGGAGAGAAAACATCGATGCTATTTGAACTTGCATGGAGGCCCGGGAGAGGGCTTTTCAGATAAGAGAAATCCAATGATTCCTAAGCCCCCCTTTTTTAATACACATTTCCAAGGTTACAAAAACACATCAGCACTAAGGGGTGTGTTAATTAAAGAACACTGACGTAATTAGAGATTAGCAGCAATAATGTTAAAGTCAAAACAATGAACAACAGTGGACAGTAACAGTCTAAATAAGGAACTAGCATCTTATGAACATAATTTTCCTAGCATTTTCTTTTCTACTTAGCAATTGTTTTGTAGCCTTTCTTATCGGTTCTCATCTGGTCTGACTTGTGGACCCACTATCCCACCAATAAGCTGCAACCCAAATCAAGAAAAATCATTTATAAAGCAAAGATAGGAGAATATACAAAACCATCAATACCTAAACGACTTCAAGTAGTGTATATTCCAGGGGTCTCCAATGTTATGGCTGCGGGCGACAGGGTGGCCCCCAAGGACAGATGAGCAGCTCTCAGACTTGTTCTATAAATACAGTAGCTCACCAGTGCTGGGTCATTGTGATTTTCTTGTGTAATTTTTTGTGTGTGTATGACTTACTGAGTGGGGCAGCGCAGTGGTTAGCGCGTGTGTGGCACAGTTCTGAGGTCATGAGATTGAACCTTCCTGTGTCGAGTTTGCACGTTCTCCTTGTGCTTGCGTGGGTTTCCTCCGGGCACTCCAGTTTCCTCCCACATCCCAAAAACATGCATGTCAGGTTAATTGGCCGGTCCAAATTGTCCCTAGGTATGAATGAGCGAGTGAATTGTCTGTCCCTGTGTGCCCTGCGACTGGCTGGCAACCAGTTCAGGGTGTACCCTGCCCACTGCCTGAAGATAGCTGGGTTGGGCTCCAGCACCCCCACGACCCTACTGGGGATAAGCGGTGCAGATAATGGATGGGTGGATGGAATTACTGAGTATTTAACCCTACTTCAAATAATCAACCTGATAATAACAAAATTATTTTAATGGTATGTTAATGTTTCTGTATTTCCAGGGTGTCAAACTCATTTAAGCTCCCGAGCCACATGGTAAGAAAAGAAACTCATAGGGGCCAGACTAGTAGATTAAAACGAGCAGAGTGGGAGAAACAGACAAAAAGAGCAAGAAAGAGATCAATTAAAAGAGAAAGAAAGGGAGAAATAAAAAAAAATAGAATTTCAGCAGGATAGAGCAAGACAGAGAAAAAGAAAAAGTTAGAGAGAGAGAAGTACAGCAATGTCATTTTTTTCCTGTACTTCTCTCAGCCGGTTCTTGCAGGCTGGATCCAGCCCACGGCCCGCATGTTCGACACGTATGCTTTATCTGGCTTTGGCGTTCTCAGTCTTGAATTACTCTGTTTTGAAAGACAATTTTGATCACGAGTTTGTTGCTTGAGTGGTAGGCCTTGTAGCTCAGTGGTCACTGCATTAGTCTTGTAAACTAGGGGTCATGAGTGTAATTTGCATCAGGTCTTTTTTTATTTAATTCATAAACTTCATTCTACTTTAGGAGAATGTTCAACCGGGTGTATTCCGTTAACGTGATTCCTTCTAGGGTGCCTCCAAACAATAGCTGAGCTAAACATTGCTGTGTCATTGTGATTTTCTGTTAAAATGACTTTTGTAGTGGTTGACCTGGTCTATTCAATTTTAAATCCAATATTGTACCTGTTTATATAACAGTAATAACATAAAAGGTTGCTAGTTTAGAAATGCATATCAAAGGGGTTGCCCTTTGCTCTAATTGGTAACAAAAAGTAGCTTGACGCTTAAAAAGATTGAAGACCCCTTATAGATACATATAACCCTACATCGCATAAGGCTGAGCGACCCCCTAAAACTACTTCAAAATAGCCACATACTAAAACAGGGGTCCCATCATTTTTCAAGCATCAAGCTACTTTTTGTTACAAATTAGTACAAAGGGCATCCAGTTTCATATACATTCATGAAAATTACTCCTTTTTAGCTAACTATCAAGCTACCTTTTTAGCAATTTAGCTAGCTTTTTAGCCATGTTTTTACATTTTTTGCATGATATCTAGCTAGTTATCAAGCTATATTTTTGCCTCCTTTCTAGCTAGCTATCTAGCTTGGTTTTTAGTTTCCTATTTGGCAATTTCAATGCAATTTTTTGCCAGTTATCTAGCTCTCTTTAAGTTTTATACTAGTTTACCTTTCTCGCTGTTTATAGAGCTACATTTTTACTATTTCGTAAATGTTAGATAATTAAAATGTGTGACTGAGTATGTTGTCACTATCGCATGAGTTTTCAGCTATACAGTATTAGTTTTATCATTTAATCACCACATAACTGTGACAATCACATTATTAACTTAGTTGTTTTAAATGCACCCTATGCTTATTCACAAATCTGAATGAAGTTTATACTTTCTGCATTCATTTACGGTTTTCTGATCGGTATTTTCACAGCAATGGTCCTCCGATGCATTAGCCTTATCTTATCATGCAACCTTCAAAATCCAGCTGTGTTCAGTTTTAACAAGTATCTTGGTTTTTGAGATCCATTCTTTTGCCTTGTAATGTAAATCCCCAGAAGTGCCTGTTTGAGTTTTGTGTTCCATTTTGTCAAATCCGAGCCTTTTTCCTACAAGAGAGGGGCGAGAAAATTTTTCTATGCCTTTCTGAGGGAGACCTCCTTGCCCTTTTGGGGGGAGAATGCTCTCCTGACTCAATTGTTTCGGAGTCCATTCTGTTTTATTTTATCTTGGAACTTTGTAATAAAGGCTATAACTGAACTGGTCTCTTTAACCTTATTTCTTCGTTGTCCAAATACTCGGTCTGGTCCCGGAAGTTGAACATGCAGCGGGCTACAGATTGTCTACGCCAACAGTAGCCATCTTGCTGAGTTGCTATTTAAGAAATCCATATAAAACTGGGTGAACTTTTGCGCTAATTGGTAGAAAAGAGTTGCTCTCAGTTTGAAAAAGCTCTAGCAGCTAGAAGAATGAAAACATTGGAATTGTATTATTATGAGTGTCAGGTGTACTTACTATACCAGTCTCTTTCATTCCAGATTCCTATATGTTATTTTTAATTAATCATCTGCTCATGAGATGGTGGAGGTAAATGCTTTAACATCTTATTTTGTTTAATGAAGCTGTTTAAGATTTCACTGCAAAAAAAAAAAAAACAAGTTAAAGCAAACAGCTTGCTGCTTACAATTTGTCATCTTCTGATAAATATTTTCTTGTTAAAAAAAAAGAAAACTTAGTAAAAGGAAATTTTGTTCTACTGGCACATCGCTTTCATAATTTTAAGTGTTATTTTTATTCTAGAGGGTCTTTGATACCTCCTGTCAAAAGAGGGCAAAATTGGGGTTTGACAGCCTAATTGAATCAAAGTCAACTGCTTGAAAGGCAACTATGCTAATCACTATACCAATAACTTAGTGTTGTCTACAATCTGGCTATAAAGAAAATGTAAAAAAATAAATAATAATAAATAAATAAAAAATTGTTATATACAGTTAAAAAAGTTGATGATTATGACTTAAATAGAAAATGAGACACCCACCAAGCTGAACTAGCTGGGAAATGAACTACAGCAATGTGCTTTGAAAGCAGCTATGCTAACCACTATACCACCAATTGAGTATATTCACCATTTCGGTTTAAGAAATTGTAAAGAAAATCATTAGTTTTATTGGTTGTTTATTATGACTTAGATAAAGATTTACACTACCACGTAGCTGCATTCGCTGGTAATTGAATCTAGGTCAATTGCTTGGAAGGCAGTTATGCTAACCACTATACCACTAATGCACTGTATACATTAATTGGGCTTAAAAGGTTGTAAATGATAATCAAAGAAATGGTTAACGTTTAAATAGTAGTTGGATACGACTTTAGAATAAAAATACACTATCATACAGTTGCAATAGCTAGAAACCAAACCATGTCAATTGATAAGAAGACATCTATGCTAACCACTACACCACTAATGCATTGTATCATCTGGTTTTGTTTAACAAAATAACGAAATAATCAGAGAAAATCGTTTCGGTTTCAACGGTTGTGGATTATGACTGAAATATAAAATATCACTACCACAAAGTTGAATTAGCTGGAAATCAAACCATGGTCAATTGCTCAGAAGGCAGTTATGCTAACCACTATACACTAATGCACTGTACCTTTTAACTTGGCTTAAAAGATTGTACGAGATAATTAAAGAAATGGTTCCAGTTTCAATAGTTGTTAATTGTAGCTTTAGAATGAAACTGCACAACCATACAGTTGCAATAGCTGGAAAACTGTGTGGTATGCATCTATGCTTACTACTATACCACTAACTCACTGTTTTCACTAAATTGGCTTAAAATATTGAAAGAAATAATCAATGAAATCGTCATAGTTAAAGTTAAGTATGAAATTATTCTACCATAAAGTTGCATTAGCTGGAAATCGAACCATGGTCAACTGCTTGGAATGTAACTATGCCAGCCAACATACTACTTATGCAATGTGTTCTACAATTTTGCCTACTACATTCTGAACAAAACTGTAGGGAAATGTATAGGTTTAATACAGTTTCAATGGTTGTTGATTACGACTTAGGTATGACATGATAAAGCTGCATTAGCTGGGAATCGAACCCAGGTCAACTGCGTGGTGGCAGTTATGCTAAAAATTATACCACCAATGCACTGTATTCAATAAATTGGCTGAAAATTGTAACTAAATAATCAAAGAAAATCGTTTCAGTTTTGATTGTTTTTGATGATGACTTGAATATGAAATTACACTTCCATAATATCTGGGCGTTACACCCATGTCAAACACTTGGAAGACAATAATGTTAACCACTATGCCACTCTTAGCTACATTCAAAATTTGGCCCCAAACATTCTAAGACATAGTCAAAGAAATGGTCACAGTTTCAATAGTTGTTGATCGTGACTTTAGAATGAAATTACACTACCACAAAGTTGCAATAGCTGTAAACCGAACCCATGGCAACTGCTTGGAAGGCATCTATGCTAAGCACAGAACCACTAGTGCACTGTATTCAATCCATTGGCTTCAAAGATTGTAAGAAATAGTCAAAGAAATCTCTAGTTTTTATGGTTGTCAAAAATGACTTTAGTATGAAATTACACTAGCTGAGAATCGAACCCAAGTCACCTGCCTGGAAGGCAGTTATGCTGATCACTATACCACTAATGCACTGTGTTTTCTAATTTGGATTAAAAAATTTTAACTGAATAATAATAAAAAAAGACGTGACCGTATGAGTGGTTCTTGATAATGACTTGAGTAAGAAACTATACAATCATAGACTTGCATTGGCTGGGAATTGAACTCAGATCAACCGCTTGGAAGTCAGCTTTGTCGACCATTATACCACCAATGTGCTGTATTCATTAAATTGGCTTAAAATATTGTAATATATAATCAAAAAAATGGTTCCAGTTTCAAAAGTTGTTGATTATGACTTTAGAATGAGAGTACACTACCATACAGTTGCAATAGTTAGAAACCGAACACATGCCAACTGCTTGGAAGGCATCTTTGCTAACCACTATACCACCAATTCACTGTATTAACGAAACAGGATTAAAAGATCGTAAAAAATAATCAAAGAAATTGTTACAGTTTTAATGGTTGCTGATAACGACTTAAGTATGAAATTACACTTCCATAAAGTTACATTAGCTGGTAATCGAACCATGGTCAACTGCTTGGAAGGTAACTATACTAGCAATTATTACTAACTCACTGTAATGACTAAATCGGCTTAAAAAAATGTAACTAAATAATCAAAGAGAATCTTTACACTTTCAAAAAATGTTGATTATCACTTAAGTAAGAAATTACACTACCATGGAGCTGCATTAGTTGGGGATCAAATCCAGTTCAATTACTTGGCAAAATAGCTTAAAACCTTTAAACAAACAATCTTCAAAAATGGTTGCAGTTTTAATGGTTGTTGAATATGACTTAGAAATGAAAATACACTGCCATAAAGCTGCATTAGCTGGGAATGGTTCCCAGATTAACTGTATGGAAGGCAGCCATGCTAACTACGATCCCACTAATGCACGGTATTTTTTCCAAATTGGCTTTAAACCTTTAAACTAAGAACCTAAAAAAATGGTTCCAGTTTTAATCACTCAATCCCAGGTCACATGCTTGGAAGCTTGAGACAAAAATCAATAACCGTGGCAGAAGAACATAACCACCACTTTTTCTATGGTAATTTATTGCTGTGCGATGGGCTATGCGAACCACCTAGGTTCTAAGGCCGATTTAAAAAAACTTCGATATTTGGCTGCAAATCAAACGAAGGGACACGTCTGCGCAACACTAGCAGACCTCAAGTATTCCAAGATTTGCAGCGAACAATTTTTACATGTACGTTCGATGTATTTCCGAGGAATTTTATGTGAAGTAGGTACGAGTCACGTCAAAGAAACTCAATAAAATCGGCCAATATAACAACAATAATGTCATGATTACTGATTTGGGGCACCTGCGGCTGCCTCATTGGCGCCAACAGCCCTGAGTGCTGATTGGTTAAGAGACTCTTTTTAAACCCCCGGCTTCCAAGAGGAAGCTGTCAGACCGTTTGCGAACCTATGCTCCCAGCTAGGCAAGCTCCATACCTTCCGACATTTTCCCTACCCTGTTTTCTCCTGCCTGAAACCTGTTGCCGACCACTTTTCTGGACTCGATACCGCCCTTGATCTCCCGTCCCGACTAGCGACCAGTATCCCTGCTGCCTACTATTATCCTCGCAACTTCCGCGTTCCTGACACCTGTTACCCGTGTCCGTCGATCATCGGATCGTGGAAGAAAGCACTGCTCTCGCTCTCTTTATCAATAAAACTGAGTTTTACGAACGCTTTTGGGTTCTGTCTCCGTTTCTGGCCAATGACAAATAAAATAGGTGAGCTAGTGCTAACTAGCTTCATAAGTGTCTTACCGTTGCTATATCTGGCTACACAAACGAATTGCTTTTATAGCGATTTTATAGCATTTTTCAAAGCGTAGCTACTATGAAGAACTGGTAAGCATCCTGAATTTTATAAGCTTTTAGATCAGCTCCCGTGTATGAGGATACTCCATTTACAATATAGTGGTACAGATGGTGTGGACTGTAGTCAGGACGGTTTGGTTACAAGTGTAAATGTCAGGATGAAGTAAAAATAGGTTGGTCTTCAATTTCTCTAAATAGGGCTCTTTGTGCTTTTTGACAAGGAGAGCCACCTCATCAAGAAGCTGCACAGTATTTGTTTGACGAGTCATTGCCAATGGTGTTGAAGAGTATTGCTTTTTTGAGCATTGCTGACGCTGCTATCGGTTAGTTGGTGTGAGTAAAAGGGAAAGTGTGAAGTACATTGTAAAGCGCATTGGGAGGTCTTCATTGATTTGAAAAGCGCTGTATAAATGCAAAACATTAGAACATTGTTGTTGTCTACTGTTTATTGACCTCAACCACCGTTTACTACGGTCTTACTACGGTCTACTGCCGTCCGTCATGGTATCGTCACGTGGTTACGTCACGTCCGTGCAAAATTCGATACGATGTGCCAAAATCACATACCTGTCAACCTGTACGTTTTTGCCGTACAAAGTACATTTATTATGCATTTTAAGACGTGTACAATCTGAAAACGCAAATTTGTCAATTATAGGTACCATTCGGTACACACCGACTATCAAGAAACGGCAAATCAATCAAGTTAAACAAGTTCGCTGCGACAGCCTCTATCTCTGTATCGTTTTTTTCGTTGCAAACAAAGCGAGCGGCTTGATGCTACTGTGCGCATTCTTCTGCCGCCTCGGGATTTCCCATCATGCATCATTCCGATCACAAGTGAACTCGCAATGGCCGAACCTGAATTAAAACGCCGTAAGTCATTCTGATCTGAAAACAACAGCCGGGGTTGATTGAGTAAATTTGAAATACGTGTGGTCTTAAAAAACATCATATTTCATGTGGTAGTTGTGTAGTGAAAGGAAGTCTGTCTCTTTTTAGAGAACCGGCTTTTTCGGCTCAACTCATTCAAGAGAGCCGGCTCTCAAACGGCTCACTTGCTCTGATGCATTATATTACAAATTATTTAAATTTGTATAAAGAAGTTAAGAAAAAAGGAAGAAAGAAAGGAGAAAATGAAAAAAGACAGGTTTGTGGTTATCCCCTTAATCAATATATTACCAACAATAATTTAATGCAGAAAATGAAATAATAATTTGAATAAGAAAATGTATTATTCTACATAAATATATTTGCATGTAGTTTTTTCCTTCTGCAGTGAACGTCCAAGCTACCGGTACTTAATTTTTGAATTTTTTTTTTATAATAAACCTCATTCATGTGGAGCAACTCAGTATCTCACAACAAAATGTTAATTAACAATATATATTATAGAACGAAACACGTGTACAATATAACATGTTAAACTACATAAATAAACACGTTTGAAAAAAAATATGGTGTAATATTATTTTGTATTTTGTAAGGGAAAATACGACAGTTTGTAAGGGCAATGGAGCAGTGGAGGTTGACAGGTATGAAATCCCAACTGTTTGAATCTGCCCTCAAATAAATGCGAGACCTCAAACGAACGGAGTCGTGAGGCGTTTAAGTGCTTGTGTGATTTCCAGCTCCCACGCTGCGTGTCGAGCGTGTAACATGGGCAGCATTCATTGATTGATGTGCGCGTTAACCATCGGCTGGCTCATCCCGAAGAGTGACAAACGCTTAAGCCAATTGCCGCTAAGGAAAGCCTTTACTCCCATAGTTTCTTTATTTTTGGAATCCATAAAAAGGCTTTCTACAGGGGAGAGGGGAAACCTAGCGGGCGTAAAGCTAATAAAACATGCGTGCTTTTCGATAATCGTGAGTGAATCCATTTGCATGTTTGGCGAGCTCTTGTCTTGTTTACACTTTTGATTTGATTTTTTATTTATTTCTGTACATCGTGGTCGAAGCGATGCAAATTTGGCACGAATCGTCGGCAAATTTCCTCACGATGCCATTGGGGTGATGAGAATTCGCCCACATCGCTACCGCGGAGGAAGCCGGACCCCCGTTTCACTAGTCCCGGCCATCTCTTCGCACTTGCTCCCTCCTTCTCCTCCGCGGGAATCCCGCTGAGCTCACCGGGGAAGCCCTCTCATGGCTCGGCTTGGATTGGTGATGGTGGCACCGAACCGGGCTGCGGCTACTACTACGATTCCGGGCCACCTTTCGTGCCGTGTTTGAGGTTTACTTTTCGGCCACGTGAGCCGCGTGCAGGTAAGTGGAAAAGCTCTTTTTAATAATTCCAAAGTGGTTAAAGAGTGAAGTTTACCACAAAGCTACCAGAAAGTCATGAGGATTTGTGAAAAGTTTGACAACAGATGTCGGCGTTTTTGAAATGTTTATTATCCATCCATCCATCCATTATCTGCACCGCTTATCCTCAGTAGGGTTGCAGGGGTGCTGGAGCCCACCTCCGCTATCTTCAGGCAAGGGACATCCTGAACTGGTTGCCAGCCAACTTTGTCCTTTTCTGTTTATGCAACAAAACACTACAAAATTACTGCAAAATAAACATCAAATTTAAGGCTCGAAAACGAACATATTATTTTGTCTTCATTCTGATTAGAAAAATTATTCAGAATTTAATAAATACTACTACAGTAATATTCCGATCCAAAATACTATTACAAAAATGCCTCAAAAATACAACTCCAGTGATATGAAAAAGACTAAAGAAATACTACAAAGATATTGGTATGGAAATTATTCAAAATATTTCTACAAAAATACTATTGCAACACCACTACCGTAACACTATAGTACAAAAATGCTGCTACGTAGATATTACGACAGAAATACTACAAAGATCCCTCTACAGAAATAGTATGACAGAAATACTACAAAATAAACTCCTGTAATAGGAAAGAAAATGCTTCAGATATACTACAAAGCTTAAACTATGGAAATACTACACCAATACTACTAGAAAAATACAAGTACAGTAATACTATGAAAAATAGTACAGGAATATTACCAAAATCTTAGTACAAAAACCCAACTCAAGTAATACTGCAAAAATACTACAATATACTACAACAATTGTACAATGGAAATACTAAAAAAATACAATTGTAGACATACTACAAAAACACAACAATACTAAAACTATAGTAATACTACAGCAATACTACAACATTTTGAGTACAGGAATACTACAAAAAAATACAACTACAGAAATACTACAGATATACAACCAACATTATACTGTAGAAAATACTACACACATTTTACAACAGAAACACTAGGAATTAAATGGACTGAACCATTTCAAGGCAGTGGAGTAATTCTGATGCTGCGATGTTCACAGTTTTGATTTTGTTTTACTTGTTTTCATTTTTTTTATCTAGTGTTTTTAGCCTATCCTGGCCTTTATTAAGGAAAAAGAGTTTTAAATGCTATCATTTTTGGGGCTGCCTGGGTTGAATTTGGGGGTGCTGGTTATGTCCAGGGTTTATATAGTTTTATATAGGTTATTCCTCCTTCTCTGCCCCATAAGCAAAATTTGTTAATCATTTTTAACCCAAATTTATGGTTGAAAAAAAAACATTTTCATTCTAATACTGAGAAGGTTCAACCATTGCCAACATTGCTAATTTACACCTTATCTTGTATTCGAGTTAATGAGGCGTGAAGCCTTATGATGTGTTTTATTCATTTGTTGCAATCTTTTCGAATCATATTTAGGTAAATAATAAAAAACGTTAACTTCATTCCACGCAGCATCCTATTCCAATTTATTTTTCCAGCATCCTATTCCAATTTATTTTTCCAACAAAATGACATAAAGCAGTGTTTCGCCACTGGTCGGTTGGGACCTAAAAGTGGGTCTCAAATCACATTTCTGATGTAACGATTTAAATGAAATGAATCATTAAGCTGCCAATTAAAATTAAAGGGACAGTGTGTAATATTTAGTTCCTCCTTGTGGTACAAAAAACTTGTATTCAGTAAAAAAAAATATTGATTTCGAATGCTAGGCATGAACTATCATCCCAATGTAATTTTTTTTTAATATAAAAAAGCATATTTTTTTTACATAGTGAAATCCCTACTTAGGTCGCTGCGATGTTTGTCCGACTTCTTGTTTCTTGCTGTGGCATTGGTTTTCATTTGCAAGAGACAACACTGCCATCTAGTGGTCAAATATTACACAGCACAACTTTAAAAGTGGGTTGCGTAGTTTGAAATGACCTAAAAAAAGTAAACAATTAAATATGTTTTCTAGAATTTTGTGAGAACCCGGTGCGTGGACGGACTAGGGAGGTCCGGGGGCATGCCCAGGGCCCTAAAATATCTATCATTACGTTTGCGGCTTCTCTATCGCTTTCTGTTTAAAATTATCCACCTGTCATTGTTTGTTGTTACTTTTTCTTTGTGGAGGATTCACAAGGTCAATTCTGCACTGCCCAGTTCCTATCAGCGCGCATTTTGGCACGGTCGTGGAGTCGACCAAAATCAGCTTTCATCCTCCCGAGTCTTCACAAATAAAGCTTGTTGTATGCTTCGGGATTGGTCATTTAGATAAAGTTAATTGGTCGGGCTGGGTGGGTGTTTTTTTCATGCATATCGGGGGCATTAGGGATTTAGTTTATTGCCCAAGTACACTTCAACATATAACATGGATGAGCTGGTCATCGAATCTGCAACCTCTTGATCTCAAAACGAGCGCTTTACCTCCTGAGCTACTGCCGCCCCTAAGCCCGTTTTTACCTCTAAAGCACCTTTAGGGTAAAGTAATCTCCAAAAAACTAAATAGAATTTGTTGTCTACTACTTCCATGTCAAGATATCTTTATGTACAGCTGTTTCCTTTTTTCTGTGTTGCTTATTCTTTTATTCTGCCCAACAGGTTCAACATGAAATAACAAATGCTTTAAAGTTCAACATAAGCACAGAAAGAGAGACGGGTGGGAAAAGTGGGAACACGAAGAATACAACGCCATCTCACCAGACGACATGGCAAATGCCAGGTAAGTTTATGTACAAGTAGACCAGTCGATTGTCAGATTCTCGCCTCTTTACCAAGTCAGAAGCTCTTTGTTCACCTAAATCCACTCAAAATGCATGATTTCCTTATTTGCTCAACTGTGGCAGTGTTTTATTTCATTAGGAAATTTGCGAATAGAATTTACAGGGTTTATACGATTGCTTAAAATCCTGAAAAATGCTTGAATTTTAGGGTTGTGTTTTCAAGGTCAAGAGAATGCTTGAATTTTGGGTGAAGTGCTTGAAAATGATTGAAATTTGTGCCATTGCCATGTTCCTTGGTAGTCTAACTTTAGAAAACGCAATAAATGAAGATTTCTTTTAAACAAGTGCACCAAAATGACGCCCACACGCAAGGCATTATGGCGTTGTCATGTGAAGCTTCACCGCCCCCTTTTGGTGGCACCAAAGAGGACAGCTCTATTTAGAAAACTGGCTCTTTTGGCTCCTAAACGGCTTCTCAGATTTTTTTAATGATGTATTATCAATAATAATAAAACATGATGCACCAAACTATTTAGTAATTAGTTAATGTATTTGTTTTGCAGGGGTTTTACCTAAAAACAAATGTTCACGTATCTACTAAAGACATTTTAAAATACAAAACAATTTTAGCTTTTTATACACTGAACATATTTAAAGTCAAACAACAAGACAACATTTTTGAAATGCTAAACAAATACAATGTAAATTAAAAATATTAACTCTTCAGTGCTATAAATTATAATAAAATGCAAAAATATATCTGTTTACAATTACATTTTAACGAAATTAGACACAGATCCTCTGAAGAACACGCACTAATTATAGATCAAGTAATTCAAACAAAAAACAAGATCAGCTGTCTCTAGGATTAAAAGACTGCACTCTGCTTCAGAGCAATCAATAA
Organism: Urocampus carinirostris; assembly: GCF_059441175.1. NCBI lineage: Eukaryota > Metazoa > Chordata > Actinopteri > Syngnathiformes > Syngnathidae > Urocampus > Urocampus carinirostris. The sequence continues at coordinate 45,221,254 of NC_142352.1, forward strand.
AATTGTCACGACCGGTACAAGCAGGGGACCCAAATGCGTAATGTTTCACACAATGCTTTATTAAGGGATTTTATTAAGGAAACAGAATCAGGATACGAGTAGCCGGGACAGGAGAACGGAGCTCGGATCGAGGATCGATACTGGAAACAGAATCAGGATACAAGACAGGCAGGGAACAGAACGGGAGCTAGAGTAAAAAAATGCTTGCCTTGCAAGTGCGGAGGTTCGATGACGGACTGACCAGGAGTGAATGAGAGTACCGAGTTTAAATAGGAGGGGAACCAATCAGGAAACGAGCAGCAGCTGGAGCCAAATGAGCGGGCACAGGTGAGGGCAATGGGCAAATCATGACAATCATTTAAATGAGTCCATATTTGGTCAATTTTTTTTTTGCTTTTCATACATACAGTACTTTCTTTCGGTTTTGTCTTTCGTTCTGAACTCAATTATTACCTAACACCTATAGAACCTTCTGTTTTTGTAAACAAATGTGACATATTGAGGTTAAAGCAGAATGGCAGAATTCATGTTAGTTTATAGCAGCCCTTTGACACAAAAAGATCATAGATCGTAGATGGCAATAGCTCAAAATAGCACAAAGTATATGCTAACAGAGAGTGTGTGACTTTATTTTAGTCATCAAAGTAAACAAAAAAAACTTTTGATCCTTTGAAGTTAACGGATGTTGTATGTGTCAGAGTTTATAAAGATATAAACTCTTTGCTGGCGGAATTATTCAGATAAAAACACTTACTGTATTTTCCGCACTATAAGGCGCACCTAAAAGCCTTTATTTTTTTCAAAAGCTGACCATGCGCCTTATAATACAGTGCGCCTTATATATGGATCAATATTAAGTCGCAAAGTCTTGCAACTAAGGCAAGCAGCCGCCGACTAGACTTTCCCCCGAAGGCGAAGTAGTACGCGGTGTATGCTGGGATTTATATACCGGCGTTTCATTTCCTAACCAGTGTGTTAATCATCATTTGAATCAGTCACTATTGGCTAAAGTTATTCGGAGGTAAAGGGGGCGAAGCCTTTTTATCATTTACAGGCTCGCATAGGCTAAAGGGGCGAGACAAATTGCCCGAAAAAAATGAATGTGAATCACACGTTGGGTTGCACTACGGCATAGAGAAAACATTTTTTACTATTCTGTATTAGTAAATATTTTACTCTCCTGGATTTACTACACTCACGGTTGTAAGAAGACCATGGTTACGTATCATTATTGAACGTGATGGCTGCAAGAGAACTTAGGTGAGCTATGCGGCTTTATATTTTCCCGGTATCTTGTTTTAGAACGATCTTGATGTTTCTGTAATGAGTCTATTTTTAAACTAAATTCAATTCAAAGTGTTTATTGTCATATGCACAGTAAAGAACCTCGTTTCCCTGAACAATAAAATTCTTACTTTGCTGTCCACACAGTTGCCAGCAAAAAATAAAATGGAAACTAAAAAATGTTTGGCATTTCTTGAATCCCAAGACTTTAACCTTCCGAATGATATTTGGAACGATGCATTTGAGTGATTGGTGACATCGTACAGACACTGTTTCCGTACATGTCTGAGACACGTATTTGCTTCTTTGCAAGCTTTCGGAATGTTAAGGGGGTAATAAGTTTGACTGAACTATCTGACTGTTTTGTCGACCTTCCCATTGTAGCGCCTTATAATCCGGTGCGCTTTATGTATGGAAAATATAGGACAAAAACTATTTTTTGGGGGTGCGCCCTATAACCCGGTGCGCCTTATAGTGCGGAAAATACGGTATTTAGTTTTGACCTCCTTCGTGGATGAGGCGAGCACGGCCCAGTCGCCATCTTGCCCGGGCTGTCCTGACAACATCCGGTCAGTAGGCGTGGTTTATTGACGTCACACGTAAGCAGGAAATTGAGTCACACATGAGTGTCATATTACATTACAATGAAAATTAGACTGAAAACGTAATAGAAATAGACTGATCTTTGTAACGTGACTGTGTGTGTGTGTGATGATTACTTAGACTGATCTTTGAAACGTCACTATACGTGTGTGTGATGATTACTTGCATATTAGGAATATAAAAACAGGTTAATTTCATAGCATGGGAGTCTGAGAAATACACAACTAAAAATAGCTAACTTTACAGTATGCAACTCTGATAGCCTGTTGTATGCTGTCAGTCACACTGCGGGTGCTGCCTCCTTAAACCAGCTGGGAAGCATAGTGATCGCTAGCCTTTAGCAATTTGTTACATCGAAAAGAAATTCATCAAATAATTTGGACTCTGAGGAAAGTCAAAAGAGCGCAAAACAATTGTGACCACCAATTGTGTGGACTATTATCGGGTTCCCTAAGCAACTTTGGCAGCATCTGGGAGAAGCTGTGCTGCTGGTCTGGCCTACTGCTAACGGCTAGGCTAACAACTCTTTGAAGCCATCTTTTGCGGACCCTGTATCCTACCAACAGCTGGTCAATTAACCATGAAATGGACAACTTGGAGCAACGATTCGTCAGAAGCCCCTACATTTTAAACAGGTTGATTTTTTTCATTGCGGAGAAGTGTCTTGGATGGGTGTCACCAGGCTGTACTTGCTCAAGACACATCACTGAAAATGGTGCCTCTATGGTCCTAGGGGTTAAGGGATAACCAAACCGAACAATAAAAAATAATATATATGTATTGGTTGGTGGTTTCCTTTAAGAACTAGGGGCACCATTTCCTGTGGAATATCTTGGGCAAGTACAGCCTGGTGGCACCCATTCCTTTCCAGGCAAACAAATCCTTCCACCGGGTCTCTAATCGGAGCTAAGCACTGCACTGTTTTGGAGACTAGACAGTACTGTATTCAAATACATTTCATTTCTTCTAATAATAAAGATAAAAATAATAAAGCTCAATACACTATGGATATTTTAATTCCAACATTGGTTAGCCATTTAAAGCTAACTTGCTGGTCCTCTACGAGAGGTAAATGAGGGTCACCATAGCCATAAAACAGGTAGTATTTCCTGTATTGCAAGCTGGTATCTAATGCTCTTTTATATTTTATTGTGCTGGTAATATAAACAGCATGGTAAATTGTAAAAGGTACACAATAGTGACAAGACAAGGTGAGCTTGCTATGTTTTCTGCTCCTTTAGCTCTTTTCTTTCACTCACTGTAATCCGATTGCCAATAAAGGCGGAGAGGTTCAGCAGAAAAATTTGTCTTTTGCCTCATCTTCACTTTCAGTCGTAAAAATCCATATTACTGCACAAATGATTCTGCTAAAACCTTGCCCTTTTTACATTAAACTTCAATCACAAATTTGTATAGTCAAAAATCAGCATAGATTGTGAAGTTTAGGTTAATTGTTTGAGCTTTTTACACAGTAAATTGCCTGTCACGGGTTTTGTCCAGCTCTAGTCTTTTTTCTTGTCACCTCTTTTTGAGAGGGCCAAAAAAATGTTTATTTAAATAATGCATGACCTGGCAACTTTCCAGTTGCTACAGCAGGGGTCAGGAACGTTTTTGAACCAGAGAGCTTTTTTAGCAAAAATATTTTGATTTTGATTTTTCTTGAGAGAGCCACACCATACATTTAAAGACAAAATTCAACAAAAGCCCACCCCTCTCTCTAGAACAAAGCTCCTTTTTCCGTGCATTGTATTTCACTGTGTGACGTTAGATCAGTTACTTAAGATCATTTTTACCTTCGTTTTCAGGACAAAGTGCAAGCAAAGTTCTTTTGTAAAAATGTCACAGAATATAGCAAATGAAAAGTTTACGGCTGTACAATATTTCCTTTCAGTGCAATGGACGTGTGCGAGGGAGAGGGAAGCGTGCTATGTGCAGAGATCCGCCCACCCCTACTCCTCACCCAATCAAATTGCTCTTTTGGGGAGTTTACAGTTTGTTCTGTGGGTTTACATCCTAAATTGTCTCAACAGTGAACATAGATTATTTATGTGAGCTTCAATATAAAGGATTTCTTAGCGACATACAGCAAAAACTGGGACTGATGGTGTGACACCTTGACTGCAAACCAAATACATTTCCAGTGTTATATTGGCTTTGCTTGTGCCTAACACTGTTAAAGGAAAACCAGAATTGGAATAACACAAGTAAAAAATTGCATGAGCAAATGTTTATCTCTGCTCTACGATAAATTGAATCATACAGTAAATACATGGAGAGAACGTGTGATTTGTTGATTTTGGACTCGTGCCAATCAAATATTCTATTTTCAGCATCTGCAAGTGGAGTAAGTGGGTGCTGTAAGGCAGGAAAGCAGAGATGAAGAAGATTGTGAGCCCGTGCACACTTAAAGACGTTGCGACCAAAAAACGGTTACAACATCCAACTCAGTTCTAAAGAATGGGGTTCACATAGAATACAATCTAATCCTAAGATAATAAAAAGGGTTCGAGCTAGGGTTGGGTTAGCGCAGTGCTTCTCAATTATTTTCTATCGAGCACCCCCTAGGAAGAAGAAAACATCTCTACCCCCGACCCCCCTAAGGTCCCTCTCTTCCTTCAACACTTGACTTATTACTATATTTTATCTATAAAATTGTACACCTATGCACAATCCTGTATCCTTATCCATTTGTAAGAAAATCAGCTTATAACAAATAATTGCTTAATTAATTGTAAGATCAAAGATTTAAAGTGCATCGGAATTTCAAAAATAAAATTAATGTATTCATTTTTGCAGCACTTGTCCCATCTAGCATGACAGAGATCATATCTAAAGCTGTATCCCTTTATCACTTTTGTTTTTATCTTGGTCTCTCTCACACTCTCTTCTCATCCCTCATAAATATTTTCCCATGCCATCACCTGAGAACCTGCTACACTTTTTCGGTGCAAACGTAAACAATGCTTCAATTTGGTAGAGGGAGCGCCACTGCCCCCTAGCATAGTAAAGGTGCAACTGCACTTCGTTGTTAGATTAAAAAAAAACAACCACATGTTCCCAAAGGTTACGCGCGCCACCCCCCACTATCTGAGGATCACTGGGTCAGGGCTGGGGTACGGTTTTAGGGTTAGAGTTTAGGGTTAGAAGTTGGATCGGTGGTTAGGATTAGAGTAGCTTTAGGTTAAGGGTTAGTGGTTCGATTAGGTGTTAGTGCTAGGGGTAGTGTTGTAGGTAGTGTTAGTGTTGTATTTGGGGTAGGGTTAGAGTTTATGGTTAAGTATTAGGGGCAAGGGGTTAGGAGTTTGTTCAGTGAAAAGGTTAGGGTTTTCTTTGGGGGTTAGGTTAGGTTTTAGCAATAGTGTTAACAGTTGGGTTAGGGCAGGGCTCAGCAACCCAAAATGTTGAAATTAGCCCTATTGGACAAAAAAAGAACTTGTTTGGAGCCACAAAACAATAAAAGCCTTTTCTTAGCCTTATAATAAATGCAACACATGCTGTATCTGTAAATATAAGCTTGATTAGCCTGCTATCGAAGGGACTAAGTTTCATGCAGCACATCCTCTGGAGAATGTTACACCACTACTTTCTTGCAGGATAACTCCTCAAGTTTAACGTCGTTACAAAATTATTGAAGTATGATTCATTTATTTGATAGAACTGAATAAAGACAATAAAGAAATCCAATTTTGATGTCATTTTTATTTTGAGTATGAAAAAAAATGGAACATGCATAATGTGCCGCTTATCTGGGGAACTATGAGAATGCAATAAAACGCAGCGTGCATTCATAAAAATTTAACAGCAGCCTTTTAAATAATCGAATTAAAATCAAATTAATCCAACTAAATTTGATTTCTGTGCAAATGTCAATGCATGGGCAAAACACAGCAGCATCCTCTTCACTATCTTTTGATACCAAATAAACACAGCCATCCTTGGGTCTGAGCAACAAAACTCAAGTAATATTTTTCTGAGTTTATCATAGTATTTCAGGATTATTCCTATCATTCAGCCTACATTAGTAGCCTGCCCTACATATTATAATCAAGGACAATAAGGGATATTTTCCAAGCGTAACACATTTATCACAAAACAATCTGGGGAAAAAAAGATTTTAACTGCGTTATTTGGTTTATCATAACAGATTGAATGCAGTTTTACACCTGAACCAGTTCACCATGCTTTACAAACCTAAGTAGGAGATAATAAAAATATAGTTTTGCCTTAATTGTTATTACTGTTTTTTAATGAATTAAAACGTATTACAAAATAAAAGTTTTAGCCATGCATGTGCAATAAGTTTAGCTAAATCAGACCAAACTACAAGGCTGAGACTACTAAAGCTGATACGATATCTTTTACTGCAATTTAGTGGCCAGAGGGAGCATTTGGTTGGCATGTATCTTAAAAATCACTACTTCCTTCTATTTTGATATACTTGGACATTTTTGGCTTGCTGGATTAAATCATCCAACGAGCTGGGACTGGCCCACAGGCCATATGTTTGACATGCCTCGTCAGAGGTTAGGGGTTAGGGCAGTGGTTTTCAAATAGGAGGGTAGGGCATCCTGGGGGAACTTAACTCTGTTAAGGGGGGCACATCGGTAATTTTTTAATTATTTTTTAACTATCCCAGAATAAAGTGCAACTGCACTTCTACTACACTAGGGGGCAGTGGAACTCTCACTGCGGGGGCGCGAGAGATTTTCTTCTTCCTAGGGAAGGCATGACAGTAAATATTTAAGGAGCACTGGGTTAGGGTAAATTTTAAGGGTTAGGGTACTGTTAGGGTTTAAGGTTATGGGTTGGTTTTGGGGTTTGGGTTAAGAATTAGTTATTTGAACTGAGCTGTATGCAATTTGAAATTTGGTTACTCTATGCCGCCACCCCCTGGCTTAAAGTCATGATTGCAGCCATAGTCAGCTGGTTCATGAAACATGTGCAAGTACGTGTATTAATAAACTCTTTTTTTTTCTTCATCTCTTTTTGGGGTTTGGGTTGGCGTTTGGACTTTACCAGAAGTAAGCCTTTTCTTACTTTCACAATTTTTTGCTACTCTGACAAATAAAAAGCAAAATGCGGGTATAAGCATGACTTCCATCTCGAGCACTCCACCCAGGTCCCGTTCCTCGAACCTAATCTGTTCTGCCTCAAACAACTGTAAAAAATAAAAGCAGATAATGTTTTCCAGTGGTAAATTGTAATAGAAAGAACTTCCTTCCAACTGAAATGTAAGCTACATATTAGTTATCTTTTCCCGACGCTTCTATGGGGAGAGATTTGTCTCAAAAATAAAGATATTAGCATTTACTCAAGATCCTAGAACAGTGGTCAAAAACCTATGACTCGCACGCCAGATATGGCTCTTTTCATGGTACATATGGCTTGGAGATAAAATTGTTACAATGCATATTTGAACTGTAGCGTTCCAATTCTGACTAGCCCAGAGCCAGGTTTGGTATATGCATATCCCACGTAATGCCAGTAGTATGGATGGTACTTCCAGTATGTAAAGGGCACAGTCCCATTGATTGGTCACAGAGCAATATGATTGGGTGAGCGGTAGGGGTGGGCGGCGCTATGCTCACAGCGCATGTACTCACTTCTCTCTTACCGGCCCCGTCTTCACGCAAGGTAAATACGTCAGTATCCTTGTTCGCAGTATTTCGTGACAAAGGAACTCTGCTTGCACCTTGTTTTGAAACCATTAATCAGGACAAAATTAAAGTTAATAATGAGCCTTGATGATCTTAAGTAATTGGGGGTGGGAGACAAGTTTGAAGCGGCATATTTGTTGTTATGAGAAACAGGGTCTGGCATTATTATTCTATTTTTTAAATGTTATCAATTCATCAAATGTCACACAATAAAATAAAATGTGCTGAAAATTTAGATTTTGTCTGGAGAGCGGGTTTGGCAATCCTGTTGAATTTTGTCTTAAAATATATGGTATGGCTCTTTCTCAGAAAGAAAAATAATCAAAATCGTTTGCTGGTTTGGCTCTTTGGGTCAAAAAGGTTCCCGACCCCTTTCTCAGATCATATGTCTTGATGCGAAAGAATAAAAATCGAACATGTAAATCACAGATATACTTGTGGCTCTGATTCACACCGGATTTATTTCTCTGAATAGTACTAGAGGAATTAGAACATTTGCTTTGAAAGTCCTTAAAAGTTGCTTGAATTAGGCCATGAAAACGGACGATTTTATGGACTCCCTGGTTTTTCTTCAAAATGATGACAAGAAAGACACTCACGTTTGCTACATGTAGGATCATCATCGGCGGCAGCGCCTCGCAGTAACTTACATGACCTTCTGTTTTGGCCACTCAAATCCCCTGAGCGACTTTTGTCTCGTCATGACCTTTCCTACCTGGCGCTCAATATTACAGTCGGCTATTTAATTTTATCTGCCTCCCTCGGGGAAATTCCACTTCTCTGAATATGGCTTGGTTTTTGCATGTGCGTGTTCTACAGCTTGTTATTGTGTACATGTGCTAATGTCGCTCAGTGTATTTGCAATTACCGAGCGGCTTTTTGTCCAAAAGCGTCAGGGGGGTCTCAGAAAGGTCACAGTGTGTGTTGGAATGCAAAAGCATAGCAGTAAAAGATGTGAGTGCAATATCCCGGTCAATATTCCGGTTATGTACAATTTTTACTTTAGATCAAGAGTGTTCAGAGAGTCTGCCAAATTTGGTTAGCTGAAAATATGTGAAGTTTGACTAATCAGCCTGGCATTCTTTGTACAGTCTTTAATAAATAATAATAAATTCACCCTGCGTGAAAGGTTTGCAGTACTTGGCAATCAGCGTCGCGACTTCGCAGCTTACCTTTGTAGCATTTTCATTTGAATCCAACGGTCTCGGGAAAATCACCGCTGTGTCATTAAAACAGCTTCCGTTTGCTTCACCTTTTCACAGCAATTGTTTCCACTGAGCATAAAACAGAAAGCCAAGGGCAATGTGTACAAAGGCTACTGACATAATCTGGTAAAAATATTATTATTATTTTTTGTATCAATTTATTTTACACTGCAGTCAACATTACAATCGGACCACATATGATTAATTTTATGACCGCGGGCCAGTAAAAATTTCACTACGGGTTGTAACTGGCCCCAGAACCGGACTTTGGACTTGGCTGCTTTAGATGTTCTTGACTTAATTCTGAAACAGTTATGCTAAAGAAGATTTGCATAAGAAGTATTTTTGTGCAAACGTTCTTTACTTTATTTATTTTTGTACTGTTCAAGGTTTTAAATTGTACTCAGGGTTTGTACTAGTGCTTGAACTCCTTGAAAATGCTTGAAATCTAATAGTGTGTTTTCAAGGTTAGAAAAATGCTTGAATTTTAAATGAGGTGCTTGTTAATGCTTAAAAATGTTGCCATATTTCTTAAATTAGGCGTTCAAATAAGGCTTTTAAACTTATTTTATCGTTACAAAAGCGGATTGGGGTTAGAATTAGAAACTAAGGTTTAGTTCCTTTTTAGGGTATTAAACTGAATTTAGGGTCTGAAATAGGGTTGAGGCTAGTGTTACAACTAGGGTTAGGTGTAGCTCTAGGCTTAAGAACTAAAGTTTTAGCTCAATATCAGGCTTCTAAAACGAATGTAGGGTTCCAAAATACATTACAGTTTGACACATGGTTAAGGCTTCTGTTACAGATAGGGTTAGGTGGAGGGCTAGGGTTAGGAGCTTGGGTTTAGGCTGTAAGTTAGACTTTTATGGAAATTTTTATGGTTCTGAAATTAGGTTGGGGACAGAGTTAGGGTTCAAACTAAGGTTTAGGCTCCCAGTACTGGATTTCCTTTTTTATTGGTACTGGGAAAAAAACAAATTTGGCTTTGAAAGTTCTAAAAAGTGCTTGAATTTGTCCACGATAAAACGTACAAACCACGTGTACTGTTTACTTATACACAAATGACCGAATTTCCATAACTTTGTGAGATGGAATTCTTTTCATTTGTCACAATGACTGTTACAGTTTTAAGTGCAAGTCCTGTTCAATTGCAACATTCTGGTTGTGTATAATTCTTATTTAAGATGAAAATACTAGACAGTTATATTAGAGGCAAACACACTATATATATGTTTTTTCTATTCATGAGTCTTTATATTGTATATTTTTTTGCTAACTGAAAAATACAATGATAATAAAGGTAATTCCGATTGTGATTCTGTGTTTCTCGGAAACACGGCACACTATGTTAACTATTTTATATCGTGTCTTTGTTTTTTTTTTCAGTCCTCAGTTATATTCATGTTACATTAATCTTGTGCCTCTCAATTATTTTACGTCATGCTTCCTTCGGAAAAAGACATTTTCTTGCGGCCCCCTCATATATGACCGACATTTTTTTAAGTGATGACATAATGTTGATGGGGACAAAACAAAGATTTCTTGATCTGGATGCAAAATATCTGCCTTTCGGTATATTTTCGCTGAAGAAGGACTCAATTGTTTTATCAGCGTGATTGCGTTGTAATGGCCTTAAGTGACAGTTTGATTCATTTGGCTTCATGCTGTTTACTGCCAACATTTTTAACAAAACAAGCACACCGGTCGTTGATCGTCTCTATTTAAAAAAAACAGCTCTTTTGGTTCCCAAAACGCTCCTCAGATTTTTCTTTTTTTTAAAAAATAACATATTAACAGTAGGGCAGCACGGCGGCGCAGTGGTTAGCGCGTGTGCGGCACAGTTCTAAGGTCTTGGGAACCTCCTGTGTGGGTTCAAATCCAGCAACCGGACTTACTGTGCGGAGTTTGTATGTTCTCCCCGTGCTTGTGTTGGTTTCCTCCGGGCACTCCGGTTTCCTCCCACATTCCAAAGACATGCATTTCAGGTGGATTGGCTGGTCCAAATTGTCCCTAGGTGTGAATGAGCAAGCGAGTTGTCTGTGCCTGTGTGCCCTGCGATTGGCTGGCAACCAGTTCAGGGTGTCTCCTGCCCACTGCCCGATGATTGCTCGGATGGGCTCCAGCACCCCTGCAACCCTACTGAGGATAAGCGGTGCAGCAAATGAGATGAGATGAGATGAGATATTAACAGTAATCCTAAAACATTTTGCACCACATTATTTAGTCATTAGTAATTTTATATGTTTTGCAGGGGATCCCTGAAAAATAAATAAAATATGGGGCGGCAGTAGCTCAGGAGGTAGAGCAATCGTTTTAGGATTAAGGGATCCCAGTTAGAATCCCGGCTTGTCCGTGTTACATGTCGAAGTGTCCTTGGGTAAGACATTGAACCCCCAATTACCCCCAATAAGCAGGTTAGCGCCTTACATGGCTGCACAGATCACGGCCGCTATTGGGAAATGTGATCTGCAACCTCGGTGGAAATGTTTAAATCTAGGCTTAAAACTCACTTCTACTCTATAGCATACGAGTAACCTAATCTTATATGTAATAACTTGTGAAGCCCTTAGAGACTAATTGTGATTAAGGGCTATACAAATAAAAATGACTTGACTTGACTTGACTTGAAGCACAATGTAAAGCGCTTTGGGAAGTCATTGACTTGAAAAGCGCTATATAAATGCAGATCATTTCATTTCATTTCATATTCACGGATCTATTAAAAAAATTGTAAAATACGAATCATTTTTAGCTGTTTACACACTGAAAAGATTTAAAGTCCAACAACAACATAAAATCCCTGAAAATGTAAAACAATGAAATAAAATACGAACTCTTTGGTGCTATAAGTAAATGACAAATTGCAAAAAAATAACTATTTACAATTCTGGTTTAACCAATTATGACATGGATCCTCTGAAAAACTCTCCAAAATATAAACGGAAATAGATAAAACGAGAAGCAGAAGATTGACACACAAAGATCATTGATCATAGATTTGAACAGCACAAACACAGCACAAAGTATGTGCTAGCAGCAAGATAGCGACTTAATTTTAGTCATCAAAGTCAACAACAAAAAAAGTGTTCTTCTGATTGGTGCTGTATTTCTTCCTTTGAAGGTACTGGAAAATGTAAAAAAAAATGGCCTTGAAAGTGCTTGAAAAGTGCTTGAATTTGGCCATGAAAATAGTGTACGAACCCTGCAGATGGCATTGCTTATTCACACACATGCACACACACACACACACACACACACACACACACACACACACACACACACACACACACACACACACACACACACACACACACACACACACACACACACACACACACACACACACACACACACACACACACACACACGCGCGCGCACGCACGCAAGTTGCTGAACAGACAATAAAAAGTTGTAGTCCGCAGAAGCTCTTTTACTCCCCTACTTCAATATCAATTTTGTTGAATTGCACGATACATATTGCATTTGCTGGATGAGTCAACATCATCTGGGCCTTGGGTGAATTTGTTTTTGTGTATCTTCAAGGAAATGTAAGACCATCTCACGGAGGGAAATCATTTCATCAAATTGAGATGAGGGCAGCAGCTTTCGGGACGAGACCGCAATAACGTCCGATGCTCTGTCAAAGCTCTCTTCATTAACTAAGAGGAGCTGGAAAGTAAAGTATTGGGTCAAGTCATGTTTATTTGTATAGCCCTATAATCACACAAAGTCTCAAAGGGCTGTACAGTCTACAGACCACCATCCCCTGATCCAAAACCTACATGAGGGCAAGAAAAAAACTCAAAGCCTCAGCATGTGTAAATGACGAAACCTTGAGAAGGGGCTGCACATGAAGTGATCCCCTTTCCAGGATGACCAGTCTGCAATGGATGTTGCAATGGTATCAACAAAAAATACACATACAACATAAACATGAAATATAGGTCATTACAGAACTGTGTTTTAAGCCGAGATTTAAACATTTCCACTGAGGTTGCAGATCGAATCTCAGAGGGCGGAGCATCCCACAGCACCGGGGCCTTAACTGAGAACACTCTCAAACCTGCGGATTTCTTCTTGGTTCTTGGGATCTCTAGTAGACCAGCATTTTTGGAGGGAAAGCTCCGAGCAGGGATATTGAGGGAAATTAAATCGAAAAGATACGACGTGGCCATGTTTTTCTCCTACTCACCTGAGACACTTTATTTTCTTTTTATCTGTTACTGAGTTATTATAAATTCAATTCTAATTCAACAAATTCTCGTGATTCATTTAACTACAGAGGTACTACCAATGTTTCGTTAATTGAAGTTCGTGTCCGACTAAAATCGTCCTCTTTATACGATCAGTTTTTCCAGTATCCCAAATCACTATAGGTTGGCGTGGGTACGCACCAACAGCGTCCTTTGTGGTTTATCAGCTAAGTGAGACCCTACTCCCCTACATTAAATTGCCAAATGATTTAATCCAGGCATGTCCAAATTCGAGCCTGGGGCCAGTTACGCCCCCTGATCAAATTTTTACTGGCTCGTAAAATTATTAATATGTGGCCCACTAGTAATTTTGACTGCAGTATAAGCTACATTTGGACAAAAAAAAAAAATCACCATTTCATCAGATGATGGCAGTAACCCTTAGGCCACCTTGCCCTTGGCTTTCTGTGAGAATTTGAGCCCACCACATTTCCGACATGGCGACTGAAAAAAAGGAAACTTGACTGTGAGGTTTGACGCTTCCAGGACAAGTGGAAATTTCACTGAAATCCAAAACAACTGTGTCTGCCTAATTTGCCAAGAGACTGTTGCTGTTTTGAAAATATATCATATCAAGAGGTACTGCTAGATAAAACATGCCAACTACAAATAGTTAACTAGGAAACAAAAGGTGTGATTGGTGAAGCAACTGGGAGCTGTTTTAACAGAACAGCAGCGCTTTTTCACGAGACCTCGGGAGTCAAATAAAAATGCTACAAAGGCGAGCTACGAGCTGGCGACGCTGGTTGCCAAGCGCTGCAAACCCTACACAGAGGGAGAATTCATTGACGACTGTTCAAAGAATGCCCGGCTGAATAGTCAGCCCTCACACATTTTCAGCTTACCAAATCTGGCCTGCTTCCTGAAAAGTTTGGACACCCCTGCTTCATCATCTTATACTAAACAAATTAAGGTACTTCCCTCCCCTATCTGCAAATGTGTCAATCATTTTTTTGAGTTATTATTTGCAGATGGGCGTGACAAAGAAAGCCTTTTTGAACGATTCCAGAGCAGAAATAAATGTGCAAAAAGGCTGACTTGAACAGAATGTGGCAGCTCCATCTTTATGGCCCCTCATCATCTCCTTTCATTGCCCTCATCCTTCCCTCTCCCTCACATCCATCTTTCCCTTCCAATCTACAACTCCCTCTCATTCATTTATTACCTCCACCTTTCACATGCAAGACTCCCCGCCTCTTGGCACTATTTCTCCTCTTTTAGCGCTCGGAGCTCTCCTCTTTTTGTTAGTTGTCCCCTTGAGCTTGTTGCATAACCCTTGACGTGCCTCCCAGCTCCCACTCCACTTCCCCTCCCTCGCCTGACTTCCTTTGACGTTTGAAGTCGAGAGGGGATCTACTCGGCTGACAAAAGGAGAGGCGGTGACGTCACGGCAGACTCCATACACCGGCATCTGCTCCGGTCTAAAAATACAACAGTTACGCGCACACAATCACGTCTGCGGCCGCATTTGGCGTTTTGTTTCCACCTCCATGCCTCCTTGCCGAGGCGGCTCAGCTTTTGCACAACTGGGTCTTGGAGGGAAGCGTCAAAAGCTGCACATCCAATTTGTCTATCGAGACTGAAATCAGGGTTGCAACGTGTGCTTGAAGTTCTTAAACATGCTTGAATTTTATTATTGTGTTTTCAAGGTCGGGAGAATTCTTGAATTGTGAAAATGCTTGAAATCGTTGTCAATGCCATGTTTTTATGCAACAAATGAAGAAAAATGTAACAAAAAAACATAAGGGTGTGAAAATGACACTGACTCGTCTGCTGTGGTGGCTTACCATTATGGGATTCCCATGTAAGGTGTCCACTCTCATAAAGGCTGCAAAAAAACAAAAAAAGGACTCTACTTTCTTTCATGGGTGGTTCTGGTCCCTGATAACCACGAAAACCGAGGGATCTCTGTATATTTATATGGGACAAATTCTCTAGCATTAATAGCTTATTATTTCATACATTTATTTATATCATCAAAAGTCATTCGGTAAAATAAAATGTGCTGAAGAATACCGTACATTTTAATCTACAGAGTAGGTTCAGCGGTTTTATAGACTTTTGTCTCAATATGTACACTGGAGATCAAAATTAGAGAACAACTTATAAAACATTGAATAATTTTGTAATAATATCATATTCGCTTCTCAACAATTAAAGGACATTTTTCGTGTTTATACCATGCTAATACAACACTTTTTCACAAAATGACTAAAGGGATTTCACCCAAAAAATATTTTTCAGAAAACGCACTGATCAAAATGAGAGAACACTGATCAAAATTAGAGAACAATTATGACTTTAGCATGGTAACTAAAAATCGGAAGTTACAACATTTAGCAATTAGTAAGAAGTGTACTAATGTTAAAGACTTAAGCACAACTGCCGCCACCAGATAGCACTAGTCCCTTACACTGCTCTGGTGTGATTTTGGTCCATTCTTCTTCCAGCCTCCTCCACAAGTTCGGTGATTGTAGTGGGTTTCTTGACCTTAACTTTCTCACCAAAGGTTTTCCGAAGGTTTTCTATTGGGTTGAGTTCAGGATAGTTGGCAGGGTATGCCATTGATCCAATGTTTTCACCTTCAAAGAAATTCTTTACCCTTTTTGCTGTCCGACATGGGGCATTGTCCTGCATGAAGACTGCAGGGTGATCGGGTGATGAACGCAGGTAAGGAACTAAGCGCTGTTGCAGAAGGTTCTGCTAAACATTTGCATTTACTCGGCCACGTACAAGAAGCCCAACTCCTGCTGCAGTAAACAAGCCCCAGACCATGACACTTGCTGCTCCGCTTTTCACTGACGTATTTTACACACAGTTCACCTCAGTGATGAAAGCAAATTTAATGTATTTAGGTTCTATATGTATATGTATTTATTTATTTTTTCATTTATCTTTTTTAAGCAATCTCCCGCATGCACTGTAATTCTGGCCGAATATTATAGTGAATTAGTATGGCAATTTCGAACCCTGATTTTTAAGCACAGGATAGCTTTTCTTGTGCGTTGAGAGTGACTGGGCAGTGCACACGCTCGCAGCTTAGGGGAAACATTGGTGCTGACTATCCGGCGCTTTATAATGCATTAAACAGTGGTGGCAAATGTATGCGAGCGTTGCACTTGAAGCAAGACACGCCTCAGTTATTATGGTCCCTCCGAGCGAACGTCGGACCGGCAACTTCTCTGGTGTTGCTAAACTGTGCGAGCGCTCAGTGGTTTGACGATGCCGAGTGGGTGTTTGCGGCTGACCCTCAGCGGCCCAGCCTTGCCGCCCCAAGGGCACGGCACTGAATAAGAATGTGTTCTTCATGTTGCCCGACTGAATAATTAAAGTATTTTTCATCTGCACTGCTTTTATGCTGTGACACAGCTTGCTTTGTCTTGGAGCTATCTTCAAATGTTTTGTTTTTTCATCAGATGCTGCATAAAGCGGTAATACTTTATCAATTTGGTTTACTTAAACCTGGAGGTTGGTAGTAACGAGTTACGTTTACTCTGTTACATTTACTTGAGTAGGTCTTGAGTATTTTTAAATGACTATATTTTTTACTTTTACTTGAGTAGATTTGCCAAGAAGAAACTATACTCTTACTCCGCTAAATGATGCTACATTTAACCTATTACTTAAATAGGTACGTGTATTCTCCTTCGCTTGTTTTTTAAAAGGTCGCTATTCTATTTTTATAAATGTGTGATGCATTTTATTACATTATTTTTGTTGACCAGATAATGGGCACATTATAAACCTTTGTTCCGATATTCAAAGTAAAAATCAAATCAAAACTTAAATTTCATAATTGAAATTTTATTTTGTCAAAACAATTATATATTGTGTAATAAATAATATAATAACAAAGTTAAACTTGAGGAGGTATCATACAACAGAGTAGCCACGTCTTCTCCACAACTTACCGTAGTCATTTTAGGCTGTTATAGATACATACAGCATGTGTTGCTTTTATTATAAGGCCTATATAAGGCTTTTTTTTCCGGCTCAGCACAAAGTTAATTCTTTGTTTGTTTTTTGGTCCAATATGTCTCATTCAACATTTTGGGTTGCCGACCCCTCGGCTGGATTGTTCATTAAATCAAATGTAATTAATTGGCGATTGGATGGATTTTGATGATTTGATCAAATGGGTTAGGTAAAAATAATTAATTTTCCTTAGAACTTCCAATTTTTGAGGGATATGATGTTATGAGGAAGTGTTTACCATCTTGCGTTTCCATTGTTTTCTTGGTGTCCCCTAGGGATGTGGAGAACGCAGCTCTGTCAGACTTGGAGGTGATTTCTCAACAAGTGGATGATGAGAATCAGTTTTTGGCACCTCCAGTCCAGTTGGTGAGTTTGGGCTACCGAGACCTTCCGCTCGCCACGCTGGACCTCTCGCTGGCTGGCTCGCAGCTCCTTTCCAATGCTGATGACGACGAAAACCGGGAAGGGTGAGCCGCTTGTACGCAATTTTAAAAGGAATCATGTATTTAAAGTTTTGGAATAACTGAATGTGTCACTGTATATTAAGAGTGGGCGGATTGATGGTAATCTATATTTATCTATTATAGAGTTATTGCTTTAAATTATATTTATTTAAATCAGAATCGAATTCGGGGCAGCACGGCGGCGCAGTGGTTAGCGCATGTGCGGCACACTTCATGTCTTGGGAACCTCCTGCGTGTGTTCAAATCCAGCTCCAGACTTTCTGTGCGGAGTTTGTATCTTCTCCCCGTGCTTGCGTGGGTTTCCTCCGGGCACTCTGGTTTCCTCCCACATTCCAAAAACATGCATTTCAGGTGAATTGGCCGGTCCAAATTGTCCCTAGGTGTGAATGAGCGAGTGAGTTGTCTGTTCCCGTGTGCCCTGCGATTGGCTGGCAACCAGTTAAGGGTGTTCCCTGCCCACTGCCCGATGATTGCTGGGATGGACTCCAGCACCACCGCGACCCTACTGAGGATAAGCGGTGTAGCTAATGAGGAGATGAGAATCGAATTCGGTGGTGACTGATTCGGCCAGCAGGTAGAGCTCACGGTTTCCCAACCAAATTAATTCGACAAAGCTTCGTATAGTGCAGCATTTACTTTTAAGGATGCAATACTCTAAACATATTTTAATTTTAGCTTTGAATGATTGATTTTTCAGTTCATTGATGTGGATAATAATCGATCAGTCGAGAAGGAAAATAGAACAAACAAATAAATAAGGCACGTATTTGCTATGATGAAACTACATATATTTACATGACAATGAAAATTGAATCACACAAAATAATTAAAGGACATTTATGACCCACCCTTTCACAGTCTTAGAAAGCCGGAGTGCGAAAAGAAATTTGGTAATAAAGAAACCACTGATCCATAAACATGGGGTTAAGAGAATCAACTCATTTAAATGTGTCAGGACCAGAACGGAAACAGGATCTACTTGCGTAACGTTTACCATGAGTTTTATTGAGGAAACGAGGAAGGGCTGCGCCCACGATCCGATGTTCGCGGGAAGCGGGTCGCTCTCGGACTCGGCTTGAGATCCGTAGCGAGCGATGGCGGTGTCAGGGACGGGAAAACTGGTCGGTAGCCAGGACTGGAGAGCAAAAATGTGGTCAGGGTCGGAAACGGGTCGTAAGCCAGAACGAGAGAGTAGACGTGGTCGAGATCAAAACGGGTCGTAGCGGCAGCAAAAACGGGACAGGCAGGAGTCAGGGGTCGAAAAAAGGCTTGCCTTGACAAACAGAGGTTCGCAGACGGACTGACAACCGGGGATTGACAAGACAGGGTTTAAATAATGGGGAAGCCAATCCGTCAACAGGCTGCAGCTTGCGCCACACGGAAGGGGCCAATTGGGCGCAATGGCAACCGTGACAAAATGATCCAGAATTATTTCCAAAGCATGTCTCAAATGAAATATTATTTGCCCCTGCACCAAAAACAGTTTGTTGTGAAATCGTTTTTTGGTTTACCTTTGAGGACAAAAGGTGTGTCAGCCTCCTCTGGTTTGTGGCTGCATGGAGTACTGGCCTTCTGAGGAAACCATGACCAACCTGAGCTTTTAGCTCGGAAACAAAATAGAACTTTTGAAATTATTTAATGCATTGTTCCATGCAAAGCCAATTTTTCCACGTGCAAAGCCGCGACATCACTAAATGTGCGTTGGCTTCGGTATAGTATATACAGGGCACAGTTTTGACCCCGTTATGGCTGTACATTGCTAAATAATTCTTTATATGAAAGCTCAATAAACAATGCATGTTCACCGTTGAGACACTTTATCACGAAAACAGGGTCTGTACGGTTGACAGAAATACTTGAAAATGCTTGAAAATCTTTTATTTATTGTGTTTCCGTGCAGTCTGATTCGATTGACGACGTTTTTAAATTAAGAAAAAATGATGCCAATGGTGGTTTCAGTCCTTAGTATTGACTTTTCATGTGAAGTGTTACTGCCGCATACTGTTGCATCCAAGAGGATAGTTTCATCAGATGAGTCTTGGGAATTCCAGCACTTTTTTGAGAAATTGCTCTTTCGGCTCAGCTTACTGAAAAGAGCCGGCTTTTTGGCCCCCAACATCTCCTCAGATATATTTTTTAGTGATGTATGATCAATAATGAAACATTATGCAACAAATGATTTAGTAAATAGTAATTTCATATGTTGTTTTGGGCATCCCTGCAAAACACATGAAATATAAATTAGAATATTTACAGATGAACCAAAGCATTTGTATGAATCTTTACGCAATTAACAGATTTAAAGCCAGATGACAACACAAAATTTGTGAAAATGCAAAACAATAAATTATGAATAGTAAATATAAATTCTTCAGTGATATAAATAAAAAAATAAAATAAGTGAAAAATGTCAACAGTCTCTAAGGGCCCGGTCACACAGCCGTTTGCGTCTGTATCGCGGGTAAAATTTTGCGGCTTTTTTTTGCCCGTGGTTGCCCGCGATGGAAAATGCGCAAAATTGGCCAACCCGCTGTTCATCGGTGGTATGCCCGCAAAACAGACGCCGGCGACTGTTCCGCTTCCTCATCGCGTCATTTCCGCGTCATTTTCTCGTGTGGACCACGGGTATAAAAGCTGCCGAGCTGGCGTTATGCCGAGAAATGCATCCTTGCCGAGATTTGCATCCCCTCGCTACTACAACCACTTTTACCTCGTTTTATCTCACTTTTATATCACTTTTAGGGAATTTAATGGCAAACATATAACCAAAACCACTTCGTCTTGCATTTGTTGGGAATGTAATACAACTTAAACCATTCCGTCTTTGTATTTGTTGTGAATGTAATCGAACGGTAATGCACGCCGTATACAAATCACTTTTGAGCAGGTAACATGTTTATTTTGCCTTTTTCTATTCAAATCGCTCGTATTGAAACTGTTATGCACTCTACCATAGAGCTTATTTCTGCATAATAAACTTTACGGTAGAGTGCATGACAGTTCTCAAAAGTGATTTACATACGGTGTACATTACCGTTCGATTACGTTCACAACAAAAACAAAGACGTAATGGTTTATGTTGTATTACATTCCCAACAAATGCAAGAAGAAGTGGATTTGGTTATATGTTCGCCATTACATTCCCTAAAAGTGAGATAAAACGAGGTAAAAGTGGTTGTAGTAGCGAGGGGATGCAAATCTCGGCAGGGATGCATTTCTCGGCATAACACCGGGCTGTAGAAATCATAACCGCTCAAGACACAGTCCCGTGAAGATCAAGATTTCAAGCTATGACACCGAAGAAGCCAATATGTTATTATGGTAATAGTTTTTCATTTTTATTTTATCATCTTGTTATGAAATGAAAAGAAATGTCAAGAAATAAAAATGGATTAAGACGAGGTCACTACGGTGACGGGGATCCATGTCCACCCCTTGACGTCTCGAGCACAACTGACGTGTGCTCGGCAAATCGCGCTGTATATACGCGGAGAAAGGCGTTTGACCGTCACACGCGTAACACGCTAATTTCACGTAATAACACCGCGATACAGGCGCAGAACATGCTATGACCGTGCTCCACCCACGATTACCCGCTGAAATTTCGCGTCCTTCCCATGTGTAACCACGCCCTGGCCGCGGCCAGAGCACGTCGTTCCGCGTCATTTCTGCGTCATTACCACGTGTGCCGCCCGCGGTTAACACGTGGTCTAAAGTTTTGAGCAGCGCAAAACTTTTTCGCCGCGCGTGAATTTCCGACTGCGTGTAAAGCACTGCTGTATCTTGTCTATATGGCGATCTCAAAGCGTCCAATGTCGGCTGCTTCACGGGCAGAAATTTCTGGCCGTGATTCAGCCTCGATACGCCCGTGAAAGGCTTGATGACGGGGCCCTAAAGTTTTGAGCAGCGCAAAACTTTTTCGCGCTGCCAACCGCGTGTGAATTTCTGACCGCGTATAAAGCGCTGCTGTATCTCGTCTGTATGGCGATCTCAAAGCGTCCAACAGCGTCTGCTTCACAGGCAGAAATTTCTGGCCGTGATTCAGACGCAAACGGCTGTGTGACCGGGCCCTAAAATTGAAAGATTGAATGCACTCTGCTTCGGAACAATCAACATTATTAGAATTAGTCCAAATTTAGCTTTTTTTTGCCTTTTATACATACTCTACCTTCTTTCTGTTTTTGTCTTCCATATTGAACTTCATTATATACCAACACCTTTTCCATGTTTGTAAACAAGTGTGTTGTATTGAAGCTGCACGTGCATTGTTGAAGCAGAATGGCAGAATTCATGTCAGTTTATAGCAGCCCATTAACAAGAGAAAACAATGTAGATAATAAATAGGAACAGTGCAAAATATGTGGAAGCAGAAAGAAAGAAAAAACTATTTTGAACAGCACGGGATTTCTTCCTGCAAGGGTGTCAAACTCATTTTAACTCGGGGGCCACACGATAGAACAAACATTCTCTCGAGGGGCAGAGTAGTAGTTTAGAGAGAAATAAAAAAAGAGAGAAAGATATAAGAGAAAGAGAGGGAGAGAAAAGTATAGAGTGTGGGATAAAGAAAAGGAGAAAGGGAGAAAGAAAGAGAGATAGAGTTAGAGAGAGAGAGAGAGAAGAGAGAGAGAGAGAGAGAGAGAGAAGAGAGAGAGAGATAGTGTGAGAAACAAAAAAGATAAAACGAGAAATAATAAAAGAGGGGGAAAGAAAAAGAAAGAACACAATCCAAAGAGAGATAAAAAGAGAGAAGGAGAGAAAGAGAAGGAGAGAGAGAGAGAAGGGTAGGAAGAGAGGAGAAAGAAAGAGAGAGAGAGAGAGAGAGAGAGAGAGAGACAAAGAAAGAAAAGAGAGAGAAAAGGAAAAAAAGGAAGAGAGACCAAAAGAAGGTAAAAAGACACAGAGAGAAAGAGAAGAGGAACAAAGAAAGAGAAAAAGAGGGACAGAGAGAGTGAAAGAGTGAAAGAGAGAGAGGTAGAGAGTGAAAGAGAGAGAGAAAGAAATACAAGTACAGAATTTGTGAGGGGCACCTGGTTTTGGCAAGAGGATATATTGGATATACCTGCAGCTCATTTTTCTCTTGCGCTTCTCTGAACGTTGTCTTGAGGGCTGGATTAAATCCCTTAGCGGGCCTGAACAGGGCCACCTGTTTGACACCCCGGCTATCTAGGTAATAGAACAGTTTAAAATGCTTGAAAAGTGCTTGGATTTGGCCATGAAAATGGTGTACGAACCCTGTGAAAACAGAAGAAACTTTAAACACCCGAAAAATCAATCACAGAAACCAGAGCAGTTTGGGCGGAACTTTAAACACAGCGCACGCCATCCTTATGCTTCTTGCCCAGTGCCATCTGCGCCGAAGGTAAGTTATTTGATATCCTCAACGGGAATATTTTGTGACATTTTTACCATAGTACTTTGCCCGCATCTTGTAATAGAAATATTAATATTTGTTTATTTATACTAGGGGGCGGCACGCTGGATGAGTGGTTAGCGTGACTGCGGCACAGTTCTGAGGTCATGGGTTTAAAACCAGCTAGTAGCCTTCCTGTGCGGAGTTTGCATGCGTGGGTTTCCCCCGGGCACAAAACATGCATGTCAGGTTAATTGACGGGCCTAAATCGTCCCTAAGTGGGAGTGAACGCAAGATTTGTCTGTCTTTGTGAAACACAAAAAAGGCCTTTTTTCGTCAAAAGACACTCGTAATGTCAATTTTTTTCATGGAGGTTATACAGTTCCTAGAAAATCAATACGACCCAAAACTAGTGAGCAATTTTCAGAAGCTGTCCACTGCCTAGTCAGCTTTTTTAGGTTGGCTACCTGGTGCCCGCAGGCACCACGTTGGTGTTCTAAATCAGTGTTTTTCAACAAGTGTGCCGGGGCACACTAGTGTGCCATGAGAAATTGACCAATTTTAAATTTGCATGCCGTTGTACAGTATCTTTGATTTCTCAAACAACAATACATGTAATACATTAAATAATGTTAAAAGTTTTCACATGATTTTACTGATTTATTTCATTTTATTATTTCATTTTTTTATGAAAAAGAAAGATAGCAGTAAAAATAATTCCTTTTGTTACTTTTTGCTACTTTTTGTTCATTATAAGTATTGTTTTTGTTATGTTTGTTATGTTTTTGTTGTTTCTAAAATATCAAAATGCCAAAATGACAGCAAAACTGTACACCAGGGGTCTAAAACGTACCATCAGGGGGCCAGATGCGGCCCTTAATATGAAAGTTAAAAGGACAGTATGTATTATTTGAACATTAGATGTTGCTGTATTATGACAGGCATCCAAAAACGAGTGTTAAAACACACAAGGAAGAATAAAAACTACAGAGACTCAAAGTGACCATAAATAACTATTTTTCTTTTCATTTTTTTCTCAGCCTTTCCTAAAGTTTTTTCGGTCATAGAAGCATGATGGTGCACAATTATGAAAGCTACCTCAAGGTGAGACTTATGTCATGTTAAATAAATAGGCATTTCTTAATCTGCGTGTATTTAAAAACACATTCACATGATGCATTTTCAACCTTCCTGCTGTCCTAATGGATAATGGATCTATTTACTAAAAATTGAGTGATTCTGATGTGAATGTGTTTTAATCTTATTTTGTGTAGAAAATATAATATTTGGGAACAGTTGCCCCACCTCACCTAGACCCTTGATCGGGTGGCCCCACGTCAATTGAGTTTGAGACCCTTGTTATACACCAAAATGAAATATTAACCTGCATTGCCTGCTGAACCACGGTAACCACAAAAAATAAGAAAAACAATCATGCGAATTTAAGCAATCTGATTATTTAATCTGAAAATACAAACTGCCGGGGATTAAAAAGGTTGAACAACACTGTTCTAAATAATGAGTGAGTTTAATTTGGACGGGTAAAAACATTGATATTTACACATTAAACGTTAGCGAATGTGTGACATTTGGAAAACAGGTCACTTAGCACACATAACTTTCCAGCCTGCTCCAGTCTTTCCGTTGTGTTATTCACCTGCGCTTCCATCCCAGCCAAGCATACGCTCTCACCATGACACTCACTAACACCGTGGTGATGCCAATTGAGCCGTGCTGTTTATTATCAGCCGGACCCAAATGTATCAATTCGGTCACTAAACGGACTGTTTCACAGCAGTGGACTTGGCAGCACTCATACTCACTCAACGCTTGTACTACACTCCGTGTTCCTTTCATAAGGATAGATTTAGATCTGTATTGATAAACATTGAGCATCATTACCAGTGTTACCTTAAAAAAGTAATTAGTCATAGTTACTAATAGTAACTATTTCCGTTACTT
This sequence comes from Urocampus carinirostris, assembly GCF_059441175.1. Taxonomy (NCBI): domain Eukaryota; kingdom Metazoa; phylum Chordata; class Actinopteri; order Syngnathiformes; family Syngnathidae; genus Urocampus; species Urocampus carinirostris. The sequence continues at coordinate 45,246,004 of NC_142352.1, forward strand.
TAAAAAGAAATTGTATGCCATTTTCTGAGCAAGTACGAAACACCGTGGTGACGTCTTTGACCGGAGTTTAGTTATAGAGATGGGAATTCTGTCTATTTTTAGAGAAACAATTTTTTGAGGGGCTCGCCTCACTCAAAAGAGCTCTCCTTTTTGGCACTCTTTTGAGTCCCAAATGGCTCTTCAGGTTTGATTTTGTTGCTTTAATCCCTACATTACCAATTGATATGTAACATTATGCACTGAATAATTTAAAAAGTGGGGAAAAATGATAAACTACTGTAATGTGAGAAAAAATTGTAGTTATTTACATTTTGATACAAACATTAACACTAAAAAACACAGGGCAGATAATTACATTTTTTAAAAATCCACAAAAAAAAGAAATACAAAACCATTTTTATGCTAAATACATTTAAAGTCAACAACACAGAATCTTCCAAATATGCATATTAACCCATCACAAAAGACAAAGGCGCCTTGGAGGAAACCAGCTGTTGATTGGTTGGGAGCAGGCTCCCCTCTTTCGCTTCCAAGAGCCGGCTTATAGAGACGTTTAGTTTGTGGACGACACGATTCGGGTGCTGTCAAAACTCAACTCTCATTCACCTTTGCTTTTAGCGTATGAGTGTGTTTCTTTCTGAACCAGGTCCATATGTACTTACAAACATCCATCCTTCTACACCCCACTTCAACCTCACCCACATAAATCTGGAAGATACCTCATTCTACTCCACCAGTTTTTCCTTTGCTTTCTCACTCACAAGCACAGCCACTCCTTCTCTAGCCTGTCCACCCGTTACTCCAGACCTTCTAACATACATACCTCCAAGCTGTAATTCACCCTTTCCTTTCATCTTTGTTTCACTCAAGGCTAACACATCAACCTTCCTTTTAGTCATCATCCTGATCTCCTCTTTCTTCCTCTCAGTCGCTTTACTTCCACATCCTCTCACATTTAGTGACCCTATAACTAGGGTTTGCGAGACCTTTCGGTCTCCCGCCCCCCTTTCTTTGCCTTGCTGTCTCTTAAGAAGTAGAGATAGAGAGGAGAGGATTCGCAGTCCCCTCGCTCCCTCCACTTTAGTCGCCTCTTACGACACGCAGCGGACCACGGTGGGAGAAATCTCTTACCTCTCACGAGGAGAGGTTTCCTCACCACAGGGAAGAAAGTACTGTTACTTCAGAATAATATTACTCAAGTAGAAGTAAAAGTGGTCATCCAAATACTTACGTAAAGTAAAAAAGTATATGGTGAAAAAAAATTACTCAAGTACTGAGTAACTGTAGGAATGTCGTATTTATTGATTTTTTTTAAACAACCAATCAGATCTTCAAATTATCAAAGTCCATGCAATCAGCAAAAAAAATACAATTTATTTAAAATTGGATTAAAATAATCAATGTAAATTCAAGTGCTTTAAGAAACAAAACAAAAATAGAAATAGTATGAATCAAATAAGTAAACTAAGAACATGTAGCACTAAGTAGCACCCAATACTTATCTTAACATGCTCTGCAAGCAGAACAACAAGCTAGCCTATGAACTCCAACAAAGGAGACATTGCATATTGCCGCTGGTGTTTGGCACCCTTTTTTAAGGCTTACATGCTTTTGATCTGAGGCTCTTCTGTGTTTTCATAGTCAGTCTTGCTAAGCGACATTTTCTATCTGTGTCATCCGTAAAAAATGTTTACCCCGCTGAAGTTGAATAGAAACACATGACGAGGCTGCTACATTTAATTGGTTGAACATGGTAGAGCCTTAGCAGAGACAGACAGATGCGTACTTACGTGAAGGGGATTTATAAAACAACGAAGTAACGGCTTCAATGTTGCCTAGTGTAGCGGAGTAAGAGTACGTTTTTTTTTCCCACAAATTTACTCCAGTAAAAGTAGTGGGATTCAAAAATACTCCTAGAAGTACAAAATGTCCTAAAACTTACTCAAGTAAATGTATCGGAGTAAATGCACTCCCTTACTACCCACCTCCGAAAGGGTTAGATTAACGCGTTACTGAAAACATAATGTTGTTATGTAACGGCGTTATTCCCAACACTGATCATAACTTGTTTTATCACAGTTTTTTTAAATCGTCCTGACAAAATCTAGGTGCAAACACAACTGTGTCTACAGTGTTGAATTATGCATGAAGTGTTTCCTATTGTAGCTCCACCAGTAAAGCACCTGCAAGGCAATGTTTGGTACACAAGCAAGACTATAACGCAGGGGTCAGATGTGGTTCACGCCACCTATATTTCCATTTATATCGCATAAGTTCTTGTCGCATTGAGAAGACGGTGTGTGTTGATTTATTAAATATATAATGCTTCAAGCAATTGAAATGAAATGAAATGAAATGATCTGCATTTATATAGCGCTTTTCAAGTCAATGACTTCCCAAAGCGCTTTACATTGTGCTTCACATTTCCCAATAGCGGCCGTGATCTGTGCAGCCATGTAAGGCGCTAACCTGCTTATTGGGGGTAATTGGGGGTTCAATGTCTTACCCAAGGACACTTCGACATGGGATCCCTTAATCCTAAAACGATCGCTCTACCTCCTGAGCTATTGCTAGCATTTTTAATATTATGGGTATATAAGGACATTTTCATCTTCATAGTCTAATCTAGGCATGACACTATACTACTTTTTCCAATTTAATTTGGATACTAAGGTAGTGTTAATAGTGTCTACAAAGTGCTGACCCCGTTTGGTAAAGTGCATTTGCCATTTCTGGTCACATTAGACCCGGCGGTGGGCAACTATTTTCAATTAGGGTCCGCCTTAAGTTGAGCAATTTGGGCTAGGGGCCAACCCTGGTGAACGATACAATTTTTTCATTTGGCAATAAATATACTTCATATTCGTTTTTAAATTGGTTTTGAAACAATCACAATTAAAGCAATGTCATATATTAGGGGTATAAGGGGTAAAGATCTGTAATTCACCACTAGGAGTGGAGAGGTGTTGTGAAAGGATTGTGGGATTGTGGACGCGTTCTTAAGGATGGGCTGGGCGCCCGTATGATGCGGCAGGGGTAAACCAGTGAAAGCTGTCGGGCCCTGCTGTAGAACAAAATAGTGTGTTGGGTCACCCTGACCCGAGTGACATGGCCACTTTCTGGTGTCCCTTTTCATCTGGAGGGACGAAAGCATGACCAACTTAGGTGCCGAGGGGCCTAACTTGTTTGGGTGTTTGGGCAATTGGGTTGGCCATGGTCCAAAAATGTTTGTGTGTGTTTTTTGCTATTTTTTTCCCCTTTTATCTTCTTTGTTATTGTATGTGTTTGTCTTGCTGTCGGTCACTCCTCTTGAGGGATATGACCAAGGTAGATAGATAGATAAGGGGTAAAGATATAAGCTTTAAAAGGAAAAAAAATAATTAAGCACAAATTTAATTTTTAGTTTTGTAACATTACTCTACCTATATTTTTGTAGTATATCTAGTATTTCCAGAGTTGAATGAATGTAGTATATTTGTTGTATTTTTGGAATATCACTGTAGTTTATTTTTGTAAGTTTGTCTGTAGTATTTCCATTGTAGAATCTTTGTAGTATTTCTGTCGTATTTTTGGAATATTACTGGAGTTGTGTTTTTGTAGTATTCATTAAATTTTTCTAGTAGTTTTTTTTTAGTATTTCTGTCGCAATATTTCGTATTTTGTATTATATAAATACTGTAGTGGTATTTTTGTAGTATTTATGTAGAAGCATTTTTGAAATTTTTATAATGTAAAAGTTTTGTAGTGTTTCTGCAGTTTTTATAGTATTTTCTTTGTCATTTTTTGGTAGTATATACGTAGTATTTTGTAGTATTTTCTTGGTAGTATTTTTGTAGTGTTTTATTCGTAGTATCTTTGTAGTATTTATTTTGCATGTGTGCCATATTACTGTTGTTGTATCTTTGCAGTACACCTGTACTAATAATTCGGTAGTAGTATTTCTTTGTATTTATGTTGTAATATTTCTGGAGTAGACTTTTCATAGTATTTCTGTTGCATTATTTCGTATTTTGCATTTTAATGTTACTAGAATTATATTTTTGTAGTATTTTTGTTTTATAAACACAAAGGGACAATAAGGGTATACTGTAATTGGCACCCAAAAAAAGGTTTATATGTAGCACCTATTACTTTATTTATATATATATATATATATATATATATATATATATATATATATATATATATATATATATATATATATATATATATATATATATATATATATATATATATATACACTGTGCATCCGGAAAGTATTAACAGCGCTTAACTTTTTCCACATTTTGTTATGTTACAGCTTCATTCCAAATTGTATTAATTTAATCTCTTATCTCAAAATTCTACACAAAATACTAATTGCTTCCCGCGCTAATAATTACTAATAATAGTTTTTTTTTTACATTTTTTCAAATTTATTAAAAATAGAAAACTAAGAAATCACGTTTACATAAGTATTCACAGCCTTTGCTTAATACTTTGTTGATCCACCTTTGGCAGCAAATACAGCCTCAAGTCTTTTTGAATATGATCCCACAAGTTTAGCTCACCTATCTTTAGGCAGTTTTGCCCATTCTTCTTTGCAATAAGTCTCAAGCTCAATCAGGTTGGATGGGACAGCCATTTTCAGATCTCTCCAGAGATGTTCGATCGGATTCAAGTCTGGACTCTGGCTGGGCCACTCCAGGACATTCACGGAGTGGTTCTGAAGCCAATCTTTTGAGATCTTGGCTGTGTGCTTTGGGTCGTTGTCCTGCTGAAAAATGAACCTTCGCCCCAGCCTGAGGTCAAGAGCGCTCTGGAGCAGGTTTTCATCCAGGATATCTCTATATATTGCTGCATTTATTTTTCCTTCTATCCTGACTAGTCTGCCAGTTCCTGCTGCTGAAAAACATCCCCACAGCATGATGCTGCCACCACCATGCTTCACTGTAGGGATGGTATTGGCCTGGTGATGAGCTGTGCCTGGTTTCCTCCAAAAATGGCGCCTGGAATTCACACCAAAGAGTTCAATCTTTGTCTCATCAGACCAGAGATTTTGTTTATCATGGTTTGAGAGTCATTCAGGTGCTTTTTGGCAAATTCCAGACGGGCTTCCATGTTCCTTTTACTAAGGAGTGGCTTTCGTCTGGCCACTCTACCATACAGGTCTGATTGGTGGATTGCTGCAGAGATGGTTGTCCTTCTGGAAGGCTCTCCTCTCTCCACAGAGGAACGCTGGAGCTCTGACAGAGTGACCATCGGGTTCTTGGTCACCTCCCTGACTAAGGCCCTTCTTCCCGATCGCTCAGTTTAGAAGGCCGGCCAGCTCTAGGAAGAGTCCTGGTGGTTCCAAATGTTTTCCATTTACGAATAATGGAGGCCACTGTGCTCATTGGGACCTTCAAAGCAGCAGAAATTTTTCTGTATCCTTCCCCAGATTTGTGCCTCAAGACAATCCTGTCTCGCAGGTCTACAGACAGTTCTTTTGACTTCATGCTTGGTGTTTGTGCTCTGACATGCACACTCAACTGTGGGACCTTATATAGACAGGTGTGCGCACCTTTCCAAATCATGTCCAATCAACTGAATTTACTGCAGATGGACTCCAATTAAGCTGTAGAAAGATCTCAAGGATGATCAGTGGAAAAAGATGCACCTGAGCTTAATTTTGAGCTTCATGGCAAAGGCTGTGAATACTTATGTAAATGTGATTTCTTAATTTTCTATTTTTAATAAATTCAAAAAAAGTAAAAAAAAACTTTTTCACATTGCCATAATGGAGTATTTTGTGTAGAATTTTGAGAGATTAAATTAATACAATTTGGAATGAGGCTGTAACATTACAAAATGTGGAAAAAGTGAAGCGCTGTGAATACTTTACGGATGCACTGTATGCAGCTGAACAACAAACTGGACTGGACTGCCAACACAGAAGCTCTATGTAGGAAAGGGCAAAGCCGACTTTACTTCCTCAGAAGGCTGGCCTCCTTCAACATCTGCAAAAAGCTCCTGAAAATATTCTATGAGACAGTAGTGGCAAGCGCCCTCTTCTATGCGGCAGCGTGTTGGGGAGGCAGCGTCAAGAAGAAGGATGCCTCTCGTCTCAATAAACTGGCTAGGAAAGCGAGCTCTGTTGTGGGCAAAGAGCTGGACAGCCTAACAACAGTAGCTGAGAGACGAGCACTGAAAAAGCTGAGGTCAATCATGGACAATCCATCGCATCCACTACACAGCATTATCTCCAGACAGAAGAGCAGTTTCAGCGACAGACTGCTGTCACTGTCTTGTACTACGGACAGACTGAAGAGATCTTTTCTTCCTCATGCCATGAGGCTCTTTAACTCCAACCGGCAGAGTAAAGGCCCACATTAAACCAAACCACCTACATTGGATATTACCGAATCTTACTGCAATATGTATTCTGTGTAGCACTATTTAGTTACTCTATATAACACGCTACAGTGGGCATTTGCACGTCACACTGGGTATTTGTATATTGTATTCTTTTGGCTTTATTATTGTACTGTTCTCAGCTCAGGGATGCTGCTGGAAATGTGAATTTCCCTTAGGGGATGAATAAAGTATCTATCTATCTATCTATCTATCTATTTATCTATCTATCTATATATATATATATATATATATATATATATATATATATATATATATATATATATATATAAATGATGTTCGTGTCGATACCTTGCGTGTTGTTGGTCAGTACTTATGTTTTGTTTTTTTGTGCTGATTTCCATCCCATACCGAGTTTTTCTGGTCAACATTACTGATACTAATTTTATGACAGAGCTTTGCGGGACAGTAAAAATTTGATCACAGGCCGTAACTTGTCCCTGGGCCGCACTTTGGACATGACTAATCTAATGGGAAGCTTCCGCGCATTTTATTGCAGCAGATTAATCAGGACGTGAGGCTCCGGCACCTAGCCGCCACTGCATGATGAAGCACTTCCTGTCGGCCTTGTTTGCATATTATAGCCGGCAGCATTGCAAAGGTGGACCTGACCTTTGCGCGATCTCCCCCATTGTATAGCGATGCATTCTTGTGCAAGCGCCAAAGGAACGCTGGCAAATGTATTCCTAGAACCAGTGCCGACAAAAAAAACGGAGCTGTGTGGCGGTTATTATCTAATCCCATGTACTCATGCTTCACTTCATATTCCAATTTATCCTGGGCTGTCATACCTCGTTAGGGACAATGACGTAGCTTCATTGATGCCTCTGTCTATTCATATAGACTTCATTTCAAATATACATTTATTTTTTTCTTAAATCTTATTATTTTTCTGTCCACGGGAGGACACCATAATGCAGGTGTCGGGAGCCATAATAGCAAAATATTTTTATTATTTTTTAATCAAAAGAGCAACACTGTACATTTTAGGACAATTTCAACAAAACCACCAAAACACGGTCTCCAGACAAAAGCTTTTTTTTCATTGTATGTCTTTGTGTGACGTTTAATCAGGTGTCTCAAACTCGTGGCCTGTGGGAGGACAGTTTGAGGCCCCCGCACTGATATGATAGTTTAAAGGGATAGTGTTTATTATTAAGAACCTCTTGGAGGTGAAATCATTCATTCCAAAAAAATATTGATTTAAATAAAAGCTATAATACATTAACTATGATATAAAAAACAAGCATGCTTTGAAATACTTGTAGGTGGGAAAATGTGCTTTTGAAATACTCGTAGGTGGGAAAATGTGCCTTTATCTGACATAACTTGACCTAATTGTCTGCCCTTGTGCTAGCAGGGTACCCAAAAAACATGAGATCAAACCTTCCTGTGTGGAGTTAGCATGTTTTCCTCCGGCACTCCCGTTTCCTGTCACATTCCAAAAATATGCATATCAGGTTAATTGGCTGGTCCAAATTGTCCCTAGGTGTGAATGGGAGAGTGAGTGGTCTGTCACTGTGTGTCCTGCGATTGCCTGGCAACCAGTTCAGGGTGTCCCTTACCCACTGCCCAAAGTTCGCTGGAATGAGCTTTGATAGGTGCAGATATGATAAGCGGTGCAGCTAATGTATGTATGTATGTGTATATATATATATATATATATATATATATATATATATATATATATATATATATATATATATATATATATATATATATATATATATATATATATATATATATATGTGCATGTCAGGACCAGAACGGAAACAGGACCCAAACGCGTTACGTTTCTCGCAAGTTTTATTGCAGGGAGAAAAAAGGGCTGCGCCCACGATCCAGTGTTCGTTGAGCGCGGGAAGCAAGTCGCTCTGGTGCTCGGATTTTGCTCCGAACACGGAATTGGATCTTCCGTAGCGAGCGATGGCAGTGTCAGGGACGGAAAAACTGGTTGATTGCCGGGACAGGAGAGCAAAAACCTGGTCAGGGACTGAAACGGGTCGTAAGCCAGGACGGGAGAGCAGACGTGGTCGGGATGAAAAACGGGTCATAAGTCAGGACGGGAGAGCAGACGTGGTCGGGATCAAAACGGGTCGTAGCCGGAGACAAACGGGAGCAAAAATGGGACAGGCGGGGGTCAGGGTCGAAAAAAGGCTTGCATTGTTAAAAACAGAAGTTAGCAGACAGACTGACAAAAGGGGACAGACAGGACTAGGTTCAAATACTGACAGGGAGCCAATCAGATCCCGCGGCAGTTTGTGCCAAATGAGTGGGCACAGCTGAGTCACATCAGTAATCATGACATATATATATATATATATATATATATATATATATATATATATATATATATATATATATATATATATATATATATATATATATATATATATATATATATATATATATATTTAATTTATGTTCTTTGAATGTCCGCAAAAAGGGCTTTGTTATATCAAGGACAATCCATAGAATCCAACCGTCTAAAATATTTACTCCAAAACACACAATAATGCCCACAGATGAATAGGATCCTGCTTCGTTGGACATTGCTTATTGTTAAACCAGATTCAGACCAACGTTATTTAGACCCCAGCTCAGGCGGCTCCTGAGTCATTTGAGTTGGAGACCCCTGCGTTAGCTGATAAAATTCCTCAGAAATATGTTAATGCCAGAGCCTGTGTCCCATATCAACAATTATACCACTTTAAACTTCTCTCCCCTGCAGTTATACAAGATCGTTGAGACTCATTTTGATCTTCATTTTTTTTTTTTGTAAATAATAGTTTCTGACAAGGTGCAAGCAGTTGTAAAAAAATTATCAAATACACTGTACTGCAAATAAAAAGTTTGCAGCTGTACAGTATTTCCCTTCAGTGCAGTGGGCGTGTGTGAGAGAGAAAGAAGCGTGCTGTGTGCAGAGATCTGCACTTCCCCTACCGATCACCTAATCAAATCTGTCCACTTCTAGAGGTAACCCAATTATTTCCTCTGTGTACATGGCTGGCACTTTTGGGAATTTACACTTTTTTCCTCGGTTTTTATCATAATAAGTCTCAGCAGTGAACACACATTGTTTAATGAGCTTCCATTTAAGGATTCCTTAGTGAAGTACAGCCAAAAAAGGGTCTGTTGGTGGGACATTTGACTGTAACTGTAGTGGAAACGGTGCCCTTTATGTACTGGACCAAATCAATTTCAAGATTAGTCTTCAATTGGCTTTTCAGCTGACTATGATAAGGGAAATCAGAAGGGATTCAATATATATTAAATATGTATTAACAAATGTTATGTGCGAGTCATATGAATTAATGAAAAGAACCATATATGGCCCGCAAGTCTTCAGTTACCGATCCCTGTGATAACGTGTTGTAGATTGCATTTTGCTCATTCATGGCTTCATCCATCATTGGCTTGCAGTCATTAGATCCAAGACAACCTCCAAGTTGCGCTTTGAGTGTTGGGTTAACTTCAGTGTGTCTCCAATCAGGTGGGCGCTGTTGTGATAGGTGGTATTCAGAGCTAGTATCAGGGGCCGATTGCAGTGTTAGCAGTTTTGGCGCCCTGATGAGTAAGGTTTAGCCTTTAATAGATTTGGGCCCATCCATCTTTCTGTCTGTAAGAAATGCTGAGAAGATCAGGGTGGGGTGGGCTTGTGTTCAGCACTATTATAAACGCCCATACTCCTCTGCAATTTTATATGTTGACCCGCCTTATTTCGATATTATTTCAGGTTTCACTTTATTGCTTTTGCATGAGCTAATGGAGTTGTCAAGGCTTGTTCATTCAACCTTTTTAGGACATCTTGGGCAACAATCAAAATGCTGATGGTTTCTCTTTCTGCATCCCTTTTTACTTTTTCTTTTTTTTCATCTCCATCCTCTGAGTTGGGGGAGTCGTTTTTTAACACAATTAAAGGCAAATGAATGCTTACGAAAAGCGGGCGAATCTGAATATACAGTAAAATACGGACTATAAGGCGCATCTGATTATAAGCCGCACCCAGTATTTTTCACATACATAAGCCAACCCGACTATAAGCTGACCTGACCATTAGCTGCCCAAGAGGCTCGAATGTTAATGACCTTCCCATTCAAAAGGCTATGAAAAGGACCGATGTAGCAGAGCTTGTTAGGGGCGTGCTGCAAAATCAGCATCTTCATTTCGACTCAGGTGTCAACAGTGTTGAGTATGTTACTTTAAAAAGTAATTATTTATTATTAGTTACTCACTACTCCTTCCCAAAAGTAACTGAGTAAGTAACTGAACAGTCTGAATCAAGATACTTGTAAACTATAAAGCTGGCTTAACACACCTTTATGTCGTCTTCAACTTCTTTGAATTTCCGCAAAAAATGGCTTCGTTACATCAAGGACAATCCATAGAATCCAACCGTGTAAAATATTTACTCCAAAACACACGATAAGCCTACAGATAAATAGGACATTGCTTCTTGTAATCCGTTTGTTTCGTCACAATATTTTTGTTTACAATTAAACAGACTCTTCAAATTATTCCCAACAATGGAAAGTTCAACTGGGGCAAAATTTGTGATTTAAAAATAAAATTAGATAAACGTTAGTTTAAAATTGCCCCTAATTCATATGGTGTTTTATGTTCTATTTACTTCAATTGTGCTTTTTCTGTTGGATTGGTCTTGAATTTGGTTTCAAAGACCATTAAAAATCTTAAAAAGTCTTGAATGGAACATGCTTTAAGCTGTAGGAACCCTGCTTTAGGATAAAATAAGATTTTGTTTATTGCTTGACATTTGCTTTTTCTCAGTAACTGTACTCAGTGTTGTCAGACTACAATTTTCCGCTTCTTTGGTTTCTTGGCTTTACCAAAGCACACCTGAGCTGCACCATCATGTCACCTTCCATATTATCAGAGTGCTTTGAGCCTGCCAGTGACATATGCTGCTGAAGCGACCGTTCTAAATGTGCAAACGCTCCATATGGTTCATCTAAATGTGACGTGAGCGAAGGTACAAAAGTGGGAAGTTTATCATCACCACCCACCACCTGATTTTGGACAAAGGTGGAAAAATCCAATTTTAGAAACAGCTTGTTTGGTTTTAGGATGTGGGGGGTGTATCCTGCCTGTTTTTTGGTGTTGCATCAACTACCAACGTCAACTTCACTGTCAAATATGCTAGATACACAACATACAGTACACATGAACTTACTCCCTCTTCCCAGCGTCCAGACATGCAATAATAAAAAACCAATAACAAATAAACACCAAGGTTAAGAAAAGAAAATGTATGCACATAAAAATGGAAAAATATATTGGGTTTAGAGTAAAAAGCACAAAGTTTAGCCGGAATCTAAAGAGAGGTTTAAGAGGGGGTAGGACTGGCGGAGATAGTTCAGAGTCTTGACAGACAGATAGAAAAAGCTGTCCTTGAGCCTGCTTGTTCTGGCTTTTAGACTCTGCAGTTTTCTCCCGGACAGCGGCAGGTTGAGGAGACAAAGTGGGTGGGGTCACCTGCAATCCTGGTGGCTTAGAGGTGAAGTGGGAGTTGTAAATGTCCAGGAGAGGGATGAAGGGGACACCAATGATCTTTTCCGCTGTTCTTACGATTTCTGCTTTCTATCAGAAGTGAAACTAAAGCGAAAGTCTTAGCTCGTTGAGCCAATTTAGCTTTAATTAGCCAGTTCAGGAAGAGAGACACTACTTCATATTATTTACATCATGGAATCTAGCCAGTGTGATAAAAAAGTGTAAGGGAAACCTACAGCTAAAATCTACATTTTGTATGGATGTAGTATTAGTCGTAAACCAAGAGTTGCTATACTGCCCATATAGACATTAGTAGACTTTTATATCTGAGCTCACGATCAGATTCATGAGTTCTCCATTTCCGTGGCCCAGTCAGGTTGCTGTTATCGATTACCCTATGTGATTTAATCTCCCTCCGCTGATACCCTGTTCAGGACCACTCCATTTCAGTCCTGACAGCCGTATCAACACATGCTATGAAAGTACAAAGAGAGAAGTACTACGGGCAGGGGGCAGGGGAGGGATTTCAGCCGTTAAATGTTATTTCCAGCTGTAGTAAGTTTCTTGTTTGATCATCACATCATTGCTTTGATGATCGCATTGTTCATTTAGTAGTTGTAGATGGTTATCATGTTAATCAATATATTTTAGTGTAGTATTTACTCGCTGTATCTTTTCTTATCATTACTTTCCTACCAATGGTCTTATCTTATCATACAACCTTTGACGTAGTGCCTGTTAGAGTTTCATGTTCCATTTTGCAAATCCACACCCCTTCCCCGATAAGACAGGGGCCAAAACATTCTTCCTGTCCTTTTGGAGGGAGCACACTCCTGGCCAATATCTTGGTAGGAGGGCGCTTCCCATCGACTGGTCCTGAGTGTATTCTGATTTTATTTTTATGTTGAAACTTTGGAATAAATGTCCTCAACTGCATTGCTTCTCTCCAGTCCAAATACTCGGTCTGGTCCTCGCAACAGAACACGCGGCGAGACATTGCAATGTCATTTCGCCATTACTAGTTACTTCTACTATAGAGTAGTTCAGTTACTTACTCAGTTACTTTTTAGAAGGAGTAGTGAGTAACTAATAATAACTAATTACTTTTTCAAAGTAACATGCCCAACACTGTTGACACCTGAGTCAAAGATGAAGATGCTGATTTTGCAGCATGCCCCTAACAAGCTCTGCTACAGCGGTCCTTTTCATAGCCTTCTGAATGGGAAGTTCATCAACATTCGAGCCTCATGGGCAGCTAATGGTCAAGTCGCGAGTTGACAAAGCTTCCCTGTTCCTCCTTGCGTCAATGGCCTCTCTCATCTCAAGTCTCAACGCCATCACCTTCGCTCAATTAAGGTATCATGTGTACAAATGTCTGACCTCTGTTGGCCACATTGGAAACTGCATATTTTTTTTGCAATACTAAATTGTCTGCCTCTTTCCCCTATGTATGCCACATGACAGTTGATTTAGAGCAGTGGAGTCCAACTAATTTGAGCTTGGGGGCCACATGGTCAAAAGAAATATTCCTACGGGAGATGGACTAGTAGATTAAACCGTGAAAAAGAGAGGGATAGTGAGAGAGAGAGAGAGAGAGAGAGAGAGAGAGAGAGAGACAGAGAGAGAGAGTGGGGGGAGGGAGAGAATAATATACATAGATATAACAAGAGAGAGAGAGAGATAAATAGAGATAAAATAAGGGGGAACAAGTTTGCGATAGAGAACAAGTGAGAGAACAAGAGAAAGAACAAGAGAGAGATAGAGAACAAGATTGAAAACAAAAGTGAGAAATAGCAAACAAGTGAGAGGACAATAAAGAACACGACATAGAGAAAGAACAACAGAAAGAGAGAACAATAGAGAGGAAAAAGAGAACAAGAGAGAGAGAACAAAAAAAAACAACAGAGAGAGAATAAAAGACACAGAACAAGAGAGAAAACAGGAGACACAGAGAAAGAACAAGATCGATTGAACAAGGGAGAGAGAACAAGAAATAAGGAAAAAGAAAGAAAAAAGTACTAGAGCTCCAGTTGCTTTGCAAGTGGCGCCTGGCTTTGGCAACATCAAGTAGACATATCTCGAACCGCAGCTGTTTTTTTCTCCTGTGCTTCTTTAAGTGTTGTCTCAAATAACAAACTGTGGCGGGCCTGATAAATATTTGATTTTTTTTTTTTGCATTTACTTTTCACCAACGTTACATTTGACGGCTGCATGTTGATAGATTTTAAAATGACATATTTCAATGTTAAATAATGAACAGTAAATGTCAGGTTCTCACATGTGCTTGAAATCCTTGAAAACGCTTGAATTTTAATGTTGTGTTTCCAGGGATTTAAAACTGCTAGAATTTTGCACTCATAAATGCTTTAACTTGTTGCCATGTTTCACAACATGTCTGCTTAAAAATAATGTTGACGCTACTCGCTCAAGGATTTTGTTTCTTCTCCAGTAATTAACTGCAGCTGGCATTAGTTTTTATGATATTGTTCTATGAGTCGTCATTGCCTCCAATGGGTAGAGCTCATAAGGACAGGTCCATGCAACATTTAAACAGGGCACTATTAAATGTGTATAGGTGCAAGGGTTTACGTATCAATTATGGACATTTATTTTGCACAAAATTAAGACAGTGCTTCCCAGTGGTAAATTGTAATAGGAAGAACTTCCTTCAAATAAAATGTAAGCTACATATTACTGTCATTTTACCCAACTCCTATATCTAGAAAGATTTGTCTCAATAACAAATATATTTGCAATTTACTCAAAATCTTAAATTCACATGTCTTGATAAATGTGCATGCACGATTAAAAATCACATATGTAAATCGCAGATATATTTATTCACCCCAGATTTCTTCTTTAATGGTTCTGAATAAATTAAAAATGGCATCAAACGTCTTTAATATGTTCTTGAATTGTACTATGAAAAAGGTGTAGGGACCCTGAATTGTAATAAGTTCAATGTTAGCAAGCTGAAGCTTGCTTATTTGGACTTATTTGGAGAATTGCGTGCCTCACTCTGCATCTGCACAGAAATAAGCTAGATACTAATTGTATTAACCCTCGTAATACCGCGGAGGCGCCTGCACCAAGTCAAGTCAAGTCATTTTTATTTGTATAGCCCTTAATCACAAAGAGTCTCAAAGGGCTTTACAGGTTATTACACAGACTATTTTTTCAGACTATTATTACACCATCCCCTGATCTGGAACCAATATAATGGCAAGAAAAAACTCAAAAACCTCAACATGAGGAAAATGAATAGAATAGAATAGAATAGAATATACCTTTATTGTCATTGTTACAAATGGGCTAACATATTGTGACAACGAAATTGGGCATGACACTCCAGTTTTACACATAGTGAAGGTATGAGCAAGAAGATAAAGGAACAGAGAAGATAATGTTGTAAAACAAGGGGAATAAGGCTATAGTTATAATTTACATGGTATTTACACAAGAATGTCAGCATGTGGGATGTTACATACAGGGTTGTCGTGATAACGTTGTATCGTAACGGTTGTGCAATATTGCATTTGGTGCAAAGTCATCATGGTGCAAAAATAGTCCGCATATACATTGGTGCAAGCATAGACATCATAGTGCAGAAAAAGGAAATGGTCAGACATTGTGCAATTTGAGCATTAAACGTAGTGCAGTCGACATGTGCAAGAACAAGACTTGAGTAACATTATATTCGTATGAGGTAGTGTTGGCACGAGTTTTCAGTTTTTGTGCGGTGTCTGTTGAGCAGTGTACAAACATAGTGCAGACAGCATGTACGTGAGTACCATTTTACATACGTGTGAGGTATTTTTTTTTTTTTTTGCAACAGTTTTCAGTTTTTTGTGCGGTGTCTGTTTAGGGTGGTAATGGCTGTGGGGAAGAAACTGTCTCTGAGTCTGTTCGTTTTTGCTTTGTGTGACCTGTAGCGCTTGCCGGAAGGCAGCAGGTCGAAGAGATGGTGGCCGGGGTGAGAAAAGTCCTTGACGATGTTTTCTGCTCTGCTGAGGTAGCGAGAGCAGGCAATGTCCTCCAGACTGGGCAGAGAGCAGCCGACGATTCTCTGGGGTGTTTTTATGATCCTCTGGAGCTTTTTCCTGTCTGCTGCTGTGCACCCCGCATACCACACCGTGATGCAGTATGTTAGGATGCTCTCCACTGTGGCTTTGTAGAAAGACACCTGCAGCTGCTGTTTTAGGTTATTTTTCCTGAGCAATCTCAGGAAGTGCAGTCGCTGCTGGGCCTTCCCTACCACCGCTCTGGTGTTTGCAGACCAGGAGAGGTCGTCGGAGATGTGCACGCCCAGAAATTTGAACGAGTGGACTCTCTCTACGCAGTCTCCTTTTATGATGAGTGGTGCTGGATTCCTGCCATTCCTTCTGAAATCCAGAATCAGTTCTTTTGTTTTTGTTGTGTTCAATATGAGGTGGTTTTCCGAGCACCACGTTGAAAGTGACTCAACCTCATCCCTGTATGCCGCCTCGTCCCCTTCAGAGATGAGGCCGATCAAGGTGGTATCGTCAGCAAACTTAATAATAGTGTTTGTGGGGTGGGTCGGTGAGCAGTCGGAGCTGTAGAGGGTGAAAAGCAGGGGGCTCAGTGCACAACCTTGGGGGGAGCCAGTGTTCAGTGTTAGGGTGGGAGAGACGTGGGTACCGAGTTTCACCGACTGTGGGCGGTTGGAGAGGAAGTCCATTATCCAGTGGCAGATGGAGGGAGAGAGTCCTAGGTGTGCAAGTTTCTCCACCAGGATCTCCGGGATAATGGTGTTGAAGGCTGAGCTGAAGTCCAGGAAGAGCATTCTGACGTAGCTCCCCCGGTGGTCCAGGTGTTTCAGCACGGTGTGAAGTGCTGTGTTTATGGCGTCGTCAGTGGAGCGGTTTGCCCTGTAGGCAAACTGGTGGGACCTTAAAAAGGGACCTCACATGTGGTATCCCCCTTTCAGGATTACCAGGCAAAGGATATTGCAATTACTAATAATACAGATATAATGTCCACAAAAAGAATAGCTTATTCATATGCTATAGAGTAGAAGTGTGTTTTAAGCTTAGATTTGAACATTTCCACTGAGGTTGCAGATCGGATCTCAAAGCGCTATTTAAATTACCATAACCAATATATGAAAATCGAAATAAATCAAATTATTTATCCAAAAACACCCACAAGATGGCAACTTTCTACAATGGTATTTCACAGTTTCCATGTGTGGCAACAGACCAATTACAGACAACAAATAACACAGACGGGGAATAATAAGCAATGGATTTTGTAAAGCATTTTGGGTTATCTGTAACCAGTTATATAAAAACATTTAAATCCTTTAAACATTAATTATTTGTGTTGATTGTCAAAGGGGCAATGCATTGGGGTACTGATGGCTGGGTATGTATGATGTGGGTCTCCAGGATTTTCACCTTCTACCACTCAGGCTCACAAAATGCCTGGTCATGGTGAAAATTAGTTGACAGTACTGTATATGGACAACTGAGAGAGCAAGACTTAAAAATGTGTTTTGTATCTATTTATAACAGTTTATATTTCTAGTTTATGTTGTTTTACAATGTGTTCATGTCCAGTTCAGATTCAGATTCAGATTCAGATTCAGATCTACTTTATTGTCATTCTAGTACACGTGTATACAGAACGAAATGTCGATACATCCGACCCGCACAGTTTCCTTGAATGTACAGATATAAGTAAAAGTTGTATTTTATTATGGCTACGTATAGTATTTTACCATAGTGCCGATAGTGCAAGAGGAGTAGCTAACCAGATGTGCAAAATGGGCAGTCAGGTTAACAAGTCAGGTAAACAGTAACATTTCAGTTATAACAGTCATAACAGTTCCGGTCCCTACTTCATTAAAATCCTTAATCATCGAAGTCTACTTTTTGATTTGCTTTTTATTTTAAACTCTTATTTCATGATTTTAATATAGTTATAGTAAATATTGCCAAATATTGAAAGTTTGGTTTGTTATGAAATACAGTAAAGGGCATACAGTAATCACTCAAAACATCATTAAACAATTCCAAGTTGCCTGTATACTACTTGGTCAATAAAGGATTAATAATACTCATTTTTGAAAAATCAGCGTATTTTGAAAATGAAATAGTAATGTCAAATGAGAAATAACTTTAACACGTTGAGTTGAATTGTTCTGATAAAAGTGGCCAAAAGCGATCTTTTATAACATGATTTCAGACTTTTACGCAGCCAAAATAACAAATCATTTCCAGGCAGCATGTACAGTATGATACTTGGTCTATAAAGGAGCTATCATTCAGCGCCTCTTAGGGGTAAAATAAAACGTTATTCATAATTATAAACTAACTCAAGGGGTGAGCAGTTCAATTATTTAATGATCATGACATTTCTAAGCAGAAGGTAGTTGTATCGCAGCATTAGCTATCAATAAGATGTATTTACTTAGATCGGATTGAGACAACATTTTCCAGTATTCCCCACCCCTAAAAAACAGATATTTCAGTTAACTTGATCACTTGTCATATGAGCCTTGTGGGTAAGTCTTAACTCTTCCAGAAAACAATGTCATTACACCTTAGTAGTTCAAATGGGAAATATGTTGGACTCCTCAAACCTGCCTTGCCTACTGCTAAGCTCGGCCTCTGGTTGCAGGTCCAACTGGCTCAAGCCTTGCTGCGGCCGGCGAGTGTCCCTGTGGCAGGTGGTTCTGCACAGCGCCGGCTTCAACTGTGTCCTGGTGGCCTGCGTTATCTTGGTGGTGCTCTTTCTCTCCTTGGAGCTGCTCATCGACACCAAGCTCCTTCAATGTAAGTTACTTGGAGCAAGTATTTGGTTCATACTATACAGTAATAATAATGATGTTATTACAAACGTACACAGTACCTTTAAGTTAAGGGCTGTGTATCAGACAGAAAAAATAAATCTAAATTTGTTTGTTTTTATATATTCGAGGTGACCCCCACAAAACGTTACATTTCAAGAAAAGGAGGAGTGATGTAATGTTTTTTTAGATATAGTAAATTAAACATTAAAATGTGCCATTCTAGAAAAAAAGTTTTTTCACCGACTTTTTAAGCTTTAATTCTGGAGGACTCTTCAGTAGATTTCAAGAATGCATTTGTACAAGAGGACTAAATCTACTGGACGTCTTTTAAAAATGTAATCGTTTATAAAATGGCATCTTTAAAGGTGGCACATACTTTGAATTAAATATTATCTTACATCACTCTTTATTCTATTGGATTGTTAAAAAATTAAGGGTCACTCTGTATATGTCATACCCACTGAGTAGTATGGGGAAACTGTCTTTGTTAATATACAGTATGGACAATTATTGTACTTGTAAAAAAAATACATACACAATTATTAATTGCGAATCATTTTTTCTTTTAATCATCCCTGTTCTGAAAAGACATCATTAGCGTGCACGGCTGTGAAACGTGCATGATGCCAAACGGTGCCAAACGGCAGAGCCGAGACACGATAACGAAGCAGGCATTTTGTCAATGGCCGCGGGCACACATCGCCATTGATTAGTGTCTAGCACTCCGCTTTAACGACAGCAGTCTGCAGGGAGCGTACTGCAAGATTAGCCCGGTGACACTTTGACACCGGAGTAAATGATGGTCTGGTGATTAGATGCGGCTTCCTTGCTTGTCCAGGGGCTGCTTCATGTTTTAGGGGTTCAGCGATTATTTGTTAAAAGGTGCAGAATAATTATCTTATAACACCTATGCAAATAGTAAAGATCGACCAATATAGTTTTTTTCAGGGCCAATACCAATTATTAGTATTAAGAGGAGCACAGACAGCACGGATGTCCTCCACTCCCTTTGGGTGGCCTGGGAAGTGGCAAGGGCCCTGGTAGAATGGCAGTGTACCCCCAAGGACTGGAGGCGGCCAGCAGTTGCATAAGACCACTCTCCCTGGGTAACTGTACGCTAAAGTATGCAGAACGGCATTACCTTGAGGGAGTCGTTGAGGCTCTTCAGGTCCAGTACTGGTCGGAAGCCACCTTTCTTCTTTGACACAAGAAAGTAGGTCGAGTAGAAGCCAGGGGAATGTGTTGACTGATCTACCGGCTCGATGGCATCTTTAGCCAGGAGGGTGGACAGCTCAGCCAAGGCCTTTGCTCAGTCGGGAATGAAGTTTCACTTAACTGACTGGAGACATGGGTCCAGAGCGCCTTCAGCCCAGCAATTGAGCTGCCGCCGGGAAAAGCTTCCGACGGCGCCCCCAAATCCTCAGTCCCTGGACCTCCGGGCCCCGGGAAGAAGGGGCAGTTCTCTAAGGCCATTCTGCTGTTTACCTGGAGATTTTGAAGGATAAGTTCCGGGCAGTAGTATGTGCCCTCAAACTCAATTGCTCTTGGATCATGCTGCAGGACAACAATCCAAAACACACCAGCAAGTCCACCTCTGAATGGCTCAAAAAGCAACAAAATGAAGGTACTTGACTGTCCAATTAAAAGTCTGGCTTTAAATCCAATTCAGATGATGTGGTCTGACCTTAAACGGGCAGAAACCCCTCCAATATGGCGGATTTAAAAAAAATTTGCGAAGCAGAGTGGGCCAAGATGACTCCAGGGCGTTGTAAAAAACTCATTACCAATTATTGTAAATGTTTGTAAACGTGATTCGGTATTAGGTTCAGGACCAATTACCATTTCACATAGGGCCAGATAGGTTTTGACTTTTTTTGTCCCGTAATAAATTGAATCAACATTCCAACACTGCATTTTGTATTTTTTTTAGGTTGTCTCTGTGTGGTATTAAAATTGGTTTGATGATCTGAAACCTTTGAAAATGATAAATATGCCAAAAACACCAAAATCAGGAAGGGGGCAAATGCTTTTTCACAACACTGCTAATTACAGTAAAGTAATACTCTTTTTTTGGTTTAAGGTGTTAGATGGGAAATCATAAATTTGTTTCATCTTTTACCAACCCTGTCTTTTTTCCATGTCAGTTTGTGACCGGTCATCTTCGGGTTCTCTAATTTATTAGTCGCACCACCGATTTAAATCTGTTGTGTTGGAATTTGAAGTCAAATGTTTCCCAACTCAGGGAATCCCTAATCCATGCGTATTGTTGTTTTTTTCCAAATTCATGAATCCACGTTCAAGATAAAAGAAATTACACAATTCCTACCGCAACCTTGATGTAGAGCACTTTGTGTCATGATTGCCGATTAAGCGCAGCGGCTTAATTGGCGCCAACGGCCCGGACAGCTGATTGCCTGCCACTCTCTTTTTAAACCCCCAGCTTCCCCTGGAAAGCCGTCAGATCGTTATGCGAACTGTTGCCTTCAGCTCAGTAAGCCTTTTTGTCCGACTCTGCCCCGCTTTTTTCTTCCTGATCTTTGTTGCCAACCTGTTTTCAGACCTGACTACGCCCCGTTCTGCCTGCCTGTTACCTGACCTGTTTTGCCCCGTTACCTGCATTGCCTCCTGCTACCGACCTCGCTTATGAACTCGACACCGCCTTTGATCTTCAGTCCCGGGCCAACGACTTGCTATTCCCGCCTGTCTCCGATCCTCCTCGCCAGACACGGAAGTGCCACTTCCGCACCACTTGCTCCTTTTGTCCGTCAGCCATCGGATTGTGGAAGCAAGCCTTACTCTCCCTCTTTTTCAATAAAAACTGAGAAAACAATTTCTATTGGGTCCAAACAATAGCTATTGGGTCCTGTGTCGGTTTCTGGTCTGTGACACTTTGATGAATCAGAGCCTTGTTGGTTTCTTGGGCTGGGGTGGGTCACCACGATTTCCAATCATCAAAGGGATCTAGTATATTTCCGGGTGGGAAAAGAACCTGCCCAAAACACCTTTAGTTCGGGTTTTTCGTCCATTGTCATTCACACCATCACTGGGTGGAGTCAAAAAGAAGAAAAGGAGAGATTTGTTATTTCCAGGCAATGTTTTGTTGTGAAATGCTTTTGATAATCTAAGGTCCTGTCTGTCATCTATGCTGGGGTTTCTGTTCTGCCAGCAACGTGCACTGACGAAAAACATGCAATTGGTTCTTGCCATGATGTCTTTTCTTTTCTTTAATTCAAATTATCGGGCGGTACAATTATCGGCTTGGTCGATTATCGGCACTAATATTTGGGAATTTGACGGATATCAGTATTTTTCCGATGGGCCAATTGTTAAGCACAACACCGAGCAAATACCAAGCCTTTATTTCCCTCTCCTACCTTCTGTCCCTGACACTACAACCCAACCCCCCCGGACTCTGCTTCATTTGAACGTGCACTCGGTTTTTCCTACACTTCTCTGCACTGCACCTCCAATAGAACGAGTGTCGAGATTGTATGTATCACGTGTTTATTAAGAAATATGGATTGGCGTGATTAAAACAAAAAAGCAAATATTCTCTATACAAAGAGTTTATTAAAACATATTCATACGAACGTCACTGGAGGGGACCCAATGTAGCTAAAGCCTTATTGTAAAGCACGTTTATTGTACCTAGTTCTTCACTAATTGCAACATTGTGAATGAAACCCTGGCTTTATTGGATTTCCTCAAATAAACAAATGTTTGAATTGAATTTAAAATTGGACTCCCTAATCTATTATTTGCAAAGATAGACACACTTCAAACCTATTGTTTTGTAAGGCTTTGTGAGACTACAGAGGAATACCACACTTATTGTGTGAAAGTGAAACATTAGTCATGTTAGTTGTGTTGAAATTCTAATTTATTCTCTGTAAATGGTTTCAGAGCACTATTAAAGTTTTATTTGAATGCATAGCAAATATTCTTCATTTTATTTTATTGTTTTGCATTATTAAAAACGCTTTACGCCGAATTTAAAGCTTTCACAGCAAATGAATATCGGCTCCGAATAATGGTTATCAGCCTCCTCCTAATACTAATAACTATCTGTGTCGGCCCTGAAAATTCCATATTGGTCAATCCTTTACCTTGATTTTTAACAGGAGTTTCATTCTTTGTTAAAAAGGCACCGAATTGTGATCGATTTTGACGTCTGTCCACTTTCTCTCCCTTGCAGTTAGCAATGCATTCCAGTTTGCCAGCATCATCCATTGGATCAGTCTTATCATCCTCTCGCTTTTCTTTTCAGAGGTAATGGGATTATACTCACTTATAAAAACTTTACTTACTGTAGCAGTTAATTTGGTAAATCAAATAAACTTGTTTACACGCATTAGCTTTGTTTTCATTCAACACAGTCCGTCTTGCTGTGAGTCAATAGGTATTGCATTGTTCTTAAGGTTTATTATTGTTTAATAAGAGTAGTGGCAATCATTAATAAAGTTGTTGGAAGCAGGAAAGGACAAGGTGGTCAAAAACAGATGGCATTAAATAACAAACTCATCAACAAAAAACAGACAAACAGTCTAAAACAACAATTAAACTGTCTGAAACAAAAACCAAACCTCAGAAATTACGATAGACTGGAGAAGGTGGAAAACCAGGGTAGAAAATAAAAATCACCCAACACTGGGTGCTTTCTTATTTTACTGTTTAAACACATCTAGGGTAATACAATAAACTAAACCCTTAACATAAGCAACTTTCTGACAGATTTTGGTTTGTACAAAAGCGTTCCCTAAAAACCAGGGCAGATCATTCACTGTGACAAAAGACATTCAAATGACAGCATACCAATTTACAACTCTTCAAATCTCTAATTTATTGTTTATGATTGTAAAACAGTAAAATATTTTTTAATAATGTGTTTTAGGAAAGTTTGGTGATAAAAAAGTGTATTTTCCTCTGATCCAAACAGATTTAAATTATGAGTATCTTATGTGTAAATTTGTCAGCAGGGATTTAAACTTAACTATAAACCAGCTTTTTTTGATTAAGCTCTTATAAAATCTAATTAAACACTTTTTGCCTACTAAGTGTATTTCAATATACAAATGCAATTTTCACACTTTTAAGATACAACTTTTAATTTGTGCAATTCTAAACTATGAGGAAAGCGTTTGACCTGCAGGCCCGCTCCAGTGCAAAACAATTAAGCTGACAGTATCGGCCTCAGTGCCCTAAACCAAACGTTAATTACCATCTTGCCCGCAGCAGCAATAATTGAAGAGGAATTTAATGAGCATCAGAAATAGGTTCCGGGCGTTATGATCCGTCCGAGCACCTAGCCGATGACGTCATATGTGAAGAGTCAACGGGGGACATTTAAAGAGTGTTTAATGACTTTGGTGTTGTGCAGCAGTCAGAACGCACCGTTCAAGTTTGGCTTTATTGACTCCTACCTGTTGTCTAAATGGCACAGAGGCATGATGGATTTGTAGGCCCACTTGTTGGTGGCCTCTCATGCTAATCTGTGGGTGAATCAATGATGTTGCTGAAAGTGTCCACATTGGTCAAGTGCAAGGTGGACGTTAATGCGGAGGGTCACATAATCTGATGTCTTCATTTGTCTCCCTGCCCACTAGACTGTCTTCAGAATTGTGGTGCTCGGTATCTGGGATTACATAGAAAACAAAGTAGAGGTAAGTTTGTTCAGCGCTATTCGATTACAAAATTTATTGGTCCCATCAGTGAGGTAGTATAATGAAACAGTAGTTAATCGAAACACGTTTTCCCATTGAAAAGTATTGAAACAAAATTAATCTGTTCCAAGGTCATCAATTGCAACTAAACCCCTAATAAATCAACTGCAACTGCCCTGTAGGTACACTAATGTTCAGTCAATGTTAATAAAAATACCAAATAGTATGAGTAAAATGATGAAATGTCAGTTAAATGTTTTGGCATGCTTTTCCAATCACTGCCGGTTTCGTCACTGGACGTGTCAAATAGCGATTGACAATTGTTGTTTCTGTCTAGATCTCAGAATATTTTGTCAGTTTTCATCGATCATCTGCATTGTCCGTCCTCTTGTATTAAAAGCCTGCAATTTTTCCCAAGAGCTAACGCTTCCTTAATTTCTGCTGTGGATATTGTGATCATGTCCCCAACGAGTTATTTTTCTCGTATCTAAATCATGAAAACAGGGTTTGAACATTTGCTTGAAATGCTTAAAAATGCTTGAATTTCGGGCGAAATGCTTGAAATGCTTGAAATTGTTGCCATTGCCATGTTTGTGTGAAAATGATGCCAACAGGCCTGCTCTGTTGCCTTGTCATTATGGCGTTGTCATCTGAAGCGAGTGGCACCCAAGAGATCAGCTCTATTTAGAAAACTCGGCTCACTGAGCAGAGCACCTTCGGCTCCCAGACGGCTCCTCAGATTTTATTTTTTCGAATGACATTTTATCAATAATAATAGCAAATTATGCACTAAATTGTTTAGTTATTATTAATTTAATATGTCCTGCAGCCGACCTGCCTCGTCTCAATTTACACAGCTCTTTTCACCAGCAGTAACAGTAACGCTGTTGTAACGGCGTTATAACGGCATTGTAACCAGCCTTGTAGCAGCAAACTTTTTTTTTTGTCAGATTACCCCATTGTGTAACAGCGTTAGTTACAATGGCATTATTCCCAACACTGATTTCTGGGCAATCATGAAAAGTACAGTAACAACAAATCTATCAGAATCTTGTTCTGAGTTTTCTTGAAATTTCGCCGTTAGGTTTTTGACGGCGCCGTCATCGTCTTGTCCCTGGCCCCCATGGTGGCCTCCACGGTGGCCAACGGGCCCAGCAGCCCCTGGGATGCCATCAGCCTCATCATCACACTCCGCATCTGGAGGGTGAAGAGGATCATCGATGGTGAGTTACACATCGTCCACACGAGAGTTGGGAGTAACACATTTCAAAATGAAATTAGGGTATTTTCCGGACTATAAATCACAATTATTTTCATTGTTTGGCCGGGGGTGCGACTTATACTCCGGTGCGACCTACGTTTAAAATTGCCAATACATTATTATATCATTTTGCATGTTATTTTCTCACTTAAACGTGAGTCAAGACTTTAAGCCAGGAGATGGCGGGAGATGGCGGCAGAGTAACACATGATTTGTGTGCATTTCTTGGTTGTGATAAAAGAAACTTCTTTTTTCATCTTTTGGGGTGTTTGTTCCCCCCTGGAATATATACACAACATAGAGAAAATATTTTACTTTCAAACTTTTAAGGACACCTCAAACTACGGACCCCAATTTTAACCTTATGTTAAAAATCATCCCATTATTACATCATTTCACATGATATTTATCGTTTTACACTAAACCCTATGTGTGAAATTGTTTACACTTTGTTACATAATTTCACATGCTATTTTCACAATAAAACCGCAAGATGGCGCTCTAGGCCCATGTTGATTATTTCAACAATGCCCGTAATTTATAAAAACAACTGAGAAGAGCCAAACACAACTGTCACTGAAAAGAAAATCATATCACAAGCTGCAAATAGAGAAAGATGCATCCTAAAACCGTCATCGAGCATCAGAAAGAAAAATTGGAGTTGGCGATAAAGAGAATGGCGAAAAACAGAGGTGACGATGAGTCTAACGTAAGCGACATGGAAGAGGGAGCGGCGGATCATCTACTTCTCGAGTTGCGGGAGTTGTTTAATGGTAAAAGTGACACTGGGAAAAACGATTTCATTGGGTTTAGTGATTTGGAGGGAAACCGATAGTTTGATAAGTCTGTTATTTATGCTAGAGTTACCTGAATAACTCTTAATATGTTAATTGTTACCTTACCAGGCATGTCAGGCATGTAACATTTGTATACCCTACAACAGGGGTCTCCAATGTGGGTGCCCCCATAAGGACAGTTGAGGTTCCGAGAGACATGTTCTGAAAATATCTCCCCAGTACTGGGTCATTATGATTTTCTAGTAAAATAATATGTATTTCACACATTTTTATAACGATAGGTTTCGGTGTTTCCAAAAGTGGCCCGTTGGAAAACGTCTAGCTCAAAGCACTAAAACTGTGTATTTAACTTTGGCCATTTTAAATGTCTAACATTTTGAAAGACTTGCCTTTTCTGAAGTCAATCAATGATTTTGCACGCTTGCGTGTAATAATAGTGTGTAAAAATGAATCACGAGTGTTGTTACACACATTTATTTTGGGGTTTAATTTGAATACACTCTGTACATCTGCGTGTCGGTTTTTCAGATTTAATTGGCTAACCAAGGTGTCAATCCTCTTTTGATTTGGTTACTACTGGCTAAAATTCTTCAAAGCTTAAATAGGTGATGTCCGTTTATAAATACAGGCCCTTATAGGCTAATAATCCAGGCTGTGTGAAACAAGCCTGTTTTAGGCTGAGAGGGATGTCAATCAAAAGGTCATACGCAAACAGCCATATTGGAAGTCATCTGAGTCTGTTTATTTTCCAAGGGAAGTTTTGGAACCAATCGCATTGATTACAACAAGGATTGTCAATTGATGCAGGAATTTTTTTTAGGCTGATTTTTCTTAATCAGTCAGCATTATCGTGTGTTTTGGAGTAAATATATCACACAATTTGATTCACTACTTACTATATGTTACCAGTCCACGATTGCGGACATTCAACTGATTTGATGACTACCATGGGACATAATTGGTGAGGTACGTGAGCTTTATCGTTATCAGGTATCTTGTTTCTGGTTGATTGTGATGTTTCAGTGATGAGTACATTTTGAAATGGTCACCATATCTTGAATCCCAAAAGTTTAGGTTTTTTGATAATATGTGGCATGATGTATTTCAGTGACGGGTGACATCGTGAAGACATGACGGCCGAAGTAACTATTAACTGTAACTAATTGCTTTATGTGCCCAACGCTGGTCCACACTCTTATCAGGCCATACAGACACAGTTAACTTCTTGATGGGAGGACCTGATTTCCCCTCAACCCAATTCTACGAGGGGATAGGAAACCTTGTTCTCTCTGTGATTATACAAATGGTTTACTATTCAGAGCAATATAGCTATTGATCATCCCCGAGAGTAATTTGCTGTCACTCGTCTGCTCCAGCCTGTATCGATTCTAGGGTCCGTATAAGAGCATTCACAGGGACCATAATGAATATAGTGGTTGTTCTCCTCTATGCTAATGTGCTCTGGTTCAATATCCCTATCGAGGTCACCCTCAGCGTGGTCTTTCTGCTGCATGCAGGATCAGCCTACCAACAGACCACACAGCAACTTTGTTTGCACTTTAGTCATCTGTGAGCAAGATATTTTTCTCCGATAATCCTCAGATTATGTCAGCCACTACAAACTTAAACTATCCCAAATGTATCCGCCTAAAAATCAATTAATCAATCCTGTTCAGAAGCTATGGCTTCCCTCTAAACATGTTGGATAGTATTTTATGGTTTGTAAGATTTAGTTTTCTTCAAATGTTCATACTTATTAAGGGTGGGGTGCATTGTTTGGGGTGTCCTTACAAAGTTGAAAGTTAAATATTTTCTTTAATAAGTATGCGTGAACAATGCCCAACTGAGTCTAAAGAACCTTTATGCCAGGCGTGTCCAAAGTCCGGCCTGGGGGCTAGCACGGCCCTTGATCAAATTTTTACTCGCCCGCCGCCTCTGTCATAAAGTTAATAATATGTGGCCCACCAGTAATGTTGACCTCAGTAAAAAATACATTTGTACAAGAAACAAATATCACCCTTTCACCAGATGATGGCTAACTTGCCCTTTTCTGTGAGAATTTTAGAAAACACGTGTACAAGTGTTGATCATCAGTATATTGATAAATAATTAGTCATTACACTTGAAAAACATTTTTAATTTCCTAATCCTAACCCTAACCTTGCATTTACTAACCACATGCAAATGACTAATTCATAAAGGAATCCTGTAATCAAAGCCACCACCTCTTTGACCTGTTGCCCTCTGGAAGGCGCTCCAGGTCCCTTAAAGCAAAGACTAGCATGTAACCCCCTTTAAAAAAGTGTGTTAGAAATAAATAAAATACATCAGGGTTAGAGACAATTTATTCTCCAGGGTCGTCACAACCCTAAACAAGCGCACAATATTAGTACTTTTTTTTCTTTTCTTATTCTTGTTTTATTTCTCGACTTATTTTGAAACTGTGTCGCTGCTAAATGGCATTGCAATACACTTTCATTACACTATTGTTCTTGTGTACTTAGAATTTAGGTCAGTCTCCAGGCACTACCTTGGACTTATTTTTGCCTTTTTATCCGGACTTTCTTTTTATCAAATTTTTCTATTTTAAGTCGTTGTTAAGTGTTTATCCTGGTGTGCCATGTGTAATCTTATTAAAACAATGTTCACTACGTTGTTAGTCATGATAATAAGGGCAATTGGGATTGTAATCATTTTAAACACACACTTTATAAATAATGATAATTTAATGATAATTATAAATGATAATGATGCACTGTTCTTTCTCATTCACGAACATTGCACTAATTTTGGAATTTAGGCCCGTATCTAAGCACTACATTGTAAATATACATTATTCAATAGCACCCAATTACTATGTTAATGTGAAAAAAATCAACATCAACAAAATTTTGACCACTCTTTGGATAATATAAAAATGCTGTAATTTTACAACGTTGGGTCTTACAGGGTTAACGTCCTCATTACACGTTTACTCTGGCGTGCCATGTCCAATCTCGTTGCATACAATGTTTCACAACGTTGATATCAAGGACAATAAAGACAATTCCATTGGTAATGATATCTGTATGTATTAATACTCAACTAATATTTAATACAGTCAAATAAAAGAACTGTAAAATAAAAGTACCGGTATTAAAAATCAAAAGTATTTTAACTTCTTTTCACTCGCAAAATGCAGTGAAACTATATTTTTAATAAATAGGAATTATCTTTACTGGCACTGTGAATGACAACATAAGCACTTTGCTTCCATCTAGTGGTCAACCTACTGCATAAAAAATTGCACACAGTCAATGGATTTTTTGAAACTATTTACTAACAAGTATTTTTGCGGGTATCTTTAGAAATACGAACCTCTTCCCCTCATGAGCGGTCACTTTGTGTCAGCTTACGTGCTCCAGGTCAAAGTGGAGATGGAGCTTGAGATCCAACAGTGCGAGAAAACCAAAGCAGTGCGGGAGGAACAGCTGGAGCGTCTCACTCAAATCTGCCAGGAACAGGCGGTGAGCGCATTTTCTTTATCCCTCAACTTACAAAAAGATAACAGAAAGAACATAATAGAAATAACGATGCAGATGCTGCTGATATTAGTTCATATTGAGCCTTTTCTGTGTTTTTAAAACAAGTGTGACACAGACAAGCTTGCTCACACAATGCTGAGGCAGAATGGAGAAATTCACGGCAGTTAATAGCAGCTGATTGAAATGAAAATATCTAGATAGTAGATAGTAACATCTCAAGTAAGCACAACGTTTGTGCAAGCAGCAAGATAGGGACTTTAGTGATCCGAGCCAAAAACAACAAAAGAAATGTTTATTTGGCGTTAGACATTGCATGTGCGAGTTACATTTTGGTCCGGTCTGTATCGGGTAACTAACGGGTAAAATATATTTTAATGCCAGCAAGTTATGATGACCAGTTCATCTCCACAGTAGCCTCGTTAACACATAAGTTCATGTTGGGAATTTAATATCAAATGTACCGTTTAACAAATTGTTTGAATAAGTTATCTCACTCCATTAACCAAACACAACCTACATTCACCCAACAATTTGCACACTCGTGTCTTGATGGAAGAGATGAACAAGAGAACCGACATTTTCACACGGGGGCAGATTTAATTTCATTAACAATTTAACTAAATGTAATCCATCAAAAACGGCCGAATTAGTGTCGTCAAAGTCTCTGGGCAGCCTTCTCTGAAGTCCTCCAGTCTTCTTTTCTCGGCCCACGTCTCCCTGCAAGATAGTGTGCCGGCTCCTCCCATGGGCGTGCCAATGAAGCCCAACGCGAGCTTCACAATCTCAGAGACGAGCGTTCCGATGTCTGTGGTTCCTCAAAACAACGGAGAGCGTTTCTCAAAACAATGCCTGCCGTCCTCCGTCATAAGAGCCTTTCTGCGTCTGGATGTGCTGATTATTTTATCAGCCTTACGTCCCGTTCCCGCCATTCCTGTAAACAATATTTCCTACTAGGGTGCCCTGAACTTTCACTGCCTATTGAATAAAGGCACAGTCAGTAAATGACTACAGCATTAAACTCAATAAATGTAACTTGTATTCAATCATATAAAATCCTTTATAGTCAAATGTATAAAATTCTTCAATAGATCCCTAAGTTTTTGCGGTTAATGAAGACCAGAACCACCCGTGAAAAGTAACGTCACACTTTCATAAAAGCTCCCAAAGGGTTAAACTTAGCTTGAGATGACTTCATTACGTCTGAGATTATACGACTGTAATATAAAGATAATGATAGATCTCCAAATATTAACACACATCACATAATAGCAGATGAATTTATTGTTTTATTGTAAATATATAAAATTAAAAACGAAATTGGAGACATCCGTCAAAAGCACACGCAGATACATGTATTAGCGAAGAGCTTGTCCACCCTTGTGTGGTCCGGGTTTTATCACCCTCCGACCACCACAAGAAAACCGGAACACTTGGACCCTTGGTTTTATGGTCATTGTACAACAGTAGAAGGAAATTGGAGGGTTTCTCCTTTTTAGTGTAAGAAAACCATTCATAGAGCGGCCGGTTAGTTGCATGCTAGCATTGAGTGTCCTTGGATTGAGACAGATCTCCTCAATTATTAAAAGAAAACCGTCTCGAATGTAGTGGTTCACGACAAGTTTTGGCTTCAAGTCATCAATTTCATGGCTTATGGACCTGGCATTGGCAAGATAAAGGGTCTGTAGCAGTGGCTTTGCAGAGTTGTTAGCCTAGCCATAAGCAGTACGTCGGACCGGCAACACCACTCTTGCTTTTTCTTAGACGCCGCCTGAGTCGCTTCTGGAACTCGATAATAATTCAGGAAGCACCCACTGGTGATCAGCATTTCTATGCCTTCTTCTGACTTTCCTTAGAGTCCCATTTAATCAATGAGTTTCTTTTCAATGTTACGAGCCGCTAAAAGCTAGCTGTAGCTGTGGCCTAGCACAGAGTTTGTTTTGATTCAGAGACGTAGACTGCACATGCCCACCCCGGCTGTTTGACTGACGGCATACGGCAGCCTATCACTGTCGCGCATACAAAAAGTCTCACCCAAAAAAAAAAGACATTATCAACACTTGAACGGATTTTTTTTGTCTACGAAGCCCATGAAGTGGAATTTTTTATCATATTAGTATGTTGTTACTGTGTTATAAACAGGTTAATTATTAAAAATAGGGTTCAATGTACTTAATGGATAATGGACAATATCTGTTTATTATTTGTAATTGCATCTATTGCCGCCTGGTCACCCTGGAAGAGGGATTACTTCATGTGCGGTCCCTTCTCAAGGTTTCTTCATTTTTCATGAGTTTTTCCTAGCTCTCGTGTAGGTTTTAGATAAGGGGATGGCGTAATAATAGTCTGTAGCCTGTACTATTCATTGTTCTGTGCAGCCCTTTGAGACTTCCTGTGATTAAGTACTATACAAATAAACATAACTTGACTTGACTTCGTCAACCAAGAAAACAAAAAGTTTTTACTAGAAAATTACAATGAGTCAGCACTGGTGAGCTAGTTTCAAAATGATCCGTATTCTCTCAGGCCTTAAAAAACAGGTGCTAAAATCCCAAAGGAAGAAGACAAAATATGGAGACTCCCAGTGACCCATGTGACCTTATAATTTGAAAAAAGAAAAAAAAGAAAATAGAGAAAAAAAGAAAACAAAAACATGAAAAAAAAAGACAAAAACAAAAAAAGGAATCAGACAAATACTGTAGTAAATATCAAAAAAAAGGAAAAAAAAAGAAAAGGAAAATAAAAAGAAAAATATAAATAATATAATTGCAATTTATGTGTGTTTTGTCCCCTTTTTCTCAATTTACCTGTTTTTGCTTTCTTTTTCCTTTCTTTCTTTTATTCCCGTTTTAAATTGTTTCCTCTTTCTCCCTCCTGATATTTCTATTACTTTTCTTTTTTTGTCTTTCTATGAGAAAGGTTGAGTAAAAATGGAAGAAAAACGGGTACTTTTGCTCACTTTCAGTCTCCGTAGTTTGTAGTCTTCCTTGTTTTCATTTTTTGTTGCACTACACATTACAGCGACATCTCATGGACACATATAAAACACTGTCTCTTTAAGAACAGTGGAATGTTTTGTTGAAATCTCATCTGTCCCAACCTCACCCGGATCCTGGCTTCAGCGGCCCCCAACTCAATTTCCTTCAAACCCCAAATGGAAGTGAATTCGCGAGTGGAAGTGTGTGCCAAGCTTATGCCAGTAGAGGGCAGCAAAGTCTCATGGACATTAAGTCTCTTCCAAGCAACGTCACGACCCCCCACAAGCAATCTATTTTGTATAAAACACGTTTTTAGAAAACGTCATGAGTGAAAATGTTCAATGGCTGCTAACAAACAACTTTTACTTTAATACCAATTTACCTAACAGATGAAACCGATTGAATATGTTTATACACAATGGTGTCACTATTCACCAGTCGCAGGTTATCAAATGCATGGGGGGGGGGGCACAAATATTATAACCCCCATTTCTCTCTCTGCTTTTTTCTTCTTTTTTATTTCTTTCTTTCTTCCCTTTTTTTTTCTCCCTAGATTTTTGCTTATTTTTTCTGCTGCCCCCTTCTTTTGTTCTTACTTCCCCATTTTTAATTTGTTCTTATGTTTCATTTTTCCTACATCCACTTTTTGGGGTGGGCATTGCGTATCTGTGGGTGGGTACTCCCCACCCCTTTGGCAAAGCCCCTGTTAATACACAAGCTTTGCTTTTGCTTTTTTCGTCTTGCACTTTATTAATCTGTTTTCTTTCCGCCTCCCCTCCGTGTCTTCATCTTCATCCCTCCTCATTTGCAACACGGTCGGTTGCATCTTTGCAGTTTGAGATCAGGCAGCTGCGGGCACATCTGGCCCAGCAAGACCTGGACCTGGCGTCGGAGCGCCAGGCCGCAATGCGGATCCATCGCGTGTGGGCCAAGCAGGGCAGGAGTCTCGAGGTGGTGGAGGGTGCAACGCCTGGGGAATCGGACGACGAGGGCGCTCACAGGAATGCCAGGGAGCTGCACAATACTGCAGGTCAGGGCCGTTGCCAGACATGAGTCTCAGGAAGGGGTGGGGGATCTGGAGGGGTCATATGCACGGAGGGGCACAAATATTATTACCCCACAATATTTTTTGCCCAGCACTGTTGCCAGTGTTTTTCCAGGACTTGTTTCACGTTTATTTTTCATTTTTTATGTGAATAGTTTATTCTTGTATTTTGTAGTGTATTTGTTAATGCACCTAAAGTCAATATTCTTAATTGACATTTTGTTGTGTCATGCAAGGATTCCAGTTTAAAGTTGTTTGGTATAAACAAGTTGAAATTAGTTAAAAACTCATGGCAGAGTAAAAAACAAACGTTTTTATAATTTGGTAAAATAGTAGTTTAAAAATACATTTTATCTATATATTTTGTGAAGAATATTACATTCTTATTAGAAATAGACTGAACAAAAGGACCCCCAAAACTTGTATTTTGTCTGCCTTTTTTCCCTTCTTTTTATTTCTTTTTTAATTTATCTTTTCCTTTTTCTTCTTTTGTTTCTTTTCCCCCTTTGCTTTTTACTTGTTTTTCACTGCTTTTTATATTTTCGTCTCCACTTTTCTTAATTCTTCTCTTTGATTTTCTTTTCTTTTTTCTTGCTTTCTCATCTTTTTTTTTGCTCCTTTTACTTTATTTCTTTTATTTTTAAGTTCCCCCTGAGCTTTTACTTAACTTGCTTCAATATTTTTTCCTCCTTTTTCTTCCTTTTTTCTTTGATTTTTTTCTTCTTTTGTTTGTCTCTTTTTCCTTTTTTTCACAGTGCCCTCACCACATCCAATTTTCTTTGGGTGTGGAGAGCGTGTTCGTGGGTGTGCAATGTACAATTCCCCCCACCCCTTAGTTGTGCACCTGCTGCAGGTACCATTTCCTCCATCTCATCATGCACGTCATGAAAAATCAAGGCACTAGACCACAAGTGGACAAACTTTTTGAGTCGTGGGCCTCATTGGTTTGAAAAATTTGCAAAAGGGCTTTAAAAGAATAGAAGATTGAGCTATTTCATTTTTACTTATGCTGATAATGTCTGAAATCACCATTATAATTACTCTCCTAGTTGTGCTTGGCATCCAATTTCCTTCAAATTCAAGTGATGAAAAATGCTGATTTTAGTCTCACTGCATGGGGAATAATACACATATTTTACCAAATTACACACTCGTAGTAAAGTAAAAAAATAAGCCAATATGAGTCCAGCGTGGAACAATCTACTAATCAGGATTTTCTCTGGCCTCAGCTTCCTGGGTTATTTTGCTCAACCAAACCCCCAAATTCTGTCAATTTAATAAATAATGATAATAATAATATTAATATTATTAATATTCTGAAGTAACAGTAATTCTACTTGAGTAAAATACCCTCCACTGCTTATGCCTATATAACTCCAAGGGGTGGGACTAAAAAAAGAAAATCGATTCATGTATATATGGTGATATATATATATATATATACGTATACATATATACATATATATATATATATATATATATATATATATATATATATATATATATATATATATATATATATATATATATATATATATATATATATATATATATATATATATATATATATATATATATATATATATATATATATACACAGTGTTCTCGTTTGCCTGCGTCCCTGCGTCCTAGACGCATCATTTTTGCTGGGGACGCATAGTGTCGAATCAACGTGCGTCCCCGGAACGCAACTTTTTTGACACAAAATTGTCATTATTACCCCATTATTGTTTTTAACAAAGATTTATAGCACTCCAAACTTTTCGTCAGGCAGATCTGCCATTGTTGTTTTGGTCTCGCGGTTCGAGTTTTTGTCTGCACGCCGATCTCGGCCAATGAGATCTTGTTGCTTCGAGATTACGTCATTGTTGTGGTGCTTGTTGTCGAGTTAAGGTGAAAATCAACACAAAATTGGTAATTTCTTCAGTGTCAGTAATATGTCGAAACATAATGCAGAAAGTGATAACAATGGCAATAATTCCGGTACAAAAAAAACGGTGGAGAAATTCTTCAGAAGATCGCGAAGGCAAGGAAAACACGTGCGTTGAAGCGAACGATTCGACGAAAGAAAATAAAAGAATACTCCTAGCAAGAAAAGGACTTTTCTGCCAAAATGGACTAAATTATATTCCTGGTTACGCTATGAGGAGGATGATAATGGAGGCTACATGTTCTGTGATGCGTGTGCCCAGCGTGACAAAAAAACTGGACTGCATAAATCATTTTGCAATACGAACTTTCAGAAAAGCACATTGTATGGGCACAACGACAATGAAAACCACAAATTAGCTATGTAAATTCTGTTGCTGCAGGAAGAGAGAGGCAAGTATGAACGGATTTGACATCAAAAAGAAGACTTGGCCATGCTTTCACTGCTAAAGATAGTTTGGTGGATGGCAGTATTTTCAGTATGTTGTATAATGTACAATATTGTGAACTGAAAATTCTGAAGCGATAACTGCTTTGTATTACCAATTAACTGTGATGATTAAAACTGAATGAAAATATCTCATCTCATCTCTTAGCTGCACCGCTTATCCTCAGTAGGGTCACGGGGGTGCTGGAGCCCATCCCAGCAATCATCGGGCAGTGGGCAGGGGACACCCTGAACTGGTTGCCAGCCAATCGCAGGGCACACAGGGACAGACACCTCGCCCGCCCATTCACACCTAGGGACAATCCACCTGACATGCATGTTTTTGGAATGTGGGAGGAAACCGGAGTGCCCGGAGGAAACCCACGCAAGCACATACAAACTCCGCACAGGAAGTCCGGTAGCTGGATTTGAACCCACACAGGAGGTTCCCAAGACCTTAGAACTGTGCCGCATACGCGCTAACCACTGCGCCGCCATGAAAATATAGATTTATATAATTATTTCAGCAATATTATTTTGTATAATTTACAATATTGTTGTAAACTGAAAAATTTTGAAGAGATAACTGATCTGTATTACCAATAAACTGTGATGTTTAAAACTGAATGAACACATAGATTTATATTACATGTTTGTCGCCGATTTACAATTTCAACCTCGATAACACAAAATTTTGGGGACCCATAGATCTCTGTTGGGACCCATAGATTTTTGAGCATGCGAGTCCCCGGGACCCATAACTTTTCAGAGGTAAAATGAACATTGTATATATATATATATAGAGTTTTATTTTGTACTGTGGTCAGTATTACTGGCGGGGCACATTAATTTGATGACAGATGCCGCAGGCAAGTAAAAAGTAACTGGCCCATCGGCTGCACTTTGGACATGCCTGGCTTATGTGGTAACAAGGGAGTCTCTGAAAGGTTGATGCAGAAGTTTTGAGTTTTAGCGCGAATAATCAGGGCAGGTAAAGGGTCCGCTCAAGGAAGCAGCATGATAAACCAGGATAGAAGGGCAGCATCCCGTTTGTGCATAATTCTGTGGAACAAACAGTCCCTAATGGCGCAACATCGGGCTAAGCGGATGCCGGCACAGCTCGGGGTTGACATGGCCCTGGAGCCGCCTCTTAGCTGCCTGCGTTGGCACGCAACGCAGCCATCTGACCGCAGGCGCTCAAGATCAATGCCGGGGCAAAAAAAGCTTTTAGGATGCGCCGAACGCCACAGAAAACAAGCTTGTTTTTTCACACCGTGTCACTCTACGCTCCTCTCGGCTCAGCCTATCAGGGCAACAGAGTGCTCTGTGCATTGGGCCTTGTTAGGAGGGCAGTTGGCTCCTGTCAACATCTGTTCCCGTTCACCTGCAAACCGCAATCGGGCACCGCAATATCGCCCCGAGGGCGCGCAGGCGTGGCAAATCTGGCCGCGGGATACTAAGTGGGCTTAAGGAGCGCTTGCAAGGCGACGGGCGCAAGCTCGGGTCATGTCGCCTCCAATCAATTCAGACCACTAACTTCTTTCTCACCTGAACGTTGACACCGTGCCCCAGAAAGCCGTCTCCAGGGACAAAGTCTTGCGACGCCTTCCAAGTACTAAATCGTGTCGCGCGGCGACGTCATCCGCTGCCACTCAAGCTCCAAAAACCAGGTCATTGAGTGTTTACGGCTGGTGTGTCCAAACTTTTCAGAAAGCGGGCCAAATTTGGTAAGCTGAAAATGTGTGAGGGCCGACTTTTCAGCCTGGCATACATGGAACTGTCTTGAATAAAATCGCCCTGCATTAAAGGTTTGCAGTGTTTTGAGATCAGTGTTGTGACCTTGTAGCTCACCTTTGTAGAATTTTCATTTGACTCGCAGGTCTCGCGAAAAAGCGCTGCTGTGCCGTTCACACAGCTTCCAGCTGCTTGAGGTTTTCACAGCGCTTGTTTCCAGTTCGCTTTTTGTAGTCAACATGTTTTGTCCGGCAGTGCCTCTTGACATAATACTCTTTGCAAACAGCCACAGTATCTTGGCAAATTAGGCAGACGCAGTTGTTCCGGATTCCGGTTAAAAATACTCCAATGGCCCATTAGCCATGAAATGGATGACTCATGGTGAACCACTACACTTCTTATTTTAAAATTTCCAACACTGCAAATAAATGAACCTTCATCATATTCATCATTTGATTGGCAAAGCAAGAAAGCGATACATAGAAGAAAATGTTTTATTGTCTTACAGTGGAACCTCGGTTCTCGACCATAATCCGTTCCAGAACCCTGTTCGAAAACCGATTTGTTCGATCACGGAAATCATTTTTCCCATTAAAAATAATGTTAATCGTTTTAATCCGTTCCAACACCCTGAATGTTTACCATGAATGTTTAACATAAACATAAAGCTAGCCCAGGCTAATCGTACGTTCTCGTTATCGTAATCTTCCGTACGAAAGATTACGCTAACATGAACGTGTAAAAATAAAAAAATCAGGTCGTTTACAAGTCATTTAGCCCCCGGGTCTCCACAACAAGTGGTGAGCGGTTCATTGGAAAGGGGGCTCCGTTCCAACACCCTCAATGTTGGGCTCCGTTTCAACACCCTGAATGTTCAACATAATCATAAAGCTAACCCAGGCTAATCGTACGTTCGCGTTATCGTAATCTTATGAATAGGATTTCTTACCTTTGTGGTGGTCAGCAGAAGGCGCTCGCACACCTCCTTCATATTTGGCTATTATTTCTTTCTTAAATGCAATAGTTGTACCCACTACTTGCTGCTTGCACTGACTTTTCGGAGGAATAATAAGGGGCTAAAACACCCGTACGGCGCTCAGCATCGCACCCTAGCGTACGCACTCATTACCGGCGTTCGAACTGTGATACCTGGACTGTAAACTTTATCGAAATTTTTGGTCGGACTCCGATTTGTTCGAACTGAGAGGTGTTCGAAAACCGAGGTTCCACTGTACTTCAATTTATAAATATAGTCTATGGGCTGCTCCTTTTGGATAAAAGCAATCAATATCCTCCATTATTGGTAATACTATCACAAATTCTATTGTTTGGAGATTCGGTGTGCACCTAATCGGAATCCACAGTCTCATTATCGCACTCCGCCATGAGGTGGGAGAACTGCGTGCCTTACTCTGCATCTGCTGACACTCAGCATGGAAATAAGTTAAATACTAATTGTATCAACCTTCTTAGTACCATGGGGCACTAGCGGCCCTGTTTTACAGGCGCTATTTAAATTATGTTCACTCCGCGACCATATAAAAAAAATCAAGTATTTCTCCAAAACACTCACGAGATGGCAGCAACTTCCCACAATCTTACCTCACAGGCATCCACTTGTGGCAATGGGCCAATCACAGGCAAGAAATGACACAGACCAAGCATAAAAAGTAATGCATTTCGTAAAGCATTTTTTGTGATCTATGACCAATAAAAAACATTTAAATTCTTTGAAACTTACTTTTTGTGTTGATTGTCAACGGGGCAATGAATAGGGGTACTGTTGTGTCATGTGTTATGTGGCTCTCTGTCTTAAGGAATGGCTTCACCTTCGACCACACAGGCCCATAAAACACCTGGTCATGGGGAAAAATATTTGACAATATATGGATAAGTAAGAGGAAGACTCAAAAACCTTTTTGTCTATATTTTAAACACTTCATATTTCCCGTTTGTGTTATCTTATAATGTGTTTCTGTTTAGTTCCAGTCTCTACTTCATTCTAATCCTAAAAAGTCCAAGTATCTTTTTTATTTTAAACTGCTCTTACATTGTCTTAACACATATTTATTGTAGAAATTTTCAGATATTTAAATTTGGGGTCAGGGGTTGGGAATCTATGGTTTAGAGATAAAGTCACACAAATTCAATTAATTTCTGAATTTGGCAAGCAGTAATGTGGATGCATGGCTGACATATTACATCTTGTGCCAGTGGTTCAGTTGTCTATAAGGAGCATACTCCCCGCAACACTTTACAGTCACCGTCTCACACCAACAGACCCAGTTTTGGCTGTAAGTCACAAAAAATCCTTTAATTGGAAACTCTTCAAACAATTTAGTTTCACTTTTGAGACACTTAATGATAAAAAACCCAGAGATAAAAAACAGACGGAAATACCAGGCACAAAGAGCCATTTGGGTGAGCTGTAGGGGTGGTCGGAGCTATAGACATAGCACATTTTTGTCTGCCTAGCGCCATTTAAACCGAAGATAAATATGACAGTATTCACGTTTGCAGTATTTTGTGACATTTTTACAAAATAACTTGTTTTGAGACAATTTTTTATGGAAAAAATTAACTGTCAAAATACACTTCAACGATTTTAAGTAATTGTGGGAGGTTCAAAGCTGTATATTTGTTCATATAGAGAAACATTTTTGCTGAATTTTCTCTTAAAATATATGGTATGTCTCTTTTTTTAGATAAAAAAGCCAAATAATGTTTCTATTATGGTATTTATTGTTCAGAAACGTTTCCGACCCCTGGTTGGGTTGTTTTGAAAAAACGACTAAAAGCAATCACTCATAGCATGATTTTTGAATATTTCATGGCCAAAATCACAAAAAAATCCTGAGGCCAGTCTGATACTTGGTAAATGAGGGTTAATAATAACCGTAATGTTAAAAATAATGTGAAAAAAGAACGCTATGATGTTAAACAAGAAAGAACTTTAATCATGAATACGTATAACCATTTAATATATGTTTAATGTTATATTTTCATGAAGACAGGTGAGGTACTACCTCACTTGCCTCACTTAATTGTACGTGTCTGTCTATGGATCTAAGAGTGATCGCTTGAACTAAAAGGGTCCAGCGTGCCACCTTTCCTCTTCCACGCACTGGTGGCAGCTCGGTAACTGGGCCGACTGACTAGAGAAGAGTCGAGAGCCTTTCTATGTTTGCTGGACAGCCAGTCCCAAGTCCCCCACCACACCTCACCTCACCTCCATCACTCATGTGTTATTAATTGCGCGGCAATTGTTTCCGTCTTGTTTTAGAGAGTGCAATGCCTCCTCTCCGGGGTGGCCCAGGGATTAATATTTTAGAATGAAAAATAAATGAGATTACCCATCAGAGTCTGCAGCGGCGCGTCCCTCGGGACCCCGGTTTGCACTCAAGCTACTTGCGCTTCGCACTCAGCCAGCAGACAGCGAGCTCAAGGCCAATCAAGCGAGCACAAGATCAGCGCCATTCAACCACACACGTGAGATACCCCCGCCCGCATGCATGACCCCTTTCCACAACAAAGAGCTCTCATGCGGGCCCACTTTAGTCAAGCCGAGCCTTGGCTAAACGGGGCTGGTGTTGTGCCCCAATCCGACTCCCCTGCAAAATCTGACTCCCCTTTGCGTGAACGCGCACAATGCTTCTCAGCACTGCGCTTCCGAAAGAACGTGTGTCGCGAGCGTTGTCTACATATATAGGAATATTGATTGCTGTGATTGAAATAAAAACGCGATCCTAGTCTATATAATAAGTTTATTAAGACCTATTCATGCAAATGTCACCAACACTGGAGGCGACCCAACGTAGGGTCGAAAACATAGATAGATAGATAGATAGATAGATAGATAGATAGATAGATAGATAGATAGATAGATAGATAGATAGATAGATAGATAGATAGATAGATAGATAGGTAGATAGATAGATAGATAGATAGATAGATAGGTAGATAGATAGATAGATAGATAGATAGATAGATAGATAGATAGATAGATAGATAGATAGATAGATAGATAGATAGATAGATAGATAGATACTTTATTCATTCACATTTCGAGCAGTATCCTTTGTTGTTTATTAACAGAATGCCCTCGGGGTGCTTTGTTGTAGTTTAGCAACAGCAGAGTGGGTGACGTCACACGATAGTCCGAAAGTTCGACGTCCCTGCAGCAGATGGAAATCTTTGTGCCCAGGGTTGCACCACCTCATGTTCACCTAGATAGAGAGTCTATCTCTCCGCTTCCCGCAGGCTTTTGTGTCTCTGCCTAACAGCGCTGGCAGCTCCGGATAGCTCCACATTAGCGTCCGGGATGCTAGACGTGAGCCACGTTTCCGTAAAACATAGCAAACTGCACTCCCTGTACGCTTTGCTGGTTTACACCAGCACAGCAAGTTCGTCTGTCTTATTTGGTAGAGAGTTCACATTTACCATGATTACAGACGGTACCGAAGACTT
Source organism: Urocampus carinirostris (assembly GCF_059441175.1). Taxonomy (NCBI): domain Eukaryota; kingdom Metazoa; phylum Chordata; class Actinopteri; order Syngnathiformes; family Syngnathidae; genus Urocampus; species Urocampus carinirostris. The sequence goes on from NC_142352.1 coordinate 45,288,538, forward strand.
ATAACGCCGCTAGCTGCTTAGCCTTCACTTTAGCTCAGGCACTGCAGCCACGATAGGGCCCCCTCATTACGCCGGCACGAGAATTCTTCAAGGCAAGGAGTTGATTCCTCGAATAAACGCATTTTTGTGCGTTAAAACCCAGAGCGATAGGATAGAAAGTAATCCAAAGTGTAAATACGGGACAAAAAACACCGAAGATAGAAGCAGTCACTTAAAACAAAAAATCACAAAAAGTGTGGAATAACATAGAGCTGCTGGAAAGGCTGCCGCTCGTGGCGGCGCCGCTTTGATGTTTGGCTGTGCTATGGCTGAGTACGTATGTGCAATTTTAAGTATATTACTAGATGTGGAGCCAATTGTCATATATGCGAAACCGAAACAATACTGATATAACAAGGGTTCAGTAGAGTATATATTGGACACAATCTTTACTACAGTTTACAGTCCAGGTATCACAGCAACAGACCCTGCTTTGGCTGTAAATCACAAAGTAATCCTTCATATGGAAGCTAGTTAAACGATTTAGGTTGACTGGTGAGACATTTTATGATTCAAACTTGCAGAAAAAAAAACTGGCAAAGCACCTAGAGCAATTTGATTGGGTGAGCGGTAGGAATGGGCGAAGTTATACACACGACAGTACGTGTACTCTTTCTCTTTTGCCCAGTGCGGTCTGCACTGAAGTTAAATTTGTTGGTATTCTACTTGGCAGTATTTTGTGACATTTTTAGAAACTTTGCATGCACCTTGTTTTAAACCCATTATTTAGGACACAAATTACAGCTAAAATGAACACTTAACTATTCCAAGTAACTGCAGGAGGGAGACAAAATTTAAGATTTATATTGATATTTATAATGGATATGGGAAACCATCAAGCCTCACACAATGAAATAAGATGGATTAGCTTTTGTGGTTTTGGGGAATTTTGTCTTAAAATCTATGGTGTGGCTTTCTCGAAAACAAATCCCCCTTCTATATGCTATAACGGGTCAGGAACCTTTTTGACAAAAAGAGCCATAAAGGCAAAATATTTTTATTTTTTATTTCAAGAGAGCCACACCATATAGTCTAAGGCAAAATGCAACAATACTGCAAACTATTCCCCATATATATAGGAGTGAGCCCCTTGTAGTTTTAGTGTTAAATCGGGTTTGTATATACTTAAAGTCTATGCGACTCACATTTGGAATGTCCCAAAGGAGAACTCCATATTTTTGATTTTATTTCCGAGCCATATGTACCATATATGGCTCGCAAGCCATAGGTTCACGACCCCTTTACTATAAAATCATGATCACGAATAGTTGTACACAAGTAGGTTGTATTGGGTGTACTTTATTAGCCTTATTGTAATGCAAGTTTATTCTACGCAGTTGTTTACTGATCGCTGTAACCAGAGGACCATTGGGAATGAGACACCTGCCAAAAACAGACTCCCCCCTTAACTTCTGAGAAAAAAGTCTGAAACACTTCAAAATTACTGTGGTGACACATTATACATCAAGGTTACTATAGTACACAAAATAAAGCCTACTTGTGTCCAACTAGTCGTGATAGTAAATCAGCGTTCAAGTCCATTGGGTCGCCTTTGGTGTTGGTGACGTTTGGATTAATATGTCTTGATAAACTCATTTTATATACTGGAGATCAAAATTAGAGAACAACGTAGAAAAAAATCTACCATGTTCTACAGTTAAAATATATTTTATTGTGTCTATGTTATGGTATTGCTACACTTTTTTCACAAAATGATTTAAGACATTTCACACTAGTCAGCAATTAATTAGAAGTGTAAAGGCTTCTGTTGTAAATGACATCTGCAGCCACTGGAAAGCACTAGTCTCTGACATTGCTCTGGTGTGATTTTGGTCCCTTCTTCTTCCAGCGCTCCTCCACAGTTCAGTGATTGGGTTTCTTAACCATAACTTTGTCACCAAGGATTGTCCTTTTTCAGATTTGTTCAATTCTTTATAAATTGTTCTCTAATTTTGATCTTCAGTGTAGACTACGATGTTTTTTTTTTTTGTTTAATCACGCCAATTAATCTTTGTCAGAAAACACATTGAACAGACGACGATCGCGACACACGTTTTGTCTAAAGCACAACGCTGAGAAGCCTAGTTTACGCGAGGGGGAGTTTTGCAGGGGAGTTCGATTTAGGCACCGGTGTATCTCCTGGTGCACTGATGCAGCGGCAAGCAGAGCGTGAGCTCCTGTAGCACCTGTGGCCTGAGGCACAGGCTGTTTCTGTTGATATATTTTCTTGTTAGCAATAGAGATGATTTACCATTTGGTTTCGTTTTTCGCGTTAACCCTGAAATGGATCGGAACCCACAAGGGTGCAAAATCGAATTACCGTATTTTTCGGAATTTAAATCACACCAGCCAAAAACATAAATGAGAGGGAAAACTTATATAAGTTGCATTGTTAGTCAAATTATATTTGATCAAATCCAACAGCAAAAACACAAATGACATCTTGAAAGACAATTTAAATTCAAAATGTAAAAAATGTCCCACTACGTGAAATGACCCGCCTGCTCCGGTAGCTTGTCATAATGGCGTTGTCACGTGAAGCGTCACCTCCTCATATGGTTGCACACAAGAAGATCGCTCTACTTAGGGAACCCGGTCTTTTGGCTTGGCTCATTGAGAGGACACATTTAATGTGTTTAAAACACATGAAATATAAATTGAAATAATCACGGTTCCCCCCCAAAAATTGCAAACTACAAAACAATTTTAGCCTTAAGCCCACTGAACGGATTTAAAGTCAAACAACAACACAAAATTCCTGAAAATGCAAAACATAAAATATAAATTGAAAATATTAACTCTTCAGCACGGTGGGGCAGTGGTTAGCGCGTGTGCAGCACAGTTCTGAGGTCATGAGATCGAACCTCCTGTGCGTAGTTTGCATATTCTCCCCGTGCTTTCGTGGGTTATCTCCGGGCACAACGGTGTCCTCCCACATTCCAAAAACATGCATTTAGGGTAAATTGGCCGGTCCAAATTGTCCCTAGGTGTGATGAGCGAATGAGTTGTCTGTCTTTGTGTACCCTGCGACTGGCTGGCAACCGGTTCAGGGTGTCACCTGCCCACTGCCTGAAGTTAGCTGGGAGGGGCTCCAGCACCCCCGCGACCCTACTGAGGATAAGCGGTGCAGATAATGGATGGATGGTTGGATGGAAATCTTCAGTGCTATAAAAATAAATTGTAAAATGCAAAAACAACTAACTTTTTGCATTTCAATTTAACCAATTTAGACAAATGTATGAAAATAAAGGTTGAAATAAGTAAAACAAAAAGCAAAAGTTCAGCAGTTGATTGAAAGATTGAACGCATCATGCTTCGGGGCAATCAATATCATTAAAATGAGTCAAAATGTGCTTCATTTTTTGTTTTTTATACATACAGTTTTTTATACGTACAGTACTTTACAGTATTTTTTTGTATTCTGTATTGAACTCAATTAATACACAACACCTATAGAGCCCTTTCTGAATTTGTAAACTAGTGTGACGTAGCCAAGCTGCATGTGCATTGTTGAGGCAGAATGGCTGAATTCATGTCAGTTTATAGCAGCCCATTGACACAAAATGATCGCAGATTAAAAATAGGAACAGCTCAAAATGCAACGATGTATATGCTAGCAGCAATATAGCGACATTATTTTAGTCATCCAAGTCAACAGAAAAAACATTCAATGCTGGATTTCTTTCCTTGAAGGTATTGAAAAGTGCTTGAATTTGGCCATGAAAAAGGTGTACAGTAAAACAGAACATTTGCACCTTGTGTAGAAATCCCTTTTACTCTGGCTGAATGACACATTATCTTCTGAACATTCATCTCTCCTTTTATCGGTTGATGATTTGACAGTTCCATCCATCCCTTATCTGCACCGCTTCTAATCACTAGGGTCGCGGGGGTGCTAGAGCCCATCCCAGCTATCCTCGGGCAGTGGCAGGAGACACCCTGAACTGGTTGCCAGCCTGTTGCAGGACACACAGAGACAGGCAACCCACTTGTTCATCCACACCTACCGACAACTTTTGGGGGTTTTATCAATTGAATGTCAGTTTTAAGAATAGAATAAAATATACCTTTATTGTCATTGTTACAAAATGGGTTGAACATATTGTGACAGCGAAATTGGACGTGGCACTCCAGGTTCACATTTTACAGTGAGGATAAAAGAAAACAAAGAAGATAAAGAAACAAAGAAGAGAAAGGTTATAATTTACACAATATTTACACAAGAAAGTGTGGGCATGTTGGATGTTACAAACAGTTATGGGGTTGTAAGGGGGCGAGATCAGTGCTAGGAATCAAATGGACTGAACCATTTCAAGACAGTGGAGTATTTCTGAAACTGCATTGTTCATTTATTTGTTTTGTTTGAATTCTGTTATATTTTATTTTAGTTAAACCTATCCTGTACTTTATTAAAGAAAATAAAGTTTTTAAAAATAATTTTGAGGGAGCTTGGGTTGAATTTGGAATGCTCAAGCACCCCCCAAAAAGGCCTGATCAGCTGAATGCTCTGCTGCCCACGGAGCTGAGACGGGCAGCGAGATGGAGGGAGCAGGATGATCTGAGGGTGTGGGATGGCGTGGCAATGTGAAGGGGGTCATAAAGGTAGGGAGGAGCAAGGTTAGAAATGGCCATGTAGGTGTGTCATACACAAATAAATACGGTACATTATCATGATTATGATTTATTTTTTCTCCATCAGATCAACTTGCACGTGATGACATGAACAACTACATCAGTCAGTATTACAGTGAAGCGAGCAATGGTAAGTTGTGGTCACCAGAATTTTTTTTAACCAGAATGTGACTGATTTTTAATAAAAAAATATCTAAGAATATAAATTAATCGTTCTAATCATTATCCATGCGCAGCCAAATATGCACAATTAAAGCAGGGAGACCACCAAGTCAATAAATGGTTTGGTCCTGTATATAAACGGAATGTCTCAACTGCAGCTTACAGTCAAGATGTCACACCATCAGACCTCGTTTTGGCTGTAAGTTGCTAAAAAAATCCTTTATATAGAAGATCATTCAACAACTTATGTTCACTGTAGAGACATTTTATCATAAAAACCCACAAAACAAATTGCAAACACACAAAAGTACCAGCAAACCACCCAGGGCAATTTGATTGGGTAGCAGTAGGGCTGTGCGGAGCTATAAACCCAGAACACTCCTTTCTCCCCCTTACCCAGCGCCGAAGATAAAAACATCTCGATTGATATATTTGTTGAAATTTGTACATAATAACTTTGCTAGCACTTTGTTTTGTCACGAACCAGAAATGGAGACAGGACCCAGTAGCGTTTGTTTACTCAGTTTTATTAATAAAGAGGGAGAGCAGTGCTTGCGCCCACAATCCGATGATCGACGGACACGGGTAGCAGGTGGCTGGAACGCGGAAGTGGCACTTACGTGTCGAGCGAGGATTATCGTAGATTTGCAGGAATACTAGTCGTTAGCCGGGACGGGAGAGCAAGGGCGGTATCGAGTTTGGAAACAAGGTCGGCAACAGGTGTGAGGCAGGAAGTAGGGAAAAACAGGTCGGATGTCGGGATGGCAGAACAGGGCATAAACGGGTGCAGAAACAGGTCGGCAACGGGTATAAGGCAGAAAAAAACAGGGCAGGAAAAATGTCGGACGGAATGAGCTTGCCTAGCTGGGAGCATAGGGTCGCAACGATCTGACCGGGCCCTCTTGAAAGCCGGGGGTTTACAAAGAGTCTCTTAGCCAATCAGCTCTCAGGGCTGTTGGCGCCAATTGGGTAGTCACAGGTGCCTTGAATCGGCAATCATGACATGTTTTGAAACCGATATTTAGGACAAAAATAAGCCCAAAACTCTTAAGTTACTGCTGGAGGGAGACACATTTTAAGTGATTTGTTTATATTGATATGAGACACAGGCTCTGGTATGATTATTAATAAAGAGATTTAATTACATCATCAAACGTCTCACAGTGAAATAAAATGTGCTGACAAATCAGCCTTTGTCTGGAGAGTGTGTTTGGCATTTTTGTTGAAATACGTCTTCAAATATATGATGTGGCTCTCTTACTCCTCAAAAAAATCTAAATATTTTTGCTTTCATGGCTTTTTAGGTCAAAAGGTTCCCGACCCCTGCTCTAATGACTGAGTACTGTGCCTAATTGGTTTTAGATTTTATTTTATTGTTTATATGAATCTGCAGTATGTTCAATAAAAGAGGTTTTTTTCTCATAGTGCCTTGTTTTTCTCCAGTGTTTATTATGATTTTCCACATACCTAAATCAGAGTGTGTTTTGGCATTTTTGTTGAAATACGTCTTCAAATATATGATGTGGCTCTCTTACTCCTCAAAAAAATCTAAATATTTTTGCTTTCATGGCTTTTTAGGTCAAAAGGTTCCCGACCCCTGCTCTAATGACTGAGTACTGTGCCTAATTGGTTTTAGATTTTATTTTATTGTTTATATGAATCTGCAGTATGTTCAATAAAAGATGTTTTTTTCTCATAGTGCCTTGTTTTTCTCCAGTGTTTATTATGATTTTCCACATACCTAAATCAATTTCATGCACAATTTAAGAAAACAATAATAACAATCTAGTTGTTGAACTAGTCGACTATCAAAATAATCGATAGTTGTAACCCTAATGTTTTAACTTGTATTTTTTTATTTTTCCTCTTTTTCATTGCTCTTTTATTGTCTTTCTTTTTTCCTAATTCTTGCCCTTTTCTCCCGTTTTACATCATCCATTTTTTCTTCTTGTAGTCTTTTTTTCCCTTTTGTATTTTCGTTTATTTTTTTCCCTTTTGCCCTTGCCTTTTTCATCCTTTCCCTTTTTCTTATTTTTTTTCCTTCTTCCTTTTTTTCTCCAATTTAATTATTTTTCTTTTCCTTTTCCCTTATTAGTTCTTTAAACTTTCTTTTTCATCTGGAGGGACGAAAGCATGACCAACTTAGGTGCAGAGGTGCCTAACTTGTTTGGGTGTTTGGGCATTTGGGTTGGCCATGGTCCAAAAATTTGTGTGTGTGTTTTTTGCTATTTTTTCCCTTTTTTATTTTTTTAATTGTATGTGTTTGTCTTGCTGTCGGTCACCTCTCTTGAGGGATTTGACCAAGGTAGATAGATAGATAAATAGAACTTTCTTTTTTTTCCCTTTTTTGTCTTGGTTTTAGCCATTTTTTTTCTTTCCCCCCCCCTCTTTTGCTTTTCTTTCTTCGCAAAGGGCCAGGCATAAAAAATAGAAGGAAATTAACATTTTAGTCCCCGTGAGTTTTTGTAGTTTGTTGTCTTCCATGAGCTTTTTAGCACTCGTTTTTAGTTGTAAAACACAATACAGCCACATTTCGTGGTCAAATCATACACACTGCCCCTTTCGTGTCAGTGCAGCATTTATTTGTTACTGATTAATTGATTTCCTTGTTTTTTTTTCTTTTTCAGATCTTATTATGAGAAGCAAATTTCTTATTACATATTTTAGAACAGTTTTACGTCATTGGTGAAAATTACGTTTCAGCCCAACCTCAAACACCCTAGTTCCTGCGGACTTTTAGTCAATTGAGTTTGGGAACCCTGTAGCAAAAAAGTTGTGGCTCAGTACGGAATTGTCGGTAATCTTTTTTTCTCTGACGTTTTCTTCCAAATGGTTTAGGGACCGGCGTCACGACAGCCTCTATTGATGTCCACCTCCCCACCAATCACATCCAGTCCAATGTCAGCTACAGCTCCCTCCCCTGCCGTCCCCCTTCCTTCTCCGGCCAGGACCAGAGCACGGTGGTCCAGGAGCTCCTCTCGTCTCTTTCCGAGGACTCCTGCCTGTCTCGGAAAGGACTGACGGTGGATCCGGTCAACTTGAAGCTGCCCAGCCCCACCGGTTCCGAGAAGGCAAGCCCTGAGCTGGACAACAGGATCAAAATCTTCAACCGCAGGAACCACCAGGAGAGACGGAGCCGAGGGGGACGAGGTTGCGTCCTGCTGCAAACAAAACCCCTCATCCACCTGCAGGGGGGCGCCACTGAGGCCTCGTTGGAGGAGAAGTACCGTCTTCTCAGTTCGGCCAACACGCCACTGGGCCACGTGTCGGACACATAGTACAGGACACTGCTTTTTCTGTCTTCTCATCCACGAGTTGTTTTGTATTCACGAGGGACCGAGACGAACATTTTCCAGGATCTCCAACATTCACTAGCTCTCATTGGTGGAATAGAGGTGGAGAGATGCCCTCAATGGAGTACAGCACAACAAATACAACAAAGTCCCTTCTCGGGCCAGCACATTGGACGGTGGTCCAGGACCTCCTCTTGTCTCTCTCCGAGGACTCCTGCCTGTATCGAAAACAACTGACAATGGATACGCTCAACTTGAAGCTCCCCAGTCCCACCGGCCCGGAGATGGACGACAGGATCAAAGCCGTCAACCGCAGGAACCACTAGGATAGGTGGGGCTGAGGAGTGCAGGGTTGCGTACTACTTCAAACAAAACAGTGAATCCACCTCATTGGAGAAGTACCAGCTTCTCGGTCTGGCCAACACGCCCCTGGGCCATGTGTTGGACACATATCACAGGACGCTGCTTTTTCTGTCTTCCATCCACAAGTTGTTTTGTGTTCACAAGGGTCCTAGCAGTACATTTTTCAAGATCTCCAACATTCTCTGGCCCTCAATAGTGGAATCGAGGAGCGATGCCCTCGATAGAGTACGGCAAACTATACTACAAACTCCCATCAAGTTGGACTTCAGGGATGGGCAGAAAATGATGTCTTGAAAACCGCTTACAAAAATCTAAGGGAAGTACTTGGCTAAATCTGTTTTCCACAACACTGAGAGTACTCACGCTAGGTTATTGGAAACGTGCCTGATTTCTATACTCTCTGGTGTTCAAGGTGTGAGTGCCTTCAAGTCAAGGTATAAAATAAGTCGGTTTTCCTGTTCAGAGGGTTTTTTTCTAGTCCAGGGGTCTCCAACCTTTTTCAAGCTGAGAGCAACTTTTTGTTACTAATTAGCGCAAAGGGCATCCAAATTTATATACATTTATAAAATAGCAAAATAGCTAGAAGGCTTGCTAAATGGCTAAAAAGGTAGCTTGATAGTTAGCAAGCAAAGGTAAACAGGTAAAAAACGTAAAGAAAGCCAGAAACCCAGCTATAAGAGTAAAAAGCTAAGTAGGCCAAAATTTTGCTTGATATTTGACAAAAAAGGTTAGTGTAAGGTAGATAGCAAGCAAAAACTTAATAAGCTATCTTGATTGATTGCTAAATAGCTAAAAGGTAAGAAGACTACTAGCTACATGAACTGGAATTTATTTTTGGGGGAATTTCTAAAATAAGACTTATCATGTTATTATTAAGTTGTTACTATGTTATTATTAGGTCATTGTGAAAAATAGGCTTAAATAGACTCATTTAACTGATAAAAGAACGATTTTACAAGAAAAAAAGCTATTTTCAGAACATGTCCGCGGGCACCTCAACTGTCCTTAGGGGGCACCCACAGGCACCACGTTGGAGACCCTTAGTCATTCTCTTCTCTTGTGTTTTCATGAAAAGTATGAATGAATGAATGAAAATAGTGAGTGTCATATTAGTCACACGCAAAACGTGTAACGAAACGTGATAGGAGATTGGATTCAGATGCTCGGAGTGGTCGGGAGTTGCAAAACGCAATTTGGCCGCCAGAGGGCAGTAGAGACCGCATGAAAACAGACATCACAAAAGAAGATTCTTATTGATTTTATTGGTATTTATTGGGGGTGCCTTGGCAGAAAACCTGGCTAAAGACATTTGAGCCTATATATCAGGGGTCAGGAACCTTTTTGACTCAAACAACCATGTAAGCAAAATTTGTGGATTTTTTTTTCCTAACATAACCAAATCATATATTTTAAGAAAAAATGAACAAAACCGCCAAACACACACCGGACTAAAGCTAATTCTTCAGCGTATTTCACCCCAACTACTTAGACTAAGCAAAATCTTCTGCCAATGACAAAAAAAATTAACCTTATGTTTAAAATGTTCCCTTTTTTTTAACATACTTTTGGTAGTGTGTGGTCTTTGCAGTATTGAGCAAACAATGACGTCTTATGTTTGCTTTAGATTTTTTATTATGTGATTATTTAAGTTTGTTCTTTTATTTTCTGGTCATCAAAAAGCTACAAAACCCAACCTAAACCTTACCCCATTGTCAAAACATATGGCTCCCTTTAAGTGTCATTTTTTAAATTTTTGAGAGATATTTTACTTTGTTTTTGTAGTCGTCACAACTCTGTCATCAACTTAAAATGTTGATCCTCTGCTGCCATCTCCTGGCTTCAAGTCATAATCCCAACCTAAGTTCGCCCATTCCACACGCACAATACTAATAAACTCTTCTTTCTCTATCTTTTTTTGGGGTTTGGGTTGGCGTTTGGTCTGGATTTGATACCGGCCTTTTTTAACTTTTATCATTTTTAGGCTACACTAACAAAAAAAAGAAACACTTGACTAGCAGGAAATCACCCCCCCCCCCTTTCTGCTTTCTAATGTGTTACAAGTTCCAGGATACATCCGCTTTTATCTCTATCAAGACTGTTTGGGCCGGAACAAACCCCCAAAAAGATGAAAAAAGAAGAGTTTATTCGAGCGCGTCCAAGAAATGCTTGCAAATCATGTGTTTCTCTGCTGCCCTCGCCTGGTTTAAAAGTCATGATTGCAGCCTTAAGTTTTCAAAGGCTGCACTCCACTCTGAGTATAAATATAAGATTTAATAAAATGAGCAAACTTATGCTACTATTCTACATACATTTACTTATTTTTAGGGAGATCTTAGTTTATTTGAGAAATAAGATACAATATCTTAAAAAATAAAATATATACTTTCGTATAATGAGCAGAATCTTCAGCCGTTTGTGTAAAATGCATTTAAAATACATATTTTTGGGGATTTTTTATGTATATCATACACACTGATAGGTGGTGAATAATAAAAACCATTCATTTTTCTCATGCTGGGGTTTTGAGTTTTTCCTTGCCCTCGTGTAGGTTTTAGATCAGGGGATGGTGTAATAATAGCCTGTGATAGTCTGCAGTCTGTGCAGCCCTTCGAGACTTCTTTAGATTAGGGCTATACTAATAAACATGACTTGACTTCAGTTTGGAACAGCGTTTAAATAGCCCAAGTGTAAGTGCATACTAAGTCCTGTGTGATCCAGACATTAATCTACTGGACTACAACTTTCCAAACCGTTAACTATGATTTTGAATCACTTCTTATTTTCCCAGTGGTCCTATGGCCATTTGTCGTGGACTTGATTGTAATAGTTGATGAACATATTGTACATCTGAAATACTATCTTGGAACTATTTCTAAAGGCACATAACTTTCTACCAATCAAAACCAGCAAGTGGGCTGTCAAAGGCTTCGGTGAACTTTTTTGGTCAGTGTTCCAAACAAGAAATGCGTTCCTCTGAACTTTGTGCAGGTGAACATTTTTATTTTGTAAGCTCAATTTGTATCTACCGTGTACTCTATTCCCCGAAAGAGACTCACAGGTTGGACGTGACTGGATTCCATTTTTTGGGGGTAAATAATGTTTCCAACTTGTCTGAGTGGAGATATATGAAAGAAAAACATTTTTAAAAAAGGTTTATATACATATATACAGCATACGTTTTTGTTCTTGTTAAACAAAAACAATCAATAAAAAGTATTTGTGCAAAATGTTTGACATAAAACAACGACGAATAAATTATTTTTCACTTAAGTGACATTGTGTGATAATTTACCACTAGAGGTCATTGTAGCTAATGTCAGCATAGACATTTTGTGTCTCTCCGCGTGTTCATCTGGGATTGGACCGAGTACATGCACTAAGAATAAAATGGAGCTGGAGAGAGAATTTAAGTGGAGGACTTTTATTACAAAATTGAAAAATAAAATAAAACAGAGTATTCTCTGGGCTGGTTGACCAGGAGCGCATTCCCCCACAAAAGGCATTGAAAAGTGGCTCTTCCCTGTCTTATAGGAAAGGAGCATCGATTTCACAGAATGAAACTTGATTACAACTCTCCAGACAAAGTTAAGAAATCACATTTTCACATACTATTGTTATGACTGGACCAAGCTGGATGTTCACGGTTGTATGATAAAAGTATGGCAGTTTCAAGGGGAAGACTTATTGGGCTATACAAAAACCATGACTTGACTTCAGTTTGGAGCAGCGTTTAAATAGCCCTAGTGTAAGTGTATACTAAGTCCTGTGATCCAAACTCGAATCTTCTGAAATACAACTTTCCAAACTATTAACTATGTATGATATTGAATTACTGAAGTGCTGACAGCAAGTAAATACTTTATTCAAATATGTAGATAAACATAAGCATACCTGTCAACCTCCACGGCTCCATGCCCTTACAAACTGTCGTATTTTCCCTAACAAAATACAAATTAATCTTACTCCATATTTTTTTTCAAACGTGTTTATTTATGTAGTTTAACATGTTGTTTTGTACATGTGTTTCGTTATATCATATAAAATTTTAAATCACATTTTGTTGTAAGATCCTGAGTTGCTCGACATGAATGAGGTTCATTATAAAAATGTTCAAAAGCTTGGACGTTCATTGTAGAAGGAAAACATACGTGCAAATATAATCAAGTAGAATAATACATTTTCTTATTCAAATTATTAATTCATTTTCTGCATTAAATTATTGTTGGTAATATACTGATTAAAGGGATAACCACAAACCTGTCTTTTTTCATCTTCTCATTTTATACCACCTTTTTTCTTAACTTCTTCATACAACATAATAATTCGTAATATAATGCATCAAAGGGCAGCACGGCGGCGCAGTGGTTCGCGCGTGTGCGGCACAGTTCTAAGGTCTTGGGAACCTCCTGTGTGGGTTCAAATCCAGCTACCGGACTTCCTGTGCGGAGTTTGTATGTCCTCCCCGTGCTTGCGTCGGTTTCCTTTCGGGCACTCCGGTTTCCTCCCACATTCCAAAGACATGCATTTCAGGTGGATTGGCCGGTCCAAATTGTCCCTAGGTGTGAATGTGCGAGTGAGTTGTCTGTCCCTGTGTGCCCTGCAATTGGCTGGCAACCAGTTCAGGGTGTCCCCTGCCCACTGCCTGATGATTGCTGGGATGGGCTCCAGCACCCCCGCGACCCTACTGAGGATAAGCGGTGCAGCTAATGAGAAGAGATGAGATAATGCATCAAAGCAAGTGAGCCGTTTGAGAGCCGGCTCTCTTTAATGAGTTGAGCCGAAAAAGCTGGTTCTCTAGAAAGAGAAGGACGTCCTTTCACTACATCAAACCGCTCGCTTCGTTTGCAATGAAAAAAGACGATACAGAGATAGAGGCTACCGCCGCAAACTCGTTTGACTTGATTGATTTGCCGTTTGGTGATAGTCGGTGTATACCGGATGGTACCCATAATTTACAAATTTGCGTTTTTACGTACAGATTCTCTCGTACACGTCTTAAAATGCATAATGAACGTACTTTGTACGGCAAAACCGTACAGGTTGACAGGTATGCATAAGTGTGTGTATAACAACTAAATGAATAATGTGATTATCAAAGTAATAGTGTTATTAATTAATAGTAAAACTAATATAAGTGGAAATCTAATGTGGTAGTAACAACATACTCAGTGACACATTATGACAACCTAACTCTAATGGAGCTGAAGTGTGCGAATTCAAAGAAGCTCGAAGAATAGCATTTTGAGAAATTCAGAAGCCAATTTCACAAATTTATTGTTTTGAACAATGGTAAATTTCAGCCAGCAACAGGACATGAAAGCTGGTGAAAATCAGAATACCTCAATCGCGGCTGAAGAAAGCAAATAGCTGGAGTGGCTAACCTTCGCGTCCAGCTGCAGGATGTACAAAAAAGGCCAGTAAAAGATTAAAGGGGAAGCCTAGTTTGTTACGTTTTGAGACCCTGAATGACATAACTCAACGACGTTTGCTTGCTTGACCATCTGTGGAAGATGAGTGACATTGAATGACAGGTAACAACCTGAAGCCGGGTGGTATGTCGGCTGAGTGGCCTGTGCGGAATTTGCATGTTCTCCCGGTGCTTGCGGGCACTCCGGTTTCCTCCGGGCACTCCGGTTTCCTCACACAGTCCAAAAACATGCATGTCAGGTAAATTGTCCCGTCAAAATTGTCCCTGGGTGTGAATGAGCGAATTAACTATATGTCTCCGTGTGCCTTGCAACTGGCTGGCAACCAGTTCAGGTGTCTCCTGCCCACTACCCGAAAATAGCTGGGGTGGGCTCCAGCACGCCCGCGACCCTACTGATGATAAGCGGTGCAGATAATCGATGGATGGATAACCTGCAGCCAAGTGACTAATATTCATGGCTAGAGAAGCAACCAGTCTGGGGAAAAGTCGAAGGTTAGGGGGTAATCGATAGGGTAAGCTTAGGGTTTGGAGTTTAGGGCTGGGGGAGCAGGGGCTAGGGTGATAGTGTTTAGAGTTAGGGGTAAGGGTTTAGGATTTGGTTTATGGTTTGTGGGTTAGAGGGTTTGGGGTTTAATGTTAAAAGAGCCACATAAGACGCCCCCCCCAAAAAACATGTTTGGAGCCGCAAAAAAATAGAAAAGAAAAAAAAGCTCATTATAACCTTCTGAGTTAACGGTAAGGGTTAGGAGGTTAGAGGTAAGACTTAGAGGGTAAGGGTGTCGTGTTAAGGGTTTTTGGTTAGAGGAATACGGTTAGTTGTTAGGGTTAGAGAGTTAGAGTTAGTAATTCTGATTATAGGGTTAGGAGTTATGGAGTTTGAGTTTAGGGTCAGGGTTAGAGGGTTAGGGTTTGAGGGTTAGGGTTGTGGTTTGGCGACCATCTTATGCAGGGCTCAGCTGTGGAAGGTAAGTGGCTGTTAAGCACCATTGGGACAAGCTACCTTTATCAAATTGTCATCCAGGCTTTTAATGGAGTATGATGGCGGCCAAACACGTCAGCTTTTTTAAAGGGAGTCTCAATTTGTGTACCGTATTTTCACGACCATAAGGCACACATAAAAGTCTCAGATTGTTCTCAAACTTTGATTGACATGACTCTCAGCCAATACCAGGCCTTTTTTTTACAGTCCACAGCCCCTATTAGCCGATATGGGCCTATATTTAAAAAAAACGAACATCACCTCCTTTAGCTCCCAATAACTTTAGCCAGTAGTAACTGATTCAAATGATGATTGACACATTGGTTAGCCAAGGAAATTTTCAAAAGAACAATACACAGATGTACGAATTGTATTACAATAAGACCCCAAAATAAACACGTGTAACGCTTCTTATGATTTTATGTAGCATTACTACGCGCAAGTGTGCACAATCATTGATTGAAGTTAAACATTTACTCTTTACTCTTTCAAAATGTCTAAAATAATTGGCAAAAGTAAAATACACAGCTACAGAAGTTTTATAGCACTAAACTGGTCGTCTCCGAATGGCCACTTCTGAAAACGCCTGTACCAGGGGTGTCCACATTTTTCATAAAGTGGGCCAGATTTGGTAAGCTGTAAATGTGTGAGGGCCGACTATTCAGCTATTCAGAACAATTTTTAAACCATTTTCCACGCCATTAAAGGTTTGCAGTATTTAAAACAGTTTCTAGTTCGCTCACCTTTTCAAAGTGTTTCTTTCCAGTTAGCTTTTTGTCGTCACGCATTTTGTCTGGCGGTGCCTCTTGATATCATTTACTTTGAAAACAACCACTGTCTCCCGGAAAATAAGGCAGACGTATGTGTTTCAGATTTCAGTAAAAAAAAATACTCAAATTTCTGCTTGTCCTGGAAGCGGCATCGCTCACAGTCTACTTTCCTTTTTTTATATACAGTAGCTATTACAGAAATGGGGCCTAGACCTACCCTTGGAAAACTGTGAAATACAATGTTTAGTTTTTCAGATTGTGATCTAATTTTACAAGGTACCAGGTAAGGGTTTAAACTATTGTCTCAACTGTTTTCCATCTAAAATGGCCACGCTAAACTCAATTGCAGTGTGTTCCAACTTAAATTACTCATTGTTAGTAGCACTTGTAGAAACTTTCAGTTAATTCGGTGTTACCTTTCAGAAGAGACCAGATCCGTCCCTATTCTCCAAACGATTCTAGAAGAGCATTTAATCTACTTTGGGTACGTCTTGGATTGGAATTTTAGGTTAGTTTTAAAAGAAAGTTAAGAGTTTTAAAAAACTCTTATTTTCTAATGAGTGTCAGTCCGTTATTTGTAACAGCCGCCACTGCAGTTTTACATACATTGTTCATTGTCACCTTGATGCTTACTTACTTGATGAGGATCAGCAAATCTATTTGCACACTTTTAACAAATATCAATTATTTATTTGAGATGAGAAGAGCTGTCACAACAAGCACTAATTGGCCGACTCATTGCGCTTGTGTAGCAAGAACGTTCCCAATTATGCCTCCAGTCAGGAATTCACAAGAGAAGGTCAAAGATAGAATCAAGTTGCTTCCTTGAATTTTGGGCTTCTAGGGAGGATTATGTCTTTCAAACCTTGAACATTTTTAAACAAGTGTTTAGGTTTCAATTAGAGCTCTTAGGTACTGTAAGTGGTAGAGTCCGAATTGGCCTCTCAGGAACTGTCCTCTTATGGTTCAGATCCTACCTCTCAGATAGGACGCATTGTGTTACATATGAAATAACATCTTAACCCTGTGGTGTTACCTGTGGTGTTCCGCAGGGTTCAGTACTTGGCCCCCTTCTTTTCAGCATATACTGTACATGCTTCTATTAGGTAATATTCTTCAAAAGTATCATATCAGTTTCCATTGCTGCGCAGACAACACCCAAATATAACTTCCGATAGAGGAATCTGCCCCACTAAACTGTGGAAATTTGGGAGGTCAGCCTCACTAAGATAAAAAGATGGGATGTCACTCAACTTCTCGTGCCTAAACTCTGAAAAGACCGAAATGTTAATTATTGGTCCATCTAAATGCCGTAACTTGTTCTCAAAAACTGCTCCGAATATTGACACCCAGAGTGACTCAGCCAAAAATCTAGGCGTCACATTTGACCTCAATCTTTCCTTCCAAACACATGTTAAGAATATTACTAGAACAGCTTTTTTCCAAGTTCGCAACATTGCAAAAATTCGGCCTATGCTGTCCCAGTCTGATGCGGAGATTAGAATTCATGCGTTTGTAACCTCCCGTCTCGATTACTGTAATGTACTACTCTCTGGTCTCCTTATTCAATATCTTTATAGACTTGCTCCCTCAGATCTTTCAGATTTAATTTCCCCCATATGTTTCGGTCCGGGAACTTCGCTCTGAAAATGCTGGTCTACTAGTGATCCCAAGAGCCAAGAAGAAATTCGCGGGTTCAAGAGCATTCTCCATTCGGGCCCCGTGCTGTGGAACGCTCTGCCCACTGAGATTCGATCTGCAACCTGGGTGGAACTGTTTAAATCTAGGCTAACTGCAGCACACACTTGCCCAAATTGAGTTTTTAACTGCGACAAACTTTGACCAAGTGTTTTACGCAAACAGAGACTCCCGTGAGACGTTTAATAAACTCATTGGAGAGGCTAACGTCCACATGTGACAGTTGGAAAACGCCGGGGACGAAAAGGGCGTCGCTGGCTGTCACGCTGACATTAAGCTAAGAAATGAACAGTGACCATTAGCCGCTTCATTATTGACATGTTTTAATCATGGCACACAGGGACTCACTTAAGCTGCATTAACATTTCATGAACATTCTTTGCATTCTCATTAAATAGGAGCTGATGGGATAGGATTTGATTTTTGCAATTCATAAACTAGCTAAACTAACTTAAATATATAAATGGTAGCTTGGGAGTTAGCTAGAAAAGTAAACAGGTAAAACCATAAAAGAGTAAAAAGTAAACTAAATAGCCGTCTAAAAATATTTAAAAAATAAATAAATAAAAAAGCTACCTAACTAGTTAGCTACAAAGAAGCCAAAAATTTAGCTAGATAAGTACTAAAAAAGGTAAACTGTCGTTAAAGGGGGTACCTATTTTTCATAAAAAGAAAGAGCAAAATCTGTTCTTTTAATAGCTACCTATCTTGCGACCCACTTAGCTTTGTAGCTAGCTATCTTACGATATTTTTAGCTATTTAGCAAGCTATTCTAGCTAGTTTTTGATATTTTTTGAATGTCTTCTAGCTAACATTTTACCTTTTTGGTAGCTATACAGCTAAATAATGACCTCCTTTCTAGCCGGCTATCAAGTTTTGTTATTAGATTTAAATCTTACTTTTTTTTGGCCTTTTTCTTTCCAATGAACTATCAGGCTACCTTTTGAACTATTTATCAAGCCTTGTAGCTAAGTTGCTATTTTTTAATCTCATATCAAACTGGGTGCGCTTTGCGCCAGTAAGTGACAAAAAGTAGCTCTCAGCTTAAAAAAGGTTGGAGACCCCACCTGTATAGAATGTCAACAAGAGAACTAAAATACCTTCCATCGCACAAAATTGTGAAAGTAAAATAAGCAATACAAATAAGTGTCAATTGTTTTTACAGCACAATTTTTTTTTTCAGGAAAGGCAAAATATTTACCTACCAGTATATGGTTGCAACTCTCTGCAGGGTGAGTTTTTTTGTTCATGTTTTTATGTGTTTACCACGCAAAACCCGCCTTTTCTGTACTTAAAAACAAAAGTGGCTTTGCTTCCTATTTGCCTCTGTCATTTTTATTTTCTCGTAGGCCCAGAAATTTGTCTCCATGACAGACAGGATGCAGCAGCAGGCCAGGTAGGGAGAGTTGCCAAGCATTTGCCTGTCAGAAACACATTCAGGCATAGTTAAAACGTAAAGAGTTGCAGAGGGCGCTGTTTAAGAAAAAAGGGCTAAACTATCTACATATACAAGCGGCACTTTGAGGGAATTGGTGGAGGAGTGAAGTATTGATTCCAGGACAATAGTATCAATCCTATCCGAAGACTTGCTTAATATCAATACTATTAATATTTGGATGGATCTGTCCACCTACATTTAGTGTAATTTCGATTAATTTGCCATATAGTCGTACGTCTTGCATCGGGATTTCAGGCGAATTGAACCGGGTTTTTAAGGGCTTAATCTTGACAATAGGTTTTTGTAAATGTACGAAGATTTTCAAGAGCTCGGCACTAAACATCCGACCATGTCCATTTGAGAACTCACGGACAAAAAAACATATCTCATTGAGAACAATGAGAGTGACAGATTGAGAACGTGGCTCACACAAACGCACAGAAAAAAATGCGAATGAATTATACATTGCGCTTTAAAAAGCTTCTCAGGTTCTCCTTTTGCCGTCATTTTTCTTAAGTGCTCTCCCAACAAGTGTGCAAGGAATCCACTCTGGAGACTGTTGTCATGGCGACAGCAATGTTTTGTTTTTTTTTTCTTCGGATACTTTGCGTAAAAAAGTGGGTCAGGGATGCTGATAATAGCAATGAACCATAACCCTAACCCTTGGAGCTGGGGTGTCAAACTTATTTTAGCTCAGGGGCCAGACAGATAGCCAAAAGATAGAGAACACATATATTTATATATATATATATATATATATATATATATATATATATATATATATATACTGCACTGTCTCAGAAAATTAGAATATTGTGATAAAGTTCTTTATTTTCTGTAATGCAATTTAAAAAACAAAAATGTCATACATTCTGGATTCATTACACATCAACTGAACTATTTCAAGCCTTTTATTATTTGAATATTGCTGATTTTGGCTTACAGCTGAAAAAAACTCAAAAATCCTATCTCAAAATATTAGAATACTTCCTCAGACCAAGTAAAAAAAATAATTTTATAACAGCAAAACTAAATCAAACATTTGAAAATGTCCATTGATGCACTCAGTACTTGGTTGGGAATCCTTTTGCACGGATTACTGCATCAATCCGGCGTGGCATGGAGGCAATCAGCCTGTGGCATTGCTGAGGTGTTATTGATGCCCAGGATGCTTGGATAGCGGCCTTCAGCTCATTTGCATTTGTAGGTCTGGTGTCTTTCATCTTCCTCTTAACTATACCCCACAAATTCTCGATGGGGTTCAGGTCAGGGGAATTAGCAGGCCAATCAAGGACAGTGATGCCATGGTCAGTGCACCAGTTACTGGTGGTTTTGGCACTGTGGGCAGGTGCCAGATCATGCTGGAAAAGGAAATCCTCATCTCCATAGAGCTTTTCAGCAGATGGAAGCATGTAGTGCTCTAAAATCTCTTGGTACACAGTTGCATTTACTCTGGACTTGATGAAACACAGTGGACCAACACCAACAGCTGACATGGCTCCCCAAACCATTGCTGACTGTGGGAACTTCACACTGGATTTCAAGCAACTTGGATTTTGCTCCTCTCCAGCCTTTCTCCAGACTCTGGCGCCTTGACTTCCAAATGAAATGCAAAACTTGCTTTCGTCTGAAAAGAGGACTTTGGACCACTCTGCAACTGTCCAGTGCTTCTTCTCCATAGCCCAAGTCAGACGCTTCTTCCGTTGTCTTGAGTTCAGAAGTGGCTTGACCGTGGGAATACGGCTATTGTAGCCCATTTCCCGGACACGTCTGTGAACTGTGGCTTTTGATACCTGGACTCCAGCTTCAGCCCACTGTCTTTGAAGCTCCCCCAAATTCTGGAAGCGGCTCTTCTTCACAATTTTGTTAAGGCTGCGGTCATCTCTCTTGGTTGTGCAGCGTTTCCGGCCACATTTTTCCCTTCCGACAGACTTTTTGTGGATATGCTTTGAAACTGCACTCTGTGAACAGCCTGCTCTTTGAGAAATTTCTTTTTGTGTCTTACCCCTCTGATGGAGGGTATCAATGATGGTCCTCTGGACAGCAGTCGGATCAGTAGTCTTCCCCATACTTGTGATTTAGTTTACTGAACCAAGCTGAGTGTTTTTAAGGCTCAGGAAACCCTCGCAAGGTGTTTCGAGTTAATTAGATGATTCAGGTGATTAGTTGAATAGCCTACTTGTATACTTTTTCATGATATTCTAATATTTTGAGATAGGATTTTTGAGTTTTTTTCAGCTGTAAGCCAAAATCAGCAATATTCAAATAATAAAAGGATTGAAATAGTTCAGTTGATGTGTAATGAATCCAGAATGTATGACATTTTTGTTTTTTTAATTGCATTACAGAAAATAAAGAACTATATCACAATATTCTAATTTTCTGAGACAGTCCAGTATATATATATATATATATATATATATATATATATATATATATATACAGTTCATGTCATGGGAACCTGTCTTGGGTTCAAATCCAGCTCCAGACTTCCTGTGCGGAGTTTGTATGTTCTCCCCGTGCTTGCGTGGGTTTCCTCCCATGTTCCAAAAACATGCATTTCAGGTGAATTGGCCGTCCCTGTGTGCCCTGCGATTGGCTGTGTGTCCCCTGCCCACTGCCCGGAGATGACTGGGATGGGCTCCAGTTGGGCATTAACACATACTTAATAGAGAAAATAATTAATTTCAAACTTTTTAAGGATACCTCCAATCAAGAATAACTAAGATTGTTGTATGTGCTGTTGTGTCATGTGAAAAACATGAACACATCCGCGTGAGAGCTCCATTTAAGACATCTTCGACATTAATTCAGCGTCTGACGAGGATCGTGTTCCACTTTACGCTTGGCTAGCTGCGCGGCGGCTCAATTAGCCAACATTTTGGAGTAAAAAACTTCTCTCCGGGGGAAATGTCACCCGTCGCCTTGTGTGGAACACAACTTGGATCGGAGGTGATCTACATATTCATATCCGATAAACAAGTGGACTGACATGAATATACAATGAGGGTGTTTGGGAGACACGCCTACACGCTCATTTATTCAAATAGGCAGTGAACAATAATAGGGCAGCTTTTTACATAGCGCCCTCTGCTGGTGTAATTGTCAAGTCATGTCACATGTATTAGTGTAGCCCTTAATCACAAAATGTTTCAAAGGACGGCACATGCCACAATTACAACAAACCCACATGCGGGCGAGGAAAAACTCAAAAACTTCAGGAAGAGAAAAACAAGAAGCCTCGAGAACGGGACACTTATCAAGCTATCAAGCTAGCTTTTGACATGTTTTGCTTTCTATTTAGTTTACACTTTACCTTTTTTGGTACTTAAAACACAATTCTATTCTATAGCTTATGAATGACTTATATTTCCTGTTGATGATATCTTTGTATTAATTCCTATTAAAACATCCATTGCAGCCAGGACATCCTGGAAGGTGCGTTACCTCATGTGGGGTCCCTTCTAAATATTTCTTCATTTTCCTCATGCTGAGATTTGAAGTTTTTCCTTGCCCTCATGTAGGTTTAAGATCAGGGGATGGTGTAATAATAGTCTGTGGCTTGCAATAATCTGTGGTCTGTGGAGCCCTTTGAGAGCTCTTGTGATTAAGGGCTATACAAATAAACATGACTTGACTTGACTACTTGGTTAGCACCTGTGCGCCACAGTTCTGAGGTCATGAGATTGTGTCACGGTTGCCATGGCGCCCAATTGGCCCCCACCCTTGTGGCGCCAGCTGCGGCTCGTTAACAGATTGGCTTTCTGTCTATTTTAAGCTCACACTTCCCTTGTCAGCCCGTCAACGAACTTCTGCCCCGCAAGACGTGGGTTTCGACTCGGTCCTGTTCCTGTTGGTATTTCCTGCCTGGTATTGTTCCCGTTTATTTTGTCCTGTTTGATTTCGGTTTCCAGTTTTGTTTCCATCTAGTTTTGTTCTGTTTATTATTTTCTCCAGTTTTCGTTCCCGTCTAGTTTCTCCTGTTGGTTTTTGATATTCTGATTTATTATCTATCCTGTCTGTCCTGTCCGGTATCGACCCCATCTGTCCGATATCAACTCAGGCAATTGGAATCAATCTCGTCGGTCTCTGGCTTCCTGTGTTTCCACGCCAGACCGCTGCCTAACGAGCATCACTCCCCATTTCACGTAAAATAAAAGACTTGAGTGAGAACGTCACGCGTTTGGGTCCTGACCCGGTTCTCGTTCTTGACAGATCGAACCTTACTGTGTGGAGTTGGCAAGTTTTCCTCGTGCTTGCGTGAGTTTCCTCCAGCCACTCCGGTTTCCTCCCACATTCCAAAACCATGCTTGTCAGATTAATTGGCCGATCGAAATTGTCCCTAGGTGTGAATGAGCGAGTGAGTTGTCTGTCTCTGTGTGCCCTGCAACTGGCTGGCAAATGGTTGAGTGTATTCCCTGTCCACTGCCTGAAGATAGCTAGGATGGGCTCCAGTACCCCCGCGACCCTACTGAAGATAAGCGGTGCAGATAATTGATGGATGTTTTTGTATTGAGTAGTGCAAGTTTTTGGACCTCATTATTGGAATAAAGAGGCTCTTTCTTTCAGTGTAAGGAAGCAGTTTAGCGAGAGTCTAGCTAGATGCATGCTACCATCAGTTGTCCACGAATTGAGCCAGATCTCTTCAATGATTCAAACTGTCCCAAATGTAGTGGTTGTCCACTTTGTTGCTCCAGGTCATTTGTTTAATGGATAATGGACTTGGCTTTGGAAAGATACAGGGTCCTGCAGAGGTTACTTGGAAGAGTTGTTAGCCTAGCCGTTAGCAGTACGCCAGGCTTTTGCTTTCCCTTAAGACACCGCCTTAGTCAATTCCCGTATGTGATACGAATCCACATAGCAACTCTTGGACTATTCTGTCTTTCCTTAGAGTCAGATTTAATTGATGACACTTTTTTTCAATGTTACGAGCTATTAAAAACTAGCGGTTCCTATGCTTCCAAGATTGTTTACAGAGGCAGTGCCCGCCCGACGTTTCATTGACACCATACACCAGCCTGTTACAGTCTTGCACAAGGACAGTAACATCAGCCAATTATAGTAGCACACACAGATAGTCACACTCACCCAAATAAAGGTGCCCTCCCTAATCAGTCCCTTCTGTCTGCAGAACACAATACGTTGATATCAATAACAGTAAAAACAAATCAATTCAATTCAAAATCTGCGAAGGAGTAAACCATCGAAGCGCGAACTAGCTGCCATGAGCTCTCTCTCTACCGGTAACCAGCACCAATCACCTCCTTGCTCTGTCACTGCACTCTGATTTGTTCCACCTGTCTGTTCTCATTTACCACCAGCTGTTCTGAATTTCCTGCCAATCAAGCTCAGAATTTAAAGCCCTGCCTCACAGCCTACCTTGGTCAGATCGTCTGCAAAGCCTACACCTGGAACCTGTTTGTCTGCGCTTCTGACTCTGAACTTAGACCTGTTCGACCCTTCTGCCTTCTCTTCTGCCCCGGTCTTCCAGACTCATGTTTTACCTAATCCAAGACCTGCCACACCAACCTTGTTGCTTAATTTCCTATTCGTTCCATCTTTCAATCCATCTCGCTTAAAGGTAGTCCCAAATTTCCACTTCAAGATTTCTATTCTCTCCAAGACCCTCTCTCCTGTTTCCCTCAGCCAAAAATAAACTTTCTTAACGTGAGGCAATTTTGGTCTTCGTCTGTCTGATCCATGACAGTACCGAGGGGGTCTCTGTATTGAGACATTACAGTATGTGTTTTTTTAACGGTTTTACATGAATCCTTTGTATTGTCATTGTTGACTACTCAAGAATTAACATTTCAAACAGAAATTAGCCCCAAATTCCCCAGAAAAGCTAAATTTATTACATGGGAAATGTTCTTGCATTTGCTCGGAAAAAAAAAGGATAGAGGGGTTGTATTAATTAATGGTTATGATCATTAGAATCCTTAATCAATGAGTCAGATAAACTTTTTCAATCCTTGGATTATAACTATTACAACATTAAAACACACACCTATCCTATAGCTTATGAATGACTTATGTTTTATGTTGATGATGTCTGTGTCTTGAAACATCCATTGCAGCCTGGTCATCCTGGAAGGTTGATAACCTCTTGTGCGGTCCCTTCTCAATCTTTCTTCATTTTCATCATGCTGAGATTTTGAGCTTGTCCTTGCCCTCATGTAGATTTTTTTTGTAATACTGGTATGTACAAACCTTTCAGAACAAAATATAAGGGAGTACAAACAAAAATCAGCGGTGCAACAAAAATGCAAATATGGTATAAAAATGGCTCTTCTTTAAGATGCGGGACAATCTTTACACTGAAAACAACGGCAACCAGATGATGAAGGTGCTTTATCTGAGTCAGATCAAGAGGCTTCCCTCACTTCTGGTAACCATGGCAACCAGTGTTATCTGTTTCATATGGGGGAGCAAACCCATACCCCAAAAAATCGTCCTCAAAAAGAGATGGGCTGTACTCACCTAAGACACAAAACAGGGTGTGATGCTCCGATGACACAGGTTGTTAAGTGATCCGCGAACCGTAATCCATAAATATGAAATATTTTTTATTTGCGCTGTTTTTATCATTATTGTAAACCAGGCATGTCCAAAGTCTGACCTGGGAGCCAGCTATGTCATTTTTACTGTGTCATAAAATTAATCATATTTTGACTGGAGTATAAAATACATTTGTAGGAAAGAAATTATGCTTTTTGCCACCTTAGCTTTCTGTGAAACCTTTATCCCACCCCATTTCCGGGCTTCTGCATCCAGGACAGATGGAAATTGGAGTTTTCGTCGAAATCTGAAAAAATTGCATCTGCCTAATTTGCCAAGAGTCTGGATGTTTGGAAAGATTATAATATCAAGAGGCACTGCCAGATGAAACTTGCTGACTACCAAAAGCTAACTGGAAAAAAACCGCTCTGAAAGGGTGAAGCAAGTGGAAACTGTTTTACCGATAGAGCAGCACTTTTTCGCGAGACCCTGCAAGTCACATGAAAAAAGTGGCACATTCGTGTCTAGCGAGGAGGGTCGACGACGGGCGGGAATTACAAGTCGTTAGCCGGGACTGGAGAGCAAGGGTGGTGTCGAGTTTTTGAAACGAGGTCGGCAACAGGAGGCTGGCAGGTAACGGGGCAAAACAGATCGGATAACAAGCAGGCTGAATGGGGCAGAGTCAGGTCCGGAAACAGGTTGGCAACGAGGATCAGGCAGAGAAAAACAGGGCACGAACAGAGTCTGACGTAAGAGCTTAACGAGCTGGGAGCAACGGTTCGCATAACGATCTGACAGAGATCTCTTTGAAGTCGGGGGTTTAAAAGGAGTACATCAGCCAATCAGCTGTCCAGGCTGTTGGCGCTAATTAAGCAGTTGCAGGTGTTCTGAATCGGCAATCATGACACATGGAGGGTGAATTTATATAAGACTGTTCAAAGAATGCCAGGCTCTGTCACATTTTCAGCTTTACAAAGTTAGTCCCGCTTTTTAAAAAGTTTGGACACCCCTGTTATCGAATAACGCAAGGGGGAAGTCAATTTTTTAATGATTATGACATTCCCAAAGGAAAACAGTATCTGATTAGTAATAATCTATACTACACCGTATTTACATGGATCAGATCGATACCAAAGTCCCCAGTATCGCCCACTCCTACATTCCATTGCACTTCACCTAATACTTGAGTGTCTCAGGTTTTCGAACACAACAATTCCTCTATGGAAACATGAGTGGTTTGTGCACCTCCTCAGCCATAAACTCAAGTCAGCAATCTTCTGTTTGTCCTCGACAACATTTTCAATTTGTGCCGCGTTCAGCAGCAACGCTTATCTCGGCCCTCGGCTCAATCAGAGTCCAGGGTCTTTCTTTGGGTGCTGTGTGTTTGTAGAGTGGGGGCCAAAGAGAGGAGGGCGGCAACATTTCCATGCGGGCTCAAGGGAGTCGCACAGCAATTGCTCTCAGCTAAATGCACTCACATATGAATATTTCAGTACAATTTAATGCTGCAGCTACAGCCCCACTGGAGCAGAGCATCAATTTGTGAACACAATTCTGCCGGAGTTAAAAGCCGGGCCGGATAATACACTATGAAAGCCACTGTCGATCCAAAGGGACGCACAAACACATGCACACACACGCACACACAAAATAAAGGCACTTTACCCGGCCTTCAGAATGCAAACTGCTTTTGGGTTAGTTTTCGGGAGGAAAGTGGCAGAGAGCGGCTGATATTTGAGGGGAAGAAAGAGCCAAGATTTTCCTTGCTCTTGACACACATACACACACTGGCACTCATATTTGGGCACTAGTGTTGGGAATAACGCCGTTATGTTACGCAACAACGTTTTTTTTTCAGTCATATGGTAATCTAAAAATTTTTTTTATCACCGTTACAAAGTAGTTACAGATACTTTCAAAAGTGGTACGCCACTTTGAATAAATTGAAAAAAAATCAGCCATAACGAATCAAAGAGAGAGAGAGAGAGAGAGAGAGATAAAGAGAGAGGGAGGATAGAGACGGAGGGAGAGCGGGGGGGGGGCGAGAAAGGTAGAGAGAGGGATTGTATTGTAACTTCGTATTGTTTTACAGTCGACTTTTGTTGAGAACAAAATATTTGAAGTGCACTTGCCTATTTCTACTTGACCAGTTGTCTCAGGTTGTGGAAGTTGCTTTTTTTATTTTACTCTGCAGTGTTGAACGCACTTTATATCATTGAGCCTTTAATGCCCCGAATGGCTGACATGGCAATCAGGGAATGATTTAGCGCTATATAAATGCAATCCATATACCATAACTTTAAATTCTTGTTGTGTAAAACTACTTGAAATATAGTAACATATGTCTCCTTGATCAGTAGTCTCAGGTTGGGAAAGTTATATTTTATTTATCAAACTCACTTTATGTTGGTTACTCCTGATTGCTATTTTCTTGTATTGTTTACTGTTTATTTTTGTTGCAATTCAAGTGTAGGATACATCAGTTACTGATGAGGTGCAATAAATATTACATGGTTCCCCAACACAACTTCTTGTCGGTTTTTCTCTATTCAACTGACTCGAATACCATCCATTATTTGCACCTGGGGTGCTGGAGCCCATCCCAGCTATCTTTGGGCAGTTCGAATTATTTTATTTTATTATTGTTATTTTTTAGACCTGCGAACTCTGAACCCGCGAACGTGGAACCACGAAGTAGCGACGCCCCTTCAAAAATGCTTAAAAGAAACCTTTTTTTATTTTTTTTTAATTGTTTTATTTTATTATTATTATTATTTTTCAGACCTGCGAAGCTCTGAACCCGCGAACGTGGAACAGCAAAGTAGCGACGCCCCTTCAAAAATGCTTAAAAAAAATGTTTTTTTATTTATTTCTTTATCTTTAATTATTTTATTTAATCATTATTATTTTTTAGACCCGCGAAGCTCTGAACTCGCGAACGTGGAACCGCGAAAAAGCGAGGTCCCACTGTACACTCGCATATAAGCCTACATCGCAAATAAGAGACCCCCAAAACTGCTAAAATGGACATATACAAAAATAATTTTAAAGTATTAATGAAGTGTGTACCTAAACATAAATAATACATATATATATATATATATATATATATATATATATATATATATATATATATATATATATATATATATATATATATAATTTGTGCAAAAAAAAACTTCAAAATGATGCATAGGAACTTTTGTCAAGATTACTGATTCGGGGCACGTGCGGCTGCTGCGTTGGCCTCCCTGTTACCGGCGTCCGATCGTTGCGAACCTTCAGCTCTCGCTAAGGCAAGCCTTCTGACCCTGACTTCCTGTTTTTTGGGCTCTAGTAGTTTCCCGGCTTCGACCTGTTTCCGTTTGATCACATCCCTGCTCCTGCGCCCCGACAACCCGACCGGTTTGCCCGTCTTCGACACCGCTATCGCTCATCAGAGAAGTGCCAATTCCGTGTCCTGAGCGGCCTGCTCCCCACAACCAGCGATCACTGGATCGTGTGTGGCAGCTTTCGTCTCATTGTCAATAAAACTAAGAAAGTAACGCAATTGGGTTTTGTCTCCATTCCTGGTGCATGACACCTTTTAAGAATGGATAATATGGTCTACTTGAATTGAATTGAATTGTCTTATTGATAACAACGTAGTGAAACATTGTATGCAACAAGATTCCTAGATAAACATGTAATTAAGACTTAAAGAGAAAAATATGACAAAATACTTTCAGGATAAATAGGCAAAAATATTTACAATGTAGAGCGTAGAGACTGGCCTAAGTTATAAAAATAGTGCAGCGTAACAGCTCTGGAACGGTGTTGTAGCTCTGGAACGGTGTTCACCTACGTGGATAGCACTCCGGTGCCTTTATCCGGGTCGTCTGGGCCGTGCGGTGCCCTGAACTCTGCTGATTTGGTCTCCACTGTCCGTGAAATCGTGAAGGCCATGGTACCAACTTTAGTCCGAGAGATCATGACGCAGATGATGCCAGAAGTTGCCAGAATGTCGACAAGCCTAATGGAGGAAATGCTAGCAAAGGAGGCTAGGAAGCATAATCTCGTGGTGGTTGGAGCAAAGACACATCGAGAAAATGGGGAAGCTGTCCAGGATACCCAGCTCTTTCAGGAAGTCGCCGAAGCAGTCCTGGGAGTAGAGAAACAGGACATTCTGGAAGTTTTTCATGATGGAAGGCTGAGGAATGATGGTAAACCCAGGATTGTAAAGATCCGATTCCGGAATACAAGATCAAGGCTGGCGTTTCTCCGTGGATTCAATCGGGTGAAAAGTACCTTCCCGACGTTGTCTTCTGGATTTGTTCGTCCAGATATGACACCAAAAGAAAGGGAACGCGACAGGGAACTACAGGATGAACTTAAGCGCCGTCGGGACGAAGGTGAAGTAAACATTATTATACGGGACGGGAAAATTATTGTCAAGCCGGGAAATGCCTTTGCCTTTATTGAACAGCCCCTTGATTCATCTCATTAATGCCCAATGTTTGACTTCTAAGGCAGATGACTTGGTCTCGTACATCAATTTCTACACCCCTGATATTTTGGCAATTACAGAAACTTGGTACTCCGCTGGTGACACAGGGCCAACTATAGAGAAATATCAGACCATTAGAACTGACCGTAAAAATGCCCAACATGGAGGAGTTTTGCTCATGGTTTCTCATGGTATAACTGTGTTTTCTGTCGCTAATTATCAATTCGATAGAATTGAGTTATTGAGATGTGATATTCTTATTTCTGGGGTGAAGCTGAGAATAGTGCTTGTATATCGCTCTGGTCTGAGCTCTTTTCAGGCCAACGTCGCTATGTTCGAACATCTGAATTCTATTTTTGATACTAAATTGCAAATTCTACTTATGGGTGATTTTAACTTTCCTGACCTTCACCACAGTTTTCTTCAAAATTCTGATTCTAATCTAACTTCAATGTTCAAAAACTTGGTTTGAAATGCAGGTTTCTTTCAGCATGTCGATAAACCAACCAGGGGGTCCAACGTATTAGACCTTGTGTTTTCCACTGACAGATATCTGATTAAAAACATTGACGTTGGGCCGAGTTTCTCTACCAGTGATCACGATTCTGTTACTTTCCAACTTAACCTGGCTCTTAAAAAAGACACCGCTGCTCAGAATTACATAAATTTTAAAGACTGTGATCTACATGGCATGAGATACTTTCTGTCTAGTGTCAACTGGTACCTCTTATTTGATAATTGTGGGAATATTGAAGAAATGTGGGCAATATTTAAATCTGTTGTTTACACTTTGATATCTGTATACGTACCCTCAGTTGCTGTTACACCTCACGTCAACCGTGATATAGCTGAATTGCATATGCGAAAGCAGTTTATTCACAAGCTTTATAAACGTAATCAGTTGGCATACTTGGAAAGTTATCAAGATGCTTCAAGGGAACTGCGGCGGGCCATCAGGCGGAAATGGGTGGCTGAGGAAAATAAAGTTTTAGAGGCTAATAATACTCGTAAATTCTTTTCATACATCAACCGTAAACTAATTTCTAGGGCATCTATTCCCAACCTGAAGGCATCTGACGGTACCGTTGCTACAGATAATGCTGACAATGTCCGTATATTAAATGATCAGTATGCCAGTGTTTTTGGTCGTGACAATGGTGTTTCACCCGACTTTCCCAGCAGAACTTCAGCTGTTCTAAATTCTGTGGAACTTTCAAAGGAGTTAATTCATAGATACTTGATAAAACTTCCCAGCAAATTTTCAGCCGGCCCTGACAAAATTCCAAATTTCTTGCTTAAAAAGCTAGCTGACTTTTTATGTGAACCATTATTTTACCTGTTCTCTGGATCTTTTGAGGATTCACAGCTGCCTGAGGACTGGCTTAGTGCTATTGTCATACCGATTTTTAAAGGGGGAGCACAACAAGTGCAGCCAACTATAGACCAGTTAGCTTGACTAGCTGCGTCTGTAAAGTGTTTGAGAAAATTATCCCAGATGCCATATGGAAATTTATACAGGAGCACAATCTTTTTACGTTTAAACAACATGGGTTTAGGTCCGGACATTCTACCATGACTAACTTAATAGCTCATTTGAATAATATTACCAGTATGTTTTTTGTTCACAATATGGCTGGTCATGTTGTTTACTTAGACTTTTGCAAGGCTTTTGATAAAGTGTCTCATAACAATGTCAGGACCCAGAATGGAATCTCGGACTCAAATGCGTACGTTTGAAAGGAATCTTTATTGATTAGTTGACAGAGCTGGCTTAGGAAGTCGGCGGGCGTCGGTCGCTAGCAGCGTTGGGGCGGAACGGCAGTTCCGTGACAGGTAAGCAGAATCAATCGTAGCGGACAGGTCGATGGCCAGGGCAGGAGAGAAGGTCGTAACGTGGAGCGGAAAACAGGTCGGAACCGAAGGCAGGAATCAAAACAGAGAGTAGTCTTTAGTTCTTGATAATCTGGCATGAACACAGAAGTACGCTCGGACGAACTGGTCTGGGCGCTGACTGCTTAAGAACAATACGTAAGCCAATCAGGGAGCGCACTCCAGCGCGCCACACAATTGCCGCAGGTGTCTTCACTTCAGCAATCGTGACAAACAAGCTTTTACAAAAACTGGAATGCTATGGTATTAGTGGAAAACTGCTTGAATGGATAACAGCATATTTGTCAAATCGTAAACAATGCGTAAAAATTGATGATGTTCTTTCAGCGTGGTCGGAAGTTTGTAGTGGGGTACCGCAGGGCTCAGTACTAGGACCATTATTATTTCTGTTTTTTGTGAACGACCTACCTGAGGCCATTCAAAGTAGTGACATCTCAATTTTTGCCGATGATGCTAAACTGTCGGCTTTCTTACCAAAAACCCAGGTTACAGGAACAATTGATTCTCTCCAAAATGACATTAAATCAGTTTTTCTTTGGTCCGAAAAGTGGCAACTGCTATTGTCATCTCATAAATGCTTAGCACAGTCGTTTTTACATGGTTCTGTTCCGCTGTATAACATTAATGATCATGATTTGCATGTTGTTACTGAACATAAGGATCTGGGTGTCACTCTTACTTCAAACTTAAAGTTTATAACGCATATCGCCAAAATTACCAACAAAGCCAATAACATAGCATCAAACATTTACAGAAACTTTTACAACAAGAACCCAGCATTCTTAGTTCGAATGTTTTGCGTTTATGTTAGAATATAACAGCGTTGTGTGGAACCCTTACTTACCCAAGGACATTAACCTACTGGAAGGAGTTCAACGACGGTATACGAAGCGGATACCTGGGATGCACAGCTTGTCATATCCGGAAAGACTACAAAGACTGAACTTGGACTTTTTGGAGCTCCGTAGAATTCGATTTGATTAAATTTTTGTGTTCAAAGTACTGCATGGAATGATCGATGTGCCTTTTGATCAATTTTTTGAGTTCTGCCGTGTTGATGGTTTACGTGGTCACAGATATAAGTTACGGGTGCCTAGACCTACCAGCAACTTGCATGGAAACTTTATTTCTTTCAGGATCCCAAAAATTTGGAATTTTTTGCCTGACCGGGTTATTAGTGCAAATACGGTGCAAACCTTTAAGCAAAGGTTGGCAGAAACAGATCTGTCAAATTTCCTTAGGGGAGGGGGCGTAAGGTGACCATATTTGGCCATGCTCACTCTCAGCATTAGTTTTTCTTTTTTTGTCAAGTTTTGATTAATGTATCCAACAATACCTTCAATAAAAAAAAAATAATAAAAAAATAAAATAACAGAAGTGCAATAACATTAAGCCGTAACAAAAATTCCCAAATAAGACGCAAGAAATATATTTCTCACTGTTTATATATATTACATCACATAAAACAAAAACATTACAAATTAATGTGAATGTCTTACATTGAAATTTGTTTGGGAGGAGATTGAACCCATAATCATATCTGGTCAAGGTAAGAGTCTTACCAGTTGAGGTATTTCTGATTACAGTACATTCATCTAGTTTAGGGTGGAAACCTTAGCCCCATAAACCAATGTCCAACAAATCCAAGCTCCAACCAAACCTTTCCTCCAAACAACAGCTTTCCTCCATCACTGTTGGTTTGTACTGGCATGGATGGCCATTGAACCCATGAAACTGTGTGTGAAAATCAAAGATCTTACCAGTCTAGCAAATGGTGATGGTTACGGTGGTAAGACATCTTACATCTGCTTTAGGTTTCAATCCTTAGGTCTTTAACCCTACCTCCAAAATCAACACCCTGCTTCAGGGGGACAGACTTTATCTGGCCTGTGGGCTGCAGTTTGGGAAGGCATGTGCTAAACATACAGATTCAGATTCAGATTTACTTTATTGTCATTCGTGTACACGTGTATACAGGACGAAATGTCGATACATCTGACCCGCACAGTTTCTTTGAGCGTCAGCCGGGATAGATAAGATTAACCATGTCTTCGTCAGAATTTTAGCACAGCAGTTCGTCATCTCGCGGTTTGATGACACTTCCAGTTGTTAAATGGTCCAGTTTATTGTCCAGAGAGCGAACGTTGGAGAGGAAAATGGATGGGAGAGGCGTTTTGCAGGGTTTAGCCTTTAGCCTAGCTGTTAACCCGGCCCGACAACCTCGCTTCCTCGTCCGGCGGTCACGCCGCTGTCTTGCCACTCTGCTTCGCTGCTTTGTAGGCCGCTGGGTCTTGTTGACATAGCAGCTAATAAACACTCCCGAGTGGTCGTAGCACCGAGCGCTTGATGTCTGGATGATCGCATATCCAGCAAAAAAAACTGCGATCGTATCTTAACTGCAGTTCGAGCCGACTTTGTGTGCCGTCAAAATTGGGTCGAAGACTGGGTCTTATGGCCGATGTGTAAAAAACTGTTGCGATCCGATGTAGCCGCAGCCGAACAGGGACGCCGCCATATTGGATTTGGGATTCAAAATCCCACTTTGGATGATTGTTACTTTAACTGTGCAGCAATTAATTTTAATTCTTCTGCTTTACTAAAAATGACAGAATACAAAACACAGATAAACAAAAAACTTAATGTGATACAATCCCTCTTCATCTATTATGACATAAATATTTTTTTAAAAAGCTGAGTGATGCAGGAAGTGCTGAGTGACGGCCATGTTTTGACTACGACGCATTGAAGTGACACAGCTTTTTGTTGCGGACGCCCACAAGCAACAAGCCGGCGAGGCCTAGCTACAAGACCGTGCATTTGTTAACTCTAGCAAGCGCCTGACAGTTACACTAATAAGGCAATAATGGCCGTCTCCAAAATGCAGCGCTGCCCTCAGGCGCCAATCAAAAATTCATCCTAATTATCATGTGACAGTTGCATTAACTCCGCACGTGTAATGAATTATAAATCTGCAACATGCTTATCTTTTAACAAAGACTTCAACATGTGCCTTGTTTTTCTCCAGTTTCCAAATACCTCTTTACCCGAGAACCTCTACACACAAAAATTTCGGTATACGTGTTTATTGCGTATGCAGGAAAATCCAGATTACGAGCATTCCCAGAAGCTAACACTAAAGACCGATCAAGACCGCTCACCGCTTTGACTGCATCAATCTGTCCAGTTTATGCATGCGGACTACAACAAGAAATAACAAAAAATAAAAATAACGAAATATTGTGCTGTTAAATGTTTTGGTGTGTGCATTAATTTAAAGTTACAGTAACTTGAATTTTAAGTCAAAGTGCTTACAGTCTCTCAATCTCATGCATGTCAACCTACGCCAATTGCTCCCCTTAATAATAATTGCAAGTCCACCTTATTAAGTGATAATACATTTTACAAACACAACGAGGCACCTATTTACTTAAAGTAAGGCGGATTATGTAGAATACCGCGACAGTTTAAGCAATGTAGTGTCATAAATATGACACCAAGCTAAACCACTAAAAAGAACCGTGATCACAGGGGTGATTGAAGCTTTAATTCCTTCTTCAGATGGTGAAAACTGCAAAAGTACAGTGCAATGCATTGAAACAATTTGCCAATAAGTTCAGAAAAATAAAGTGCATACATTTTACATATATCTGAAGAATTACAAGATATCGTTGTTTATACACACATTTTCAGAAACTTACGATATTGCCTTGTTTATCCTTCTACATGGATGAGGATGGATCGGACATTTAGCTGTCCTTTCAGCCATGGTCTGAGTCTCTGTTTTTGTGATTCAAAAAACCCTTAAGTAGTTTTGTTTCACCACACTTTTAAACTTAAAGTTCAAATAAACACAAAATATGTATGTAGAACACTTCCTAATGAATCTGTTTGTAGCATTGTACTACAAAATACCGAATTTAATTATTAAAGAAAAACAGTTGCCGTATGGGCAACACAAGTAATTTCCGATGACTTTGACAGCAAGACAAACACATACAATAGCAAAGAAAATAAAAAGGGAAAAAAAAGGAAAAAAACACACACAAATTTTTGGGACCATGGCCAACCCAAATGCCCAAACACCCAAAAAAGTTCGGCACCTCGGCATCTAAGTTGGTCATGCTTTCGTCCCTCCAGATGAAACGGGACACCAGAAAGCGGCCATGTCACTCGGGTCAGGTGACACAACACACTCTTCTGTTCAACAACAGGGCCCGACAGCTTTGACGACAGCCATCCCTAAGAACGCGTCCAAACATCCCACAATCCTGTTACAACACCTCTCCACTCATTCTTAGAGCTCTAGCTTCCACTACGTTTAGACCTCTTTCCTGCAATGCACTCATAACACCATCATACACGTCAATCGCGGTCTTCCTCTTGGTCTCCTTCCATTTTCTTCTGCTTCTGCTTAAACTTGCATTTTACTTTGTAAATATCATCCTATTTCTCTTATGAATGTATTTTTATGTTTGAATTCCCTTTAAATGTGTTTGAGTGATCAGGAAGATGTGTTTTAAAGCTATTTATGGTTTACTTGTATGCTTTAGGGAGGACCAGAGAGGACTCATTTGTTTTCAGCAATTTAATATCGGGAGAATTTGCTCGTCACACGGGCATTTCGAGCCATGAGCACGATCCTGGAACGAAATAGGCTTGCAAGAAGTGGTACCACTGTACAAATAATTACAATATTAAAGTCAGATCTTTCTTTGCATCAGGGTTCACAAAACCGAGAGCTACTTTTTTGTTAAACTGGTGCGAAGGGCTACCAGTTTGATATGGATTTCAAAACTTACAAGCTATTGTATTATTATTATGTTAATATTAAATTACTAGCAAGTTGTAATTACAATAAGTTGTGTTGAAAATAAGCTAGAAATTAAATTTCCATGACTGGTGAGCTATTTTTAGAACCGGTCAGCAGGCCACACGGCTGTTCTTTGAGGGCTACGTGGTGCTCACAGGTACTTTGTTGGAGACTCCTTCATTTGAATCGCCCACGAATTTTGCTAGATAGGTATTTAGCTTATCAATAAACATGATTTTACTGTGCTCGTGTACCGTTTTCCATTTTAAAAGAATTGAACGTTCGTTTGTGTAACCCAATGCCACATGATGATGCGAGTTTGATTGCAGGATGAAACTAGCTTTAATATTTTCCAAGAGACATTTAAAAAAAACACATTCTACAAAATAATATTTCTTAGTCAAAAAAAAAAAGTTGTGTTATTTTGATTAATTGAAATGTTCTTCTGTTTTACTTAACATGCTGTACACAAATAAAAAAATTGTTTTTAAAAAACTAGAATAGAACATAAAATAATGAAAACACATAAAAAGCACGAGAATAATAAAACAGAAACAATGTCTCCAGTTGGGTCAAACATGTAATAGAAAGTTATAAAAATGGGTTTTAAGACTAGTTTTAAAAATGGACAGTGAGGGAACCTGTCAAATGTGTAAGGGCAAAATGTTCCAAAGTTTGGGGCAGAAAGAGAAAAGGCTCTGTCCCCTTTGAGCTTCCTCTTAGACTTTGGTACCTCAAGCAGCAGCTGATCGGCTGACCTGAGGCACCAAGCAGGAGCATGACAGTGAAGCAGCTCACTGAGGTAAGGAGGCCCAATGCCATACAAAGATTTAAAAACAAAACAAATTATCTTAAAATGAACCATGAATTGCACGGGCAATCAGTGAAGGGAAGCCAGAACCGGTCTAATGTGCTCCTTCTTAGATGTGCCAATGTCGAGCCGCAGTATTTAGAATTGCTGTAAGCCTGATATGGAAAATCGACTGAGTCCATAATACATTACAGTATTCCAACCGAGATATGATGAAGGCATGAACAAAAACCTCAAAATGGTCACATATGAGAAAGGGCTTCATTTTTGCAAACTGCCCTAAATGAAATAAGCGTGACTTCACTATTGCACTTATTTGTTGATCCAGTTTAAAATCAGTGTCCATCTTAAAACCCAACTTAATATTAGTTGGCTTCACATATAGCGCCAAGTGGCCAAAGTCAATAGGTGGAGACACACCTGAGCCACTAGGACTGGGACCTCACTTTTCTTTTCACTAAAGTTTAAAAAGTTTAGTGCCATCCAGGCTTTAATGTCATAAAGACAGTAAAGAAGGTGTTTAATGGAAAGTGGATCCTTCTTATTTAATGGAACATATATCTTACTGTCATCAGGGCAAAAATGAAAAGAGATGCCATGCTTTCTGAGAATGGAGGCCAGAGGGAGTAAATACAAACACAAGACGAGTGGTCCTAGATTTGAACCCTGTGGAACCCCAAAAGACAAAGGACAGAGGAAGATTCAAAACCAGCTAATAGTCCTGCCAGTTAGATAAATCCTTAACCAACAAAAAGCGTTACCACAATTGCCCACTAGTTGCTGCAGCCTGGATAAAAAAATATTGTGGCACACCGTATTAAAGGCAGCAGTGAGCACCAGCAGGACTATGATCACAAAATCTAATTAGTCGGAAGCCTGGAGGATATATTTAAAAACCTTAAAGAGCGCTGATTCCGTGATATGCAGAGACTTAAAACCTGACCGGAAACCCTCCAGAACATCATGCTCATCCATAAAGGACTTTGATTGGGCATATATAACATTCTCTAGGATCTTGGAGAAAAGGGCACGTTGGAGATTGGGTTCAAGTTAGCAAAAACAGTCTTGTCCAGGCCAAGTTTCTTTAGAAGTGGTTGCACTACGTCATGTTAAAATTTTGAGGACAACACCAGAAGTAGGCCTGCTGTTAACAATGGCCTGACTGACTGACCAATACCAAATCTACTGCTCTCTAACGGCCAACAAGTGTGAGGTGCAATTGAATTGAATTATGATATTCCAACCCCAGGCCATTTGCACCCCACAAGGTGGTAGTTTGGGCCTTCCTCTATAATATACAAATTTAAATGGATGCTAGCTCTGCACTAATTAGTTAGATAGGCCTCAAAATTGACATGCTAATGTTTGAGATCAATGTACTGTATGTCTGCTCTGCAATAGGACTTGCGTGCTACTTCCTGTTTTGGCAGTGTGTACACATCACAGACTTTAAATTTTACCAAATTAATTGATTTGTAATTCATTTTTTGCAACCTTATCCCAAAATATCTTATCTAAATTGAAGCGCAAAACGATAAGCGCGTGTGCGGCACAGTTCTGAGGTCATGAGAATGAACCTTCCTGTGTGGAGTTTGCATGTTCTCCCCGTGCTTGTGTGGGTTTTCTCCGGGCAATCCAGTTCCCCCCACATTCCAATAACATGCATGTCAGGTTAATTGGCCGGTCTAAATTGTCCCTAGGTATGAATGGGCAAGTGAGTTGTCTGTCTCTAGGTGCCCTGCGACTGGCTGGCAACCGGTTCAGGGTGTCCCCTGCCCACTGCCCGTAGTTAGCTGGGATGGGCTCCAGCACCCTCGTGACCCTACTGAGGATAAGCCGTGCAGATAATGAATGAATGAATGAAATCCGAAACGAGGGGAGTGCCAGCGTCAGGGTAAGGAAGAAGCCTGTCACAACTGTTGACCTAAAACTTGAAGGACAGTGAATGCAACTTGCACATAAGTATTGGAGCATTTCTGCCTTTGAGTCAAGTTTGTTTAAGATGTTTTCTATGCTAGGTTATAACATACGTTGTAATACTTCTCAGAAGTTTGACATGGGTTGCGGTTGCCTCTTTCAGACACAATGATGCAGAAAAACTTAATCAATGAATTTACAATGGCCACGTGCAAAACATTTCATGCTATTTTTTGAACGAAAAAAGGATATTTGAGGATACTGCTTTTGTCAGAGCTTTTCTTGTGGAAATCCCGATGCGGCCCAACCTCACCCATACTCCAGCTGCGAGGGCCCTCCAGTAATTTGTCTCTCCTTTAACTGCTTGACATTCTAAAAATATAAAATCTATTACTCCTCAAGAGTAAATAAATTTTCAGCAATTTTAATAGGGAAATAGCATTGAAATATGAGTGCTTTGATTTACAAGCATGCACATTACCCAAATGGAACTCGGAATTCAAAGCAGCAGGCGATGTCTTTATTTTCCCTGTAGTTTACGGTTCACGGGGCAACACTGAAAATGCAACTCTGGACTGCTTTCTCCACTGCTGACGGTTCCTAGCCTGTTTTGGGTCATGGCAAAGTCGACACCAGTCCATTCCATGATGCTGTCGGCCCAATTATTTTTCGGTTTTCCACTCTTCCTGCCCTCTTGGACTGTGCCCTGGAAAAGAACCCTGGCCAGACCTGATGATCTTGTGACGTGACCATAATAATGTTCAAGTTTTCGTAAATGCACAGTTGACAACAGTAGTGTCCAACGTGCTCTCTGACTGTGTTGCGCACTGTTTCGTTTGTCACACTGGCTATGTAGCTGTTGCTTGGAAGAATTCTGTATCAGACGGGTTGCGGACATTTTTTCCCAAAGTGTCATAAAAGCACAATAATGTATATACATTTTTTTTAAGAAAGCCACCTTATACTGAATATTTTAAGACAAAATCCAACAAAACTGCAAAACCCACTCTCCAGACAAAAGCAAACTCTTCAGCGCATTTTATTTCGCTGTGTGATGTTCAATGATTTGATCAAATCTATGCAATAATAATTTTTCCAGAACCTGTCTCCCATATCAATATAAATATACCACTTAAAATTTGTCTCCTTCTCGCAATTACTTAAGAGTGTTGAGGCTCATTTTGACTGTCTTTTTTTTTGTGCCAAATAAAGATTTCCAAGAATACCAACACATTTACTTTCATTGTATGCGGCACTGGGCAAAGGAGAAAGAGTGTACGTGCCCTGTGTATAGCTCCATCGATTCCTACCAATCACCCTAACAAATTGCTCCAGGTGCTTTTTTAGAGCTTATGGGTAAAACGTTTGTTTCGGGTTAAAGTTTGTTCTGTGCCTTTTCATCATTAAGTGTCCCAACAGTGAACATGGACATCATAAAATATGGCAGGCGAGGATACCACCGTATTTACCTTCGATGCAGACGGAGCTAACCGAGGAGGAGTAGTGCACACACCCTGCATAATTCCGCCCATTCCTACGGCTCACCCAATTAAATTGCTTTAGGTGCTTTGATAGAGCTTTGGGTGTTTAAAATGTGTTCTGTGCCTTTTTATCATAAAGTGTCTCAACAATGAACATAGGTTGTTTAATGACCTTCCATAAAAAGGATTATCTAGTATTTTACAGCCACAACGGGGCCTGTGAGACACCTTGACTGTAAACTGTAGTTAGAATTGTGTTTTATATATACTGGACTGAAACCTCTGGATATTTGTATTCTCTTAGCTTTGTATTTGCCACAAGCGGCTCTGTATTAAGCAATATATTATAAAATTGCGTCCTATTTGCGAGCCATATGTACTCATGAAAAGAGCCATATATGGCTCGTGAGCCATAGGTTTCCCCCCGCTGTAGCATCACATTTCCTTGGCCTGGATTTTCCCTTCCAACTTTGCTGTGAGAGTCCATGTCTCGCAAGGGAAGAGGAAAATGGATATAACCGGTGCATGAGTCTGATCTTTGATTTCACTGTTATGTTCTTGTTCCTCCAGATGGGTTTAAGTCTGGCAAGTGTGGTTGTAGTTTGAGCTATTCTTTATCCTATTATTTCTGGTTCTGACCCCTCTTCTGTAGATCATCATTCTCTGACATCCGTCTGGCAATACTTTGGAATAAAAAAATCAGGAGGGGTCGTGCTAGCCCCCCTGGGTCTGGGAGGTTATTGGAGCAACTGCTGTCTGGCAATACAATGAAGGCAGAGTGCCATCGCAATGTAAAACATTCAAGAGAGGGTGGCACTGTTGGAAACTTCTTGAGATTGGCTTGGGACACACAAACAGACGCACACACACCCGAGTCGGTTGCCAAAGTTTAAGTGGATGATGCGAGTGTTGCATGCATATTTGATGACGTTAATGGCCCATCAAAGCAGGATTTGACTTTCTTTTGGGAGCTTTGTCATGTGATTAGGACAGCCCAGCTATTGGGTGGACGATTTGTTCTGTGTAACATTTAAATATTTCAATTTGTAATGATCTCCTTTGTGTCATACTTTCATTTTTAATCAATAACAATGCTACCTGTTCAAAAAAACACCATCGATCAAAAGTGTCATATGAAACTCGTGCAATGATTTAAAAGGCCCCTCTTCCGATACACCTGATTCATCTGATCAGATTTTTAAAGGTATAGTAAAAAATACAGTGGCTGCCGTTGCATGCAGTTTATAAATGTTGCTTTTTCTGATCGTTCGAAGGCAGTGACGTTTTATGAGGTTTTTGTCATTTGATTGGCAGAGCAAAAAAGCCATATAAAAAACAGTATAAAAAAGAAGATATCATTGTTATGTGCTGCTCCTTTTGAATAAAAGCATTAATAGATAAGTAATGTTCCATTATGAAAAACGTCAATGCAGAGAGAAAAGGATTTCCTGAATGGCTTGACATGCTGGTAGCTTGGTAATGCTGTTACAAATTCTATTATCCGGAGCTTAAGTGTGCACTGTTATACGTTACAATATAATTGTATTTATAATATTTATAATATTCATAATATAACGTGAATATTCAGGGATTTAAAAAAAGAAAATCCAAAATACATATGAGTTATGTTTTCCGATAGTCTGGACAATGAAGGCAATGAGAGCCTCCATTACATTGCCTCGTTATTTTTTTAACAGTACAATGTAATCAAAACTTAGTCCAACTTATTATAGGATAAGATTCCCTTTAAAATTGGCATACATTACATTTATAAATATGTTTTCGTTTTATTATAGGCATATTTGTTATATTCGTTTGTTTTGTGGATTTTTATTTGGGCACAGCACGCTAAGAACAGCATCAATCGCTAATTGATAAAATGTCACAATCAATGCCGAAGAGAGTAATGGGAGATTTCCTGAAGGGCTGGTTTATGTCAAGGTCGAGTTTGGGCTAGCTGGATGAGAAAAATAATTTCAAAATGTCACTTGCACTATTTAACCTTTCTTGTTCATTCCTTTTCTAGTCAGCTATATTATATCTGTACATTCAAGGAAACTGTGCGGGTCAGATGTATCGACATTTCGTTCTGTATACACGTGTACTAGAATGACAATAAAGTGGATCTGAATCTGAATCTGAATCTATTTAGCCACATTCAGGGCAAACCCAACATCGTAGCAGATGAGGTGGGTTTAACCATTTTGGGAACCGATGTTTTAAGTACCATACTTTCACGACATTAAGGCGTACGTATAAGTCTCAGATTATCTCCAAATTGCAGGGCACGCACTATCGGGCAGTGCGTCCAGTCACCTATGCAGAGCAGCAGAAGTAGACCAGCTCGGTGGCCTTAGGGTTGGGTGCCCCTGCCTGAGAATAAGCTCGGTGAGCTTAGGGTTCGGCGTGCGCTCCTGAGAATAGGTGGTCACAGGTTCAAACCTTGTTTGGTCAAGTATTACAACATTTTGGATACAATCCAATGTTTTTGTCAGAACGTTCACATTTCCAACTAAATGTTACTTCTATGCATCTCCTGAGACTTCAAAGTGTCTTTTTTTTTTAATGGCCGTCATATCCTGCTTGAGCGCAAGATATAAGCGTGACGTCACATGCAACACATTGGTAGGAGTAGTGTTCATGGATGCTAACGCCATTGCATATTCAGCAATTTGAAAGGTATCGTCTTAATCAAGGGGCGGCACAATGGATGGGTGGTCAGCCCGCAGCCCCACTGTGCAGAGGTTCAGGGTTCAAGTCCAGCTACCGCAGTCTCCCCGTGTGGAGTTTGCATGTCGTCCATGTACCTGCATGGGTTTCTTCCGGGCACTCTGGCTTCCTCAGGTTGATTGGCCGGTCCAAATTGTCCCTAGATGTAAGTGAGTGAGCGATTGAATTGTATGTCTCTCTGTGCCCTGCGACTTGCTGGCAACCAGTTCAGGGTGTCCCCTGCCCACTGCCCGAAGATAGCTGGGATGGGCTCCAACAGCCCCGCGACCCTACTGATGATAAGCGGTGCAGATAATGGATGGATGGATGTGCTGATGAAGGCTGAACAGAGTTGTCCCTTCAAATATGAATACAAAAACCTCCCTTTCCCTCTGTTGAATGCTTCCCGTTTTTTGTCCGCAACGGTGTGTTGATTTCTACGCTTTCCGGAAGAAAATGGAAACAGAGCAGCCGTCAGAGAAT
Source organism: Urocampus carinirostris (assembly GCF_059441175.1). Taxonomy (NCBI): domain Eukaryota; kingdom Metazoa; phylum Chordata; class Actinopteri; order Syngnathiformes; family Syngnathidae; genus Urocampus; species Urocampus carinirostris. Next base: position 45,332,425 of record NC_142352.1, read on the forward strand.
TTAAGATTAATGAATCGAAGGTTTGCAAGTGGAGGAAGCTGGAAAAAAACTCAGTGTTTAGTTTTACTTTGCAAATGATACTTGAATAAATCTCAACCCAACTCAGATTTGCTATAGCTGTATTTTAAATTACGCACTTGAATGCCCGTCAGTGTTGTGTCGAAAAATTACCCAAACATCTCCCCCTGCAAGAAAACGTTTCTAAAATGTCTTTTGGGAATATATTAGAACAGTAAAGAACTGAGCATTTGCAAGCAGAGGGCACCTGTACCCTATCATTCGGATACGCTTCCAGTAGTGTTACATTTTGGCACTTCTCGCAGTGCGTCCGAAGGTGAAAATACGGTAGCCTACTTAAAATACGTGTAGTGAAGCTACTCTAGGAGAGTTATACGAGTGCAGTGTAAAGCCTAACAATCTGTTGGGAAGGCAAATGCAATTTTGATTTAAAATTTCTGATACTGTATATGGGTAAATATGTTTTCATCTACAGTATATCAAAATCTTTATAAAATTTTCCTTCAAATTAAAATGGAAACTGATTTCTGTCAACTTATCAACATATACCTGAATTTATTATCAAAAATGCATCATAAGATCTCACTAGTGTTCCATTCAATCAAATTCCTCCTACCTACCTGGGCAAGCTTTGCAAATAAAACTACCGGGATGAAACCGGGGCCCACTCCGGTCTTGGACACAAAATGCAATTTTCAATAAAACAATACAGTACTTAAACATGTTCCCAGAGGGCTGAATCAGTCAAAAATTGAACAACAACTGGGCCTGAACAATCTTACCTTTCAATTCCTGTAAAGGACAATTGCATCAACTGACAGCAAATTCAAACAATTTATTTTGAAATGGTCAGGTCAGTTTTCCCATTTCATTCAAATTAAACAAACAGGAGTCAGTTAAATGCATTCAAATTGAACAGAAAGTTAAGCCTAGAAATATGACCTGACAGAGCATAACTTTACCTAAACACATTACAACTAACAATTTGATTACTCTGAAAGTACAACTTCTGAATACGAATCCATTATGACCGTGCAGTTTTATTATTCAAACGTTATAATGTTTCCATTTTCCATAAATTAGACTGAAAAATAAGAAGAATATCATGACCCACAACATTTCTGTGAAAAGTTATTCCTGCCTTGATGATGACAGCCACAGGACAAGGAAAATAAACCCATCAACGTGTGGTTGCCATTTATGTTCGCTAGATGTCAACCTTGTGCAGATGAGTCGTGCGTGGCCGCCCTTGCCAGCAAGCACAGTTGAACGACTCAACTGCAAATATAAAAATAAATAACATATTTTCTGGATTCTTTTTTTTTTTTTTTTTTTTTTTTTGGCTCAATCTTTAAGCATTAAAAGTAGTCCATGTCCAAACTATACTATACCCCAAAATACCCCCTTCTATTGAAACACGTCATAATTAATCATTTTCTTTTTACTCTATTTATTTTATGTCATTACTTTTTTCTTTTCTATTCCTACAGCACTTTGTGTTCCCTTGAGACTTGTTGGGTTTGTATAGTTGTTTGGCTGTTCCATGGCTATTTTGGTGCAATGTTCAATTAAAAAAAAAACATTTTAAAAAACATATCTTTCCTAATCTTTTTTTATAGACAGACGGACAGAAGGACGGACGGACAGACGGAAGGACAGACAGACATACAGACAGACATACAGACAGACATATAGACAGACATACAGACAGACATACAGACAGACAGACAGACAGACAGACAGACAGACAGACAGACAGACAGACAGACAGACAGAAAATCAAATTGTCTTTATGGACATTGATAACGACATAATGCACATTGTTTATAAAGAGATTAAACGTGGCACTCCAGGACAGACATCTGATAAAAGGCTTAAAAGAAGATTAACTAAGATAAAAAATAAAAGAATATTAAAGGGTCAGTGTGTATTATTTAGCACTTTTTAGTTGGAAAAACTTTATTCCCCAAAAAAACAATACTGCTTTAAACAATTTGCCAAAATATTTGAGCTATGATATACTCATGCATTGTAAAATGTATTTGTTCGTTGGGATTTATATCAAATAACATGAGCCTCATTTAGAGGGGGCTGACGTAACTATCAATCATCTTGTAATTATTCACTTTATTGTCAATGCTACATGTACAACATACAGCACAGGGGAAATAACTTCCTCTCAACCCGTGTGCAAACATACTATGTAGAGAACACACACATGCAAACATCAACTAGATTTTTGAAAAGTAAGCATATAGAGATATAAACAAGATATAAGGGAGAGTGGTGTAAGTAGTGCCAATTTTTCCGTTTTAGACAAGGGAATTACTGGAATGCCTCCGATTGAAATACTTAGCTTTTAGTAAAATGTAGCAATCACTTTGGATCTTAAATAGACTGTTTGAGAAATATATCTTTATAACAGAAATTGGTGTTATTGCACCTCTTGCCCCCAGTGCGGGGTGAGTTAGCCATCAGTCAGAATACAGTGGGTTAAATTGTGCTGTTGATAACTGAAGTGAAAATATTATTATAATCTCACAAATGATAATGTTGTATGAAGGCAAGACAAATTCAATGCAAAAGTACTCGTATAATGTTTCTTTAAAGTTTAACATCATCAAAAGTCAATTTGTTTCAACAAGGCCTGGCGCCAATGAACACATGCTTAGAACAAAATGAAAATGAAACATTCAGGCAACTAATGGCCATTCCGCTTGTCAATGCTGCAGGGGAAAGTAAACTTATGATCCCTTCTGGCTGTACCACCAAGCTTTTGTGTTGTGGGCAGTTTCTTGAGCACATCACCACTTGGGATGATTCCTTCATCATTTTCTCTAATCGGGAACTTTGCTTCAGAAACTTTGCATTGATCTTGTCACCTTCAACATTTTCCACCGATCCAACATAGTTATAGGTTTTGGATTTTTTTACATGCAAAGTTCACAATGACAACGTCACCAGCAGACAAATCCTTGTTGTCATCATCCTCATCATTGTCACTCCGGCCATCTCAACTCTCATCTTCAGTGGCATCATCGATGCAAACTCAAAAACCAGGTCACGGCATTTCATGACACTTAAGCCATGAAAAATTGCTGTTAGTGTTTTAATATAGTTGGCTATTTCTGTCTCCATACTCACTGAAGACGTGACTTTCATAAACTGACTGCAGCGAGGCTTTTAACTAAGACAAGAAAGTTTGATCACATTACCCCGATATCAGCATACCTGCATTGGCTCCCTGTTAGCTTAAGATGTGATTTTAAGGTTCTGTTGGTAGTATACAAAATCATGCATGGACTTGCTCCCTCATATCTTTCAGATTTAATTTTGCCCTATGTTCCGGTCTGGAGCCTTCGCTCTGAAAATGCTGGTCTACTAGTGATCCCAAGAGCCAAGAAGAGATCCGCAGGTTCGAGAGCATTCTCCATTCGGGCCCCGGTGCTGTGGAATGCTCTTACCCCTTAGATTTGATCTGCAACCTCAGTGGAACTGTTTAAATCTAGGCTTAGAACACACTTCTATTCTATAGCATATTAATAACATATATTTTATGTTGACAATATCTGTGTATTATTTCTCACTGCAACATCCATTGCAGCCTGGTCATCCTGGAAGCGGGATTACCTCATGTGCAGTCCCTTCTCAAGGTTTCTTCATTTTCCTCATGTTGAAGTTTTTGAGTTTTTCCTTGCCCTCATGTAGGTTTTAGATCAGGGGATGGTGTAATAATAGTCTGTGGTTGGCAATAATCTGTGGTCTGTGCAGCCTTTTGAAACTGTGTGATTAAGGGCTATACAAATAAACATGACTTGACCTGACTATTTTCTTCTTATCCGTCTATCTTTTTATGGTCATCCTGCAGATCTTCATCTCCGTTCCAATCTGACGTATGGTCTTCCCCTGTTGCACCTCTTTTACTGCGCTTTCCAACTCTTCAAGAAGAGTTGAAACCCTGTCTGTCTTTTTGTATTTGCATGGCCGGATGGAATTTGGTCTAAAATTAAGAAAGGCACATAGTTTTAGAGATCAAAAGTAATAATGCAATGTACAATAACAAAAAAATACAATAAAGTAATATATAGTAGATAATCGTAATTTTGAGGAGGATTTGCCCCTGGCATACTTAACTCGGGTACTTTGGCACAAATTACCCCAAGACCACCAATTTGATAAAAATGCATCCCTCTGTTTGGAGCTAGCATCATGCTAACTGTACAGACTTATGATGCAGCTTACAAAGTCCTAAAACACGCATGAACTGTAATTGTTTAAATGCAGCAATTTAAAAACCATAACCATTAAAATTTTACTTTGGAGGGCAAAAAAAAAAAGGTTTCGAACTTTAATGTGCTTACCTCTCAAAGCACCTGTCTCCCTTCTTTGCACAATGAGTAAAATGGATGCCTCTTCAAAAAAAGTGGTTATATAACCAACTTCTTCTGTTTTTGTAAATAAAAGGGGTGACACTACTTGCCCTTTGGCGCAAACTAACCCATTCTTTCCTAAGACTGCTATGGGTATCAGAAAAAACAAACAAAAAAAAGCTCAGCAAAAAAAGAAAGAAAAATAGGAAAAATCGTGCGGATCTGGTCAATTTGAATCTCTGTCTGTTGTTTGTATTCTTTCTTATGCTTCGCAGCACTCAAATAATACACACTGTCCCTTTAAAGAATATTGGGATGGATAGACAATATTCACAAGGCAGTGCTTCTACACTAACCTAAGTTGTAAGTGCATCAGATAAATAATGTGATGGACGGACGGATAGACGGACGGAAAGACGGACGGACGGACGGACGGACGGATGGATAGATAGATAGATAGATAGATAGATAGATAGATAGATAGATAGATAGATGGATGGATGGATAGATAGATAGATAGATAGATAGATAGATAGATAGATAGATAGATAGATAGATAGATAGATAGATAGATAGATAGATAGATAGATAGATAGATAGATAGATAGATAGATAGATAGATAGATAGATAGATAGATAGATAGATAGATAGATAGATAGAGAGCCTCCTGCCTCTCCAGCGTTGCCCCCCTCCCACCACCCCCTCCTTGGCTTCTTTGGTGCTCCTCCTCCTACTGCTGCTCCTGCCGGACGTCGCGCTTACCCTGCACTCAGTCGGGGTTTGTCCCAAGTTGTGAGGGAGGCAACCTCTCTTCTCACTTCATCTTATTATTCTTTTTTTGTGCACATAACAGCTCGCCCCTTCCTCCTTCCTGTATGGTGGATATAATTTTCAGCTCTTCTTTCTTGGATGATATGGGGGATCATTCCAAAAGTAAGTATAAATAAATGGGGGTGATTGAAGGTTTTATTTTAATCTGAGATTGTTCCAAATTCTTCAAAATCAAGTGTCCTACATTGGATTTCATAAAAAGATGACTTTGTGCACAGAGAAGCCAGGATTCGCCATGTGTGTGGGATGCGGAAGCCAGATCCACGACCAGTACATCCTGAGAGTCTCCCCGGACCTCGAGTGGCATGCGGCCTGCCTCAAGTGCGCCGAATGCAGCCAATACCTGGACGAAAGCTGTACGTGCTTCGTGAGGGACGGCAAGACCTACTGCAAGAGGGACTACGTCAGGTAAAGAAAAGGAAAAGCGTCAGAATTCTGAAATAATAGCTTCGGTTTTATTTTGATTGTCCCGGTTCTGGGATTCCCGCAGGTTATTCGGCATCAAGTGCGCCAAATGCAACCTTGGCTTCAGCAGCAGCGACCTGGTGATGAGGGCTCGCGATCACGTTTACCACATGGAATGTTTCCGTTGCTCGGTGTGCAGCCGCCAGTTGCTGCCCGGCGATGAGTTCTCGCTGCGAGACGAGGAGCTCCTTTGCCGGGCCGACCACAGCCTGCTGCTCGACCGCAGCTCCACCGGAAGCCCCGTCAGCCCGGGACACAACGTGCACTCCGGCAGAACCATGCACCTTGCAGGTCCGGACCACCCCATCGAGGACTTATTATTTTTCTTCTTATCATGCCTGAGTAACGTATGATTTTTGTGTTAATTTCATGTCACCTGCTATAGTATTTGTTTGCTATTCTTCAATAGTATAACAAATTTGGAGGGCTTCACCTTCCATTGCAAGTAAAACAATTAGAAGTTAAAAACCCGCGAAACAATAAAAAATTAAACAAATAACTTATAAATGATATAACAAAAATTGGGGGTCGCTTAGATATTTCCATTATTTGCCAAAAAGCAACGTTTGAATGATATTTTATGGCTAAGTAACTTACACATGTTGTGTTATTTTCATGTCACGGTGCACTTTAAACGATTACCATTTGATTGCTATTCTACAATAATATAACAACATCGGAGGGCTTTACCCTTCAGTGAAAGTAAACACAGTTAAAATATTAATACAAACGCGTAAAATGATTAAAAAACGTAAACGAACAACATATATATGACACATACTACCGTTTAAAAGTTTGAGGTCGCTTAGATATGGCCATTCTCTGACAAAAGCAACATTAGAAGGATTTTTATTATGGTTGAGTAACTTGCACATTTTGTGTAATTTTCTTGTTTTCTTTTTTATTTTAATCGATTATTATTTGATTTTCATTTTACAATAGTGTAACGAAACCGGAGGGCTTCAGCTTTCATTGCAAGTTAAATTACAAAAAATGCGTAAAAGGATAAAACACGTAAACAAACAATATAGAAATTATATACACTACCTTTAAAAAGCATATAGATATTTCGTTCTTAGACTAAAGTAAAGTTTGAAGGATATTTTATTGATTAGTAACCTACACATTTTGTGTTTTTTCTTTGTTACTGTTCGCTTTAATCGATTATTATTTGATTGTCATTCTACAAGGATAACAAAATCGGAGGGCTTTATCTTTGGTGCAACCAAAACAGTTAAAAGATCTAAAAATTAAATAAAAGGATTGAAAACGTAAACAAACCATATAAAAATACTCGATACTACCTTTCAAAAGTTTGGGGTCGCTTAGATATTTCCATTCTTTGACGAAAGCAAATTTTGAAGGATATAATTTTTTTCCCAATAAAAATCATTATTTCTATCCTTCTCAATATATTGACTATACTTTCTATCCAATTTGCAACTCATTTAATTATTAAAATAGTGCGACTTTTCATGGAAAATACAAAATTGTTTGGGTGACCCCAAACTTTTAAACGATAGTGTGTAAAACAGATATGTGCATATTCACAGTGGGAGCTGTAGAGTCCGTTGTGCTCGTGTGCTGTAGATGTGAGATCGGGGTTGTAATAGCTCCCGGGAAGAAGCTGTTCCCTAATCTGTTTAATACATTTCTAGGCATGTAAACGCGTTTTCAAAGTATGCCACGGAAAGCCAGAATATTTGAAATAATAGAAACGTATAGTTATAGTCACACGAAGGCCTGTAACATTACTACAAAAATTAACATATTTGAGAAAGTGGGACATGTTGAGGTGTAATACAAATACAAAAAATATAGATGCATTCTATAAAATATTTGCAAACTCAAAAGTGTAAAGTTAGAATTACCAGTTCTTTCCCAGGGCCATCGTCGTCCCAAATAAGCGCACAAGACTGGAATATCTATAGAAAATTAGAATCAGAAATGTATTTTTTTTTCATTGATAACAACGTAGTTAACCTTGTTAACAACCATATTAGACGTGACATTCCAGGATAAATACGTAAGAAAGACTTAAAAGAAGAAAGAAAGAAATAGAATGAATGAATGAATGGGCTTGTCATTATATAATTATAACCATATTGGAGGGCTTCCCTTTTCAGTACGAGTAAAACAAATTATAAAGGTAAAACGAGCATAAGTATAAACAAGTAAAAAACAATATATTTATATTTAAAATAAATATGTGCTAATTCACAGCGGCTTAGTGTCGAAATAAACTGGCAAAACATTTACAAATTAGTGCTCAGAGACTGGCCTAAATTGTAAGTGCGTTGTAACAACAGTTCAATGAAAAGTGGTGCAAAACATTTAGCGGTAACAAAATTCCAAAAATAAGTCGATAAACAAAATACAAATAACTAATTTCTATACTTATTACCTTACTTAAGATTTATATTTTTCCAGTCTCGTGCACGTGTTGTTGAATTTGTAGTACAAACAGAATGTTTTTAAATTAACTTAAAAAAAACAGTGAATCGTAGTTAGTCATTCTAAGAAAAATAGTTATGCATGCAAAAGAGATGTTTTTAAATTAAAATGTCTTGCTATGGATTATATGGGTAATTGACAATACACAGTTTTTTAATGATTGTATAGATATATTTGTGTACAGCTGTTTTGTTATTTTGATGTGGGCAGCTCTTTCCGTTTCATTTTTTTGTGTCAGAAATAGCCACTTATTTGAAATTAAACAAATTGGGTCGAGAGAAATTGAAATAAAAAACTCTAATGAATATATGATATCGTAAAAAAAAAATCACTCGGTTGTATTCACTATAATAACTGAAAAAAATGTGTGTATGGTTTACTTCCCCGGCCTATCATTTACAATATTTGAGTCGATGTGTTGTCAAAACGAGCCACGTTTTAAAACATTTGTGAAATTTGTGTCGAGGGGAATTCTATTACAATACTGAAACCAAATATGGTCAAAATCGAGATGATTCTAATTCGGGGAAAAGATTGTGTATGATGAAGCTCCTTGGCCCACAGTGTAGACAAAATTGTTATAATTGATCCCATTAAGGCACACCGCTGTCATTATCTGAAGAAGCTGCTAATACGTGCGTGGGCGTGCGTGAACAGCCAACTTAAGCACTTCTTGAAAGGAAATACGCAACCAAGACCTTTTTTTAAACGCATATATTTTTTATTAAATATAAAAAACGTGTATCTCGACCCTTTCTAAATTATGTTAAAATTGATGTATTTACGCACAGTACAAAAATCCACATCAATCATTATTTAACAAAAGGAAGAAAATAGAAGAGAAAAAAAAAACAGCTGTATAATACAATAATGCAATACATTTACCGAAGCTTTTACGTCCCTACCCTTATTACATGTTTATTCCTTGCAGGGAATGTATTCAAAATCAAAACAAGAAATTGACACCGCACCCCACAAAAGACAACTAGAAAACAAAGAACTGACATTTCAAACGTACAACAGTCTTGCTATTGACCCCCTAAAACATATTATACCCAAAGAAACCCTGGATACATTGATCTCCTTTGGCATATTTATTTACAATACGTGTAGTATATACTTAGAAATTATATGGTATTTTTTATATTCAACTTTAGATTGTAATGACTGCTTCATCAGAAATACTTTATAGGATATAGTTTTTTTTCTAACGGCATGCATTTACCAGTCTCTTTGTCATCCACGGTTTGGTTTAACATTATTCATTTGTGAAATGAAATGATCTGCATTTATATTGCTTTTCAAGTCAATGACTTCCCAAAGCGCTTTACATTGTGCTTCACATTTCCCAATAGCAGCCGTGATCTGTGCAGCCATGTAAGGCGCTAACCTGCTTATTGGGGGTATTGGGGTTTCAGTGTCTTACCCAAGGACACTTCGGCGTGTAACACGGACAAGCCGGGATTCGAACTGGGATCCCTTAATCCTAAAACGATCATATATTGTCGCCAAACACGCGTTGCCAACAGATAAAGGCATCTCTTCGTGGATATAATATCTTCTGAGAGTCGTCCATTCTTAATCACTGGGAACAAATATTGAATGCCCAAAATGCCCGTGTCTTTCAAGTCTTTTTTAATGTTAATGAAATAATAGAATTCTATTTTGTTAAAGCTATGCACGTTTTATTTGTGTTAGTTGCTTTTGAACCTAATACGTGGCGCTTTAAAGCTCACCACGCGTGCGTAAAGATGCGTTTTAGATTAGCGTGGAATCTCAAAATGTCCAGTGCACCCTCAATAACCTGCAAACAAAGCCTAACGCGTTTCCCCCCTTATTTCCTTTGTGCAGAGCCGGTAACGGTGCGGCAGGCCCCGCATCGCAACCATGTGCACAAGCAGTCGGAAAAGACGACGCGCGTGCGTACAGTTCTGAACGAGAAACAGCTCCACACATTGCGAACGTGCTACAACGCCAACCCGAGACCCGACGCACTCATGAAGGAGCAGTTGGTGGAGATGACCGGACTGAGTCCAAGAGTCATCCGTGTTTGGTTCCAGAACAAGCGTTGCAAGGACAAGAAGAAGTCGCTGCTCATCAAGCAGCTCCAACAACAGCAGCACAGTGATAAGACTGTAAGCATCTTCGTAAGTCAAATCGCCCTCCCTTCTTAAGCTTGAATTTTCCCGTCGTGCATGCATCGAATATTTGCTTGCCTCACTCGCGTCTGTGCAAAACGACCAAGGGAAAAACATCAATGAAAAACTGTCATAGTCAAAGCTGCAATTGCTTTTTTCTGGTGGAGCTGCGCATCCAAAGTGTCTACCTGGTTATAATTTAAATAAGTAATAAATCATGAAATAATAAAGTAAATTAAAGTTTGAGTTAAATATCCCATTTTATTCTCAGTGTCAGTTTTAGGTTCAGAGCTTTGGGGGTTCTGAGCACCCATAGTGTCTGGCTGGTGCAAACAAAATCATTTAACTTAAAGTGTTTCAAGATCATTCAACACTGTTCAGGAGTGTCACTTCCCATTTGTGAACGTCAAATTACACTGTGTGGTTAGCAGAAACACTAGTACTACACAGTGGGCCGTTTTACTCCTTTATTTTTAATAGAGTACACATTGTGTGTCTTTTGGAAATAAATACACCGGAGCCCCCACAGACTCCACCGCTATGCTGCAAGTGACACTAGCCCAGAACAAGTGGACCAGTGAGGGGGGCGAGATCAGTGATCGAAATCAAATGGACTTAATCATTTCAAGACAGTGGAGAATTTCTGATGCTGCGTTTTTCACATCTTTGTTTTGTTTTACTTTTTTTTAATCTAGCAATTTTAATCACATTTAAAGCTATCTTGTCCTTGATTAGGGAAAAGGGAGTTTTTAAAATGCTTTAGTTTTTGGGGTTGCTTGAGCACTGTCTGGTTACACCCAAGCCTATAATGTTTTCAATTTTTAAAAATGGACGGAGTGAAAGGGAACACATTAATCTCCAGTGTTGATGAGAAATTTAAAGACAGTTTGTCACTTTTTCATATTCATTTTAGAGTTAATGCAATGATAGTAGGAATAAAATACCTTTCCAGCGTATAAATAATAAAGACTTTAAGGCATAGAAAAATAGTGAATCCTGGACGTGAATACAATCTTTGACTATTGAAAGCGCCGCCCACTTTCTATTTGGTTTAACTGTGATGATACAAATTATTAAAATTGACATTTACGCAAAATGAATTTGTAATGAGTCTTGTATAATTTCCATGAGTAATTTTGAGGTTTAGCTCATTCAACACTTATAAGAGTAAGTTTTAAAAACACAGTAGTGTTAAAAGTACATACCACCACTAGATGGAGCTGTATTATCTTAAGCAAACAAAAACTACTGCCACATGAGCACAGCGTAGCAGCAAGATGCCATACCAACATGGCGGCGATTACTAGGTATGGATTCCACTACGTAAAAGAAATACACTCTATGAATATTCATAGAAATTAACATTAGTGTGATAGTTTATGCTTTTTTGCCTACTATTCAAATCAACGTTTTGTTTTATTACTCAATAAAGTTATTTTGTATCATTATGAGGTTCTAAATATTACACCCTGTTCTCATGAATAAGATTTACACTGCACACATTACCTTGTAACTCTGAACTCTTTGTTGAATTTTCACTACAACAAGTGTTCGATTTTATAAAAGTTGACGTATACTCCTTAGTCTGGTGTAGTGTAAAATAATAACTCGGAGTAAAATTAACTCTGATAATTAAACGCTACGTTCAGTGTACATTTAAAACTTGTTAGAAATGAATATATATTCACTCGGGTAGTGTTAAAATTTACGCTTTTGGTGTTAAATTAACACTGGTTATTTTACTACATTAAAAAAATGTGAGAGCTGAAGCTGCAATTTCTTCCGATATGAAAATGTTTGCTGCAGATTTTGTTAATCTATATGTAAGTCATTAGAATGTTTTAGTTGAGCCCAAATAATATTAATGAAAATAATAAACAGTAACATTTTAGTACAAAATGTCAAATGCACTTCAAATAAAAAGGTCAATAATCAAAATATTTTGAGAATATGTTTATTGGAAAACTTTTACTTTAACAGTTTAGTACAATACAGTCGATATCTTCTAGAAAAAAAGAACAAATTTAGTCACAGAAATATTGAGAAAACGTTGTTGAAGCAGAATGGCAGAATTATTGTCAGTTTGTAGCAACTAATTGACATGAAAAGAAAGTTGATCATAGATAGAAACAGCTCAAAAGAGCACAATGTATGCGGTAGCAGCAAGAAAGAGACTTTATTATACGCACCAAAGTTAACAAAAACAAAAAAAAATTGATCAGCGCCAGATTTCTTTCCTTTGAAGGTACTTGACAAATTGAAAAACTGGCTATAAAAGTGTTTGAATAGTGCTTAAATTTGTCCTTGAAAAAGGTGTACGAACCCTAATGATTAGAAGTTAAACAAATTAAGCTGAATAAAATTAATCAAGTAAAAGCCATTTTAAAAAATAGGTCTTGAGCACGCTCTTAAAAATATGAAGCTTATGGTCAGGATGCTCTCTGTCCTAACACATTTTTGAAAAGTGCAGTTGGTATTGTAACATTCTGGATTAGATTTTTCTCGTGTTACTTCTCAAAGGGGATATTTGCGAGCTTTTGTAACAGTCATAGACTTTTGGTGTGGCTATATACTTAGAATGTGGATGTCACCAAATTGTGTAGGTGTGCCTAATGTTGTGGCCACCAGTGAGTCTTTTTTCCCATTTAGCTGCACCGCTGTTATGTACCTTAAATTGTGAAGTCCGCCATGTTGTGTAGAAAGCAGACTGAGAATTTTGCACATCGCACTGTCTTGGAGTGAGGTGATTGGCAGGGAGACTGTGGTGCTGTGTAAAAGGTTTTCCATTATTTTGGTTTGATCAGTTCTGGTTAAATATATCACTCTTAAGATATTTGGGTAAAAATATAATTCAAATTTGGTAAAAGGGCGAGCAAAATAACCAAGTTTTTTGGGTTCCAGGAAGGACAATAACACATAATTTTTTGTATGAATAACATGAATTGATCTTAGAGCAGCCATGTCAAACATATGGCCCGCAGTGTAAGGTTTTGCCGCTGATGGGACGTGGAAACAATATTTACAACATTAAACCAAAGTAGCAAACAAAGAAGTGGGCACAAATCAACTAACAAAATATCAAAACAAGACAATAGAAATAAAAACCAAACTTGACAAAGTTCGAACTAGAAACAAGGACTGATGGTGGAATGAAATGACACAAAATGACTCGACAGCGTGTAACGTTCAAAATGTCCTTTTAAAGGGTTCTGGATCATTGGTCACAGGTGTTTGATAATCGGACACACTTGTGTTCAGTTCAAACTCCAGTTGGGGCCCTCTGGTGGTGGGAGGTATGTCAGGGATCTGGCTTATTGGATGATTTATTGGCCATTACATTTTTAGTATGTTAAAACAGAAGTGAGTATCTAGGACATATCGATCAAAAGTTATGCTTTTTTAAAAATAAATGCAAACCAAACGCTCCCTCCAGCCATTAAAAGGCATTCTTCAATTTGTATAGTGTTGAGTCATGAATGAGAACCTTTGTTGTTTTCATTCCTCACACAATTTCATCTTTTTCAGTTGAAACATGAAAAGTGCATCATGAAGATTTAATCTCAACACTGGTGTTTTGTATCATATTTTGAGTGTAGTCGGATAGCAAGTGATCATTTTAAGAATGTTTTTTACAGTTACCTTGCTAATAGAATAATCACTTAGCTGACTGAACATCAATTGGTATATATAGCCTAAAATTGTGCATGCTGTCATTATGAAGACATATTTTCATGGCTGCATGTACAATGTATTGTCAGTTTGAAATGATTTGCAACCGATTATCTGCACACGGAATGGAAAATGTCAACTTTGTTTCATAAATGTGGCGGTCTAAATAACCGTGGGTAAAATGATAACCCAAAATTGGGTCAATCATGGACAGATCCGTTACTTGGGTCAATATAATCCAATTTTCTGGGTTGGTTTGTATAAAATTTTATAGAAAAAAATTACACAGTTGTAAACTACTCAAAACAACCCATTTTTGTGTTGTTAAAACATTATATTGTTATATTGTTTTATTTTGTATTTTTTTATATTTTATATTTTTTTCAAGGGACGAAATTAGAAAATCAAATATTTTGCATTGTTTTGTATAAAAATAACCCTTTTCAACACAGTAATTCAATTTGGGGTTGTACTTTCATGGGTATTTTCAGATTGACCCAGGTAATGTATCGGTCCACGCTTGACGCAACAAGGTTTATTTTTGACCATCGGATTTTGGTATGTGGTTGGCAGGACGATAACTTTCGTACTTGCTAACACTTTTTACACCTTTTTACACAACATCACTTGATGTACATGGACAACAGAATATATGTACATAGTCGTTTCCTTTTTTGTATATACAGTACATACTTTTTTTAAATTGTATTGTATCTTGGATTTTAGACTTATTTTATCAATATTGTACTGTGGGGTTGCAAAGAAAATGTCATTGACATCCGTAGTCTTTTTCTTTTTTAATATACAGTACATATCTTATTTTATTTTTATTGTATTTTATTTTTATTTTTTGTGAGGGTCTGGTGCGTCTCTGTCCACCAGAAGGCACATATTGGTTTGTGGTTGGGATAGGTGTGTCCACTCACCCTACACCCGTCTCTAATTAACCTCACCCTTCATAAGGACATTTTGGACAGCACTCAGGGTCGAATAATTATGTTGTAAATTTGCTGTGTTTTTTGCGTTTCCGAAACGCAGGAAAGCAAGCACCTCAAAATACTCAAAAGATATTATATTTAATCACAAAAATCCTCAATAAGTGACAAGAAATGGTCTAAAACAACAAAGACTAAAAAGAAACCTCAAAAATCAAGATGGAACTGGAATAAAGTAATGGCAAACTTGACGGTAAAAAATGAATGTAGGAAATAGAAATCCCTAGATACTGATTGTTGTCCAAAAATGTTCTAATGGAGGGTGAGGCTAAGGGGACAGATGTGGCGTGACACAAAAGTGAGTACACCCCTAATATTTCTGTGTTATTTGATTAATATTGCTTTGACACAATGACAGTTCGTCCTTGTAAAGCTTATATAGCAGAGTAAATGTATTTCTTCCCCAAAACACTCGAACCATAACCACTAGTATCTAAACCCCTGGTAACAAAAGTGAATACACCCTTAAGTAAAAGTTACGCAAGTTCAATATTTTGTGTAGCCATCATGATTTTGGAGAACCACCTCAACACTTCTGGCCATGGATTTCACCAGAGCCTCACTAATTGCTACTGGTATGCTGTTCCACTCCTTCATGACAATATGACAGAGCTGGGGGATATTTGAGATCTTATGCTTCTCCACCTTCCGCTTGATGATGCCACAAAGATTGTCTATAGGACTTAGATCTGGAGACATGCTTGGCTTTGTTCATCTTAGAAGTGTATTTGGGGTCATTGTCAGTCTGTAACATTCCCCTGCGAGTTTTGAGTTTGTGTTTCCCTTGATGAAACTCCCCAATTCCAGTTGCAGCCCTAAACCATGACATTCCCAACACCATGCTTGACCTTAGGCACGACACATATATGTTTGTACTCTTCACCTGGTTGCCACCGCACATGCTTCACACCATCTGAGCCACATCAATTGATCTTTGTCTCGTCAGACCAGAAGATATCTTTCCAGTAAGCCATGTGTGCATATTTCTTTTTAGTGTGTCAAAGCGAAGTTTCCTTAGTGATGTTCTATTAAATTATGATTAAATATCTGCAGAATTATCCGGGGTGTAGTCTGTTTTTTGACGTACTGTAAGCTATCGGCCTCAATATCTTGAAGCCAATAAAGACAAACTTGAACCTTGAAAACAACGTTGAATGACAGGCAATGCTTTGTGACTGTCTTCTAGAACTTGCAGGGCTTGACGGGAACGCCGCTGGTGGCCGGCAGTCCGATCCGACACGAGAGCGCCGTGCAGGGAAACCCGGTAGAGGTCCAAACGTACCAACCGCCCTGGAAGGCTCTCAGCGAGTTTGCCCTGCAGAGCGACCTCGACCAGCCCGCCTTTCAACAACTGGTGCGTTCCCTCTGCCGTCCATCTATCAACCATCAATGTCTCAATACTTCTACTCATATGTTGCTTTACACAATTACATGATAGTGGTACCTCATTTTATGATCAACCCGCTTCACGCGACTGACTAAAATCTTCCTCGTTATCAGATCAGTTTTCCAGTATTCCAAGTCAGTGCAACGCTACCACTGAAGGTTCACGCAGGTTGACACCACGGTGCCCTGTGAGGTTAATCAGCTAGGTCCTTGCAACCCCCCTGCATTAAATAGCCAAATGGTTCAGTCCATTAAGCCACCAGGGCTGAGTTCATTTTTCACCATTGTGCACGGTGAGGGAAAAGAGAGCCAGGGCTCCACTTAAGATAAAAAATAAGCAAAATGTTATGGCAAAAGATGAAAGTGGGACGGCAATAAATGAAGATATGGAAAAGCTTCCTATGATTTGGACATAGGAAAAAGAGCTGGCTGGGGACACGATTAGGTTTTTGACAGCAAAAATTAAGGACACATTGCTGGGCTTTTATCACAAAAAAGACACTTTGATAAAGCCAAAAGCAAACAGTCAATGGAGATATTTGATAAAAACTGAAATATTTTAAAAACATTCTCAGATCTAGACAGAAACAACAGTCGCCGAGTAGCTATTTTATGCGTCCAGCCCAGTGAGTGGAAAAGACATTTAAGTGACTTTTAACATTTTATTATTTTCATTATGTTGTTGTTGTTTTTGTTAACTGTTCTTGGTTCAACGTCATATTTTGCATTTCTTTAGCCTTATATCTTGTTTTGATTACACTTTGTGGTACTTTTGAACAATGACTGAAAATTTGTGTACCTACAGGCCAGTTACAGTTGATTTAATGGGTGTTTTGTTGAAATCGATGACCTTGGAACCGATTGGTCCCATTTCAATACATTTTAATAAGAAATCATTTTTCGATTTACCAACAGTTTCATTTTTCAATGTCACTGCTTGAACCAATTACCGGTAAATTTGTCGGTAGAAGTACCACTGTATATTGTTATTGTTACAAATGACTATTTCAAACTTGAATACAGTTACATGCATCAATGCAGTCCGCAAATTATGTGATTGGTCGGAATCTGGCCCCAATACCTTAAATTTCACACCTGAAAATTGCTGTTTTGGACCGAAAAATTTCCAGTGTTGATCTATAACATGTAGTTTAATTCTGTAGTGTTAAATCAACACTTTTTACTTTGGGTTATTCACTGGATAGTATTACCGTATTTTCACGACCAAAGGGCGCACCCCTGTAAAAGGTGCAGTCTCCGTAGCTGGTTCTTTTTATGTACACAGTAAAACACTACATAGGCAAACTGCCATATGAGGCACGGGTGCCCTCTTCCGCGGGCACAAAATTGCTAGAAGAATAAAGATACTATAGACATACTACAAAAATATCTTATAGAAATACTACAAAAACACTAGAAATAATACAAAAAACTGTAAAAATACAAAAGAAATAATACAAAAATATTACAAAAATACAACTAGAGTAATATTACAAATGTACAGGCTGGTTAGGTCCCCACCTAACATTCTTTTCTTCACATTAGCATGAAACCAATCCAGCAAGCTGGCTGTTCTTTGGGCATTCTATGTTGGAAAGCCAAATGACTTGTCTGTGGTATTTCTAGTTTTAAAGAGTAATTATTTAACACTGCCTCAGTAAACATATGGTCCTTATCTAGACAGAGAGTGAGAAAGAGAGAGAGAGAGAGAGAGAGAGAGAGAGAGAGAGAGAGAGAGAGAGAGAGAGAGATGGTTAGAGAGAGAAGGATATGGATTTAGAGAAAGAAAGATAGAGAGAGAGAAAGAGAGAGAGAGAGAGAGAGAGAGAGAGAAAGAGATTGATAGAGAAAGAGAGAGAGATGGTAGAGAGATGGATAGAAAGATGGATAGAGAGATGGATAGAGGGAGGGATAGAGAGAGATTGATAGAGGGATAAAGATGGATAGAGAGATAGAGATAGATGGAGAGAGGGAGAGAGAGATAGTGATAGAGAGAGAGATAGAAAGATATAGATAGATAGATAGATAGATAGATAGATAGATAGATAGATAGATAGATAGATAGATAGATAGATAGATAGATAGATAGATAGATAGATAGATAGATAGATAGATAGATAGATGGATGGATGGATAGATAGATAGATAGATAGATAGATAGATAGATAGATAGATAGATAGATAGATAGATAGATAGATAGATAGATAGATAGATAGATAGATAGATAGATAGATAGATAGATAGATAGATAGATAGATAGATAGATAGATAGATAGATAGATAGATAGGTGGAGAAAAAGAATAGCAGTGCTGTTAGCAGCCCCAACTGATAATTGAGCCTGTGTGTGCAGGTTTCTTTCTCGGAGTCAGGCTCTCTGGGCAACTCTTCAGGAAGTGACGTCACATCTTTATCCTCCCAGTTACCGGACACACCCAACAGTATGGTACCCAGCCCGGTGGAGACGTGAAAGGCGCCTCACCTCCGCCCAGGCAGCATGAAATCCTCAATTCCCTCTTGCATGTGAGCAGCTCAACACAAAGAAAAGAAAAAACTAAATAAAAAAAAATGGAAAGGATTTTTCTTCTTTTTGATTGGAGAAAGAGAAGATGGATGGCCGACTTGAAACGTATGGATTTACATCCAAAAGCTCCACTTTGGAAACACTTTTTGGACTTCAGTCACCTTTCATTGTGATTTTTCATTTTGATGTCATTTTTTGATACGTTGTCTGTCTTAAACGCTGTGCATGAAAAAGGAGGAAAAAACAAACAAACAATTCATTCATGTTGTAAAATACAGGCTTGTTTGAGCTCCTCGAACAAAGAGAAAAATAATTAAATTATTGTAATATTATTTATTGTGAGGGCAATTTGCAAAGGGGATAATAACTGATCTAATAATTATAATAATAATAAAAAAAGATGAATACACTGTAGTGTACGTGTTTGATTTGGATTTTTGCAATCTAAAGGGACAGTGTGTCATATTTGAATACTAACTCTTACTGTATTGTGTGGTGCAAGCAAAAACAGGGAGCTGACATGATAGTCTGCTATCTTGTTGCTACGGGTACCCTTAAAAACAAAAAAACTGTATTTTACTTCTATTTTCTTTTATCTCTTTTTCTTTAATGTCACTTTTTTCATGATTTATTTCCCTTTATTTTTCCTCTATTTTCCGTATTTTCTTTTATTTTTATTATTTTCTTTTCCTTTCTTTTCTCGTTTCCCCATTCCCTTTTCTTTTTTCCCTTTCTATTTCCCTTTTTGTTTATGTCTTTCTTTTTGGTCTTTTGTCGCTTTAATTTTTTTTTCATCTTTTAATTCTTTATTCTGTCTTTTTTCTCGATTTCATCTTACTTTTTTCTTGCTTTTCCCCACTTTTCTTTTATTTTTATTCTTCTTTCTTCCTCGTTTACATTTTTCTTTTATTGTCTCTTTTGTTTTCTTTTTCTTTTTTTCTTTTCACTTTTTGCTCTCCTTTACCTCGTTACCTTTTTATTTTCATTTCACTTTCGTTGTCAATTGTCTCTGTTTTAATTTTATTTACTTTCAATTCTTTAATGTTTACTTATTTTTTCTTTCTTTTTTTAGTTGTAGATATATATTTTTTATTTTTCTCTTTTTGTTTCTTTTTATAGCTTTTTTAATTTGATTTTTCTTTGTTTTTTTTTAAATGTCATAATTTTTTTTCTTTCTGTATTGTCTATTACAAAGTAAAAACGAAACTGCTCCATTTTTATTATATTTTAGCCCTGCTTTTGAAAAGAAATGAAAAAATGAGAATATAGACAAAGCTGGTCAAAAAAGGGAAATGTGAAAGATAAGGGGAAAAGAATGGAAATAAAGGAAATCAACGATAAAGAGGAGAAAAGGAGAAAAATGAAATAAGAGAAAACAAAGAAAAAGGAAGCAAAAAAGCTATGAAAAAAGGAAAGGGGAAAAAAAGACTTTTTAATTTTTGGGCTCACGTAGCAGCAATATGTCGACTCCATCTTGGTGAGCCTCAGGTTAAGCAAAATAGATACAAATTTCTCCACCCATGAGACATTGGAAACAAAAATATATATTTTTAACGATAGTCCATGTATTTTCTCGATATCCAAATTACTATTTTTTTTAATACATGAAAGTTTTGTAATAACAAAGAGTCACTCAATAATGCAACCTGTCCCTTTATAAAGGGGAATTCTTATATTAAGTCAGCTGCTATTTTGCCTCCTGTCATTTGTTTTGTCCAAGAAGAAAGGAAAGAAAAAAAGAAGGAACATAGAAAAAACAGAGGGCTTTATCAGCTTCTGGCATCAGTTGATGCACTTAACGGAAATTGGCAGTGCGCATGTGCAAACACACGCGCGCATCTGCGACTTCATCCTATTTCTTGAAATGTTACGTTTTCGAACGAAACGAATAAGCTATGAATAATGATCATTTAACCCTCCAGTTGTCCTCGGGTTGGAATGACAAGTAAAATGACAAGGAAAAAAAAACTTAAATCACTGTTAAGGACAGACTTGTTTACCACTCTGTCCAATTTTATCCCTTCAAAAAAGCGTGCCATTGTTAACTTATTTCATCACGTGACTGGACGAGTAACTGTAATATTCATCCATATCATTAGGTGGCAGCAGATTATTTTTGTATGTACTAATCATCTTCTCATGAAGTATACAAGGATTTTTATTTATCATATTATTTTGTTTGATTAAACTGTTTTAGATTTCATTGCAAATAATAATCATAAAGCCATCTTAAAATCCATCAAATAAGGAAAATCGTGTTTATACTATTCATGATTCTGATTTTATTTTTTTATATTTTACATTTAAAAAGGTAGAATGTAGTAAAATAAAATTTTGTTTTACTGGCACATGTTTTGCCCCATTTAGGTATATTTTTCCTAGAACAACAAAATAAAATTTAGCATAAATGGAAAAACATCAGGTTAAAAATATAGTTAAAATCCAAAATACAGTAATATTATTAACCGAAATTGGTAAACTGTATTACATCCAGAGCCACTACAAATTGTAAGAAACCCTATTTTTACCGTCGATTTAGGCAACGTGATAATTCAAAAAAAAAGAGAAAAAAACCGTGAAATCGGATAGTTCATTTCTAAACATTTCGACGAACGTGTTTTGCCTCGAGATCTTTTAATGAAAAAGGTGCTTTATTTCATTTTTTATAAATAACATTGCCTTATAACGTATTTTGTTCAACTTTAAATGTTACTTTGTGTTTAAATGTGACTTTTCCTAGATTGGTGCCAACGGTAGAAGTAATGAAATGATTTTTCGAATTCACATTTCCATTTAATCTGTACGATAAAACGAGGAAACCACGAAGGTTAAAGAAGTAAAAAATGTGAATAAAAACAAAACAAAAAAACAACTTAAGTTCTTTTGTACTGGATTAGAAACGTGCGCATCCAATGAAGTGAGATTTTAAAATGGTCAGTCTGCTGAGACTTAAAGACAAAAGAGAGATAAGAGACTTGTTACACAGGTAAACAAGGGATTGAGATAAAGGAGATAAAGGAGAAAAAGGAGATAGTGCGCGACAAATGCAAATAATTCAAAGCTTCTTGAACGGCTGCCACAGAAATTTCCTGAAAATTAACGACATTTCCATCTCAATTGTGTTTTTCTCATTAATATATATCATTGCAATGTTCGGAAGGGAGCAGCGTCCATTACAAAATCGAAATAAACCACAAGGAGATTAAACAAAATATTTTTGAACGAAAAAAAAGAAAGACGACGGAATAAAATAAAGGCCAACTCCTTCTGTGTTAGTTTTCAGGTAGCGATATGTGTTTTAAATCAACTGTAAAAATACACTAAAAACAATAATACGTGATCCATTATTTGCCATTTATTATCATTTGTTTTTTTTGTGGTACCTTATTCATGAAAACATTGTTTTCTCTTTCAATTTTGCAGTGGGTCTCCGAGACTTTTTTTCTGCCAATCTTCCCCCTTATTTAAAAAAAGCGAAAATAACCCTCGAAAGAATTATACAATTAAATAACAGGGGTTTCCAGTTACCTGTATATTAAAAAATGGATATCAAAACACATGTACTAGATATTAAATACTTATTTCATTTTAATAGTATTTTCTATGATTACTTTTATGGTGTTAAGGTTAGTTTCAAACCAAATTTACATCGGGAGAAAAGGCTAAAAACTGTTTTTCAGCAATTAAACTTTAATACAAATATGAATTGAAATATGGACAAAGTGAAAGTACAAAATATGTGCAAGCTCTATAATGAATTGATCTCCCATGTGTGGAAATGCCTTTATTTTGTTTTTATGCCGGTATACTTGAAAGCAAAGAAACAAACACACGATAATCCCCTTTAGCTCACACGAGAATGGGAGAGGGGCTTTATGTCACTGTTTGTTATCTCACTTTTGGCTGCAGTTAGTATTGAATCTCAAAATGATGATAATAATAATAATACAAATGTCTGAATTTCAATAAGAGCATTTCAGAATGATCAAGCGATTATTTTTCTAATAAAAAGTTAAAATTTCTGAGACAAAGTCAAAAAGCCGTGATGCAATTAACAAATGCAGCTTTTGTGTGCTATTCAAATCCAAAACGGGTCGGCGGGTTCCCTTAACACGAGTGGATGGTTTTAAGGCGGCTGAGTGCCATTTTAAACGTCCGAAAAGCATTCATTTTATATACCGGGTGGTTAAAATACTGTGGGATTTGAAATATCGAATTCAATTAGAATATCGACTTTAAATGTTTACTATACGTTCTTTTCTATAACGTAAAACTGTCTTTTTATACACACAACTTACATTATTCTACCAATAACTCTTTGTAAGATTAATAAATAAAACAAGACAACCCCCCCTTATTAATAATGACTATTCCCTTTATTAAGCAATTAATAAAACCTCACAAACACAGCATATTTACTCACAGCAAGACAGACTTAGTGGCATAAAAAATATACCGCGTGTAGACACGTTTGTTTTATTTACAAAATAAACAACACAAACAATTCTTACAGCATTTTAATTAGTTATTTCCTCACTTTCAGTAAATTTAGTGTTGCCTATCATAAATAGCGGATTAAAGATTAGAAGGACAAGTTTGGTTTACGAAAAAAATGCTTTTTTTTCAAAATCTCCTCCGTATCAACAAATTTATGCGGCGTACACAATTTAAAATGTAAAAAAAAACGTAAAAAATACAAGGAAAACATATACGTCGTCATGCACGCATTCAATGTAAACACGACTTCAAAAACCTGAACAAATGGTTCAATTTCTGCCATTGAAAACTGTCTTTTGATACACAACAACCTATTCTACTTAAAACTCCTTATCATTTAATCTATGTTTTTGGTTTGAACAAATTTATTGACACTAATAACAGAAAACAATCGTGACAATCTCAACAGCAATTAAGCACATTCACAATATTATATTTCAATATGACGTTTAACAGCAAACACAATGTGAGGTTTATCAATCAAACAAAATAAATGATGACAAACTTGAACTCTCATTTTGAGGTTTATAAACAAAAACCTGGAGCGTGCACGCACGCTGTCATCATTCGCACGTGTTCAAACGTAAGCGCGTGTTCCCTCCTCACGTGTGCCTGTCAGTGACGTCATCACGCCATGAATGATTGAACGCAAAAGGCTCGCTTTGTGCGCTGTGACGTCACCATGTCAGTGATAGCAGGCTGCGGGTTAACAGATCGCCTCCAAACGCGCATGCGCACTTTATCACCTCTCAGAATATACATTTTTTCATGTTTCCATTCTTTCTGACTTCCGTTAATCACGACGTTGTGTATTATGATGAACAACGGGCGTTACATGCCCATTTTTGGGGTGCTTCCGAAAAAATTAGCATTTGTAAAACTCTCTTTCCCCTAAGAAAGGACACTATAGGCTTAAACATGATGAAAAACGTATGATAAATGTTTTTTTTTAAAAGGAAAATAAAAGAAAATTATGAACAATGCAGTGTCGGAAATACTCCAGTTCGTTAAAACGGTTCAGTCCATTTATATCCTAGAACCACTTTCGATATTTAGTTTTGTAGTATTAGTGTAGTTATATTGTTTTTTAGTATTTTTGTAGATTTTCGATGTCACATGTTTGTAGTACTTTTTTATTAAGTAGTTATATTTTTGCAGTATTACTGTAATAGTATTTCAATAGTATATTTTTCTTAAATTATCTGTTGTATTACTGTCGTTGTATTTTTGTAGTATTTCCGTAGCCATAATTTTGCAGTATTTCTGTAGTTTTACTGTAATTTTAGTTTTGTAGTACTTTTCGTAGTATTTCTGCAGTTGTGTTTTTGCAGTATTTCCCTAAGAGAAAGTATTTTTTTTTTGTTTTTGTGGTATTTTTGTCGTAACTTCCAGTAATAATTTACTTGTATTTTGTAGTATTTTGGAGTATTTCTACAGTAGTATTTATATCATATCTTCCATAGTATAATTGTTGTAGTATTTCTGTAGTTTTAATATAGTTGTTGAGAATGTCTGTTGTCATATACATGTAGCAGTTTTTTTACTTTACTCTTACTGTCATATTATTTTGTAGTATTTCTGTAGAAGTATTTTTGAAATAGTTCCATATCAGTATCTTAGTAGTATATCTTTATTATTTTTTGTATTAGTAGTAATAGTATTTTTGTAGTATTTCTATAATATTTGTTATCCCCAGAAATAAGACAAATTAATATATTAAATCCCTGTTTTCAAGCACTAAATATGATACGGAGTCACGTAGTAAGTTTGTAATATTTTTGTAGTATTTCTACTTTTGCAGACAATGTGACAAAGTTAACCCCCCCAAAACCTTCCTTTAGTATTAGTGCTCTATTTATTACTATATACATGTTCCCATTACATTTTGAGCATTTTGGTTTGGGATGAAAAAGCCTACCGGGCGGCATATGAGCCGCGGGCCGTAGTTTTCCCACACCTGCTTTCAGTGCTCAGCACCCCCAAGCCCTCAACCTATAATCGCCCCCTGTGTTGCACATAAATACATTTTCTTTGTCTTTTTTGAAATAATGTGTAAAGATTTCAAAATTACTTTAAGACATTTTGTTAAATCCATTTTTTGTGACTTCAACTTTGAAGGAAATGTTAGAGGAAATGTTTGGTAACACGTGGAAATATTCCTTTGTGCCATAAGCGATGACGTGCCTTTTTTAACAGCAGCGCGAGAAACCATTAAAAGATCGATACAGTGATAAAAACAGGAAAAGCAAGGTGGGTCGGCGGTGGGTAGGGGGTGGTTTATGGGAAACGTCAGCATGTTGTTGGCCTCTGGCAATGTTGCTAAAGTCATTTTAAAGGGACAGTGTGTACTGAGCAGTAAATGTCCCTGTACTGCAAGGGTCTGTACCAATGGCTCGCGAGCCATGTATGCCTCTTTTCATGATTACATATGGCTTGGAGATAAAATAGCACCTCTGTTTATATTATTGTAATTCTTCATTTTAAATCAGATGCCAATCATACAAGATGTTGGTCCAATACACATTTTCAACTACAGTTTACAGTCCGGGTGTCACGGACCAGAAACAGAGACAGGACCCAGTAGTGTTCGTTTACGCAGTTTTATTGATAAAGAGGGAGAGTAGGGCTTCCGATAGTTGACGGACAAGGGTAGCAGGTGGGTGGGAACGCGGAGGTGGCACTTCCGTGTCGAGCGAGGATAATTGTGTACTTGCAGGAATACTGGCTGTTAGCCGGGACGGGAGAGCAGGGGCGGTATTGAGTTCAGAAACGAGGTCGGCAACATGTGTCAGGCAGGAAGCGGGGCAGAACAGGTCGGATGTCAGGATGGCAGAACAGGGGAGAATCCGGTCCAGAAACAGGTCTGCAACAGGTATCAAGCAGGGGAAAACAGGGCAGGAAAAATGTCTGAAAGTGCTAGCTTGCTTAGATGGGAGCACCGGTTCGCAACGATCTGACGGCTTATTCACAGCATTGTTACATGCAAATGCAGTTTTCACACGTGCCAAGCGAGGAAGACACTTAATATGGACTTAGTTGGATCTGGTATATCTCCAGTATATATGGCACAGTCTCAACTACAAATTACAGTTAACAAACCCTGTTTTGGCATCAAAAAATAACCATTTATATGCAAGGTTATTTGACAATCAAGGTCCACTTTATAACAAAACCCCACAGAACACACTGTAAACACACCAAAACTCCAGCAAAGCACCCAGAGCAATTTGACAGGGTGAGTGGTACGAATGGGTGGAGTTTTATGTTTACCACAGGCAATCCTCTCCCGCCTCGCCCAGCGCCCTCTGATACGAAGGTAAATACATCTTGTTTGAAGTATTTTGTTACATTTTTATATTAGAAATTTCCTTGCACATTGTTTTGAACACATTGTTTAGGATAATAATTAAAAAGAAAGTGGTATATATTTAAATTGATGTGGGACACAGGCTCTGGTGTTGTCATTATTTCATAGCTTTTATCAAATCCTTAAACAGTGACATAAAATGTGCTGAAGAATTATTCATTTTCTGGAGAGCGGGTTTGAGTTGAATTGTCTTTGTTGTCATTGATATCAATGTTGTGAAACATTGTATGCGACAAGATTAGACATGGCACCTCAGGGTAAACATCCAATAAAGATTTCAAAGAGAAAAAGACAAAAAGACTATTGAGATAAAAGGCAGACAAAATATTTACAAAGTAGTGCTTTGAGACAGGCCCAAGTTTTAATAAAGCATGTTTGGGTGGTTTTGTTGAATTTGGTGGCTCTTTATTTTTTTAAAAAAAGGAAAAATATCAAAATATGTTTGATTTTATGGTTCTTTAAAAATGTTCCCAACCCCTGCAGTGTTGTGTCGCACAATCAAAAATGATAAAGCACAAGCAAGAATACAAACTACTTAAAGAGACTCAAAGTGACCAAACTGTAACATTTTGCACTTGCATGTCTCGTTTAATTTTGATTTGTCTTGTCTTAAATATTCTCGTCCTGATTTCATTCGATTTAGTTTGAAGGTTGAAAACTGCGAGTTTTGCTGTTTCAACTTTTTATAGTAACAGTGTGTAATATTTACGGCTTTCTAGTGGTACGAAAAACTTTCATTCAGGGCCCAGTCACACAGCCGTTTGCGTCTGTATCGCGGGTAAAATTTTGCGTTTTTTTTTGCCCGTGGTTGCCCGCGATGGAAAATGCGCAAAATTGGCCAACCCGCTGTTCATCGGTGGTATGCCCGCAAAACAGACGCCGGCGACTGTTCCGCTTCCTCATCGCGTCATTTCCGCGTCATTTTCTCGTGTGGACCACGGGTATAAAAGCTGCCGAGCCGGCGTTATGCCGAGAAATGCATCCTTGCCAAGATTTGCATCCCCTCGCTACTACAACCACTTTTACCTCGTTTTATCTCACTTTTATATCACTTTTAGGGAATTTAATGGCGAACATATAACCAAAACCACTTCGTCTTGCATTTGTTGGGAATGTAATACAACTTAAACCATTCCGTCTTTGTATTTGTTGTGAATGTAATCGAACGGTAATGCACGCCGTATACAAATCACTTTTGAGCAGGTAACATGTTTATTTTGCCTTTTTCTATTCAAATCGCTCGTATTGAAACTGTTATGCTCTCTACCATAAAGCTTATTTCTGCATAATAAGCTTTACGGTAGAGTGCATAACAGTTCTCAAAAGTGATTTATATACGGTGTGCATTACCGTTCGATTACGTTCACAACAAAAACAAAGACGGAATGGTTTATGTTGTATTACATTCCCAACAAATGCAAGACGAAGTGGATTTGGTTATATGTTCGCCATTACATTCCCTAAAAGTGAGATAAAACGAGGTAAAAGTGGTTGTAGTAGCGAGGGGATGCAAATCTCGGCAGGGATGCATTTCTCGGCATAACACCGGGCTGTAGAAATCATAACCGCTCAAGACACAGTCCCGTGAAGATCAAGATTTCAAGCTATTGCACCGAAGAAGCCAATATGTTATTATTGTAATAGTTTTTCATTTTTATTTTATTATCTTGTTATGAAATGAAAAGAAATGTCAAGAAATAAAAATGGATTAAGACGAGGTCACTACGGTGACGGGGATCCATGTCCACCCCTTGACGTCTCGAGCACAACTGACGTGTGCTCGGCAAATCGCGCTGTATGTACGCGGAGAAAGGCGTTTGACCGTCACACGCGTAACACGCTAATTTCACGTAATAACACCGCGATACAGGCGCAGAACATGCTATGACCGTGCTCCACCCACGATTACCCGCTGAAATTTTGCGTCCTACCCATGTGTAACCACACCCTGGCCGTGGCCAGAGCACGTCGTTCCGCGTCATTTCTGCGTCATTACCTCGTTTGCCGCCCGCGGTTAACACGTGGTCTAAAGTTTTGAGCAGCGCAAAACTTTTTCGCGCGGCCAACCGCGTGTGAATTTCCAACCGCGTGTAAAGCACTGCTGTATCTCTTCTATATGACGATCTCAAAGCGTCCTAATTCGTCTGCCTTACGGGCAGAAATTTTTGTCCGCGATTCAGCCTCGATACGCCCGTGAAAGGCTTGATGACCGGTCCCTAAAGTTATGAGCAGCGCAAAACTTTTTCGCGCTGCCAACCGCGTGTGAATTTCCGACCGCGTGTAAAGCACTGCTGTATCTCGTCTGTATGGCGATCTCAAAGCGTCCAACAGCGTCTGCTTCACAGGCAGAAATTTTTGGCCATGATTCAGACGCAAACGGCTGTGTGACCGGCTGTGTGACCGGGCCCTCAGTAGAAAAGTAGTAATATTGGCAGACGGCACTAACATTTTCTATTCAAATGATAACTATATTGATTTGGTAACCTGTATTAATCGTGAATTACCGTATTTTCCGCACTATAAGGCGCACCTAAAAGCCTTTATTTTTTTCAAAAGCTGACCATGCGCCTTATAATACAGTGCGCCTTATTTATGGATCAATATTAATTCGCAAAGTCTTGCAACTAACTTGCCGCCGCCGACTAGATTTTCCCCGAACGCCAAGTAGTCCGCGGTGTATGCTGGGATTTATTTACCGGCGTTTCATTGGCTAACCAATGTGTCAATCATCATTTGAATGGATTACTATTGGCTAAAGTTATTCGGAGGTCAAGGGGAGGATCCTTTTTATCATTTACAGGCTGGCATTGGCTTGAACGGCAAAACAAAGCCTGCAATTGGCCCAAAAAGACGTGTCAATCATCAGTTGAATCGATCACTATTGGCTAAAGTTATTCGGAGGTCAAGAGGCGGATCCTTTTTGTCATTTACAGGCTGGCATTGGCTTAAACGGCAAAACAAAGCCTGCAATTGGCCGAAAAAGATGAACGCGTATAGCACGTGGCTGACGGCATGCAGAAAGCATTTTTTTACTATTTTGTATTTGTAAGTATTTTATTCTCCTGGATTTACTAAACTCACGGATATAAGAGGACCACGGCTGCACATTATTATGAACACAATGACTTCGGTGAGCTACTCCGGCTTTCTATATTATCCCTGTATCTTGTTTCAGACTGAACTCGATGTTTCTGTAATAAGCGGTGCAGATAATGAATGGAATGGAGTGTCTATTTTTAAATTAAACTCAATTCCAAGTGTTTATTGTCATATATACAGTAAAGTTGCGAGCGAAAAAGAAAATAGAAACTAAGGAATGGATGGCATTTCTTGAATCCCAAGACTTTAACCTTCCGAATGATGGAACGATGCATTTGAGTGACATCGTACGGACACCGCATCCGCACGTGTTCTCGACACGTATTTGCTTCTTTGCAAGCTTTGGGAATGTTATGGGGGCAATAAGTTGGAATGAACTATCTGACTGTTTTGTCGACGTTCCCATTGTAGCGCCTTATAATCCGGTGCGTCTTATGTATGTCAAAAATAAGACCAAAAACTATTTTTTCGGGGTGCGCCCTATAACCCGGTGCGCCTTATAGTGCGGAAAATACGGTAATTAACCTAAAAGTATGGATGGATATAAATAAATTATCTTTAAGTTCAAATAAAACCAAAGTAATGTTCTTTGGTAATCACAAGGCAAATCAAGATTTAGAAGTAAAAATGGATGGTGCTGCGCTGTATCAGAAAAGTTTTTAGGGGTCATAAATAGACAATAAATTAAGCCGGAAAACACACATCACACACAGAAAAACTAAAGTATCTAAAAGCATTTCAATATATAATAAAGCCAAATTCATTTCAAACCATAATGCATTGTATTTATTATATTGTTCTCTAGTTCTGCCATACTTAACATATTGTGCAGAAATCTGGGGCAATAATTACAAAAGTTCACTCCAGCCCTTTTCTATCCTCCAACATTGTGCAATTAGAACCATACAGACGGTAGGGTATCAAGATCATACTAAAATTTTATTCCTGCAGTCCAAATTATTAAAATTAGATGATTTAGTAAAAATTCTCACTGCACAACTGGTTTTTAAGGTCAACAAAAACATAGTGCCAGAAAAAATCCATAAATAATTCATTCGGAAAGAGGGAAATTATAACTTAAGGGGCTGTAGTGAATTCATATTCCCAAAGGTGAGAACCACCAGGAAAAGTATTTGTGTGTCTGTGTGTGGAGTCAAGCTTTGGAACGGTTTGCAAGACAAGATCAAACCGTGTCCAACTATTCACTTGTTCAGGTTTAGATACAAAGGAACATTCCTGGCGGAATACAGAGATGAGGAGGGTGGGGTATGAGTGGTGCGGGAGATTGGGAATAGTGCGTCTAATTAACTTTGTGTTATTGCTGCTATTCTCATATCATAACTGTTATTATTGATATCATTACAAATGTTGTTATATCACTGGCGTGTTTGGTGGGGAAGATGAAGGGGTAGGTAATATAAGCATTTTCTTCTTACTACCCCTTTTCGAACATAATACGTAACATTATTTTGTTGTTGAGTTATTGCTTTTGTTTTGTTGTTTAGTTATTGTTTTTGTTCTGTTTTTATTTTGATGTTCAAATAAAGTTTTCATTCATTCATTCATTCAAAAACAACACTGATTTGAATCCCAGGGAAAAATACCTGAACTTTCATGTTAATTTTATAAAAAATCAGAGGTCGAGAAATGTGTATTTGTTTGACATAGTGGGCCGCCCGCCCTCATTTTGTGACAAGCGTTTTAGAAAGCGGCTTGCACTCCACCATGACCTTGGTGGTCTTCTGGGGGCTGCCGGTCTAGTCCCAGCCTCCTGGGATCATCCTGACAGGCTGACTTAATGCAGCCACTCAAGTGGGGGCTTTTTTGGCACTTTAAAAAGGAGATCATGCAGGCAGGGTGTTGAAGACACAAGAACCGAATGTGGACCAATAATAGCATGATCTATTCTTATTACATAAACATTGTTTATTGTCAAGCAAGGGTAAACAACTGGTGGTAGGAAACATGAATGACAAAGAATATGGAGGACCGATCCTCCCATTTGTTTCAATAAATGTATGAAATGGTGTCCCTACGACCATTGTGATTAAGGGATCCAACCAACCAACTATCCCAGTCACGAGCAATATTACGATTATGTACATTTTTTACTTTAGATGCTCTTGACTTCATTCTAAAGCAGATGTGCAGAAGAAGTATTTGTGTCTCACCCCCCTCTTCTTTCTGTTTTCTCTTTCACTCTCGTCAACTGTGGTCCTGAATTTGTACAATCTATGAAGTTACATTAACTCCACGCATCGGCCCGGTATTGCAATACCTCCGGGAACGGTGCATTCGCAATGATCGCAGCAAGGCTTTAGGGCTAGGACCTTAGCTTGGCCTATTGGCTGAGAGTAAGTGTCCCGGCTCCTAGGCTTTGTAGCGTATTATGAACTGACCGATAACGGATAATGGATAATGAATAACGAAGATAGAACAATAACCCTTAAACCCCCCCCCTCTCTGACTCTCTCCTTTCTATTTTTCACTCTCTCTCTATTTCTTTCTCTTTCTCTCTTTTTCCCTTTCCCTCTCTCTTTCTCTCTTTCTTTCTCACTCCATCCTTCTCCCCCAATTTCTTTCTCTCGTTCACTAAAAATAGCATGGATAAATGTGAAAAACATAGCAAGATAGCTTGCGAGGTACCCAAAAAGGTAGCTTGATAGTTAGCTAGAAAGGTAAACGGGTAAAAAGACACATAGGGAGCTAGGTATCTATCTAAAGGCGTAGAAAAACATCTAAATAGCCATATAGAAAGCTAAAAATAAAGCTGAATAGCCATCGAGAAAGGAGCCCACAATTTAGCTTGATAACTGGCAACATCCCCCCTAAAATGTTAGTTAGATAGCATGCAAAAAAAGATGAAAGGTTAACTAGACATATTGCTAAATAGCTAAAAAGGTGGTCAGCTACGAAGCTAAAAAGGTAGCCAGATAGTTAGTTAAAAAGAGTGCACTTTTTTTACTCATTTGCTTCATAAAGCCCATAAATTTGAATTTAGTTTGTTGTATTTACTGTAAAACAATAAAAAGATGACTAAATATATGTGTTTAATTCACAAATAGATTTTCGTTCAAATCCCTTGTTAAATGTTCATAAACATTTTTAATACTTGAATACATAATTTTTTCTTCATGAAGTTCATGAACTGGAATTTAATTATTTGAATTTCTAAAATAACAACTAATCATGTTGTTAATATGTTATTACCGTGCCAAATAATAAAAAGTAGGGTTAAAAGTCTCAGTCAACCAATGGTAAATGGTCTGCATTTATATAGCGCTTTTCAAGTCAATGAAGACCTCCCAAAGTGCTTTACAATGTGCTTCACACTTACCCATTCACACACACACTCAAACACTCACACACCCATTCACACACACACTCACACACCAATTTTACTAGAAAATCACAATGATGCAGCACAAGTGAGCTTTTTTCAGAACCGGTCCGTGGGCACCTGAACTGACTTATCGGGCACTCTGGTGCCCGTGGGCAGCACGTTGCAGACCCCTGCTCTAAGACCACAGAAGCGTGCGGAGCTGCCTGCTAGTTGGCTAGCAGCTAGCACTCAATTTCAGGATCTGTCCATGACCAATTGTTAATGCATGGCCACAAAGATTTAATCAGGCTTCGGCCACAACAAGAGCTAACGCGTAATCCATCTTTAGCGCTGCTTTTATGCTAAACTGACAGCATGAGTAAATATCCACATTTTGTCTTGGCCGCTTGAAAGCATTCCGGAAAACGACAAGAGGAAGGATTTAAAATCGACACATTCAAAAGACATCCATTACAAAAAACAAACCCGACGTTAGATCAAGGGTGGGCAAATACGACCTGTGGGCACCATGCGGCCTGTCAGGCTTTTTCATCCAGCCTGCTGTACAAAAATGGTCGAAATATAGTAACAATATACCATGTATCATGGTAAGTAAAATAATATTGATTAAAAATGTATTTGGGTGCTTCTACAACAAAAATACAGAATACTACAAATATACTACAAAACTAAATATCAGATTTAGAGCCTAACCATGGACGTAACATATTGTTCTGCTGTCATTCTGAAAAGAAAAAAATAATATGAAAATACCACAAAAATACTACTTTAGTAAAAATATAAAACAAAAATAGTACTACAGAAACAGAACACCAAAATACTACAAAAAATACAACCACAGTAATGTACTCCTACAGGAATACTATGACAGAAAAAAATTGTACTTCAGAAATATGTCAGAAATACTACAAATATACAATTACAGTAATACTACAAAAAAACTGCAGGTATACAAAAAAATTCTACGATGGAAATACTACAAAAATCTGCGATAAAAATACTACTGCAGAAATATCAAAAATAGACTAAAATAATAAAACTACAGAAAAAATTAAAAAAACTACAGAAGAATTACAAAAATCTTACTGCAGAAAGACTACAAAAATACAAAAATATACAACTATAGTAATGCTATAAAAATAAATATCCAACTTAGTGCTTAATATATTATTTTGCTTTAATTGTCAGATTTTCAACAACAACTTGGTGAAATTAATATCTTTCAAGAAAATTGAATAAAGAAATATAACATGTATGTCTGCATGCTGGCTTACATATACATATACAATATATATATATATATACACACACACACACACACACACTTACATATCTCTCTCTCTCTCTCTCTCTCTCTCTCTCTCTCTCTCTCTCTCTCTCTCTCTCTCTCTCTCTCTCTCTCTCTCTCTCTCTCTCTCTCTCTCTCTCTCTCTCTCTATATATATATATATATATATATATATATATATATATATATATATATATATATATATATATATATATATATATTACTTATACATATACATATATGGTGGCACGGCTGCTGGGTGGTTCGCGTGCAGCCCCACTGTGCAGAGGTTTAGGGCTCAAGTCCAGCTACCGCAGCCTTCCCGTGTGGAATTTGCATGTTCTCCCCGTGACTGCGTGGGTTTCCTCCAGGCACTCCGGTTTCCTCCGACATTCCAAGAAATATGCATGTCAGGTTAATTGGCCGGTCCAAATTGTCCTAGGTGTGAATGAGCGAGTAAGTTGTGTGTCCCCTGCACGAAGATGGGCTCGGGCACCCATGCGACCCTACTGAGGATTAGCTGTGCAGATATTGGATGTACATATATGAGAGAGAGTGAGAGTGAGAAATAAAATCTAGCTACCAGCCTTCCTGTGCAGAGTTTGCATGTTCTCTCCGTGATTGCGTAGGTTTCCCCAGGACACTACGGTTGCCTCCAAAATTCCAAAAACATGCATTTCAGGCCTGTCTAAATTTTCCCTAGGTTTAGTTTTCTGTCTCTGTGTGCCTCGCGCCTAGCTCGCAATCAGTGAAAGAGGTGCAGATGTATATATATATATATATATATATATATATCCATATATTAATTTTCAGCTCATGCATATAATTACCACTAGGAGGAAGAAATACACAATGTCCTTTTAAAATACAATTTGATGCCTGGTGATATCGGGCCACATACAAATTAACATTTCCTTATTTTTTTGCTTATAACTCATTTATTTGTGTGAACACACATCTTATATCAGCCACTAAATTCCCCCCCCCACTAAAGAAAAAAGTTTGGGTGCATGTTACAATGAGGTTTTACGATAATATATTACTGTAATTGAGCAGTAGACGAATATTGTAATCAAACCTAGATTGGAGCAGTAAAATCCTCGAAAATAGAATCAGACAACAAACTAGCAGTAGCTCAGGAGCTAGAGCGGCCATCTTGAGATCAAAGAAGTCGCGGGATTGATTCCCAGCTCCTCCGAGTTAAATGTTGGGCAAGACACTGAACCCCAATTTGCAGACAGGCTCCTCGCATGGATGACTGCTATCGTTGTGTGAGTGTGTACTGTGTGAATGGATAAGGTGTGAAGTGCATTGTAAAGTGCATTGGAGATCCTCAGTGCCTTTTTGAAGCGTTATATAAATGCAGTCTTTTAGCATTTAAACCGGTCCGTGGTACCGGTAAAGTTAGCATTTTCTCAAAAACATAGCATTGTTACGTTTGCAAAAAGCGGCATACGCTTCTTGAATTGCATCCTCGACATGACCTCATCACCATGTGTGTACTTTAAGTGAACCTGCAGGAGGAAATGACAACGGCAGCAATAGCCTGCGGCATCGCACTAAAGCGCTTACGCACAAGCACACATAGACACACACCAGCATACACACATGTAAAACCCCAGTGCGAGTAAATCACGGCGCCACGCCCATCCATAAATCTGCAGCGAAAACAACACAGCGACGGCCATTAGGAGGACAGTGCACGGCACAATGACTCACTGTAAAACACAAGCGGGCCCCACCTGGCCCAGCCCTCAATGTCGCCATTAGGACAAACACGTGTCAACGCCGGCGAG
This sequence comes from Urocampus carinirostris, assembly GCF_059441175.1. NCBI lineage: Eukaryota > Metazoa > Chordata > Actinopteri > Syngnathiformes > Syngnathidae > Urocampus > Urocampus carinirostris. Next base: position 45,368,665 of record NC_142352.1, read on the forward strand.
GACCAGGAATCGAGAGCTAGACTCGGCGGCGTTGCCTTCGCTGGGTCACCGGTTCAAGAATGTCTCCAGGAAGTCTTTGCTTTTTAGATTTAGTGCCAAAGTTCAATTAAGCTTCTGACTCACCAGTCGGCCGACTTTAATGATACGAACTGCGGAGAAGATTTACGGCTGCCGTCAAAAGACGAGGCCGTAACTCACGCGTTGTCGTGTTTGCTGCTTCCATGAGTTGTTGGTCGACTCGAGCAGCTCGCAATCGGTCTTGTGTTGCTGTGATGTTAGAGAATAGTGTTCCTGAAAAACAGTTATTAGTTACAGTTACTGGTTACTTCATTTAAAGTAAAGTAATTACCCACGTGATTGGTGGTTCACAGATCCCTTAATCACCTGGGTTGTAGGGACACCACCATGGACGCACCTCTCGACACATCACTCCACTGCTGACGGTTACTGGGTACATTCCTTGATGTTGTCAGCCCAGTTATTTTGCGTTTTTTCTCTTCTTCTGACATCTTGGGAATGAATTTGGGGCCAGTCTTGGTGATTTTGTGGCGTGACCACTGTTTGGGCATGTTACTTTAAAAAATTAATCAGTTATAGTTGCTCACTATTTCCTCCAAAAAGTAACCGCATTGCTCTATAATCAAAGTAACTACAACCCCTGGCAAAAAATATTGAATCATCAATCTTGGGCAATCCCTCACTCAGATATTTTATTCTTTAAAATAAAAAACAAGATCACAAACATGAAACAATAGTGAAGTTATTCCAAAGTGCATCCTATTGGCATTCAGAAACACTAAAAGAAAAAAACATTGCAATGGTCAGTAAATGTTACTTTTAGAGAGAAAGTGCAGGGATATAAATGTGGAATTACTTAATTCTGGAGAAAAAATATGGAATCATTAAAAACGGACAAAAAAATACAAATCAAAACATATCACTAGTATTTAGTTGCATCCCCTTTGGCTTCTATGGCAGCTTGCAGTATCTGAGGCATGGACTTGATGAGTGACAAACAGTATTCTTCATCAATCAGGTGCCAACTCCCTTTGGTTGGAGCTGCCAGATCATCTTTGCAGGTCAGAGCCTTGCTGTGGACAATATTTTCAATTTCCCCTACAGGTTTGTGGGAATTTAATATTTTCTTTAGGCAGTCCCATTTGTAAACCTTACCGAAAGGGCACCAAACAAAAAATCCAGCATCATCAACTTGTCCAATGCAGATTTGTGACTCATCACTAAAGATAACCTGACTAATGTTTTTTCATAGATTGTTTCACGTTTGTGATCTGAGTTTTCTTACGAAATAAAATGTCTGAGTGAGGGCTTGCCCAAGACTGGTAATTCCATACTATTTGGCAGGGGTTGCAGTTAACAGGGAAAGTAACTATTTCAGTTACTTAAATAATAGGTTGTTTAATATTAAAGAATTTGAAATTTCCTGAGCAGTGTTCGGGTGAGTTGAATAGAGAAGAACATAAAGGTAGTCGCGTTATAGAACCTTGTAATATTTATTGCGCCTTGCCTTTCACAGATTTATCCTATACTTGAAGTGCAACATAAATAAACAGTAAAGGATATAATAAAATAACAATCAGCAGTAAACAATATAAATTGAGTTTGATGAATTAAATCTAGGGCAGCACGGTGGAACGGTGGTTAGTGTGTGCAGCACAGTTCTGAGGTCATGGGTTCAAATCCAGCTACCAACCTTCCTGTGCGGAGTTTGCATGTTCTCCCCGTGCTTGCCTGGGTTTCCTCCAGGCACTCCGGTTTCCTCCCACATTCCAAAAACATGCATGTCAGGTTAATTGGCTGGTGAAAATTGTCCCTAGGTGTGAATGACCGAGCAAATTGTCTGTCCCTGGGTGCCCTGCGACTGTCTGGCAACCAGTTCAGGGTGTCCCCTGCCCACTGCCCGGAGATGGCTGGGATGGGCTCCAGCACCCCCGCGACCCTACTGAGGATAAGCGGTGCAGATAATGGATGGATGTATTAAATCTAACTCTCAAAGCTTGAGACAACTGTTCAGATAGACATATGCTACTGTACTTAAAGTAATTTGTTCACCACAAAAGTCAACTGTAAAACAACATAAAGTGAGTTCCACTATATAGGATTAAATTACAATTTCTAGTAAACCAACTGCTCGGGTAAACATATGCTACTGTGCTAAGTATTTTCATGTAACAAAGGTCAACAGTTCAAGAATATAAAGTGCGTTTAAAACTGCACTGTAAAAATAAAATCAAATTCACAAAACCTGAAACACTGGTCAAAAAGATATAGGCAACTGCACTTCAAATATTTTGTCCACAACAAAATTCAACAGTAAAACAATATAAAGTCACTATTTAATACCTCGCTCTATGTTATGTGTTTAATAACATAAAAACTACTTTACTCATAATGCCACATTGTTACAGAGCATGCGTGGTGTCTCCCCTAATGTTTACAGTTGTAGGCTTTGATTTACTTGTGAGTGACAACGCCTCATCTAAATTTTTTTCAAGGTAACGCACCACTTTTGACCATAACAACTTTTTAACTGCGGAAAAAGTAATTTAATAGATTACCCAGTTTCCTAAAACAATAACGGAGTTACGAAACATCGTTATTCATAACAGCGCTAGTCCCACCACTGGACGTGACCATAGCACAGCAGTTTTCGTCTTTACATAGTTGACAACAGTTATATGTACAGGTAGGGTCCAATGTGATGGTGTTTCGTTGTCACATGGGCTAAGTAGCTGATGCCTAGAAGTTTCCTGTAGCATCACATCTCCATTGCCTGTATTTTGTTTTTTAGTTTTGCTGTGAGTGTCCGTGTCTCGCAAGCTTAGAGGGTGAAGGGGGTAACGTTCTTGTCTTTCCAGCAGTGTCGGGCGGTTGTTTGAGCTATGATATCTGGTGCAGAACCGTCTTCTGACATGGCAGCTCAAAGATACAGTTTTTAAACTCGGTGACAGCTTTTGGCAGTTGATATTGATGTTTGTGTCGATACTTTGGGGATCTAAAACTGCTTTAAAATGAGCCGCATAGTACAATAAATGGAAGAGGCTCTTTTTGATTGTCATTTTCCCCCATAAATAATGGGTTCAAAACAAGGTGCAAGCAGAGTTCTTTTGTAAAAATTTCATAAAATACTGCAAATGAGAAGGATACGAATCTATTTACCTTTGGCGCAGATGGCGCGCAAGGGAGGAGCACGCTATGCGTGCAGAGATCTCCCAACCCCAACTGCTCACCCAATCAAATTGCTGTGGGTGCTTGGCTGGCATTTTTAGGTATTTGCAGTTTGTTTTGTGGGTCTTTATCATAAAGTTCTTCAACTGTGAACATTTTTTAATGAGCGTCCATATTCATACATCCAAAACGGGGTCTGTTGGTGTAACAATATGGCTTTCAACTGTAGTCGGAGGTATGTCCTTTTCTGGACCGAACCAATTATCTTCAGTTTTGTAGTACTTCAGCAAAGCTGCTTTGCATACCTAAAAACAAAATGAAAGAGGGAAGTATAGCTTATCCCTCATTTCATCTTTGAGCCAGATGTACTCATGAAAGAGCCATACTTGGCTCACAAGCCATATGTTCCAACCATGCAGTTTAGCATACATTGACTGCCGTGTAAATATTTGTTGAACACAAACTAAAAATAAAATTTTATGCTACAGAAGAAACTCAACGGTATGCACTTCATAATTTAAATTAATGACTGAGAGTATGTCCTGATCCAAGCGTTGAACTGGTCTGCGTTAAAGCGAGTGTAGTGCAAGCGAGGCAAAGGCCAAGGCTGCCTCCCTTCTGCTACCCACCAGCAGCCTCCAGGGAGCGGCTGGCAGAGGCAACAATGGCTGAGCGGGTCTCTTTGTGCGCTTCCATCCTTAATCAAACTAGCCGGAGGAGTGATTGGATTTTAATACTGGCGGGCCCACCGTAATGGCGTGATGGACGGGCTCCGCTGAATCGGAGCGCAGCGGGGCCTCCATTAATGATATTGCTTCATTTCTTAAAGTGGCAGCCGCCACCAGATCACCAGGCGGGGGCCTAACCTCGGCCCAAGGTACCCCCTTACCACTTTTTCCTTCGTTTTGATGAATTTTCATCACACTCCGGCCAAACATTCGTGTATGTTGTCGTCGTTGGTGTTGGAAAAACTTGGATGTGTCAATGTAGAAGTCATTTATTACTTATTTTCAGTTTTAAATATGAAATTACCTTACAAGGATTTTCATTACCATACGTATCTATCTATCAATCTGTCTGTCTGTCTGTCTGTCTGTCTGTCTGTCTGTCTGTCTGTCTGTCGGTCTCTCTCTCTCTCTCTCTCTCTCTCTCTCTCTCTCTCTCTCTCTCTCTCTCTGTCCGCCTGTCCGTCCGTCCGTCCGTCCATCCTTCCATCCGTCCATCCGTCCATGGGGGTCCAGGGTTCCAGTCCAGCAACAGCGGCCTCCCCGTGCGGAGTTTGCATGTTCTCCTTGTGCCACTCTTTGATAAGATCAACATTGACTATCAACACCATATTTTACTGCGAGTCAGGTAGGTCATCCCAGAGCTGATTACGAATATCTGGGTTTTGCCGACTCAGCAAATTTACCAGTGACACCTTTTTCTCTCAGGCCAGAAAAGGTTTGGCCAGGATCGCAATATTTTCAAATAAATATATTAAACACAGGTTCCACATTTAAAGCCCCAGTACTTTTTTTAACAGGCTACTTTTTTTCTAACAAGCTAGCCCAGGGGTCAGCACCCCAAAATGGTGAAAGAGCCATATTGGACCAAAAAACAAACAAACAAAAAAGAAATTTGTCAGGAGCTGCAAAAAAAACAAAAGCCTTATATTAGCCTTTTATTGAACGCAACACATGCCGTATGCATCTATTTTAGCCTATTGCAAAATAGACTTAGTTGGATGCAGAAGATCCTGTGGAGAACAAAAAGAACAAAAATAATGTAAATAAACACAGTTATAAAAATAAAAAAGCAACCTTTTGAACATTTAAATAGATACAATTACATGAACACAGTTTAAGTTTGAGATCTGTGTAGTTATTTATCTCTTTTTATCTCTGGCCTCCATGGTCGATCACACACCCAGCGGTTTGCTTAAAACAGCCACCTGCTCGGTATGTGACGCTGTCCCTTTAAAAGAGGTGGGGCTTTGGCCGCACAGTGGCTATCACCGGAGAGAAAAAGCGGGCAGAGGACTTGAAGAAATGTGCGTACTTACGTAGCGGGGATTTAAGTTAGTTAGTAACGGCTTCAATGTAGCCAAATGTAGCGGAGTAAAAGTACAGTTTCTTCGTCACAAATGTGCTTAAGTAAAATTTAATGGTTTACTGTTTTAAAGCTACTCCCATAAGTACAAAATGTTCCAAAACTTAATCAAGTATATGTAAGAGAGTAAGTGTAACCGGTCACTACCCACCTCTGATTCTAAATGAAAAACTGCCATTGACATCACTGCTGAAACCTTATTAAACTAATATTTCCTTCTGCGCAGAAAATGATGATTGTTTTTGACTGTGCGGATATGAACCGGCGTCTTCTTCTACACCAGTGGTTTCAAACTCGCAGTCCGGGGGCCAATTGCGGCCCCTAAGATGATAATTTGAGGCATCTGCCTTAATGTAAAGCTTAAAGGAACAGTGTCAATTATTTCCCCACAATGTGTCACTTGTTTTGTCGTGCCATGGAAAATTAGTGCTAAAAGCAAAACAGAAGACGGATTACGGAGACTCAAGGCGACCAAAAAATACTGTATTACTTTTGTAAAGAAGATAAATAAGAAAAAAATGAAGAGCAGGTAAAAAAAGAAGACAAAAAGAAAGAAAAATGACAAAAAATTCCTTTCCTTTTTCCTTTCTTTTTCTCAATTTTACATTTTTCTTTCGTTTTCACTACTCTTCTTTTTATTCCGGTTTTCCTATTTTGCCTCTTTTTTTATTTCATCTTCCCTATTTTTCCCTTATTTGTGTCTTTCTTTGAGAAAGGCTGGGTAAAAATTTGCTTAGCTTGTAATTTGGCCAAGGGGCAAAACATGGAGTGCTTTTCAATTTTTTCATATATGACTAAATATACATACAGACATCTATGAGAAATAATTATTTTTTCCTTTTTTTTTAAATTAATTAGTTTCATCTACTGTAATTGTTTTTGGAACAATCACAACTAAAGCAAAATAATGAATTAGGTCCCTGTTTTAAGCAGTTTGTTTTATATTTTGGTAATTTTATTATAGTTGTATTTTTATAGTAATTTGTACTATTTCTGCAGTTGGATTTTTGTAGTATTGATGTAGTTATTTGTAGTATTTCTCCAGAAGTATATTTACAGTATTTCCATTGTAGTATTTTTGTTGTATATCCATTGTAGAATTTGTGGTTTATTCTTGTAGTATTTCGATAGTACTTTTGTAGTGTTACAATGGTTTTTTTGGTAGTACTTTTGTAATATGTCCGGAGTAATATTGTGTAGTTTTTCTGTAGTCTGTAGTGTTCTATTTTTATTTTTGAAGTATTTTTCTGTAGATTTTACATATTCAGTTTTGTCAGAATGACTGTATTTTTGCAGTATTTCTTCTGTAATTCCTTTGTAGTCGTATTTTTATATTATTTCTGTAATGAACATTATCTAGTAATGTTCATTACAGAAATACTATATAGTATTACTGTAGTGCTATGTAGTATTTCTGTCTAACAAATATTTCCAAAGTAGTATCTTAGTAATGTTGCTGTAGAGCTTTTATGGATTTTTTGATATGGTTGAGAAAATGGTTGGATTACTTTTTTTGGGCCACTTTTTACAACGGAAGAGGAAGTCGCCTAACTGTTGAAGCTCATCTTCCAAAAGTAAGTTAACTTAACTTCAATCAGCCTATAGAGCATATTATTTTATGACATGTTTATTTTTTAGTACAAAAGAATACATGTTACTTATACAAGACTTAAACATACTTATATAAACCTTGAACATACAAAATATAGCACTGAAGTAACTTACGAATTGATCCAACTTACGAACGATCATCCGAAACCAACCTCTTTCGTAAGTCGAGTAGCCCCTGTAGTTATGTTTTCGCGGGTAATATTTCTAATAGTAATATTTTCCATCCATACATCCATTATCTGCACCGCCTATCCTCAGTAGGGTCGTGGGGGTGCTGGAGCCCAGAGATCTCCAATCAGTGGGCAGGGGACACCCTGAACTGGTTGCCTGCCAGTCGTAAGGCACACAGAGACAGACAACTCACTCGTTCATTCACACCTACGGACAATTTGGACCTCCCAATTAACCTGACATGCATGTTTTTTTGGATTGTGGGAGGAAACCAGAGAGCCCGGAGGTAACCCACGCAAGCACGGGGAGAACATGCAAACTCCACACAGGAGGTTCGATCTCATGACCTCAGAACTGTGCCGCACACGCGCTAACTACTGCGCCGCCGTGCTGCTAGTTGTATTTTGTATTATATAATTATTGTAGTAATATTTTGTAGTTTTTCTATAATGTTTTTTCTTTTCAGAATGAAAGCAAAATTCGATATGTGGTCTCTGATTTTAAACCATCTCTTCTTTCTCTTCCTCTCTCCTCTTTTCTCGCGTTTTCTATCTATTGTACTCTCCATATATCTCTCTCCCTTTTTCTCTTTCTCTTCCCTTCTCTGTCTCTTTCTCTCACTCTTAATCTGTCCCCCTTGATCTCTCTTTTTTTATCCCTCTCTCTCTCTCTTTTTCATTCTCTCTCTTTCTCTCGTTTTCTCCTTCTCTTTTTCTCCCTTTCTCTTTCTTTCTCTTCCTTTCGGCACCCATGACATATCTTTTCAGCATGTGGCCACCAGCTAAAAAGAATTTGACACCCCAGTTCTAAAGACTCATTTAGGAACGTTTTGACGCCCACATACCCGTGAGAAAATCAAGTCACGCTTTTTGTCATCTAGGCTGTGTCGCATCACTGTCAGGCGTCTGAAGCTTCACAGGAACAAAGGCGCGTCGGTCAGGTACCGATGAACTTCTGTGTCCAATTAAAAGCATAAGGCTCAGGGGTGACCAGGGTGACCCCCCAGCGCCCCTCCGTGACCGCCCCAACATGAAGTACAAAGATTTACAAGATTTTTAAAACACTTTTAACAATACTCCCCTTTTAATGTGCTCTCTGTTTAATAATGCACTTTAGGCTTTAAGAGCACGATAAACAAACCAATAATTCAGCGTTTTTATCATCTGAGGGTGAAGCGCGATCAAAGAGGAGAGTGAAGGGCCGTCGCTTGATGTTCTTGCCAGGGTTTGGAGACGTTAGCAATGATCTTACTTGCTCCCGCCAGATTAAAGTACACTGAGGTCCATCTTCCCGGGAAGATGGAGTGAAAGGGGATGCTGAAGGAGGAAGCAAAGAAGAGTTGTCTGCTCTCACCACAATATTTCAACCAAGCAGTCTAACCCAAGGGGCGGGAACCTAGGGCTCGCGAGCAGTATATGGCTCCTTTCGTGAGTCGTAGATGAAATAGAACGCAATTATTTACTGTATTTTTAGACCCAATGACGAGATGATACCTACTGCTGTAGGGTTCCGTCTATAGAGTATATATATATATATATATATATATATATATATATATATATATATAAATATATATATATATATATATATATATATATATATATATATATATATATATATATATATATATATATATATATGTTTATATATACCGTATATTGATTTAGTCAAACCAGCAGTCTTGTTTCTATCTGAAGTTTTCAAATGAATATAACTGAGCGCTCCTTCCTGCCGCTAGAAGGCAGTAAACGTGTAAATAAGCAGACATACTGGTTTCATGTTAAAGACAATAATGTGTTGATTATCTCTGTTTAGTCATTTAATTTCATTTTATTGCCCGTTCACTCACAAAATGCAGACTGATAAAATTACATTATAAAAATCTCATAACATGACTAGAAAAATGGGAAAAGTGTTTTGGTTGACAAGGGGACAGGACCAAAATAAGCTCTGGCTTTTTCTCTTCAGCTATGTCAATTATTTATCAAAGCTGTTTGTTTTCAATTTATTTATTGTAACCTTGCATATGATGAACCAGAAGAAACAAATACAAATGTCAACCAACCAACCAACCAACCAATCAATCAAAATAAACAATTTGTAAACACATCCAATGCCAAACATGGAAACCATTTTTCCCCCATTGGTTGTAAAGGGTGAAGAGTGTGCAGGTAAACAAAATTCTCCTCCTGCAGTACTTCACTGTGACCTTGGAGAGAGACCAGCAAAGACTGGTGTGGTTGCAATGTTAAAAAGGTTGGCAGCAGACAGCACAAAGCCAAAAAAATAAGCTGTCACTTCAAAACCCAACCCAATCACGCTGATAAGACGCTTGAGCGATAATTAGCAGAATGGCAGATATTTGGCTGACGGAGCTAACGTGTTTTATCAATATCGAGCAATTTCTGTTTTGTCTCCACGAATATTAAGTGTCCCAAAAAAATGATCAATCATGGAGGGTCACGAGAAGATTTCTTTGTCAGAGGGGGGTGTGACAGAAAATAATTGAAAAGCACTGCAATACAGCAACATCTATTGGTCAAATAATACAATCAGTCCCTTTAAACAAGGCACAAAATGAAGGTTTGAGATTTTTGCCTGCCTGGAAGAGCTCATGTTCGAGTCTGGGCTTTTAATCAGTAAGTGAAGCTTTGCAGAAGAAGTCAGTAATTCTCCAACCTGCCAAAAATGAAAGAAAAAAAGAAAAATATGACAACACGGGGTTAAAAAAACATAAAAATTCAGAGATGATTAATCTTTCAACAGCCAGCGGATGTTACACTTGGACCAAACACGTAATGGTATTTCATTGTTGTGTTTTTAGCCTGCGGAGATAAAGCGCACTTGTAAGAAGACAACTGAGGTCTGTGTAAGGGCGAAGACCTGGAACTGATCACACACAAAAAGTGGAGGCTCACACAGTGAGGCTGACCCACTACCAGCCGCCACAAATCACTCGCCCATCTCGTATAATCCTAAAGCAGCAGCGCGGCGGCATTAAACAGCCAAACAAATTGCCTCTCGTCAAAAGCTCGCAGCGGGAGGACGCCAGAAGGAAACGCAAAGGTTGTGAGTGCGGCGACTCCTCTGCAAGGCTCGTAAAACAAATTAAATTATAAGGGTTTTAATTTCATGATGCTGAAAAATTGTAGCGGAGGGGAAGCGGACCACAAGGAAGTCGCCTATCTATTTTCTACAATACTTATCCTAGGGTGGCAGGTGGAGCCCTTCCCAGCCAACTTTGGGCAGTGGGCTGTAGGCAGTCGACACCCTGAACTGGTTGCCAGACAGTTGCCGGGCGGACAAAGACATACAATTCACTCACTCATAGGAACGATTTGGACCTGCCAATAAACCTGCCAGTCATGTTTTTAGAATGTGAGAGAAAACCAGAGTGCCTGAAGGAAATCCAGGCAGGCACAGGGAGAACATATAAACTCCGCACGGGGGAGGCTGATTAAACTCAAGACCTCCGCACTATGCGGATGTGAGCTAACCACCCAGTCGACTTGCTGCCCCTAAAACCCTATTTTAAAAAAGTAATGTTAGGATCAGACACCTACCACTAGAGGGCCTCTATTGTGGTTTGAACTGGGCACATATGTGTCCAATTACCACAAAACTGTGCCCAACCATCCAGGACATTTTGAGCATTACATGTTGTCAGGTGGGCAGCATGGTGGCGCAGTGCTTAGCGCTTGTGCGGCACAGTTCTGAAGTCATGAGATCGAACCTCCTGTGTGGAGTTTGCATGTTTTCCCCGTGCTTACAAGGGTTTCCTCCAGGCACTCCGGTTTCCTCCCATATGCCCAAAACATGCATATTAGGGTAATAAACCAGTCCAAATTGTCCCTAGGTAGGAATGAGAGAGTGAATTGTCTTTCTCTGTGTGCCCTGCGATTGGATGACAACCAGGTCAGGGTGTCCCCTTCCCACTGCCTGGGATGGGCTCCAGCACCCCCGTGACCCTACTGAGGATATGCGGTCCAGATAATGGATGGATGGAATGATGTCAGGTCATTTTGTCATTTTCACTTCCACCACCATGCCTGGTTCTTTTGTAACTCTGCTTCGTGTATTGTCGGGTTCCGGTTTTGGACTTTGTTTCTGGTTTGGACATTTCCTTGTTTAGTAAACCCAATGTTTGTTTGCTACCAGGTACCTTCTTTAAATAAACCATACCTCTTTTTGAGCACAAATTGCCTTAAGCTCCCACACATGGGTCCATCATCCTAAAAAAAAACTAACAAATACGTATGCTTCTCGTTTGCAGTATTTTGTAACATTTTTACAAAAGAAGGCTGCTTGCACCTAATTTTGAAACCAATTTTCACCACAAAAAAAATGATAGTCAAAATGAGCCTCAATGAGTGAGTAACTGGAGAAGGGAGACATTTTTTGTGGCATATTAGTGTATATGGGACAAAGGCTCTGGCATGCATTTTTCATACAACTTTTCAAAACATCAGATGTCATACTGTGTAATAAAATGCGCTGCATAAATAGCTGTTTTTCCGAGAGCAGGTTTGGTGGCTTTGTTGCTTTTATGGGTCAAAAAAGATCTCAACCCCTGCTTTAATATTCCATAAAAGAAAAAGAATGTAACGTCATGGCCACAAAGTTAGTTTTTCAAGGAAAGTATCAAAGTGATCCAATGTGTACTGTATGGTGTGGAGATGAACAAAATCGGCCTACTCTAGATTTCGGAACAAATTCATTTTTGAGATCATGTATCAGTATTTACACAGCCACACGCCACTGCCCCTCAATGCCAAGATCCAGCTCATTTATGAAGAACAGGATGACCATTTACACCAAAAAACGATGGCGACCAGATGAGGAAGGTGCTGCATGTGATTTAAATAGGGCATTTCTCCTGGTGCTGGTAATGATGGAAACCAAAACTCTGTGTTTCTTTTTTGGGGAGCAAACCCTTACCCAAAGAAACAGGTGCGGAGAAGGATGGGTTCCTCCAGGCTTTACCAACCCAAGACACACCATAAGTTCCCCGACAACCCTGGCGGTCCATCAACGTATTTTGTACTTTGAATGCATGTTGAGTAAAATTCGTAGTCACTTGATTAAAATAAAATATTAAAATGTCTCTTTTCAATTGCCTTTCCTTTGCCTTTGCTTGCTATTTACTAATGCATTGCTTGAAAAGAAAGATGCATTCTTTGTACTTTCACAACATCAGTAAAGTAAGTTGTCTCCGTTTTTCAAGCAAGGGTCTCAAACACGCAGGATGGTAATTTGAGGGCCCAGTCTTAACAAGCACATGCTGTTTTTTTCAAAGGTCAGCAGTCCACAGTCAAGAGCAATGGGATAATCGAACTCCTATCATTATCTGGACGTGTAGCTCTTTGATGAATCCGATCTTTGTTGGATTTGTGGTTTAGGGTAACTTGCTACTCGGATCACAGAGGTTTCGACACAAATAATTTTCTTGGAAGGAAACTGGCAAAACACGTCTAGATTATGTTTTTCGTCCTTTTTTGAATCACACAGCCACCGGGTGGAGTCAAAACGAAGAAAAGAAAAGATTTGGTTCTCCAAGCAATGTCTCGTAAACAATTGGTATTGATTGGGAAAATAAGCATCTGCTTCGGACTACCCCTTTTCGAACATGTTATGTGACATTATTTTGTTGTTGACTCATTGTTTTTGTCCTGTTTTCATTTTAATGTTCAAAATAAAAGTTTTCATTCATTCATTCATAATCGCAGGTCCTGCTTGATGTTTACACTGTTCTGCCCGCAGCGACCTGTAATAAAAGACATGCCATTGGTTCTTGCCGTGATGTCTGTTTTTACAGAACTTTATTGAACCAGGGAATAATGAATCATTATTCTCTAAATGAAATCAATTATTTAATTTGCTAATTTAGTCCAGGGGTGTCCAAAGTTTTGAGAAAGCGGGCGGTATTTGGTAAGCAGTGCCTTTAAAACTGCTTCCAGTTGCTTCATCTTTTCACAGCGTTTGTTTCAGGTAAGCTTTTTGTAGTCAGCATGTTTTGTTTGGCAGGGCTTCTTGATATTTATTCGTTGAAAAACAGCCAGACTCTTGGCAAGTTGGGCAGATGCAGTTATTTCGAATTTCGGTGCTAAAAATACTCAAATTTCCACTTGTCCTGGAAACGGCAGCCTTCACAGTCAATTCTCCTTTTTTTAAATTTACAGTCGGATATGGGGTGGGCTAAAATTCTCACAGAAAGCCAAGGGCAAGGTGGCCAAAGGGTGACTGCCATCATCAATTCATGACAGAGCCTGCGTGCCAGTAAAATTCCCTCACGGGCCGTACCTGGCCCCGAGGCTGGACTTTGAACACAATTGATTCAATTATATGATCAAACATTTACTACGATGTGTTTCCTATAAAATATTCATGTTTTATTCAAAAGTAAAATTAGCTTTTTTTAAAATGTATTTTTAACCCGCTTTTTAACAGGGGTTGCACCTTGTCTGGCTAGACTGGCTCAATGTGGACCTTACAAACATGAGGAAAACGTGGGGCATTTACCCCCCTCCATCCGTCTCGGTCCAGAACCACAGACGCCCACGCAGTTTTCCTGTGGAAGCGGGCAAGCTCAGGCACCAGATAAGAGCAGAGGGCACCTATCTGCTCACAGATCTGACACTTGCCGAAAGCTCCTGGGCGGACTGACTTAAACTGTGGCGGGGGACTTATCTTTACAGTTTCCTATAGCACCCACTGACAGATCCCTTGGACTGTGTAAATTCCTTTAAGCGACCCTTCCCCCAACTTGAAAGGACCTCGGGCAGACAATGAGACGGCGCTTTGTGTACTATGAAACAGAGAACAGAGGAGCTTTTACAAGGCGCAAGGGAGCCGGAGACAAATACAAGTTTCAGGTGTTGCAATGCGTGTTTGGCAACGCTACGGACAAAAGAGTCCACAAAGCATGACTCATTTCCAGTGTTGGGCACGTAATTAGTTATAGTCACTCACCACTTCTTCCAAAAATTAACAGAGTTAGTAACTGAATTACTCTATCGTGAAAGTCCATAGTTACCAGGCTAAGTAGTTATTTCTTTTACTTTAAAAATAAGTTATTGTATGTCAAAAAATTTGAAATTTTCTCAGCAGTATTTGAGTCAGTGAATAGAGAAGAACAGACAGGGGTCATAGAACCTTGTCATATTTATTGCATCTCACTGCCAACAGATTTAGGCTACATTGAACTTGTTACTTAGATTCCCTCAAGCAAGATTCTCACGTGGCCCTCACGCACGAGACACGTTTCTTTTATTTAGATAAACAGTGACCAAACAACCACCAAGTGGCACTTGTGAGCAGGATTATAAACTTTAATTACTGTACTGTTTGCGCAGTGTATATAGCTGTAGTCTCACATACATTTTATATATATGTATATATATATATATATATATATATATATATATATATATATATATATATATATATATATATATATATATATATATATATATATATATATATATATATATATATATATATATATATATATATATATATATATATATATATATACTGGTATAATCCAGTAATTTTCTTGTCTTTGACTTCCTGAGCTGTGAAGTCATCCGAGTAACACCGGCACCCTAGCAAGCCATTCACAATGTTGGTTTGCTTGTTAATTAGACAAAGAGGTTACAATTTTTTTAAGCCAAGTTTTGGTCATGTTGTGGTGAATGCCTAGGCATTTGTCGCAGGTGGGTGCAGCAATAATCCAACAAATGACGAGAAGCCAAATGGGGGACAACAAAAATAACACCCAGAGAGCTAACGGGGACTAACCCAGCTGGGACGCTGCAGGCTAGTCGACTATAAAGAAGGGTAACTGGGACTGATTGGCGAAAAAAAACGAAAGGTCGGCTTACCAAAAACATGCAGTAAGCCGCCAGACCACCAGGGAACCAAAAAACGTATGCACAAACAAACATGAACAAGGGTAAAAAAAATAAACAATGGACACAGTAGGCTAGCCAGCTGTTAACAGGGCTTATTTAGACCCCCAAAAAATGGAAGCGTTCGACAGCCCCTGAAGCTAACGGCGAGCTACGATATTATACCAATTGGAGGAAAGGCCACAATCGCCAACCTAAACGATGACAAAGAGGATAGAGGAACGCGCACTGTAACAGCCGCAGGACCACTTAACTCAGGTAGCTTTTGGAGATCAAGCCACGCAACTCAGACAAAACAGTAAAAAGTCCTCAAGTCACACAGTAGTCAGTTACAATATCTCCAAGCAGAAATGAGCTGTATGCAATCTCTGTTCACTACAATCGACGTGTGTCATATATTATTTTAATGAGAAACTCCATTGTAAACAGTTTTTTCTCCTTACTGTGACGTCACATCTGTAGTGGATATACTCCAAATAAAGCAGCTTAAAAATTTAAGTTCTCGAGTTCCATGGTGCGTGGACTATTTTGCAACATAGCTGCACGATCTGTGCACGAATTGAAAAACAAAGTATCTTTTTATCCCTTTGAGAATGTTCACAATGTACACACTACCTTATACGATGTATTTTTTTTAACCAAGTAAAACAGGGCAGATAATAAGTAAAGAAGTTGGTCTCATTGATTCCATTATCTTTGTCGCTATTTTCTCTTTCATTACTTTGTTTGACTGCTGTGAAAAGATTCTTCTCGATTCCCTCAAATACAATCTTGCCAAATAACGTAAGATCCAGGAAAAATACAAAAGCAATGCCAAATTCTGAGCTTTCTTTTGACATGTGATATATACCCAAGTCTTGTGTTTTCCAATTCCTTCGACAAGTACCAGTATCAAATATTATGTGGAAATTTGCTTCTACGAAATTCCCATCGTAAACTTAAACTGAAAAATACGGCGTTGTTCTTCGTAGCCTTTGCCGCGTCTTTTTTAGTCTAGCAAAGAGTTATTTATGTGAGGACAATCTCACAGGGGCATTTATCATGTGTGCTAGTGGTTCCCCCTTCAAAGTTCCCCGTTTTATGACGTGCATTATTTCTTGTGCACACACATAAACAAAGCCGGGGCTGCCGGCACTGAATCAGCAGCCCGTGTCAGCGCGTGGCCCCCGGGTCAGGCAGGCTTTCTTGTGCCGCCAGTGCTTACATTAGCATGTGAAAGGCTAAAGCTGTTCCAAATATTCCCTCTAAACATTTTGCTCGCTGGAATGAGACAACAAGTGTTTTGTGTTTGTATTTTTTCGTTTATTTTTTCTCAATCATGTTGCAACAGATGTCACATGACAAAATCAACAAATCAGCTGTAAAGAATAAATACTGTGACAGGTTGAAGTCAAATGCTTATGAGTGACCCGTCCCCAAAGTATCCTTGGACGCTTCTTTTGTCAATCATATAAACAAAGTATAATATTTGACAACATTTTACAGTCATTGGTAATTCATTTAAAAATGATCACACTGTTTGAATCACAATATATACTAGCGGTGTCCAACCTGTACAAGCGTCGAACCACTACTAAGGGGAACCAGTGTGACATGCATTTTTAAAATAGAACTTAACTAGATGGTAACTAGATGCTAAACAGCTAAAAAGGTAGCTTGATAGTGAGCAGGAAAAGACAAACAGGTAAAAAAATACAAATAAAAGGGAGCTAGATAGCTAGCTAAAAGAGTAAAAAGTACACTTGATAGACAGATAGAAAGCTGAAGGAAAAGATAGATAGCTAGAAAGTACAGCAACGTTTAGCTTGATAGATAACAAAAAATGCATAATGTTGGCAAGATAGCATGCAACAAGTGTAAAAAAGCTTGCTAAATAGCAAAAAACGTAAAATGTTGGCTAGATAGCATGCAACAAATATAAAAGCTTGCTAAATAGCTTGCTTAATACCTAAAAAAGTAGGAATATAGCTAGTTACAAAGCTAAAAGCAGGGCAGCACGGCGGTCTTGGGAACCTCCTGTGTGGGTTCAAATCCAGCTACCGGACTGTGCGGAGTTTGTATGTTCTCCCCGTGCTTGCGTGGGTCTCCTCCGGGCTCTCCGGTTTCCTCCAACATTCCAAAGACATGCATTTCAGGAGGATTGGCCGGTCCAAATTGTCCCTAGGTGTGGATGAGCGAGCGAGTTGTCTGTCCCTGTGTGCCCTGCGATTGGCTGGCAACCAGTTCAGGGTGTCCCCTGCCCACTACCCGATGATTGCTGGGATGGGCTCCAGCACCCCCGCAACCCTACTGAGGATAAGCTGTGCAGCTAATGAGATGAGATGAAATAATGAGACAAAGCTAAAAACGTGGCCATATAGCTGGATAAAAGTAAATATATGAATGTACTGTATTTAATTATTGTCTCGTTCCATTCATTTCAGATACGACCATCATCTTTCACAGGCAGTCATGTAGGTTACCCTAGATGTAAACAATGCATATTTAGGTTAATCTTTTCTAAACAATATACACGTAGACAATTACTGCTTATAACCCCATTTTCAGGATTTTAGTCTTCATCTGGACCGGGTCTTAATCATTCTTATATGTCAATACCAAAAAGTGAAATAGAATAGAATAGAATATACATTTATTGGAACCTGTCGTGGGTTCAAATCCAGCTCCAGACTTCCTGTGCGGAGTTTGTATGTTCTCCCCGTGCTTGTGTGGGTTTCCTCCGGGCACTCCGGTTTCCTCCCACGTTCCAAAAACATGCATTTCAGGTGAATTGGCCGGTTCAAATTGTCCCTAGGTGTGAATGAGCGAATGAGTTGTCTGTCCCTGTGTGCCCTGCGATTGGCTGGCAACCAGTTCAGGGTGTCCCCTGCCCACTGCCCGGAGATGGCTGGGATGGGCTCCAGCCCCCCCACGACCCTAATGAGGATAAGCGGTACGGCTGATGAGATGAGATGATGGGAGATACATTTATTGTCATTGTTACAAAATGGTTTAACATATTGTGACAACGAAATTGGGCATGACACTCGAGTTTCACACATTCACAGTGAGGTAAAAAAAAAAAGAAGATAAAGGAACAGAGAAGAAAAGGTTATAAAAAAGGAGGATAAGGTTATAGTTATAATTTACACAATATTTACACATGAAATGTCGGCATGTAGGATGTTAGAATGCAACCCCAAATTAGTTTTGCGTCTCAATATGGACGATGCTTTTAGTTTAATAGGTATTCATGGAATTTTCACATGATTCAGATTTGTTTTAGGATAGCCAGGAAAGCCTTGAAGACCCCGACGGCCCGCCACTGCATCTGAGTTCATTTCAAAGGCGTCCTCGACAGCACTCACAGCACTCATCAGCACGCTTGAGCTTGTCCATGTCAGGAAGGCACCAAGAGTCTGTGTTTATGTTGCAAGTGCATAAAAACAGTTTCAGTCCAATAGCCTCATTTGTCTTATCCAGTGTTTTTCAACCACTGTGATATTGTCAGGTGTGTGGGGGAAATTATCCAATTTGTGTGCCTGTGCGGTAGGGTTGCACTATTGACTGTATTCGATACTGCGATGTGACGTGTTGCAATTGTGCAATCGCAAGGCACTGCGCTTTTATTTGAATGATTTATGGTTCCATGTTTTGGGGAAGTGCTTGGGTAGCCATAATAGTCACAGTTTAAATGGCACTATCCAATAAAGGTGAGACTTAGTTTGCAAGCAGTGTGTGTCAGTCAAACAGCTTGCATTTTGCACAACTGGGCACCAAAACCAACAGCGATGCGACAGTTAGTAACCTTAGCTGTTTGTTACATTGAAAAGCTGCTTGTTACAGGGGCACCATTAGCTTAGGAGGTAGAGCTCGTCTTGGGATCAAGAGATCGCACGTTCAAATCCCGGCTCCTCCGTGGTACATGTCAAAGTGTCCTCGGGTAAGACACTGAACCCCTAATGCCCTCAATAAACAGGTTGGCGCCTTGTATGGCTGCACAGCCGCTATTGTTGTGTGAGTGTGTGTGAATGGGTAAATGTGAAGCACATTGTAAAGTGCTTTGGGAAGTCTTCATTGACTTAAAAAGCGCTATATAAATGCAGATCATTTCATTTCAAAAAGAACTCCCGAAGCACTTTACACTTCACACACACAGCCATGCAAGGTGCCTAACTGCTATTCGGGGGCATTAGAGATTCAGTGTCTTGCCCAGGGACACTTTGACAATTTACTTGGAGGAACCGGGAATCGAACCTGTGACGTCTCAGTCCCAAAACAAACATCTGCTGAGCGACTGCTGTCCTAAACCCCAATGAAAAGTCAAGAGAGCGTAAAAATATATTGATTTCCAGCGGGTGCTCCATGGATTGTTAACGCGTCCAAGAATAGATTGAGGTGGCGTCAGGAGAGACAGGTCTGGCCTACAGCTAGGGCCTCGGCTGACAATACTCTCTTGTATTTATGTATCAAACGGATGACCTGGGGCTGAAACTTGTGGGAAACTCCTACATTTGGGACTGTTGTATATTAACCATCGCAGAAACCCGGCTCAATTCGAAGATACCCAATGCTATTATACAGCTAGCCAGCCGCTCTCTAAATCGCTTACTCACTCCGAAAGGGGAAGCCCTCCAATTTAGTTAAAGTTTTGTCCAATGATAATAACGACCAAGGGAAGAGAGTGATTTCACTCCCGTGCTGTCAGTTTTCGTTAATTCTATGATGAAAATGGTGACAGTAATAAATTAACTGTTTCAAATATAGTCCAAATGCCAACGCAAACCCCAAAAAGGATGAACATGGAAGAGTTTATTTGAGCGCGTCTAAGAATTTCAGGTATTTGCACACTCGCAACAAACAAGCTACAATAAGGATTTTTTTCCAGAAATAAATGCCATTGTTTGCAATATTTTTAAGTTAAGTCAAGTTAAGTTTTTAAGTTCAAGACACCACATTTAAATATAATGAAAAAGGCTACATAAAAATGTTAAAAAGACAAACAAAATAAAATGTGAACAACACAATACAGTGCCCCACTGCCTTGAAATAGTTTAGTCCATTTGCTTGATATTTCACTTGGCCAGTGTGACTTGCAGCAAAGTGGAGGAGTCTGTGGAAGCTCCGTTGTATAATGGTATGAGTATGAGAGTATGTTAAAAAATGCCACTGTGTAACATAGCCGAGTGCCATGGGCCGAAAGAAAGGGGGGAACGTCGGGGGCATCGAGTATAAATATTCAAAAGGTGCGCGTCGTATTCCCAGTTTGCTTCCTCTGGTAACTTTTCTCAACTGGGCGCTGAATCATGTGTCATTCACTCTAATTTCATTATCAACCACTCTCATTCAATTATCCAATATAATATGCAAATGAGATGAACAATGGCCAGCTCATGCTAATTATCTGCATCAGAATAATTAAATTGGACACAAGCAACGAAGGGGGTCTGAACTACTATAAAACAGGGAGCAGATTCTTTAATTAGGGTAGCAAAATTTTATTAGAATCTGTAATCTGCCCGTAAATTGTTCGAGGGTGGCTGTGCGCAAGGGGGACATTACTCTTATTGGAAAGCGCTCCCTAAGGATACGTCGAGGACAGGAGGAATGGGCGGGGGGCATCCGACAACGTGGCTCTTATCAAGGGCAAATCCATCTCAAAACACGTTGCCTATTTAGTAAATTATAGTCATAATCTGGGGTTGTTAAAATTAACCCACAAATGTCAAGAAACTGAATTGGGGAGAACGAGTCCATGCCAGTGGTGTACCGTAAGAATCTGCAAGGCCTTCTCTGCTGGCCTAAAAAATATCTGAATCTTGTGATGTTAATTATGTTTTGTCCATTAATTCCAGGGTGATCATCTCATGAAATGTTTTTCCTAACCTTGGCTTTCTGAGAGAATTTTAGCCCAGCCCATCTCTGTCATAAGGACTGGAAATAAAAAAGGAAAGTTGACTCTTAGGGGCCGCCATTTCCAGGACAAGTGGAAATTGGAGTTTTTTTTTTTTTTTTTTACTGAAATCCGAAACAAATACGTCTGCCTAATTTGCCAAGACACTGAGGCTGTTTGCGAAGAGTATAATATCAAGAGGCTACCAAGCGACAAGCTGGCTACTAAAAGAAAACCGGAAACGAACGCTGTGAAAAGCTGCAACAACTGGAAGCTGTTTTAACGGCACAGCAACGATTTTTCTCAAAACCCTGCAAGAGAAATGAACATGCTTAGCATAGAAATGAACACACCATGGCGGACAGAAAGACGGAAAGCACTCAATGGAGGGAAAGTCAGGCTTTGGATTGAATCAATATTTGGAGGTACAACTGTGTTCAACCTCCGGTAGCAAAATAACTTTCAAATTGCAAGATACGCTACGGGGTTTACATTCATGAGTACTTCAGCAAACGATGGACTCATTGCATGTGACGTCACGTGTCCTATTCTGCACAAGCGAGACACGGTCACGTTTACACAGGAGACGCATAGAGGTGACTGGAGATCGCACACAAGTCAGATTTAATTAAATATGAATATGAAATATGAACGATCCCACAAAAACATCGGATTTCATTCAAGACCGGAATGGAGCACTAAACTTTTCAGTGTGAATAACAGCCTTATCATGTCCTCAACTACGTTTGCCACAGCATGATAAAGAAAATCTGAGACTTATGGTTAAGACAATCTGCTAGTTTGATTACCCCGTTACTAAAAGAATAGCACAGTTACTTAACAGCGTTATTTATAACAGCGTTACACGTGTCATATGTACTCATGAAAAGAACCACACGCGAGCTATATAAGTTCTCGACCCCTGCGCTAAAAGAACAGAAGAGTCAGTTCGACAACCTTGGAGTTTGCTGCTGCTTCAGCACAAAGACAGGCATAAATAGGCACTTTGCCACCAAGCAGGACTGAGACCAGTGAATAATTTCTGCTGTTCCAAGACACAGACTCTGCTTCTGCATGCATGCAGGCACCGCTGCCTCGGCATAAGAGTCCGGCGGCACAACACAAACCGGACACACAATGAGTCACTCCAAGAGCCGGCAGCCTGCCAGCCTGCCAACCAGCAGTGGCGGGACCTTAAATGAGGTGCTAAAACCACTGAAATTTTTACTGAGGTGCGTTTTGTTGCTTTTGTGCCGAGGGACTGATAGAGGTGGGCCATACTATTGATATGAAGCAAATACTTGGATTGGATCAATACTATTATCCTCGAAATATTACTTTACTTCTCCACCAATTTCCTCAAAGCACTGCTTTTGTAACTAGAGAGCGCAGGCCTTCTCTCGCTCACCCAGCCCCCTCGACCACACTCTAATATTACGCCTGAGTGTGCGACTGACAGGCACACTTTTAGCAACTCTTCCTGTCTGGCCTGCTGATGCATCCAGCCTGTCAGACAGAAAAATAAATATATGTACCCACCTCTATCACAGGCTAAAATGAGGATACACAAAATCCCAAAGTGAAAAGCACAAATTGTATTTATATTTCCATTGTTTTCACATTTTGAATTTGTATACTTTTGACAGGAGATGTTTTTATGGAGAACAGTTTAGGGCCCGGTCACACAGCCGTTTGCGGCTGAATCACGGCCAGAAATTTCTGCCTGTGAGGCGGACGCTATTGGACGCTTTGAGATCGCCATACAGCCGAGATACAGCAGTGCTTAACACGCGGTCGGAAATTCACGCGCGGTTGGCAGCGCGAAAAAGTTTTGCGCTGCTCAATATTTTAGAGCACGGGTACACAGCCTTTCACGGGCGTATCGAGGCTGAATCACGGCCAGATATTTCTGGCCGTGAAGCAGACGCTGTTGGACGCTATTGGACGCTTTGAGACCACCATATACTGTAGACGAGATACAGCAGTGCTTTACTCGCGGTCGGAAATTCACACGCGGTTGGCCGCGCAAAAAAGTTTTGAGCTGCTCAAAACTTTGAGCACGTGTTAACCGCGGGCGGTACACAAGGTAATGACGCAGAAATGACGCGGAACGACGTGCTACGGCCGCGGCCAGGGCGTGGTTACACATGGGTAGGACGGGAAATTTCAGCGGGTAATCAAGGGTGGAGCATGGTAATAGCATGTTCTGCGCCTGTATCGTGGTGTTATTACGTGAAATTAGCGTGTTACGCGTGTGATGGTCAAACGCCTTTCTCCGCGTATATACAGCGCGATTTGCCGAGCACACGTCAGTTGTGCTCGAGACGTCAAGGGGTGGACATGGATCCCCGTCACCGTAGTGACCTCGTCTTAATCCATTTTTATTTCTTGACATTTCTTTTCATTTCATAACAAGATAATAAAATAAAAATGAAAAACTATTACAATAATAACATATTGGCTTCTTCGGTGCCATAGCTTGAAATCTTGATCTTCACGGGACTGTGTCTTGAGCGGTTATGATTTCTACAGCCCGGTGTTATGCCGAGAAATGCATCCCTGCCGAGATTTGCATCCCCCTCGCTACTACAACCACTTTTACCTCGTTTTATCTCACTTTTAGGGAAAGTAATGGCGAACATATAACCAAATCCACTTCGTCTTGCATTTGTTGGGAATGTAATACAACATAAACCATTCCGTCTTTGTTTTTGTTGTGAACGTAATCGAACGGTAATGCACACCGTATATAAATCACTTTTGAGAACTGTTATGCACTCTACCGTAAAGCTTATTATGCAGAAATAAGCTTTATGGTAGAGTCTATAACAGTTTCAATACGAGCGATTTGAATAGAAAAAGGCAAAATAAACATGTTACCTGCTCAAAAGTGATTTGTATACGGCGTGCATTACCGTTCGATTACATTCACAACAAATACAAAGACGGAATGGTTTAAGTTGTATTACATTCCCAACAAATGCAAGACGAAGTGGTTTTGGTTATATGTTCGCCATTAAATTCCCTAAAAGTGATATAAAAGTGAGATAAAACGAGGTAAAAGTGGTTGTAGTAGCGAGGGGATGCAAATCTTGGCAAGGATGCATTTCTCGGCATAACGCCGGCTCGGCAGCTTTTATACCCGTGGTCCACACGAGAAAATGACGCGGAAATGACGCGATGAGGAAGCGGAACAGTCGCCGGCGTCTGTTTTGCGGGCATACCACCGATGAACAGCGGGTTGGCCAATTTTGCGCATTTTCCATCGCGGGCAACCACGGGCAAAAAAAAAACGCAAAATTTTACCCGCGATACGGACGCAAACGGCTGTGTGACCGGGCCCTGAATGAAAGTTTTTCGTACCACTAGAAGGCCGTAAATATTACACACTGTCACTATAAAAAGTTGAAACAGCAAAACTCGCAGTTTTCAAGCTTCAAACTAAATCGAATGAAATCAAGACGAGAATATTTAAGACAAGACAAATCAAAATTAAACGAGACATGCAAGTGCAAAATGTTACAGTTTGGTCACTTTGAGTCTCTTTGAGTAGTTTGTATTCTATTGTATTGTATTCGCTACTACAACCACTTTTACCTCGTTTTATCTCACTTTTATATCACTTTTAGGGAATGTAATGGCGAACATATAACCAAAACCACTTCGTCTTGCATTTGTTGGGAATGTAATACAACTTAAACCATTCCGTCTTTGTTTTTGTTGTGAACGTAATCGAACGGTAATGCACACCGTATATAAAATCCTCCCCCCCTCGCGTGAACGCGCATTCTGCTGCGCTTCCAACAAAAGCGATCGTATTCTATATAAAACGCTTATTAAAACAATAAAGCGAGCTAATTATAACAATTGGGAGATCCTAGTCTATATTACGCGTTTATTTAAACAATAAAGTGCGATCGTATTCTACAAAATGCGTTTGTTAACGCGGATGAAAAAGTCACCAACGCCAATGCACGCTTCCAACAAAAGCGATCGCAGCAGAATGCGCGTTCACGCGAGAGGGGGGGGGGGGGGGGGGATTTTGCGTAGGAGTCGGATTTGGGCACAACACTGGCTCGGGAGCTTTTATACCCGTGGTCCACACGAGAAAATGACGCGGAAATGACGCGATGAGGAAGCGGAACAGTCGCTGGCGTCTGTTTTGCGGGCATACCACCGATGAACAGCGGGTTGGCCAATTTTGCGCATTTTCCATCGCGGGCAACCACGGGCAAAAAAAAACGCAAAATTTTACCCGCGATACAGACGCAAACGGCTGTGTGACCGGGCCCTTAAGTTATTTAATGTTTGTTTGTTTATTTTGCAATAACATTCCTGTTTGTTTTGAATTACTTTTTTGTTAAAAACACATATTTTTGGTGCAAAGCACAAATTGTATTTATATTTAAATCATTTTTTATTTTAGCTTGATTTTTTTAGGTTTTACACGGGATATTTTTTATGCAAAGTATTTTAAGTTTGTATATTCTGGAATAATAATCCTGTCTGTTTTTAATTCATTTTTATGTTGTTTTTTTTTTTAATTAGGTTATAGTGTATTCAATAAATATGTATCCTGTTTGGCCCGCGAGCAAAGGTTTGGTTAGAGTTTGACACCCCTGCCGCATAGTATCTAACAATTTCAAAGTTATTGTTATCGTCTTGGTGCTTAAGTTTTTGAAACCGTGTCATTTTTCCATCGGACCAGGTGATGCAGAAACTTCCAGCAAAATATAATGAAAGCTTGGGCTAACGTGTCTGCCGTGACTGTTGTTCAAACTTTCAGAAAGTGACTCTGACAATAAAGAAAGTTAAGCTTTTAATGGATAATTAGCGAAACAGTTCTGGTCAGAAAGAGATGATGAGAATTTTGACGATTTTGTTTAATATAAAAAATGTGAGCAGACAAACTTTTGTTTTGCACCACCTCCTTTTTTCCCTAATTTTCTTTTATCGGTGTGTTTTACTATGTAATCAATACTTAAATAAACCACAAAGACACTCAGTTTTGCTTACGTTATATGCACATTTGTAGGCTTGTCTGTATTGTTGAAGCAGAGGGCACCCATGCCCTATGGTTTGGTGGCCACCTTTTAGTATTAAATACGCCTTTTAACATTTTTGTCATGAAAATACGGTACTTAAATGTTCCTTTTTTTCAATGGAATTCTGGCACTCTTGGGCTTCCATTATAATAGACTCTCACCGCAAAACACCGGGGCCTCCGCAGACTATGCTGCAAGTGACAATAGCCGAGCAAGAGGGGATCGAGCAGGGGGCGAGAGCGGTGCTAGAAATCAAATGGACTAAGGCAGTAGAGTATTTCCGACACTGCATTGGTCTCATTTTTGTTTTGTTTTACTTTTTTTATATTTCATCTAGTGTTTTTCAACATTTTTAAGCCCATCCTGTCATTTATTAAGGAAAATATTTCTAATAATATTCAAATTTTTGAGAGGACCCCCCAAAATCGTGCTGGTTGCGGCCCTGTTTCATGGCGAGTTGTGAGGTCTCCTTGGATGAAATGCACGAGAGTGTGAGTTTGAAGATAAGGATAAGAGAAGCTTCAGTGCCGTATCGTCCATCACAAGGGACAACAACATCTCTGTAACACCCTGATGTATCCTGCTCACGAGACAGTATTTGCTAAACATGTCAGCGTGACAGAACAGCGGTGGGTCAGGAGCGGAATAGGATCAAAGCGGCAGTACCATTGAGTGAGGATGTTGAGACCACTCGCAGGACTCCATAAGCCGCTCGGTTGTCTTTTTTTTTCCTTTTTTTCAACATTTTCACATCTATCTACTGTAGAAGCTCATACAAGGAAAAAGCCAGTGTTTACTTGCTGGATCCTCGTTTCTACCTAAGATAAGCACGTCTGAGGCCCAAATGTAAAACTTTAATATCATCCATCACGCCAGGTGTACACACTGCCAAACCGCTTTGACAACCAGTGTTAGGCACGTAAAAGTAATTAGATATAGTTACTACTTCTAATTCTTTTAAAAAGTAACTGAGCTATGAACTGAATTACTCTAGAGTAAAATTAACTGGTTACAAGGGAGAACAACTACTTCTATTACAGTGGTTGTATGTCCTTTCTAAATTTTCTGAGGAGTATTTTAGTCAGTTGAATTGAGATGAACAAAAAGGTAGTTGTGTTATATGTATTAACATGCAACAGATGTATTATATGTGCAGCAAAAATAAACATATATATGTATATATATATATATATATATATATATATATATATATATATATATATATATATATATATATATATATATGTATATATATATATATATATATATATACATATGTATATATATATATATATGGGGCAGCGCAATGGTTAGCGCGTGTGCGACACAGTTCTGAGGTCATGAGATCGAACCTTCTTATGTGGAGTTTGCATGTTCTCCCCATGCTTGCGTGGGTTTCCTCCGGGCACTCCGGTTTATTCCCACATTCCGAAAACATGCATGTCAGGTTAATTGGCCGGTCCAAATTGACCCTAGGTGTTAATGAGGAAGTGAGTTGTACAGTAATCCCTCGGTTGTCACGGTTAATGGGGACCAAAACCACCCGCGAAAAGTGAAAATCCGCGAAGTAGTGACGCACCTTCAAAAATGCTTAAAAAAATATATATATATTTTATTTTTATTTATTTCTTTTTTAAATTTTATTATTGTTATTTTCTAGACCTGCGAAGCTCTGAATCCGCAAACGTGGGACCACAAAGTAGCGACGCCCCTTCAAAAATGCTTACAAAAAAAATCTTTCTTTTTTTAAAAATTATTTTATTTTAATATTATTATTTTTTTGACCCGCAAAGCTCTGAACCCGTGAATGTGGAACCGCGAAGTAGCAAGGTCCCACTGTATGTCTCTGTGCGCTGGCAACCAGTTCAGGGTGTCCCCCTGCCTACTGTCCTAAGATAGCTGGGATGGGCTCCAGCAACCCCGCAACAATTAATTAATAGTTAACGCTGTCAATGAATGATTTCAATCATGGCCACACATTTTCAAACATTTTTCACTTTCAATACTAGAAAATAAACAAAACCAAATTTTATAAAGTTTTTTAACGAAAACATTTAGGGGTGCACATTATACACAAAATAAAAATACGATATTCACCGGCAGGGCAGCACGGCGGCGCAGTGGTTAGCGCGTGTGCGGCACAGTTCTGAGGTCGTGGGAACCTCCTGAGTGGGTTCAAATCCAGCTCCCTGCCTTACTGTGCGGAGTTTGTATGTTCTCCCCGTGCTTGCGTGGGTTTCCTCCGGGCACTCTGGTTTCCTCCCACATTCCAAAAACATGCATTTCAGGTGCATTGGCCGGTCCAAATTGTCCCTAGGTGTGACTGAGCGAGTGAGTTGTCTGTCCCCGTGTGCCCTGCGATTGGCTGGCAACCAGTCCAGGGTGTCCCCTGCCCACTGCCCGATGATTGCTGGGATGAGTTCCAGCATCCCCGCGACCCTACTGAGGATAAGCGGTGCAGCGGATGAGATGAGATGAGATATTCACCGGCAGCTTGTCAGTTTATATCCTAAAAAAGCAAACGGCCGCATCTTGAAAGGAAAACCTTGTTCTAAGATGAAAGGTGTCCTGGACTGGATCACGTCTAATAAAGTCATTACAATCAGCTTTCTTAATGTCAAAGTTGTTCGCGTCAACAAACGGCAGCCTCGCAGCGAAGCGGTGGTAAATCCCTGCGAGCTTTTCTAAGGGGTCGGTAAATATTTTCCCTGCGATTTTTGGCGTCATTTTCCCCCTGGAGCGAGAGGCGCACTTCCTCCTGTAAATATCACTTCCAAGTATTTAACTCCAGCATGCCAATCCCCCCACTAAGTTGCTCCATAGCAGCCCTGTCTTGGGCAAAGCCGAGAAGAGAAGATGAAGTGAGGCGTATTTCAGACTCCTCTCAATAAAATCAATGCGCCTTGAACACCATAGGAAGGTCAGTCAAGTGGCAGTAAAGAGACTCCATTACGTCTCCTTGAGGGCTCGCTTACTACTTCAAGTTCTGGTTCTGCTCCCATCAATAGAAGAGACTACTAGGGGTGGGTAGAGTAGCCAAACATTGTACTCAAGTAAAAGTACTCTTACTTCAGAATACTATGACTCAGGTTGGAGTAAAAAGTAGTCTTCAAAAACATTACTTCAGTAATGGTAAAAACGTACCTGGTTCAAAAATTACTCAAGCAGTAAGTAACATCTTATTTATTGATTTTCTTTTTTAACAGCCATTCAATCACATCATCAGAATCCATCCAGTCAACAATAAATTACATTAAATTTAAAAAGAGATTAAAATAATCAAGATAAATTCGAGAACTTTAATAAACATAAAAATAATAATAGTATAAATCAAGTAAATCCAAACCAAGTAGCACATTTAAAGCCCCAGCATTTTTTTTAAACAGGCTCTGCAGGAAGAACAACATGCTAGCCCAGGGGTAAACAATCCAAAATGTTGAAAGAACTATATTGGATCGAAAAACAAATATAAAAGAAATTAAAAGCCTTACAAAATCCATATAATGAACGCAACACATGCTGAACGTATCTATGTTAGCCTAGTTTAACGTTGGCGCCTTTAGGAGGTCGGGAACAGGTCAATTAGTTTTTAATTATTTTACATCAGAAAAACTCGCCCGTTACATGGGCTACATGGGACCGTTATGGAACAAATTCAGCTCGTAAGAAGAGGTCCCACCGTATCTTGGATAAACGTGCGTCCACATTCACTATAGTGCTGTTAGAAGTGTGAAAAAAATGAAGGCAACAAGTCATTTGTTTCTCACACTTATTCAGTGACAAGCATCAAACGGGTGGCTTTTGGTAAAGCCGAGCAGCTGGGGCCAAGTGAAGGACATCGGCGATATAGGATGTGGCTTCATATGGAAAGTGTCTGGAACAACTGGGCAAATCCACATCGTTAATGTCGATTAACTGAAGGCACAGTGGCAGTGTTATGTTGTTTTCTTTTGTTTATTTCCACGCAGTGTTGAGAATAATGCCTGTAGAAATAAAACTGTTATGCAACAGCGCTATTTCTTCAGTAACGGGGTAATCTATCTAATTAGTTTTTTCGCCGTTACAACGCTGTTATTGTTACCGACAGTCAAAAGCAATGCGTTACTTTGAATAAAGTGGATTTCTGCTCTCTTGTGAGTTGTTTACATCACGTTTTTTGGAAAGATGTCACCCACCATTCAGAATAGAAAATACCTCCTAGTTAGATAACTATTACGAATATAGTATTCACTAATTCTCTAAAAGAAAATGAGGGCTTATTGGTGAAAAATATGAGCCCTACATAAACAGCACACAACTCGTGTCGTCGTGTGAATAAAACGTCTCTATGAGCTGGCTCTTGGAAGTGAATGGAGGGAACCCGCTCCCCACCAATCAACAGCTGATTCCCTCCAATACCCCTTTTTTGTCCTGTAATTTGTATATGTACTTTGTGGGATTCTGTGTTGTGAGTTTCAATATGTTGAGTATGAAAAGGTTAAAATTGCTTGGTATTTGATCTTTTTTGTATAGATTTACAAATATATTAATTGTGCTTTCTGTGTTTATGTGTTTGTATAAAAATGTAAAGTTTATTTTTTATCTTTCTTTTTCCATTCATTATTGTAATTTTCTTTTTTCCTTTTTTCCCCTTTATTTTCCCAAATGTTAAGCCATTCTCTGCATAATGCATCTCAATAATTAGTAATTTAGACATTCAAGCAACAAAAAACACCTGAGGAGCTGTTCGGGAGCCGAGCCGAAAAAGCCGGTTCTCTGGAAATAATCTGAATTACCATGTCTACGAGTAGGCACACAGCCGTGACCAACTAACCTTTTTGTATCTATTAATAATCAAATAGCAATAAAAATAACGTCATATTGATTTTTCTCTAATTTATTAAACATATTCTTGCAGCCCTACCTAGATATAATTAGCGGCAAAAAAAATTATTAAATCGAATATGAATAATTTACTTGTCTGTCACGACCAGAACGGAATAAGGACCCAAATGCGTAGCATCAACCACAAGTTTATTGATAGAAAGAGGAAGGGCGGGGAGCAAGCCGCTCACACAATCGGATCGAGATCCGAATACGGAAGTGGAACCTCCAAAGCGAGAGATAGCAGTGTCATGGATGGACAAACAGGTCAATAGCCAGGACAGGAGAGCAAAAACGTGGTCGGGATAAAAAACGGGTCGTAAGCCGGGGCGGGAGAGCAGACGTGGTCGGGATCAAAGGCAGGTCGTAGCCGGAGACAAACGAGATCAGGAACGGACGGGTGGAAAAACAGGTGCAAAAAGCGGGACCGACGGGAGTCAGAGTCAAAATTCTTGCCTTGTAAACACAGAGGTTCGCTGACGGACTGACAACCGGAGAATGACAGGACTGGGCTTAAAAGAGGACAGGGAACCAATCAGGTGGCCCGCACTGGCTGGCGCCAAATGAGCGGGCACAGGTGATGCTAATCAGTAATCATGACACTTGTCTATTAAGTTGAAACGTTTGAAGACTGTGTAAATAGCAGCACATGGCAGTGAATCATGAATATTGATTAGGCATGAATGCAACGATATTCTTTGACTCTAGAAAATTATGGTCATCTTTTATTTCCGTATCTTCTAACACAACCAAACCAGCCACTAAGTTATCATTGAACTAAATTACATAGACAAATAGAAAAGAACAAATTTGGTCTACAAAATAGTCCTCATGTGAATCCATTTTTAAAATAATTGTTTATTACAGCTTAGACTAAATTGAGACCATTACTTAGCACATAAAAACCGTTAACCAGAGATAGCAAGTCAGACCACTTGATA
This sequence comes from Urocampus carinirostris, assembly GCF_059441175.1. Taxonomy (NCBI): domain Eukaryota; kingdom Metazoa; phylum Chordata; class Actinopteri; order Syngnathiformes; family Syngnathidae; genus Urocampus; species Urocampus carinirostris. Next base: position 45,400,355 of record NC_142352.1, read on the forward strand.
ACCGCTGCATTAGAGGGCGATCGCTTTTTTGTCTTATTATTGTTATTTTTTTAGTCCTGCGAAGCTCTGAACCCGCGAACGTGGAACCACAAAGAAAACATTTTGTACAAATGAGTGGTAATTGCTCAATTACTCTGTCGCCAGACCAGCTCATCGAGGATCCGTCTTACCTTGTCGGAGGGGCTCAGGTATGTCAACCCCCCATTCCCTACAGCTCACTTCTTCTTAGGGGGGAAAGGATCTGTCAATCACGGCCTTGGCTATAAACGTCTGCAAAGCTCGTCGGGTCTTCGGGGGAGTGACTCTCCGCCCAGCACGCTCCTCTTTCACGTCTTTGTTAGCGACTTTGCTCTGCACAATAATTACAATCTCAAATCCCGAGCAGCCCGCGCACGTCACACGGGCTTAAGCTTGTTGTTATGACATGCTTGTGTTAAATGCTTTCACCGTGGAGGCGGCCATTGTCAGTTTGTCGGGCTAGGACTTTGGGCGCCCAACTGGAGCTTGGATTCATGTGCCGTCGGCCACACTAGAACTTAAGTGGGATGGCTTTAGCTGCACTTTGTAGGCCATGCCCCCTACATGCACTCTAAAAGTCAATCAATATGATTATGCATTGTAAGCATTTGCATACTCAAGAAAACAATGACTGGTTTGATATTAATTACCGTATATTCACGACCGGGTAGCACGGTGGCGCAGTGGTTAGCGCTTGTGCGGCACAGTTCATGTCATGGGAACCTGTTGTGGGTTCAAATCCAGCTCCAGACTTTATTTAAAAAGAAACAGCTTGCCTCTTCTTTACACTTTACACCAACTATATTAAATTGGATGCACGAGATATTAAAGTACAAAAATGTCAAAGTTCTTAGCGCGCTGAAGATACAGTACAGTATGCTTACACATGAACTAGGAAGAGGAAGCGGATTTGTTCTTCGGGGTGGATGATCGGTGACTTCTTACAGTGCCACATGTCGGTAGCAGTGGAGAGAAGCACTACAGTACTGTCCTGGACTTGGAAAAAAGTGCACACAATACAAAATCTAACTCAAAGCAATGCCCAAGTAGTTTTCGATATCCAGAAAAAAATGTTTATAACTACTGTTTTTTGTAACTTGAATGGTCGTAAGTAGGGGAGCGTCTGTATACACTATGGCATTAGCATCCACGAGTACTTCCGCAAACAATGGCCATATTGCAGATAACGCCACGTGTCCTACTCTGCGCATATGCGACACTTGTGGCGTTGAAACAGGAGACGCTTAAAGGTCACTGGATATCGCATACAAGTTGCATTTAGCTGGAAATGTGAACGATTCCACAAAAACATAGGATTTCACCCAGGAATTGAGCATTAACCTCTGCAGTGGGAACCTAGCCTTATATTCATGCCCACACTTCACCCTTAAGACGTGACACCCGCTCTTTACCCTTTAGCAGCCTCATGGTGTCCTAAGCTACGTACGTCTGCCGCTTTCCATCAAACACAGGGCGCACCGCTTGATGGGGCATGCCACGTTTTTTAAGAGATTCGGAGACTTTTGTGTGCGCCTTATGGTGGTGAATTACAGTCTTTGATGATTATATATAGATAACCTTGAACAGAAACTGTTCATTGCCCGCATGTTGGTTTAAGATCAGGTAATTGTATCATTGTAATCCTGTGCAGTCCTTTGAGACATTTTTGTGATTAAGGGCTATATAAATAAATTTGACTTGACTTGACTAGAAACTGCCAACGTCCTTCTACAAAGCCACAGTGGTGAATATTATGGCATACAGCGTCACTGTGTGGTATGCTGTAAACACGGCAGCAGTCAGGAAAAACATACAGAGTGTGATCAACATATTCCAGAAGATCATTTGCTGCTCTTTGCCCAGTCTGGAGGACATTGCCTGCTTTCGATACCGCTGCAGAGCCGTCAACATTATATAGGACTTTTCCTACCCTGGCCACCACCTTTTTGACATGTTGCCTCTGGTTGGCGCCACAGTTCCCTTGAAACAAGGACAATGGGCTCAGAGACAGTTTCTTTCCAAAGGCCATCACAACAAGTGCGCAATACTGTAGAAATATAGTAATCCTTTGCCAATTATCACTTCTGTTATCGCTGGTTCACTGTCTTGCAGACTTCAAATTGAATTGTCTTCATTGTCTTTATTGACAACATACCGTCGATTGTGTTTCACAGCAGACAGCAGACAGCAAATGCTCTCAAAGGGGAAATTGTGTGTTAGGTGGGCGTGACTGGGCATATGCGCAACTGTGAGGGGCTGGTCTATACTGTCAGCCAAACAGCGGACCAGGCGCACAAGACCACCAAAACAAACTGTAAAACGAGAGTGAAAAGAAATCGATTGATTAAATCAGACTTTGAGGAAAGTCAGAAGAGAGCGAAGAAATGAGGATTACCAGCTGTGCCCTGTGCATTGTTATTGTGTTCGTGAAGTGAAGTGAGGCGGGGTCGGGAGAGAAAGTAATAGCGGTGCGTATGAAACTGTCGGAAGTAGAGTGGCATGGCTTGCAGAGCGGCATTGGCTCAGGAGGTAAAACGCTCGTCTTGGGATCAAGAGGTCCTGTGAGTTATATGTCGAAGTGTCCTTGGGCAGGAAGGCCCCCGATAGCAGGTAGTTGCCTTGGCTGATGCTGCTATTGGTTAGTTAGTGTGCACATTAAAAAGCGCTATATATATATATATATATATATATATATATATATATATATATATATATATATATATATATATATATAGACACCATGACTCACTCTTAGACTTTTGTACTAGTTTCATACTTTTCATGGCCAAATTTTTAAACTTTTTAGGGACTTTCAAAGGCAATTTTTCAATTTATCCAGTACGATTCAAAGAAGAAATGTACAACTGCGAAACGAAACTTAATGTTTTGCATGGTCCATAATAAATGTCCCGAACTGATATGTAATCCCTGCACTAATACAGATTTCATCATTTCAAAGTTACCTGTTTACATGCAAGATTTAGCAAATGGTTGGCAAAAAATGTATAGTTAGGCAAGCAGTGTTCTGAAAAGTGATGGGTCCCGGGGACTCGCATGCTAAAAAATCTATGGGGCCCAACAGAGATCTATGGGTCCCCAAAATTTAGTGTTATCGAGGTTGGAATTGTAATTCGGTGACAAATATATAATAAAAATCTATATATTCATTCAATTTTAATCATCAGATTATTAATTCATTTTCTGCATCAAATTATTGTTGGTAATATACCAATTAAATGGATAACTACAAACCTGTCTTTTTTTCATTTTCTCCTTTTATACTTCCTTTTTTTCTTAACTTCTTTATACAACATCATAATTCGTAATATAATGCATCAAAGCAAGTGAGCCATTTGAGAGCCGGCTCTCTGTAACGAGTTGAGCCGAAAAAGCCGGTTCTCTAAAAAGAGACGGACTTTTCACTACACGACTCAAAATCGGTGAGCAGACAAAAACTCAAACCGCGAGACCGAAACAACATCTGCTGGATCTGCCTGACAAAAAGTTTGGAGTGCTGGAATCCTTGTTTAAAAAAAAAAATGTAATCGGGTAATAATGACTATTTTGTGTCAAAAAAGTTGCGTCTGTCACGACCAGAACGGAATAAGGACCCAAATGCGTAGTTTATTGATAGATTTGGGACGATGCGTCCCCAGCAAAAATAATGCGTCTAGGACGCAGGGACGCGGGCAAACGAGAACACTGGGTAAGTAATAAGTTTAGAGTTGATGTGAATTATCTTTTATATAACTGGAGAGAGCTTGTCAGAACCAGAACAGACAGTAGACCCAAACGCGTAACTTTTCACAACAAACTTTGTTGGGGAAACGGAGAAGTCAGGCGCAGCAAAACAAATGCCGGCAATTGCTGAGCAGGAGAAGCAGGGAGGTCACGGGATCGGAGCATGTTTTTAAGGCGGAACGAGTTGAGCAGCCGGGACGGGAGATCGGAGCGTGGTCGGTGGGCAGATATGAGTTGGGCCGCCGGGACGGGAGATCGGAGCAGAAACGAGCCAGGAAGCTGTGGCGGGAGTTCGGAGTACGGTTGGATGAAGGAAAAAGTCAGGGAGCCAGAGACAATCGGGAAGCCAGGGGCAGACGAGCAGGATAGAGGAAAGGACGGTACAGACGGGAGCCAGAGTCAAAAAGTGCTTGCCTTGCATGGGCGGAGGTTCGCTGGCGGACTGACAAGGAGTGAATGGAAGCGTTGAGTTTAAATAGGAGGGGAACCAGTCAGGAAACGAGCAGCAGCTGAAGCCAAACGAACGGGCACAGGTGAGGGCAATGGGCAATCATGACAGAGATGAATCATCCATTGTGAAGAGTTGGACTTCCTGCATACTTCTCAGCATGCTGCGCGGGGATTTGTTACACGTTTTAGACATATTTTGTATTTTCCGTTTTCTTGCCATCATTCATTAAAACAGCATTTTGGTCTGATGCACCTGGACTCTTGAATGATTAATTTGAGTGGACAACTGTCAGCACGGGCAACTGGCCAAATCAGTAACAACTGAATTAGATTTTCAACCAAATTAACATGATTTTAGGCAATTTTCTCTACAAATGGCACAACACCGCTTTTTTGTGAGACCCTGCTGGTCAAATGAAAACGCTACAAGGGCGAGCTACAAAGTCCTGACGCTGATTGCCAAGCACTGAAAACCTTTAATGGAGGGTGGATTTATTGTAGACTATTCAATAAATTTGAGGCTGAATAGTCGGCCATGACATATTTTTAGCATAAAAATCTGGCCCGATTTCAGAAAAATGTGAACTCTCCTGTACTATTCAGCCACATCTTATTGGACGTATACAATTTAGGATCATCTTGAAAAACTTGTACATGCACGTACAATGTCCTTTTTGTATCCTGCGCTGAACTCCCTCTGTACATTTCAACTTCCTTTGTTAACATTGTAGCATCTTATTGGCATTTCATGTTAATGACAATGTAGATAATCTTAAATTTAGCCAGAACAAACTTCTCTCAAAATTGCTACATTGTCACTTCTCAAGCAGGACGGCAGCTTTATGTTTGTGTTTCCTAATAATGTTACGGAACATGCTCGTTTACACGGTCGCACGTGTCCGCCCCATTCGCTCAATTAAAAGCCCTTCATGAATATTTATGGCTATCTCCAAGCCGGTAACTCATATAAGTGACGTTTCCGCTGGCGAGTGCAACCAGGTCATGTCGTCTTGTAAACACAGCTCAGTCATGAGAGCGTCACTCTGCTGTAATTCCAGAGCTGGTGCGAAACGGGCCTGGGGCCAAGGCCTCGCCACTTGGCCGTGATCAGTTTCTTTAAAGCGGCAGCGCGCCGATTCATCTGTCGCTGCAGCCTGGCGTCCACGATGACAGACGCGGCATGCCGGGGGGGAGAAATACAAGCGAGGTCAAACGTGTGCTATTCCGCAACCAAATTTATAATGATCAGTTGTCATTTTCACGTCGTGAAAAGGTGATTCGCAGAGCAGTTGAGGATGTTTACAAAGCGAGCTGGGATAGTCGTTCTCAATCAACCACATATAAAAAAACAAATACGAATAGTTCAGTATTTTTCAATTATAAAACATGAAAAAGTACATATTGAATTCAATCACTCAAGCACTTTATTTAGGTGTTTACCCAAGTTAGCTTAGAAATTAGCAGGATTTACTCTGGTAATGTGTGCTGAGGTTCAAGTCTGGTGAGGAAGTCTGATGTACAAATAAATAAACCTACATAGGTTGGTCCTCATATGCAGTAATCCCTTGTGTTTCGCCAACAAAACTAGAAACCTTTATTTGTTTATTTATGTATTTATTTGTTTAATACTCAAGAGTAAGAGAGATGTCAAGGCGAACATGAAATAGACATATGTGACCTGTTTAAATTTGGGGTTTTGGTATCAATGGAAAGTATAACAAATGAGCTTTTAAAGGAAACCCAAAAAGTTTATGATGAACTAGTTTGAAGATATGGCCAATAAAATGATGGCATTTTATCCACTGTTTTTCTAATTCATAACCTGAGAAGATCATGTTGTCAAATTTTTCTTTGCTTGTTTTGGTGTTAGCCATTCAAATGTTTTTACAGTTAAAAGAATAGTATAATATTAGGTTAATTTGAACAAAGGCATTTGTACACCAGGCTGAAAGACATTTTTAGCACATTTTAATTAAAATACACATTAAAAGAAATTTGATTTTGTTTTCTAAAACAGAAAAAAAAAACTTTAATCGCTCTTTTTGTTCCTTTCCTATTAACACGGACCTATTGCAGAAGTAAATGGAAGGAGACCAAGAGGAAGGCCGCGATTGACGTGGATGGATGGTGTTATGAGTGCACTGCAGGAAAGAGGTTTAAATCTAGTGGAAGCTAGAGCTCTCTATGGTGATAGGAATGAGTGGAGAGGTGTTGTAAAAGGATAGTGTTATGTTTGGACGCGTTCTAAGGGATGGGCAGGGCACCTGTTTGATGCGGCAGGGGTAAACCAGTGAAAGCTGTCGGGCCCTGCTGTTGAACAGAAGAGTATGTTGTGTCACCCTGACCCGAGTGACATGGCCGCTTTCTTTTGTCCCGTTCCATCTGGAGGGACGAAAGCATGACCAACTTAGGTGCTGAGGTGCCTAACTTGTTTGGGCGTTTGGTCATTTGGGTTGGCCAAAAATGTTTGTGTGTGCTTTTTGCTTATTTTTTCCCTTTTTTATTTTTTTTGTTAGTGTATGTGTTTGTCTTGCTGTCGGTCACCCCTCTTGAGTGATATGACCAATGCAGATAGATAGATAGATAGATAGATAGATAGATAGATAGATAGATAGATAGATAGATAGATAGATAGATAGATAGATAGATAGATAGATAGATAGATAGATAGATAGATAGATAGATAGATAGATAGATAGATATGAATACCCATTATGATTTTTTTTTCGAATGTCATTTCCAAATAGCAACTAATGTAAAAAACGATTTGTTTTATGATTGTCCTCGATCTCAATCAGTGTTGGGAATAATAGTAATGGATAACGCTATTACGTAATGGGGTAATCTAACTACTGGGTAATTATTTTTACCGCTGTTACTAAGTCAAAAGCACGCCTGACGCCATTTTTAGCACCGCTGGTTCCGCTCTCCTCCAAATTATTTACTTCGCGTCTTTTCTGATCATGTCACCATTTAAATAGTGACTACCATTTAGTTGGTAAGCAATTAAAAATATTAGTATAGTATTTACCAATGCGCCTAAAGAAAAGATGAATGAGGGGCTCAGTCATGGACCCAACTCGAGTTGTTTTTTTTTGTTGTCTTTTTTCTTTATTTTCCCCCGTCTTTAAGACATTCCGTGCATTATGTTACATAATAATTGGCAATGTACGGTGCAAAGCGACAAAAAAAAACCTGAAGAGCCAAGCTCCCAAAAAATGGTTCTCTTAAAATAATCTCAATTCCTATTGCTACAAGTAAACTCTGATCAAAGACGTCACCTACCGTGTTTCGTATTTGCTTAGAACATTTCCAATTCTGACATACAACTTATTTTTAAAGTAACAAAAATAGCTTCTTTCCCGGGTAACTACTTACCTTTATTATAGAGTATTTCAGTTACTAACTTAGTTACTTTTTGGAAGAACTAGTGAGTAACTATAACCGATTACTTTTTAAAGTTACGTGCCTAACTCTGATTGTAATCTTGTGTACGTTGACCAGTGGGGGGAAAAAAAATTGACCTGAAGACAACAGGAGGGTTAAATGAATCAAAGTAATTGGGCGTAAAGCACATTTACATGAAGCCACATTTAGGTGTAATTTGTAAGGGGAATGCCAAAGCGCATCACAACGAATACAAGCTCTTTTCCCTTTATTATTCATCAGCTGCGGGCTAAATGCGATCGGCAGCAGTCAGCGTGACAGATGCTTTGTGGTCGGCTGCCAAATGAAGGTGAAGTGAGAAGTCTCGGAAGTGTTTGTAAAGGAGCCCTGCAGGTCATGTTAGCCCTGTTCAGATAACCACGCTTAAACACGGAGGCCAAGCATGAAGCTTATACAATGAGTTAACCCTCCAGAGGACTATTACAACATCAGAGTGTCAACTTATGGAGCGGCGCGAGACTATATAACTTGATCCATCCTACATATGAAGGGTGTAGAGTTGATTGTTATACTCTGAGTGGCCAGCCGGGAAACTGTCTAAGGATGCTGGCATCCGCTTTGGCTTCGTGTTGCGCTCTTTTTACATTATTAACAATATGACGCGATACACTCGAGGTATTTGTTGTTTAATTGAGGGGAATGCATACTGTTGAAGGCAGAAATTACATGAAACATCATCCTAAAATGTTGAAAGAGCCAAATAGGACACAATTAAAGCTTTATATGAGCCTTATAATTATTCCAAAACATGCAGTGTGTATCTATGTTAGCTATATTAACCTACTATCAAAATGACTATGTTTAATGCAGCTCATCCTGTGGAGAACGATGCACCGCGTGACCACTCTACTGTTGGATATAGTCTGGGTTATTTTTTGGGATAAAATTAAAGAAATGCAAGACAGAAATCAAATTTTTGATGTCAGTTACATTTTGAGGATTCAAAAAAAAACAAAACAAAATGAAAAAATGAAACCTCCATAACGTGCCCCTTATCTGGGCAAAAAAAAGAGTGCAATAAAACGTAGCATATATTTGTACAACAGTAAGTCAAATCACATTATTGCAATTTGATTTCTGTGCAAATGTCAGACAAGTCAAAAAAAAAGCAGCAGCATCCTCTCTCGCTCTCTTTTGATGCTAAATGCAGCTATCCTCGAGGCTGAGCAACAAAATATAAATAATAATTTGATTCAAAATATAGATAGATAGATAGATAGATAGATAGATAGATACTTTATTCATCCCCTAAGGGAAATTCACATTTCCAGCAGCATCCCTGAGCTGAGAACAATACAATAATAAAGCCAAAAGAAAACAATATACAAATACCCAGTGTGACGTGCAAATGCCCACTTTAGCATGTTATATAGATTAACTAAATAGTGCTACACATAATGCAGTAAGATCCAAAGTAGGTGGTGTGGTTTAATGTGGGCCTTTACTCTGCCGGGTGGAGTTAAAGAGCCTCATGGCATGAGGAAGAAAAGAACTCTTCAGTCTGTCCGTAGTACAAGACAGTGACAGCAGTCTGTCACTGAAACTGCTCTTCTGTCCGGAGATAATGCTGTGAAGCGGATGCGATGGATTGTCCATGATTGACCTCAGCTTTTTCAGTGCCTGTCTCTCAGCTGCTGTTGTTAGGCTGTCCAGCTCTTTGCCCACAACAGAGCTCGCTTTCCTAGCCAGTTTATTGAGACGAGAGGCATCCTTCTTCTTGACGCTGCCTCCCCAACACGCTGCCGCATAGAAGAGAGCGCTTGCCACTACTGTCTCATAGAATATTTTCAGGAGCTTTTTGCAGATGTTGAAGGAGGCCAGCCTTCTGAGGAAGTAAAGTCGGCTTTGCCCTTTCCTACATAGAGCTTCTGTGTTGGCAGTCCAGTCCAGTTTGTTGTCCAGCTGCACACCCAGGTATTTGTAGGTCTGGACAAATTCTACACATTCTCCCTTGATGGTTACAGGAACCGGGTGAGTTCTGGTTCTCCTGAAGTCCACCACCATCTCTCTGGTCTTGGTGGTGTTTAGGTGCAGGTGGTTTGCGTCGCCCCATCGGACAAAGTCCTGAATCAATTTCCTGTACTCCTCCTCCTGCCCGTTTCTGATACATCCCACGATCGCAGTGTCATCGGCAAACTTCTGCACATGGCAGGACTCAGAGTTGTACTTAAAGTCCGATGTATATAGAATGAATAGGAACGGAGAGAGAACGGTCCCCTGCGGAGATCCTGTGCTGCTAACCACGGTGTCCGATGTACAGCCCCCCTGTTTCACATACTGCGGTCTGCCTGTCAGGTAGTCAGTAATCCATTCTACAAGGTGTGAGCTAACTCCCATCTCTGTCAATTTCCTACTCAGTAGCAGAGGCTGTATGGTATTGAAGGCACTAGAGAAGTCCAAAAATGTAATCCTCACAGCCCCCTTCGCCCTATCCAGGTGAGAGAGGGATCGGTGTAACATGTATAATATAGCATCCTCCACTCCCACCTTCTCTTGGTAAGCAAATTGCAGTGGGTCGATGGCGTGACGGACCTGTAGCCTCAGGTGGTGCAGCAGCAGCCGCTCCATGGTCTTCATCACATGTGATGTCAGGGCGACTGGCCTGAAGTCGTTGAGTTCCTCTGGTCTTGATTTCTTTGGGACTGGGATGATGCATGATGTTTTCCACAGCTGAGGGACCCTCCCCTGTTCAAGGCTCAGGTTGAAGATGCGCTGTAGAGGGTCTCCCAGCTCAGACGCACAGGCTTTCAGCAGTCGGGGGGATATTCCATCCGGACCAGCTGCCTTGCTGGTTCGTAGCCTTCTCAGCTCCCCACACACCTGGGCTGAAGTTATTTTTAGTGGGGGGATGTCTTCCATGCTAGTGTGCAGAGGGGGAGGGGGAAGGACAGCTGCACAACTCAGGGGTGAGGATGAGGCGGAGTGGTCAAACCTGTTGAAAAAGTTGTTCAACTGGTTGACTCGCCCCACATCTATATCCACAGCCACTCCCTGCTTGGTGCTGCAGCCAGTAATTGTTTTCATCCCTTCCCACACCTCCTTCATGTTGTTGTTCAGCAGCTTTTTCTCCAACTTCCTCCTGTACTGCTCCTTCCCTTTCCGGAGCTGGACTTTGAGCTCCTTCTGTACTCGTTTTAGCTCCTGATGATCACCATTTTTAAAGGCCCTCTTCTTTTGGTTCAGAAGGCACTTGATGTCTCTCGTGATCCAGGGCTTGTTGTTGGCATAGCAGCGTACAGTCTTTATAGGAACAACATTGTCCATGCAGAACTTAATGTAGTCAGTAGTGCAGTTTGCCATCTCCTCAATGTCACCACTGCTGGACCCTAGCAGGACATCCCAGTCCGTACATCCAAAGCAGTCTCTCAGAGCCTGCTCTGCCTCGGTGGACCATTTTCTAAATGAGCGTGTGGTTGTTGGTAGCCTCCTCACTCTTGGTTTGTACTGTGGTTTAAGCAGAATGAGGTTGTGGTCTCCTTTTCCAAGGGCAGGCAGTGGTTTAGCGCTGTATGCATTTTTTATATTCGCATACAGAAGGTCAATAGTCCTATTTCCCCTGGTCTTGCAGTTCACATACTGGACGAAAGAGGGCAGTGTCTTATCAAGAGTCACGTGGTTGAAGTCCCCTGAGATTAACATTGCAGCCTCCGGGTGTTGTGTCTGGAGTTTTGCCACCGCGGAGTGGATGACGTCACACGCTACTTCCGCATCAGCGCGCGGTGGGATGTAAACAATGACAGCAATGGCGTGTCCGAACTCTCTGGGCATGTAATAGGGACGGAGACTTACAGCCAAAAGTTCGACATCACGGCAGCAGATAGAAATCTTGGTTTTTACATGCCCGGGGTTACACCACCTCGAGTTCACGTAGATAGCCAGTCCCCCTCCTTTGCGCTTCCCACTGACTTTTGTCCCTCTGTCAGCCCGAACAGCGCAGAAGCCGTTTAGCGCGATGTTAGCGTCCGTGATGCTAGGCGTGAGCCACGTTTCCGTAAAGCAAAGCAAGCTGCACTCCCTGTATGCTTTGATGTCTTTCACAAGCACAGCCAGTTCGTCGATCTTATTCGGTAGGGAGTTGACATTCCCCATGATTATGGACGGTACCGTGGGCTTATATCGCCACTTCGCCGCTAGCCGCTTAGCCTTTACTTTAGCACCGGCTCTGCAACCCCGGTAGGGTCGCCTTACCTCGTTAGGTAAAAAAGGGACCGTGCCGGCTCGAGAGTTCCTCAGGTCGAGGAGTAGGTTTCTTGAATATACGTATTTTTGCGAGTTGAAACCCATATCCATAGGATAGAAAGTAATCCAAGTGTTGCAAGGCACTGATAAAGTAAGCAAAAATAACTAAACAAATAAATAAATCACAAAAGTAGCGAAAATACACGGGAGCTGCTGGAGTGGCTGCCATTCGTGACGGCGCCGGAATATACAGTACTGACAAAAAAACTGCTACTTTGTTACTGAAAGAGTGCTTACGACAGCATTGTGCTCTTACCAGTTTAATTGGATTTCTGTGTTCGAATTAGGAGTGCAGCATTAAATTGTGAGACTGCCACTTTAAAAGGGGTGGCTTGGCTCAAAATGGAAAGACAGAGAGAGAGGATACAATCGGAGGAGCCTATTTCTCTCTTGTCTCATAGTTACGTAGTAACACCAGTGGAGATGTTATCATTATTCTACACATGTTCACAACATTGGAAAATTTTAGTTTGTGTAGTGTTTTTCCCTACTAGAGAAACCGTATTAAAGAAAAATACACGTCTCTCCCAGGGGGGGCCGCTTCGCTAAAGAATCGCATGCTGCTCCTGAGCCTCAGGTTACTGACTCTGGGTTAAGAGTAACACTCAGTAATGCATGTGATTAGAAAAATAAGTTGGGCATTCTTTATACGTATATAGAAGTGATAAATATAGATCAGGAATGTGAACGTCAGTAAGTCTCTAAGGCCGGATCCATGCTTTTTGTTCCGAGGCAGACCCGATCAGAAAAAGAATGTCAACTTCAAATGATAACATACTGTAGAATTTCAATATTTAGCTTTATCATTCAGCCTACTCCTAGTAGCCTACATATATAAATCATGTATGACAAGCGATCTCTCCAAATGGTAACACATTTATTTAAAAATAATGGGGAAAAAAGGATAATTTGGCATTCAATGCATTCACTGGTTTATTTTCACAGTTGAGTGAACGCAGTTGCACATTTGAATCAACTCACCACACTATAAAAACTCAAGTAGGAACTATGAGAAAAATATATACTTCACTTAATTGTCATACTGTATTGAAATTAATGCAAAATAAATTCATTTAAGCTGTAGCAGTGCATGGGCAATACAATTAGACCACATCAGACCAAACTACTAGGCTGGGCTTACTAAAGCTAACAAATTCATAATCTTTTTACAAAATGTTCAGCACAATTTTTTTTCCCAACAATATGAGCATGATTTCTCCTAAGCAGTCATTCATAGATTGCTGATACCAATGCTGTTGCACATAAAATCAGCATTTATCTCACAAACTTGATTCAATTAAGAATAAATAAGAATAAAATAAGATTTCTCTTTTTGCATGATTTGCATGAGCCACGACTAATCTTGCATCTGGGGCGGCAGTAGCTCAGGAGGTAGAGCGATCGTTTTAGGATTAAGGGATCCCAGTTCGAATCCCGGCTTGTCCGTGTTACATGTCGAAGTGTCCTTGGGTAAGACATTGAACCCCCAATTACCCCCAATAAGCAGGTTAGCGCCTTACATGGCTGCACAGATCACGGCCGCTATTGGGAAATGTGAAGCACAATGTAAAGCGCTTTGGGAAGTCATTGACTTGAAAAGCGCTATATAAATGCAGATCATTTCAGATCATTTCATCTGTACTATACCGTTCTTGTAAAAATAACAGAATGAATGAACAAACGAATGAATAAATGAATAAATGAATGAATTGATTCATGAATGAATAAAAAAACATTGATCAAACAATAAAACTTAATAATTACACAAGCAAATACGTCATTGAATGAATTAAAAGAAGAAATAAATTAAATAAACTTCCATCAATAAAATAATTGAATTAAAGATTTATGTAAAAATGAACAAACACATTACCAAAACATTAAAAATGAATACAAAGATGGATGTATAGATAGATAGATAGATAGAGAGAGAGAGATAGATAGATAGATAGATAGATAGACAGATAGATAGATAGATAGATAGCAGATATTTTTGTTGTTTTTCTTCCTCTCTTATAATGATGTACTGCCCCAAAAATTGTAAACACAATTTGACTTGAAATGCATAAATACAAAACTTTTTGATAGGTGAAAATAATGCTCAGGTGCATTAACATGTTGGAGCGTCAGGGTGCAGAACTCATTACAGTAGGGTCTACGTTCACATTTCCAGAATGTTTTCAGCACAATTTGTTGCGTAAAGTTAAGACCAGTATCCACAATTATTACTCTGAAATCAAATCTGAAATATAAAAACACATTTGTTGGCTATTCAATATGAAAATGTGCATTCCTTTTTTAGGGAATTGATTAAATTCAAACATAAAGATAAAGATCAAAGAAAGGGCACACAATTCGATTTTTACTTTTCAGAAAAAAACATTTTGATTTGATCCTCGGGGCCAACTCTATGTCTACCGGTATATATAAATATATCTTTTTGAGGGAATACATTTCAATCACAGATGGATGTCTTGATGTTAGAGAGTGCTCATGTCGGAGAGAAAGGGTGAAAAATGTTTCTTTCCCCCCTTAAACTGGAACCATGTGTGTTGAATTCTGGCCAATGAGCATTGTTTAGTCTGCACGGTTCACTTTACATAACGACGTGAAAATTCGACATCTTACGGCTCACGACTGGAGATAATACTTGAAAATAAACATTTTCCAAACTAATCAAGTTATCAGTCAAAACATTGCAAATTGGAAAAGTTGTCGTTAACATACCAATGTACCGAAACAATTTTTTTTAAAATGTGTATTTGTCACATTATTCATATGACATTAAAATCTTTTCAGGGATTCTGGGTTATATTTGACTATTAGATGTCGCTGAAAACGAGTAATGCAAAGCACAACGAACAATTCAAGCTACAGAGACTTAAACCGAGTGATGTTCTTCTATTTTTTTGCCCAGCCTTTCAAAAAGAGAGAAAAGAAAAGAAAACAGGGGGAAAATCACTGACAAAAGTAGTTATGAAAAAAAGACAATACTAAAAAAGGAGAAAAGAAAAGGGGGAAGCACAAAAGCAAAAAAAAGAAAAAAGAAGGAAAAAAAAAGAAAAAGCAAGGAAATGCAGAAGGACAAAAAATAAGAGTAACAAAAGAGTACCCGTAGCAGCAAGAGGACAATTATGTTAAGCAGTGGTCTCAAACTCAATTTTACTGGGGGGTTGCCGGAGTTTATTATTATTAATATTTCATAAATTTCATCAAATCATCTAAGGTTACTCAGTGAAATAAAATGTGCTGAAAAGTCAGCTTTTGTCTGGAGAGCGGCTTTGTCGGTTTTGCTGAAAACACTTTAGGCTCTTTGGGCCAAAAAGGTTGCTAAATAACACACAATGTCCCTTTAAAATAAGTTTTGTCCTGTAAAACTCCAGTAGCTGTACATTTGTTTTGTGTCTCGTGCGAGCATACGCTGCTAATTCCAGAGATCTTGTTATCAATTATTCAGGCTGAGAACATAAAGTTTCAATTAACAAATTGGCCGGCTCGGGAGATTTGCGCACACAACACAAGGTCATCGGCAGCCTCGGGAGGAACGGCGTTTTACCTGTATTCGCAATTGGCGCTGAAGCGCTAAATATTAAAGGGAACAAAATGAGCTTTTATGATTCAACTTCCGTCTGCGTTAGCATCAACATTCTACAGACAAAAATAACCTAGAAAATGCTGCTGGGGTGGCAGCAGCTCAGGAAGTAGAGCACTCATGAGACCAAAGAGATCACGTGTTCCATTCCCAGGTCCTCAGAGTTAAATGTTGACGTGTCCTTGGGCAAGACACCGAACCCCTCATGTAGGGGTGTCCAATTTAGTGCCCGCGGGCACTGGGGTGCCACATAAGGATAGTTCAGGTGCCCGCGGGCCTGTTCTTAAAATAGCATCTCCGGTGCTGGGTCATTGCATAATTTGCAAGTAAAATTATTTTTCATTTTTTAATGAGTTTTATTCGTATATCAAACACATTCATTCATTCATCCTTTTATGGATTTATTTTACAGGAAATACACCAAAATAAATACCAATTTATGGGTATCATAAAGCGATTTTTTCTTTTTTTGCTAGCTATCTGGTAACTTTTTAGCTTTATAGCTAGCTATCATCATACCCTTTTTAGCTATTTAGGAAGTTATTTTTTTACATTTTTAGGATGCTATCTAGCTAACTTTTTACATTTCCTGCTAGTTATGAAGGTAAATGTTGGCCTCCTTACTAGCTAGCCGGCTATCTTGCTCTTTTTAGCTTTCTATCTGGCCATTTAGTAGGCTTTTTCCTTTTTAGCAAGTTATCCAGGCACAAGTTATCTGCTTTTAGTTGTTTTACCTGTTTACCCGTTGGCTACTTTTTAGCTATTTAGCAAGCCATCGAGAATCAAAAAGTATCTCTTAGCTTGAAAAAAGTTGGAGACCGTTGCCCTAATGCATCTAATTACAAAATTCCATCCATTATCTGCACCGCTTATCCTCAGTAGGGTCGCCAGCCAGTCGCAGGGCACACAGGGACAATTTGCTCGCTCATTCACACCTAGGAACAATTTGGACTAGCCAATTAACCTGACATGCATGTTTTTGGAATGTGGGAGGAAACCGGGGTGCCCGGAGGAAAACCCACGCTAGCACGGGGAGAACATGCAAACTCCACACAGGGGGTTCGATCTCATGACCTCAGAACTGTGCCGCACACGCGCTAACCACTGCGCCGCCGTGCTGCACATTACAAAATTCCACATTGTTAAAAATACAACTAGAATATTATTAAATATAACTTAAGCAATACTACTAACATACTACTAAAGTAGCACTTATATATAAAAATACTACTACAGAAATGTTATGATTATTTTTTTTTAAATAGAACTATAGTAATACTACAAAAACACTCTACAGATATACTCCAAAAATACTACTGCAGAAATATTACTAGAATACTACAAAAAAGCCTCCAATAATAATACAAAACACAATAAAAACGCACAGCAGAAATTCTACAAAAATGCTCAAAAACACTACAAAACTAAATATCTAGCGTAATGCTTAAAAAGGGACCTATTATACCATTTTCCTTCAAACCAATTTGATGAAATGGATATGTCTGCATGTATATTTATTCATAAATGGAAAAAAGGATATAGGTCCCCAAGACAGAGTAGTCACATCATTCTCTACAAGATGTTGTGCATTCAATTTAGTCATTTTGATACTAGGCTTATATATATATATATATATATATATATATATATATATATATATATATATATATATATATATATATATATATATATGTATATATATATATATATATATATATATATATATATATATATATATATATATATATATATATATATATATATATATATATAATTGTCCCTAGGTGTGAATGAGCGAATGAGTTGTCTGTCCCTGTGTGCCCTGTGATTGGCTGGCAACCAGTTCAGGGTGTCCCCTGCCCACTGCCCGGAGATGGCTGGGTTGGGCTCCAGCCCCCCCCCCGCGACCCTAATGAGGATAAGCGGTACGGCTGATGAGATGAGATTATATATATATATATATATATATATATATATATATATATATATATATATGTATATATATATATATATATATATATATATATATATATATATATATATATATACAAAAGTCAATTCCATTGAAGTTGGGAAAAAGTTTAAAATGTCAGTAAAATTAGAATAGAATGACTTGCAAACCTTTTCTAACCCATATTTAAATGAATACACCACAAAGACAAGATTATCCATGTTCAAACTCATAAACTTTATTTCCATAAGCAAATAATGATAAACTTAGAATTTTATAATTGCAACAAATGCCAAAGTAGTTGGGAAAGGGGCTTCTTCACCATTGTGTTACATCACCTTTCCTTTTAATAACACTCAATAAACGTTTAGGAAGTGAGGAGACTAGTTGTTGAATCGTTGATAGTGGAATCCTTTCCCATTCTTGCTTTATGTACAGCTTCAGCTGTTCAACAGTCCGGGGTCTCCTTTGTCTTATTCTGCGCTTTATAATGCGCCACACATTTTCAATGGGAGACAGGTCAGGACTGCAGGCAGGCCAGTCAAGCACCCGCACCCTCTTACTACGAAGCCACGCTGTCGTGAGACGTGCAGTGTGTGGCTTGGCATTATCCTGCTGGAAGAAGCAAGGGCGCCCATGGTAAAGATTCTGTTTGGATGGCAACATACTTTGTTCCAAAACCTGAATGTACTTTTCTGCATTAATGGTGCCTTCACAGATGTGCAGGTTACCCATTCCTTGGCCACTCATGCACCCCCATACCATCACAGATGCTGGCTTTTGCACTTTGCGTGCATAACAGTCTGGGTGGTTCTGTTCTTCTTTGGACCGGAGGACACGACGTCCACAATTTCCAAACACAATTTGGAAAACTGACTCATCAGACCACAGAACACTTTTCCACTTTGTATCAGTCCATTTTAGATGGGCTCGGGCCCAGAGAACCCTGCGGCGTTTCTGGATGTTGTTGATGAATGGCTTACGCTTTGCAACATAAAGTTTTAACCCACACTTACGGATATAGCGTCGAACTGTATTGACTGACAGTGGTTTTCCAAAGTGTTCCTGAGCCCATGTGGTGATGTCCTTTACACATTGATGTCGGTTCTTAATGCAGTACCGCTTGAGGGCTCGGAGGTCACGGGCATTCAATAATGGTTTACGGCCATGCCGTTTACGCACAGTGATTTCTCCAGATTCCCTGAACCTTTTCACAATATTATGGACTGTAGATGATGATATCCCTAAATTCCTTGCAATTGTACTTTGAGGAATGTTGTTTTTAAACTGTTCAACAATTTGCTCACGCAGTTGTTCACAAAGAGGTGAACCTCGCCCCATCCTTGCATGTGAATGACTTAGCTTGTTCGGGTCTCCCTTTTTTATACCCAGTAACAACTCTCACCTGTTGCTAATTCATCTGTTCACCTGCAAATAGTTGGTTGATTTCCATTCATCCACTTTCTGAGTAGTTATTGACACCTGTCCCAACTATTTTGGCACGTGTTGCTGTCATCAAATTACAGAGTTGATGATTTTCTCCCAAAACAATAAAGTTTATGAGTGAAGACAATAAATATGTTGTCTTTGCTGTGCATTCATTTAAATATGGGTTGAAAAGAATTTGCAATTTACTTGGATCAATTTTTATTTGCAATTAACACACTTTCCCAACTTCATTGGAATTGAGTTTTGTATATATATATATACATATATACATTATTGCATTTATTATACGTCTTATAAAAGGCCTTTAATTTTTTGCTGCTCCTTTCTTAGGGGCCGGTCAAACAGACATTTGCGGCTGAATCACGGCTAAAATTTTGCGTTTTTTTTTTGCCCGTGGTTGCCCGCGATGGAAAATGCGCAAAATTGGCCAACCCGCTGTTCATCGGTGGTATGCCCGCAAAACACGCCGGCGACTGTTCCGCTTCCTCATCGCGTCATTTCTGCGTCATTTTCTCGTGTGGACCACGGGTATAAAAGCTCCCGAGCCGGTGTTGTGCCCAAATCCGACTCCTACGCAACACATCCACCCCTCCCACCCCCTCGCGTGAACGCGCATTCTGCTGCGATCGCTTTTGTGGGAAGCGTGCATTGACGTTGGTGACTTTTTCATCACACTTTATTGTTTAAATAAACGCGTTATATAGACTAGGATCTCCCAATTGTTATAATTAGCTCGCTTTATTGTTTTAATAAGCGTTTTATATGGAATACGATTGCTTTTGTTGGAAGCGCAGCAGAATGCGCGTTCACGCGAGGGGGGGGGGGATTTACCGTTCGATTACGTTCACAACAAAAACAAAGACGGAATGGTTTAAGTTGTATTACATTCCCAACAAATGCAAGGCGAAGTGGTTTTGGTTATATGTTCGCCATTACATTCCCTAAAAGTGAGATAAAACGAGGTAAAAGTGGGGATGCGAATCTCGACAGGGATGCATTTCTCAGATAACACCGGGCTGTAGAAATCATAACCGCTCAAGACACAGTCCAGTGAAGATCAAGATTTCAAGCTATGGCATAATTTTTATTTTATTATCTTGAAAAGAAATGTCAAGAAATAAAAATGGATTAAGACGAGGTCACTACGCTGACGGGGATCCATGTTCACCCCCTTGACGTCTCGAGCACAACTGACGTGTCCTCGGCAAATCGCGCTGTATATACGCGGAGAAAGGCGTTTGACTGTCACACGCGTAACACGCTGATTTCACGTAATAACACCGCGATACAGGCGCAGAACATGCTATTACCATGCTCCACCCACGATTACCCGCTGAAATTTCCCGTCCTACCCATGTGTAACCACGCCCTGGCCGCGGCCAGAGCACGTCGTTCCGCGTCATTTCCGCGTCATTACCTCGTGTTGACCACGTGTGCGGCACGCGGTTTAACACGTGCTCAAACTTTTGAGCAGCTCAAAAGTTTTGCGCGCGGCCAACCACGTGTGAATTTCCGACCGCGAGTAAAGCACTGCTGTATCTCGTCTATATGGCGGTCTCAAAACGTTCAACAGCGCCCAACAGCATCTGCTTCACGGCCAGAAATATCTGGCCATGGTTCAACCTCGATACGCTCGTGAAAGGCTGTGTACCCGCACTCTGAAGAATTGAGCAGCGCAAAACTTTTTCGCGCTGCCACCCGCGCGCAAATTTCCGACCTCGTGTTAAGCACTGCTGTATCTCGTCTGAATGGCGATCTCAATGCGTCCAATAGCGTCCGCCTCAAAGGCAGAAACTTCTGGCCGCGATTCAGCCGCAAATGTCTGACCGGCCCCTTAGAAGTAGACGACACCTGGGCTAGCTTGTTGTAGATATACTCTGATTATTTTGGGACATTTTTTTGATCAAAAGTAATTTATTGTCGATTGGATGGACTTTGATGATTTGATGAAATAAATGAATGGTTGTTAAAAAAATAAAAAAATAAGAGTATCGTTTTCACCAAGTTCCACAAGAAATGAATGTTTCAGTTGGTGTAAGTGTTCATGAAGCAGAGGTGTCAAATTAAGTTTAGTTAGAGGGTCTCATGTTCTAAAAAAATCTTACTGGAGCCAGACAAGTAAATTCATGTCATCAAAAGTGTGCCTTAGCTGGAGGAGTTGGGGTCTTTTGCAGGCTCACAATTAATTTATAATTCAGTTATGTAAAATGTTATCATACAACTTTTATTGAGGGTTTTTTATCCCCTCAATATGTTCTTCCCCACTAATATTTCATATTTTGTATTGTTAATTAAATGTGTATTTTGTAAAAAAAAAAGAAAAAAAGAAAAAAACGAAAGAAAAAACCTCAAGGTGGGTTTCCTCAATGTTCTCTGGTTGATCAATGCTAGTCAGTAAATACAGCTGCAGTGGGTGCTTTGTGAGTGGTGCCAGGCTTTGGTGACATCCAGTGCACATTTTTCAAACTGTGATTTTTCTCTTGCGCTTTAGCATTGTCTTAAATCATGCGGCGGGCCACATCTGGCCCGCGGCCCTCGAGTTTGACACATTGTCTTGCAAGCTGGGAAAAAAAGAGTAAAAGGGAAGTGGTGGATAGATA
The DNA here is from genome assembly GCF_059441175.1 of Urocampus carinirostris. Lineage (NCBI taxonomy): Eukaryota > Metazoa > Chordata > Actinopteri > Syngnathiformes > Syngnathidae > Urocampus > Urocampus carinirostris. The sequence continues at coordinate 45,421,842 of NC_142352.1, forward strand.
GGAAGAAGCTGTTTCCCTCACATGCCAAAATCTACCTAGCAACCAACAATCTAATCTTTTAGACCCAACGAGCTGCCGAACACAGATAAGAAAGCAGGATAGCAGAAAGCCTCACACATGCACACTCCTTACATAACCTGTTGTTGGAGTTATTTTCGTAAAATACACAAGAGGAAAAAATACATCAGTCAAGATAAAATGTGGGGAAAAAGCTTCTCTGCATTGAAACTATATTATTGTTGAATTCAACTGACAGAAAAAGTCAGTTAATAAGTTCAGGAGAAAAACAAACACACAAAAAGGGAAACCAAACACTAAAATTAAAGTGAAGATTGAAGTGTTGGTCACGTTACTTTACAAAAATAACCGTGTTAGTAACTGACTTACTCTATAGTAAAAGTCTGTTTCTGTTACTTTAAAAGAAAGTTTTTGGATGTCAAATAATTTGAAATTTTCAAAACAGTATTTTAGTCAGTTAGAAATAGAGGAACAGACTTACCTTGTAAAATGAAAAACGTACATAATCTCACCAAACATACGAAAATGCATAAAATGTATGTGAATACACAAAATCATAGGTAAATGCTCGCAAAGAAGAGGTACCTAAACAGGCACAAAATGTACGTAATGGTACGTAATGCTTTTGACCGCCGATAACAGTAACAACGTAAAAAATATTTGTCCGATTACCCCATTACTGAAAAAAATAACACCAATAGGGTATTCCCTACACTACTTATGGTACAATTTTTCGGCATATCAAATAAAAAAGTATTTAAAAGTACATTGTAAAATATTACCAGCTCAGTAGCCTGGATGGTAGTGTGCCCGCTTTGAGACTGGGGGGTCGCTGGTTCGTGCCTCGACCGAGACATACCTAATTGGTATAATGGCGGCGCCCTCTGGCTGCGGCTGCATCGACTCGCTACAACGGGTCAGATGTATCGACATTTCGTTCTGTGTACATTGTTACAAAGAATGACAATACAAAGGAAATTATTATTATTATTATTATTATTTGAACACCAGATGTATCTGTATTGTGTAGTGCAAATGAAACTGAGCTCTAAATGCACAAGATGAATGCAAATTACTCAACTACCAAAGAGCAAAAATGTTATTTCATTTTTTTTGCCAAGCCCATTTGAGTTTTTTCTTCACTTGTTTTCGCTTTCCTTCCTTTTTTCCTTGTGTTTCTTCTTCTTTCTCCACAATTTTTCCCTTTCTTTGTTTATTTTTTCTTGTTCTTTTCCCCCTGTTTATTTACCCCCCTCTTTTAATCATTTCTGTTTTCCTTTTTCTTTTTCTTCTTTCTTTTATTTTCCCTTTTCAATCCGCCCCTTTTTCATTTTTTTCTCTTTTCTTTTTTCCCTTTTCTGTTTTTCCACCATTTCTCTCATTTTATTTTTTCTCTTGTATCCCTTTTTTCGTTTCTTTATAAACCCCGTCCCTCCCACTTTTTTTTAACAAGATGGCTGACAAACATGTCAGGTCCCTTTAGGTGAGTCTCATCTAAGATATCAAATAAATGCGAATTTCTCGAGCGCCAAGTATTTTTTTAAATGCATGTTTTCATGATAGTTCTTATATTTTTCTTATCATTCATATGTATATTGTTTTTGCTTTTTTAAGTGAAGTTTTATTTACCAACAGGAGGCGTTAAAAAATTACACACTGTCACTTTAACAATGGATGCTTAGTAGCACCTCACAAATGGAAAATGTGTCAGGGAGAGCGACGAGCAAAAACATGCAACAAGCGATTTGATTTTTGACCTTGATGACCTTGACGACCTTGGGTCTTAAGCAAGGGAAGCTTGAAAAATTCAATAGCCGTCTTAGCGTGACGTAAAAAAACAATTACTGCTTAAAAGAATTGACCTTTGAGAATGCAGCTGCAGCGCCATCAAGGAAATTGCTTATTATTAGTAACAATATCAAACCTTGGTATTGATACCAGCCTCATTTTAAGCCAGAAGTAGGAAAACTACAGCCCACGGGCCACATGCGGCCCAGCAGGCTTTTTCATCTGGCCTGCCAAACGTAAATGAAAATTATAAGGACTAATATATGTAATTGTACATAAAGTAGTACTATTCAAACATGTTTTTGGTGCCATCTTTTTCCCCCTAAAATATTACTATAGAACTACTGCAAAAATGCTACAAAATTACTGCAATGTTATTTTACATAAAATTTAGTGCTTAAAATGTATTATTGTGCTTTCATTATAAAAAGAAAAATACTGCTGGAGTAATGCTGTAATACAAAAATACTACAACAGAAATATAACGACAAGACTAAAGAAATACTGCCGAAATACTACCTTGCAAATAATACACGATTCTACGGAAATGCTACGAAAATACTACAAATCTATATACCCTAGTCATATCCCTGGAGAGGGGTGACCAACAAAATAACACCATAGAAATACTATCAAAATACCAATACAGTAATACTATGATAAAAAATACTACAAAAATACAACTAGAATAATAATACAAAAATACAACTGATATACACTACATTTTTTTATCATGGATATACAGCAAAATACTACAGAAATACGTAAATACTACAGAAATACCACTAAAAATACTACCCAGAAGTACTACAAAAACTAAACAACTACAAAAATACTTGAGCATCCCCAAAAACGGGCTGCTTACGCCCATGTACACAAATATTTCAGATCATCAACCCAAGGAAATGCAAAATGCAGTTTTAACAATCTGAACCAGTTGCCAGCCAGCCGCAGGGCACACAGGGACAGACAACTCACTCTCTCCTTCACACCTAGGGACAATTTGGACCGGCCACTTAACCTGAAATGCCGCCGTGCTGCCCTGTGAAAGACTCATTACCAATTATTGTAAATGTTTGACTTCTGTTATCACTAACAAAGCTGGCCCAACTCGCTATTAGGTTCAGGGGGCAATTACTTTTTCGCATAGTGGCAGATTTTTGCTGCTTTAATAAAGGTCAATATTTTAAAACTGGGGCAGCATGGCAGCTTGTGCGGCACAGTTCTGAAATCATGGGATCAAACCTTCCTGTGTGGTATTTGCATGTTTCCCCCCGTGCTTGCGTGGGTTTCTCCCGGGCACTCCGGTTTCCTCCCACATTCCAAAAACATGCATGTTCAGGGTGTCCCCTGCCCACTGCCCTTAGATAGGATGGGCTCCAGCGCCCCCGTGACCCTACTGAGGATAAGCTGTGCAGATAATGGATGGATGGATGGAGTCTTTCACAAAGCTGTGGAGTAATTTAGGCCCACTCTTCTTTGCAAAATTGTTTCAAATCTTCCATGTTGGAGGGTTTTCTAACATGAACTGCCCATTTAAGGTCACAGCAAAGCACCTCAATTGGATATAAATCCGACTTTGACTTCATTATATTTTATTTTTCAGCCATTCAGTGGTGGACTTGTGTGTTTCGTTGTCCTGCTGAATAATATAAACGCTTGAGTTTGAAGGCAGGAAGTTACGACCGGACGTTCTTCTTCAGGATCTTCTAGTAAACACCAGAGTTGATTATTCCGGCTAACCACAGCATGTTGTTCTGGTCCTGAAGCAGCAAAGACACATATGCAAAAACCCCAGAAATCAGAAAGGAGGCAAATACTTTTTACATCGCCGTATTGACCTTTCAACTTTTTAAGGACACGTCAAACCACGCATACCACGTCTATATCATTCCAAATCAAATGTCAAAATCAACAATTTTCAAAGCCTCTATCTAAGATATGAAATAAATGATCCGGGATCAAACAGCTGTATTACAGATGCAAAGGTTATTGCAAGAAGAAGGGGAAAGCGTGGGGCTACATTTGTATTTTTGTTGATACCTTGTCATAAACATTTCAAGTCTCATGCTAAGCATATCCATGTGGCCGTTCTTTCTCCGATGCTGCAAAAACAGCCCACACGCTCAAACACAACGCATATCGTCTTCTAAAAAATAAACAAGACCTCGCAATCGAAATGATCTGAGTGATGGCTGAAGCATGGCTGCCGCTGCCTTAGGGCAGGTAAACTCAGTTATAGGAAACTCTTGCAGCTGATTATAGGAGTACACAGAACATGATGGCGATCTGTTGCATTGTGTAGGGAACCCATCCTGCCATATGTACAAAAAACATGTACATCTATATACATATATACAAATATGTGCCATGTGAATACATTAATACATGAATGAATTACATAATACATCAATGTATTAGTTAATTCATGCATTGTCATTTATTTATTTCAGCATTTATTTTCTCATGTATTTTGTTGATCATTTTGTTGTGTATTTTGTCATTTATTTTGTCATGTGTTTTTTCATGTATTTTGGTGTATTTTTTGTCGTATATTGTGCCTTGTATTTTGTAGTGAATTGTGTTAATTTTGGCTATGTATTCTATGATGCATTTTGTCACTAGTGTATTTTTTAATTTATTTTCTTTCATGTTTTAATATGTATTTTGTTATTCATTATACAATTTACTTTGACATATACTTTGTGGTGTATTTTGTCAATTATTGTGTCATTTATTTTTATATTCATGATGTCATTTATTTTGTCATTTATTTTGTGGTGTATTTTGTCACATATTTTCCCAACCCGTAGTTGAAAAAGCTCAGCCAGTTTGACATGCACCCTCATTTCAATAAACAAAAACACAATAAAATGCATGATAAAATGATTGGAAAAATGAGTTCTTCGATAAATAAATCACAAAATAAACTACAAAATGCATACATATATAAATAAATTGCATTTATATCAAATATTCAGGTATTACGTGATTTATATAAGTGTTCATATACTAATGCACATGTGTCAAACTCCCGGCCCGCGGGCCACGTCCGGCCCACCGTGTAATCAATCGTAGACCATTTTACATTATTGTTATTCCTTCATATATGACGTATACTTATACTATATACCAGGGGTCGGAAACCTATGGCTCGCGAGCCAGATATGGCTCTTTCTATAAGTACCTATGGTTCAGAGACAAATTTAATTGCATGCAAATTTTCTCCATCTCGTTCAAAACTTGAGCCATTGATCCTGTTTCATATACACGCAATGCCAAACCAAAGCTGAATTACTGAGCAGTACTTTTCAGAATATATAGGGCACGTTTTCACTACGATTTACAGTCAAGGTGTCACACAAAAAAAAACTCGTTTTGGCTGTACAACGCTAAAGAATCCTTTATATAAAAGCTCACTATATAATCTGTGTTCAGTTTTCGGATACCTTTTGATGAATCCACGGAACAAATTGTAAATACGCCAAAGCACAGGAAGAGAACTTAAAGTTATTTGATTGGGTGAGTGGGAGGGATGGGTGGAGCTATGCAAAAAGAGCAAGCACTCCCTCCCATCTCTCGCCCTACTCCGTCTGCGCCAAAGCTAAGCACATCATGCTCCCTCTTCTCAGAAAGTTGTGACGTTTTTACAAAATAATTTGTGTAGCATTTTCATATTTCTACTTTTGACAGGAGATATAGTAAGGAGAGCAAAATCTTTTGGGATATTTACGTTTTTTTTAATATATACATTGACATAGGAGCAAAGGAATTTGAATGTTATTTTAATGTTAAGTTGTTTAAGTTGTATAATTTAACAAGATATTTTTATTTACAGCAAAATAATAAATACTGTATACGTGATTTAAGGTTTAAATTTAATATTCTTGTCTGTTTTTATACATATTTATGTTCCAAAAACATTCAGTTTAAGTGTGTTCTATAAATGTTTATCCTGGTTGGCCCGCGACCTTAAGTGTGTTTTGAATTTTGGCCCCTTGTGCAATTGAGTTTGACAACCCTGCTTTAATGGCATATACTTTTAGGTGTTATTTCATCCATACATGTATTTATACATATGGCAGGATCGAGCCTCCATAGTGCGCAGACCATGATGGCAATGTCTTGATTTGGTGAGAGTGAAGAGAAAAAAAAAGGGCCACAAAAAATAATGTTGGAAAAGAAGAAGCTGCTAGGGAAGACAGCGTGCGGAGGCATCCAGGAGGAAAAAGGAAAGGTGTCAGGGTGAGTGCGCTACAGTCATAATAGGGCTTCCTTTCAGCCAATGCACAGGGGTAAGGTGAGACTCGCTCACAAACTGCTTTCTGGGCAGTGGCCCAAGCCCAGGGCTGCCTCATTGATTTGCGCCTTATTATGCAGCTCACCCCAAATAAAAAGGTTCCGCTTGCTTGCCGCTGACTTTTTGGCTTCACTATTGTCAAAGAATCATGTGCAAAAATGGGTGAATTCCCCAGACCAAGGGTCAACAACCCAAAATGTTAAAAGAGCCATATTTGATGAAAAAAAACACTGAAAAAAATCTGCTTACATGAGCTTATATGAGGCTTATAATGAATGCAAAACATCCTGTATGTATCTATGATAGCTGTATTAGCCTATTATTTAAATGACTACGTTGATTGCGGTGCATCCTGTGGAGAATGAGGCACCACGTGACTACTCAGTTGTAGGATACCACCTCAACTTTAAGTTCATTACAATATCAATTAATCACAGTATTTTTCATTGCCATGATAAAATTAAAGAAATACAATAAAGAAATAACATTTTTAATTTCATTTTTATTTTGAGAATCCGGAAAAAAAATCAAAATGCAACGTACATAAAGTGCTGCTTATCTGGGAAACAAAAAGAGCGCAATAAAATGTGGCATACATTCATAAAAATAAGACAGCAACCTTTTTAAAAAGCTAAATCAATTCGAATGAATACAGTTTAAGTTTGATTTCTGTACAAATATTACAAGTTATTGCATGGGTAAAACGCAACAGCATCCTCTTCTCTCTGTTTTGATACCAAATCATTCACTCATCCTTGGCAACAAAACATGTGTAATATCCTTAAGTGTCATTCAAAATACTTACTGACCAAAATCAGAAATCCCTTAAGAAAAACAGCTACTTATTACTAAAAAGCGCCTATGTCAGGATTGTATTATCAGCCGTTTGAAGTGACTTTTGTGTTGAAATTGGGGGAGTATAGATAGTTTGAGTTATATTGTAATTCTACCCATTTAAAAGGGGCAGAGCTTGCACTACACTCCAACACAGGAAAGACAGGAGAGAACAAAACAAGAACAAACAAGAAATGTGGCGAAATAGTTCAAATGCACCTATTTTACACCATTTGAAAACGGAAAACGTTTCTGTGTCATGTTTGTCCTACCTACAGAAACCATTATAAAATAAAAATATATTTTCTCCCCAATCTTTTATTATTTGCAAACATTCTTAGAAAAACGCCATAGAGCCATATATATATATATATATATATATATATATATATATATATATATATATATATATATATATATATATATATATATGTAACCGCGTTGTACGTGTCCCACCAAAGATCCACATTCACGCTGGACTGGATGATGAGGTTTTTATTATTACAGTTCTGCAAATGGATGAGTCACAACATTAGCTTTTTCTGCTGGGTCTGATCTCTTTGATCTCTTTGTAGTACTCTGGTTAAACTGACAACAAAGCATATCAAAGAGCTGTCTTTTCACTTTACAGAAAATACATTTTAGAATATCACAATACATTTATAAATCTATGCATTTTAACAAGATACTTTTAACAAGAGATCGTATAGTGGATTTTTAACGTTTACAATGAATTCAACATGTTTTTCTTTACTCTGAATTTTAACCAACATCATCCTTTTTTAATGTATATGAAAAAATAGGAATAAAAACAATAATGAGTATAAAAATGGGTACAATTTACCTGCAAATGGATGAGTCACAACATTAGCTTTTTCTGCTGGGTCTGATCTCTTTGATCTCTACAAGGGGAATTAAGATTTAGTAAAACAGAAACAAAACGAAAATAAACCTAAACAGCTCGACAATATCAATCACATTACTATGCATGGTGAGAGATTTGTCAGCTGGGGTTATAAAGTTTAAAATTAACTTATTTTGTGGAGCACCAAAAGATATGTCTTACCTTTGTAGTACTCTGGTTAAACTGACAAAACCCCGCCTCCTGGTCACATGTTAGAAGCCAAAACCAAACCCCACCCCATACCAGCAGATGGCACTGTTGGACTCAGCATTGCAGGACATTTACCAAAAACTATACACATATTTTAGCAGGAATTTCAATAAAATAAAAGTTATTATTACACCCGTTACATACACCCCCCTGAAATTCTGCTAAATATGGGAGTGCTACACTAAACAGAAAAAAAAATCACATGCCAAAAAGGCAAATACTGATGAAAAAGAGGACACGAAAACTGGTACAGTATTACAAGGAACAAACTGAAGTGCATGTCAGTTCTAAAACTCTCCCAAAAAGGAGTGTGAAAAGAAAGGAGGCGAGCAAACTCCTAACTAAGCACAGACTCAAAGATGCCTGTTACATCTCTGAAATATCAAACATTGTTCCTGTAGTTGTATGTGCTCACATAGGCACAATTCTTGTTTCTTACTCAAGCTTTGTTACTCAAACTGAAAGTGCATCTCTACTGAACTTAAACTAGGAACTTGCAGATATTGCGGACAGATGATTGTCACCTACCACATGGTCATTCATCTGACAAATAAGACGACTAGGAGGCCTGATGGACTGGCGGACCCTAAGACCATAACGGTTAGGTTGAGCACAAATAACCTGAGCTTGAAGGTCTGGGGCAGTCAAGTCTAAACAGTCAGTATCAGGGGAGTCTGCGTCCAGATGGTCAGTGTTCAATGGGGTCTCGTCTGGGAGACCCATACCCAAAGGGATCATGTTTTCAGAGCACTGTGATGGGCTTTCCGTATTGTCACTTGAAGTATGGTCAACATCTTGTTTGGGGATGTGCTGACTTCCTCGACTGGATGTATCAACACTGCGAGAGTCGGACTGGGCATCAGATCTGCTCTCTAGTGAGTTATCCTCTACCTCTGGATGAACTTGCTCTTCACCTGCCTGTATCACCCAGTTTACTGTACGGACATCACTGTCTTCAACCGCGTCAGGTAAATCAGGGCATACATCACTTCCATGCATAGCAGCGTCAGACTCTGAGTGTTCAGATTCGCTGGCCAGATCATCCTCACAGGGCAAGAAGCTAACAGAGAGCAGCAAATTCCTGTGAACTACCTTCTCTTTGCCCGTCAGACAATCCTTGACTCTGTAGACATTGAGATCAGGCTTGACTGATATGACTTCATACGGGGTTGACTCCCACTTATCTGCAACTTTGCGTTTCCCCGGGACACCTCTGTTGGCGATCAACACCCGGTCTCCCACGACGAGAGGTGATCCTTTGGCCCTACGGTTGTACAGCTTGGCATGACGAGTCTGTTCTCTGAGAGTATTCCTCTGTACAATTTGAGCAGCTTCATGTAGATCTTTCTTCAGATGGCGTACAAAGTCAGAGTAGCTGACAACAGCATCATTGGTATTAGCATGGTGAAACATGACATCGACAGGGAGACGAGGGATCCTACCAAACACTAGGTAAAACGGTGCAAACCCTGTTGTCTCATGCTCTGTGCAGTTATAGCAGAATGTGAGCTGCTGCAGCATTTGTGGCCACTTTGCTTTGGGCTGAGGGGGAAGGGTTCTGATCATATCTCCCAATGTTCGGTTGAATCGTTCTGCGATGCCATTTCCCATGGGGTGGTACGGAGTGGTATGGGATTTCTGCACCCCTGCCATCTCTAGAAGCTCTTTGATCAGTTTGCTCTCAAAATTAGCTCCCTGATCAGAGTGGATACGCCGTGGGAAACCATAGACAAGGAAGAAATCCTGCCACAGACGGCGAGCAACTTGTTTGGCGGTTTGATTTCTGCAAGGGAAGGCGTGCGCCATCTTGGAGAAATGATCAGTTACGACCAGGACATCTACAGACTTGTTCTCTTGCTCAGCAGTCCAAAAGTCTATACAGACCAACTCCATAGGCTCAGAGGTGACTATGTTCTTGAGTGGTGCACGGTTGTGTGGTTCCGGTGTTTTCCCTACTACACAGCGCTGACAGGATTTGACATAATTCACAACATCACGTTCCATGCCATTCCAGAAGAATCGTTGCCTCACCAGAGACAAAGTACGGTTCTGGCCTTGGTGACCTGCTGAGTCATGTAAACCTTGAAGGACTTTCTGTTTCAATGAATCAGGCACCACAAACTGGAAGATTTTCTTGGCCATGTGAGGATCTTTCCTTATTTTGTAGAGCATGCCATTCTGTATGGTGAGTCTGCTCCAATGCTTCAGTAGTTTCATCACACTAGGCGACTCGACAGCTCTCTCACGCCTGGTAGGTCTCTTGTGTCTATGCACAAAGTACATGGTCCTGCTTATTGTGTTGTCCTGTTCTTGTAAACCAACAAGCTGACTCTGTGGGAGTGCCGTTGACTGATCTCCCTTCTGCAGAAGATTGAAGTTGGCGTCTGTTCCCATCACTTGACCCACGCCACCAGTGGACTGAGCACTGAAGACAGCAGCAACCTCTTCTGATGTCACAGAACCATTGGAGCCTGATGGAATTGCCCTTTTTACTGACTCGTCTGATGTCCCAGCACTCTCGTCTACAACAGCGTGACAATTGTTGGATACTCTGAACACCTCTTGCACAGTACTGTTGTTCACCCTGTTGACTTGGTCCAAGAGCGAAGTATAGGGCTCGGTAACAAGGCGATGACCCACACATGACCGTACAAATGGCTCACGGCTCAGAGCGTCGGCTACGATGTTCTTTGGGCCGGGAATGTACTTCAGGTCAAAATTGTATGCAGCTAGCTTCGCTACCCACCGCTGTTCACACGCATCAAGTCTTGGTTTGGTCAAAATGTATGTAAGTGGGTTATTGTCGGTCCACGTGGTAAAGTGTCTTCCTTTCAACCAATGGCTGAATTTATCACATACCGCCCATTTCAAGGCAAGAAATTCGAGCCTGTGTGCAGGGTAGTTGAGCTGGGAGCGAGAGAGCGTCTTACTTGCAAAGGCGACTGGTCTGGCTACTTTTCCACCAGGTGGCAGCTGTGACAGGACTGCTCCAATCCCATCAAAGGATGCGTCGACAGCCAGAATAAACGGCGCATCAAAATCTGGGTGGGCCAGAGTGACACCTGTCACGAGGTCGTGCTTCAGTGTTTCAAAGGCGTTCTGGCATGCATCGGACCAATCTGCAGGCGTCAGCTTCACTTGACCTTTCTTGCGGGCTCTCTTGCGCTTATGCTTGTCACCAGATTCAGATGTGAGCCTGAACAGAGGTTTTGCCTTCGCAGAACATGCTTCAATGAAGCTTTGGAAATACATCACCATGCCTAGAAAAGATCTGATTTTACTAGGGCATGGCGTCTTGCCATCCGACTCCATTAGATCAGTGACTTGTACGTCATTTATCGCTCTCACTTTCTCGGGGTCAGTCCGAATTCCATCCTCACTGATGACATGCCCAAGAAATTTCACAGTCCGTCTGAGGAAAAAACACTTTTTGGGTGCGAGCTTGAGGTTGTGTTCCTTAAGGCGAGTAAACACCATCTGCAGGCGTTGGAGTTCAACTTCCTCTGTGGGGGCAAACACCATCAGATCGTCGAGGTAACATAATAGGCTCATGAAATTCTGATCACCAAATATTGACATCATCATCCTCATAAATGTTGCTGGGCTGTTGCAAAGTCCCTGAGGGAGCCGGTTGTACTCGTGAAGGCCGAATGGTGAGGAGAATGCCGTGTACTTTTTGTCGTCAGGGTGCAAGGGGACATTGTAGTAGCCTGACGTCAGATCCATTGTGGAGAAAAAGGCATTTCCCCCAAGTGCGGCCAAAGCATCAGCTTGATGCGGTAGTGGGTAGGCATCCTTTATGGTTCTTGCATTAAGCCTTCTGAAATCAGTACATACCCTTAGTTCTCCATTCCGCTTCCATATGAGAACAAGCGCAGATGCATAATCGCTAGTCGACTTCTGAATAATTCCTTTCTCTTCCATCTCGTTCAGAGTCGTCCTCAGTTTTTCATACTGACTTGGTGGTATACGTCTGTAAGGTAGACGGAACGGCTTATCATCAACAAGGTGGATACGATGTACAAACTCTTTGGCCTCTCCACAGTCCATCTTATGGCGAGAAAAGATTGACTCGAATTGTTCGATGATATGAAGGAGCTTGTCTTTACACTGCAGCGAAACCTCACATGACTTCAGGTCAATGTCTTGCAGTCCCAGAGCTTCCAATGCACGCATCATGTCCTCTTCTGACCTGGGTCGGACCTCTTTGCTCTGTACACTCTGCACGTTGCACTTGACCTCCTCTGCATTGGGCAGGTCTTCCGCTGCGATACAAGGAGACACATCTGCAATTTTCCTGTTTCTTCTCAGCACCACAACTCTGTCCGTGGGATTAAAGACTTTAACAGGCACCCATCCATCTCCCCAGAGTGGAGTAACAACTCGTCCGACAAGGACTTGTCTGGGCGCAGCCTTAGATTGGGTTGGCTCAACGACCACTGTGCTGCCCGCTGATGCCCCGGCCAACTCAGGTAACTTGCCCCAAATAACGTACTCGGTCCGTGGATTCAGCGTCACGCAACTCTTGATCTTTACTGTCCCTACCTTGTCTGGAATGCAATCACCTCTCCATCTCTCTGTGTTGGAAAGCATTGACAGGAATTGACTGTGGTTATCGGACAGACCGTTGTCAGGAGTGGAAACTAATCTCCAATAGCCATCAGTACTTTTCAATTGAGTCAAAATATATTTGATGGCATTGCTGCCAAGGATCATCTGTTCTGTCTGGCCTGGCACCACCATTACTGGTATTATCATTTGGCACCCGTAAACTGTGACGTGAATGTCGTACATATCTCTGGGAGAAACTTGGTGTCCACCGCAGCCTACAATGACATAATCATCGGCCGTGTAACTCATCATATCAGGGAATTGCTGCAGGAGGTACTTAGCTGTGTCCTCACTTACTGTACAAGCCATCGACCCGCTGTCCAACAGCGCTCTGAAAGTGGGGCCTTCTTGCACAAGTACAGGTGTGTAAAACAGTTCGTCAGTCTCCGCTATTCTCTGAAACCCCTGAAAGATCAGCTTCTTCGATGGAGGTATCTTGTTGCTATACAACTCATAAATTGATTTATTGTCTTGCATGTCAGGCTTCACATTAGTGGTGGGAGGTATACTCAGTTGATCTGCACTGTTCTCCCCTAAGCGCAGATCAGTTAGTTTCCCTGAGGCAGCGGGACAACTTTCGTCACTGGACAATCACGTCGAGAATGCCCTGGGGCATGGCAGTGAAAGCAAAGATTTTTGTCTCGGCAATGAGAGAGAGCACTGTGTTCGACTTCTTTGCAAATGATACATGGCTTGGCAGTGAAACCATTTATGCTGTCTCCAGGTCGCCTGGTTGGAGCTCGCCTTCTCCCTTGAAACTGGTTTGAGGTAACACGTATCAGAACCTTCTCCAACATACTAATAACGTCCGTTAGAGAGACATACTGTGGGCTCGAAGTCTGAGGTGGCTCGTGCATGAGGGTTGGACCATGGTTCACCTCAGCTTTGTGTACGGCAATTTCCGCTCTATTCGCAGGTTGTTGTAGGGAATCTGCTTTGTAGCTCTTCTCAGCGTGGTATTCATTCAGCACCTCTAGTACCTCACATGCTGACCACTTTTCGATGGTTTTTGATCTGTAAGTGAGTGCCAGTTCCTTGCATGGGCAGTTCCTAATAAACATGCGAGTGACCTCTATTTCAGGGTTGTCAAATGTTTTGCCCTGCTCACTCAAGCACTCAGAGGCAAGGTCAGCTGCTCTGTTTAGTCTCAGCCAGTAGTCATAGGGGTCCTCCTGGTGTTTGGGCAAAGTTGAATAAAAGTCAGCTAAAGGGACAGCAGAGTACTTGGTACAGCTAAAGTGTTTCCTGAGGAGACTATAAATCATGTCAGGGCGGGTATAGACGTCTATATTACTGTTTCTAATGCCAAACCTAACTACATCTTTAGCTTTTCCTCTCAAATGCATTTGGATTTCCTCTGCTTGCTCTTCAAGTCTCACATTACTCTTCTTAATAAATGTCTTCATTAGATCTTCCCACTCATTTAATTTTATTGAGTCTGAGCCATCCCCATTAAATGATGGTGGTTCTTTAACCTTTCTCTGTGTAACCACCTGAACCTGTGTTACATCTGACACATAACCTGGCTTACTCAATGTGTTTGCTACATCTTGTGTGGCAGCAGCGCTAGGAGCTACTGTATTGTGTGACTGTATACGTGAGAAAATGCTATCAGCCAATGTATGTCCTATCTCCTGAATAACATTTGTCATCTGATCAGCTACACCCTCAGAAATGTCACTCGTGCTCTGATTAAACATGTTTCAAATATGTAAATGAGTCAAAATCACAAAATAAATCAGGAGCCTGCGTAACACGTCACTGTATAGCAATTTTAAATACTGTGAGCTGATGGCATCATGAAACAATGTGGCAGGTAGGACAGTCCTCGGTTCGGAGAGTTTGATAGAAGTCACGGGTCACGGCACCAATGTAACCGCGTTGTACGTGTCCCACCAAAGATCCACATTCACGCTGGACTGGATGATGAGGTTTTTATTATTACAGTTCTGCAAATGGATGAGTCACAACATTAGCTTTTTCTGCTGGGTCTGATCTCTTTGATCTCTTTGTAGTACTCTGGTTAAACTGACAACAAAGCATATCAAAGAGCTGTCTTTTCACTTTACAGAAAATACATTTTAGAATATCACAATACATTTATAAATCTATGCATTTTAACAAGATACTTTTAACAAGAGATCGTATAGTGGATTTTTAACGTTTACAATGAATTCAACATGTTTTTCTTTACTCTGAATTTTAACCAACATCATCCTTTTTTAATGTATATGAAAAAATAGGAATAAAAACAATAATGAGTATAAAAATGGGTACAATTTACCTGCAAATGGATGAGTCACAACATTAGCTTTTTCTGCTGGGTCTGATCTCTTTGATCTCTACAAGGGGAATTAAGATTTAGTAAAACAGAAACAAAACGAAAATAAACCTAAACAGCTCGACAATATCAATCACATTACTATGCATGGTGAGAGATTTGTCAGCTGGGGTTATAAAGTTTAAAATTAACTTATTTTGTGGAGCACCAAAAGATATGTCTTACCTTTGTAGTACTCTGGTTAAACTGACAAAACCCCGCCTCCTGGTCACATGTTAGAAGCCAAAACCAAACCCCACCCCATACCAGCAGATGGCACTGTTGGACTCAGCATTGCAGGACATTTACCAAAAACTATACACATATTTTAGCAGGAATTTCAATAAAATAAAAGTTATTATTACACCCGTTACATATATATATATATATATATATATATACTCCCACCTTTCCAATGGCTAGGAGAGGTAGGAGACTCTCCGCCTAGCATTTTCTCTTGGTTCCTGTCAGCTATCGAGAAGTTTTGGTCAGTGTCTATTCCAAAACTTTATTTTGAAAAAGAGGTATGCTGTTTGCGATGAAGGATACTACTCCTCCACCCCCTCCGTCTGAATTTCTCTTTCTAGCCTAGCGGCCATGAAGGTAAGCGAACATATTCTATTATTTGATGAATCGTTTCTAATTCATGAAAATTATATTTGACGTCCGGCTGGGTAGTTAGCGCTCAGCCCCACGGTGCAGAGATTCAGGGTTCAAGTCCAGCTACCGCGGACTCCCCGTGTGGAGTTTGCATACTCTCCCCGTGCCTGTGTGGGTTTCCTCCGGGCAATCTGGCTTCCACATTCCAAAAACATGCATGTCAGGTTGATTGGCTGGTCCAAATTGTCCGTAGCAAGCAAATGGTTGTCTGTCATTTTGTTCCCTGCGACTGGCTGGCAAGCAGTTCTGGGTGTACCCTGCCCACTGCCCGAAGATAGCTGGGATGGACTCCAGCACCCCCACGACCATACTGAGGATAAGCGGTGCGGATAATGGATGGATGGATGTTTGACTTCTGGGCACCTTAGAATGGGTGAACCATTCCACTTACAAACTGTTCTGTTTAAAAACAGCCTTCATACAAATCAATTCCTTAAGAATCAGTACCACTACAGTGCCGTGAAAAAGTATTTGCCCCCTTCATGATTCCTATGTTGTTTGAATATTTGTAAGCAAAATGTAGGTTCCGGGGTGGCAAAGTCTGGATTTAGATCCAATTAATATGCTCTAGTGTGACGTTAAACGGGCAGTTCATGCTAAGAAGCACTCTAATATGGTGGATTTGAAACATGTTCCCCTACAACAGGGGAGTCAAACTCATTTTAACTTGGGGGCCACACGATAGAACAAACATTCTGTCGGGGGCCGGACTAGTAGATTAAAGAGAAAGAAAAAGAGGGATAAAGAAATAAGAGAAAGAGGGAGGGAAAAGGAGAGAGGGCGGGACAAAGAAAGAAAAAAGTTGTGAGAGAGGGGGAAAAGAAAGGGAGAGGAAGAAAGAAATCCAAAGAGAAATAGAAAGACAGAAGGAGAGAAAAGTAAGCACAAAGGGTAGGAAGAGAGAAAGAGAAAAGAGAGAAAAGGAAAAAAGGAAGTTAGAGCAAAATAAGTTAAAAAGACACAGAGAAAGAGACCTAGAGCAACAAAGGAAGAGAAAAAGAGAGACACAGAGAGTGAATGAGACAGAGAGAAAGAGAGTGGGAGAAAAGGGGTGGAAAAGAGAGGGAGAGAGAGAGAAAGAAATACAAGTACAGTGTCTTTATTAGAGGCACCTGGCTTTTGCAACATATTTGACATATTTTAACCTGCAGCTCGTTTTTCTCTTGCGCTTCTCTGAGTGTTGTCACGCGGGCCGGGTTCAATCCCTTGGCGGGCCTGATTTGGCCCGTGGGCCGCCTGTTTGACACCTGTGCCCTACAACTTTGTAAAAGACTCATTACCAATCATCGTAAACGTTTAATTTCTGTCATCGCTGCCAACTGTGGCCCAACTCGCAATTAGTTTCAGGAGGGCAATTACTTTTTCACATAGGGCCAATGTTTTTTTTTTCTTGATAAATGCAATCAACATTTCAAAACTGCATCTTGTCTTGTCTTGTGATATCAAATTTGGTTTGAGAATCTACAATATTTGTGAGTGTTAAATGTGCAAAAACCACAAAAATCAGGAAGGGGCAAATATATTTCACAGTACTATATTCGATTTAAAAACACTCTTAGCCTTTAAACTTCTTAAAAATGAGCAAGCCTTAACAAAGACTGAATACTATTTACCATTCAGGACCATCATCCTTCTATGTCCTATTCCACGAATATGAATCAAACCCTCTTTGATTAGTCAATTATTCACAGTGGAGGATAAAGCAAGACCCAGGTGGCCCCCTCTATTAAATGACAGATTAGGCAGGGTCCAACTAATTTCTTTAGTCTAATCTTATTAAAGGCAAAACAGCTGTCAACTGTCACCATGTGACTTTAGGAGAGGAGCTGGTGCAAACCAGAAAAGACGGATGTGGTCGCTTCATCTTTCCCTCCTTCAACCAATTGTCTGAAATCCGTGGTAACGTTCAAGTCGAGCGTCTTTCACACGTCAGGGAATAACTCATTTAAAGATAGACGTCCCTCTCAAATGAGATTTTAGCCGTTGTGACTCATTAATGAAGGCCTGCAGAAAATGTTGTTCTCTAGCTATATAGACATAGGACATAGGAAATGTAAAGTCACGTCACATGTATTTGTATAGCTCTTAATCACAAACTGTTTTAAAGGACTGCACAGGCCACAATGAAACTATCCCCTGATCTGAAACCGGCATGCGGGCGAGGAAAAACTCAAAAACCACAGCATGAGGAAAACACATGGAAACAAAGCTTCAACACTGATCTTTTATTAGATAGAAGCTGCTTCCATAGTGTAGTGGTTATCACGCTCGCCTAACACGCGATAGGTCCCTGGTTCGAAACCAGGTGGAAACATACTGGATTCACTTTTGGGGCGGCAGTAGCTCAGGAGGTAGAGCGCTCGTCAAGGGATCCCAGTTCGAATCCCGGCTTGTCCGTGTTACATGTCGAAGTGTCCTTGGGTAAGACACTGAACCCCTAATACCCCCAATGAGCAGGTTAGCGTCTTACATGGCTGCAATACAAGGCCGCTATTGGGAAATGTGGAGCACATTGTAAAGCCCTTTGGGAAGTCATTGACTTGAAAAGAGCTATATAAATGCAGATCATTTCATTTCATTTACAAAAACGCTTCAAAATGGCGGCGCCCTCTATGGCGGCGGCTGGATCTGCTCCCGACAGTTTCTCACATTCTAGTCAAAAACCCCAATCTTCGACTCAGTTTATGAGGGCGAACAAAGACAACTCTAACTGTAGATTAATATACGATCGCAGTTTTTTGCTGGATATGCGAACATCCAGAAATCCAGCGCAAATTTCGACGATCACTCTGGAGTGTTTATTTAGCCTCGGAGTGCTACGTCAACAGAACGCAGCGGCCGACAAAGCAGCGAGTAAAAGTGGCAAGCGGAAGCGCTGTGACCGGGGAAGGAAACGAGGTTGTCGGGCCGGGCTAACGGCTCGGATGAAGGCTAAACCCTTCAAAACGCCTCTACCATCCATTTTCCTATCCAACGTCCGCTCCCTGGACAACAAACTGGACCAACATACAAGTGGAATTTACATCGAACCGCGAATTGACGAACTGTTGTGCTTTAATTCTGACGGAGACATGGCTAAACTCATCTATCCCGAATGACGCTGTTAGCATTGTGGGGCTAACTGCTTTCCGCGCTGATAGAAGCGGCGAGCTCACCGGCAAAAGCAAGGGGGGCGGTCTATGCATTTATACCAACAACAACTGGTGTAAAAATGCGAAGATAATATCGAAACACTGCTCACGAGACATTGAACTTTTGACGGTGATCTGCAGACCATTCTACCTACCGAGGGAGTTTAGCGCGACCATCATTACTGCCGTGTACGTGCCCCCCAGCGCTAATACGAAGGAGGCAATGGACGTTCTCTACCGAACTGTGAGTGAACTGCAGCATGCTTACTCCGAGTGCATTTTTATTGCGGCGGGGGACTTTAACCAGGCCAATATGAAAACAGTTCTCCCGCATTTCCATCAGCATGTAAACTTTGCTACAAGAGGTAGGAACACATTAGACCTGGCCTACACAAACATCAAAGGTGCATATAAAGCAGCCCCCCGCCCCCATCTTGGCTCATCAGATCACCTTTCTATTATGCTAATTCCAGCATACAAGCCCCTGCTGACCAGAGAAAAACCTACAGTGAAGCAGGTGAGGGTGTGGTCTGAGGGGGCAATGGAGGCACTACAGGACTGCTTTGATTGCACTGATTGGGACATGTTTAAATCGGCTGCCACTTACAACAACAAAATAAATATAGATGAGTACGCCATTTCTGTGTCAGCCTACATCAGTAAATGCGCAGAAGACGTCAGCAATAACAAAACTATATGCACCCGTGCCAATCAGAAGCCCTGGATGACTGCTGAAATACGAAAACAACTAAAAGTACGGAACCTTGCCTTTAGATCTGGTGACAAGGAGGCGCTGTTATCAGCGAGGGCTAACCTGAACCGGGCTATCAGACTAGCAAAGCGAACGCACAGTCAAAAAATCCAGGAACGTTTCCTCAGCACAACCAACACCAGGGATATGTGGAAAGGCATTCAGGCCATCACCAGTTACAAGCCAACCACCGCCCCAGTGCAGAACACTAGCATGGACTTTCTGAATGACCTCAACAAATTCTTTGGAAGGTTCGAGGCACAAAACGGCACCCCTGCAGCGAAAGCGGTTCCAAATCAGGACGAAAGAGCACTCCACCTGGACTCATCTGACGTGAGGAAGACCCTGAGAAGGGTCAACACAAGGAAGGCTCCAGGCCCGGACAACATTCCGGGGCGGGTACTTAGGGAGTGCGCCGATCAGCTGGCTTGTGTACTAACAGACATTTTCAACACCTTGCTAGACCAAGCCAAAGTACCATCATGCTTCAAATTTGCCAACATCATCCCAGTGCCAAAGAAACCCCAGATCTTATCACTCAACGATTACCGGCCCGTTGCACTGACTCCTATCATAATGAAGTGCTTTGAGAGACTGGTTAAAGAGCACATCACCTCCAGTCTCCCCTCCTCATTCGACCCCTTTCAGTTTGCCTACAGGACAAACCGCTCCACCAGGGATGCCATCTCCTCTGCGCTTCACCTGAGCCTGACACATCTAGAGGAGAAGAACACCCATGTGCGGATGCTGTTCCTGGACTTCAGTTCAGCATTTAACACCATCATCCCACAACATCTGGTAGACAAAATGAGACTCCTGGGTTTCAACACCCCCCTGCGGAACTGGCTGCTGGACTTCCTCTGTGACAGACCCCAATCAGTGCGGATAGGTCAGAACAGTTCAGATGTCATCTACCTCAGCACGGGCTCCCCCCAAGGCTGCGTCCTAAGCCCCTTGCTGTTCACCTTGATGACACACGACTGCGTCCCTAGGTCCGCCACAAACCACATCGTGAAGTATGCTGACGACACAACAGTGGTGGGCCTCATCAGGGATGACAACGACCTGGCCTACAGAGAGGAGGTGGAGCAGTTGGTGGGCTGGTGCAGGGACAACAGCCTGGTCCTGAATGTCGACAAAACTAAAGAGATCATTGTCGACTTTAGGAAAAACCAGCCCAACCATGCCCCACTTTGCATCAACAACAAGGCTGTGGAGGTTGTCAGCAGTATCAAGTTCCTAGGGGTGCACATTACAAACAAACTCACCTGGTCCGTAAACACTGCATCACTGGTTAAGAGGGCACAGCAGCGCCTGTACTTCCTGCGGAGGATGAGGAGAGCCCACCTGCCCCCACCCTCCCTCATTACATTCTACAGGGGCACCATAGAGAGTATCCTGACCAGCTGTATCTCTGTGTGGTGTGGAGGCTGCAGCGCTACCGACTGGGGTAGTGTGAGGAGGGTAACGAGGACAGCAGAGAAAATAATCGGGACTACACTTCCCTCCATTCAGGACATTGGCCAGAAGCACTGCCTATCCCATGCTAAAAACATTACCGGGGACCCCTCTCACCCCCATCATGGACTGTTCACTCTGCTAGCCTCTGGGAAGAGGTACTGCAGTGTGCGGTGCAGGACCACCAGGCTCCGCAATAGTCTAGTCCCCCTGGCCATTAGACTGTTAAATGGTCAATCTAACATATAGTTAACTTAAATCTAAACGGCTGCTAATCTGACTTTTGCACTACTGGCAGTTTTTTTTTATAGCTTGCCACTCCTTGCACATTGCTCTCTGCACTATTGTAATTACAGCGTTATTGTTACAGTGTTAATGTTACTGTGTACCTGACTTGTTAACCTGACTGCCCATTTTGCACATCTGGTTAGCTACTCTTCTTGCACTATCGGCACTATGGTAAAATACTATACGTAGCCAATTACAATACAACTTTATTTATATCTGTACATTCAAGGAAACTGTGGGGGTCAGATGCATCGACATTTCGTTCTGTATACACCTGTACTAGAATGACAATAAAGTAGATCTGAAATCTGAATTTCATAGAAAGTTCGTTTCTAGCCTTACCCTTCTTTAGTAATCAACAGTTGAACATTGAGGAATTTGTTGAAAGTATTCATTTATAAGAAAACTGAGAAAAAACAGCTTTATGTGAAAGAATGAATTGTAAGCAGAACTTTCACTTCGGTGCTTTTTTGCATTTGTCATACCTACCATATCCAAACCAGGGGTCAGGAACCTATGGCTCAAGGGCCATATATCACTCTTTTCATACATTAGATACATATGGCTTGAAAATAAAATCATACTCACACAAATGTACATAGACATACACATTTACACTGACCCTAACTGAGACCAGCAAGGCCTTCAAGTCCTTGGAAGTTACTAGAGGTTCTTTTGTAACCCTCTGGACAACCAGTTGTCACACTCTTGGAGTAATCATAGTTTGTAGAACACTCCTGGTAAGGTTTGCCACTGTTCCCAGTTTTCTCCATTGGGTGGATAATGGCTCTAGCAGGGGTTCACCGGAGCCCTACAACCTTGGAAACGGCTTTGTGACCTTTTCTGGACTGATAGATTTCAGTCACTTTTTTTTCCCAATTTCTTCTGTAATTTCTTTTGATGGTGTGTCAATTGTGTTTTTGAGATGTTGTACTCTACTTCTTTTTGGCTAACAGATTCCATTACAGTGATCTCTACATTCAACACAGTTGGTGGCAAACAATTTTGGGTGTGGTCTGTGGGAATTTAACTCAGCTTTCCCAAAAGTTTGGTTAATCAATGTTACTCTGTGATTTAACAAGGAGGGGCATTTACCTTTTTACATAGGGCCAGACAGCCCTGTTTTTTTTGTGTGTGTGTTGATAAATGCAATCAATATTTGAAAACTGCAATGTGTATAACAATTGGTTGTGTCTATTCACAATAAACCTTTCTTTCTATGCTATAGTTGATATATTCCTAATAATACATTTTATGTGGCTTTATTTGTATATCTGCCTGTGACTCACCTAACACGAATGGCATCAAGCGTCACTGGTGTAGAATATTGTCGTCAGAGAGGGTTATTATTCTAAGATGCCTTGCTAAATAACATATCCGTACGTGCTTTGGCTGTACTTAGGTTAGCAAGTAACCAGTGACCAGAGTGGTACTTGCTGTATTTGAAGTCATATTTTCTTTGGGTATTTGCCGTCACACAGCGCACACAGTCCTTGCTATCAGCAAGTTTTGATTGCTCCTCCTCCCTCATAATTGCCAGTGACTGACCCATGCAACAGACATGCCTGGTTAGGGTCCCTCCACCCTACTTGCTGACAATCCTTGTCAGTGGGCTTGAGGGCCAATTTGGCCACTGACAAGGCTTCCTCCATCTCCGGTTACCGGGGGAAGCAGACGCCGTATTCAACCCGGCCATGCGAGACAATCGAAGGTGGCCGAATTCCTTCCTCTTTTCTTTTTCTGGTTGTCTTTTTATTTAGGTGCCTAACACTGGAAGAGTCTTTTCCTCTCTTTACTCTTCTTTTTCACAATGGACAACGCAAGGCTGCAAGGGGCTGACAAACAATGGGCATATTGTTAATCTGTCCGTAAGAAAGCCTTATCTTGTTGTAGACGTGGTATTAAATTTCGTCGAGGCCCCATGGCGGACAGAGAGAGAGGTAAAGAGAGAGAGAGATAGGTAGAGAGAGAGATGTAGATAATAAAGTGCATAATCTCTTCACCTACTCTTAAAGAGCTTAACCCCAGCAGTGGCTGCTGTTACATTGGCACCACGAAATAAAGCAACAACATTAGCTCCTTGCAAATCAGTCTCAATTAGATTGTCCGGCACAAAAAGCCGACAACAAGGATCTAGAAAAGAGTCGGAAGAAAGAAGTGTTGGGATCGCAGCTTAAAGGGACTCTTATGTAGTATTCAGTGTTGGGCATGCTACTTTGAAATAGTAGTTAGTTATAGTTACTTACGACTTCTTCAAATAAGTAATAGAGATAGTAATTGTATTCCTCTATAGTAAAAGTAAGTAGTTTCCAGGAATACTAACTCTTCCCGTTACTTTAAGAATCAGTCGTATGTCAAATAATTTGAAATTTTCTGACCGAATACGAAACATTACAGTGACGTCTTTGACTAGATTTAAAGAACCATTTTTTTTTCAGCTCAGCTTAGCACTTCTGGGTCCTTAATGGCTCTTCAGGTTGTTATTTTCCTTTTTCTGCCCAGCCTCTCGTAAAGTTTTAGGGAAATCATGCCAGCTTTCTCTCATTTAGCCTCATGTTATGTAAAATAAATACAAATATCTTGAACTATTTGACAATTACATGTTAATATGATAGTTCTTGCATTTTGCTTATCATTATAAATCAATATTTTTTAAAAAAATGACTTTTTTCCCCCTCTAAGAGACACAGAATAATACACTATGTCCCTTTAAGTAAAATGTAGGTGGATAGTTTAGGCCAGGGTAATTACGCATATTATAGGGTAGTTCAAAGGGGTCGAAACTTTATCATTTGTGGAGCACACACAACATAAATGGGAGAATGCAAACACAATTAAAAAATCTTCAATTACATATTTTATATTTTCGAGTTGATAACCTGCGATAAGACAAATATGGAGTCAGGTAATGATTAATTTTTTGAATGTTTGAAACCTCACGACTTTCACTTATTCTATTCATTATTGTAATATATTTGTAATTCTAACTCCTAAAAAAAGGAAACATTTCTAAACGTACAGAAAAATTAGAAGGATACGAGGGACCTCTTAATTTATAAAGCACATGTCAAGTCAAGTCATTATTATTAGTATAGCCCTTAATCACAAAGAGTCTCAAAGGGGCTGCACAGATGAAAGACTATTGCAAACTATTATTACAGACTATTATGACACGGTTTTAGATGAGGGGGTGGTGTCATTGGATCTTTGCTTTCCCTGCTGATTAGTAGCCATGACTATTTAGTCGGAGCTGCGTGTTGGTATGGTTGTTTTTTTCTGCTGCCGTTACGGCGTGCTCACTTTTTTGCCTTTGCCTCCATTTAGGTAGGCGATTGTGTCTTTGTGGTATTCGCCGTGTGTCGCGATTGATGACTTTTTCTGGGGGTCCTTACACATTTACCTGTCCTTTCCCCTGCTGTTTTTCCCTGCCGGCGGCTGTGTCCAGCGCCTGAGGGATGGGGGGCCCCCACGCCCCTACTTCCCTCTTGAGGTGGGGCCCCCACGCCCCTACCTAACTCTTCCACAGGCTGTTTCCCTGACCCGGTCCTCGGTCCCTCCTGCGGAATTCAAAGACATTCCTTGACCATAGGTGTGATGACTGAATTCCTCATTTTTGTATGCACTTCTGAAACTGTGCATGCACAAAGGTAACACTCAGTCTTTAAAGTACTGCCTATGGCGGTCCTACAGGCCTCTTAGAAACATAGTACCCTACGTAACATTCATTTTTTGTTTTGAGTTTTATGCTTGTGTTTTATGTCTTTGTTTACTTTCTGTTGTTTTTTCCGTGTTTTGTTTTCACACTTGTTAAGTCTCCCGATTTTGTCGGGAGACTACAGCTTTGGCTACGATTCTCCCGATCTGAGAGCAACGTCTACCGATTTCTAAAAATTGCATTTTTTTTTTTGGTCGCCGAAATTTTTATGTGAACAAAGGTTTGCCGATTAAAATGTAGCCGAATTATCCATAGTCTTTATCATCGCCTTTTTCGCTGTTCTGCACCGGAAAAAGCTTTGAACGAAACTCGGCAATCATAATCTCGGACTCCACGTGATTTCATTCCTTCGAGAGCAGCAGACGAGTAAGAGTGCTACATATGACTATGTTAAAGAACACAAGAACATTTGGAATAATTAAAGATTGTAATAATCACATGTAAACATAAAATAACAATAAAGTAGATTGAAAAACGAATTTTGTTGTTGTCTTTTAAAATAATAATAATAATAATAATCGCGTTGAAAAAAAATCTCCCGATTTCCCATTTCTGAAACTTAACATGTATGTGCTTTGTTTCATGTTTTTGTTTTGTTTTAGTGTGTGTCTTGTTTTTTGTTTTTGGAATTTTGTTCTAGTGTTTGTGTTTTGTTTTTGTATGTTATGTCTTTAGGAAACATGCTAATTTGCATATTTTGATATTTTAAAAATGGTAATCATGTAAAAAACGCATTAAAAATTTTAAAATACTAACATTTAAGTAAGGATACTAAAATGTGGTCAACGGGCCAGAGGGGGCCCTGGCCCATGATTAGTGCACACCTACTCAGGAGCACGAAAAATGATGGTAGAGATGTTTACTAGTATATACGTATAATTTGAGATATGTAAAAACATACATTGGCTACAATATTCAGTCATATTTGTTCATATTCAAACCCAAAAATGTGGGATTATGTTCTAAGGAATTGAGCTTCCTTAACTTTGGAAGCAGCACAGTAGGAATTCCAGGGCAGATGGTTTATCATGGTGAGGGGGGAAATAGGATTATGAGTTGCATTTTAGGCATGACTTTGAATATACTTACTCATCTGGGTTTAATTCAGTTCAAGTTAAAAATAAAATCAAACATTTCAAGTCTCAAGAACAAACATGTTACCCGATATTCAATTGGATGTGCTGCTTTACAAGGTCATTTGCGTGTCAAAAAAGGCTAAAAAAGAATCTCTTGTGCCAAGGATCACTGGGGATTAACTAAATCAGGGATGTTAATCCATAGTTCAGAATCCAAAATTTAATTTAAACTGGGCCCCCCTCTTGTGTTAAAAAGAAGTAGGATGTTGAATCAGATGCATGCCAGATCTTACATTAATACAGCAGTGGAAGGCCTTCGAGGCCTGCAATGCCTTCTCTGCTGGCCTAAAAAATATATGAATCATCCGTCCATCCGTTATCTGCACTGCCTAATCCCAGTAGGGTTGCGGGGGCGCTGGAGCCCATCCCAGTTGTCTTCCGGCAGTGGGCAGGGGACAACCTGAACCAGTTGCCCCCATAACTGGTTGCCAGCTAGTCGCAGGACCCACAGAGACAGACACCTCACTCAACCACTCACACTTAGGGACGCTTTGGACCGCCAAATTAACCAGACATGCATGCTTTTGGAATGTAGGAGGAAACCGGAGGGCCCGGAGGAGACCCACGCAAGCACAAAGAGAACATGCAAACCCCAGACAGAAAGGTTTGATCCCATGACCTCAGAACTGTGCCTCATATGTGCTAATATGTAAACATTTCTAGGTGAATTATTTTAAACATTTACATGTTCTCACAGCCCGGGGAAAATTTGAGCTCCCAGGGGTTAACTTTTCATTGCTCTCCCTTCGATTAAAAATACTCTCTCCTGACTAAACATCACAGTTTAGTAACGATACCTGACTTCATTGTTTAAAACGTTTAGGAAAAGACCAGTCCAGTTGGAGTAATTTGCTGGCATTCACACCATACAATCTACATCTCTTTTTTTTTTTTTTTTGGGTGGGAGGGGGCACTATTAGCTAAGGAGGTAGAGCGCTTGTCTTGGGATCAAGAAGTCGCAGGTTTGATTCCCGGCTCCTCCTTGTTACATGTCGAAATGTCCTTGGGCAAGACACTGAATCCCTAATACCCCTGATAGCAGGTAGTTGCCTTGCATGGCTGACACTGCTATCGGTTAGTTAGTATGTAAAAGGGAAAAGTGTAAAGCATATTGTAAAGCGCTTTGGGAGGTCTTCATTGACTTTAAAAGCTCTATATAAATGCAGACCATTTACATTTACCGGCCACAGAAATCTTCAAAATCAACACTGATTTAGCCAGAGCGATTTATGGATATCCACATTGCCCAGTCTTACTTCCAAAGTTCAACAATTGCTCCGGGTGCTGACAAAGTTAAACAGTGTTTTCCAAACATTTGTCTTATATGAATATGCATCGTATTGTTACTGCGGCTTTTTCGATCAGGGTCTCCTTGGGAAAGTACTGATTTGTGGACTGACTGCTGACAGGAGCTTGGTGGTGAGCCCAGATTGTGGACTGCACACGTGCAAGTAGACATGGACACAACACAAACATTGAGATGCATGCACACAACCGCGCACACATGCAAACTGACTAAGTTACTCTCGAGCAGCACCTACTGGAAGAGGGGTGCCCTAAAGGGAGTGTTGAATGAAAAAGCAGAGCAGGTACTGTAAGCTGTATTTCTACATCATTTCAAGACTACACAAACAAGGACCAAAAAACTCAAATATGTTTCTTCCCAAGGGCCACCACCACCCTAAACAAGCACACAAGATGGTGAAAGAGATATAACATATGTACAGAAAATGGTTAGTCATATGTTCTATGTAATTTGGGGGAATTTTGTTGCATCTCAATGTTTTTGCACTCATTGCACTATTGTCTCCAAGCACTACCTTGTAAATAATTTTTATCCTGGCAGTCCTTTTTTATCTTATTTTTGTATTTTGAGTCTTTATTAATTGTTCACCCTGGAGTGTCATGGCTAATCTTGTTGTAAACAATGTTTACCCTACAGTATTATCAAATGATAGTAAATACAATTCTTATTTTGGTTTTATAACTTTCCAAGTTATAAACGGATTTTTGAAAGCGCCATTTTTTGGTGACTAAAAAATACGCTACATAAAAAAAGAGATTAGCATGTAACCTACAACCCATATTATAATTATCATCATTATTATTAATATTATTATTATTATTATTATTTATCTTTTTTTTTCTTTTCTTTTGTACACCTTAGTGTTATCAAAGGCTAAACGTCTTTAATTATAATGTGTGTGCTTCATTCATGAATCTTTTATTCCCCTTTTCAGCCCAGAAGTAATTATCCTACTAGTAGTACTCATCTTATTTTGCCAATAAGTATATTTATTTTGACAATTTAGTATTGTCAAACTAATATCATGGATTTAAAAATATTCTGTTCATGGATATCCTATTCCATGCTTTCTTTCCAGCCTGAAAGCATTTCTTGTCACGAACAGGGGCAGGAAAAGGGAATGGAGAACCCAATCGCGTAACGTACTCACAGTTTATTAGGGAGAGGAGGATTGCGCACACACTCGATCCGGGGATCGGTGGTTGCGGAAGTGGATTTAAATCCAAACAAAAGAGTTGTCAAAATCAAACTGATCATGCCAAAATTAAAACAGGACCGAACACAGGCAAGTTCACCGAACTAGGCATTTCACACAGAGTTTAACAGGAGTCTTGAAAACTCTTTGACAACTAACGGCTCAAAAGACCGCGTTTAAGTACTCCTAGTGAGCAATCTGTTAACACGTTTCAGCCGGTGTTCATGGGCGGGGCCAATAGGGCGCCGTGGCAACCGTGACAGAACGTGGCGCCACACGGCTGGAACCCATTGGGCGCCATGGGAACCGTGACATTCATCATACTTGTACTTGTACTCATATTATTTTGACTACAGTGATGTTAAATTTGATCATTTAAAAGTATTTATTCATCATTGAATTAAAACGGTTTTAATTATGGGTTTTCTATTCCAATATTTATTTATAACATTTTGAGTACTGTATTCTTATTTCTGAGTATTGAGAACAAATATGTTGGATCCATAAAATATTACAACAGTTATAAACATACATTAAAGAAATATTTAATTCATGGAGAAGTATTTTCCATAAATTTGTTCCACACTTATTTTTAAAATAGTTTCTAGTATGCTTAATTGCCTTCTACCATTGGACACAATTATGTGGTTGCAGGATAAATTACTTTTGAATAAATTACATTGGGGAGGATTTTTTTAAGGGTTATTGTTCTATCTTCTTTATTCATTATCCATTATCCGTTATCGGTCACTTCATAATACGCTACAAAGCCTGGGAGCCGGGACTCTTACTCTCAGCCAAAAGGCCAAGCTAAGGTCCTAGCCTTAAAGCCTTGCTGCGATCATTGCGAATGCACCGTTCCCGGAGGTACTGCAATGCTGATGCGTGGAGTGGACAGAGCAAGCTCTTTGTAGTACAAGTACACTAAAATGTGATGTCCCAGTTATGTTTGATTGACTGCTGTTGCAATTATAAACATGAAAAATCTAATAAATTCATGTTTTTTCATCATTTCGGAATCACCTTAATAATAATGTTCCTCACCTAATGTCATTTCAGTTATTAGGGCATTTTTCTTTAAAATCCCGAAAATATGTTGTGTCCCTGTGTTAACTGTTACTCTGATAAGAGTCCTATAGGAAACATCTGCTGGCTATCATTTTAGGGACATGACTCTCTGATGTAACAATATTTTTGGAGAGAAAACATTCAAGGAGAATAAGACTGAGTATGATTCTCTAATCAACCTTTTTCATAGTTTTATTAAGGTTTACTAATGAGGAAAAGCATGACATGTTCATCTCGTTTAACTTTTTTTATAGGGTACCAATTTTTTTGTAAATGTGATAACATGGTTAGAGAACATAACACAAGAATATTGTAGTAGCGGCACAGTTCTCAGGTCATGGGATCAAATCTTCCTGTGCGGAGTTTGCATGTTCTCCCCGTGCTTCCGTAGGTTTCCTCCGGGCACTCTGGTTTCCTCCCACATTCCCAAAATAGGCATGTCAGGTTAATTGGCTGGTCCAAATTGTCACTAGGTGTGAATGAGCGAGTGAGTTGTCTGTCTCTGTGTGCCCTGCGACTGGCTAGCAACCAGTTCAGGGTGTCCCCTGTCCACTGCTCGAAGATAGCTGGGATGGGCTCCAGTACCCCCGCAACCCTACTGAGGATAAGCAGTGCAGATAATGGATGGCATCTTGCCAGACAAAAGATGCTGACTACAACAAGCTAACTGGAAACGAACGCTGTGAGCAATGGAAGCTGTTTTACCACACAGAGGTGCTTTTTCACGAGCTTTCTTCCTGCGAGTCAAATGAAAATGCTCCAAAGGCGAGCTATGAAATTGTGACTCTGATTGCCAAGCACTGCAAACCTCTCTGCGAAAATTTATTATTATTTAGTAAAGACTGTTCAAAGAATGCCAGGCTAGATAGTCGGCCTTCACACATTTTCTGCTTTACAAATCTGGCCTGTTCTCTGCTCTACATAAAATACATATATGTGCATAAACAATACCAGCAAGCAAAGCTAAAACGGTGATTGAATCGAGGTGATATCTCAGGTGAGTAACAATCACACAGTCAAGAAAAACATACCGGTAAATAAATAAAGCTTTCCTAAGTACTATTGCATCATTCGCTGAGGCGACATTACCTTCCATTTTGGTTGAGTGGAACAGAAATGGATGGATACATAAACATGACATGTACTTATCAAATGACGCGGATGCTTCACTAGGTCACTTCAAGGAAACACAAGAAGGGGGTGACATTACCAAAACAAAAATCAATGATTATTCTTTTTTGTAGGGTGCATGTCTGGGTAAAAACAAAGTATGTGTATGAAAGCATATAAATATGCCGCATGCGCAGAAATGATGTGCGCTTGTCGGTATTTATTGGAGGACAATCAGGGTCAATGTCTTGGAGCTTGTCCATACTCATTACATGCATATCCCTGCTTCATGTTGATTATTTATGTGGACAGCAGCAGTTGCCTCTTTGCAAGCACTCATCACATATACTGGACACCAGATGAAGACCTTAGAACAGTGGTGGGCAATTTTTAGGAGTTGCGGACCGAATCCACTTGAAAACACAGAGACCCAAATCTACTTTGCGTTTCTGTTATTGCTGGTTGACTCCCTTGCGTATTCTAAATTGAATGTATTTGGTCTTTATTGTCATTGAGATCAACATATCGTGAATTGTGCTCTAAAAACAGCAGGGATTGATTCAGGAGAGCCCTCTGTTTGGATAGGTGTCACTGTCTGTGCGGGCAACAGTTGTGACTGTCTCTGTGCAGGTCAGTGATAGGCCGATGTTTGGTGTCAATCAAATAGCAGGCAGGCGCTGCCTCTGTAAAAAAGTGGCTAGCTTTTAGCAGATCGCTACATTGAAAAGAAATTCACAATTTAAATTGGACTCTGAGGAAAGTTAGAGGAGCACAAAGAAATGTCAGTGGGTGCTATGTGGATTGTTATCGCATCTGAAATTCAGGTATGGCCTACTGCTAACGGCTAGGCTAACAACTCTGCTGTATCTCTCCAACGCCAGCTCCACTAGCCATGAAACAAATTACATGGAGCTGCATAGTGGGAAACCGCTACATTCGGGACAGTTTTATTTTAATAATCACGGAAATCCGGCTCAATTCCAGGACACCTCTTTAAATTGCTTTCCTACACTGAATAGTAGAGCCTTCCAGTTTTGTCTAACTTTTCTATAATGCTATTCAATCAACTGCAATTATGTATTTTGTGATATTACTTGAAGATCTATAATGGTTATTTTATTATGGTCGTATACTCCCAGTCAGTAATGATGTCATCTTGAGTTAAGTTTGGGGTTTTTATGACGGTGAGACGCTATATTACAGATTTTCACTTTTTGCTGGAGGTTCTCTGTACTGGTTTCCATGGTTACGAGTAGCAGGAGAAGCCGACTGATCCGACTCAAATGCAGCACTTTCATCATTTGGTTGCTGTTTATTTTTTGGGTGTTAAGCCCTATTCCGTTCTTCAGAGATGAGCCATACCTCAGCATTGACAGACATATACTTCCTTGCAAAATTATTCCTTTGTTCCCCTGCATTGTCAGTGTTAACGGGTATTTTCAAAGGCTGGAGAACTCCATTTCTAGCGCGATATATTACTTTATGTCACCTCCATTTTTGATCATTTTTAAATTATTTTTAATGAATGTAATGTTAAAAATAATGATGAAAATAAAATAATATGATTTAATTATATAATTTACCCTGCGACTGGCTGCTGGCAACCGTTTTAGGGTGTCCCCTACCCACTGCCCGAAGATTGCGGGGATGGGCTCCAGCACCCCCGCAACCCTACTTAGGATAAGCGGTGCAGACAATGGATGGATACTTACATAGTATATGAAATTTCATGCAAAAACCAATAGTCCTTTGCAATTCTCAATTCACATTATGAAATGTATAATAATTGTTAAATTACAAAAACAGGGTGCACAGCTCAAGAAAAAAAAAGAAAGGCCCGCAAAAAAACAACAAAACAAGAAAAAGAAAAGGGGGTGTTATCTACGATAGCACACGGGTCGGGATCCTATGAAACAAAAGTTTCCTCGAGTAAATATCATCTGTGTTGCTTCAATTCTGATACGCCAAATTTGGAGTTTAACTCATGCTAAGCCAATGTAGCAATTGTGAATAATATGGTCCAGTCCAGTATATATTACAGTTTCCATTACAGTTTACAGTCCTGGTGTCTCACCGCCAGACTCCATTTTGTGTGTACGCTGCTAAGGAATCGTTTGAATGGAATCTCATTAAATAATGTACGTTCACTGTTGAGACATTTTTAATAAACCCCACAGAACTGTAAGCACCCAAATTGAGTGGGAGAGCGATAGGGGTGAGCACTACTCTCTGCCCAGCGCCTCTCCACTAAAGTTAAATATGTCAGTATCCTCTTTTGCAATATTTTGTGTCATTTTTAGAAAAGAATTGAGGTCGCACCGTGTTTTTAAACAAATACAGGTCAAACTGAACATCAACTATCCTAAGTAATTGCTGGAGGGAGACAAGTTTAAAGTGATATATTTTTTTTATGTGACACAGGCTCTGGCATTATTCTTATTAGCTTTTGTCTTAGTATGGCTCTCTCAAAAAAGGAGAAAAAAAACAAAATATTTTGATATTATGGCTCTTTGGGTTAAAAAGGGTACCCGCCCCTGCTGTAGCAACAATCAATACTCCCATTTGCTGGTAATAATATGCTCTTTAACATGTGTCATGAAAAAAAGCATGTTACAATCTTTTTTGTTATTCCCAAAACACACATTAATGTTTTAAAAAAAACTGTCCAGAGTTGCATCTTGACGCAAAGCAACTGGATCAACAAGCCCCAGAGATTCACTGAAAGGAAACGTGGAGCAGGTAGGCCCATTTATGCTGGCGTAATCTTTTTGGGTTAATGGTCCGATTTACTCAAGCGGCGCCAATCAATACGCTGCGGAGGTAAACTTGCTGATAATGGCACACCTCACGGCAACATGAGTGACCATCTCGGGACAGTTCAAATTCAAGTGTGGGACATAAAATGTGACCTCAAGGCAAGGAAAATATGTTTAAAGAAATAAAATGAATGAAAAATGAAGGTTGATAAGGGTGACCACAGGATTTTTCCATTCAAATTTATTACATTTTCAAGACCACATTGAATAAAATTCAAGCCCAATCTCACACTTTTTCTCGCATACATATGCGGGAGGTGAGAGACGAGTCCTGACTGACCCTGGCGCCTAACTACACCTGGGCGCGACAGCGGGGTACTTTAAAGCTCCGCGACGAAGTATCGCAGAAGGTATACGCATATCGATCTATCCATCTATCTATCTATCTATCTATCTATCTATCTATCTATCTATCTATCTATCTATCTATCTATCTATCTATCTATCTATCTATCTATCTATCTATCTATCTATCTATCTATCTATCTATCTATCTATCTATCTATCTATCTATCTATCTATCTATCTATCTATCTATCTATCTATCTATCTATCTATCTATCTATCTATCTATCTATCTATCTATCTATCTATCTACCGATAGATCGATAGATCTATCTATTTAGCCGTCTATCCATGTTTTTTTCAGTTTTACTGTTTTAACAATGTGTTTTTTCATTTTTACCTATTTATTTAATTCAATTATTCCATCTATAAAAGTTCATTTCATTTTATTAACCTAATTTATTAAATTACTCATTTTTGTGTAATCGTTTTGTTGTATTGTTTACCCAATGAATGATTAATTTATTCATTCATTTATTCATTCATTCTGTTATTCTTTACAGAAATAAGACAGGTACAATATTAGTCGTGGCTCATGCAAATCATGTAAATGTAGAAAACTTACTTTGTTTTAATCTAATCTTGATTGAATTAATTTTGTGAAATAAATGCATATTTTATGTACTACAGCATTGGTATGAGTGTCTGGTATGAATGACACCTCAAGAGAAATTATGCTCATATTGATTGAAAAAAAAGTGGTATTGAACACTTTGTACATGATTATGAATATTGTGGGCGTAATGCAGGAATGTTCAATTGCATAGCTTTAGAAAATAATTTGAAAGTATTAAATCCTAAGAAAAAGGCCAAAATGTCAAATACTTGAGATTTAGGAGGAACAGTTTTATACAGTGGTACTTCTACTTACAAATTTAGTTGGTTCCAGCAGTAAACCTGTATAATAAAACCGTTGTAAATCAAAACATATGTTCCCACTGAAATTAATTAAAATGGGATTTATCTGTTTTAAGATCATCAAATGCAACAAAACCCCCATTAAATCACTGCCCTGTAGGTACACTAATATTCAGTCATATTCAGTTCATAAATACACCACATAATAGAAACGATACAAGAAATGCCCCAAAAAATACAAAAGATAAAGTTACTGTACAGCCAAGCTAGGTTAAACAAAAACACAACAAAAACCGAATGAAAATGACAAAATGTACTAAGTCAGTTAAATGTCTTGGCACACTTTTCCACTTTTCCCTGGCTCTCTTTTTCCTTCCTCTCTTCACAGGACCCATGGTTAGCATAAACAATGCGCTATGGCCAAAATGAACATAGCTCTGGCTGCAACCAATGAATAAACGGACAAGACCATATGGCAATCTAATGCAGCGGAGTTGCAAGGGTCAAACCTAGCTGATAAAGAATGCAGGATGCTATTAGTGCGTACCTGTGCGGACCTTCAGTGGTAGCGTCACTGACTTGGGATACTGGAAAACGGATCGTATAACGAAGAAAAATTTAGGTGGACGCAAACCTCGGATACAGGAATATTCATAAAATTGGTCGATTGTAAAACGAGGTACCACTGTACTCGTGATTGATAAGATGTCCGTTTCTGCAGTGAATTCTGAATGTTGCCTGGCTCATACTCTTCAACACCACAGATAGCACAAGTGGCAAATTGTCTCCCACTCACACCGACAGGAAGTAGAAGTGCTGGGGAAGCCCATTCTTATCTAACACACACAAGCACGCACACATGCATGCAAACGCACGGGCCAGCTGTTTTCTGTCTCCGAAATTTGAAAATCTATCACAGGGGTGGGCAAACTACAGGCAATATATATGATTGTAAATAGGCTACTACTAATAAAAAGGGGACTCATTTTTTTCTTAAAAAGCATTTCACCCTCAAATATACCATACCATTTGTCAAAATACCATTTCGAAATATTTGTCATACAACAACTGCTATTTGAAATCGTGAAAATGGTTACTTTCCCTGTTGACTAGTTATCTTTACGATTGAGCAATTCATTTACTAACTCAGTTACTTTTTGGAAGAAATAGTGAGGAACTATAACTCATTACTTTTTAAAAATAATCTGCCTATGGTAATTTTGTATTTAACACCGTATCTAGTCAGAGCAAGATTTAATGTATCTAATACTCCACATTCATGAAAAATAATATCCAGCTCAAAACAAGGAAATAGCGAAGCCCAAATCAAAGTTGTTATTAGGGGATGACAATTATTGTGCACAAGATCACGATTACTGTTATTCAATCAAACAATTTAAGACAAACTATCTGGAGTGAGAGGCCGTGATGCTTGTGGGACTTTTCGGCAGAGAGCTCGAAAAAATCAAATAAAGTAAATCGCCAGTTCTCCAGGCCGATGAAGCACTGGGCAAAAACCCTGTACACACCAAGAACAGCCAGGGGTCTCTAATGTGATGTCCGCGGGCAGCAGGGTACCTCTAAGGACAGCTGTGGAGCTTTTCTGAAAAAAGTTAACAAGTGCTCGGTTATTGTGATTTCCTAGTCCAGTCAAGTCATGTCAAGTCAGGTCACATTTATTTGTACAGTCCTTAATCACAAAAATGTCTCAAATGACTGCACAGGATTACAATTTCACCAGTCTAGTTAAATTATTCTTTTTGTGTGTCTGACTGAGTCTATTGAACCCTACTTACACTAATTAAACTGGTGATAACATAGTAAAAAATAGTAATAACATGATAAGTTGTTATTTTATAAATGCATATCAAACTGGCCACTCTTTTCGCCAGTTAGTAACAAAAAAATAGCTTTAAGCTTAAAAAACGTGAGGGACCTCTGCACTATGCTATCTTAGAATTTAAGAGTATGAAAAGTTTTACACGCGCTCACTTTTTGATCCATTAAACTTGTTTTCACTTACGTAAGCATAACTCGAATTACTGAGTCAGTAATCCACCCCGTGCAGCAACCACACACCCTTTGATAAGTGTTGCCATGTTTTGGAACTCAAACCCATATTTTCTTCCGAATAAGAAATAAAAAACTTTACTTCATATTCAACAATCGTCTGCATTATGATATTGATCGCCCTCTGTAAAAGCATTATACATTTAAAAAGCATTTCTCCATTAATGGCAAGTAGGAAGCGGGCTAATGCTAATGAGCCACAGAGTGCCCATTCCAGTCCATTAAGACCTCTTAGCACTGGGAAATGGTGGTGTTGTCGCGAGGAGGGGGAAAAAACTAACACTGGCCACACAGTGTACACACGACCACACTATGATGGATGAAGCTAATGGATTCTATGTACATCGGCAGGGAGGGAATACGCATTTATTGCTGTCTGCATGAAAAATTGAATTTATTTGGGGATCTGATTTCTAAGGGCTGATATGCAGGAAAATAACTTTTATGTGTCCCCCAAAAGTTGAGAAGATTTATGTTCCTCGAAAAGGTTGAGTGGGGATTTACTTTCTATATCAAAAAAGGAGATTCTTTTCGACCATGACTATTAGAAATATTTAGTGTTGTGTCATTCCTGGAAAATGTTTAATTTGGAATTTTATCAGAAGATTTCACGATATTTCCTCATCATGTGGTGTGTCTTTGGTGAGTACAGCCTGGCGGTTCACATAAGTCTACGGGCTGTTTTTCATGATGGGTTTGCCTCCCCCTGCATAAAGCAAATAGCACTGGATTGCAGTAGCAGAAGAAGCCTTTTAAACTAACAAAATTAATTAATCAATTAAAATCAACTAACACTACACAAAATTTCCTATACTTACAAAAACAAATTTCTTCCCAAGATTAGGTGTTTGGATCACAGTAATCTTAATTATGAGCAGAATTAGAATTAGCTAGGTGTAAGCATTAGCTTAGCAAAGACAGAACAATTTTGAGCAGTCACGGGCCATTCATTTCACACCTAGGCCTTCAGCACATCTACGTCTGAATCAATCCAACCCTCAATAACAGTTTTTTGGCTAAAAAGCATTTACTGCAGCTAGAGCTGCGACACATATAAAAAATCATTAATAATAACCTCAAGTTGCAATATTATTATTATTTTTTTTTCTCAAGAAGATTTCACTTATCTGCTGTAGAGATACGGGCCACGGAAGCGCGGTGGTTAGCAAATCTGTGGTACAGTTCTGAGGTCATGGGATCAAATCCAGCTACCAGCCTTCCTGCGCGAAGTTTGTGGGTTTCCTCCGGGCACTCCGGTTTCCGCCCACATTCCAAAAACATGCATGTCAGGTTAATTGGCCAGTCAACATTGTCCCTGTGTGCGAATGAGCGAGTAAGTTTTCTGTTTGCCGTGAGACTGGCTGGAAACCAGTTGAGGGTGTCCCCTGCCCACTGCCCGAAAAAGCCTGGTATGGGCTCCAGCATACCGCGACCCTAGTGAGGATAAGCTGTGCAGATAATGGATGGATGTCAGACGTTATCCTTGTGTTTCAGATCTATCAAGAAGTTATTTTCCTTCACCATCAAAGCTAATGCTGAATGTCCAGCCTGTCCTGTCATATTTTTACAAACTATAGACCGGTATCTCTGCTTCCTCAGTTCTCTAAAATATTAGAGAGACTTTACAATAATAGACTAGAACAATTTGTAGATAAACATAAATTGATTAATGAAGGCCAATATGGTTTTAGAGCAAACAGATAAGCAACAATGGCAATTATTGATGCAGTAGAAGAACTCACCCATAGTATAGAAAAGAAGAGATACGCAGTCGGGGTAGTTATTGACTTAAAAAAAGCATTTGATTCCATTAATCATAATATACTATTAAAAAAACTGAAAGGATACGGCATCAGGGGAGTGGCTTTGCAATGGATTCAAAGTTATTTGACTGGGAGGAAGCAATATGTAAAAATGGGAGAGTTTTCATCTGAATATTTGGACATCTGTTGTGGAGTACCACAGGGTTCTATCCTGGGACCAAAGTTATTTAATTAAGTAATATTTGCAGACGACACTAACATTTTCTATTCAAATGATAACTATATTGATTTGGTAACCTGTATTAACCGTGAACTAATTAACCTAAAAGTATGGATGGATATAAATAAATTATCTTTAAATTAAAAAAAAGTAATACTATTTGGTAATTGTAAGGCAAATCAAGATTTAGAAGTAAAAATGGATGGTGTTGCAATAGACATTGTATCAGAATTTAAGTTTTTAGGGGTCATAATAGACAATAAATTAAGTTGGAAAACACACATCAGACACATACAAACTAAGGTATCTAAAAGCATTTCAATAATTAATAAAGACAAATTTCTTTTAAATTATAATACATTGTATTTATTATATTGTTCTCTCGTTCTGCCATATTTAACATATTGTGAAATGAAATGAAATGAAATGATCTGCATTTATATAGCGCTTTTCAAGTCAATGACTTCCCAAAGCGCTTAGTGCAGAAGTCTGGGGCAATAATTACAAAAGTTCACTCCAGCCCCTTTTTATCCTTCAAAAACGTGCAATAAGAACCATACACAGGGTAGGATATCGGGATCATACCAATATTTTATTCATGCTGTCCAAATTATTAAAATTGGATGATTTAATAACAAATTTCACTTCACAACTGTTATTTAAGGTTCACAAAAACATAGTGCCAGAAAACATACAAAAATTATTCACTCGGAAAGAGGGAAATTATAACTTGAGAGGCTGTAGTGAATTCAAAATCCCAAAGGTGAGAACAACCAGGAAAAGTATGTGTGTGTCTGTGTGTGGAGTCAAACTTTGGAATAGTTTACAGGATGAGATCAAACGATGTCCGACTATCCATGTGTTCAAATTTAAATACAAAAAAGCATTACTGGCGAAATACAGGGATGAAGAGAATGGGATATGAGGGGGATTGGAAATACTGCGTTTAAAACTATGGTTAACTTGTTGTTGTTGTTGCTATTATTATATCAGAACTTTTATTATAAATATTATGTTTATTTTTATTGTTGTTATTATCAGTGGTGCCGCAGTGACATTTGGTAACTAGGCGCATTATGACGTTGAGGGATGGGTATTGCAAACATTAATTTATAAAATATGTGATTATAGTAATTATTATATTTATTGTTATCTGACCTATTTAATTAGTACAAGATTTTGTTATATTAAACATAATAGGAATGGAGGATCTGTAAAATATATTTAATAGGGAATATAAAGGGGTAGGAAAAATAAGCATCTGCTTCTGACTACCCCTTTTCGAACATGTTAAGTGACATTATTTTGTTGATGACTCATTATTTTTGTCCTGTTTTTATTTTAATGTTCGAAATAAAAGTTTTCATTCATTCATCCATATTTCTGTCATAAGTTTTTATTTGATTCAGGGCTGAAAGTGTCCGTTTGACAGAAGCAGCAGCCACAGGGATTTTTCTTTTTCTCTTTTCTTCGTAAAATTTCAGTTTCCACCCCCTGGTTAATCATAGTTTTTGAAACCAATGACGTTTCCCTAGGCCCGCTAGAAGGCGAGGACTCGCCAACTCTGTATACGATTGGCTAACTCAACAGCTTTATAATGTTTTTTTTTGTTTTGCCTCAGGCCCTGCAGTGCTGATTGTGGAGGCCCCCGGGTAAATTTCTATTTATAGAGGTGGCTGAAATGTAATTGCACAGCAGCTGAATGGTCAGTGGGTCCTTGGCACAGTTCTGAGGCCATGGGTTTAAATCCAGCTACCGGCCTTCCTGTGCTGAGTTTGCATGTTCTCCCGGTGCTTGCCTGGTTTTCTCCATTCGCTCCGGTTCCCTCCCACATTCCAAAAACCTGCATTTCGGGTTAATTGGTTGGTCCAAATT
This sequence comes from Urocampus carinirostris, assembly GCF_059441175.1. NCBI lineage: Eukaryota > Metazoa > Chordata > Actinopteri > Syngnathiformes > Syngnathidae > Urocampus > Urocampus carinirostris. The sequence continues at coordinate 45,462,592 of NC_142352.1, forward strand.
ATCCCTAGGTGTGAATGAGCAATGAGTTGTATGTCTCTGTGTGCCCTACGACTGACTAGCAACCAGTTTAGGGTGTCCCCTGCCCACTGCCCGAAGATAGCTGGAATAGACTCCAGCACCCCTGCGACCCAACTGAGGATAAGCGGTGCAGGCAATGATCTAGATGTTTCGTAGGCTAGCGGAGAAGGCCTTGCAGGCCCTGATGGCCCTGATGGCCCACCGCTGCTTTTGAGTACATCAAACATACAAAACCAACACAAATTAGAGCACAAATGTTCTCTTTACTTACAGTAAGGAATACATTACGAAAGGATACGCAAAATGATACAAGTCAGAGATTTGCTGATGTTTACCAGCTCCGTAAAAGGTTTTTAGAAAGATAGTTTGAAATTTGAGCCTAATTGATTTTGAATGATTTCAAAGGTAATGATCCACTTGAGGTGTTACATTTTTACATGAGTTTGTCACCTTTCCACAAAACTTTTAAGTCTTAAAGGCATTGTCAAGTCTGTCAAGATACAACATTGAAAGAGGGCAAAAAGTAATACTGTAAGGCACAAAGCTGTCACCTTTGAAATGGCAGAACCTTGACACACCCCTTCCAACTCACAAATATTTAAAAAGTAGTCGTCAGAAAAAACACCATTTGAACTCTAAGGACCAACATTTTACCAAAAATCTCTCTAATTTTGCATTAAACAATTAAAGATATCATACATTCGAAAAAAATACCCGTTTGCCCGCCTGACCACAGGATCTAAATGACTTTATTTGGAAAGCCGGTTTTTAAAGGACATTTAAAACTTGTTTTTCAACTTTGAAAAAATAAGGTTTTAGTGAGAGAAAAACAACAATCAAAACGGAATTTCAACTAGTTTTACATGATCAGAGATCTTATTCCTTGTTTCAATGGCTCTGGTCTTTTGCTAAGAAACATCCATCTATTCATCTTAACATGCGCAACACTCCAACGTTCTCTGTAATTTTGCTATTTTTAAGTACTATTCTTATTTAACTATATGTTTATTTTATTTTTAGTAAAATACTTAAAATAAACTACGTGTTTTTATATGCCAAATAATTTGGCTTGTTTTAAGTATATTTTTCTATTTTATTAAAAAAAAAAACATCTCAATGACAGTTATTTTATTGCTGTCAAGGAAGACGGCAAGAAGACAAGTTTTGAATTCAAAAGCAGTTGTGTAGTCTTTACAAGACCTTTACTGTAGGACTTAAAGCGGTTCAGTGTTGTGCTTGAGTGTGGCTATAACCTGCATGGAAAACTACTGGGAGGAGGGGTTGAATAGAATAGATGGGTACGTACGGACAAAAGAGGTTGTCAAGGAGGTGTGTGGGGGTCCCAGTGAAGCACCTGACTGGAGCCAGAGGGGATAAAAAGGTTGGACTTATACAATGAAACCAGAACAAGAGGGTTGAACATGGGATGCGGGCATCAAGAATCCTGGATTGTTCTGCTGACTGAGTGAAAGAGAGCAGAAGAAATGGAGGATGGGGGAGTAAGAGGGGAGGGCCATGTCTGCAGAAGCAAGCCTGAAACATTACCCCGTCTCCATTGTTCACTGATCGACTCAACAAGACACAGTCAAGAAGCAACCAGCCAAGCCGCGGATCAAATGATTCTCACAGAGAAGAGATTTAGCTGGCGACCCTTAAGGCCCCCGGCTCTTGCTCCTGTCCCACACCCCAACCAATTGCTGCTTTGCACGGACAAACAGAACTGAAGCAAAATCTGTAGCAAAGTGCTAAATCTCAAATGCCCACACTGTTTATGCCTCTTGCGCACAATGGGCCAGCGAACACATTCAACACTCATACATGCTACAACATGCTGTCTCCCTTTTTCTGACATGCGCATGAAGAAGCTGAGAAGAACCAGGTCTCTTCATAAGGGAGGTCTGCTCTGATCCTGGATGGCGACCAGAGGGAGAGAGCGTGGGAGGGGAACGGCAACAGGGGAACAGGGCCAATTGTTGAAAATACTAAAATGTAAAATTTTGACTTTAACCATTTAGTCAACTTCACAAAGACTTCTATTTAGCATGCAACGGTGCTGTGTTCTATCTTGTGCACCCGTTTAATTTACCGTATTTTCTGGACTATATGGCGCTCCTTATATTTTGGAAAATCAATGGTAAATGGACTACATTTTTATAGCGCTTTTAATCAGACTTCAAAAGCACTTCACAATGTGTCTCAAACTTTGACCATTCACACTGATAGGCAGCCATGCATTAGGCGTCCGGTGTCTTGGCCAAAGACACTTTGACATTTAACTTGGAGCAGCCGGAAATCTAACCTGTGACGTCTTTGGTCCCTACACCGCTCTACCTGCTGAGTTACTGCTGTCTGTTGTGATTTATTGAATGAAGATTTTTGTCTATGTTAATATTTTGTAGGGCAGCATGGCGGCGCGGTCTTTAGCGCGTTTGCGGCAAAGTTCTGAGGTCATGGGTTCAAATCCAGCTACCAACCTTCCTGTGCGGGGTTTGCATGTTCTCTCCGTGCTTGCTTGGGTTTCCTCCAGGCACTACGGTTTCCTCCCACATTCCAAAAACATGCATTTCAGGGTAATTGGCCGGTCCAAATTGTCCCTAGGTGTGAATGAGCGAGCGAATTGGCTGTCCCTGTGTGCCCTGCGACTGGCTGCCCACTGCCGGAAGATGGCTGGGATGTGCACCAGCACCCCCGCAACCCTGCTGAGGATAAGCGGTGCAGATAATGGATGAATGGATGGATAATATTTTGTACATCATTAAGTCATTAAGTACTCAATGAAGTTTTTAGCATATCTTAGCTAAGCTAAGAATGTATGTGTGCTGTTAGCAAGCTTTTTTATGCATACAGTAAGACCTCGGTTATCGCAGTTAATGGGGACCAAAACCACCCGCGAAAAGTGAAAATCTGCGAAGTAGCAACAACCCTTCAAAAAGAAAATAAATAAATAATATATATTTTTTTTTAATTATTATTTTTTAGACCCGGTTAATGGGGAACAAAACTACCCGCTAAAAGTGAAAATCTGCGAAGTAGCGACGCCCCTTCCCAAAAAAATTTAAAAAATGTATTGGGGTAATGCCGCGTACGCCAAACTCGCTCTGTCGCGCGGCCCGGGAGTGACGGGTTAGGGTTAGGTAACCCTAACCCTAGGGTTAGGTAACCCTAACCCTAACCCTAACCCTAACCCTACAAAACCGATATACCCAGACACAGCCCAGAAAATAGAGGATATCATACAAACACTACTAGAAAGTAAATATATTAGCAAAAAACAAAGCCGCTACCTAATTGGAGAAGAAGAAGCCAGACCCCGTAGATTTTACCTGCTACCTAAAATCCACAAACCACCATTATCGTGGACTATACCATATGAAGTCCCAGCAGGAAGACCAATTGTCTCAGATTGCAACAGTGAATCCTACAGGATCGCTGAATACATAGACCACTTCCTCACTCCACTATCCACAAAACATAATAGCTACATTAAAGACACATATGACTTTGTAAACAAAATAAAACAGATTAGAATAGCGCAGGAAACAATCCTATTCACCATTGACATAGACAGCCTCTACACAAACATAAACACAGTCGCAGGGTTAACAGCAGTAAAGCGCTGGATGGAAAAATACCCGGACGGCAAACGCCCAGACACAGAATTAGTACAACTCCTAGAAATTAGCCTCACTAGAAACGACTTTGAATTCAACAAGGAATTCTACTTACAGATCAGTGGTACAGCCATGGGCAAAAAATTTGCACCTGCCTATGCTAACATCTACATGGCACATTGGGAGGAGACAGCTTTTGAAAAATGCGCCAAACTACCCACCAATTATTTTAGATACTTGGATGACATTTGGGGAACATGAACACATAGCATAGAGGATTTCAACCAATTCATTCAAACCCTCAACACACACCATTGTACAATTACAGTCAAACATTCCACAAATGAACACCAGATAGATTTTCTAGACACAACCACTTATAAAGGACCCTCATTCACCCAAACACAAACTTTAGACACTAAGGCCTTCTTCAAAGACACAGACACACATGCGCTCTTACACAAAAACAGCCTACATCCAAAACACACCTACAGGGGCTTAATAAAATCACAGTTGCTCAGATTCCACAGAATCTGCTCACAGAATACGGACTTTGAAAAGGCTACCCAAACCCTTTTCAAGGCACTGAGACCAAGAGGATACTCTAGATCTTTCCTCAGGCAAGTCCGTAAAACATTTTTAACCACAGGGCAACTGGACACACAGAAAATCATCCCCCTAATAAGCACCTACTCAGCATTTAGCCAAACTGCTAATAGAAAAATTAAACAAAATATAAACCAGACACTACAGAACACAGACATAATCCAAGATTACAAAATCATCTCAGCCTTTAAAAGAAACAAAAACCTCAAAGATTACTTAGTAAAAAGTAAATTACCGGAAATCAACATAACACGAACACGGGGCCCCACATTCTACAAACAAGCCACCACAGTTAGGAACACCGTCACCAACACAAACTACCTAATTAAACAAACACTCACACCTAATACGGAAAACTGTATATATGTCATAAAGTGTAAACACTGTGACATTAAATATATAGGAGAAACAGGAAATTCAATCAGATGTAGATTAGCACAACCCATTTACAACATCAGAAACAGCAGGGAAACTAACAAACACTTAGTAGCCAACTTCATACAACATGGGCTACAGGCACTAGAAATATGGGGCCTACAAACAAACAGCAATTGGACGCAAGAAGAAAGACGCAAGGCAGAAAAACACCGGATAATAAAACTCAACACTCTCTTTCCAGATGGACTAAATAAACGCAGGTAAAACAAGAAAAGCTCCAGTTTCCTGAATGGCCAGTGCAAAAACTTACTTTCCCAAGGGCTTCAGATTTAGGGGACCTTGGGAAAGAAAGATTGCTTCCTAAACTAACCCTAACCCTAACCCCTAACCCATAAACCCCAACCACAACCCCAACCACAACACCAACCCCAAAAGGGCTACTGGCCGGCACCATATTACTGATTTAATGACAGAGGGCGTTGGCCACTAAAAATGTGATCACAGGCCGCAACTGGCCCCTGGGGCCGGACTTTGGACATGCCTGCTTCAACAGGACCTCCCAAAAAAGGGCTAAATCTTAATGAGTAAACGTAATAGGTTAAGCCCTGCCTCCCTAAACAGGCTTAGCTAGGTGTAGGACTTTCACTGTGGCAGCAGCTAAGACGCTACATGATCCCCTTTCATTGCTCACATACTTAACCTGCTTGCAGGACTTTCCACCCCGAAGGCTATTTGTTAGAACTTGCAAATCATTTTCGGCCAATACAAGTAATGTTCGAATGCTTTGGATACTTCAGATGAGGAGAACGCACTCTCAGAACTACGAACGGACCAATGTGGTCTTCACCTGATCTATTTTGCTACAACCAGGACACTTTCACTTACTCCACAGCCGTGTCAACACCTTTTGTGGATTGCCAACAACACAGCAAGACAAAAAAAAACTACTTTCAAGCACTTTTTTGTCACACATGCAAATGGAGAGTGAAAAACACCATGGTTGACCAAACCCATCAAAGAAAGCATTAGGGATAAACCTTGACTAAATAATCAAAGATAAACACTCAGTGGTCATTTCAGTCTTTTTGTATTTGTATCAAGCACATTGGCACATTTCTACCACTAAAAACAGAGGAACTGTTGGTCATTTCTACCTGTCACGACCGGTACATACGGTGGACCCAAATGCGTAACGTTTCACACAATGCTTTATTGAGGGATCGAGGTTGGGGAAAGAGAGGCTCTATCTGCCAATATGTATATATATTTTTGTTAAGATACACGTTTTAAGATAATGCCATTATTGAAGATTGACAGTTAACACCCAAATTTTAACCCCTTACTGTTCTGCTGACACATTGGTTAGCCAATGAAATTACCAACATAGTTTATGCAATTTTATGGGTTCTATTCAAATCAGAGCTGAAAATAAACATACAGATTTGCAACACGGGATTTGAGATTATCAGATGCAATTCCAATCAGGATTAATGAAAAGAGAAGTCAAACATTTAAAATTCCTTCACATCTAAAAGTTGGCCTGAAGTAAAATACAAGGTTGTAAAGATTTCAGGGCTGTAAATTGGTCTCCAAATGGAAATACTTTGAAATACTTTTAGAAAAATATGTAGAATACAGTGTTTAGTTTTTCAGATTGTGATCAAATTTGGCCTTGCACAAGGTAAGCCTTTATGTTACTGTCCCAGCCGTCTTCCAGCTAAGATGTCCATGCTACACTTGTTTGCAGGCATGTTAATGCAAAAAAAAAAAAAAACAATCACGAGGGGAAAAAAAAACAATTCTGTGCGTTCCATCTTAGACTGCTCAATGTTAATAGCACCTGCAGTGATTATTTCATGTAATTCAGTATTAGCTTTCAAAAGAGACCAAAACCGTCCATATTCTTCAAACGGTTAGAGAACAGCATTCAATTTACTTTGGGTACGTCTTGGATTGGGATTTCAGGTGAATTTAACAAGAATTGTTTATGAAATGAAATGATTTGCATTTATATAGCGCTTTTCAAGTCAATGACTTCCCAAAGCGCTTTACAATGTGCTCCACATTTCCCAATAGCGGCCTTGCAGCCATGTAAGGCGCTAACCTGCTTATTGGGGGTATCAGGGGTTCAGTGTCTTACCCAAGGACACTTTGACATGTAACACAGACGAGCCGGGATTCGAACTAGGATCCCTTGAGCGCTCTACCTCCTGAGCTACTGCAGCACAACCATGTTCATAGCTTGATGGTATTCACCCATGTCTTACTCATTTCAGAATTAAGTCTGGTTCTATTGATGTTCAATATAATGATGTCAATTTCAATAAAAAATTCAATTCTGGCAACCTGCTCTACATGTGATAACCCCAGCAGGCAAATGGCGTGAATAAAAAGAGATCGATCCTAAAAGCGATTGGCGAAATAATGCGCTATGATCCCTCTTCCCAAAGAAAACTCAAAGTCCAGTGGTTTGACCTACAAGGTCAATGTGGTCATAGCCTGAGGACGTTCTAGACCAGACGCACAGAGGACATCTAATCACACAGCAGGCCCAAAAGACAATATCTCTCTAATGACAGACTTTTGGTCTGGCTGACCAGCAACGAGATTAGAGGCTAAGTCGTCCAGCAACACACCAAAGGCAAACAGCGGAGATGGTCCGGTTGGAACCGCGAGAGGTGAGTGACACGGCCCAGTCAGTCGTATCCCACGATTAGCCCCATTGTGTCCGGCCCCTCTCGGACTTCATCAAAAGACGAAGGCGAGTCTTATGGGTAGAAATGATGGCTCAGTAAAAGGGGGAACAGGGTCAGTGGGTGGGCCAGACGAGGTCTTTGTACTGGCCTTTCCTCACCCAGCTAATTAGCTGACATCCAAGTGGAGGATGGAGGCCAGGGAGGAGTAAAAAGAAAAGGAAGGGAACTTTGCCAGGAGGAAGAGAAACGGGAAACTGGAGGTGAAGATTTGAGCCAGCAGATGAAGAACACCTGTTCAATGTAGACTGTTTGTGCTGGTACTGTTATGCCGCAATTTACAGGAGGATGTGGCAAGATGGAAAAAGCCTCGTCGTCGCCGTCCTCTCCACATAGTTCAAGTCGAAGTGCATTCTTGGGAGCTTGTATTGTGAATTCCCCTCAAACCGTTGTACCTGCGTACCAGCTCAAACATACAATTGTAGAGAGGATCACATTGATTTCAAACGTATCAAAAAAAGGAAATGATTATTAAGAGACGTTGAGTACTATTTAGCCCCTCCTAGTTGTTGAAAAACTTCACTCGTTAAAAAAAATAAAAAATAGTATTGATTTTAATCATAAGCAAAAATACATGAACTATCATGTAACTATTTCGGACCAATGACTACAATTCAAAAACATGCATGTTTACGAATTGTAGTCATTGGTCCGAAATTTGACGTATTTTACAAAACATGAGACTCACAAAGAGGGAGCTGACACGGTTGTCTGCCAAAATCAAAACCTTGTGAAAAGCTAGTCAAAAACATTTTTTAAATGGTGCAGTTTGGTCACTTTGAGTTTCTGTAGTTTTTACTTTTCCTTTCGTTTTTAACACTTGTCTTTCGTTGCAATACAATATACAGTGACAACTTGTGGTCAAATAGAAACAGTGTCCCTTTAAAAATATAGATGGATAAATACTTTATTTATCCCCGTAGGGAAATTCACACCTCCAGCAGTATCCTTTCGTTGTTTATTAACAGATTAACAGGATGGCCGCGGGGTGCTGTGATGTAGTTTAGCAACAGCGGAGTAGATGACGTCACACGCTAGTCCAAAAGTTCGACGTCCCTGCAGCAGATGGAAATCTTTGTGCCCAGGGTTACACCACCTCGTGTTCGATCAGATACCGAATGAAAATGCATCAATTATATAAAACTATTTAAAAACCTTTAGTCTTATTTTTGTATAAAAACGTGTTTAATATGGTTGTAAGATGTTTTAAAATGATCCCCGCAAAAAGATAAGAAAAATCAAAATCAAAATTAATATAAACTATTACTCATCATAAAAAAACAATTTTTGCAGATTCACAATACAGTATGGTTTGCATTTATTTATCTTGTTTTTATATATTATCTTAATGTAAATATTATATAATGTAAATATTTATTTTAGTATATTTGTCCCTAGAAGCACTAGTTTTAGAACAGTTTCATTGAAGAACTTCAGTGCCATTGATGGCTATAGACGTCAAATATGTACCTGTATTTTACTGAGTGGATGAATTAATTCCCATTTCCCATTTTTAATAGTGCCACTAGTAGATAGTAAAAACACAGGACAACACAAAATAAGACCCTACTTTTTCAAAAATATTAAAGAAAAAATCCATTGTCAAATTCACACTTAACATTATTACATCAATTTTTTTGAACTCCAATATAAATTATTTCCACTTTGAAAATTCACGTTCATATCTGAATCGCACTACCTTGTCTTTGTGATAAGATCTGAATGACATGTTTATCTACTGGAATCAAACTGGTATATATATGTGTAGGTGGATTCAAAATGTGTTCGAAATGACTGTTATTTAATGGCAAGCTGAATAAGACTGGGTGGATTCAAAACACTGTGCAACATTAATGTTTACCACCGTACAAAATCAGCATTTAATAAAAGCTAAACTGCATTTAGGTTTCATCCAGAGGGCCTAGCTAGCAACCAACTAGTTGTCAAGACCGGAACGGAGACAGGACCCACTCGCGTAACGTTTCTCACAGTTTTATTGGGAAGAAGGGAAAGGAGTGGACACACTATCCGGTGATCGCTGGTCGCGGGGTTTAGGTTACTCAGACACGGAAGTGGGACTTCCGTGGCAAGCGATGGGGGTTTCGGGAACGGAAAAAACGGGTCAGTAGCCGGGGTGGAAGAGCAAAAACGTGGTCGATATCAGAAAATGGGTCGTTATTCGGGACGGGAGAACAGACGTGGTCGAGATCAAAACAGGTCGCAATTCGAGACAGGAGAGCAGACGTGGTCGAGATCAAACAGATCGTAGCGGGAGAAAAACAGGAGCAAAAATACAGGACTGGCGAAAAAGGGCTTGCCGTGTAAAAACGGAGATTCGCAGATGGACCGACAAAAGGGGACTGACAGGCCAGCATTTAAATACTGACAGGGAGCCAATCTGTCAACAAGCCCCAGTTGGCGCCACCTGGGCGGGGCCAATTGGGCGCCATGTCAACCGTGACACTAGTTCGACTTTCCAATCCAACACTGATGTCTCTGATTCTGATTTAAGAATTTAAGTTATTAAAAATAAAACGCGTTCATTCTTATCGTAAACTCAGTGTGTTGTGTGTTTCAAGTCTTTGAAGGACTCCCTTTATTGTTGTTCACTATAAATAGAAGACATGAGCTGACCCTGAATTGCCCAGATGGCAGCGAGGAGAAGATGGAGTCAAAATCACCTTGGAACGTCATCCCGGCGGACACCAGGCAGCTCCAAGCATCCAGTAAACATTGTCCATCTCGGCTACCTTTTATTTGAAAGGTGTGACAAACAAAGACAGACCTGCATTGTAAACACGTGAGCTCATGGTTGTCTCCAGTTGCACGGTGACGGCAGAATTTGCCCAGGAAAAAAAAAGCAAATGCTGAGGCGAACCAAAATGCACTTTGACACAAAATAAACCATTAGTGGTCACCGAGGGAGCTGCAGCGCCAGGTCACACGCTCGGGACCAGCCAGCAGACACTTTGAGAGCAAGGAGGCTCGGAGTCTGGGGCGGCCATGAGATTTACCTTTGCCGGTTGACATTTAACCTTTAGATGTAGCGTCAGATATTTCTCAAAATCAGTTTGATGTGGATTGGGTTGGAACCTTTTTAACAGTAAGGTCCTGTAATAAGTAATATACTAATAATACTAAGTAATATATGATCCAAATGTCTTGGGCACATTCTGACATTGAATATCTAGAAGACTATTAAGGATATAAAAACAAATCTGGTCATTTCAGAAAGCTTGTAATCTCGAGTTTTACAGTACATGGAATGTTTATAGATGTTCAATATAAGCACCATTGCTCACATGACACACATCAAGCAGATTGTCAAATCCTTGCCAAAGCAGTCCCAGCATTTCATTGTCAATGGTTGCATCAGCTTCTGTTGTACGTGCCTTCAGTTCATTTGACCCCTAGATGTCACTGTTTTGGGTAGTGCAACCGAAAACAACCGCTCAAAATCTTATAGAGGAATTCAAATGACAGAGTGACCAAAATCCAGCGTTCTTCCAGGTGTTTGTTGGTTACTAGTAGGTTGTAATAAATAATTCACAATGTCCCTTTAAAGAGTTTTATTTATTTTATTTTTATTTTTTTTTTCATTAGAGGTACATACAATATTGTGTTTGTGTTGATCAATCCACTACTTTTACACTTTGTAAATATATATATATACATTTTTAAAATTGGATGACTATAAAACACAATACAATTAAATCCAAGTGGCTGTTATGCTAGCCGCAATAGTATTGGTGACGCTTTAGCTGCAACCATTCATGGCCCTTGCTCTTAGTGACTGTCGCTAGTCGCTAATGCTAGCAGCCACATCAGCAACGCCAGGCACATTAGCGGCATGTGCTTACTTCACTTTTAGCATTTAACATTAGTACAAGAATTAAAATCATGGCCAGCCTTCAAAGGAAACAGAGTTAATGTCATTAGTAACGCGATAAACTGACACCACTGAAACATCTATTCAAGGTTGAAGAATTCAAGTCCAGTGGCTGTGAGGCAAACAGGGTGATGTAGACATGCAGAAGATCAGCTCATCTAGCGAAAACAGGGCCGGCGGCCGAGTCCATTTGCTGATTTGAAGTCATGTTAACACAGGCGGGTGTCAATGTTTTATATCAGAATTTGTACTGATGTTATAAAACTAAAAATTCAGCCCTCTAAAAGCAACGGTGAGACACTGTAGGCAGTTGAATCAATAGCAAAAAAAAAAAGGAGAATTATGGTCTGGGGTTGCAACAGTGACAGGCAGCAGCCCGTTTATTGACTGAAGCTGATATGCGATCTGAGTGCGAGGCAGGGGAACGCCTTGCCCTTTGACCCCAGACCAAGCCCTCAGGCATGGCCCTTATGCCCATTGGCAGATGTGACTTACTGGAGCAGACTTTCCTGTAGGGTGACAGCTTGTTAGTCAAACCCTCCCCCTTTTTTATGACACAAGACATCCCTTATTGACATCACTGTGAAATGGGTTTCATTTTTCTTTTCTTATCCACTAACAACTATTACAGTTGTCAGAGCGCAATTTTAAGGAAGTTTTCACAATGACAATATGTGCATTATGTAGGTTGTGGACTTTTGAATGAGCATCGTGCAACCAGTTTGACAGGATGCTGAAACAAGATATTTTTTCTTATAATGGACACACTGAAGAAAATTGAATATTTTCAACGGATTCAACATGGAGTACAAAGCATCATAGCATTAGGTTGTGATCAGTGTTGGGCACGTTACCTTACAAAAGTAATTAGGGAAAATTACTCACTAGTTCTTCAAAAAAAAAAGTAACACATTTAATAAAAGAATTACTCTACAGTAAAAGTAACCAGTTACCAGGGAAAGTTACTATTTCCATTACTTTAAAAAGACGATTTTGTACGTCAAAGGATTTGACATTTTCCGAGCAGTATTCGAGTCGGTTGAATAGTGAAGAGCAGACAGGTAGTTGTGTTGTAGAATCTTGTAATATTTATTGTGCCTCACCAAGCAACATATTTATCCTACACTTGAATTGCAACAAAATTAAACGGTAAACAATAAGATAAAATAAAATCACAATCAGCAGTGAACTGTAAAAAGTGAGTTGAATAAATTAGATCTAACTCTCTCAACCTGAGACAACTGGTCCAGTAGACATATGCTACTGTACTTCAAGTATTTTCACACAACAAAAGTAAACAATTCAAGAATATAAAGTGCATTGAACACTGCATTATAATATAAATTAATGAAATCACAACCTGAAGTACTGGTTAAGTAGAAATAGGCCAATGTAGCAAAATACCCATCCATGACAACATGGCTGCTATCAATTTATTTGAAGTAACGCACTACTTTTGATTGTCAGTAACGGTAACAACGTTGTAGCAGCGGGGAAAAAAAATTAGCTGGATTACTTCACTACTGTAAATTGTAGTTACGTAACTGCGTTATGTATAACGGCGTTATCCTCAACACTGGTTGAGACTGACTGATTACCGTAAATTCCAAAATACAAACCATTACTTTTTTCCAACAATTTAAACACTGCGGCTTTAGATACAGCTTGTTCTTTTTTTGTGTGAGGTGAACGGTTGCAAGGGTGTCGTGGCGACTTCGGACGCACACATGGCTTTTTCTGCGGATCTCCTCAGTTGTGGTGCCCATAGGGGGCCCATGTTTTGATGCAGTGGCGCTCCCTGCCCTTTTCCAGCGGCACTCCCCAGGGGTGACGCCTACCAGCTGGCTTAGAACTTGTAGGACCCGAAAAAAAAATCCTCACCTGTAATTTCCATCCATCCATTTTCTGTGCCACTTATCCTCACTAGTTTCGCTGGGGTGCTGGAGCCCATCCGAGTTATCCTCCTTCAATACTATGTGACTTATTTGTGTTTTCATTTACTTATATTTATACATTTATTTCTACATATGGCAGGATTGGTCCTCCGTAGGTTGGTGGATACAACAGTAATTGGGGAAGTAAAGAGTTTGTTTGTGATTTTTCCCCAACTGTCAATTGCTTTTAAGTTAATTTATTAGAATGTGCAAACATATCCTAAAATAATGTCAAGGAGAATGAAACCTTGATTCTGAGTGGTCCTACTTTCACATAAATAAATAATTTCTCACAATTCAATAAATCCTTCTCAACATCCAATAAATACAAACCAAAAACTGTTTCTGCCCTGTAAGCGGGTTGCAATAAAAAGAACATATATAACTCAACCCCGCCTCCTTTACTGGCGTTGGTCCGCCCCTTCACTTAGACTGCCCCATTTGTTTCCCTGGGGAAACTTATTAACGACGCACATCATCCCCGCCCTCCCCAATGATGTGTACCATCAAGCACACATTCACACCGCCCATTGATGACGGAAGTGTGAGTTTCTTGGCTGGTCACTATTCAACATGAAAAGACTAAAGACTGGATCTTCTCTAAAGCAGTGTTTTTCAACTCGTGGGTTGGAACCCTAAAGTGGGTTGCGGACCTGTTTTATTTTGATTTTGTTGGTTTTATTTCTTTTTTCTGCCCATGATAAAGTTAGTGTTCAGGGGGATGAAAAGTAGAAAACAGTGACAAAAGCAATCAAGTCGAAGAAGGACACAATGGCAAAATGCAAAAATGATGTTTGAGTTTCTACCCTTAGAGCGCTGCTGGAATGTACAGTAAATGACTTAAAATGTTGCATTTTAAGCTTTTTACCAGTATATTAATCTCAAAGCAGTCTTATTGGGTCACTAATGAGCAATAAGGATTATATGCAAGGATATACTGTATGTTATTAAAAATCGTTTTGGTTTTGCCAGTCTTTTTCTCTTCTTTTTTGTATTTTGAGGTCTACGTATTCTACTATCTGCTTTTACCAGCAGAATCATTTCATCGGATACAGTTAAGAAGTGGAAATGTTTTCTTGATTTGGGTCACATCTTGTCTTCAGGGTACAATGGTGGGTCCTGAAGTAAGACCAGTTGAGAACCAGTGCTCTCAAGAAATTTTAGTAACTTTGGGATTCTAGATACCAAAACAACAGGAGTCAAGTCAAGTCAAGTCATCTTTATTTGTATAGCCCTAAATCACGAAGAGTCTCAAAGGGCTTAACAGATTATTACACTATATTACACAGACTGGGCAGCACGGCGGCGCAGTGGTTAGCGCGTGTGCGGCACAGTTCTGAGGTCGTGGGAACCTCCTGCATGGGTTCAAATCCAGCTCCCGGCCTTACTGTGTGGAGTTTGTATGTTCTCCCCGTGCTTGCGTGGGTTTCCTCCGGGCACTCCGGTTTCCTCCCACATTCCAAAAACATGCATTTCAGGTGGATTGGCCGGTCCAAATTGTCCCTAGGTGTGAATGAGCGAGCGAGTTGTCTGTCCCTGTGTGCCCTGCGATTGGCTGGCAACCAGTTCAGGGTGTCCCCTGCCCAATGCCCGATGATTGCTGGGATGGGCTCCAGCACCCCCGCGACCCTTCTGAGGATAAGCGGTGCAGCTGATGAGATGAGAGAGATTACACAGACTATTTTTCAGCCGACGAGAAGAGTAGGTTATTCATATGCTATGGAGTAGAAGTGAGTTTTAAGTTTAGATTTAAACATTTCCACTGAGGTTGCAGATCGGATCTCAGGGGGAAGAGCATTCCACAGCACCGGTGCCCGGATGGAGAACGCTCTCGAACCAGCAAAACACTTCTTTGCTCTTGGGATCACCAGAAGACCGGCACTCTCAGATCGTAGGCTTCGGACCGGGACATAGGGGCAAATCAGATCTGAAAGATAAGAGGGAGCAAGTCCATGTATGATTTTGTACAATAAAAGAGAACCTTGAAGTCACATCTATGGCTAACTGGGAGCCAATGCAGGTTAGCCAAAATCGGTGTTATGTGATCGTACTTTTTTGTCCTAGTTAAAAGCCTCGCTGTGGCATTTTGTACCAGCTGAAGAGACTTGTTTCTAGACTTCGGGAGACCAGAGAGTAGTGCATTACAGTAATCGAGACGGGAGGTAACAAATGCATGAATTATAATTTCCGCATCAGACTGAGACAGTATTGAACGGATTTTAGCAATGTTACGAAGATGGAAGAAAGCGGTTCTAGTAATTCTCTTTACATGCATTTCAAAGGATAGATCAGGGTCAAATATGACACCTAAATTTTTAACTGAGTCACTCTGTGTGATGTGACATTTGTCAATGTTCACAGCAGTTTTTGAGAATAAGTCACGGCATTTAGATGGACCAATGACTAACATTTCGGTCTTTTCAGAGTTAAGACGCAAGAAATTGAGTGACATCCACTCTTTTATCTCAATGAGGCAGGCCTCCAAATTTCCACAGTTTAGTGTGGTAGATTCCTCCAACGGAAGATATAGTTGAGTGTCGTCTGCGTAGCAGTGGAAGCTGATATTGAACTTGCGAATAATATCACCTAATGGAAGCATGTAAATGCTGATAAGAAGGGGGCCAAGCACTGAACCCTGCGGAACACCGCAGGTAACATTAAAGGGCTCAGATGTCATTTCACCATATTTAACACAGTGCGTCCTATCTGAGAGGTAGGATCTGAACCACGAGAGGACGGTTCCTGAGAGACCAATCCATTTTTCCAACCGTTCTAGTAGGAAATTGTGGCGCACTGTGTCAAAAGCAGCACTAAGATCCAGCAGCAGCAAAAGTGATGAAGCGCCAGAATCGATTGCCAGTAGGAGATCATTTGTTACCTTGATCAGAGCTGTCTCAGTAGAGTGGTTAGCCCTGAATCCTGATTGCATGGATTCAAAAAGGTTATTCTCGGATATGAAAACATTCAGCTACTGTGCCACTACTTTTTCACGTACTTTAGAGAGGAAAGGTAGGTTTGACACAGGTCTATAATTACTTAAGATTTCTGGATCAAGGTTGGGTCGTTTCAGTGTGGGTTTAATAACGGCAGACTTAAAAGCTGCTGGAACTACACCTGAGGAGAGTGATATGTTTATAATATTTAGAACTGAAGGCCCAAGGACGCCAAAAAGACTTTTAATAAGTGAACCTGGGAGTGGGTCGAACTGGCAAGTTGTCGGTTTGGCCGCATTCACCACCTGTTTGAGATCATCAAGTGACAGTTCACTAAAACCGGACAATTTCCCAGGACAGCCACCCTGTCGTGCATCTGTAGATTTCAGCCTTTAATATGTGTGGTCTTAATAATGTCTTTAGCAATTTCTTCCTGTATGCATTGAATCTTCTTAGTAAAGAAGACCATTACGTCATGAGCAGAGTGCGTCGAACTATCTGCGATAGTCTGTTGCCTTGTAAGCGATGCTAAAGTGTCAAAAAGGGCTTTGGGATTGTTCTTTTGAGACGCAATCACCTTCGAAAGGTAGGCCGATTTTGCAGAGGCAAGGGCCGCTTTATACTTTAACAAGCTGTCACACCAGGTTTGATGGAAAACCTCAAGCTTGGTAGCGCGCCATTTTCTTTCCAATTTCCTGCATTCTTGTTTAAGGGTTCTAGTTTCATCAGTAAACCATGGCGTGCGTCTTTTAGGACGTGATTTTAGCTTTATGGGCGCTATTGAATCTAGGACACTAGTCAGGGTGGTATTGAACTCATTCATGAGTGAGTCAATCGAGCCATTGTATGAAGGAAAGGACGCAACTGCTCCAGGAAGGAGTTCAAAGAGCTCAGAAACTGTGCCAGTGCTTATATTGCGTCCGCTAAATCCTTCAGCTTTTTTAACACTACATTTAGCTAGCACCTCAAATGTAACTAAATAATGATCCGAGATAACGGTAGTACACGGTAACACCATAATGTTTGAGGTTAAAACTTCTCGAGTCAGAATCAAGTCTAGCGTGTTCCCATCTTTATGGGTTGGCAAATCAACCAGTTGATTAAAACCAAATGCATCAATTAGAGACCTAAACGCAATAGTAAGTGAACTGAGTGGGGAGTTCATATGAATGTTAAAGTCCCCCATAATTATAATTTTGTCTGCATAGGTTACTAGTTCAGACAAAAGTTCAGCAAATTCGTCTAAGAAAGTTGTGTATGGCCCAGGTGCGCGATAGATAGTTATTACATAAATTGACAATAGAGAGGACCGCATCACAAGAGCCTCAAACGCCTTGTAATTATTAGAGGTACGAGGATTAAATTTGAGCGATTTTTCAGAAATTAGCGCAACACCACCACCCCTTTTCAACGTGCGTGCTATATGGCTACTCTCGTAGTCTGGGGGAGAAGCATAATTTAGCGCTAAATACTCATCCGGGCGTAACCAAGTTTCACAAAGACCCATACAGTTAAGTTTATAATCACGAATAATGTTATCAACAAGTAAAGCTTTTGGAGCAAGCGATCTAATATTTAACAGACCAAATTTTAGCTTTGCTGAATCATTTGACTTAGCTGAACTCTTTATAGTCTTTGTTGAGATCTTCAAAAGTTGCCGTGGTTGTGGCTTTTCGTGTGCGCTGAGTGTAAAGCTTCGGTTGTCCGGCGAGGAATGAATGGCGAAATTAGTTACATCCTCGCGTCCATCTTGCTGCTTAGACTTCGCACGCTTCACACATCTACCTGCATGGCAACCACGCTTCTGTTTTCTGTCCTTACGGCGCCGTTGTCGTCGTTTATTAAGAGGAATAGCTGTCCACAAGGATGCCGGATCTCTTTGAAGTTCGCTCGGTATATCATAGGCGGTATAAAAAGTGCCCGAAAAGTCGAAATTTAGACGCCCACCCAACCGAATAAGTTCGTCCCTACTGTAAGTGTTTTTGGCCACACATGTGTCCAAAAGTGAAAGCAAAAAAGACAAGAGAACGGCAATAAATAGAAGATTAGCTGGAGAGCAACTAGCCGCATGCATGCATCTATGCGCCACCATGTCGAACATCCAAAAAAAAAAAAACAATACGAATCCCATGAGCAGCAGGTTTGAAATTATGCACCAAGTCTAGTTTTGAGCAAATGTAGTTTACTGTGTTACTTAAAGGCAATCGCAGATTTTTAAACATTTGGAATAATTTAATTAGTATTGATGGACATAATAGAATTAACATCACATTGTATAGATATATTTTGGTGCCCATCAAAGAAGGCCTTGCAGGCTTTTACGGCCCACCACTGGATTAAACTGATGCAGAGAATTAATTTTGAGATTTGTTAATGAAAAGGTTGTACCTTTTCTCAAAAAAGTTGATTGAGAAACACTGCAGTAAACAGTGTGCTTAAATCTAATTGGGGATGGGGATTGCGCAAAAACTTGACCTCAACCACATCAAACAACTAGTTTCCAAAAAGCAATGCCTATGTGCTCGTGTTTATAGGTCTCATAAAACCTAAGGATGAGAAACCGTTAAGATAGCTCCAGCCGTGCAAGGCATGACCCAACATCTAAGTGGAAGGAAAACAGCGAGCGCTTAGCAGAGAGGTGTCACTTGTTCTCAGTATTAGCACTGGGGCAGATAAGAAAACAGATGGGACAGGCCAGGTCAGAGGGCCATGCTACGGCTGACAGCTTTGTTTATTTGGCCTGTCTCTCATATCCTGCTTCCAAGCCTGCCGCACAGGCACGCTTGCATGCGCTAGGAGTGCGAGATATTGGGAATGTTCTCATCCAACCAATCCAAGTAAATACCAGCTGGTATCGATCGATATCGATCAGATACCAATACTTTTTGCTTGAAACTGTCATGATTGTTTATAATCGCACCCTCCTTTTCAGTTAGTTTATTTGTACAATAAAACAGCACAGAGATTTTTGGCACAAAAAGTGTTTAACTTTTTATTAAACAACTACAATTCTACCTAACAGCATGATTTAATTTTAGAACCAAATTCAAGAGAGTAGAAAACTAGCAACATAACAAAAATACAAATATAACAATGACAGCACGTAAACAACATTTTGAAAATACAGTCAGAAAGTGCTAATAGTCTAAAACCTTTAACAATATAAAAAATAAAATACCTATCCTACATTAACTTTTACTTTCAAACCCTCCAAAAAATCAAAAATTAAAAAAAAAAAGTCCTTTTGGCTCTGCTGCCATAGAGACAACACATTTACAGGTTTTTGATCATGAACACTAACATGGTTACATTTTTGGTCACAGCTCCTTGTTCTCTGTTGGCTAAACTTTTTAATGTGTTTCTGTAAATTTGGAACTGTAGCAGATCACACATATAAGACGTTTCATTGTCCTTTTTCTGTCCACAATACACTGCACTTCCCATTTACCTCATTGCTAGCTTCTAATAGGAGTGTGCCTAAGGATTTGGCCCTCTTTTCTACCTGGCAGGCAAGATGCAGCAGCAGTCCAGGTAGGGAGGGATGCTGAAAATGTGCCTGTCAGTCACACAAAGAGGCATAAACTCACAGAGTGGCCGAGGGCTCAGGAGTAGTGAGAGGTCTGCGCTGTCTACATATAGAAGCAGCGCTTTGAGGAAATTGATGGAGGGTTGAGGTATGCATACCAGGAAAATAGTATAGATGCGATCCAAGTAATTGCTTAGTATCGTTAATATCGATATTTGGATCGATCAGACCAACCCCACCCTAGCATGCACACCCCTCGCGTCGGACCTGGAAGTTACCACTAGCGAGATCAAGGCCGCTTTTCAGACGAGACTCAACACTACCCGGACGACTCGCCACTCAGGCCAACTCAAAACACATGGGGCAAGTGTGGGCTTATTGCTCCCCTTTGACAAGAACAACAATTGGCAAATTTGTTCTGGCTCAGTTGGGGGGGTGTTAAAATACTGTAGGTATGAATGTCAGCCAGAATAAACATAGTTGACCTTGACAAATAGATCAGATAAAGCAGATGGAAACTCCCTAGCTGATGTCTATGAGGATATGTGCGTGACACACATGACACCATACGTCATATTTGGGTGAAACTTTGTGACGACACGTGAGGTTTGAAATGCACCAGAAATGATAACCCCGCATTAACAGCAGCCGATAAGAACGACCGGTGGGATCTCAGTCACTCCAAACTTAAGGAGGGTCCTTGAGCTCATGGAAGATAGTGAACCACAATTTTGATGCAAAAACAAAAGTGCATTTTCTTAAATTTCCTTTATTAGCAATGTGCTCGTGATTAATTCTTTCAGAAAACAATTGCAACCACACCTAAATTTAATAAATGAAACAGAACACATCAATAACCATCTCTAGCTGAAAAGATAGGAAACCCAAAATTGTGCAATAAGAAGTTTTAAAGCAGCCGGATGCACATTGTGAAAAAATGTAATTCATAATTTCCCACCCGGAAAAACTTGGTTGGTTGAAAGGCCGTTAAAAAGCTACCATCTTTATTTAGGTGGAAAGTAAAAAGTGAACATATTTTTCAAGATGTTGAAAAGGCAGCTTTTTGGGGGCGGAATTTGGCCCACATTGCATGGGTTAAACACTACCAAAAATTTAGATTTTTGAAGAAAATCATGTCTAAAATGGACTACAACAAATTCTGCCCAAAATCTTATGTCCAAAAAAAACTCCTGTGCTGAAGGGGAATTTGTGTCAAAGCATGGGTAAGGAACCTTTTGGATCCAAAGAGCCATTAAGCCAAAAATATATTATTATTTTTTTGAGAGAGAGAGCCACACCACATATTTGAAGACAAAATTTAAAAAAAATTCCGGCAAACCCGCTCTCCAGACAAAAGATAATTCTTCAGCACATTTTTTTCTAGTGTGTCACGTTTGATGATTCGATAAAATGTATGAAATAATAATAATGCCAGAGCCTGTGTCCCATATCAATTTAAATAATACCACCTAAAATTGGTCTCACTCCAGGCAGTTAATTAATAGTGTTGAGGGTCATTTTTGTCCTGAATAATGATTTCAAAACAAGGTACAAGAAAAGTTCTTTAGTAAGTTCTTTAGGAGAAAGTGCGTGCACCTTGTGCATAGCTCTGCCCATCCCTACCACTCCCAATCAAATTGCTCTAGGTGCTTTGCTAGAGCGTTTTGGTATTTGAAGTTTGATATGTTACTTTTATCATATAGTGTCTCAACAATGAACAAAGATTGTTTAATGGCCTTACATTTACAGAATTATTTAATGATTCACAGCCAACAGGTAAAATTGTGTCCTATATCTACTGGACTGGACTTTTCAACAATACTTTGAATAATTGGGTAAACTCTACTTTATCTCCGAGCCATACAGTATGTACTTATGATATAAGCCATATTTGGCCCAAGAGCCGTAGGTCCCCAGCTCCTGTGTCAAAGTATAGAGAAAGTTTATCTGTCTGGAGATTTTATTCAAAACGCACATGCAACTCTGTGAATCAAGAGTAGCATTTGAATGTAAATACACTAATCCTTTCCAAGCTTCGAAAGAGTTAGTATGATATCCGAACATGAAACAAGTAAATGTTAAAATTAGAGTACCGCACAATAAATCTAAAACGAATGGCACAAAATGTAAAAAAAAGAAGAATGAAGGAAATAATAAAGATATTTACTAACCTTTTGGCCCTGTGTTTCTTGAAAAACTGATCCAATGACGTCTGCTTTTGCCGACATTTGAAAGTATGTAGGAAATGTGCGAGGCAGACATTATAATGAACAAAAGCCCGCCATGTTAACACTTTTTCTGTGCAAATCCTTTTCACATATTCTGAGATTTCATTGAACTTTGCTTAAATGTCTTTAGTCTGGGCTGATTGAATTATAGCTGCGTCCTCCTCCCTGCTATCTTGCCGGAACCCCTACTTCTCGCTGTCTCTGAACTCCGAACTGTGACGGTGACTGATAGGCGATGTTCCCTCTAAGCTGCGCGCGTGCGCACTCGCGCACTGCCCGCACATTCTCAGCGCACAAGAAAATCTAGCCAGCACACAAAAATCAGGGCTCGAAATTGCTAATTAAGAAGCGAATTAAGTCAAAGTTACAGTGCATGAAGGTAAAAATACACGGGTTCCCCTGACGCTGTTTTCTAAAAGCGGTATTTTGAAGTCAATCTCGAAGTCGGACGAAGTTGAGTAAAGTCTGTAGTTTTTCGAGAACCGGCTTCTTCGGCTCGGCTCACTAAAGAGAACCGGCTCTTTCGGGTCCCAAACGGCTCTTCAGATTGTTTTTGCTTCTTTAATCCCTACACGACCAAATATTATGTAAAATTGTGCAAAAAATGACTTAAAGGAGGGGGCAAAATAGAAAAAAAAGAAAAAAATACCAAAATTCAGTGAAGAGCTGAGAAAAAATAAACAAAAGGAAGAGAAAAAAGAAGGGAAAATTCAGAAAAAGACAGAAAAAAAGAAAAGAAAGAAACAAAGTGAAAAAAAGTAAATAAAGAACAAAAAGAAAAAAGTAACAGCTAGGAAAAAACATAATGAGATTTTTTTAAAGGAATAAAAAAAGAGGGAAAAAGAAGAAAAAGTTTGTGTTGCATTCAAATAATTTCCAGTTATACCAAGTCAATCTTGTTGCCAACATTGTACTTCCACTAAAAAAAAATGTGATTAAATACAGTTCTGTATCGTGCAACCGACTAAATAAGCCCCCAAAAATGTTAGTATTATGCGACAAAAGATACCAGGAAAAAAAAGAAGTGAAAATCTTGTGAAAGAATTGTTGTAAAAACAAATGACGTTTGTAGGGCGTACAACCTTTGCATTAGTACTTTAGTCAATTCATTCAAAAGTGAAAAATAATTTTGCATTGCCGGAAACTCCGCAAAATGTAACGTGATGTCAAGTTTTGGACGTGTTTGATAATGACTCCGTTGCCACACTTGGGATTGCCGTTGCTCACTGTAGTTTCAAGCGTTGCTCACCAACTTTGTGTGAACGCTCAGACCCGTGGAAAATTAGAGGGAACATTGCTGAAGAGCATCCTGGGATACACGCAGCCCGTTTGTTTACGTTCGGGAAGCTCTGGGAGTGGCTGATTGCAGTGCGTACTGTTCAGTATTTTTGATTTCGTATCCTGCAACACCTTTGTAATTAGAGGCAATATATTCCCCTTCAGGTATTTCGTAACCTGAAAATTTCATATGAAAAGACATCCATAAGTAGAGGTACCACTGTACTATTTTCTCACATTTTGCATGTTTAAGAATTTGGGAATACCTTTGAAGAGTATTTTGAAAAGTGGTTACAACACAAGAGACTTAGCACTCCATTAAATCCCATGTTATGGACAATGTGTAATCCCCCACCCCTGAACACACGAGGAAAAAACAAAAACAAAGTGGCGCCTAAAAACAACCAAAACATCTGCAGGGCATTGGAGCCTCCCCACCCCAAGAAACACACATACATGCACAGACACACTTTTAAGGCAAGCAGATGGTTTGCCTCCACCATCAGTTACACACACACATGTACACACATCACACCGCAGAACTGCTGGGCTGTCAGAAAAGGGGGGTGGTAGCCAGAAAGTTGAAAAATGAGAAAAATAGCCCAAGAACATTGGCGGTTGCTGTACGTGTGCTGGACGGGGGAGGAGTGCGAGCACGTCTGTTTCTGGACTTCTTCTCGGTCTGTCTGGCGGCCTCGCTCAGACCTGTTGAGGCAGCGAGCCCCGACTCCTGTTTAGACTGGGCCGGCGCCAGTCGGCCCCTCGGCAGCGACAGGTGAGACGCATCAGTCGGCCAAAATTGCGCCGGCCCCTGATGATGCTGTGACACCGTGCAGTCAATCCATCACCCGTCACGGTCCAAAACTCCTCATTTGTCGAGTGGTGTTAAGGAATTTGCTTTATTTTTTTTACTTTTACTGACTTAAAAAGATTTCTCAAAATATGTGAATTGCTTCTGAAGATTCTGTTTATTAAATAATTCAGTGCCATTTAAATACGTTTTCAGAATCATTGTCCTTGAGTGTGCCCACCTTTCAGCACACTACAGACACTTTAAACTGGACCATACATGGACTATTCTTACACTACAGTCACTTTCAACTGTGTTTTATCTTATTTTTATCTTATTGCCTTAACTAATCTTCAGTTAGTCTTGTTTTTCTATCTTTTTAATATTCATAGTATTATTTCATGCAGAGCAGAGCTTTCAGCCGCTCTGCCCCCCAGCTCTGGAACTCATTGCCACCTGACCTCCGAAATTCTGCAACCCAGCCCACCTTCAAATCCGGACTCAAAGCTTACCTCTTCAGACTTGCCATTTCTTGACCATCTGCCTCACAGGCTGCCATTTTTAACTGCAACGTGTTTTATTGGCTATTTATTACTTGCTTGTTTTACTCTTTTTTTACTCTTTCTTTATTGTTGTGTCCTGCTATATTTACAGCGACCTTGGGTGTCCTGAATGGCGCTTCGAAATACAATGTATTATAATCATTATTGTTTTATGTATACATGTATGTAGTTTCTTAGTTCTATTACGCAGGCAACTGTGTGGACAACAAAGTAAGAATTTCATTGTGCAGGGAATCCTGATCCATATGTGTTCGCGAGCCATAGGTTCCCGACCCCTGTTGTAAAGGCTTTGGCGCTGCTATTCAAAAAGTACAAGGCCTCTGGGAATGGTTTCAGTGTGATAAATCACGATTAGATGGCAGGAATGGCGTTGAACAGACCATTGTCCACACATCAAGGAGCCCTCACTTCCTCATGTTGCTTCCTGTATCCAGTGTTTAAGCGTGTGTGAGTGGCCAAAAAGTGCCCGATATTGTGTGATCACATCAATGGAAACATCAAGGGCTGAAAAGTTCTTGCAAAGTTCATGCACAAGTTCAGTGTTCTAGTACTAAAAGTTTATTTTGCAAGCAAAGTGTCATTGTGTTTGAGGGAAGCATTGTTAGATATAAGAGGTACCACGAATGCAAAAAAAAAAAAAGTTCTGCTTTAAATGAAATATTTCCCAAATGGCGTTTTTCTCAGAGGTTTTTTGGGAAACAAATATTTTCAGGAAACTTAGTGAAGTTCAACTGTTGTTTACTGAACAATAGTAAAAGCTAGAGACATACATAACTGTCCTATTCCTGATAGTTTCTATTCCAATATAGTTAGAGAAGTACAATTTCTGTACACCTTAAAAAGTGAGTGAACATGGGAAAAATCGTCTGGCACCTGCACATCTCGTGAAATGGTGATGTTTTGTCTTTTGTACAAATGTATTTTATACTATGGTAAACATTTCTGGTGGGCTAGTAAAATGTTTTTAATAGATACAATGAGTAACTTTTATACATGAATCTCTTTTTTATTTTTTTTTTAAGTGAAATGAAATGAAATGATCTGCATTTCTATAGCGCTTTTCAAGTCAATGACTTCCCAAAGCGCTTTACAATGTGCTCCACATTTCCCAATAGCGGCCTTGCAGCCATGTAGGGCGCTAACCTGCTTATTGGGGGTATTAGGGGTTCAGTGTCTTACCCAAGGACACTTTGACATGTAACACGGACGAGCCAGGATTCGAACTGGGATCCCTTGATCCCAAGACGAGCGCGCTACCTCCTGAGCTACTGCCGCCCACAAAGTCTTATATGTCATGATTACCCAAGTGGAGCCACCTGGGGTAATCATCTGGCGCGCTGGAATGCGCTTCCTGATTGGTTTATGTTCCCTTTTTAAGCATGCTACGCGGAGACCTCTTTGTCGGAGGATTACTTTTTACCCCGTTTGACTCGCCTGATTTTCCTGTGTCTTTTTGACTTGTTTACCTGATTCTGCCTGCCTCCGATCCGACCTGCTTCCGTTCCACGCTACGATCTTCTCTCCAGTCCCGGTAAACTCGACCTGCTTCGTCCCACGCTACGATTGGCTACGTGTCCCGAAGTTGTCTTCACGGCGTTGCTGCTGACGTTCGACGGTCATCGCGTCTCCCGCTAACCCTGTACACTTCCCCAAATAAAAGACTTGTAACGAACGCTCTGGGGTCTCCTGCTCTGTTCTGGTCCTCCTGACATTATATAAGGCATTCTTTTCTTTCTTTTTTTGAGGCACCGGACACTATGTTTTTTTTAGTTCGTTATGGCTCTTTTAAAATTTTTGTTTGCTGACCCCTGTGTTAGTTGCACAACTAGGGGTGGATTGGCCTTGACTTGACTTTCCAAATGCTTTGACTGCGACTTTCGTTTTACATCTCAATTACAAGTGAACAATAAACAGACTACATAAACATGTTTCGTCAAAGGCCAAAGAAACTTGTTAGTCACCTGGACAGTTAGCGGTGATGCGACTTGCATTGTTGGCTGCCTTCGATCGACTCTCCAGCACAAAGAGCAAAAAAAATATTTTGTGCATTCAAAGCCTTTATTTTATGCATTTTGCATCATATGGACCTTATTACATGATTTAAAAAGTAACAAAGAGGTTTTTACAATCCTGTTTTTGTGCAAACTCGAGGTCAAATTTTCAAAAACGAATACCCTGACGCTGTTCTATAATTTGCCCCTTTATGAAGGTGAATATTACGCTATTCCCCCACGACAGCTTTACAATCTTCAAGGTTAAATGAGGACCAATTGCTAAGCCGTATATTATCTCTAGACCGCTCCTGGTGAAATGAGCTGATGGTTATAAATATTAGTAATCATTCGGGGGAAAACACAAGTCTTCTGAGCCGAACTAATGATCAATGAATCAAAACTGTCCCTGCGTTCACCCCAGCGCAGGATTTGACGCGCGCAAGCCTTGTCATAAAACGAGATCACTGAGGAATTTGCTATTTATTGCTGCTTACCAGGCACCGACAGTAGACATCTGTTTAAAATGCGCGGTGAGGGCGAATGTTTGGCGGAACTTCGGGCCATCAGAAGCAGCGGTTTGAATGAGCCTGCATGAAGAATATCAGTCAGCCACAACAAACACAGCAGTTGACACAAAAAAGGGCCTTTGTGATAGTGGGCCAGCACACGTTACTACAAAAAAAAATAAAAAAAATAAAAAGGCTATAAAATTCCACCAACTTGTTAACATAATTAGTGCCATAACATTTAAATACCTTTTCAGAAGCATTGTCCCTGGGTGCAAGAACGTAAATAATAGGGTTTTGTTTTATTTTTAAAAAAGGGTTTGGCGCCGCTCATCAGTAAATTTTAAGCTTCTGGGAATTTTTATATTATGAAAAAATTCACTGTAAGATGGCAGGGGTGGCTTAGATCAGATCTTTGACCACATATCAAGCGAGCCCCTACTTCAGGGGTGTTACCAGCGATGGGAGAGCAGGGGTGGGAAAATACCCTGGCCACCCAAAGAAAATTGGATGTATTGGTGAGGAAAGAATAAGAAAAATAAGTACAAACAAAATAAGAAAAAAAAAGTATAAAAGTGAGAATAAATTAATAAATAAAATAAAGCAAAAAAAAAAGGAAATCAAAGTAAGAAAAAAGGCAGGGAAAAATAAGTAAAAAACTTGGGGGAAGAAACAAAAGACGATAAACAAAAAGAAAAACAGGAAAAAAGAAATTAAAAAGAAGAAAAAAAACAGGAAAAAAATACAGGTTTTGTTAAGTATACGATTAATAATAATGTGATATTCTCCACAAAATCAATTAATACGCTTTTTAAAAAAATCTGTTAATCTACCTAATTATAAACACTGTGCCGTGAACTTTAAGTCATTCCAACTTTTTCATACTGAGCAATTTTAAACTGGAATTCCTGCATGATATAACAAAATGTCTATGACGAATACGTATTGACTTTTGTGCAACAACAAATAAACTACAAACTGCAAGAATAAACTATACATTTAGAAAAAAAGAAGCTAATCGTGAAACACACTTCCTAAAAAACACAGGAAAATAAATGGGAGGGGCAAATAATAGTTCTGCCCTCCGATGCATTATATACTGGTATGCGCCCCCTGAAACCCATGTCTGGCAATGGTTGTGCCTAAATTCCTAGTTTTGCTTCCTGTATCCAGCAATTGAGAGTGAGTAGGAGCGCTAATAGGTTTTTGCAAAGTGCATGCATCCTTCATGCATAAATTCTGTGTTTTTTCAAGAAAATGTTATTTGGGGAGCAAAGTGCCCTTATGTTTATGGAAACAATTTTTGGATATTGGAAGTATAGCAAATACAAATAAAGCACTGAAATGAAAGTTCTGCTTTATATGCATCCTTTCTCCAAAATCCATTTTCACAGAAGTTTTGTTGGAAACCAGCATTTTTAAGAAACTTAGTTATGTGCAGTTGTTCTTTTTTAATAAACAATGGAATAGGATAGAAACATCCATTTTTTTCCAAAGAAAGACCAAGGATGAAGCTTTTTTTTAATATGTCCTATGCCCATATAGGCAGTGTCTAAAATAACATCTGCCCAGACGCCCGGGACGTGCATCTTTTACGTTGGGTTTGCTTTATTCCAAATTCAAAATCTTCGTTCGGTTTGGAAATTTCGGTTCGTTTGGCAATTTGCGTACTTTTCAGAGTTGTCTGCCCTGGTGTCCGGTAACTTTTTGTCATGAGTTTCAAATACTGATTTAGGCCTTCAAAAATTAGTCAATAAGGCAAACTTTGGCTGGCACCGGCTCTTCCCATTCGAGACAAACATCTGGCAGTGAAAGAGTTTAGAGACTTTTCCTACTGGACGTCATATTAGTCACCATTCCTACGATGTACTGTATTTTACTTGCCGCTTGGCTAAAGTACAAAATGTCCAGCAAGACAAAGCGTTTCTGCCAAGGGCTGAAAACCAAAAATGCCTTTAAACACCATCAATCACAAAACATGACATAATAATAGACAAATGAAAGAGAGTTTTTATTTGATCACGGTGGCTGTCCTCATTCCAGCAAGGGTCGTTAGCTTTTTCTATGAATGCACACATGTTGGTATTTATGTATTGCCTTATCAATTCCATATAAGTATTGAATTACTCATTTTGCTAATCATGATAACTCAAAAAAATACCTTTTTACACATCAGTGCCCCTGTGGGTCCAAACATACACAGACTGACATTTTGTCAGTCCAATATAGCAAATAAAGATAGAACTATATTGTTTAGGGCAGCACGGCGGCGCAGTGGTTAGGGCGTGTGCGGCACAGTTCTTAGGTCTTGGGAACCTCCTGTGTAGGCTCAAATCCAGCTACCGGACTTCCTGTGCGGAGTTTGTATGTTCTCCCCGTGCTTGCGTGGGTTTCCTCCGGGCACTCCGGGCACTCCGGTCACTCCGGTTTCCTCCCACATTCCAAAGACATGCATTTCAGGTGGATTGGCCGGTCCAAATGGTTCCTAGGTGTGAATGAGCGAGCGAGTTGTCTGTCCCTGTGTGCCCTGCGATTGGCTGGCAACCAGTTCAGGGTGTCCCCTGCCCACTGCCCGATGATTGCTGGGATGGGCTCCAGCACCCCTGCGACCCTACTGAGGATAAGCGGTGCAGCTAATGAGATGAGATGAGATGAGACTATATTGTTTATAAACTGCAAAAATTAAGTTAGAAAATTGAGGGGAATGTACTTGTCTTGTTTTATTGGCATACTATATTCCTCTTTTTGAATATAATTGCTTGTATTTTACTGTTAACCATGATTAGGAGAATAAAGATATACAGTAAGCATTCGGTTATCGCGGTTAATGGAGACCAGAACCCCGTGTGAAAGTGAAAATCCGCAAAGTAACATCACACCTTCATAAAAGCTCCCAACGGTCAAACTTACCTTGAGATGACATAATTACCGACTGAGAGTATATGACTGCAACAAAATAAAAACTATTGATCTAGAAATAAAAACACAGAATTCAGAATTGCAGCTGAATGATTCTTCTTTCAGAGTAAGAAAGCAAATTAGAGAGCGACTGGCGACTTAGCCTCTCTTCCGTCCCTCCCCCGGACCTAATAATTATCCACGGAGCACCTAAGAGTCCAATTTAATTGATTAATTTAATTGTAATGTGACGAGCCGCTAAAAGCTAAGTTCGGTGGGGGGAAATTACCTCATGTGCGACCCCTTCTCAAGGTTTCTTCATTTTCCTCATGTTGAGGTTTTTTACATTTTTTCTTGCCCTCATGGAGGTTTTAGATCAGGGAATGGTGAAATAATAGTTTGTAGTTTGCAATAATTTGTGGTCTGTGCCCTTTAAGACTCCTTGTGATTAAGGGCTATACAAATAAACATGACTTGATTTGACATGGTTGAAGTTTAGGATACATGGGTTTTTATTGTATTAATCAAAGAAAATTTCATTTTTGTTCCTTTTTCTTCACCATCCTCTCCGACACCATTTCTTTCTCTCAATGCATTTCTGTGGCCATGAAACTATGTGTTTTTGTCACAATTAGCAAGTCAATATAATAATAGGTTTCACATATTTTCATTTTGGTAATGTGATTAAATAACTCAAATAACATAATTAAAATTTAAAATATGAACAAAAATGACAATTTTAACATAATAATTCCTAGGTTTGCATCAATACTGGTTGAATTTATATCCCAAGCAAAGTCTTTGTTATTACGCTCAAACACTCTGGTTGAGTCCAATAAAAGTATAATTTTTACAAAGTTTACCAGATGCACATGCAAAAAAATAAAATAAAAATTAAAGAATAAAAGCCCACACACAGAAATGTCCGCTGTGACCGGGCCCCCGGTGCTCTTGCAGCACTCATTCATAGCCTCTAAAAGCCTCTTCCATTTAACAGTAGGCCTTAGGCCGTGAGTGACAGCCAACAAAATGGACCGTATGTTGTCACGTTCTCAGCCTGGAGGGAGGCCTGGCATTGCATGTAGAAAGGAAGGAGGGAAGGAGGAGGTCCGGGCATGTGCCACAGACCGGCAAACCAAAGCAGAGTTTCAAATATCCATGGAGAGTGCTGCTGTTGCCTGAAGGCAAAGTGGCACAAGCGGCTGTCCTTTTGTGTTCAAAATGAATGAAGATTTCATGAGATTTGATCACCGTTTGACCAAAGAGCATCTCACCCTTGTGAGAACATTGTCCAGATGTTGTTTGATCCTCTCTTGTGTTTCCAGAAGAGGAAAACATCCTGGACGCTATGACAACTACTTGACCTCCTATTGAACCTACTGATTGAATTGAAGAGAGGAGAAGCAACTGTGTCCTTAGTTTGCACAATGCACTGATTGACAGCACATAGTGAAACAAAATGTAAGATTATCTCATGGAACCTGTTTTAACAAAGATGTGTTTTATTAGGGACAATACATTTTAAGGAAGGAAGGAAGGAAGGAAGGAAGGAAGGAAGGAAGGAAGGAAGGAAGGAAGGAAGGAAGGAAGGAAGGAAGGAAGGAAAGAAGGAAGGAAGGAAGGAAGGAAGGAAGGAAGGAAGGAAGGAAGGAAGGAAGGAAGGAAGGAAGGAAGGAAGGAAGGAAGGAAGGAAGGAAGGAAGGAAGGAAGGAAGGAAGGAAGGAAGGAAGGAAGGAAGGAAGGAAGGAAGGAATCCATTCATATCAATTTTATTTTACCATTTCTTTCATTTATTTATGCATTTGTATTCTGACGGATTTGGTCATTTGTTACAGTAGATGTAGTTGGCAACAAACTATTCGAATGTGTAATAGTTGACCACTATATTTCGCATGTAGTGCAAACAAAGTAGAGCAACAAAGCGCTAAGTACAAACTATGGAGACTCAAAGTGACCAAACCGCACCATTTTGATTCTCTTTTTTTATGCCTAGCCTTTAACAAGGTTTTTGGTTTTAGGGGGTACGCGTATCAGCAAAAGGTTGGAAGAATCTGGTCAGCTTCCTCTAGAAGAGGCTCATGTCATGTTTAATAAACACAAATATCTAAACTTAGAAAAATAGAATAGAATGGTCTTTATTGTCAAACACCTAAATAAGTCGTAAGATATGTTTCGTGCGCTCCTTTAGGGTGGTGATACCCCTGGGGAATACATTGTCTCTGAGCCTGTTTGTCCTTGTTTCAAGGGACCTGTAGCGCCTACCAGAGGGCAACAGTTCAAAGAGGTGGTGGCAGGGTGAGGAGAAAAAAATCCATGTTTATATAATAGTTCATGCGTCTTAATTATTCAAATCAACATTTTTTAATGAATAAATGGAGTTATTGTTTTTTTGCATTTTCCTTTAAAACAGTAATATCCATTTTAAAAATGTTCAGTATTTGTATATACTTCTTATTTTGTTAACATAACATGTATTTAAAGTTGGGGTCCATAACTTAAAAATATTCTACTTGCTAATGCCATCTTCTGGCTGAAATCATTGCAGCCCCTGTAGGTTGAGCCCCTGTCAAGCTCCATCTGTTGCACATGCAAGTAATTAAAATTCTTTGACGCGCATGAAAAAAATATTTTTGGGGATTTGGTTTGGCATTAGGACTGTATTTGACACAGTCCTTTTCTTACTTTCACCATTTTCATCCTAGAATAAGAGTAAACCCAAAGCACATTCGTTGAACTCATTTGGGCATTGTTAACACTGTTAATATTTAATTTGAAAGTGTTTAAGGACACCTCAAACTACGCACACCACATTTAATACAGAAAATATTTCATTTTAAACTTTTTATGAAGACCATAAAACTACGCACCCACCTTGTCAGTGATCTTGAACTTGATCTTACAATGAACTTTATTGGGCATATGATTATAAACCCTGTTTTGGACCTAAAAGGTATTCTCGAGAGAAGAAAGAAAAAGAACAAAGAAAAATCAAAGAACAAGAAAAATGTGAAATTGATACCTCGCCCATTGTCTGGCCCCCATGTGCTTCTAACTTCACCGATCCCCCTAAAAAATCCCCCACGATCATGGTCTTTGAAATGTTTTTTGTAGCAGGGGGGCGAATGGGGAGTACAAGGCCGTCCTATCCCGTTCAGGTATGCAATCCAGAAAGGCGATTGGGGGAGGACATGGCAAGGTGTTGACAGTGAATGGCAGGTGGAGCCACTGTTTCACAGTTCACTTGGAGATTCATGAAGCTTTATGGATGGGCCTCCTTTGCAACTGTAACGGGATATCCAGCCTGAGGGATACTGTAATGTTCTTACACGAATAATCGCCCCCGGGCCCAACTAACACTGACAAATGAGGCACTGTCCTTCTGCTTTCTATTCAGAACAGCTTTGCAACTTTGTTTTGCATGCCGGTGTTGTGACAAGACCTCTAAATTGATTAAGCCGTGCCCCGGGATCTGACACGACGGCGTGTTGCCTTCTATTTGTTGATTACTATCGATTTTCTCTGATACTTCATTTAAAAATCAATGGTAGGAGCACAAGAAAAAATAGGCAGAGTTTACACGTAGTGGAACATACTATTGTGAGATAGGAAGAGGTGGGTAGAGTAGCTCATTATTTTACTCAAGTATGGTACGTTTCATTTCAAAAGAAGTAGAAGTAAAAATAAGTCGTGAAAATAATTACTTGAGTTAAAGTAAAAAAGTACTTGTTGAAAAAAACTACACAAGCACTGAGTAAATGTATCAAAAATAGTTCTAAAATAAGTTCTATACAAATTAAAATAAGTTCCCTAAAAACATTAAAACATAAATATTGAGTGAATGTCCGGCAGTACTGTATAAAAAAAAAAAAAAAATGTTCCCAACCCAACCAAGTGTTGAATCCAAATAAAAGAAACAAAATAAATGAAAAAATGCACTTTAGCAGAGACAGACAGACTGGTATGTGAAGGGGATTTAAGTAACAGCTTCCATGTAACCTAATAGTAACAAATTAAGAATAAAGTTACTTCTTTAAAAATCTACTCATGTAAACTGTATAGTGATTTAAAAATGAGTATTTTGAGAACAAAATGTCCACAAACTCAAGTAAACGTAACGGAGAAAATGTAAGTCGTTACTACCCAACTCTGGCGACGGGGTAGGCCATGCTTTTGGCAGACGCCGAGGTGGAGGCGGCCAATTAGGTGGAAAGCTCTTAACAGGTGAAAGAGAGGCCTGGTCGGGATCGATGGTGCGCTTTCTTCTCCCAATCACAGAAAGTGGCCGTAAATTACAGCGCATCTGTTTTGTTTTCGTGACAGCCGCGGGTCACGGAAGCAACTTTTTTTATTTGTTGTTTCTTGGTGTCCCTCGCTCCATCCAGGAGTCCCACTCGTGAGCCATCTTCCATCATTCAGTGACACACCGAGAGGACGGGTGTCGGATAACAGCGCTGACACAGCGTGATATATGTCACAGAAATTCGACCTGTTTCTCTAAACGTGGATTTACTACAGAGATGTTTGTCTATTTGCTCTAACTCAGCCATGTCCAAATTCTGGCCCGGGGGCCAGTCATGGCCTGCCATCAAATTTTTACTGGCCGCAGCCTCTGTCGTAGGATGATTAATACTGTATGTGGCCCGACAGTAATGTAATAAAATACATTTGTACAAAGAAATATCACAATCTCCACGGATGATGGCAGTAGCTTTTGACCACCTTGCCCTTGGGTTTCGGTTGGAATTTTAGCCCACCCTATTTTTGATATGACGACAGTAAACAAAAAAGGGAAAGTTGACTGTGACATGTGGGAATTGGAGGATTTTTTTTTTCACGAAAATCAAAAACAACTGCATTTGCCTAATTTGCCAAGAGTCTATGGCTGTTTTCAATAATATAAAATCTAGAGGCACTGCCAGACGAAAGATGCTAACTACAAAAAGCTAACTCACAACGAACAGTGCGAAAAGGTTAAGCAACTGGCAAGGTTTTTAACGGCACAGTAGCCCTTTTTCACGAGAGTCAAAAGGAAATGCTACAATGGTGAGCTGTGAGGTTGCGACACTGAATGCCAAGCGCTGCAAACCTTTCATATAGGGTGATTTTTTAAAAGACTGTTCAAAGGATGCCAGGCTGAGTAGTCGGCCCTCACACGTTTTCAGCTTACTAAATCTGGCCCGTTTTCTCAAAAGTTTGGACATTCCTGTTCTAAGTTATGCAAGCCACTCTGACTACATCGGGGCTTTGTGCACATCAACACATTTTATATGAGGTTTGACCGTTTGTCAACATGCTAACTCAGGGGTCGGGAACCATTTTCTGTTCCGCTTATTCTGACTAGATTCCAAGCCATCATTGGGCGGTGGGAAGGGGTCACTCTGAACCTGTTGCTAGCCAATCGCAGGGCACACATAGACTCATAACCGTTAACACGCTCATTCACACCTAGGGACAATTTGGACCGGCCAGTGAACCTAACATGCATGTTTTTGGAAACCCAAGGAAGTTCAGGAAGAACATGCAAACTCCACACTCAGAGGCTGCAGTAGCTGGAATTAAACCCTGGCCCTCCGCACCATGGAGCTGGGCACAATCAGCGAAACCGCGAAAAATAAACAGCGAGGGACTAATTTACAATGTAAACGCCAACGCAAACCCCTTAAAAAAAACAAAAATTCAAGCACATCTAAAAAATGCACGTACCTGCACGCCTAACTTAGGGAGCTTGAAAAAGGCTGCAATGACGACACAACCCAGAAGATGGCATCAGAGTTAGAAAGTTAGATTACATGGAGGATATTTTGAATACAAATTCACAAAAGTGAATAAAAAAAAAAAATATATAACTATCTGTATTTATGAATACAAATAAACCATACAAAATTATAAAAAAAAACAGAACAAACATGTATTACGATATAAAGTAAGACATTAAAATATAATCAATAAAACAACAAGTTGATTAAAATCAGTTGACGCTTTGAATCAAAATAAATGTATTTTCCTATTATTTGTGGCACTGAAAAGCTGAAAGTTTTAATGTACAGTTTATAGTATTTGAGCAGTGTTAAGGATTTTTAGCAGGAATCAAGACGAGTCTATTTTTTTCTTATGAACTCAGTGTATCTGATTTGAGAGCATTTATCATCGCATTATATTGCTACTCCCCTCCCTTTGTTTGTGCATGCGTGTGTTTTTGTATTTCTTCAGTATAAATATTCACAGAGCTTTGGCCATTCCCGCATATGTTTTAATCGTAGCTGACTCAAGTAGTCAGGAAAGCAGCAGAGGTGAAAGGTAGACTGGTGTAATTTATGATTGTATTTTAGAATATGTGGCTTGAATACAAGGCTATGATACAGGGGTGTCAAAGTCATTAGCTTGGGGGGCAGATGGTATAAAAACATTGTCATGGGGGCTGCTCCAGTGAATTAATGGTGTAAAAAAAATTTCCCTCAATATTTTTTTTCTTCACTAAGATTTCATCTTGTAATGTTTATCAACTGTGCATTTGTGAATGTAGTTGATTACATAAAGGTTGTGAAAAATAAAATATTTTAGAATTGAGTAATGTTTTTCTTTTTTTAGTAACACTGGTTGGCCTTGAAAAGTTAATTGTAATGTAGGGTGTGGGTTTAGATCCCTTCACCACTAGGGTTTTAGCAGCACCATTTCCTGTGGTGTGTCTTGGGCAAATACAGCCTGGTGGCGGCAATACTTCTCCATGCCAACACAAGAATGTATAACGAGTGTTGGGTAACAGTGTTATTTGTCTAAGTAACTGGGTCCTCTACCCCGTAATTGTTTTTCCACGATTACAACGACGATTCTGTTACTGACAGTCAAAAAAGCGGTGCCTTACTTTGTCTAGTTCAAATTAGCATGATGTCTCATGTTAAGGCTATGTCAGAGTGTGCAGTCTTCTTTTGCATAAAGAAGATAAGAAGGAATTCCTCGGTGCCTTTTAGCATATTTTTTTACCGACAACACGTGCGCGTGAGAAGGAGGGGGGAGGGAAGGGATTGAGAGGTAAAATGAGGAAGAGACAGGGATTGGAAACTGTATGTTGTTTTACTGTAGACTTTTGTTGTGAACAAAATATTTGAAGTGCACTTGCCTATTTATACTTGTCCAATTGTCTCAGGTTATGAGAGTTTTATTTATTTTATTTTTCTACTGCAGTGTTTACAACACTTTATACATCCATTATCTGCACTGCTGATCCTCAATAGTGTCGCGGGGGTGCTGGAGCCCATCCCAGCTATCTTCGGGCAGTGGGCAGGGGACACCTGAACTGGTTGCGAGCCAGTCGCAGGGCACACAGGGACAGACAAATTTGCTCGCTCATTCACACAGGGACAATTCAGACCAGCCAATCAACCATGCATGTTTTTGGAATGTGGGAGGAAACCGGAGTGCCCGGAGGAAACCCACGAAAGCACGGGGGGAACATGCAAACTCCACACAGGAGGTTCGATCTCATGACCTCAGAACTGTGCCGTAAACGCGCCAACCACTGCACCACCATGCTGCCCACACTTTATACAGTTACTGTTACTTTTTTCTTAAAATAAAATACTTAAAATACTCAAATTACAGTAGCATGTTTACTTGACCATTTGTCTCAGGTTGTGATAGTTTTATTTATTTATTTTTCCACTGTAGTGTTAAACACACTTTATACTTTTACTGTTATTAGTTTTTTTTTACAATAAAATACTTAAAATACTCAAAATACAGTAGCATATGTTTACTTGACCATTTGTCTCAAGGTGTGAGAGTTAGATATGACTTATTTAACTTATTTTATGTTGTTTCCGGATGATGTGCAATAAATATTACAAGGTACTGTATAATTAAAATTATTTGAAATACAACCATTTTTTTCTTTAATCTAACTGAAATATTTACTTTCCCTGGTAAGTAATTACTTGTAATATTAAGTACTAACTCAGCTACTTTTTGAAGGAAGTAGTGAGTAACTATAACCGATTACTTTTTTAAAGTAACATCCCCAATACTGTGTAAAACACACATTTCGTAGTCTCTGTTGTTTAGAATTTCCTTTTGTCTTCTCAGTGGCACTTATCTTTTCCTCTTCTCTTCCCTCTTGCTCCTCACCACCCCCTCTGGTCTCCAGCAGACCCGAACGCTCTGTTCTCAGAGTACTCACCTTTCACCCGGCGTGAATGTGACGCGGGACGGCTCGGGCCCCTCCGGCCCCGCCGAGACCAGAACACAACACCTGCCAAACAAACCGGTGGGGCCTGTGTGAGGAGATCCAGTGGTCTGCTGAAAGACACAAGGTGGCATGAAGAAAAAGCAGGAAGCCCAAACAAGCCAACGACATTGTAGAAGAGACATAAAGATGACCAAGGTTGGGATGGTTAGTTGAGAAATGTAATCCGATAAAGTTACTAGTTACCTGTTGAAAATTGTAATCAGTTACGTAATCTGAATACTTTAATATTGCAGTAATGCAGTGGTGTCCAACTGTGGGGCGGACTCCCCTTGGGGGACCTGACTTGTTTGGTTAAATCAAGAGCAATTGGACCTCCATTACACTAGGGAGCAGTCACGCTCTCATTGGCAGTGTTTTATCTACATTCAACCTCTACGCCGTGCATATAGCACAGAGTATAAGCATTGAGTATTTTGTGTGGATCAGGTTTCGAGCACCATTTTCATGGCATTTTTCAAGCACTTTCATGGCCATTATTTTTAATTCAGTACCTTATTCAGGAAGACATCCTGCCAAGATAAAAAAGAACATTTTTTATTGACATTGATGACTAAACTAAAGTTGTTATCATGCTGCT
Organism: Urocampus carinirostris; assembly: GCF_059441175.1. Taxonomy (NCBI): domain Eukaryota; kingdom Metazoa; phylum Chordata; class Actinopteri; order Syngnathiformes; family Syngnathidae; genus Urocampus; species Urocampus carinirostris. Next base: position 45,501,316 of record NC_142352.1, read on the forward strand.
AGCACATGCTATTTTGAGCTGTTTCTATCTATGATCTAGGATATTTTGGGGTTGCAACGAACTAACATGACTTCCTCTTCCGAGTGGGGGATGTAACAAAATAAATGAGAAGCACTGCAGTAATATACCTTCATTATTTTGTATTAGTTGTGGATTACTTCAATATATAATATGCTTAAAAGAGACAAAATAAACATTACATCAATAAAATTACTAAATTTTATTTAAGAAAAATAAACAATATAACGTTAAAAAAATAATTGGAGGAAACCATGCTCAGGTATTTGCTTGCAGTTTTTCTGCCTTTGCTTATAGTTTATTAAGCAAAAATAAAATGTTATCACATGGCGGACAATGTTTGGTCCATTTTGGTTCACTTTAATAGCACATTAGGTCACCAAATATTGTATTAAACCAGGGGTTCTCAATTTTCTTTTTTCATGCCCCACCTCGCAAGAAGAAAATGTTTCGCACTCCCCCCCAAAAATAAAAAGACTTAACAGCCTTATTTTGGCGTAATGTCACTGACAGTTTCATTTATTTGGCTTCATGCTGTCTGATGCCAACATTTTTGAACATAGCAAAATCACTGGTATTTTCCCGTCTAACACAGTAGTCGCAGTGAAGCTGACATATGTTTAGTAAACTTCCTCGTCTTAGCTTTCAGGGAGAGTTTAATTTTCCTCTTTACCCCGTCTCTCTCCACCTGTCTTTTCATATTTTTACATGTCACTGGAGGGATGGAAACATTTTGTGTCTACACTTCATACTCAGTGTTTCGTCTATGTATGTTCAAAGTGCGGATGCTTTACCACCAAGCGCATGCTCAATGAGAGCGCTGCTGCTCCCTGATGTAGTGGGGGTGCCATGCACTCAATTCCAGGACAGAAACACAATAAAAAAGTTCCGGATGTCAAACACGCCCCCATGTAAGCAGTGTTACCAAAGTATTATGATAGACACAATTAGCCTATTAGCGCTTTATTTATGTGTTAATGCACTTGTACCCCGTTTTATGGTCAACCCATCTTACTAATGTTTTGGTATCAGAAGTTCCCGTGGACTAAAATCTTCCTCGTTATACGATCAGTGCAGTTTAGCCCTGCGTGGCTTATCAGCCAAGTGAGACCCTTCATTCTCCTGCATTAAATTGCTAAATGGTTTAGTCCAGGGATGTCCAAACTTTTCAGAAAGCATGCCAGATTTGGTAAGCCGAATATGTGTGAGGGTGTAACACTTCGCCCGCATTTTTTGAACATATCTTAATAGATGAACCCTCTGTGAAAGGTTTCCAGTGCTTGGCGATATGCATCGCGACCTCATAGCTCGCTCACCTTTCTAGCATTTTCATTTGAAATGAAAATTAAATGATCTGCATTTATATAGCGCTTTTTCAAGTCAATGACTTCCCAAAGCGCTTTTACAATGTGCTCCACATTTCCCAACTGCGGCCTTGCAGCCATGTTAGGCGCTAACCTGCTTGTTGGGGGCATTAGGGGATCAGTGTCTTACCCAAGGACACTTCGACTTGTAACACGGACGAGCCGGGATTCAAACTGGGATCCCTTGATCCCAAGACGAGCGATCTACCTCCTGAGCTACTGCCGCCCCATTTGACTGTTAGGGCCTTGTGATAAAGCGCTGCTTCCAGTTGCTTCACCTTTTCGTAGCGTTCGTTTACAGTTAGCTTTTTGTAGTCAGAACGTTTCGTCTGGCAGTGCCTCTTATATTCTTGAAAACAGCCACATTCTCTTCGCAAATTAGGCAGATGCAGTTTCAGATTTTGGAGAAGAAATACTCCAATTTTCATTTGTACCGGAAGCCCTCACAGTCAACTTTCCTTCTTTTTATTTACAGTTACCATGTCGGAAATGGGGTGGGCTTGAAAGAGTCAAGGGCTGGATTGACAAAGGGCTACGGACATCATCTTGTGAAATGTTGATATTTGTTTTTGTACAAATTTATTTTATACTGCGGCTATCATTCCTGGCGGTGCACATATCAATTTTATTACAGAGGTCACGGGCTAGTAAAAATGTAATCACGGGCCATAACTGGCCCCCGGGCCCACACTTTGGACTTGGCTGCCCTAAAGTCTGTGACAGTGGAGATATGTATCAACATTTTATCAAGCCAGAGTATGGCAATAAATGAAGATATTGAAAGGCTTCTTGTGATTTGGTTACAAGAAAAAGGGCTGGCTGGAACACAATGTTGTTATTGACAGCAGAATTTAAGGAAGCTTTTGCCTACAAGGAAAAGGTGCAGGCTTTTGTCACAAAAAATACATCCTAATAAAGCCAAAAGCAGCCAAGAACCTGCTTGGGGTGACGTAAAAGCACAGTGCGGAAACACAGATTCGTGCAGCAATGGATCTTTGATTCAGATAAGGTCCGGACCGTCCAGTTTGAAGTCGGAGCAACAGTATCAAGATCACCAGAGGCAGCAGTCATGGTCCAAGAGGCAGGCAAAGGGTCAGTTATCCGGTGAACACACTTCGAAGAAGGCAACAGTCAAACTGTTCGACAGACGGTACCCGTGAACAGGGAAGGAGGCAATGAATCGGTACACGAGAAACAAACAAGGCTGTGACAAGAAGGCTTGAAACGTGCGCGAGAGGCAACAAACTAGTGCCAAACCGAGCAAACAGAGGGTCAAAAGAGTGAAGTGAGAGGGGTGAGATTGGAGAATAATCAGGGACACCACGTGTGGGTTGGAAATTAGAGCAAGGAAGTGAATGTCCAAATTAGGTAAGGCCAAGTGAGAGGAAGATAAAGAGGACAACAAACCTGATTGCAGGACTCTATGACAAATGTGGACAGTCAATCGACATATTTAGTAAAAAACTGATGGAAACATTTTAAAAACATTCTAAACTCTAGACATAAACAACAATCTCTGGATCACTATTTTATGTGTCAAGCTACCAAACTGACACAGTGAGTGGAAAGCATGCCAAGACACATAACTGACTTTTTACATTTTACCATTTTTATTCTGTAGTTGTTGTTGTTTGAACTGTTCTTGGTTCATAAAGCTTTGAACTGTAAAGTAAATTCATTTTTTGCATGCATTGTTATATTTATACTATGTAGTATATTAACTAACATTAACTGGATATTATTGTTCCTTCCGGGAAGTTACAGTTGATTAAATGGGAGTTTGGTTGCACGTGATGACCCTGGAACAGATCAATCCCGTTTCAATTCATTTCAATGAGAAAACATGTTTCATTATACAACCTTTCTGCTGGAACTAATTCAATTTGTAAAGTACCACTGTATAGATTTAGATAAAATTGTATTTCTGCAAAGTAATCCTTAAAGAAATGTAACGGGTAATTTGTCTTTTTTTCTGTAGCTGTGACAGAATACCAACACATTTTTTTGTTTCCTAATAACGTGTTTTCCGTTACTCGCCAAGCTTGGAGATGAAACTGAGCTTAAGAGCTGAGAAGTTGAGGCACCGTCCTAAATAAAGAGGCAGGTGCTTTTGTGAGCCGATGGGTGTGTTGATTTGTATCGGTATCAAAAGAGAGAAAGGAGGAGGCTGCTGTGTTTACCCATGCCCTTATTTTTTAACATCTGCACAGGAATCATACTTAAATTGTAATTATTTTATTTTATTTAGCTTTTCAAAAGGCTGCTGTTTTATTTTTATGAATACATCTTGCGTTTTATTGTACTTCCTTTTGTTGCCCATATAACAGGCACATTATGCACGTTCAATTTTGTTGTTCCATGGACTTACCCCTGATATATTTTAGATTTAATTTCCCCCCATCCCAAGAGCCAAGAAGAGATTTGCAGGTTCCAGAGCGTTCTCCCCCGGTGCTGTGGAATGCTCTGCCCTCTGAGATTAGATATGCAACCTCAATGGAACTGTTTAGATCTAAGCTTAAGACACACTTATATTCTATAGCTTGTGAATGACCTATATTTCATGTCAAGGATGTCTTTGCAGTGTTTGTTGATGCTCATGCAACATTGCAACCTGGTCATCCTGGAAGGGGGATTAACACATGTGAGGTCCCTTCTTTAGGCTTCTTTATTTTCCTCATGCTGAGGTTTTAGTTTTTCCATGTATGTTTTAAATCAGGGGATGGTGTAATAATAGCCTGTAGTTTGTAAAGGTCTGTAGTCCATACAGCCCTTATGCTTAGAGTCTTCATGTGATTATGGGCTATACAAATAAACATGAGTTCAGTTGACTTGTTTTTCGAATCCCCAAAATTAAAATAACATCAGAAATTGGTTTTCTTTATTGCATTTTTTTAGTTTATCAAAGCAATGAAACAGACTGTATATCATTAATATTGTAATAAGAATAAACTTGAGGTGCATTCCATCTAATTGAGTCATAAAGATAATTGGATTATATAGGTAATATAGATACATACGGGATGTGTTGCATCTATTATAAGGCAAATTTGTTTTTTGTTTTTTGGGGGGCCAGTATGGCTCTTTTAACATTTTAGGTTGCTGACCTCTGGTCAATACAATATTGTCGCCGTTCATTTGTAATTGCCATGCGCGCACATGACTCCGTGCCGGCCTGCTAACCCACAGCCAGCGGTAGCAACCTGGCCCCCACCCTGCAGCAAAAGTGACAGATGCTCAGTAATCTGTGTGAAAGGCGATCCTCCACTTAGTGGAATTGTTTCTGTTGCACCTTCAAGGAGAGGCGGCCGGTCGGCTCGTGCATTGCCGCCAAGCCCTATAACTGCTGTCCTGGGACCTCAGGTGGACGCAGCGGGTGATGGGACACACTGCATGGAATGAGGAAGAGGAGAAGCAGGAGAGCCTTTCACACCTCAGAGTCATAAAACAGAGGCAGGCCTCCTCCCCGTGGTGCGTATTGTCCTAAAACAGATGGCTGACATATTGACAGGAGCTGGTGAGATGATATGGTTGCCAAGTGCTTAAAAAATGTGAAGACCCCCCACCAACATATGGAAGCCTGATTATCCCCTATAATGAATAAGTTTGTCAGGTGCTGTCAAACAGCTGCCTCAGTGGAAGACAATTTGGATCAATTGATAGGCACTTTTACAACTTCATCGCGTTTAGCATTAGTCTAAGAGAATTTGTTTGTAAAAATGATGCCAGTTGCATATAATTGGTCTGGAAATTATTGTTGATTTTAAACTGACATTGTGTATTATTTAGAACCTCCCAACGGTAAAAAAAATCATTCATTGCAAAAAAAAACAATATTGTACCGAGTGATGAGGAAAAATACATCAACTTTTATATTAACGTGCATTTTTTTAGAAAGGTGAAAGTTAAATATTTACTCCATTAAGTATGTATTAAAGGTGGTGTCTGTAATTTCAAAATATTTTACTTGCTAATGTCATATTTGGCTTAAATCATCATTACAGCCTCTGTCCAGCTCCTTTTGTTGCGCATGCAATTATGTAAACTTCTTAGATGAAATAAACTATTTCCTCTTTCATCTATTCAGGGGTTTGGGTTGGCATTTAGATTATTTGAGACAGTCTTTTTCCTACTTTCAGCATTTTCATCCTAGAATTAAAGAAAACTGCGAACACTCAAGGGAAATCACTCTCACAACCTAAAACACTGGTCAGGTATAAAGAGGCAATTGCAATTCAAATATTTTGTTCACAACAAAAGTCAACATTAAACAATATAAAGTGACTATTCAATTCCTCTTTCTATGTGATGTTAATGGGTTTAAAAACATAAAAACTACATTACCCATAATGCCATATTGTAATTGAGTATAAAAAGTGTGTATTTTATAGTTAACTTGCAATTTACCCAAAGGTGAAACACCCGTCCACACCAACACGCCTTGTCTCAATGGATTCAAAGTAACACACCGCATTTGACTGTCAGTAACAGTAAAGGCATTGTAACAGCAGTTAAAACTAAAAATTACCCTGTTCCTGAAAAAAAATGGGCTGTTACCGGAGCGCATTATCTATAATAGCATTGTTTCCGGCACTGTTATCAACACGTACTTATTGAGAAAATATCTACTTTCAAACTACACCTCAAACTACACACCCCATAGTTAAAAATGCCCAAATGAACCAATAAGCTTTTATTTTCAGTTAGGCAAAGTTGTTTGGGGCGGAACACATTAGGTAAGAAATAAAGGGCTGTGGGGAGTGCTGGAAAGTGACATCATCAATGTAGCATAAAAATGGTGAAAGTAGTAAAAGGTCTGTTTCAAGTAAAGAGTATGAATGCA